>NC_068397.1:9654593-10854593 GCF_023724105.1 Carassius gibelio | reverse complement strand
CCCAGCCGGTAGGCCTTGGGAATGTTGATGTCTGTTGCCGTGCAGTTGTTGCACAGGATGTAGACTATACAAGATGACATTTCAGTGAGGGGTGTGGCTTCAAGTGTGAGTCCGAGTTCCACAAATTCAGGTGAGGATTGGAAGAAACCCAGCGTGTGGTTTAAGGTTTGACCACATTGCAGGTTGAGCCGAACAGCGACCCCTTTGGTGTAAGCTGGTACCACCGTAAGGTACAGAGGCTTGAACTTGAGTCGTTAGGGTGTTGTACTCATGGCTGGCTGCTGGGGTTCCCCTGACCTATGTGACCTGACCGTTTGGCTCTGTCGGAGTTCCCGTGACATCTGTGACCTGACAGTCTGGCTCTAGCAACCTGTGTGGCTGGAGGGAAAGAGGTTCTCGCACTTGAGCAAAGTCTTCTAGCTGTTTGAAGTTCGGAAAAGGGTCAAAGTGGTCTAGCAGGTCTTTGTCGGTGAGAAATGTATGAGTGTTCATTGGTTAGACATACATGGGATGTACTAAACTCATCAGAACGATTGTCAGGTGAATGGAAACAACCTGTTCAAACCGGATGTCATTCTGTCTGTACGCCTATACATTCAGTTCATAAGTTTGAGGTGTAAGAGTTCGATCTTGTCTCTTAGCTTCAAATTGGAGTCTTTTGAAAAGGTGAGATGAGATCACCGTCAGGTTTAATCCTGTGTCAATCAGGTCTTCCATTCGGCCCACCCCCTTTTTGGCAAGGCTGCCCAGGAATGTTGGCATCAGAGCAGGTGTGACGATCGATGCGTGGTAAGGACCAGTCTTGTGTAGCTCGCTGCAAAGCCAGGTAGTCAAAACAGCATTTTCTGGTACCTTGTGTGAGGACCTGTGCTGTCACGTTCAGGGTGTGCAGCTGTCAGCTGTGGAGCTTGGGTGACTTGGCTGTGACAGTTAGCTCTGTGGATTGTAGATGACGGGCAGTGTTCTGGGTGCTTGGCTCATCTTCCTTGCGAGTTTTCATGTAAAGAAGCTCTTTCAGCATCCTCAGGATCTCTGCTGTTTCATACGTGGCTGCACTGTGTTTTTCTGACGTGGGCTCAGGATTGAGCTTACCAGTGTCATGTCGAGAGTGGTTCCACTGCTGGCTGTCGAGGCTTTTGTGTCCTGAACGGTGGGGATCGGCTCTTATTGGGTCGCCGGTTCCAGAATCGCTCGCTCTGGTGTGTTGGATGAGCACCACCACGATTGTGTTGCCCTCTGCTGGCTTGGAACGGTATTGACGCCCTCTAGGGTTAACTCCAAGCAGTGCTCAGAGACAGAGATTTTGGGGTTTTTCACAGTCTTTTCACAAATAGTCTTTTGCTTGGTGCAAGCTTTGTGGGCCAAGTTCCGTAACTCTTGTGTAGTCATGTTACGTGGACACCCTGGGACTCTGAGATGAAAACTCCGACTAGCATGTAGGTTTCGAAGGAACAGAGTTTTTAAGTTGACATCCTGTTCCATACCTGGTTCGTTGCATGCTCCGAAGTAGGCTTTTCGTAGCTGACTACAGAAAGTCTGTGGGTTTTAAAGTTGGCCCTGTTTGAGGTCCATAGCAATAAGGAGCCCATGGTCTCAGTCTGGATCAGAGAATTCAAGAATCAAAGTTTGTAGCAGTTGCTGGTAGTACGCTTTGACAGTCTCTGGTTGACGATCCAGAAAACAATGCACATCACGGCTGGACTTGATTTTCAACAGGTACAATGTGTTCACATCTGTCAAGTTTGTTTGCAAGTGAAAGCCAATGTCTTGTAAATAAGCATGAACGTCATGTCCTCCTGCAGGATCTGGATTGAATGTAAAGATGCTTCTGGCTAGTTTGTCAAGTTCTCTGTGAGCCGTGCAGGGATTAGTGGCATGAGTTCTCTGGAAGGGTTCTCTCCCCTCCGTTGTTGACAGGTGTTCTTGTAAGCTGGCTGGTGATTTCTTGAGCCGTGAGCTCACCACCACCTTTCTTGAGCCGTGAGCTCAACACCACCTTTTTCAGCTTTGGGTTCTTGGCTGAAAGGGTTGGAGTGGCGGGCCGGGAGAAACTTTGTGGTGTGCGTTTCTCCGATCCAGCCACTCTGTAATCTGTGAGATTGTCTCAGTTCTGTGTGAACAGTGTCAAGTTCATCTTGGAGCTCGTCTCTCTGCAGAGTAAGCTTGTTGAATTTACCTCGGGCCGCTTGCAAGTGTGTTTTGCAGGCCCAGGTTGACGAGAATGTGAACTAGGCTTCCGAAGATCCTGGCGAGTTCTTTGTAGTAGTCGCTTTGGTTTGGATCGTGTGCCATCAGTTCATCTAGCTCGGTGTCTAGTTGCTCTGGGTGCTGCAGGTTACTGGCGTCCTTGGGCAGGAAGGGGGTCGTCACTGCTTTCAACCATTTCGAGAAGTGGCCCCCGTGGACTGCTGGACTGGATGACTGGAACATCCTGACTCTCTGTCGGTGAGAGAAGCACAGCACACACACACACAAAAAGACTAATGCAAGTTCGTTCTACGTTTAATGAGCTATATTCATACGGGCTGTGCCGTTTATAAGAATTTTGGGGCTAACTGATGCAAACAGTCAGACAGTTAAGTAGCCAATTAACTTGGGTCAACGAAGGACCTGAAATGGAGATTTGACAGGCAGTAGCCTAGCGGGTCGCGTGATGACACCGGCTGCTGGTTGTCACTCTACAATTTAGCTTCCTTGGTGGCTCTCACAGGTTACTGTCTCTATGTGAAATGTGAAACAACACTTGAAATGAGATAAAAACAATAGAAACACACTGTGTTAGTGAGAATAATAAGGCCTAAGCCTACTGCTAGGTTTTAAGATAGGGCCAACAGGTGAGTGGGCTGGGTAGGAAACCTAGAAATATGGTGTGGCTTAAAGAAGCAAAAGTGTCAAACACTTAAAATATATCCGGGGGAATATCTAATATTCTGTGGCTTATAATAAGTGGATGGGTTTTATCACATGTGGTTCACCTGAGTGAATTGAAGTCATTCAGGTGGAAACCAGTGGCTTGGTCAACCACTCCGGCACTCCCCAAACACTCAACCGCAGTGTCCCCGGTCTCCGTTACTCTGGCGTTGCACCATCTCAAACAGCTTGTGACTTTTAACACAACCTTTGGAGTGCCAATTTGCTGATGTCTCCACTGCGTGCCGCTAACGGACAGAGACAAGAGGAACCGAGTTTAACTCGCAGCCAGTTTTGGTAACACCGGTCGGGCAGCCTTGCTCACTGGAAACCTGAAATGGCTGTCCAATCACCAAGGGAGTTCTACAGTCAAATACACAAAGGATGAACAAAGGAAACTTAAAGTTAATTAAGGTTTGGTTTGTTTAACATCAATTGAGTAAATATATATGTAGAACGGAGAGGTAACAGCTTTACCTAATAATGATAAAATAAAGAAAAGGAATTATGATAATAATGGTAATTATCAAAATATCCTAAGCCAAAAGAGAGAAGAAAAATAATAAAAATCAAAATAAAAGACATGAATGAAACAAGGGAGAAGAAGTAGCTGGTTTTCACCACAAGGGGGGGAAGTACTGCCTCTCTGTGCTTAACCTGGTGAGCAGAAAATTTAATTCAAATTAAAAATTCAAAACTGGTTTAAATCAAAATTTAAAATAAGCATGTAAGAATTAAAAGGAAAATCTGAATAATATCCTATAATAACCAATGATGGCTGTAAGGTATCATTAGTAATTATGAAATTAATCAAACAGGGTGAAATTAATCAAAAAGGGTAAAAGTGGACATGCAATTCAAAACAGAATGGAAAAGACAGAGATCTGTTAGTCGATTTAACTTGAGACTACCACTAGATGGCTTACCTTCTAAGTGGGTCAATCAGTAGTTGACCTGAAACATCTAGATTTCCACTATTAAACAATTACATTTTAATTCAAATCATGTTTGAACCAAACTCAAAGTAACTGTAAACAGTCAAAGGAAGGGAAAATTATTTTGTTTCCCTGTAATAATATTCGCACAAGCAAAGCTGTAAATGCAAATAATTGTTGAGAATTTAAACAGCTAATTCAATACCTCAAGGGGAAATAGATTAGCAATTAGAGTGCATTATCTGAAACGGCCACGGAATGGCGGACTTGCACTCATGCAAGCTGGAATCAGAAGGCAGGGCGTAACTTGAAACTTCTAAACCACGAGTTCCCTCTGGTGTTTAGATAGCGGAATTACAGCCCGTTTCACTATGATCTAATCTCTGTGCGCTCGTCAGCGCTGATTTTCCAACAGTGCTATCTATGTGCTATCTATATACTGCACAAGGGCGTACGGCACGATTCATTTCGCTGCACGACACACCAATGTGAAACAGGAATTTTTATCTGTTGACTTCCCATAAATATTTATCAAATTAGCACTTATGATTTAAATGTTTTAGGTTTAAAATCGGGTAGCTAAGCCAATTTTAGACCAGGGTTGGTTTTAGACTGTGATTGGTTGGTTGTCCAAGAAGAAAAAAAAAAGAGTCATTTTAAGTTTAGGGTTTATTCTAATACTCACTTTGAATTTACATTAGTAATTTACTATTTTAGCCTGCAAGGTGGGAATGTCCAGTGGAAACTAAATGAACTGCGACACAATAAGATGTTCTGAAAGTGCTGTAATTGTTTGTGTGATCACTCTGCTTACAGAAGGTTGTGACAGACCCAAATCATCACTATTGCATTGTTGCATTTTCCCAGTTGCCAAATATCGTAATGTAGTGATTACTTTAATTTATATAAGAAATTATAAATTATTATATAATCTATACCGTCTTATTAACTCACTCTCATCCATTGTCTGCAACACATTTCTTCTGCCTCTTCATCTCTCTGCCATTTTCTCCTCTGCTAAAGAAACTCTTAAGCCTCTTAAAAGTCCTCGTCCGTGCTCCTAACAAGTTTGACCTTAAGACTTCTTTTAAGGGTTAAGACGCTTTCTGAATTACCTTTTTCTTTACTAGGATTTTTCTTTAATTTTAAGAGTAAATGCCCACATTTCTAAGAATTTTCTCAGAATTTTGTCACTAGGAGCTACTTTTGCATTAAGATTCTTTATGAATACGGGCCCAGGAGTTTTTATCGTTTATTTTTGAATATCAATGTGGTTCACCACGAATTCAATAACGATATTTAATAAGCAAGGCCTTTTTAACTGAATCAGAGGAACATCGCTCATGTTCAGATTTATATGTTGCAACTAATAAAATATTTCTTCATCTTTTAATTATTCATATTAAAATGTTCTCACTGTAAAAAGATTTTGGTCTTTCTTAACAGGAGACTTTTAACGTTATACTGCAGTTTACTTTCATTAAAAATAACAGTGACTATACTGTTAAGTTTCTATAAATACCTAACGTGCTGACTGATCAGCTTTTTGCTTGATCAGTTAGGAGTGAGTTTGCGTCTTGCGACTTATCTCACAAGTAACTTTACATAATTTCATAGTGCACATGCAGAAATTATTAAAAACCATATACACATATTGATTGCTCACAAACGAAGTTTGAAATGCACGCGTTGTCCTCCACCAAAACTGTAGCCACACTGGGTTGTACATAATAATTAACTCAAATGATATATAGGGAATTTGAATAATTAATCAGGAATATGATTAATATATATCTCATATGACAGTTACATTAATATTATTGATTATGAAAAATAGCTCAATTGCATTTATCAATAACTCATTACAGGGCACGGTAATTTACTCATTAATATATCAATATTACATTCTTCATATCAATTATTGTGATATCTCTTACTGTAAATTACTGCAAATCAAACCATAAGATTAATTTATCAATTTTCAATAAAGTTATCACTTGTTATAATTCAAGGAAAAATATCATCTGGCCATGAAAACATTATCCTATCATTATGATAAATTATGATAAATTTATTTGAAAGGTTCAACAAACAATGTTCCAGAATTCGTCTTCCTTGTGTGGAGAGACGAATAGTTGAATAAACTTAGTAAAGAAAAGAAAACAAAACAACGAAAACGGAAGCTTCCGAAGGAGCCATGAGAATGGCTGTCCGCTCAGCCCCTGTGCTGAGGGGGACGGCGATAGGCGCGCGGCCCAAGGCGCGCAGAGGGAAGAGCGGGAGCGACAAGGATCGAAGCAGGAGAGCAGCGTGTAAGAGAACGAAAAGTTCCTTTGTCTCTGTGGAAACACCCACCCTCTTAACTTTGGGGCTTATCAGATTTCAGCAGTGATATTCTAGCAAGTTCTTAATTCAAGATTAATACATTGTACATTAATTTGCTTTAGATAAATGGGTCCGTCAAAGCATGAAAATTAAACAGATACCAAAAACAATATATATAAATGATCAAAACATGAAGTTACATTCAAATGCAGAATTACACACATTTAAAGATTTGATTAACACATGATAAAACTGCAGATAGTCCCAATTTATATGGGAAACATCTAATGCACCGAAAGCAATACTTAATACATTGAGACCACATTGAAAAAGTAATAGTTTAGGATACATTGAGAAAAAGGCAAGGGTGAACGGGCTCTTTCCTGTCCTGTTGCCCAGTGGGGTCATAAAGTTTTACGACCTGGTCAGGAGTGGGGTTACAGAAACATGACTATTTGAGAACCTTAAAATGAGGAGAAACATGTCCAATTTATAAGATAGTAAATTTATAATCCTCGCATAACAAGGATTAACCATTGTATGCACAAACATATTCAAAATACATATTATTAATAAAATGACGAAGGTAAGGAACTTTAAGAAAGGTTTCTTTTTGTGTGTGTGGAATGTTGGGGGTTTCGTTTCTCCTTTGAGGCTCGCACGGGTATCATAAATAATTTAAGTCCAGCCAGTCTGGCGCCAGGCCAGGCATTTAGTGTAAAAAGGTTTCATGTTACATGCCTGAATTTAACCGATGAATCGATGACCTGCATATGCGTTACACCTCCCCCTTTTTGTCAGATGAAGTCCGTGTGGACATCATCGGACGGCAATCATCAGGATGGGCAGATGACAGGTGAATCGTAATGGTCATGTAGGAGGTGGATCATGATGGCAGGTGGTTCCTGGAGCTGAGGATTCAGCTTGATGAGATTTGGTGTTGTCTTTGACTCGGCATCCCCTTTCCGGGGATTCCATTGGAGACCTCCAGCCACGGTTTTCGTGAATTTGGCTGTAGGGGTTTGCATCTCGTTGAGTCTCTCGATGACCTGCATATGCGTTACACTATCTATCTAATATTTCTTATCTATCTATCCTAAAAACATGCTAATCATGCTAAAATCATGCTAGCAACATGCTAGTCGCATGCTAATCATGCTAGAAAAATGTTAAACATGCTAATCATACTAAAATCATGCTAGCAATATGCTAGTCACATGTTATTCATGCTAGAAACAAGCTAGCAAGATGCTAGCAAAATGCTAATCATGCTAAAATCATGCTAGAAACATGCTAGTCGCATGCTAGCACACATGTTAATCATGCTAGAAACAATGCTACCAACATGCTAATCATGCTAGAAACATGCTAGCAACATTTGAATCATGCTAGAAACATGCTAGCAACATGTTAATCATGCTAGAAACATGCTAGCAAAATGCTAGTTGCATGCTAATCATGCTAGAAACATGCTAGCAACAAGCTAATCATGTTAAAATCATGCTAGCGACATGGCTAGTCACTTGCTAATTATGCTAGTGAAATGCTAGATACCTTGCTAATCATGCTAAGTACATGCTAGTCACTTGCTAATTATGCTAGCGACATTATAGCAACATGTTAATCATGCTAGAAATATGCTAGCAATATGCTAATCATGCTAAAATCATGCTAGCAACATGCTAGCGACATGCTAGCAAACATGCTTATCATGCTAGACAAATGCTAATCATGCTAGAAACATACTAGCAACATTCGAATCATGCTAGAAACATGCTAGCAACATGTTAATCATGCTAGCAACATGCTAGCAACATGTTAATCATGCTCGAAACATGCTAGCAAAATGCAAGTTGCATGCTAATCATGCTAGAAACATGCTAGCAACAAGCTAATCATGTTAAAATCATGCTAGCGACATGGCTAGTCACTTGCTAATTATACTAGTGACATGCTAGATACCTTGTTAATCATGCTAAGTACATGCTAGTCACTTGCTAATTATGCTAGCGACATGATAGCAACATGCTAATCATGCTAGAAATATGCTAGCAATATGCTAATCATACTAAAATCATGCTAGCAACATGCTAGTCATGCTAGAACCATGTTAACATGTTAACAACATGCTAATCATGCTAGAAACAATGCTAGCAAAATGCTAATCATGCTAGAAACATGCTAGCAACATGTTAATCATGCTAGAAACATGTTAGCGACATGCTACCAAACATGCTAATCATGCTAGAAAAATACTAATCATGCTTAAATCATGCTAGCAACATGCTTATAATGCTAGCAACTTGCTAGTCGCATGCTAGTTATGCTAGAAACAAGCTACCAACATGCTAGCAACATGCTAATTATGCTAAAATCATGCTAGAAACATGGTAGTCATGCTAGAAACAAGATAGCAAAATGCTAATCATGCTAAAATCATGCTAGTTGCATGCTAGCAAACATGCTGATCATGCTAGAAACAATGCTAGCAACATGCTAATCATGCTAGAAACATGCTAGCCACATGTTAATTATGTTAAACTCATGCTAGCGACATTGCTAGTCACTTGTTAATTATGCTAGTGACATGCTAGATACCTTGCTAATCATGCTAGCAAACATGCTGATCATGCTAGAAACAATGCTAGCAACATGTTAATTATGTTAAAATCATGCTAGCGACACTGCTAGTCACTTGTTAATTATGCTAGTGACATGCTAGATACCTTGCTAATCATGCTAAGTTCATGCTAGTCACTTGTTAATTATGCTAGCGACATGCTAGCAATATGCTAATCATACTAAAATCTTGCTAGCAACATGCTAGTCATGCTAGAAACATGTTAATCATGCTAGCAACTTGCTAGTCGCATACTAGTTATGTTAGAAACAAGCTACCAACATGCTAGCAACATGCTAATTATGCTAAAATCCTGCTAGAAACATGCTAGTCATGCTAGAAACAAGATAGCAAAATGCTAATCATGCTAAAATCATGCTAGTTGCATGCTAGCAAACATGCTGATCATGCTAGAAACAATGCTAGCAACATGCTAATCATGCTAGAAACATGCTAGCAACATGTTAATTATGTTAAACTCATGCTAGCGACATTGCTAATCACTTGTTAATTATGCTAGTGACATGCTAGATACCTTGCTAATCATGCTAGCAAACATGCTGATCATGCTAGAAACAATGCTAGCAACATGTTAATTATGTTAAAATCATGCTAGCGACACTGCTAGTCACTTGTTAATTATGCTAGTGACATGTTAGATACCTTGCTAATCATGCTAAGTTCATGCTAGTCACTTGTTAATTATGCTAGCGACATGCTAGCAATATGCTAATCATACTAAAATCTTGCTAGCAACATGCTAGTCATGCTAGAAACATGTTAATCATGCTAGCAACTTGCTAGTCGAATGCTGGTTATGCTAGAAACAACCTAGCAAAATGCTAGCAACATGCTAATCATGCTAAAATCATGCTAGAATGTTAGTCGCATGCTAGCAAACATGCTAATCATGCTAGCAACATGCTTGCAATATGCTAATCATACTAAAATCATGCTAGCAACATGTTAGTCATGCTAGAAACATGTTAACAACATGCTAATCATGCTTAAATCATGCTAGCAACATGTTAATCATGCTAGCAACTTGCTAGTCGAATGCTAGTAATGCTAGAAACAACCTAGCAAAATGCTAGCAACATGCTAATCATGCTAAAATCATGCTAGAAACATGCTAGTCGCATGCTAGTCAAGCTAGAAACAAGCTAGCAACATCCTAGCAAAATGTTAATCATGCTAAAATCATGCTAGAAACATGCTAGTCGCATGCTAGCAAACATACTAATCATGATAGAAACATGCTAGCAACATGTTAATTATGTTAAAATCATGCTAGCGACATTGCTAGTCACTTGTTAATTATGCTAATGACATGCTAGATACCTTGCTAATCATGCTAAGTACATGCTAGTCACTTGGTAAAAGTCACTTGCTAATTATAATAACGACATAATAGCAACATGCTAAACATGCTAGAAAAATGCTACCAATATGCTAATCATGCTAAAATCATGTTAGAAACATGCTAGCAACATGCTAATCATGTTAAAATAATGCTCGCGACATGGCTAGTCACTTGCTAATTATGCTAGTGACATGCTAGATACCTTGCTAATCATGCTAAGTTCATGCTAGTCACTTGTTAATTATGCTAGCGACATGCTAGCAACATGCTAATCATGCTAGCAACATGCTTGCAATATGCTGATCATACTAAAATCATGCTATCAAAATGCTAGTCATGCTAGAAACATGTTAACAACATGCTAATCATGCTTAAATCATGCTAGCAACATGTTAATAATGCTAACAACTTGCTAGTCGAATGATAGTTATGCTAGAAACAACCTAGCAAAATGCTAGCAACATGCTAATCATGCTAAAATCATGCTAGAAACATGCTAGTTGCATGCTAGTCAAGCTAGAAACAAGCTAGCAACATCCTAGCAAAATGTTAACCATGCTAAAATCATGCTAGAAACATGCTAGTCGCATGCTAGCAAACATGCTAATCATGATAGAAACATGCTAGCAACATGTTAATCATGCTAGAAACATGCTAGCGACATGCTAGCAAACATGTTAATCTTCCTAGAAAAATGCTAATCATGCTAGAAACATACTAGCAACATGTTAATCATGTTAGAAACGTGTTATCAACATGTTAACAACATGTTAATCATGCTAGAAACAATGCTAGCAAAATGCTAATCATGCTAGAAACATGCTAGCAACATGTTAATCATGCTAGAAACATGTTAGCGACATGCTACCAAACATGCTAATCATGCTAGAAAAATACTAATCATGCTTAAATCATGCTAGCAACATGCTAATCATGTTAGCAACTTGCTAGTCGCATGCTAGTTATGCTAGAAACAAGCTACCAACATGCTAGCAACATGCTAATTATGCTAAAATCATGCTAGAAACATGCTAGTCGCATGCTAGTCATGCTAGAAACAAGATAGCAAAATGTTAATCATGCTAAAATCATGCTAGCAACATGTTAATCATACTAAAATCTTGCTAGCAACATGCTAGTAATGCTAGAAACATGTTAACAACATGCTAATCATGCTTAAATCATGCTAGCAACATGTTAATCATACTAAAATCTTGCTAGCAACATGCTAGTCATGCTAGAAACATGTTAACAACATGCTAATCATGCTTAAATCATGCTAGCAACATGTTAATCATGCTAGAAACTTGCTAGTCGAATGCTAGTTATGCTAGAAACAACCTAGCAAAATGCTAGCAACATGCTAATCATGCTATAATCATGCTAGAAACATGCTAGTCACATGCTAGTCAAGCTAGAAACAAGCTAGCAACATCCTAGCAAAATGTTAATCATGCTAAAATCATGCTAGAAACATGCTAGTCGCATGCTAGCAAACATACTAATCATGATAGAAACATGCTAGCAACATGTTAATCATGCTAGAAACATGCTAGCAACATGTTAATTATGTTAAAATCATGCTAGCGACATTGCTAGTCACTTGTTAATTATGCTAGTGACATGCTAGATACCTTGCTAATCATGCTAAGTACATGCTAGTCACTTGGTAAAAGTCACTTGCTAATTATAATAGCGACATGCTAGCAACATGCTAATCATGCTAGAAAAATGCTACCAATATGCTAATCATGCTAAAATCATGTTAGAAACATGCTAGCAACATGCTAATCATGTTAAAATAATGCTAGCGACATGGCTAGTCACTTGCTAATTATGCTAGTGACATGCTAGATACCTTGTTAATCATGCTAAGTTCATGCTAGTCACTTGCTAATTATGCTAGCGACATGCTAGCAACATGCTAATCATGCTAGCAACATGCTTGCAATATGCTAATCATACTAAAATCATGCTAGCAAAATGCTAGTCATGCTAGAAACATGTTAACAACATGCTAATCATGCTTAAATCATGCTAGCAACATGTAAATCATGCTAGCAACATGCTAATCGTGCTATAATCATTTTAGAAACATGCTAGTCACATGCTAGTCAAGCTAGAAACAAGCTAGCAACATCCTAGCAAAATGTTAATCATGTTAAAATCATGCTAGAAACATGCTAGTCGCATGCTAGCAAACATACTAATCATGATAGAAACATGCTAGCAACATGTTAATCATGCTAGAAACATGCTAGCAACATGTTAATTATGTTAAAATCATGCTAGCGACATTGCTAGTCACTTGTTAATTATGCTAGTGACATGCTAGATACCTTGTTAATCATGCTAAGGACATGCTAGTCACTTGGTAAAAGTCACTTGATAATTATAATAGCGACATGCTAGCAACATGCTAATCATGCTAGAAAAATGCTACCAATATGCTAATCATGCTAGCAACATGTTAGTCGCATGCTAATCATGCTAGAAACATGCTAGAGACATACTAGTAACTTGCTAATCATGCTAGCGACATGGCTAGTCTGTCACGGTAGGAAATCCATTGTTTCCTCCGTGTCATGTTTTGTGTTTGTATTTGTACTCTCGTAGTCTCCATGTGCTCGTTTGGTTAATTGTTGTCACCTGTATGTTGATTGTCTCGCTCCAGCTGATCCTCATCTCCACTCAGCTATAAATACTCACCCATCTCTCTGTCTGTTGTCAGATCCTCATTCATGTTTCAGCCATACAGTTGGATTACCGTCTCCCGTGTTCGTGTTCTGGATTATGTTCGTGTTGTCGTCTTCGTGTGAGTGTTCCGGTCTGTTCCTGGTTTCATCCATTGACCGTCTTCACCTTCACCACCGACTTCAACATCCAGCACTTCTCACGCCACCGTAGACCTTCTATCACCATTGCCTACATTCTGGACAAGTTTTCAATAAACCTTTTCTGATTGCCTGCATTTGCTTCCTCCTCTTTTACGAGTCGTGACAGTAGGATCTGACCATCATGGAAGCAGCAGGCGATCGCTCCCCATCTCATCTGGAGGAGTTTCTGCAGAGAGCCGTTGGTCGTATGGATTGCCAAGACAAGGCGATAGATGAGATGGGTCGAGCTTTCCAAGCAATGGTGACGAAGGTGTCCGAGCTCGCTCTCCAGGCTCAACAACAACAACAACCGCCACCCGCTGCGCCTCCCACGCCACCCACACCGCCGATCGTCTCCGGGGGGATTTCCCAGTCCGAACCACGCCTCCCCATCCCTGAGAAATATGCGGGTGAGCCAAAGTTTTGTCGATCATTTCTGTCACATTGTTCTCTGCACTTCGCCCTGCAGCCCCGCACGTTTACCACCGAGGAGATGAGGGTGGCATTCGTCTTGTCACTTCTGACGGGGAGGGCTGCCCTCTGGGGGACGGCGGTGTGGGAGAACCAAGACAGCTGCTGTGCCTCGTTCCACGCCCTTTCGGAGGAGATGAGACGGGTCTTTGACCGCTCCGTCGCCGGGAGGGAGGCAGCTAGACTTCTCACAGACCTATGTCAGGAAGACAGGTCCGTATCCAACTATTCTATCGAGTTCCGCACCCTGGCGGCGGAGTGTAAGTGGAACGAAGAGGCGCAGTGGGATCACTTCCTGCATGGGTTGGCTGACCGCATCCAACAGGAGATCCGCGCCGTTGAGCTCCCCACTTCTCTCAATGGCCTGATTGACCTCGCCATCAGAGTAGACAACCGACTCGACCAAGCCGCCAGACGGAGGGGGAGAGCAGTTCTCGCGACCAGACCGGAGGCTCAGCGTCAGCGCTCAGAGGTTGCGGTCAGCCCACCTGGAGATCTTGAACCCATGCAGGTGGGGCGAGCTCGGCTCTCCCGGGAGGAGAGGATCAGGCGGAGATCCCTGGGACTGTGTTTGTACTGTGGCAGCCAAGAACATCACATCCAGCGCTGTCCGGTAAGAAGACCAAGCCCGATAGTAAAACGGAGGCTACTATCGGGTGGGATCTCTGCCAGGAAGACCTCATCTACATCGACACTCCTTCCGGTGAGTCTACGGTGGTCCACCCACGAACTCGATCATCACGCTTTGTTGGATTCTGGGGCCGAGGGTAGTTTCATGGACTTCAGGTTCGCTAGTAAGCTCAACATTCCTCTCACCTCCCTCAAACACCCCATTGCACCCTTTGCACTCAACGGACACAGACTGCCAGTCATCACACAGAACACTTTACCTGTTTCTCTCATCACATCTGGTAACCATATGGAGGAGATTTCATTTTTCATCACGGACTCACCTCAATCTCCCATTGTTCTCGGTCACACCTGGCTCCATAAACACAACCCCAGGATCGATTGGCGCCTCGGATCGGTGGTTAGCTGGAGCGAGGAGTGTCATTTGTCTTGTCTTTTGTCTGCTGGTGTTAATGTTTCTGAGTCTGTGTTTCAGGGGGAAGCAGTGGAGTTGGCTAACGTGCCCGCGGAGTACCACGACCTGAAGGAGGTGTTCAGTAAGTCTCGGGCTGATTCTCTTCCTCCTCATCATCCCTATGACTGTGCGATAGAGTTATTGCCAGGTACTTCTCCGCCTAAGGGCAAGTTATATTCTTTGTCTATTCAAGAGACGGCGGCCATGGAAAAATATATATCCAGTTCTCTAGCAACGGGGTTCATCCACCCTTCTTCTTCTCCAGCGGGGGCGAGGTTCTTTTTTGTGGGAAAGAAGGACGGATCCTTGTGACCTTGCATTGACTACCGAGGGCTGAACAATATAACGGTAAAGAATACCTATCCTTTGCCGCTTATGTCTTCAGCTTTTGAGAGGTTGCAGGGAGCGTCCGTTTTCACTAAATTGGACTTACGTAATGCTTATCATTTGGTCCGCATCAGGGAGGGGGATGAGTGGAAGACTGCATTTAACACCCCTAGAGGCCATTTTGAGTACTGCGTGATGCCCTTCGGGCTAACGAACTCGCCAGCAGTCTTCCAAGCACTAGTTAATGACGTGTTGCGAGACATGGTCGATCTGTTCATATATGTTTACCTGGATGACATATTGATTTTTTCTTCGTCTCTCCAGGAACACGTGCAACACGTACGACGAGTGCTTCTGCGGTTGCTAGAGAATGGATTGTTTGTCAAGGCGGAGAAATGCGTTTTTCATGCACAGTCTGTTTCTTTTCTAGGACACATCATTTCGACTGAGGGTGTTCGCATGGATCCTGAGAAGGTTAAGGCTGTGGTAGATTGGCCATCCCCAGAGTCTCGCAAGGCCCTGCAGAGATTTCTGGGGTTCGCCAATTTTTACCGGCGTTTCATTCGCAATTTCAGCCAACTAGCTGCGCCTCTGACCGCTTTGACCTCCCCTAGTTTGACGTTCAGGTGGTCAAACGCAGCCGAGGCTGCGTTTGCCAAACTGAAAAGCTGCTTTGTTTCAGCTCCCATTCTCGTCACCCCTGATCGCTCACGTCAATTCATAGTGGAGGTCGACGCGTCAGAGGTGGGGGTAGGAGCAGTGTTGTCCCAGCGCGCATCCTCAGACGGAAAGGTGCATCCTTGCGCGTATTATTCTCACCGTTTATCTCCTGCGGAAGTTAATTATGACATTGGCAATCGAGAGTTGTTGGCAGTCAAACTTGCACTGGAAGAATGGCGTCACTGGCTTGAAGGGTCGGGTGTACCTTTCATTGTATGGACGGACCATAAGAATCTCGAATACATTAGAACCGCCAAAAGACTTAACTCCAGGCAGGCTCGGTGGGCATTGTTTTTCGGTCGTTTCGATTTTACACTTTCTTACCGGCCGGGTTCCAAAAACATCAAACCCGATGCTTTATCCCGTCTTTTTGAGCGTTCCGATCGTACTGCTACTCCCGAGCCCATTTTACCGGGGACCATCATTATCTCCGCGCTCAGATGGGAGGTCGAATCGAAGGTTTTGACTGCCTTAGAAGGGGTAACGCCCCCGGCTCGTTGCCCACCGAACCGATTGTTTGTGCCGGAGGGGTTACGGTCAGACGTTCTCCAGTGGGGTCATTGTTCCAGTGTTGCTTGTCACCCAGGGGTTAGTAGAACTAGGTTTCTAGTCAAGCAACGATTTTGGTGGCCTGGTATGGCTCGTGACGTCCACGACTTCGTCTTGGCTTGTTCAGTTTGCGCTATTGGTAAGACTTCCAATCGACCTCCAGATGGGTTACTCTTACCGCTGTCTGTCCCTTCGAGACCCTGGTCCCACATTTCGCTAGATTTCATTACCGCCCTCCCGCCCTCTAAGGGCAATACGGTGATTTTAACCGTAGTGGACCGGTTCTCGAAGGCGACTCATTTCATTCCCTTGCCCAAATTACCATCAGCCAAGGAAACAGCGGTAGCTGTCATTGACCACGTCTTCCGTATACATGGCCTTCCGACAGACGTGGTTTCTGACAGGGGTCCCCAATTTGTGTCCAAATTTTGGCGAGAATTCTGTAAATTGTTAGGAGCGACTGTTAGTCTTTCTTCCGGGTTCCATCCCCAGAGCAATGGTCAAACCGAGCGAGCCAATCAGGATGTCGAAAGGGTTTTGCGATGTTTGGCTTCCAATAATCCTTCGTCCTGGTGTCAGCAACTCTCAATTGTGGAGTACGCACACAATTCTTTGCCAGTGTCATCTACGGGCATGTCTCCATTTAAGTGTAGTTTAGGGTACCAACCACCTAATTTTGTCAGTACGGAATCCGAGGTTTCGGTTCCCTCCGCACACGCACTAGTCCAGAGGTGTCACCGCACCTGGACCAGAGCTCGCAGAGCTCTGCTCCAGGCTAGGTCGCGCACCAAGGCTAAGGCCGATCGCCACCGGTCGAAGCCTCCCCGTTACGTCATCGGTCAAAGAGTGTGGCTTTCAACCCAGAATATTCCTATGCGTTCCGTTTCGAATAAGCTTGCTCCCAAATTTATTGGCCCGTTTTCTGTTACCAAAATCATTAATCCGGTAACAGTGCGTCTTAGCCTTCCTCCGGCGTACAGGAGGGTTCATCCCGTGTTCCATGTATCCAAAATTAAACCGGTGATTTTTTCCCGTCTTAACCCGCCTGCCCCGGTTCCCCCCCCCCCCCGCCTCGTATCGTTAATGGGGAAACCACGTATTTGGTTAATCGTATTCTGGACTCTAGACGGAGGGGACGCGGATTTCAGTACTTGGTGGATTGGGAAGGTTACGGTCCGGAGGAGAGAAGGTGGGTTCCTGCTCGGGACATACTGGATCATCGCCTTATAGATGATTACAATCTACAGGTAAGGCAGGCTGGGAACGTCAGGTGACGTCCTAGGGGAGGGGGTACTGTCACGGTAGGAAATCCATTGTTTCCTCCGTGTCATGTTTTCTGTTTGTATTTGTACTCTCGTAGTCTCCATGTGCTCGTTTGGTTAATTGTTGTCACCTGTATGTTGATTGTCTCGCTCCAGCTGATCCTCATCTCCACTCAGCTATAAATACTCACCCATCTCTCTGTCTGTTGTCAGATCCTCATTCATGTTTCAGCCATACAGTTGGATTACCGTCTCCCGTGTTCGTGTTCTGGATTATGTTCGTGTTGTCGTCTTCGTGTGAGTGTTCCGGTCTGTTCCTGGTTTCATCCATTGACCGTCTTCACCTTCACCACCGACTTCACCATCCAGCACTTCTCACGCCACCGTAGACCTTCTATCACCATTGCCTACATTCTGGACAAGTTTTCAATAAACCTTTTCTGATTGCCTGCATTTGCTTCCTCCTCTTTTACGAGTCGTGACATAGTCACTTGCTAATTATGCTAGTGATATGCTAGATACCTTGCTAATCATGCTAAGTACATGCTAGTCACTTGCTAATCATGCTAGCAAAATGCTAGCAACTTTGCTAATCATGCTAATGATATGGTAGTCACTTGCTTGTAATGCTAGCAATATGTTAATCACTGTCTTTTTTAAACTTCTTAAACTTTAAAATCTTTTTACATTTTTTAAAATTTTCACATTTCCAAACTTTTCAAACTTTCTAAACTTTTCAAACTTTCTGGTAAGGCTTTCTCAAGCCAACTTAAAGTTTGTCTTGACAAACTTTTTTATCTAGTTAATAATTGATGTGTGGTTAGTGATACAGCACACCTGCAAAGCGTTAGCACTCGTTAGCTTGTCATTAGCGTTTTCTTTTCTCCTCTCCTCTCCTCTCTCACGCTGCAGTTTTCCACAAGTTCATCAAACAACCGCAGTAAGAATATTTCATCAAGCACGGTGAGTAATGGCTTCTCCTACAATTGTTATTTGCACCTCTTGCCACATGTACAGTTTATCTATCTCTGTCGCTGATGAGGGATTCACATGTGATAAATGCAGGGAAACAGTTAGGCTGACAGAGAAGATTTCAGAATTAGAGACACGCATCCAAACTTTAATTGAGGACAGTAAGAATGTTAGGGCTCTAGATATGGCTTTGGATGCGTCTAGCTCAGGGATTCCTGTACATTGTCCGGTTCCAGCAGAGCCCCTGCAGCAGGGCAACTGGGTGACGGTGAGGCAGCGTAGTCGTGGGTCAAAACACCGCTCTTCTGTTCCGATCAAAACATTAAACAGGTTCTCCCCACTCAGTGATGCACCCACTGAGAAACCTGATGAAAGTGCTCTAGTTATTGGCGATTCTATTGTACGGAACGTGAATATAGAGACACCAGCCACCATAGTCAAATGTTTACCGGGAGCCAGAGCGCCTGACATCTTGGCAAATTTAAAAGTGCTGGCTAATGCTAAACGTAAATACAGTAAGATTGTTATTCATGCCGGCGCTAATGATGTTCGACTTCGCCAGTCGGAGATCACTAAAAATAACTTTAAAGAGGTGTGTGAACTTGCAAGCACGATGTCAGACACTGTAATATGCTCTGGTCCCCTCCCTGCTTACCGTGGTGATGAGATGCATAGCAGATTGTCATCACTCAATGGCTGGATGTCTAAGTGGTGCCCACAGAATAACATAGGTTATATAGACAATTGGACGAGCTTTTGGGGCAGACCTGACCTGTTTAAAAGAGATGGTCTTCATCCCTCCTGGGGTGGCGCCACTCTTCTGTCTAGAAATATGGCAAATAGTCTTAGTGTTTATACTTGACTAACTGGGGCCCAGGTCAGGAAGCAGACAGACTGGCTAAACCGACCGTCTGCTAGCTGCCTCCCGTCACAGAGGTCAGTTAATTCTCAGCACATAGAGACTCTTTCACCTAGATATCACACTATAGAGACTGTGTCTGTTCCACGAACTAGAAAATACAAAAAACGTCCAAACCAAGTTAAGGTTAACAATTTAATTGAGGTTCAACAAATAAAAAACAAATGCAATATGGATAAACAAATGATAAAGATTGGCTTATTGAATATCAGATCCATTTCTACGAAAACACTTTTTGTAAATAATATGATAACTGATCATAATATAGATGTGCTCTGCTTGACAGAAACCTGGCTAAAACCTGATGATTACATTATTTTAAATGAGTCCACCCCCCAAGATTATTGTTATAAACACGAGCCGCGTCTAAAAGGCAAAGGGGGAGGTGTTGCTTCAATTTATAATAACGTTTTCAGGATTTCTCAGAGGGCAGGCTTCAAGTATAACTCGTTTGAAGTAATGGTGCTTCATATAACATTATCCAGAGAAACCAATGTTAATGATAAATCCCCTGTTATGTTTGTACTGGCTACTGTATACAGGCCACCAGGGCACCATACAGACTTTATTAAAGAGTTTGGTGATTTTACATCCGAGTTAGTTCTGGCTGCAGATAAAGTCTTAATAGTTGGTGATTTTAATATCCATGTCGATAATGAAAAAGATGTATTGGGATCAGCATTTATAGACATTCTGAACTCTATTGGTGTTAGACAACAAGTTTCAGGACCTACTCATTGTCGAAATCATACTCTAGATTTAATACTGTCACATGGAATTGATGTTGATAGTGTTGAAATTATTCAGCCAAGTGATGATATCTCAGATCATTATTTAGTTCTGTGTAAACTTCATATAGCCAAAATAGTAAATTCTACTTCTTGTTACAAGTATCGAAGAACCATCACTTCTACCACAAAAGACAGCTTTTTAAGTTATCTTCCTGATGTATCCGAATTCCTTAGCATATCCAAAACCTCAGAACAACTTGATGATGTAACAGAAACTATGGACTCTCTCTTTTCTAGCACTTTAAATACAGTTGCTCCTTTACGCTTAAGAAAGGTTAAGGAAAACAGTTTGACACCATGGTATAATGAGCATACTCGCACCCTAAAGAGAGCAGCCCGAAAAATGGAGCGCAGCTGGAGGAAAACAAAACTAGAGGTATTTCGTATTGCTTGGCGGGAAAGTAGCATATCCTACCGAAAAGCATTAAAAACTGCTAGATCTGATTACTTTTCTTCTCTTTTAGAAGAAATAAATCTAGATTAAAGACCCATCTCTTTAACCTGGCATACACATAACATACTAATATGCTTTTAATATCCAAATCCGTTAAAGGATTTTTAGGCTGCATTAATTAGGTAAACTGGAACCGGAACACTTCACATAACACCGTACTTTCTACATCATTAGAAGAATGGCATCTACGCTAATATTTGTCTGTTTCTCTCTTGTTCCGAGGTCACCGTGGCCACCAGATCCAGTCTGTGTCCAGATCAGAGGGTCACTGCAGTCACCCGGATCCAGTACGTATCCAGACCAGATGGTGGATCAGCACCTAGAAAGGACCTCTACTGACCTGAAAGACAGCGGAGACCAGGACAACTAGAGCCCCAGATACAGATCCCCTGTAAAGACCTTGTCTCAGAGGAGCACCAGGACAAGACCACAGGAAACAGATGATTCTTCTGCACAATCTGACTTTGCTGCAGCCTGGAATTGAACTACTGGTTTCGTCTGGTCAGAGGAGAACTGGCCCCCCAACTGAGCCTGGTTTCTCCCAAGGTTTTTTTCTCCATTCTGTCACCGATGGAGTTTCGGTTCCTTGCCGCTGTCGCCTCTGGCTTGCTTAGTTGGGGTCACTTCATCTACAGCGATATCGTTGACTTGATTGCAAATTAAAACAGACACTATTTCAACTGAACAGAGATGACATCAATGAATTCAATGATGAACTGCCTTTAACTATCATTTTGCATTATTGAGACACTGTTTTCCAAATGAATGTTGTTCAGTGCTTTGGCGCAATGTATTTTGTTTAAAGCACTATATAAATAAAGGTGATTGATTGATTGATTGATACTTGAGAAATACGAGAGATGAATCACCGCTCTGGGCAGGAGCGTGTGGAATGACGAGCTCAGAAAAAAAAACGAGTTTATTCTTGTTTTATAGCTATTAAAAATAAAATATTAAAGCGATATCACACAATTCACCAATTAGAACACACCAAGAGCTAAATTCAGATGTTTTTGAACTGTTTGTGTGAAAATTAAATATTTGTGGCTGCCTATCTAAAATCACCACCTTAGATCAGCGCGTACAGTGTCGAGCTCAAAACTAATGAATTTATTCTTGTTTAAGAGCTTTTTAAAATAAAATATTACCATAAATGCACACAATACACCCATTATAACACAACAATAGCTAAATGCAGGTGTTTGTGACCCGTGTAAGTGTGAAAGACTATTTGAAAGCGCGACTGGCAGAATAACATATATCTCTCGAGCTGCAGGATTCTGCCTTTCGTCGTACGAATGAACACATCACGAACAAGATTATTTCAAAATACATCATAGCTTGGCGAATATAAACGAAAACTGCCATGTGAACATAAACTGTTGAGAAATAAATCTGAAGTGGATCTACTGGATTTGAATATTAAAGTGACCGCATTTACCAGCTGCTTCTGTCTTCCATTTTAATCTATATAAAAAAAGGAAACTCATTCGTCTTGGCTGCTTTTTTATGTGTGTACGTATTTATTTATTAATTATTTTGCTCTAACAAGAATTAATCTATATTTAATTAAACCAATTACATTTTATTTTACATTTGATTTGTCCATTTCTGCATCTAAATGCCTAAAAACCTAAAACATGCTCTATTATACTATTGTTAGCAATTTCTGTATCATCCAATTTAGCTGGTGTACACACTTTTATTTTCATAATAAACTTGTTTGTTAGATTATAGACAGTTACAGTGGTCTATAATAAATATTAACGGGTTTTATTCAAGCAGTTTAGAATGATTGCAGTAGGCTATTTTTTTTAAATGTAAATCCAAAAAAATAAATTAATTAAACAAATATATAAAAAACATTGGAAAACAATAACTGTTGTACTTTTTTATACATTTTGTATAATTTCATAGTTTATGCATTATAATTATAAAAACAAAAATAAATTTAGCCACTCACATAGAAATATCTTAAGGCTTATCATTTTCTGACAGTTTTAGGGATTTTTAAAAATCCTAAAAAACCTTATTTGTGCTGCAAATAATAATTTCAAACTCATTTGAAACTGACCTCTGACATCCTGTGACATGACATGTATCTGAATGTTCATAATCTCATGGATGTAACAGTAAAACTGTTCAGCTCACAGATCAAGGCTAAGCAGTAATGCAAGCAGAACTTTCACAAATGCTTATAAGTCATTAAAGGATTTTATAACACTGTAAAATAATGTCTAATTTGTTAACATTAGCAAATGCATTGATAACACTTTATAATAACTGCACTCATTAGTAAATAGTCAGTTCATGCTTTATAAAGCCTTGTCCCAATATTAATACTCAGTAGTAAGCGGTTTATAATAGCTTGTTCTTGGTTTATAAGCACATTTATTAAAAATGACAGTAAAGGGTCCGTTATTGTGACGAAGACTGACTCGGTTGTGGGTTGGAATCCATGTGCAGAGCTTTATTAAGCACAACAACACAAACAGAGGCAATAGGTGAGCAGAAATCGTGGTCAGAAAGCAAGCCAAGGGTCGTATATAATAGCGTCAATCCAAATAGCAAACAAATCCAAATCAGCAATCCAAAAGACAAGGTCAAGGGCAGGCGAAAGACATATATCAGCAAACAATCCGTGACTATGAGAAACGCTTGGTAGAGACGCTTGGTATACGAAATGGGCCTACATACCGTGGGCTGAGCTTCCTGCTGGGAAGCCGCAACCGTAGATCCCGAGTCGACAACCAGACCTTCTGACCCGGCTGATAGTTGGGATGGGGACGCCTCCTGCGGTCTGCTTTGATCCTCTGAGCTCTGATCGCCCTTTGCAGCCTCACATGGGCACTGTCCCACACACGTTCACTTCTTCTGACCCAATCGTCCACCGCAGGCACTTCAGAAGGTTCCCCAGACCAAGGGAACATAGGAGGCTGATAACCTAGAACACACTTGAAGGGGGTGAGTCCTGTAGATGAATGAGTGAGTGAGTTCTGTGCATATTCCGCCCAAGGTAAAAAGTCACTCCAACGTTGTTGTTCCCGACTACAATAAGATCTGAGATAACGTCCCAACTCCTGATTTAATCTCTCAAACTGTCCATTAGCCTGGGGGTGATAGCCAGATGTTAAGCTCACATTAATGTCCAGTTGCTTGCAGAAAGCTTGCCACACACTACCGTAAATTGCGAACCTCTATCAGAAACTATATTCTCTGGTATCCCATAAACACGGAAAACATGGTGAAACAATGCTTGTGCAGTTTCCATAGCTGTGGGTAGGCCCTTTAGTGGGATAAGACGGCAAGATTTAGAGAAACGATCAATAATTACCAGGATCGTGGTGTAGCCATTGGAGCTGGGCAGATCTGTAACGAAGTCCACAGCCAGGTGTGACCAGGGGCGTTGAGGAATTGGTAGAGGTTCAAGAAGACCAGCTGGTAATTCTCGTGGTGTCTTGGACTGAGCACACACACTGCAAGACTTGACATTCATAGAGACATCATTAAATAGATTAGGCCACCAAAAGGAGTTACGCACCATTTCTACTGTCCGTTGAATACCAGGATGCCCGGAGCTTAAAGATGTATGCACCCATTGTATAATTCGTTGGCGGAGAGACCCAGGGACATAATGACGGTCAGGGGGACAATCTGGTGGCGTGATTTCTGTTTGTCCTTCACGTTGTAGTTCCTCCATTATATCCCAGCGAATGGGTGCCACAATCACTGAAGGAGGTAGAATAGGACCTTGGCAACAAGAAGTTTCATTTGAATCAAATTGTCGTGAAAGTGCATCAGCCTTGCCGTTCTTGCTTCCTGGACGGTAAGTGACTGTGAACTGAAACCTTGTGAAAAATAATGACCAACGGGCTTGTCTAGGGTTGAGACGTTTAGCACACTTAATGTACTCTAAATTCTTGTGGTCCGTAATAACCTGGAAAGGATGGCGAGCTCCCTCCAACCAGTGTCTCCACTCTGCCAGTGCTGCTTTAATCGACAACAGTTCCTTATTACCCACATCATAGTTCCTTTCTGCGGTTGTTAGCTTTCTGGAAAAAAAAGCACAGGGAAATACTTTTCCAGGGTTCCCATGTCTCTGCGACAGAACTGCTCCAATGCCGAAGTCAGAGGCATCTACTTCTACAATGAATGGCAAGTCAGGATCCGGATGTTTCAAGATTGGGGCTGTAGTAAAACTAGTTTTCAGAGTCTCAAAGGCTGTTTGGGCAGACTGAATCCAAGATAATTTATTTGGTTTGCCCTTAAGCAATGAGGTTAGAGGGGCTGCAATGGAACTGTAGTTACGGATAAACCTCCTATAAAAGTTAGCAAATCCCAAGAATCTCTGTAGCTCCTTAATCGTGGTAGGACGTGGCCACTCTGTGACTGCTTCAACCTTTCCAGTGTCCATCTCTACTCCTTTGTGACTTATTTTGTAACCAAGAAAGGTGGTACTAGAGACGTGGAACTCACATTTCTCTGCCTTGACATATAGTTTGTTAGCCAGTAGTCGGGACAGAACATTTCTTACATGATTGATGTGTTGCTCACGTGTCTTTGAATAGATCAGAATATCATCAATGTAAGCAATAACATAGTGATTCAGAAGGTCACGGAAAATCTCATTAATGAATGACTGAAAAACAGACGGGGCATTGGCCAGGCCATACGACATAACGGAGTATTCATAGTGCCCCCTAGTGGTGATAAAGGCGGTCTTCCACTCATCACCTTCTCTGATTCTGATTAAATTATAGGCACTGCGCAGATCCAATTTGGTGAAAATAGTGGCTTCACGTAACTGTTCTAATGCAGGAGGAACTAATGGAAGTGGATACCTGTTCTTGATAGTCACTGTGTTGAGACCACGGTAATCTATGCAGGGACGTAGACCTCCATCCTTTTTTTCAACAAAGAAGAAACCCGATGCTGCTGGTGACGTGGAAAGGACGGATGAAACCAGATGCTAGAGCCTCCTCAATGTATTTTTCCATGGCCTGCATTTCAGGAATGGTTAATGGATATACCTTACTCTTGGGAGGTGTAGTGTTCGGTAACAGTTCGATTGCGCAGTCCCAGGGGCGGTGAGGAGGTAACTGGGTGGCCTTGGTTTTGCTGAAGACCTCATTGTAGTCAGAATACTCTGGGGGAATAAAAACTGATTCATTAGATGCAGGGCTTTCAATACTAGTGGTTAAACAGGGAAATTGTAACTGGAGTTGAAGACAATGGCTGTTACAGTATGGCGACCATTTAGTAAGCTCCTTGGAGCTCCAGGACATTTGTGGATCATGTATAGTCAGCCATGGATTACCCAATACTACTGGATGCTGTGGTGTAGATGTGACATACAAAGAAATGGTCTCTGAGTGGAACAGGCCAATCTTGACAGTAACGGGCACAGTTTGATGGGTAATTCCTCCACCAATAGGCTGGCTATTTATGGCAGTGATGTTAATAGGTGGTATGCACTGGATAACAGGTATGTTGAGTTCACGGACCAATTCATGATGGATCAAATTTAAGGCAGAACCAGAGTCAGTTAATGCTGGAACACAATGAGCAGAATTAGCATGGTTGAGTGTGAGGAGAAGAGTAAAACAACTGGTCAGCATATTGGTTAAGGACGTACTCACTTTGATCTGGGAGGGCTTGTTAGGGCATGAATGACACTGATGCCCCGATTGACCACAGTAGAAACATAAACGATTAGCTCGGCGTCGTTCCTTTTCCTCCACAGAGACTTTAGTTAAACCAATCTGCATAGGCTCAGCGGGTTCCTGATAATTAGTGGTTGGGGTGGACATTGAAGTAGCAAGCGAACTCAGAGGATTATTACGTAGCAGATTATCAATTTTTATAGCCATTGAAATCAGTTGGTGGAGATCTGAGCCAACATCCTTGCATGCCAGTTCGGCCTGTAGTGTCTGATTGAGGCCCTGCTTAAACACTGGTTTCAGTGCTACCTCATTCCAACCACTCTGTGCCGCTAGGGTGCGAAATTCAACTGCATAATCAGCAGCAGTGCGATTCCCTTGACGTAACTGTAGTAGTTGCATTGAAACGTCTCTCCCACCCGCTGGGTATTCAAATACTTCACGTATTTGTTTGGAGAAGTAATCAAATGAGGTTCGAATACTATCATTCTGGTCCCAAACTGCTGATGCCCACTCGAGAGCCCTTCCCGTTAACAATGACATCATGAAAGAGCACTTAGTTGAGTCTCTCAGAAATGCCTCAGGCTGGCTACCGAAATAGATGGTGCACTGACGCAAAAATCCCCTGCATTTTTCAGGTGAGCCATCAAACTTATCGGGTAAAGAAAATCTTACCGGATCAGGCCTGGTCGGAGGAAGGGACTGAATGTAACGTGTCAGGTGTTCATTTGCAGCTTGCAGAGATGAGAGTTGGCCCTGGAAATCCTGTATCATCTCTCTCTGATAATTGAATGCGGCCTGTAGTTGAGATAACTCTGCTGGATTCTGGTCAGGCAAAGTATTCTGTGACGAAGACTGACTCGGTTGTGGGTTGGAATCCATGTGCAGAGCACAACAACACAAACAGAGGCAATAGGTGAGCAGAAATCGTGGTCAGAAAGCAAGCCAAGGGTCGTATATAATAGTGTCAATCCAAATAGCAAACAAATCCAAATCAGCAATCCAAAAGACAAGGTCAAGGGCAGGCGAAAGACATATATCAGCAAACAATCCGTGACTATGAGAAACGCTTGGTAGAGACAGGGTAAACTGGCAATACTTTCGCAACATGTTGTACAAACACCATGGCTTATAACAGGTGTAGACAGGAAGTGATGAGAGAAGAAGCGACAGTGTTCAGTATTCGGGAGACGGCTCCCTCTGGTGGTTGGATGAATGAATAGTGGATGCAGATGTTACAGTTATTTTACTATGAAAAATTAAAAAAAAATAAAAATACACAAACAACAACAAAGATTGATACAGAACTCAGAAATTTTATTGTGGATTTATGATAAAATCACACTGTAAATGAATTCATACTCCTCCAAGAAGACACAAGTAGTTCACACCAAACTTTTTCAACATGATGCTAATATACTGAAGATGTTAAATTGCGAATGGGTTTAGGATACCTTAAATGGTGTGGTCATAGCGATTTATTAAAGTAACATAAAACAATACAATAATTATTTTACTATATCTTTAAAATAATTCATTCTAACTCATCATATATTTTTATATATATATATATACGTAGAAGTCATCATTTGAAGGAAGCAAAGTAAGTTTCATAGCTTTATCATGTTGAGGAGCCATCATAAAATTAAAACTATCATAACTTATAAATCAAAATAGCAATTCTTAGTACAAATAATGGCCACCAGATGGAGCTGTAGGATTACTTTTAAATAATTATTGTAGAAACGAGTATGATTTAAATCATTTATAGAAATCGTTCAAAGAAAAATAACTTACTGATAAAATGACCCTCACTTAATTAGAATAACGTGCTGAAGTATTGTGAAATACTGTATATTAAGAATAATTCTTTATAGGCTTTATGGACAGATAAGTTTTGAGTGACTTGAAGGATCAGCACCACATCCTCTTTTACCACTGTTTAAAGAATTTATCTTACAGAACAGGTGCGAATGAATTTTGGATAGCTTGAATGGTTTTATGTCGTGGTGATTTT
The DNA here is from genome assembly GCF_023724105.1 of Carassius gibelio. Classification (NCBI taxonomy): domain Eukaryota; kingdom Metazoa; phylum Chordata; class Actinopteri; order Cypriniformes; family Cyprinidae; genus Carassius; species Carassius gibelio. The sequence goes on along the minus strand of NC_068397.1, from coordinate 10,826,338 downwards.
TTTTTAAATAACAGTAAAAAAGGAACCAGTAAATGTCTTTAATTTTTTTAAAAGTGCAGCTTCTAAAAACTTCAAAAAATGTACACAGAAGACAAGTCATTCTGAGGAAAAATCATACATCTAATGTCACTCTGTCCCTCTGTCACTGTGGGTAATGTGTGTGTGTGTGCTGAGTTTGTGTGAATGTGTGGGGGAGGGGGAGGGGCTGGGTGTCAGAGAGAGAGAGAGAGAGAGAGAGGGAGGGAGACTTAATCATCTCTTTAATCACCAGAATTATAGGTCAATAAAATAATTACAAAATACTAATAAATTATTAAGAGGGAAAGAGAGAGAGAGAGAGAGACAGAGAGAAACATCTCAGAGTTAACATCTCTTTAATCACCAGTAGGAAAAAAAAAAATCTGTAATCTTTGTGTTGTTGTTGTTGTTGTTGTTGTTGTTTTCATCATTACAGCTTAAGAAATATCTTAGGCCTCATCATTTTCTGTCAGTTTTAGGGACAAAAAAACTAGTACAAGTTAATTTGTAATCCTAAACCAGTTAATTTAATTAATTTACATGACACATTAACTGGAAAATAATTAAGAATTAAAGTGAAGAATTAGGTGTGAAACTATTAGGGAGCATTTAGTCTCCAGCACCAACATTTTACAGAACTGCCATTTTCCTGGAGTCTCCAGAATTACTCGGTGTCAGATTCTGAGAGACTTAAGATTCCAAAAAATGATTTAATTAGAATACCATGAAGTATTGTGAAATACTATATATTAAGACTTTATATATAGGCTTTATGAACAGATTAGAGTGACTCGTGAAGGACCAGCACCACCTCCTCTTGTCCGATGGTTTGAGGAATATATCTTCCAGAATCTGGTATTAAGATTTAGGAGCTCATTTTTATTCCATCTCCTTTCCTGAAAAGTTTGTCTTGCAGAATTGACTAAAAATTAATCTTCACATTAATTCCTAATTTCTGTTTTGCATATGTGTTTGATATTTCTCATGGGGATTTCATAATTTTCGACTTTACAGTTTGAGAAAACTCTTTTTTTAGTGCATTGTTATCTGTAAAAGAAGTTTTTCTCTTCCAGATTTCCTTGACTATTGTATATCACTCATAAATGATTAAATAAAAAAAATATGGTAGTTATTAATATCGATATGGTTTGGAATTGTTAAAATGTGCTTGGATTAAAATAACAATAAAACAATGTTTTAATGTTTAAGTTTGGAATATTAACTGACATGAATGAATGCTATATAAATATTGTTCATGTTAACTTAGTTAATGTTTATAAATTAAATGTTATTGTAAAGTGTTACTAAAGTTCTATATATTGTTCTGTGAATGTGATTTTAAAGTCTAGATGATTCTGATTAACCCTTTAACTGCCGTATCTTTTAAAACCTCACTGCCAGAGGGCTATTGTGAATGCATGTACCTGTTGGGCACAGTTTACCTGATGCCACCGGGGTGGTGTTGCACTGATGGCTTGAGCCCGCCATTAGTGCTTGCAGCTATATTTCTTATTCCGCTTCTTCTTTCTCCAAAATGAATCGCATTTTTGAGGGCTTAAACATGCTCAAAAAGTCATGAAACTTTGCACATGCATCAAACCTGGTCAAACTTTTCGTCTGATATATGATTTAGAAGGGAGTGTGGCGAATTGGCTAGACAGCGCCACCTATACTAAGAAAATCAACAGCATTTCAGCTATGTTTCACGTACATGCACAAAAAATGGTACACACATGTAACACACCAATACCTATAAAAAATACTCTTGGAGCAAAATTTTAAATTACAAATTTTGTGTAATTTTGGTCATTTCTATGCGTTGTATTTTAATGAACTCCTCCTAGAGATTTATTCAGATCAACACCAAATTTAAAATGCCTAATCTAAATGCCTTTGCAATGTTAAATTGCGAAGATCTTGAGTTTTTCATCGAAGGGCGTGTCCGTGGCGGCCTGGCAAATTTCGATGATTCGCCATGAAAAATGAAGTTGCTATAACTCAGACATACAATGTCCAATCTGCCTTCACATGTTTGATGAGACTCCGAACCTAAACAGATTGACATGCCCATATTTAGTTATAGTTATAGTGCCACCTATTGGCAACAGGAAGTGACATTTTACACTGCGACAAACTACTCCTAGAAATTTTATGACATCAATGTTTTTTTGTGGTCAGTCTAATCTAAAGACCTGTGCGATGTTAAGTTGTGAAGATCTTGAGTTTTCGTTAAAAGCCGTGTCCATAGCGCCCTGAGGAAAGTTTGATGTCTCACCATGGGAATAAAAGATGTTATATCTCAGGCATAAAATGTCCGATCTTCCCCAAACTTCATATGTGTGATAAGAGTCCTGGCCTGAACACATTTGAAGGCCAATATTCCATCGGGTGTGGCAAAATGGCTCGAAAGCGCCACCTATACACTTTCAACAGAGTGCGCCTCGTGCTATGTTTCACGTACATGTACAAAAATCTATACACACATGTAACACACCAATACCTACAAAAAAGTATCTTGGTACGAAATCCGAATCCCAACAGGAAGTCAGTTATTTAGAATTTTCTCTGCAAAATTGCTGTTGTTTTTGCCATTTTCAGGGGTTGTACTTTAACGAACTCCTCCTAGAGATTTATTCAGATCAACACCAAACTTGGTCAATTAAATGTAAAGGCCTTTGCGATGTTAAATTGCGAAGGACTTGAGGTTTCGTTAAAGGGCGTGTCCATGGCGGCCTGACAAATTTCAATGTTTCGCCATGAAAAAGGAAGTTGCTGTAACTCATACATACAATGTCCAATCTGCCCCAAACTTCACATGTTAGATAAGACTTCTGCCCTTAACACTGCGACAAACTACTCCTAGAAATATTTTCACATTAATGTATTTTTTGTGGTCAGTCTAATATAAAGTCCTGTGCAATGTTAAACTGTGGAGATCTTGTGTTTTGGTTAAAGGGCGTGTGCATGGCGCCATGACAAAATTTGATGTCTTGCCACAACAAGAGAAGTTGTTGTAACTCAGGCATAAAATGTTCAATCTTCCCCAAACTTCCCCAAAGAGTCCTGCCCTGAACACATCTGCAGTCCAATATTCCATTATAACGATAGCGCCACCTTCTGGCAACAGGAAGATTGGCACATATATGGAATAAACATTGATATATTCTACCTATATTTATGAGTTTAAACGCATATTTCTCACTGTTCACCTATTTACTAAAGCCACTTGCTGCCGGTGAGCCCGGGTGCGAGGGCCCGTTCATCGCTGCTTGCAGCTTTAATTATTATTATTAGGGCCCGAGCACCGATGGTGCGAGGACCCTATTGGAATTGCTCTGTTTATTAGGGCCCGAGCACTTCAGCGCGAGGACCCTATTGGAATTGCTCCATTTCTTCTTCTTCTTCTTCTTCTTCTTCTTCTTCTTCTTCTCCGTAATGAATCACATTTTTGAGGGCCTAAAGATGCTCCAAAACTCACGAAACTTTCCACACGCATCAGGACGGGTGAAAATGTACATCTGATTTAGGTTTCAGAAGTGGGTGTGGCAAAATGGCTCGAAAGCGCTACCTGTTAAATTTCAACGGTGTGCGCCTCGAGCTGTGTTTCACATACATTCATGAAAATCGGTACACACATGTAACACACCATTACCTACAAAAAAGTATCTTGGTACAAAATCCAAAACCAAACAGGAAGTAAGTTATTTTTGATTTCCTGTATGATTTTTGTGCAGTTTCTGCCATTTCCATGCCTTATAATTGCCTGACGAACTCCTACAGTTTTATTCGGATTATCTTAAAATTTGGTGAGGGTCATCATAAGACCTTTGTGATGTTAAATTGCGAAGGTTTTGAGTTTTCGTCAAGGGGTGTGTCCCTGGCGGCCTGACAAAATTTGATGCTTCGCCGTGAAAAAGGAAGTTGCTGTAACTCAGGCAAGCAATGTACGATCTTCCCCAAACTTCACACATGTGATAGGTGTTCTGTCCTGAACAAACACCCATTACCAAATTTGGTTATAGTCATAGCACCACCTGCTGATAACAGGAAGTGACAAGGTTAACACTATTACAGACTCCTAGGAACAAATTTAAAAGTGTCAAAAAGTGTTAAATAGGCTGGCAACATGCTAGAAACATAATAAAACATATTAGGAACATTAGCTAAGTGTTAAAGCATTCTACTAAGGCAGTGAAAAAGGAAGTTGCTGTAACTCAGGCAAGCAATGTCCGATCTTCCCCAAACTTCACACGTGAACAAACACCCATGACCAAATTCAGTTATAGTCATATTGCCACCTGCTTGTAACAGGAAGTGACATGGTTAACACTATTACAGACTCCTAGGAACATATTAAAATGTGGAAACAAGTGTTAAATAGGCTGGCAACATACTAGATACATACTAATACATGCTAGGAACATTAGCTAAGTGTTAAAGCATGCTTATAATGTAGTGAAAAAGAAAGTTGCTGTAACTAAGGCAAGCAATGTCCGATCTTCCCCAAACTTCACACATGTGATAGGTGTTCTGTCCTGAACAAACACCCATGACCAATTTCAGTTATAGTCATAACGCCACCTGCTGGTAACAGGAAGTGACAAGGTTAACACTGTTATGGACCCCTAGGAACATATTAAAAAGCATCAACAAGTGTTAAATAGGGTGGCAACATACTAGATACATACTAATACATGCTAGCAATACTTAGCTAAGTGTTAAAGCATGCTACTGATGTAGTGAAAAAGAAAGTTGCTGTAACTAAGGCAAGCAATGTCCGATCTTCCCCAAACTTCACACATGTGATAGGTGTTCTGTTCTGAACAAACACCCATGACCAAATTCAGTTATAGTCATAGTGCCACCTGCTGGTAACAGGAAGTGACAATGTTAACACTGTTATGGACTCCTAGGGACAAATTAAAACGTGTCAAAAAGAGTTAAATAGGCTGGCGAAATTCTAGAAACATAATGAAACATGCTATCCAAATTTTGCTAAGTGTCAAAGAATGCAACTAATGCATTGAATAAGGAAGTTGCTGTAACTCAGGCTAGCAAAGTCCGATCTGCCCCAAACTTCAGACATTTCACAAGAGTCCTGTACTGAACACACATCAACATGTCTGCTCTCCGTTATTGTCATAGCGCCATTTACTGTCAACATGAAGTGTCATGTGTAACACTCTTATGGACTCCTAGCATGTGTAACAATGTTATAGAGTCCTAGCAACATATTAAAAAGTGCCAGCAAGTGATAAATACACTGGTAGAATGCTAGAAACATACTTAAACATGTTAGCAACAATTTGCTGAATGCTAAAGCATCATATCACTGCAGTGAATCAGGAAGTTACTGTAATTCAGGCATGCAGTGTCCAATCTGCCCCAAATTGAACAAGTTTGATGAGAGTCCTGCCCTGAACACATAAATATGCCCGTATTCGATTCTAGTCATAGCGCCACCTAATGGCAACAGGAAGTGGCATGTCTAATACTGTTATGGACTCCTTACAAAATAATAAAAAGCAACAATAAGTATTTAATAGGCTGGCAACATTCTAGAAGCATACTAAAACATGCTAGCATCACTTAGCTAAACTGTAAACTGTAACTCAGGAAAGCAATGTCCGATCTTCCCCAAACTTTACACGTGTGATAGGTGTTCTTTTCCAAACAAACACTCATGACCAAATTCAGTTATAGTCATAGCGCCACCTGCTGGTAACAGGAAGTGACAAGGTTAACACTATTACAGACTCCTAGGAACAAATTAAAAAGTGTAAACAAGTGTTAAATAGGCTGGCAACATACTAGATACATACTAATACATGCTAGCAACATTAGCTAAGTGTTAAAGCATGCTAATAATGTAGTGAAAAATAAAGTTGCTGTAACTAAGGGAAGTAATGTCCGATCTTCCCCAAACTGCACACGTGTGATAGGTGTTTTGCTCTGAACAAACACCCATGACCAAATTCAGTAATAGTCATAGCGCCACCTGCAAGGTTAACAATGTTATGCACTCCTAGGAACAAATTAAAAAGTGGCAAAAAGTGTTAAATAGGCTGGCAATAGGGGTAGGACGATACAGGTTCACGATTCACGATTCAATTCTGTGGCGATATGTGGTCCACGATATGATAATATCACGATTCGCGAGATCTACGATATTGAATATATTGGAAGAAATTTCATCAACGATATATCACGATATATGTGACTGAAAAGAAAAAGAAGGAATAAGGAAATAAGGAAATTTTATGCATTTATTAATGCCAACATTGTGCCAAGAAATATGCATTTGTATAATAACTCACTGCCTCCTGGTCTTAAATGTAAGGTGTTAGTGTATCGATTAATTATTGAGACAGAGAGCACAACGATATATTGCAATATCGATTTTTTTTTTCCCAGCCCTAGCTGGCAACATGCTAGAAACATAATAAATCATGCTAGCAACACTGTGCTTCAAGTGTTGAAGCATTCTACTAAGGCAGTGAAAAAGGAATTTGCTGTAACTAAGGCAAGCAATGTCCGATCTTCCCCAAACTTCTTACGTGTGATAGGTGTTCTGTCCTGAACAAAAACCCATGAAAAATTCAGTTATAGTCATAACGCCACCTGCTGGTAAAAGGGAAGTGACATGGTTAACACTGTTACAGACTCCTAGGAACATATTAAAAAGTGTAAACAAGTGTTAAATAGGCTGGCAACATGCTAGAAGCATAATAAAACATGCTAGCAACACTTAGCTAAGTGTTAAAGGATGCAACCATGGCATTGAATAAGCAAGTTGTTGTAACTCAAGCTAGCAACGTCCGATCTGCCCCAAACATCACACCGGAAGTGTCATGTTTAACAATTTTATGCACTATTTGCAACACAATAAAATTTGCCATTGTGTGCTAATCATGCTAGAAATATTTTCAAACATTCTAACAACACTTACTATGTGCTAAAGAATGCTATTAATACTATGAAACAGGAAGTTGTTGTAACTCATGCATACAATTCCCAATCTGACCCAAACTTCACATGTTTTATAAGAGTCCTGGCCTGAACACAACTAAAGGCCATTATTCAATTATAAGTATAGCGCCGCCTGCTGGCAACAGGAATGACTTATTTCATACTAACTTAAACATGAGATGTCTGATCTTCCTGAAACTTTGCATGTTTGGTAAGAGTCCTGGCCTAAAGACATTTACATGGCGATATTCAGTTATAATCATAACGCCACCTGTTGGCAGCAGGAAATGTGGCAAAAATATTTACTATTTTATAAGCATATGGCCCAACGTTCACGGTTCCTCCTATGGGCACCGGGTGGTGTTGAGCCCGGGTGCGAGGGCCCGTTTATCGCTGCTTGTAGGTTTAATTAGGGCCCGGGCACTGCAGTGCGAGTACCCTATTGGAATTGCTCTGTTTATTATTATTATTATTATTATTATTATTATTATTACGCTTCTTCTTCTTCTCCTTCTTCTTCTTCTCCGTCATGAATCGCATTTTTGAGGGTCTAAACATGCTCCAAAACTCACGAAACTTTTCACACGCATCAGGACTGGCAAAAATGTACATCTGATATAGGTTTCAGAAGTGGGTGTGGCAAAATGGCTTGATAGCGCCACCTGTTAAATTTCAACGGAGTGCGCCTCGAGCTGTGTATCACGTACATTCATGAAAATCAGTACACACATGTAACACACCATTACCTACAAAAAAAAGTATCTTGGTACAAAATCCAAAACCCAACAGGAAGTAAGTTATTTAGAATTTCCTGTATAATTTTTGTGCAGTTTATTCCATTTCCATGCCTCGTACTTTGACGAACTCCTCCTACAGTTTTAATCGGATTAGATCTTGGAGATCTTGTGTTTTGGTTAAAGGGCGTGTGCATGGCGCCATGACAAAATTTGATGTCTTGCCACAACAAGAGAAGTTGTTGTAACTCAGGCATAAAATGTTCAATCTTCCCCAAACTTCTCATGTTCGATAAGAGTCCTGCCCTGAACACATCTGCAGTCCAATATTCCATTATAACGATAGCGCCACCTTCTGGCAACAGGAAGATTGGCACATATATGGAATAAACATTGATATATTCTACCTATATTTATGAGTTTAAACGCATATTTCTCACTGTTCACCTATTTACTAAAGCCACTTGCTGCCGGTGAGCCCGGGTGCGAGGGCCCGTTCATCGCTGCTTGCAGCTTTAATTATTATTATTAGGGCCCAAGCACCGATGGTGCGAGGACCCTATTGGAATTGCTCTGTTTATTAGGGCCCGAGCACTGCAGCGCGAGGACCCTATTGGAATTGCTCCATTTCTTCTTCTTCTTCTTCTCCGTAATGAGTCACATTTTTGAGGGCCTAAAGATGCTCCAAAACTCACGAAACTTTCCACACGCATCAGGACGGGTGAAAATGTACATCTGATATAGGTTTCAGAAGTGGGTGTGGCAAAATGGCTCGAAAGCGCCACCTGTTAAATTTCAACGGTGTGCGCCTCGAGCTGTGTTTCACATACATTCATGAAAATCGGTACACACATGTAACACACCATTACCTACAAAAAAGTATCTTGGTACAAAATCCAAAACCAAACAGGAAGTAAGTTATTTTTGATTTCCTGTATGATTTTTGTGCAGTTTCTGCCATTTCCATGCCTTATACTTGCCTGACGAACTCCTCCTACAGTTTTATTCGGATTATCTTAAAATTTGGTGAGGGTCATCATAAGACCTTTGTGATGTTAAATTGTGAAGGTTTTGAGTTTTCGTCAAGGGGTGTGTCCCTGGCGGCCTGACAAATTTTGATGTTTCGCTGTGAAACAGGAAGTTGCTGTAACTCAGGCATGCAATGTCCGATCTACATGTGATAGGTGTTCTGTCCTGAACAAACACCCATGACCAAATTCAGTTATAGTCATAGCGCCACCTGCTGGTAACAGGAAGTGACAAGGTTAACACTGTTATGGACTCCTAGGAACATATTAAAAAGTGTAAACAATTGTTAAACATGCTAGCAACATTAACTAAGTGTTAAAGCATGCTAATAATGTAGTGAAAAAGAAAGTTGCTGTAACTAAGGCAAGCAATGTCCGATCTTCCCCAAACATCACACGTGTGATAGGAGTTCTGCTCTGAAAAAAACACCCATGACCAAATTCAGTTATAGTCATAGCACCACCTGCTGGTAAAAGGAAGTGACAAGGTTAACACTGTTATGAACTCCTAAGAATAAATTAAAAAGTGTAGAAAAGTGTTAAATAGGCTGGCAACATGCTAGAAGCATAATAAAACATGCTAGCAACACTTAGCTAAGTGTTAAAGCATGCAACTATGGCACTGAATAAGGAAGTTGTTGTAACTCAAGCTAGCAACATCCGATCTGCCCCAAACTTCACATGTTTGACAAGAGTCCCCATACTGAATACATCAGCATGCCCGTATTCAGTTATAGTCATAGCGCCACCTGCTGGTAACAGGAAGTGGCATGGTTAACACTGTTACAGACTCCTAAGAACATACTAAAAAGTGTAAACAAGTGTAAAATAGGGTGGCAACATAATAAATACATATTAATACATGCTAGAAACACTTAGCTAAGTGCTAAAGCATGCTACTAATGTAGTGAATAAAAAAGTTGCTGTCAGGCAAGCAACGTCCGATCTGCCCCAAACTTCACACGTTTGACAAGGGTCCTGTCCTGAATACATCAACATCCCCAGATTCAGTTATAGTCATAGCGCCACCTGCAGGTAACAGGAAGTGTCATGTTTAAAAATGCTATGCACTATTTGCAACACAATAAAATTTGCCATTGTGTGCTAATCATGCTAGAAATATTTTCAGACATTCTAACAACACTTACTATGTGCTAAAGGATGCTATTAATACTATGAAACAGGAAGTTGTTGTAACTCATGCATACAATTCCCAATCTGACCCAAACTTCACATGTTTTATAAGAGTCCTGGCCTGAACACAACTAAAGGCCAATATTCAATTATAAGTATAGTGCCACCTGCTGGCAACAGGAATGACTTATTTCATACTAACTTTAACATGAGATGTCTAATCTGCCACCTGCTGGCAACAGGAAGTGTCATTTTTAACACTTTTATGCACTATTTGCAACACAGTAAAATGTGCCATTGTGTGCTAATCATGCTAGAAATATTTTCAAACATTCTAGCAACACTTAGTATGTGCAAAATGATGCTATTAATACTATAAAACAGTAAGTTGTTGTAACTAATGCATACAATTCCTAATCTGACCCAAACATCAGATGCTTTATAAGAGTACTGGTCTGAACACAACTAAAGGCCAATATTCCATTATAAGTATAGCACCGCTTGCTGGCAACAGGAAATGAATTATTTTATACTAACTTAAACATGACTTGTCTGATCTGCCCGAAACTTTGCATGTATGGTAAGAGTCCTGGCCTGAAGACATTTACATATCGATATTCAGTTATAATCATAGCGCCACCTGTTGTCAGCAGGAAATGTGGCACAAATATTTACTATTTTATATGCATATGGCCCAACATTAACTGTTCCTGCTATGGGCACCGGGTGGTGGTGAGCCTGAGTGCGAGGGCCCTTTCATCGCTGCTTGCAGCTTTAATTATTAGGGCTCTCACCGTCCAGGCTTGAGCCCTATAGTTTTCCTCAGGATTATTTTTTATTATTATTTTTTTTTTTTCTAACGTTACGGGTGCCTTTGGGGTCCTTAACACGCTCGAAAACTCTTGAAAATTGGCACACACCTTGGAACCTGCGGCCATTAGGGCCGGGCAGAGACTGATACACGGGCATGGCACAGGGGCTCTACAGCGCCCCCTGGAATACTGAGAGCAATATATCATACATATTTTCACGTAGACACATGAAACTCGGTACACATGTAGAGCTCATCAAACCAAACAACTTTCGTACTCCGCCCAACAGTAAGTTGGCTATTTAGGGTTTAGTATTCATATTTTTCGTCAAAGTTTTGGGGGCTTTTGGGGTCCTTAACATACTCAAAAACTCTTGAAAATTTGCGCACACTTTGGAATCTGTGGCCTTTAGGAGCCTGCAGAGGCTGGGACCCAGGCGTGGCACAGGGGCTCTATGGTGCCCCCTGGATCACAGTCAGAAATGTTGATGTATAGCTCACGCATACTTGCACATATTCATATGAAACTCAATACACCTATAGATATCATTGTGCTGAACAACTTTTCGTATTGGATGTCATAGGCTCCACCCAACAGGAAGTCAGCTATTTAGAGTTATATAAAAAGCGCATGCTCTGGAATTTGAAATACTTGTCATAGGTTTTTTAGCCGACTGCCACCAACCTCAGTCAACATCATCTCAAGACTTTGGGGATGAAAAATTGCCAGGGGACTTTTGATATCTCGAACGGTTTGCTTGTGGCGAGGTGTTGAAATTATGGAGAGAAATGAGAAACATGACGTGTCTAATAGCATCCACATACACTACCTGATTTTAATCAAACTTCATCAGATTATTCGTTGTATGATGTCGATCGCATATATGTGACTGTTAGGAGTCAAAGTCATAGCGCCACCAACTGGCAGCAGGAAGTGTGTCATTTTCAAAATGCTTTGAATTCAGCATCGTATTTTTACTCAATTTGCTTCAAACTTCATCAGAATAATGTTAAAACAAAGCCTATATAAATCTGCTGGGTGGATATCGATATCTAAAAATATTATTGCCGTGGCAACATGTCAAACTGGAATATTTTTCAGGTGATTTTGAGGCATATAACATACTTAGAATTTCACGAAATTCAGAACACATTATCAGTATTAGTGACAGCTAGACAATGGCAAAAGCTTTTAAAAGGGCGTGAAGGAGGCACTCTATAGCGCCACCTTTTGTCAAAGTGGGGGGTTAGTTTTAGCTACAGACACCAAACTCAGTACATATATTGGTCTTTTTCAAGACGGACAACTTTCTAATTTACAGTCATCAGCTACGACCAACAGGAAGTTGGCTATTTTGAATTGAATATGGATTTTTGGGAAAATTCTGCTGTGAATACATAGTGATTAGAGGAGAAGTACACTTGACACACCAAACATTGTCTACATGTTGAAAAAATATTGAGGAACTTTTTGAGGAAGATTGTGAATGGGTTTTGGATAGCTTGAATGGTTTCGCCGTGGTGATTTCTTTAAATGACCATAAAAAGGGAATCATTAATTGTATTGTATTTTTAAATTGCAGCTTCCAAACACGTCAAATAATTTTTTTCATACAGATGAAAAAGTCATTCTGAGGAAATATGCAGTTTCATGACTTTACAACACTGTATGGATAACAGAAAATAAAAATAAAAAACTGTCAGACATCTCATCTCACTCTGTCCCTCTGTTTGAGTATATGTGCTTAGACTTCCATTGTCTGAGAGAAATAGCGCCCCTACAGGTGCAATTCCCGGACTAAAAAGGGAGGAGGTTCTCTTTTAGTTTCACTTTTAAATCGGTTAAAATACAAATAAATACTTAGATTTAATTCACACTGACAAGCTTAACCAACATATCTGATTATTACCGGTTCAGGGCTCATTAATAATTGATGTGTAGTCAGTGATACCTGAGAAATAGGAGAGATTAATCATTGCTCTGAACAGGAGCATGTGGAATGACGAGCTCAGAAAAAACGAGTTTATTATTGTTTTATAGCGTTTAAAAAATAAAATATTAAAGCGATATCACACAATTCACCAATTAGAACACACCAACAGCTAAATTCTGATGTTTTTGAACTGTTTGTGTGAAAATAAAATATTTGTGGCTGCCTATCTGAAATCACCACTCCGATCAGCGCGTACAGTATCACGATGTCAAAACAAACGAATTTATTATTGTCTAAGAGCTTTTTAAAATAAAATATTACACACAATACACCCATTATAACACAACAAGAGCTAAATGCAGGTGTTTGTGACCCGTTTTAGTGTGAAAGACTATTTGAAAGCGAGACTGGCACAATAACATATATATCTCGAACTGCAGGATTCTGCCTTTCGTTGTACGAACGAACACATCACAGACAAGATTATTTCAAAATACATAATATCTTGGCAAATATAAACGAAAACATCCATGTGAACATAAACTGTTGAGAAATAAATCTGAAGTGGATCTACTGGATTTGAATATTAAGTGACCGCATTTACCAGCTGCTTCTGTCTTCAATTTTAATCTATATATAAAAAAAGGAAACTCATTCATCTTGGCTGTTTTTTTTTTTTATGTGTGTACGTATTTATTTATTAACTTTTTTATACATTTTGTATAATTTCATGGTTTATGCATTATAATTATAAAAACTAAAATAAATTTAGCCATTGGAATATCTTAGGCCTTATCCTTTTCTGACAGTTTTAGGGATTTTTAAAAATCCTAAAAAACCTTATTTGTGCTGCAAATAATAATTTCAAACTAATTTGATACTGACCTATGACATCCTGTGACATGATATTTATTTGAATTTACATAATCTTATGGATGTAACAGTAAATCTTTTCAGCTCACAGATGGAGACCAAGCTGTAATGCAAGCAGAACGTTCACAAATGCTTATAGGTCAATAAAATCATTACAAAACACTTATAAATCATTTAAGGATTTGATAGCACTGTATGCATTGGTAACACATTGGTAACACTTTATAATAACTGCACTCATTAGCAAATAGTCCGTTTATGCTTTATAAAGCCTTGTCTTAACATTAATAGTCAATAGTAAGCAGCTTATAAATACAGCTATAAATAGCTTGTTCTTGGTTTATAAGCACATATATTACAAAGCAAAGTAAAGGGTCAGTTATCTTCCTAAGAAAATTTTAAATAAACAAACAACAACAACAATATATATATATATATATATATATATATATATATATATATATATATATATATATTGTCACGGCCCCTCCTCTGCATTGCAGGGGCGGTTCCTCCTGCAGGCAGAGGTGGGTCGTTAGTGATTGGAGCCACCTGGGCTCAGGGTATTTAAGTCGTTTCTAATCACTCTTTTCTCTCTCTCTGCTCCTCCAGGTATGATCCTGTTTCGTTTGTTCCTTTATAGTTTTACTTAGTTTCCACTCAGTCATGTTCACACACACACAGATTCCTTCATCCATGCACTTTACACACACCTTACATTATGACATTCTCACACCTCATTCCTTTTTCTTTGGTTAAAGTTAATAGTTTTGGTTTATAATAAAGTAAAGTGGCCTATACTTGTGTGTGTCCCCTCATTTTTGCCACAGGCTATGAGCCGGCCTGTGACAAGTGGGGGCTCGTCCGCGTTTTCAAGGTAGAGTTAATTATATTTCAGTGTTACTTTAGTATTTTAGCTTACTATAACAATTTTCCGTAGTTGGTTACAGTTTGTGTAGATTGTTTGTCTTATCATTAGTACGTTTTATTTACTTGTAGTTTGGCTTATTTGATTTATTGTTTTGTAGTTAATTAATAGTTAAAAAGTTTTGTTTAGTTCAGATTGCCAAACTTTTGTTTGAGGGGATGCTTTGGTAAGGCCAATATTATGGAAGAGAGCATTGAGAGCCATGTGTTCCTTCTGTTTAGTTAGCTTTATAGTTAAATTTGGTTAGCAATTCACTCTGGGCTTTGTCTGGGTTTTTGTTCAGGTGGGAGTCCTCTCCTGTTGAGGCGTATTAGCGAGTGTCAATAGGAGGCTCGCTAAAAAGAGAATTTTATTTTAGGTGGCAGTGAACGTGGGTAGAGCTTCCTTTTCCCTTTTTCCCCTACATCGGCTCGGGAGCACCTCCGTGGATGTGGGGGGGGCCGCCAGTTTCTGGTTGTCTTTTCCACTCCACTGGTTTTGTGTGCATAAAAACCCACCACATGTGACTGCACGAAGACCAGGGGTCAGTTAGTTAGTTGTTTTTGGAGGATAGTGGAGTGTGGCTCCTGTCCTTAACCCAGACTGGCAGCGGGTGAGTTGTGTATTTTTTTTTTTCAGCATTTGTAGTTGTATTGGTTTAGGAAAATGTCTTCTAGGCTGAGTAGTTTTGTGCAAGCTCCTTCAGAGATCGGTTTAGAGATGTGTACTAAGGAACAGTTACTTGAAATTGCTGACCATTATCAGATTGAGATTGCTGATAAAAAACTTAAGGAGACCGTTAAAGAGAGATTAAAGCAGGGTCTGAGGGAAGTAGGTGTTCTTGGGGGTCAGTCTATTAGTAGTGAGGGTGCGAGTTTTCAATCTAGCCCTTCACTAACTTTTGAACAGCAGAGGGAGTTGTTGCAAATGCAGTTAGAAATAGCGCGATTGCGAAATGCCAATAGACCAGAAGTACCACAGTTCGATGTTTCACAGAATCTTCGTTTGTTGCCTAAATTTGATGAGTCAGATCCAGATACATATTTTACTTTATTTGAGCGTATTGCGGAAGCTAGAGCTTGGTCAGATTTGGACATGACTATGTTGTTGCAATGTGTACTTACAGGAAAAGCACGTGAGGCTTTTTCAGCACTGAGTGTAGCTGACAGTAAAATTTATGCTAAAGTTAAATCAGCGGTTCTGAAGGTCTACGAGCTGGTGCCGGAGGCATATCGTCAACGTTTTCGTTACAGGAAAAAGCAAGATTCACAAACCTATTCTGAGTTTGTTCGCGATTTGACTTCTGCATTTAATCGTTGGTGCACAGCTTCTGAAGTTAGTAATTTTGAGGGTCTGTCTAACTTGATTGTGTTAGAACAGTTCAAAAATTCTGTGTCTGACCAGGTTGCTACATATATTAATGAACGTAAGGTTAAGTCTCCAAGTGATGCAGCAGTCCTTGCAGATGAGTACAGGCTAACGCATAAGAGTCATTTTGAGTCAAACATTGACGTGCTTTATAAAAATAACTTTACTCCTAGGAATAGATCATCTTTTTCTGGAGCTTCGTTCCA
Source organism: Carassius gibelio (assembly GCF_023724105.1). Classification (NCBI taxonomy): domain Eukaryota; kingdom Metazoa; phylum Chordata; class Actinopteri; order Cypriniformes; family Cyprinidae; genus Carassius; species Carassius gibelio. The sequence continues at coordinate 10,810,356 of NC_068397.1, read as the reverse complement.
AAGGCCTCAGAAGTTTGGTTCTGGGGGCCCTAAAGCACCAGTTAATGTTAATACCTGTCGCTATTGTTTAGTTGAAGGACATTGGAAGAAAGATTGTCCTCTACTTAAATCAAAAAAGTTAGGTCAGTTTAAACCTGCTGTGTTGGCAGTGCCTGTTACAGCCTCTGATCACCATGGTGAGCTTTTTCAGCCAATAGTTGAGTTTGGTTCGGAGTCTTCCCAATGTGACTTTTCAGCTTTTATTTCAGATGGTGTAGTGTCCCTGGTAGATGGCAATCAATAGGTTCCAAGATCTTAAGAGACACTGGAGCTTTAGATTCTTTTATTTTGGAATCTGTTTTGCCGTTCTCTAAGGAGTCTGATTCTGGCAGTTGTATAATGGTATGTGGCATGGGTTTAGTTCCATTCTCTTCTCCTTTACATGATGTTACCCTTAAGTGTGGTTTGGTAGAGGGTGATGTAGCTGTTGGGGTTAGACCCCAGTTGCCAGCAGAGGGAGTCCATATGATTTTGGGGAATGACTTGGCAGGTAGTAAGGTGTGGGCAGATGGCAAAATAAACATCTTTAAAAAGCAAGATTCAGTGCCCCCTGCAAAGGTATCTCCAGATTGCAGCTTTGTGTCTCCGGAGGTATTTCCAGTTTGTGCTGTTACTCGCTCTGTCTCACGTAAGGAGGTTGAGAGTAAGCCAGAAAGCCTTGAGTTGCCAGTTAAACTACAAATCGAACAGTTGATTAGTTCTCGAGATTCACTGATAGCTGAGCAAAAGGTAGATATTACCTTGGCGGATTTGTTTGATAAAGCGGTTCCTGATTCAGCGGTGAGGAATAGTGCTCAGTGTTATTTTCTTCTTGATGGGCTGTTGGTCAGGAAATGGGTTCCACACTGTGATCAGGGACTAGGTGAACCAGTTTTTCAGGTAGTTGTACCTACTATAATGCGAAGTAAAGTGTTGCAAACTTCACATGGTGATGTGGCAGGTCATATGGGTGTTTGTAAAACTTATGACCGCATACTCCGTTATTTTTTTTGGCCACGTTTAAAGCGGGATGTAGCTCAGTTTATTAAAACTTGTCATACATGTCAGTGCACAAGCAAGCCAAATCAGGTTGTAAAGCCAGCTCCTTTGTAACCAATACCAGCCATAGGGCAACCTTTTGAGCATCTTATTATTGATTGTGTTGGGCCTTTACCACGGTCAAAGTCAGGCCATAACTACTTATTAACTGTTATGTGTCAAGCAACTAGATATCCGGCAGCTTTTGCCTTGCGTACCATAACTTCAAAATCAGTAGTTAAAGCGTTAACTCAATTTATTTCAATATTTGGAATTCCAAAAATCATCCAGTCAGATCAGGGGTCTAACTTTACCTCCCATTTATTTGCGCAGGTTCTCAAACAGCTTAAAGTTAAACAAAATAAGTCTACTGCGTTCCATGCTCAGAGCCAGGGAGCTTTGGAACGTTTTCACCAAACGTTAAAGTCCTTGCTTCGCTCGTACTGTACAGAACTGTTTGCAGATTGGGAGGAGGGGTTACCTTGGCTGCTACTAGCTGCTCGCGAAGTAGTGCAGGAGAGCACAGGGTTCATCCCAAATGACTTAGTGTTTGGTCATAAGGTCCGTGGGCCCTTAGCAGTGCTGCAGGATGGTTGTTTGCCTGAGGAACCTCCTCGGAACCTTACTGACTATGTAAATGGTTTTAGGCTGAAGTTGTATAGGGCGAGTGAACTAGCGAAAGAGAAACTAAAATGTTCTCAAAAGAAAATGAAACTAAGATATGACAGAAAGGCTGAGCTGCGCGAGTTTAGTCCTGGTGATCAGGTACTCGCTCTTTTGCCTCTTGTAAGTTCACCTTTTCAGGCAAAATACTCTGGTCCTTTCACTGTGTTGCGCAAAGTGTCAGATTTGAACTATCTTATTGAAACCCCTGGTCATAGGAAGTCCTCTAAATTATGCCATGTGAATCTGTTAAAATGTTATCACTCCCATGATCAAAGCAAAGTTGAAGGTACTCCAGTGGTGAGGTCAGCGTTGACTGCGGCTCCCGTCACTGCATCTTGTGGCTTTAGCTTTGTGGAGGGGGGAGAAGAGGAGGTCGTTAGGGTTTCTGATAAGGTCTTGCAAGGCCGGTTGAAAAATTCCCAGACTTTGCAAAACCTTGGGGTTTTGGTAGATCATTTAGACTCTGAGAAACGTGATGAATTGGTAGCGCTTATCAGAAACTACCCTGTTTTGTTTTCTGATACTCCATCGCAAACCCATTTAATTGAGCACGACATTGACATCGGAGATGCTAAGCCTATCAAACAGAGATTTTATCTTGTATCTGAGGAGAAGAGACTGCAATTGGAAACAGAGGTACAGTATATGTTGGACCATGGTATTGCTGAGCCATGTTGTTCGAATTGGGCTTCACCCTGTCTTCTGGTCAAAAAGTCTGATTCCACTTTCAGACCCTGCACTGATTATAGAAAAGTTAACAATGTTACTAAAGCAGACCTTTATCCTCTTCCTAGGATGGAGGACTGTATTGATCAAGTCAGGTCAGCAAAGTATGTTAGCAAATTTGATCTTTTAAAAGGTTATTGGCAAGTACCGCTTACCAAAAGAGCCTGTGAAATTGCTGCCTTTATAATTCCATCTGGTTTGTTCTCTTATACAGTGATGCCTTTTGGTTTGCGGAATGCTCCAGCCACCTTCCAAAGGCTGATGAATCGGGTGGTCTCAGGTCTGAAAGGGTGTGCCGTGTACTTGGACGACGTGGTCATCTATTCAGACTCCTGGGAGGAGCATATCGGGAGAGTGCAAGCCTTGTTCAAAAGACTGGTGTGGGCCAGGTTGACTATTAATTTGGCAAAAATGTGAGTTTGCCAAGGCTACGGTCACATACTTAGGGAAGGTTGTTGGTCAGGGTTTTGTCCGTCCGGTGGAAGCCAAGGTCCGGGCTGTAAAGCAATTTCCACGGCCCTCCACAAAGAAAGAACTGATGCGCTTCCTGGGAATGACGGGGTACTACCGTGCTTTCTGTAAAAACTTTTCTGTAGTAGTGTCCCCACTGACCAACCTGTTGAAGGCCAAGGCTGAATTTATCTGGTCCACCCAGTGTCAAGAGGCATTTGATGCAGCTAAGGCTCTTTTGTGTTTGGCACCCGTGTTGGCAGCACCAAATTTTGGGAAATCTTTCAAATTGCAGGTAGATGCCAGTCAAATCGGTGCCGGGGCTGTGCTTCTCCAGGAAAATGATGACAATGTGGAGTGTCCAGTCAGTTTCTTTTCCCGGATATTTAATAAGTATCAGCAAAATTATTCTGTAATTGAAAAGGAGGCTTTAGGTCTCATTTGGGCTCTACAGCACTTCGAGGTCTATGTTGGTTCCGGTTTGACCCCTTTAACTGTGTTTACTGACCACAACCCACTAATTTTTCTGAAGTCCTTGCAAAATCCCAACCAGCGCCTAATGCGTTGGGCTTCGTTCCTGCAACCATTCAACCTTGATATTAGACACATTAGTGGTAAGGATAATATCATTGCTGATGCTCTGTCCCGTGCTCCTTTAACCTAGTTTGTATTTTCTCTCTGATGACCCCTGCAGGCTGTCTGTGCCTCTTTTCTCTTAAATTGCTCCCCAGGTACCAGGGCTGCTGAGTTTGAGGGGCGGACAGTCAGGCCGGGGACACGGGGCGACTGCTAGGAGTCGGGACTGTTTTTTTTTTGGGGGGGGGGGGGACTTTGGATTGTTTTAAATAGGTTGGGCCAAATTTTGGGCTGAGGGTGGGATCCTCATTTCAAGGAGGGGGGTGTCACGGCCCCTCCTCTGCATTGCAGGGGCGGTTCCTCCTGCAGGCAGAGGTGGGTCGTTAGTGATTGGAGCCACCTGGGCTCAAGGTATTTAAGTCGTTTCTAATCACTCTTTTCTCTCTCTCTGCTCCTCCAGGTATGATCCTGTTTCGTTTGTTCCTTTATAGTTTTACTTAGTTTCCACTCAGTCATGTTCACACACACACAGATTCCTTCATCCATGCACTTTACACACACATTCTCACACCTCATTCCTTTTTCTTTGGTTAAAGTTAATAGTTTTGGTTTATAATAAAGTAAAGTGACCTATACTTGTTTGTGTCCCCTCATTTTTGCCATGGGCTATGAGCCGGCCTGTGACAATATACATATATATATATATACATAGTAGGAGACATTTTGGGGATGGTAAAGGTTTTGTCCACTGGGTGATGCTGTGGTTATGTTTAATTAGAGCACCTAAGCAAGAACTGTGTGTGTTGCAGTGTTGGTAATTGGGAAGCACAGTTTTTGAGCGCATGGCAGATTAGCCCGTAAGGTGGATTCTAGTTGTATGCGGTCCATAAGGTATGGCTTTGTGTGTACATGTGAATAAGGAGAGGCCACAAGAAGTTTGAGATCATGTTTAATGGAGCTCAAGTAATAAAGACATTTGTTATGCATCTACATCTGTCTACATGGACTCCTTATATTCAGGTGTGCAGAATTATTCTGCACTTTTCCCTTACTGATAAAATGAGCCAAAAAAGACACTTCACTCAGACTGAAAAAAAAATAAAAAATTATTAGATCCTCATGAGAAATATTCAAAATTAGATCACTACAGTAATTGCAAAGTAAAGACATGACCACTGGACAGCAAAATGCTTACTGGGTCAGAAGGTTCCGAAAAAAAACAGGTGGAGAAGAACAGATACACGTAAACTGCAAATTAATTAAGAATTAAAGTGAAGAATTAGGTGTGACACTATCAGGGAGCATTTAGTCTACAGTGCCACCATTTTCCAGAACTGCAACTTTCCTGGAGTCTCAGAATTACAATGTGTCAGGTTCTGAGAGACGTAAAAGATCCCAAAAAATGACTTAATTACAATAGCATGACGTATTGTGGAATATTGTTTATTAAGACCTTATATATATAGGCTTTATGAACAGATAGGTTTTGAGTGATTCTTGAAGGACTAGCATCACCTCCTCTTGTACGATGGTTTGAGGAATATATCTTCCAGATAGTACTGCCACTCCCTATATGCAGAGAATGCAGTCTTCGTAGGGCACCAACTCCCAGAGGGGGCACCATCCCAGTTGCTCAAAAAAACAAAATACTCCATTCTCCCATTCGCGCTCGTGACCGCTCGCACCTCATGTTTGTGGCTCAGTGTTCGTAATTGATGGATGGACATCTATGCCCGGGTAAAGGACATCAACAATCAGGCACAGAGAAAAGAAAACTAAAGAAAGTAAAAAAAAAAAATAAAAAAAAAAAAAACAGGCATAAAGTTGGCTTGACATTGGACATTCGAGAGTCTCAAATTTAGGGACCGTCTCTAAAGTTACATGTGAAATATTTATACACATTTCTAACGTCAGTAGCATTTGAAGAAAATGACTTACAGTCATAAAAACAACTGTAATTGTTCATCAAGTGTAACAGCTATAATTCACAATTAAATTGAATGTTTGATGTTTATTAAAACAAACTGTAAATCATATGTAAATTATGTTACTTTTTCACATGGGCTCAAACGCAAATTTGAAGCTGTCTCTGTCCTCTAAAGAAGAATTAGATCTACTTGTAAAATGGCTTGGACCAAAATCAAACCATCAAGCTAAAAGAAACAGTGCGGCTCAAATCAATGATGCCTCTGAAGCTCTAAAAATGATCTGGCAGCGCTTGGAAGAAACCTACGGAGCACCTGAGGTAACTGGACATGCACTCTTTCAAAAGGTTGAAAACTTTCCTAAGATTACAGCTAGAGACTCAAGTAAGCTAAGGGAGCTAGGAGACCTCTTACTTGAACTACAACTAGCTAAAGCAGAGGGTTATTCACCCGGGCTAGCCTTTCTGGATACAGCCCGTGGTGTTAATCCCATAGTGGAAAAACTCCCTTACTCCCTACAAGAAAGATGGATCTCACATGCATCCAAATACAAGGTAGATTTCAATGCCACTTTTCCACCATTTTCTACCTTTTCTAACTTTGTACGGGAGCAAGCACGCATAAGAAATGATCCTAGCTGCGCCTTTCTTTCAGCATCTCAGTCCAATTTTGACAGAGCCGTTAAAAACAGTACTCACCCTATGATTTCAGTGAAAAAGACAGAAATAGCACAGAGTAATGAAACAATAGATGTTAGTGAGGATCCAGACAAACAATGTCCTTTGCATAAAAAGCCGCATCCTCTCAGAAAATGTTGCAGTTTCCGCAGTAAGTCCCTAGAAGAGAGAAAAACATATCTGAAGGATAAAAACATATGCTTCAAGTGTTGTGCATCAACCAAACACCAAGCCAAAAACTGTCAGATCAAACTCACCTGCAAAGAATGTGGGAGTGAAAGACACAATACAGTGCTATATCCAGGTCCACCCCCTCCTAACAGCATCACACCGCCGACAGAGGTGAAACAGCATGGCGGGGAGCCTGAGACCAGCACACCATCAGTCTCAGCTACTGCAATGTGCACTGAGGTACGTGGCAACAGCGCGGCTCCAGGTCTTGTGCTAAAATATGCCTGGCCAAAGTGTATCCAGTAGGACAGAGGGACAAAGCAATAAACATGTATGCTGTTATGGATGAGCAAAGTAATCAGTCTCTTGCCCGCTCAGACTTTTTTGACCTCTTTAGTGTTAAAGGAGGCACAGAGGTGAATATCTTAAAGACATGTTCAGGAATCATACAAGTGAGAGGGAGAAAGGCTAAAGACTTTATTGTTGAGTCTATAGATGGTAACATAAAGGTGCAACTGCCTGCAATGCTAGAATGTGACATGATCCCAGAGGATCGTTCAGAGATTCCCACGCCTGAAGTTGCCAAATACCACCCACACTTAAAGGAGCTCTTGCACAAGATACATCCCATAGACTCAAATTCAAAAATCCTGTTGCTCTTGGGTAGAGACATTCTGTGTTTGCACAAAGTGAGAGAGCAGCGCAATGGTCCCCATAAAGCACCATTCGCCCAGCGCCTTGACCTCGGCTGGGTTATTGTGGGAGATGTCTGTTTGAATGGTGCACACAAATCAAGATCTGTCGCAGCATACAAAAGTAACACACTGCTCAACGGACGTCCATCGTACCTCACTCCATGTACCAATGTCCTGCAAATAAAAGACAAATCAGTAAGTCAACTAAAAGATACTCAAATCTGCACAGATACTTGCCAGGCAATACAAACAGACAATCTCGGGGACACTATCTTCATCAGGAGGGAGGATGAGGAAAAGTTAGCACCTTCACAACATGATGCACAATTTCTCACAATAATGCAGAACGAAATGTATCAAGATGAGAAAAACAATTGGGTTGCACCCCTTCCTTTTGTTACACCCTGACAATGTCTACCAAATAACCGAGACCAGGCTTTAAAATGACTCATCACTCTAAAACGAAGTCTCGACAAAAAACCCGAAATGAGAGAGCACTTTGTACAGTTTATGCAAAAAGTCATAGACAACAAGCAAGCAGAAGTCGCACCCCCCTTACAGCTGAATGAAGAGTGTTGGTATCTCCCCATCTTTGGGGTGTACCACCCGAAGAAGCCCCAGCAAATCCGTGTGGTTTTTGATTCAAGTGCCAAACATGAGGGTGTAGCACTCAACGACATTCTTTTAAATGGCCCAGATCTCAACAACACCTTGCTTGGTGTTCTTATCAGATTTCGCAGAGAGCCCATCGCAATAACAGTAGATGTGGAACAAATGTTCTACTGTTTCACAGTAAGGGAAGATCATCGCAATTTCCTACGATTTCTCTGGTTTAAAGACAATGACGTCACAAAAGAGATCATTGAGTATCGTATGAAAGTCCATGTTTTTGGAATTCGTCCGTCTCCCTCAGTTGCAATCTACAGGCTCCGCAAGGCAGCTGAAGCCAGTTTCAAGGAATATGGCAAGGACGCAGAGCATTTTGTCACCAGAAACTTTTACGTAGATGACGGTCTAACCTCACTCCCAACTGAATTTGAAGCAATTGCTCTCTTGCAAAAAAAACACAGAAAATGTTAGCTGAGTCAAATCTGCGTTTGCACAAAATTGCCTCAAACAGCAGCAAGGTCATGGAGGCGTTCCCAGCAAACGACTTAGCAAAAGACATCAAAAGCCTTGACTTAGACACTGACCCATTACCTGTGCAAAGAAGTTTAGGCATCAGCTGGAGTCTTGAACCAGATACGTTCACATTTAAAGTCTCTAAAGAAAAAAAAAACATTCACCAAAAGAGGTGTGCTATCCACTGTTAATAGTTTGTATGATCCCTTAGGTTTTGTTGCGCCTATAACTGTACAGGGAAAAGCACTCATAAGAGAACTAACCTCCGAACCATGCGACTAGGACGACTCCCTATCGCTAGCCAAAGAAAGACTATGGTCTGTATGGAGAGACTCTCTTCTCGAGTTAGAGCACCTACACATTCCCAGACCGTACGTACCTTTGTCTCTTTCTTCAACAAAGCACAGAGAGCTTTGCGTCTTCAGTGACGCCTCATCCACAACAATAGCAGCTGTCGCCTACTTGCGAGTTGTCAATGAGCAGGAACAGCACCTCACAGGATTTGTCATGGGCAAAGCTAAATTAGCACCAAAAACAGCTCACACAATTCCACGGCTGGAGCTATGCGCCGCTGTCCTTGCTTCAGAAATTGACCTGGAGCTTCATGCTGTAAAGTTCTACTACACGGATAGTAAGATTTTACTTGGTTACATCTACAACATGTCAAGAAGATTTTACATCTATGTATCGAACAGAGTCTCTAGAATCAAAAAATCTTCAGTACCAAACCAGTGGCATCATGTCTCATCAGAAAACAACTCAGCAGACATTGCTACTCGCCCAATAGCAGCACTTCTACTGCCACAAACGTACTGGTTCACCGGACCCCCATTCTTGTTGAAGGAACTGCCCCAGTGTTCATCTGCAGCAGATACAAACGAGTTTGAGCTAATAGAACCAGAGCATGATTCAGAGATTCGACCAGAAGTGAATGTCTATGCAACTAAAGCCAACATCGGATCCCTCAGACCTCACCGGTTCGAACGTTTCTCAACATGGAAACATCTCATACGAGGTGTAGCAAAACTCATTACTCTAGCTAGAAAAAGTCCAAAGCTTCAGGCAAAAACAGTACAAATCCTCAAACTCAAGCTAAACTTACAGTCATCTCAAGCGTCCAAAATTATGCATTCAAAGAGGACATTAAGAAACTGCATAAAGGGGAACGAATCCCAAAAACAAGCCCCTTGAGGACTCTAAACCCTTTCATAGACTCAGATGGACTGTTAAGGGTGGGGGGTCGGACGTCTCTAGCTGACTTTCCGTATGACGAAAAGCTTGTGAGATATTACCATCAAGGCGTCGCACACCAAGGTCGTCACCTCACTGAGGGAGCATTGCGATCTGCTGGTGTTTGGATAACTGGAGGCAGGAAACTAGTCTCAAGTGTAGTCTACCAGTGTGTCACTTGTCGTAGGCTTAGAGGAAAACCTGTTGAACAGAAAATGGCCAACCTCCCAGAAGATCGAATCAGCATGGAGCCCCTGTTCACTAGGGTCGGCTTAGATGTTTTTGGGCCCTGGAGTGTAGTCACTCGCAAGACTAGGGGTGGGGTCGCAGAAAGCAAACGCTGGGCAGTTTTATTTAGTTGCTTAGGGACTCGTGCAGTGCACATAGAAGTAATTGAATCTATGTCTACCTCATGCTTTATTAATGCACTGAGAAGGTTTTTCGCAGTTAGAGATCCTTCCAAAGTTCTCAGATCAGACCGCAGAACCAACTTTATTGGAGCCTGTAAGGAGCTAAAAATCAATACAGATCACCCTGAGATCCAAGACTACCTCAACAACGAAGGTTGCACATGGACATTCAACACGCCTCACTCATCACATATGGGTGGCTCATGGGAGAGAATGATTGGCATCACTCGCCGCATTCTAGACGCCATGTTTCTGCAGTCAGGTCCAACTCGTCTTACCCATGAGGTCCTCACAACACTAATGGCAGAAGTTATGGCAATCATTAATGCTCGCCCATTGGTTCCCATAAGTACTGATTCAGACTCACCAATTATTTTGACACCGTCTATGCTTCTAACTCCTAAGGCAGGACTTGCTCCCACTCCTGAAGGGACATTTGACATGAAAGACATGTATAAAAAGCAAAGGCAACATGTTCAAGTTCTTGGAGATACCTTTATGGCCCATTGGACTCATTACTAAAACCTTCCCAAGCGAAGACAAGAAGGTCAGAAAAGTGGAAGTCAAAGTTGTGAAGCAAGGGACTTCTCGTGTCTACTTGCGACCAGTGACTCAACTTATTCTGCTGCTTTCCCAAAGTAGTGATACAAAGACTGATAAGTGTTAAATCGTGGTATAAAATTTTTTATACCAGGCAGGGAGTGTAATGGTTCAGTTTAATAATAAGGGAAGTTTGGTTTTGTTTATATGTTGACCTTTAAGCGCCCTCTTGTGGCGAGGACTGTGTATGGTAACTTTCATATGACTTGTTGCGTTGAGTTCATTGTCAAGTGTCATGGCTAAAGTGCGGCTCGTACGGTGAGGTTGTGGCCCACATAAGGCTGTAAGTCGCTATTATTTATTATATAAATATGATGTTTAGTAGGTTTAAGATGTTTATAAGTAAATTCATTAATCTAGAGATGCAAATGTTGCTAAAAACGAAATGTGAAGTGACGTGCAAAGCATGAGTATTAACAGTTAGTCAGTCCTGTATGCTAGCGATCTTTTGTTATGATTATTAGGCTTATGTGAATTCCGTGATTACAAGAAATTACCTAAAACAAGGAATATAAGTAACAAATGCACGAAAATGTAACGTTTAATGTTTTGATTTAATGTTTCATTTGAATGCTTTAGTTAGTCAGTAAATACTGTTCAGTCAACTGCATTTTGAATATGTACTATTCTGCCCTCGCTGTTTGATTCAGACACAGCTATGCAGATAGATAAACTCCTCGACAATTGACAGGTGTGATGTCCTTTTATTGACCTATCCTTCAATTACAGACAGAGTGAAACTACAAAGGAAACGAATAAACAGCATGTAAACTGTATTCTAATGTATGCTCACATGTATCTATGCAAAGTCTGGCTAACATTCAGCAAAATTAAAACTATCAAATATAATCTTGTTTAACATAAATGTTCACAAATATTGTCTTCAAGACTCATATTAAACATAAAATACTCACAAGCAATGCTTTCTGTAAGACAACAAAGAAGGATGAATGTAGATCACATCAGAAGTGGATTCTGCTGTCAGCATACTTCAACATGTGCTGCATTTCTAACTCTCATGCTAGTAAAGGTTAAACATAACACTCTTAACAAATACAACGCCTCCTACTGGAGGGAGAAGAAACTACTCCAGCACACTCCCCGCCTGACGTCCATAGGATGTCACCCTTAATTCTTAGAACCACTGGCTACATCCATTGGAGTTGCGCAGCAGAAGTACAGTCTCCATAACTGGTCTCAAGAAAGTTTTGCACATACCCCCAGAAGCAACTTTTATTTCTACCTTCCTGACTTTTCCATCTCGACTAGGGAAGGTATTGACCACAACTCCCATGGGCCATTGACATCTTTTGGCTTGGTTGTCTTTTAGAAGTACAAGATCTCTTACTTGTAGATTTGGCCTGTTCGTCTGCCATTTTCTTCGATCTTGTAATGTTGGCAAGTATTGAGTTCTCCACCGGTGCCAAAAGACATTAGAAAGATGCTGCACCCATCTCCACTGGCGTCCGTACAAGTCTGACTCACCAAAGCTTCCAGGAGGGATAGGTGGAGATCCTGTCTTCTGGGTTAGAAGTGTAGCAGGTGTAAGAATGAAGGGACAGTCGGGATCAGATGAGACAGGAATGAGAGGTCGAGAGTTTACGATGGCTGTTACTTCTGCAAGAAGGGTAACGAGAACTTCATGGGTCAGCAACTGAACTGAGTTGGTAGTCAACATTGAGTCGAGAATACGCTTCACAATCCCAATCATGTGCTCCCAACTTCCTCCCATGTAAGGGGCATGAGGTGGGTTAAAGACCCATGTGCATTCATTCTTGTCCAAGAAATATTGTATCTCCGGGTTATCACACTGGTTTGAGGTTATACCAAGCTCCTTGCATGCACCCAGGAAGTTGGTTCCCAATCAGACCTGAGTTGCTTTACTGGTCCACGAATGGAAATGAACCGTCGTAAGGCGTTGATGAAACTGGATGGCTCCATTGACTCGATAACCTCGATATGGATGGCCCTGGTACTCAAGCAGGTAAAAATGACAGCCCAGCGCTTACTATTGGCAAGACCTCCACGTGTTCGACGAGAACTGATAGTCCAGGGTCCGAATACATCGACGCCAACGTAAGTAAATGGTGGGCAGACAGTTACATGATCAATTGGTAGGTCAGAAATTTTTTGGGTTTCTGTGTTCCATCTCAGTTTGCGACATTTGATGCAGTGGTGGATGATGGAGCTGATGCGATGTTTTCCGCCAACAATCCATAATCCGGCCATTCTTACCGCGCCCTCTGTGAAATGGCGTCCCTGATGCTGTACTTGTTGGTGATAGTGCTGTACCAGTAGTGTACTCACGTGGTGCTTTCCTGGGATGATGAAAGGATGTACTTCATCATTTTGCATGTCGGCTTGTGAAAGACGACCTCCAACTCTAAGGCAGTCAGCGTCATCTTTGTATGGCGATAGGTTTCTGAGTGGATTTTGCTTTGGTATCTCTTTCTGGGCTTCGATGCATGCAAAGACTTCAGGATAAGTCTTGTGTTGAAGACAGCTAAGAATAACGCTTTTTGCTTTCCCATAGTCCTCTGGGGCGATGTTTTTGCAAATATGCCTACCTCGACACTTGCTTCCATAAGCATTTCCCTTGAAGCATCTGGTTATATGAACGAGTCTTGCTATTGCTCTAAGCAGTGATGTCCAAGTTGAGAAGGACTCAAAGCGACTTGGATCTAGGAAAGAGTCTATGAGACGAGTTGCAAAGGCCATCACCGTAGGGCGAATCTCAGGGTCAGAGACTGGACTGAGTAACTCAAAACAGCACTTGGTTTCTTTCGCGTGCGCTCGTAGCAGGAAATCTGGTCCTTTGAGCCACATGCTGGACATCAAAGTTTTTGCTGGAATGGACCTGGAAGCTACATCGGCTGGGTTTAAATCTGTCTGCACGTAATTCCATTGTTCTGGACTGGATGATTTTCTAATCCTTTGAACTCGGTTACACACGTAGACATAGAATCTCCTGGATTCATTTTGTATGTATCCAAGTACTACCTTGCTGTCTGTGAAGAACCTTGTACAATGGAATGGAACATCAATCTCCTCTGCAATCAAGTCTGCAATCTCGATGGCAAGAACAGCTGCACATAGTTCCAGCCTCGGGATAGTTATGTCTTGTTGTGGGGCAAGTTTAGCTTTGCCAAACACAAATCCAGGCTCGCTCTTGCCTTCTGTATCTGTGATCTTTACATAAGCTACGGCAGCAATAGCTTTGGTGGACGCATCACAGAATATACAGAGCTCCCTTTTGGCTGCACCACAGAAGGATATAGATGTGTACATTCTTGGTATTCGCACTTGTTCAAGATGCTTCAGGGATTCCTTCCATGTACTCCATTCTTCTTGCATTCGTTCTGGAAGTGGGTCGTCCCATCCACCTGCATCCATTGAAAGCTCTCTCAAAAGGGCCCTGCCTTTGATGCTGACCGGAGCTGCGAAACCTACAGGGTCATACAAACTGTTAATGATGGAAAGTACCCCTCTACGAGTGTAGGGCTTCTCAGCGGTAGACACTTGGAAGGTGAACTCATCTGTTGCAATGTCCCAGCTTATTCCAAGACTCCTTTGCATAGGTGGACTGTCTGCTCCTAGGTCGAGATCTTTCAGACCCTTTGCAAGATCCTCCTTGGAGAATGCTTTCATTACTGTGATGTCATTAGAGGCGATCTTATGCAGCCTCAAGTTAGATGAGGCCAAGGTTTCTTGAGCCTTTTGAATGACAGAGATGGCCTCGGTACTTGATGGCAGGGAGACAAGCCCGTCATCGACATAAAAATGATGTTCCACAAGATGTTTTGTTGTATTGTCTCTTTTCTCTTGATCTTCTGATGCCCTCCTAAGTCCATAGGTCGCTACTGCAGGCGATGGGCTGTTGCCGAAGACGTGTACCGTCATTCGGTACTCCACGATTGGTTGTTCCATGTCGTTGTTCTGGTGCTAGAGAAAACGCAAAAAGTTCCGATGGTCCTCCCTGACCTCAAAGCAATGGAACATTTGCTTAATATCAGCTGTTACAGCTACCTTCTCTTCACGGAGCCGCATGAGCACTCCCAGCAGGCTGTTGTTGAGATTCGGACCGGTAAGAAGGACGTCATTGAGGGACACTCCTTCAAATCGCGCGCTAGAGTCGAAGACAACCCTTTTTTGGTCCGGCTTGCGGGGGTGATAAACGCCGAAGAAGGGAAGGTACCAACACTCTTTTTGTCCAGTAAGGGGTGGCGCTATTTCCGCATGACCGTTATCAAAAAGGTTTTGCATTAATTCCTGGAAGTGACTTTTCATGTGAGGACGTTTGTTCAGCATATGACGAACTGAAGCTAGGCGCTGGACAGCTTGCTGCTTGTTGTTAGAAAGGCGTGGCCTAGGTGAGCGAAAGGGCAGCGGATCAACCCAACTATTTGTATTGTCCTGATAGACTTCCTTATTCATTATCTGCAGGAAGGCCACTTCTTCTTGAGAGTAACCAGGTCTCTCATCCAAACTTGTTTGTTGGAACACGGTTTCTCCGATGGACGTGTACTTGGTATGATTTGGGAGACTGACCTTGTTGTGGCTTTGTGGGATGATGCGTTCCTTTACTTGGATGAAGTTCTTGCATGGAAGGAAATGACTCGGGCGGCCATTGTACAAAATGTTTGTCTTGAAAACGCTGGCCTGTACGGGTTTGTGAGCTCCACCCAAGCAAATGTTTCCAATAATCACCCATCCCAGAGCTAGCTTCTGAGCAAAGGGTGCATTTGGAGGTCCATTGCGTTGGTCAAGAACCTTGTGTGCTTGAATAACATCCCTACCAATGAGAAGCAGGATCTTAGCGTCAGGATCAACATCTGGAATGTCGGATGCAATGTCTTGGAGGTGAGAATGGTTACGAGCAGCTTCAGGTCTAGGAATCTCATTGCGATTGTCAGGCAGCATGTTACATTCGATAAGTGTTTGGAGCTTTAGGCGTGACTTGCTATCCACAGATTCGACGATGAAGTTGTATGCTCTCCTCCCCGTAGCTTCCTCAAGGCCTGCACAGGTTCTCAGCTTGTACGGGAAGCAGCCTTTGGTAATGCCAAACGTATCGAAGATTGAAGATCTGGCAAGTGACCTGTTGCTTTGGACATCCAAAATAGCGTAGGTTTTGAGTTTCTTCTCAGGGGACCCCTGTGGATAAATGAATACAGGACTGATCTTGCTACATGAGTGACTTTCAACTTCACTCCCACAGACTTGCGTACATGTAGACGTGGCCGTAGGTAAAACTATATCTCATTTTAGTGGGTATAAGACTGGGTTGCACTGAATGCTTAAAGCTTGGGTCATTGCGCATTTTTGATTCCCTGCTAATGAAGGCGACAAATGCTGAGAGTGGTGGAAACGATACAGAATGCTCCTCCTTGTATTTAGACCCATACGTCATCCACTTTTCTTGCAAACCAAAGGGTAACTTCTCCACAACAGGATGAATGCCCCTTGCGGTGTCAAGGTACAGTAGGCCTGGGATATAGCCTTCGTCCTTTGCAGCCTCTATCTCTAAGAGAAGATCCTGAAGTTCTCTCAAGAGGTATGGGTCTTTGTTCGAGATTCTCGGAAAACGCTCAAGTCTGTCGAGTAGTGCCTTCTCCAGGGCTTCAGGGGAGCCATAGCACTCGTCCAGTCTTTCCCATACTTTGCCCAATCCTTCTGAGGGTCTGTTAATATACACTGCTCTCAGACGTTTTGCATATTGAACAGACTCTGCTCCTAGCCATTTGATCAACAAGTCAAATTCTTCGCTAGCAGACAGGTTCAAATCATCAATTACATTGTTAAATGAAGATTTCCATCCCCAGTAGTCACCTGGCTTATCACTGAACTTTCTGAGGCCGCCAGTGAGCAAATCACGTCGTGCTAGGAACCTGGCTATATCAGTCATATTGCCAACTTGTGGAGTATATCCCGTACTTTGATGTGTCGGTAATGCTCCAAATGAAAGTTTCCGCACAGGAATGCTTTGGGAAAGCTGGGGAACATCTTTACATTTGTTTGCACCCGGGGGTGGATGGACATATTCTGTGTCCGTCGACTGGCCTGGTTCTTGTTTTGGTGGCTCGTATAGGACAGTTGTTGCTAGAGTATCATTGTGCTCTATGTTGCTAAGTGGACTTGAATCTGCCTTTAGGATTATTTGGTGCTTTACATAGTCGTGAGTACGTTCTGTGGAATCTACCTTCGCGGATCCCAATGCAGATTCTTCTTCGAGATCAGTGGCCGCTTTCTCAAAGACATACGCCTCAGCTTGTGCGGCTTCTGCATCACACTGCTGTTTTAGTGCTTGTAGTGTGGCATCCAGGCGCACCTCTTCTACTTTAAGCTCCGCTTTCTTAACTTTCATTTCAATTTCCATTTTTGCAAATTCTGCTCTTGTACAAGCTGCTTCAGCTTTAGCTCGAGCATTGAGAGTGGCTATACTGGCAGATGATTTAACTGAACCTGTAGAGCTCTTGGAGTGATGCGATTTCTTGGAGCAGATGGATGCTGCGCTTTTTCTCCCTTTTTCAGACATTGTTTAATATGCTGAAGCTGATGTAACATCCACTTGTTGTTGTGTAGATAGGTGCTTTTTCACTATTCTGCCCTCGCTGTTTGATTCAGACACAGCTATGCAGATAGATAAACTCCTCGGCAATTGACAGGTGTGATGTCCTTTTATTGACCTATCCTTCAATTACCGACAGAGTGAAACTACAAAGGAAACGAATAAACAGCATGTAAACTGTATTCTAATGTATGTTCACATGTATCTATGCAAAGTCTGGCTAACATTCAGCAAAACTAAAACTATCAAATAAAATCTTGTTTAACATAAATGTTCACAAATATTGTCTTCAAGACTCATATTAAACATAAAATACTCACAAGCAATGCTTTCTGTAAGACAACAAAGAAGGATGAATGTAGATCACATCAGAAGTGGATTCTGCTGTCAGCATACTTCAACATGTGCTGCATTTCTAACTCTCATGCTAGTAAAGGTTAAACATAACACTCTTAACAAATACAACGCCTCCTCCTGGAGGGAGAAGAAACTACTCCAGCACATGCACAATTCTGATTGCTGTATTTCCCATGTCTGTTTACAGTTTTACAATGTTAAAGTTAAACGAGAAAACATTCATGAAATCTAACGGAGGATTAAAAGCCATGAATCAACATCTCGCCTGTTCACTGTCTGTCTAGCTGGAAAGAGAAGTGACACGTCTAGTGAGGACAGAACAAAAGTTATATATATATTGTTCTGTGTATGTGATTTGAAAGTCTAGATGGGTTGGATTAACCCTTTAACTGCCATATCCCTTAAAACTTGATTGCCAGAGGGTTACTGTGAATGATTATGCCCGCTGGGCGCAGTTTTCCCGATGCCACTGGGGTGGCGCTTGCACTGATGGCTTGAGCCCGCTATCGCTGCTTGCAGCTATATTTATTATTCCGCTTCTTCTCCAAAATTAATCGCATTTTTGAGGGCTTAAACATGCTCAAAAAGTCACGAAACTTTGCACACGCGTCAAACCTGGTGAAAATTTTCATCTCATATAGGATTCAGAAGAGGGTGTGGCAAAATCGCTCGACAGCACCACCTATACTAAGAAAATCAACAGCCTTCTGGCTATGTTTCACATACATGCACGAAAATTGGCACACATATGTAACACACCAATATCTACAAAAAAGACCCTTGGAGCAAAATTCTAAACCCAACAGGAAGTCAGTTATTTTTAATATTATGAGCAAATTGTGTGTAATTTTGGTCATTTCCATGCGCTGTATTTTAATGAACTCCTCCTAGAGATTTCTTCAAACCAACACCAAATTTGGTATGCCTAATCTAAAGGCCTTTGCAATGTTAAATTGCAAAGATCTTGAGTTTTCGTTGAAGGGCGTGTCCGTGGCGGTGATTCGCCATGAAAAATTTCGATGATTCGCCATGAAAAATGAAGTTGCTATAACTCTGACATACAATGTCCAATCTGCCCCAAATTTTACATGATTGATGAGACTCTGAACCTGAACAGATTGACATGTCCATATTCAGTTATAGTCATAGCGCCACCTATTGGCAACAGGAAGTGACATATTTTACGCTGCGACAGACTACTCCTTGAAATTTTATGACATCAAGGTCTTTGTTATGGTCAGTCTAATCTAAAGGCCTGTGCAATGTTAAATTATGAAGATCTTGGGTTTTCTTGAAAAGGCGTGTCCACGGCGCCGTGACAAAGTTCAAAGTCTCGCCATGGGAATAAAACTTGTTGTAACTCAGGCATTAAATGTCAGATCTTGCCCAAAATTCACAAGTTTGATAAGAGTCCTGGCCTGAACACATCTAAAGGCCAATAGTCCATCAGGTGTGGTAAAATGGCTCTATAGCACCACCTATACACATTCAACGGAGTGCGCCTCGAGCTATGTTTCACATACATGTACAAAAATTGGTACGCACATGTAGCAAACCAATACCTACAAAAAAGTTTCTTGGTATGAAATCCGAATCCCAACAGGAAGTCAGTTATTTTGAATTTTCCCTGCAAAATTGTTGTTGTTTTTGCCATTTTCAGGGGTTGTCCTTTAACGAACTCCTCCTAGAAATTAATTCAGATCAACACCAAACTTAGTCAGTGTAATCAAAAGCCATTTGCGATGTTAAATTGCGAAGGACTTGAGGTTCCGTTAAAGGGCATGTCCACGGCGGCCTGACAAATTTCAATGTTTCGCCATGAAAAAGGAAATTGCTGTAACTCAGACATACAATGTCCAATCTGCCCCAAACTTCACATGTTGGATAAGACTGATCTGAACAGATCTACATGCCAATATTCATTTATAGTCATAGCCACAGCAAGAGAAGTTGTTGTAACTCAGGCATAAAATGTTCAATCTTCCCCAAACTTCACATGTTCAATAAGAGTCCTGCCCTGAAAACATCTGAAGGCCAATATTCCATTATAATGATAGCGCCACCTGCTGGCAACAGGAAGATTGGCACATATATGGAAAAAACATTGATATATTCTACTTATATTTATGAGTTGAAACGCATATTTCTCACCGTTCACCTATTTACTAAAGACACTCGCTGCCAGTGAGCCTGGGTGCGAGGGCCCGTTCATCGCTGCTTGCAGCTTTAATTAGTGCTGTACTTGAATCACGAGACAAGCCGGAATCCACATGTCCTGGTGCTTGGTGATAAGGAAAACTCCTCCCAAGTTTTTATTATTTTAAACAGGGAGGCGATAGAACAGAAGACGATACTACAAGCAGTAGATCTGTTTTTCAAACTTTTGTATATGACATCTACTACCTAAAACCCTTTGCTCCCATTTGAGAGCTTTTGGAACACACAGTCTTTAATAGATTCTTCTGCACACTGTCTCCTCCTTAAAAACGTTGTATTTAATAATCAGTAAAAAACTTTTTTATTTTAATGATCATCAGTAGGTCCAGCAGCTAATATATTTTTTTATTATTATTACTTGTTTTTTTTTTTTGTTTTTTTTTTATTATGCTATGTTATGTTCATTTATTTGAAAGTAGTAACACATTAGCCAAGTGTGGTAACCCATATTGGCTTGCTCAAGGGCACTTCAGCCATGGGTATTGAGGGTGGAAGAGAGCGCTGTTTATTCATTCCCTCCACCTACAACTCCTGCCAGCACTGAGACTCAAACCTGCGACTTTCGGGTTACAGGTCCAACTCTCTAACCAGTAGGCCACAGCTGGGAAATGTATTTGCAAATTTGTGTGTTTTGATATGAATATGAATTGACACATTTGTACATCTTGAAAATGTCAGTTGTATTTTTACACATTCTTGTACATTTTAATAAAATATATTTGTAAATGTGTTATTTGCATATTAAAATCAAATCTGTAATTTACAACAAAGTAGTTTCAAAATATGGTTGTATTAAGTCATTTTTAATAAAAATACTGATGTTAATTAATATAAATAATTAACTCAACTGTTGGGTAACTTTTTACCCAACATGATTTTAACCGAATGGGTTGGGTTGAAATAACCCATAGATTGGAAGGTGTTATTCCAACCCATAGTTGGGTTACAGGTTGGGTTATTGTTAACCCAACATTTTTTTGTGTGTAGGAGAGGAAGAATTGTATGAACTTGTTAAATCATCTAAACCAACAACATGTATGTTAGACTATAATCCATCTAAGCTCCTAAAAGAGGTTCTTCCAGAAGTCATAGATCCTCTTCTGACTATTATTAATTCATTATTGTCATTAGGATATGTCCCCAAAACCTTCAAACTGGCTGTTATTAAGCCTCTCATTAAAAAAAAAAAAAAAAAAAAAAAAAAATTGATCCCAAAGAACTAGTTAATTACAGACTGATCTTGAAGCACGTCCTGATATTGCTGAGTTAGATGTGTTCCTAGGTCAACATATTTTGTTGACCCTGGAACAACATTTTACTCAAAAAATGTAGTCTTGGCCATATCCCTACACCTAAACCTAACCTTAACCATGAGTGATCCTTAAAATCAGA
Organism: Carassius gibelio; assembly: GCF_023724105.1. Taxonomy (NCBI): domain Eukaryota; kingdom Metazoa; phylum Chordata; class Actinopteri; order Cypriniformes; family Cyprinidae; genus Carassius; species Carassius gibelio. Next base: position 10,789,518 of record NC_068397.1, on the reverse strand, counting down.
GGAAATGATAGATGAATGACACTGATGTACAAGCACCTAACAGTGATTGTAAGCGTAAACTTCACAAAATCTATAAACTTGTTGTTCAAATCTGATTGGTTAATCACAATGTTGTTCCAGGGTCAACAAAGGTGTCCAAGATACCAGAAAAAGTAATATCCTCACAATCATATTAGAGAAAAATGGTATCTGTGAGGATTTCCAGTCAGGATTTAGACTGTATCATAGTACTGAGACTGCTCTCTCATTTGAGTTACAAATGACTTGCTCTTATCATCTGATCGTGGTTGTATCTCTCTATTAGTGCTATTGGATCTTAGTGCTGCGTTCAACACCACTGACCACAACGTACTCTTGAATAGACTAGAAAATTTTGCTGGCATTGGAAGTGCATTAGCATGGTTCAAATCGTACTTATCTGACCGCTATCAGTTCTTTGCAGTGAATGAAGAGATATCATATCCTTCACAAGTGATGTATGGAGTACCTCAAGGCTAGTTCTAGGGCTGTTAATTTTCATGCTTTACATGTTACCCTTGGCAGATATTCCAGGAAGCATAGTGTTAGCTTTCACTGTTATGCTGATGATACTCAGTTGTATATTTTTTCGAGGCCCAGAGAAAAATATGAATTTGAAAATTTACAGAATTCATAGATGATATGGATGAGGTTTTTTTTGAAAAAACGAAAAAACAGAGGTGTTTATTATAGGACCTAAAAACTCTGCATGTAACCCACATAGCAAACGGACTTGGGCCCAAATGTGGCCTCAAGCTGGCACTGCTGGCCTCCTGTCGGCAATGGCATGTAACCTTTCAGCCAGAGCTTGGCCATGTGTGGCAATGACGGCACGTTAGGGATCCGGCAAACAATATCCGGGCCGATTGTTGGTGGGAGGAGTGTGGCCCAGATCATTCAGGTGATATGTGTCCCAAATCAGGCTAAGATCTGGCAGCATATTATGTGACCCATGATAAACAAGATAAATACAATACTGCATGATAATGGTTAAATGATCACAGACATTTTAATGAAGTGTAGTATTGTTAAAATGTAGTCTTTGAAATGGCAAGTCAAAACAGAATGAAACTGTCGGGTCTCGGGGCTAATCACCTGCCTTTTTGGTGTGTGTGTTTATCACTTGTCAGCTCACTGTGTCTACCTGTTTGAGTTTTCCCCGCCCTCCTTGTTTCTGTGTTGTGAACCTTAATTGCTCGCCACCTGTTTTCTATGTTCTTCTAATTTTATACCTTTATCATTCCCTGTGTTTCTCTGTCTATTGTCAGACTGTTGTTACTCGTTTCAATAGCTCGGATCTTCTAGCTGTTCTTAGCACTCACCTTTGTCGTGTCTTGTCCTCAGGCTCCAGTGTGTTTAGCTGATTTCTCTGCCCCCTGTTCTTACAAAGCGCAGAGCTCTTGGAAGCTTCCTGTCCTCATCACTCCGGTCTCAGCGGTCATACGAATTACCGTGGAGCGTTACTCATCGGCCGTGATTCATATGCTTCGACTATTCATCCAGTCACTACGAGTAATCCAGTGAACGTGACTCATCTGCTCTGACTCCTCTGCTTTAAATAAAGCCTTGTGTAAACCCGCATTTGAATCCTGCCCATTTCTCCTGACAGAAACATTATCATTTCAAAATTAAGCAAATCAGTCAAGTGCATTAAACTGCACTTAATTATAATGTTATTAAATTTTATATTATAATTATTGGTACAAATAATCTTAGAATCCTTACATGAAGAGAGAGATAGAGAGAGATAGAGAGAGAGAGAGAGAGAGAGATCATTTAAAACCTCTTAGGCCGTACCCCGACGTCCTCGTCCTGAAAGCCACTCTACTTGCACGTGTCAGTGTTTATGAATAGATTAAATGAAACTGGACAAATTTAATCTTGACAAACTTTGCATCATTATAAAGATCTAAGCCTCAAGCTTCGACGACAGATCACTGTTTTTCAATGAATAGCTTATAAAGACTGTATTTGCTAGGAATGCACCGGTTGACCGGCCATAAATTGGAATTGGCCGGTTTTTGGTCTTTTTTTCGGCCGATTTTTCCGGAAGTGCGTTCGCGTGCACAGACTACATTGTAATGGTTCGCTATGTCATTTGTGTGGAAGTATTTCAAAATCTGTGCGCAGGACACGGGCAGCTGTTCAGCACTGGAAATGCAGAGCTTCATGTCTGAGGCACAGATAGCAGGAAGCAATCAACCCCTTTTCTGTGCGCACTAAAGCTGTGCGAGCATATAGATACAGACAGTTAGTCTGGGAACACCCCCGGGAACACCCCGTCACTTGATGTGAATTTAGCCCGTGGGGGAAAACATTGCCATGGCGCCAATTGAAATACACAGGACAATCATGCCGAAGAGTTGTTGTGTCATTTTCTGTACCTCCAATAAACTAACAAATTATAAATTGAAGTTCTACATCCTTCCTAATAAACAGACAGAACTCGAAAGGAGGACAAAATGGCTACAATAAATTGTGAGGATGATCAAGGGAAGTTGTGGAATCCCAAGACTAAGCATGTGTATGTGTGCAGTCAGCATTTCATCACAGTAGGCTGCGTTAACATTGTGTTCATTATTAACATTATCAAAACTGTGTAAGGTTGTTTCAGAAAGTGGCAAGCATATATAATTCGCCTTATCATTCTACCTGAAGCAAAACTATATAACGTTAGCCTAATGTGGAACTTTTACTCGCATGAAAATGCATCTGCTAATAGGTGTACTATATGTGATATGCTGTATTCCCACTAGAAAAGGCCAAGGATTTCCGTATACCCACTTATAAAAGCGTGAGGATACGTAACAACTTAGTTTTGTGTCTAAACTTTTACACTTTCATTCATAAATTCACCCCATCTGTGTTTGCGAAAGGACATGGATAAAATCGCGGAATCCAGTCAAAAATGGAACTAAAGCAAACGTCACGGAATTTGGCTATTTTTTTTAATAAATTCATCAACAGTAGGGCTGTACAATGAAACAAATATCGATATGGACTAGTGTATATGAATAATAAAGTTAAAAGAGACTACAATTGTTCTACGCGTCTCTGGGAATTAGCACTCAATATGTGCATTTTTGTCATTCAAATACACACAATGTTCGCTGTATTTTCCCCCATGCCAACTCCACCCTCACCGCACCCCCAACTATGACTAGATGCCAACTGTATGTATACTGTACCGGTCCGCGCCCTGAACACGAGTAGACCGTGAAGAGATGTTCAGATCAACTTCTGAAATGGACTAAACTGTGACAAAACTGAATTTTTTTTTTTCTTTTGTAAAGTAGAACTTGCATACACGTTTGAAAAGCCAGAAGTAAATGTCAGCTCTGCATTAGGATGATTATTTTTTATTTTACCTTGAAATTACATTGACTTAATTTGATTTAAAAATCACCTGCTGTAGCACACATAAATTTTTTTTAGGGTAATGATTCACATCTATATTTTTTTACTTGAGACAATAAATTGTTTATTTTTCATTGGCTTAAGTAAAAAAATATAGATGTGAATCATTACCCTATTTTTTTTATTTTTTTTTATTGGATGAATGAAATACTTTTTGCATCTTTGTTTTATTCGCACCGACATTATTTGATTTTAACATTTTGGAATTATGTATTTATATAGCATACTTTTATTTAGTCTCCCTGGTAAAGACCTTTTTTTTTTAAAGCAAATTTAAAAACTAAAACAAATACTGAACGCTGATTAAGAAACATCTCATTGAATGTGTGTTGATTTTGTTGTTTGGATTGTAGAACTATGCAGTTATTGCTTTTAATTTCACATGGTTACAGTTAATCTTTTAATTTAAGACCATTTCTCTGTAGTTTCAACCCAATTTAAAAACAAAAGCTAAATGCTGATGTCTGTACCATCTATGTTTGTATTGAATGTAGGCTACTGTGCAGTTACTGCTATTAATTTCAGATGGTTACGGTCATTGTTTTCAATAGCCAAAAGACAGTTTGGCCTATTAAATACCAAATAAACATCTTATGCACACTTTCCTTCTTTCTTGTTTTTTGCTTAAAGATAATTTTAAAAAAATCGGTTTCGGGAATCGGCCAGTTTGCTTGTCAAAAATTCGGTATCAGAATCGGCCATAAACATTAATGATCGTGCATCCCTAGTATTTGCTACATTTGTGCAAGCAGTACACATAAAAAAAAAACATGAACATTAGAAACGCTGTACATACCAGATCCGTCGTAATAACGAGTCATAAACACATCCACAGCTGTAAATCCCGGTTTAGTTAGAAAGGTAAGGGTCCACTGAACGACATCTCATGAAGCACACTTAGTCCAACGAAGCAATAACGTTGTAATATGGATTCCTTTGTTTACGTTTCAGTTCTTCAGCGACAGAACTGTTTGCGTCCATTATGGAATAACTCACGGTCGGAAACTGTGTCTTGGTAGTAAAAAAATAGCATGGTTTTGCAACTAGACGGATGTACTGTCACTTCCTCTACAGTCAAAAATCTGGGTGTTATATTAGGCAGCAACTTGTCTTTTGAAAATGATATTTCCCATATTACAAAAACTGCATTCTTCCATCTTAGAAACATTTCCAAGCTACGAAACATGTTGTCTGTTTCTGATGCAGAAAAGCTAGTTCATACATTCATGACCTCTAGACTGGACTATTGTAATGCACTTCTAGGTGGTTGTCCTGCTTCGTCAATAAACAAGCTACAGGTAGTCCAAAATGCAGCAGCTAGAGTCCTTACCAGGTCAAGAAAATATGATCATATTACCCCAATTTTACACTCTCTGCACTGGCTACCTATGAAGTTCCGTATCAGTTACAAATTATCATTACTTACCTATAAGGCCCTTAATGGTTTAGCTCCTGCGTACCCAACTAGCCTTCTACCATGCTACAATCCATCACGCTCCCTAAGGTCACAAAACGCTGGACTTTTGGTAGTTCCTAGGATAACAAAGTCCACTAAAGGAGGTAAAGCTTTTTCACATTTGGCTCCTGGAATAGCCTTCCTGATAATGTTCGGGGTTCAGACACACTCTATCTGTTTAAATCTAGATTTAAAAAATCTCTTTCACCAAGCATTCGAATAATATATCTTAAATTGTGAGTGTAGTTGCATCTGATCAAATGCGCATTTTTATTCTTTAGCTTGGGTTAAACTAATTAATTTTACTTTGTTGGATCAGACGCTATGCTAATGATGTCTCTATTTGTTTCTATGTTTTGCCACGGGAACTAACAAATATTGCTACAAGTGTGACTGCATCATATAATAATTATTAATAATATTAATAATGTTCATCATCTGGCTGACTACGTCTTGTATACATTTTTCTACAAATGTCATACGTGCACAAACTGACAGTCACCACTTATAAGCTATTACTAAATATTGTAGAAACATAATTTTCTGTAAAGTTGCTTTGTAACGGTTTGTATTGTAAAAAGCGCTATACAAATAAACTTGAATTGAATTGAATCAAAGTGAATGTGTCTATATGAATAGAGAGAGTGTATTATTTACTATGACACTTTTGTGTTATTTACATTTGTATAAGTGGCCATCAGCACATCAGCACTTATTTGCATCGTAATTCATTGTAAATGCTGCATTTCTAGCAATCTCAGGATTTTCTGTAATTGGCAAACAAACTTAGATCTTTTTTTATTTTTTATTATTATTATTATTATAATTTTTTTTTTTTTCTTACTCAAATTATTCTTATTGTATTTTCTAGTGCTAAAATAAATCACTTATATGATGTCTAAGTTTCTGTCTAGTGTTTTATAATAAAAATAAAAAAACTATGCAGTGGTATGTCTACTACTGAGCCCCTAAAGGGTCATTCTGGTGGAAAAAAATCAGAGTGAGTGAAAAAATTTCGGGTGGGAGGAAAAAAATATTTTTTAGATTTTTTTGCGGTCTCTCGCAAATATATTTGCGTTCTCTCGCAAAGATATTTGCGTTCTCTCGCAAAACCAGCTGAGTCCAGACAAACACTTCCTGTTTACTTTACAGCTTGTAGTTTATACAGCTCCATAAGTCCACAATGGAGCGGTTCATAGAGTTTCCTTTTGAACTCGAAGAAATAGTCAGTGCATGCTTATTAAGGCACGGTTTTGGGACATAGTAAAACGCTTAATGTAAAACACTGTGACGAGAGCTGAGGGAACGGAGCGAGGCCGGTGGAGCACCTGTGCCATTCACCGGTAACATTATCGAGTCCCGCAGGAGCTTCGGAGGAGGGACTGATGACAGTGTTGGACGAGAGAGGACCAGGCTCGGACTTTATTTTGGGTTTTGGTTCTGTTTGTGTGCGACAGTCGTCCACGAGAAAGGGCTGTCACGCTCTTTTAGCTATAAAGTTTGTTTGAATGTTCGCCGGATCCTGCCTCCTTCTTCCCGTGACTATGAACGTTTGTTACACACTGGATGACTAAATTCAGTACACACCTTATTAATAAAGCATACAGACAAATAACCAAGAATATGAACGTAACCCGGTAAACTACACTTTAAGCCTAGGCTATCCATAGAAAGAAAACACTTTATTAATGGACTAATTAGTCCATTATAAAACAGTCACAGTGGTATAAAAAGGCAGAATTTGGTATACATTTTATTAATAAATTATAGGCTACATGAAAGCAGATAAGCCCAGAAGAACAGCAGTTTTCCTCCCATAAAGAAAACACTGCTTAGTGAAGACGGTGATTTAAAAAAAGTACAAATATGCTGAAGAATTTATTAAATAAGTATATTCTGTGTGCATGCAAGCAGAATTGCATGATAAGCATTTCTTCCCTAGAAAACTTGCTTAAGGAGGCATAATATAAGAAAAAATATATATTGTATAAAAATAGGCTACAGGCAATTAACACTGTATTCAATTAAGCCCGTGGATTTTTAAACCTTTTTACAATAGTGTACCTAGGGCATTTAGCCTAACACTATTAGCCCCCACTTAGACTGCAGTCACACCTTTTCCGTTAAAGGACAATATTTGCCCCCTTAAATTGATTAATACATCATTTTTACTGTTATAGAGGCACAGTTTTTTCTAGCCTTATTAATTGTATATGTTATGTTTTATGACGAAACACCGCTATTACTTTGAGACGCACTGTCATGAGTCCGGACCCGGTGTTCCTACCTCTCACCACCAGAGGGCGCCACTTCCCCATCTCCCGGACTCATTCACCGTAACACTACACATCTGGTTCACTCTGCACACCTGTTGCATGCACTCACTCACTTAAAGGGGGGGTGAAATGCTATTACATGCATACTGAGTTTTTTTACACTGTTAAAGAGTTGGATTCCCATGCTAAACATGGACAAAGTTTCAAAAATTAAGTTGTACGTTTGAAGGAGTATTTCTGTTCCAAAAATACTCCTTCCTGTTTGTCACAAGTTTCGGAAAGTTTTTTTAGAGTATGGCTCTGTGTGACGTTAGATGGAGCGGAATTTCCTTATATGGGTCCTGAGGGCACGTCTGCCAGAAGAGCGCGTGCTCCCATATAGCAGAGCACTGAGTGAGAGCCATAGGGGTGAGAGCACAACAGGCATTCGCTGATCAGAGCGAGAGCGTCGCGAAATGTCACAAAAGGAGTGTGTTTTTGGTTGCCAGGGCAAGACAATCCTGCACAGATTACCAAAGAAAAAACAGCATTAAGGGACCAGTGGATGGAGTTTATTTTTACAGAGCATCAACGGAGTTGTGCAAGTGTTTGTGTTTGTTCCCTGCATTTCTAAAATGCTTGTTTTACAAACAAAGCCCAGTTTGACGACGGATTTGCGCATCATTTATTTCTTAAGGATGATGCAATCCCAACGAAAAAGGGTCACGATCGTGTGTTGGAACCACTGCTTAAAATATCTCTGCCTCCTTGTTAGTGCGTCCACCTCCCATTGGAGACCCGGGTTCGAGCCCCGCTCCGAGCGAGTCGTTGCTGCTGCTGCTCTCGTTCAGTTTCGGCCTTCACAGCTGTCACAGCTTCCAAACGCTCTCAACACAATAGCCTACTCGCGCTCGTGATTCTTTAGCTCCGCCCACACGTCACGCCTCCAGCCGGTCGTGTTTTTCCGGGAAAAATCGGTAAAGACTATCTTTCTCTTACGAATATAATTAAACTAAATACTTTTTGGAGTAATGAAGGATGCAGTACTACTCTATTGGTACTCAAGATTAACAGGATATTGAGTGAAAATGAGCATTTCACCCCCCCCTTTAAACATACGTACAGCGGTTCCCCATTTGTTCGAGTATATTGTCTCACCCACCATACTGCCTGGATGTATTGTTTAACGTTACTTGTGATTTGTAGGTGTTTTTGCATCTTGGCTTGTCACCATCATTTGCTTCTGTTTTGTTTTTTTCCGTGTTGGCCTTTTTTTCTATTAAAATATATTTCTCTGCATTTGGACCCAGTCCCTGTTTCTTCATCGGCGTGGACACGCACATTCTGTTGCGGATTTCGTTGGAACTATTATTTTGTTGTAAAATACAATATGGACAATATTGTATTTAAATGTAGGCTTCTTTTAAATTTTTAAATGTACACTAAATATTGCCTTTTTTTGCTTAACTGTTAGGCCTATGAAATCAATGTCACATAGGCTATGCAATATTTTGGATATTCAGGGGAAATAGCATTCTCGTATAGGTTCCAGAGCTAAATGAGAACGTAACAAAGGTTCACTTTTTAACATTTCAGTTATAATCTTTTATATTATTGAATCTTCAAACTGAATTAAAAATCCAGTTATTCCCGACTGTGATTTGATCGCGTTAGTGCCTCATGCGCACATATTCATTGCAAGTGCGGTCTGTTCGTTATTAAAATAAAGAATCACCAATACAGATATAATGTTACACAGTAAATTTAATTAATCTGTAAGATGTCTGTACCGTATAGCGTGAGCCCCGGCCCACTCCAGTGCTGCACATTTTTGTTCATTGTGATTTTTTTTCCATCGATATTGGAACGTACAGAGCCCAGTTATTTTGATCAATAATGGTTTAGCTTCAAATACATTGCGAATATGGAAACATTTGGATTTGTGATGAATGAGAGCAGTACGTGAGCCCATACTTTCAGTTTCTCTTTACTTTAGGTTTTGGCTTGTTTCTAGCTGTTCTGGACTTGTCTGCTTTCCTGTGCATAATAGGCTATATTTTATTACCGTTTACCATATTTTGGTTTTAGCCTATACTGTAGCCTATTTGTCCATTAACCTCCCTTAAGCATAACCTTTCTATAGCCTGACGTTTTTAAATGGGGGAGAAACGTTGCATTATTGCTATTTGCTTACGGATAGCTATTAACAAGGTTATTAATATTACAATTGTTATTAGATTTAAAAGTATTTAGGCCTTACCGAATTGGGACTCCAATGTCACTGTTATATCCACATTAAGCGTTTTAGAATGTCCCAAAACCATGTCTTAAAAGCTGACTGTAGCCTATTTGAACTGGAGTCCAAGCTTAAAATAAAACGTTTCTGGGCTTATCTGCTTTCATGTACCCTATAATTTATAAGTAAAGTGTATGCCAAATTCTGCCGTTTTATACTACTGTCTTAGAATGGACTAATTAGTCCATTAATAAAGCGTTTTCTTTCTATGGATAGCCTAGGCTTAAAGTGTAGTTTACCGGGTTACGTTCATATTCTTGGCTATTTGTTTGCTTTATTAATAAGGTGTGTACTGAATTTAGTCATCCAGTGTGTAACAAACGTTCATAGTCACGGGAAGAAGGAGGCAGGAACCGGCGAACATTCAAACAAACTTTAATAATACAATATACCTAAAAGAGCGTGACAGCCCTTTCTAGTGGACGACTGTCGCACACAAACAGAACCAAAACCCAATGAATGGCGCAGGTGCTCCACCGGCCTCACTCCGTTCCCTCAGCACTCGTCACACAGTGTTTTACATTAAGCATTTACTATGTCCCAAAACCTTGCCTTAAGAAGCATGCACTGACTATTTCTCCAATTTCAAAACAAAACTCTATGAACCGCTCCATTGTGGACTTATGGACTCATTGTGGACGAGAGAACGCAAAAGTTTTGCGAGAGAACGCAAAAGTTTATTGAGGGAACGTAAAAGTTTTGCGAGAGATTGCAAAAAATCTAAAAAATATTTTTTTCCTCCCACCCGAAATTTTTTTACTCACTCTGATTTTTTCCCACCACAGTGACACTTAAGGGGCTCCATAGTTTACTGCCTTCAATACTGTTGGGAAATATATTTTCTTATATTTGGGGGGTGGGGGTCTATAGACATAGCCTCAGAAAAATATTTGCAGGAGTCTCATTTTTCATGATATCTTATTCAGATTTGAAATAAAAACTCATGAGACATGCGGCTTTCAAACCATTACTTTTCTTGATTGCTGCAGGACTCATTTCATGTATTTTTATATAAAAAAAAAAAAAGATTTAAGTGTGGTAAAAAAAAAAAAAAATTCAAGGCACTTCAGTGTCTATAACTTTTAATATCTTTGAGCATTATCAAATCTGGTTGATAAAAAGTAAAGCCCAAAGTGTCTTCTTTCCAAAGACACCAACATTATGTTTGTAACACACTGAAGTAGGAAACTGTTACAATTATAAGTTAGGAATAGCACTTAAAGCTGTGAGTCCCATAATGGGGGGTGCTGGTTAACAGGTTAATTCAATTCAATTCAAGTTTATTTGTATATCGCTTTTTACAATACGAATCATTACAAAGCAACTTTACAGAAAATTATGTTTCTACAGTATTTAGTAGTAGCTTATGGTGGTGACTGTCAGTTTGTGCAAGTTTGACAGGATTTTTAGAAAAAATTAATACAAGACGTAGTCAGCTAGACGATGAACATTATTAATATTATTAATTAATAATTGTTATATGATGCAGTCACACTTGTAGCAATATTTGTTAGTTCTTGTTTGTTGATTCAGGGTTAGCATTATCTGAGGTCCTCTGAGGGTCAGCATCATCTCTTCTCAGGTGTTCTGGATCCAGACTGGCGCTTGTGTAAATCCTAGTTACCACGGGATGTAAATCCTGTGGCAAAACATGGAAACAAAATAGAGACATCATTAGCATAGCTGCTGATCCAACAAACTAAAATAAGTTTAACCCAAGCTAATGAATAAAAATGCACATTTGATCAGATGCAACTACACTCACAATTTAAGAGACACATTATTCGAATGCTTGGCGAAAGAGATTTTTTAATCTAGATTTAAACAGAGAGAGTGTGTCTGAACCCCGAACATTATCAGGAAGGCTATTCCAGAGTTTGGGAGCCAAATGTGAAAAAGCTCTACCTCCTTTAGTGGACTTTGCTATCCTAGGAACTACCAAAAGTCCAGCGTTTTGTGACTTTAGGGTGCATGATGGGTTGTAGCGTGGTAGAAGGCTAGTTAGGTACGCAGGAGCTAAACCATGCAGTTTTTGTAACACTGGAAATATGATTTTCAAAAGACAAATTGCTGTCTAATATAACACCCAGATTTCTGACTGTAGAGGAAGTAACAGTACATCCGTCTAGTTGCAAATTGTAATCTACAAGATTCTGTGTAGTGTTTTTTGGTCCAATAATTAATATCTCTGTCTTATCCGAATTTAATTGGAGAAAATTATTTGTTATCAAACCTTTTACATTTTTAACACACTCTGTTAGCTTAGATAATTGAGAAGTTTCATCTAGTCTTGTTGAGATACATAGCTGAGTACCATCAGCATAACAGTGGAAGCTAATTCCGTATTTTCTAATAATATTACCAAGGGGCAACATGTATATTGAAAATAGAAGGGGACCTAGGACGGATCCTTGTGGCACTCCATATTTTACTGATGATAAATGAGATGACACCCCATTTAAGTAAACTAAATGGTAGCGATCGGACAGGTAGGATCTAAACCATCTTAGAGCCTGCCCTTGAATACCTGTATAGTTTTGTAATCTATCTATGAGTATGTCATGATCTATGGTATTGAACGCAGCACTAAGATCAAGTAAGACTAGAAATGAGATGCAGCCTTGATCTGACGCAAGGAGCAGGTCATTTGTAATTTTAACAAGTGCAGTTTCTGTGCTATGGTGGGGCCTGAAACCTGACTGAAATTCTTCATACAGATCATTTTTATGCAGGAAGGTGCTCAATTGAGCAGACACAACTTTTTCTAAAATTTTTGACATGAATGGAAGATTTGAAATAGGCCTATAATTTGCCAGTACACTAGGATCTAGTTTTGGTTTCTTAATAAGAGGCTTGATAACCGCCAGCTTGAATGGTTTTGGGACGTGACCTAAAGATAACGACGAGTTAATGATATTGAGAAGCGGTTTTTCGGCTACAGGTAACAACTCTTTCAGTAACATAGTGGGTACAGGATCTAATAAACATGTTGTTGGTTTAGATACAATGATAAGTTTATTTAGCTCTTCCTGTCCTATGGTTGTAAAGCACTGCAGTTTATCTTTGGGTGCGATGGATGAAGTGTTAGACGCTGTAGAATCTACATTCGCTATTGTATTTCTAATGTTATCTATTTTATCAGTGAAGAAGTTCATAAAGTCATTACTATTTAACGTTGGTGGAATATTTTAATCAGGTGGCGTCTGGTAATTTTTTTAATTTAGCCACTGTGCTAAATAAAAACCTTGGATTGTTTTGGTTATTTTCAATGAGTTTGTGTATATGCTCTGCCCTAGCAGTTTTTAGAGCCTGTCTATAGCTGGACATACTGTTTTTCCATGCAATTCTAAAAACTTCCACGTTAGTTTTTCTCCATTTGTGTTCAAGACTATGAGTTTCTTTCTTGAGAGAGTGAGTATTACTGTTATACCATGGCACAGTATGTTTTTCTTTAACCTTTTTCAATTTGATGGGGGCAACAGTTTCTAATGTATTAGAGAAAATAGTGCCCATGTTGTCAGTCATTTCATCTAATTCATGTGTATTTTTGGGTACAAAAAGCAGTTGAGATGGATCAGGCAGGTTATTTGCGAATCTTTCTTTGGTGGCTGGAACAATAGTTCTCCCCAGACGGTAACGCTGAGACATATAGTTAATATCAGTTATACGCAGCATGTATGATACAAGGAAATGGTCTGTAATATCATCACTTTGAGATACAATATCTATAGCAGTAAGATCGATTCCATGAGATATAATTAAATCTAGTGTATGATTAAAACGATGAGTGGGCCCGGTGACATTTTGCTTAACTCCAAAAGAGTTTTTTGGTCAGTAAATGCAAGTCCTAATGTATCACTTGTATTATCAAAGTGAATATTAAAATCTCCCATGATTAGCGCCTTATCAACTGTAACTACAAGGTCTGAGAGGAAATCTGCAAATTATTTTAGGAATTCTGTATATGGCCCTGGTGGTCTATACAAAGTAGCCAGAGCAAGAGATACATTAGATTTCTTTTGCATGTCTGACAGTGTAACATTTAGCAGAAGTATTTCAAAATAGTTAAACCTGTATCCTGTTTTCTTGGTAACATTGAGAATATCACTATATATTGTTGCAACACCTCTGCCACGACCAGTCTGACGGGGCTCATGCTTATAGCAGTAGTTTGGTGGAGTAGACTCATTTACAGTAGACCAAAATAATAATTTGGTTTTAGCCAGGTTTCAGTCAAGCAGAGTACATCAAAACTATTATCTGTGATCATTTCATTTACAATAACTGCTTTGGGTGTGAGTGATCTAATATTTATGAGCCCAAACTTTAAAAATTGTTTTTGTTCATTTACTTTACATTTTTCTGGTTTAATTGTGATAAGATTTTTTTCTAGATCCTACAATATATTTATATTTTGACTTCACTATTCGGGGAACAGACACAGTCGTAATTTTTACAGTGCAAGTACTTTTATCATTTAAGCGGGTGGAACAAAACTCATCATAATGGTTATTTGAGAATTGACTTACTAGTCACATGGAGTGAAGTGTCCTGGAGATGTTGTCAGAAAGCAGCTCCGATCCGATTTTGCTGGGGTGCAATCCATCAGCGCGAAACAGCCTAGGACGCTCCCAGAAAAGATTCCAGTTATTAACAAATAGCAGTTTCTGTTCTTTACACCATAACAACAACCATTCATTTAAAGCAAAAAGTCTACTGAACCTTTCGTGTCCTCGTCGATACGTGGGCAGTGTTCCTGACACGATGATCGTCGCCGCAGGCGTCGTGCTGCGAACCGTCTCGATCAGGCTGCTGAAGTCCCTCTTCAGCGTCTCCGTCTGCCGCAGAATGGTGTCGTTAAGCCCGGCATGAAGCACGACCGCTCTGGGGCTCTCGTCGGCCTTCAGGATTGCGGGTATCTGCGCAGAAACATCAAGAACACGAGCACCAGTCAAACAATGAGTGTGCACTTTACCTCCGGCTAATGTAGCACGGACGTGTCAGATGATGGAATCTCCGATGATCACAGCATCACGTCCTGTCTCGCGGAGGGGAGCGAAGCGGTTCCGGATGGAGATCTCGAAGGCAGGAGGGGGAGAAGTCGTCGCCCGGGGCCTGGCTCGCGTCCTCCGCTGTGGATGCACCCAGGGTCCGTGGTGTCCCGGCGTCGCAGTGAAGGACATCTGGGAAGATCATGTCCTGGGTGCACCAGGCCTGTGCAGAGAAACACATGGAGTAGACGTGGTTGGACTGTTAACAGCACGCTGTATACTTACCCCGGACTTGTGAGTGTCAGCCCGGGATGATTCCAGCGCGGCTCTCCGCTCTCTCAGCTGGGTCTGCCTCACCTCCAGGTCACGGATCTGCTTCCCCACGGCCTTGAGCTCGAGCTGCACAGAGTGGAGACATTCATCTGCCATTAAAGCAAGTAACAGTGAGTACAGCAGTGGTAATGTGTGTGAATAGAGTATTAGCAATATAAGCGCAGTTAGCAGCAACCACACTAGCTGATGCTAATGGGCTATAAGCTAATAGCGGACCTGGGAGATCAAAATAAAACTGGTGATATCGAGGCGCTCTGATTGTTTTTGTTGTAGAATACAATAGAGGATATATCCACATGTTATATAAACGGAAACGATGGTGTATAAAATTGATTTTTAAGTTAAAAATAGTAGATGAAAAGAATATTATGACGGAGCTCAAACGCAGTACAGACTCCCGAAAAAGGGTGTCTATCATGTAATGTTTATTTGGTTTACCATGAGGCACATCGTTTTTTTTTTTTTTTTTGTATGCTGTCATGCACAAGCATTAAATAAAATTATCATGAAAGTATTTTATTTTTATTCAAATCCTTCTTGGTGTAAGGATGGAGCGTGTCTGGGATAGTATTTTCAGCGTTTAACAATTTAAATTATTCCCTGCTCCTCACGATTCTATTATATTCTGCCTGAGAGGACTGCAACTGAAATGCCTCGTCATTTGGATTACTTTGGTACTGCTCTTTCAAACATCTGCAATAAATTAGTATACTTTATACACATATTCTTTATTGGTTGATTTGTTATTTATAAAAAAATAAATAGAACAACGAATGCAATACGTTTTTTTATTCCACAGTTACATGATGCGTGGGTTTTAAGTCAGATTTTCTATTCAGTTCAATGTACTTTATTGGCATAGTTTGTGTGTACATTCCCAGGGAGCAAGCAGTGTCAGCCCAGATCTGACCCGCATGGATTTCATGCGGGTCAGATGTGGGCTGGATCTGGGCCAACACTATGTTGCTGTCTGGTTTACCGAAGCATGTCAAAAAGTGAATAGTTGAAATTATAGTAATATACAAGGCAATAATATAAAATATATTGATTCTGTATTCCCATTCAGCATTGGTCTCAAACTCAATTCCTGTAGTGCCACAGCTCTGCTCCAACCCTAATCAAACGCACTTGATCCAGCTAATCAAGGTCTTCAGGTTTACTAGAAACTTCCAAGCAGGTGTGATTTGGAGCTGGTTGGAGCTAAACTCTGCAGAGCAGTGGCCCTCCAGGAATTGAGTTTGAGACAACTGCCTTACAGCAATATAGTGCTGGCCCAGATCCGGCCCATATCTGGCCCGCGTAAAATCCATGCAGGCCAGATGTTGGCTGGATCTGGGCCGAAACTGCTTGCTGTCTGGGTTGGGTCTGGGCTATATAAGGCTCAGTTGTGGCTCAGATTGGGGGATTGTGGTTTACTCAAGGCTGAGAATTGGTCCCAATAATAAAACCTGTTTTGGCCCAGTTCAGGGCCAGGTTATGGCCCATGTGTAGCCCTAGTCTTTAATCCAGTTCTGGGTCACTTCAGGGCTGTCATTCTTTGTGGTACTTGGGCCGAGAGGAAAAGTGTTTATGTGGCCCGGATCTGGGCCAGAAGACAATTGCTATATGGGAATAACCTAGAATGATGTCTAAGACTTAATGGATGCTATGTCAATTCTTCGTCATAAGTAAGGAACCTAGGTGTGTCATTGGATAGCAACGTCCATGGTTGGGCGTTGGCTGACAATGCAGAGTTGTGTGGGCTGGTTGAAGTTGAACGGGCACTCGAGCTCAGACTCGGAGACACGGCTTTACAAAACTTAACTCAGAACACGAAACTCTCAAACGGAAAAGAAAAGAAGAAAAGTTTGACGAGACTAGGTGGTGCTTCTTCTCATCGTGGCTAAGTAGCAGCAGGCGAGCAGGCCGAAGCACGCTGGAACCATGCTCAAAGAACACTAAAAGCAATGACTAAAAGCATGGTTAATAGCAAAACTAAGAGCTAAAAGCTAAAAGCAAACTAAAAGCAGGCATTACTAATAGCTGAAGCAAAGCAAAAAGCTAAAAAGCCGAATTTTATGGTGTCCTGAATATTTAAACTGGCCTGTTGGCTACACCTCAAATGTTGTCCTGACCAATCAGATATCGTCTTTGCTCGGGTATCATAAATCACATGTTATCTTATCAAGAACGTGGTCCGAATTTTCCAGCTTTTGCAGGGACTAATTTTGGACATGATTCCTATAACAAGAATATAATACATTTGACAAATAACTGATGGTCAGGACTGTTTCAAGCAAGCAGATTCAATCACAAACATACCAAAGATGATTATGAATCCTTAAGCTATCCCATAGTTATTAAAAGACATACACAATAAGTGATTATAAACATGATAGTCAAACGTGTGGGTTACATATAAATGAATATGGAGTGAAGCGGTGGACTGATATTCATGTATAAGTCTTTTTGAGTTCATTAAAAGACTTGTACATTTCTGTACCATTCTCTAACATAAGGATGTTCTGTGGAGACCAGCGTTTAAGAGGTCCGCTTAGGAATTTCAGTCTGGTTCTGCTAGGTGGGGGGAAGTCAATCCAAGGATCTTGTATATTACTCTCATGGGTTTACATGTGATGTCTGGCATTGCATCTCAATTACTTGCCCCAAATTTGACAATCTCTTCTCCGAATTGAAATTGTCAATGATTGTTCTAGTGGTGTTAATGTTGAAAGCTGTTCTGTGAAAGAGTTGGTTATCTTGCTTCGGACTTGTGGCACGGAATGATTTATGACCTCCTGTTGGCTTTCTGAGGAATTCGGCTCGTGTTTCAACCACACTACTGAACGACTCTTTAATTTGTCTGATTCGGGTCAGATACGCTACATCTCCCCCTTTCGATTGGTGAGGTGTTTAGCTGAAGACATCGTCGATCGCTGGAGAAACAAAGGCAGAAGAAGCAGACAAACACAACAAACAACAAGACAACACCTCCATGACAGTTACTGTACTGGTGCAGGCATCAGGTTATTTAGGTAACCGTGGTTAAGTTCAATTAGTCAATGTAGTTTAGCACATTGAGGATAGTTTAGATTGAGGATAGTTTTAGATTAGATTAATTTATAATTGACCTATCATGCATGGAGCTCTCCGGCTTCCATTCAGAGAGCTCATTAGAGTGCCATTAGAGTGGCTGGCGGATATTAGGTTGTAATGACGCGGAAGCGGCGTTAGAATCCATGTGCAGTTTAATAACATCCACAGCAGACATATCCAAACAGTAGGCAGAGAATCGTAATCGTAG
Organism: Carassius gibelio; assembly: GCF_023724105.1. Taxonomy (NCBI): domain Eukaryota; kingdom Metazoa; phylum Chordata; class Actinopteri; order Cypriniformes; family Cyprinidae; genus Carassius; species Carassius gibelio. The sequence continues at coordinate 10,771,469 of NC_068397.1, read as the reverse complement.
AAGGCAGAGAATCATACACAGATAGGCAGTCCAATCCAAACAGCAAAACAGTGGGCAAATCCAAAAGCAGAAACGAGGAAACCAGGCAATGATCATACACAATAAGGCAAACAATGGCAATGGGAAAAACGCTCGGTAAGGCAGACAGGCTGGCAATACGTTGCAACGTGATAGTGGTTGCGGCCATGCTTATATCTAACACAAACAGGAAGTACAAGTGAAGCAGAGGGAGCGGAACACAGTCAGTACTCGGGAGAGGGCTCCCTCTGCTGGCGTGGCGTTACAGAATCCCCACCCCCCCCACGAGCGCCTCCTAGTGCTCTACGAGGACGTCCCCGTGGTCGTGGCGCTGGACGATCGGGTCTGGCTCGATGAAATTCCTGAATTAATGAGGGGTCCAATATGTCGTGGGCGGTCACCCAAGATCTCTCCTCTGGGCCGTATCCCTCCCAGTCCACCAAGTATTGAAGCTGACCCCCTCTTCGTCTGGAGTCCAACAACTCCTTTACCGCGTAAGCCGGAGTTCCATCAATGTCCAGCGGTGGAGGTGGCTCCCGGTTCTCGACGTTGGGGTCAGTATTCGGGTGGAACGGTAATTAACAGGCAGCTCCAGTTCATAAGTGACCACATTAATTTGTCTCACAATTTTAAATGGGCCTACATACCGTGGGCTGAGTTTCTTGCTGGGCAGCCGCAACTTGAGGTCCTGAGTGGAGAGCCAGACCCTTTGTCCCGGTTGATAGGGGGGATGTGGACGACGTCTTCGATTGGCCTGAATTTCCTGACTCCTGATGGCCCTTTGCAGACGTACGTGGGCACTATCCCATACCCTCTCGCTCCGACAAATCCAGTCGTCAACTGCAGGTACTAGTGACGGTTCTCCAGACCACGGGAACATGGGGGGGTTGGTATCCTAGCACACACTGGAATGGAGTAAGGCCTGTGGATGAATGTCTTAGCGAATTTTGAGCGTACTCTGCCCATGGAAGAAACTCCGACCATCGATGCTGCTCACGTCCACAGTAGGATCTTAGGTATCTGCCGATCTCCTGATTCAATCTCTCCACTTGTCCATTCAATTGAGGGTGGTAACCTGAAGTTAAACTGACATTGATATCCATTTGTTTACAGAAAGCTTTCCATACCTGGGACGTGAACTGTGTTCCACGGTCTGAGACAATATCCTCGGGGATACCGTAAATCCTGAAGACATGGTGGAACATCGCTTGAGCGGTATCCATGGCTGTGGGAAGGCCTTTCAGTGGTACGAGTCTGCATGCCTTAGAGAAGCGGTCAATAATTACGAGAATAGTAGTAAAACCTTCAGATGGGGGGAGATCAGTGACAAAGTCAATGGATAAATGTGACCAAGGTCTCTGTGGTATGGGTAAGGGTTGCAGCAAACCTGATGGGAGTTCCTTGGGGGTTTTTGACTGTGCACACGAAGGACATGGCTTGACAAAATTTGCTACATCCTTGACCATAGCAGGCCACCAGAAAGAGTTCTGCGTGAGGTGTAGTGTGCGAGAGATACCTGGGTGTCCCGAACATAATGAAGAATGGACCCACTGTAAGACTCTTGGTCGAATCCTGGATGGAACATAGTGTCGAGTAGCAGGACAGCCTTGAGGCGTAGGTTCGTTGTGTTGTTCCCTTTGAATCTCCTCCATTATGTCCCACGTGATTGGTGCTATGATGATGGATGGTGGCAGGATAAATTCGGGTTGATGATTGGTCAATGTGGGGTCATGCCTTCTAGACAGGGCATCAGCCTTACTGTTCTTACTGCCAGGACGGTAAGTCACTGCGAATTGGAACCTGGTAAAAAACAAGGACCAGCGAGCCTGGCGAGGATTTAATCTTTTGGCACTCTTGATGTATTCGAGGTTCTTATGATCAGTGATTACCTGGAAGGGGTGAGCGGAACCCTCCAACCAGTGCCTCCATTCTTCAATGGCTGCCTTCATAACCAGTAGCTCCTTGTTCCCGACATCATAGTTTCGTTCAGCATCCGTGAGTTTTCTGGAAAAGTAAGCACAAGGGAAGAGCTTGCCTGGTTGTCCGTGGCGTTGAGAGAGCACTGCACCGATCCCACAATCGGAGGCATCAACTTCCAGTATAAATGGTAAGTCGGGGTCAGGGTGTTTCAGGATAGATGCAGTGGAAAAGCTGTTCTTGAGTTTAGTGAATGCCTGTGTAGCTTGATCAGTCCATCTTAACTTGGATGGCTTCCCCTTCAATAATGATGTCATAGGTGCGGCTGTGATACTGTAGTTCCTTATGAAACGTCGGTAGAAGTTTGCGAATCCTAGAAAACGTTGAAGTTCCTTCACGGTGGTGGGTTGTGGCCATTCAGTGACTGCCTTGATCTTAGACTGATCCACTTCCACACCCTGATGGTTGACGTTATAGCCTATGTAGCAACAATGAGTTTTACAGAATAATTAACTCACATGATATATAGGGAATTTGAATAATTAATCAGGAATATGATTAATTTATATCTCAGATGACAGTTACATTAAATTTGATTGATTATGAAAAATAGCTCAATTGCCTATACCAATAAATAAGCACAGGGCACTGTAACTTACTCATTAATATGTCAATATTACATTCTTCATATCAATTATTGTGATCTCTTACTGTAAATTACTGCAAATCAAACAGTGGTATGTCCAGCAAACCACTGTTGACCTATCAATTTTCAATAAGGTTATCACGCCTTATAATTCAAGGAAAAATATTCTCTGGACATGAAAACATTATCCTATCCTTATGATAAATTTAGTTTCTAAATTTAGAGCTTGTAGCTATAGATCAGACATCTCAGTGACTCGTAATGTAAGTGGGGTGGAGTCCAAGCCAATCGTCAGTATATGGGTTTTTAATAATTAAACTAGTAATACATCAAACTACAAATCACACAGAGTAAATATGCGTACGACAATACAAACAGTAAGCTTTATGCAAGACATAACGGAATCCAAATAAAAGAGAGAGAGAGAGAGAGAGAGAGAGAGAGAGAGAGAGAGAGAGAATAGAATGAGATCACATAAGGAGCTCAGGTATGGAAATCATAGTCAGTAACTTTTGGAAGCCAACAATGATCAGATCATAACAACACTTTAAAGCAGCATTTAAATCTCCATAGAGAAAGTGATACTTGCAAAGTGTCCAATGTGAGCGTGGCGTGAGATCGGCGTCGAGCTTGTGAGCTTTGCGCGCTGTCCCTTTTGAAAACAGCGGGCGTGTGCCGGAGGCCATGTGACGCGCGTGCACGCTGCGCTGGATCTTGGCGTGAGCGTGGAGCACGTGGTCCTTTGTTCTGTCCTCACGTGGTATTTGAAAGGTTCAACAAACAATGTTCCAGAATTCGTCTTCCTTGTGTGGAGAGGTGAATAGTCGAATAAACTTAGTAAAGAAAAGAAACAACAAAAACGAAAGCTTCCATAGGAGCCATTAAAATGGCTTTTTCTCTCAGCCCCTGTGCTGAGGGGGCTTGCGCTATGAGCGCGGCCTATGGCCGCGCGGAAGCAACGTTGGTCGCACAGGAGAGCAGCGTGTCCGAGAACGGAGAAGAAGAGAGAGGGCGGACCTTGTTCAGTCGTTCTTATGGCTTGAAATGGTTCACGCCCCTTTTTCGCGTAAACAGCCAATGAAAGTCCGCGATCTGAAGCGGAGGGAAAAGTTCCTTTGTCTCTGTGGAGACAACCCCCCTGGAGATCTAGGGCTTGTCCAAATTCCAGGGATTATTCTAGCAAGTTTGTAATTCAGATTACATACATTTTTCATTACTTTGCTCTAGATAAATGGGTCTGTCAGAGCATGACGATCACAAAGATACTAAACATAATATATATATGATCAAAACATGAAGTTACATTCAAATGCAGAATTACACATATTTAAAGATTTGATTAACACATGATAACACTGCAGATAGTCCCAATTTATATGGGAAATTTCTAATGCACCGCAAAATCAATAACATACACATTAAGACTACATTTGAGTACATTTTACCATTCTTTTGTAAGGATTAGGTTTCCTGTCCTGTGTGGTCGTAAAGTTTTACGACCTGCAGGGGTGGGGGTTGCAGGAACATGGCTCTCTTTGAGAAAGTTGAAGTGAGGAGAGACATTTTGCTAAAGTATAAGCTAGCAACTTATACTCTTCACATAACAAGAATTAACCATTTTATGCAATCCATAAACATATTTAAAATACATATTAATAAGGACTTACAAAAGTAAGGAACTTTACGAAAGGTTTCTTTTTGTGTATGTTGGAATGTGGTTGGTTTAGTGTCTCCTTTGAGGCTCCCCCGGGCATCGTAAATTAATTTAAGTCCAGCCAGGCTGGCGCCAGGCCAGGCAATTAGTGCAAAATGGGTTTCATTTTTTTATGCCTGAATTTAACCCATGAATCGATGATCTGCATATCTGTTACACCTCCCCCTTTACGTCAGATGAAGTCCCTGTGTGGACATCATCGGACGGCAATCATCAGGATGGGCAGATGACAAGTGAATCGTGATGGTCATGTAGCAGGTGGGTCATGATGGCAGGTGGTTCCTGAAGCTGAGGATTCAGCTTGATGAGGTTCGATGTTGTCTTTGACTTGGCGTCCCTTTTCCGGGGATTCCATCTGAGACCTCCAGCCACAGTTGTCGTGAGTTTGGCTGTAGAGGTTTGCATCTCGTTGAGTATCCTGTATAGGATGAAGGTCACGCCAAGAGTCAGGGCGGGACCGATGACAGTGGAGATGCACCGTGAAGTGTCGGGAGCAGTCCAGACTCGGACCGCAGATGACGGGTTCAGAACGGGCTGTCGAGGCTGTGCTTGGAGGGCTGTGTCGACAGGAGTAATGTCAATGCGTTGGGTGGTACCTTTCAGTGCTTGGTCAAGCAGGTTGGCACGGGTGGCGGTGTCATGCTGGTCGTAGGTCAGCGTAGCTGAGCGCACAGGAGTGTTGACGAGCCATCTGTTACCCACAATCTCTGCTTGCGTTTCTGTGGCTTGTGTACGAGGCTTGGCTTCGGCAGGACAGCGCGTATCGCTGACCCAGGGTTGCAGCTCGCAGATTCCTTCAGAGTTGTGTCTGAGGAAGGGTTTGCTAAGGCAGAGATAATGAATGTCTTTGGACAAAGCACACATGTGCATGTTTGGGGCCAAGTACAGCTGTGTGTCGCTGTCGTGGTAGGCCACCACATTTGGAATGTGTGTTTTGGTGTGGGTGTTGCTTTTCCACATCCTAACACTGACAGTAGCCGTGTTTCCACTATCGAGCTAGGACCGGGCGTGCTAGTGCGTGCCAGGGCCAGTCGCGTTTCCACTGTCACTTCCGGGGCTTGATCGTGCCTCGCCGGGGCTTCCTCGGGGCCAACGGCCAGGTTTTTTCGGCCCGACTAAATCCTTGGGCCAAAGCGGGCCAGTTGGGGCTAGAGGAGGGGTTATGAACAAAGGCGGAGTTTCTCTGTGTCTGGAGAGCGTCAGCGCGGATCATTTAAAAAAGATAACAGGTTTAACAGCAGCATTAAAGACATTTTAAAATAAGTTGAGCTCAAAACTCACTCTTAGTTAGCAGCAAGTGTTTGAAATAACTTGATCCGATGTGGATTATAATCATTAAACAAGGCAGAAATATTTATAAGCGATGACCGCTTGGATAAATCAGACGTCAGCTTCTTATTCTCTATTATAATTGTGTATTTATTAAGTAACATTTTATCTGTCGTCTCGTTTCGTGAGTTCAGCTCCACGTTGCATATCATCAAAATATAATTATTATTTTTGTTTGGGAGCTTTTATAAAAATAGAGAGTCTGCGCTGAGGATCATTTCAGAAAGATAACAGCTTTAACACCAGCATTAAACACTTTTTTTTTAATAATAAGTCGAGCTCAAAACTCTCTTTCAGTCAGCAGCAAGTGTTTGAAATAACTTGATCTGATGTGGATTATAATCACTTAACAAGGCAGAAATATTTATAAGCGATGAAAAATATATGCACGCTAAACTTAATATGCTAAAACGCTAAAATAAATATGACCGCTTGAAGAAATCAGACATCAGCTCCTTATTCTCTATCACAGTCGTGTATTTATTAAGTAACTTAATATTATCTGTCACAAGCCTCGTCTCGTGAGTTTAGCTCACGTTGCCCATCATAAAAGAATATAGCCTAATAATGTTTGTTGTTCGGGAGCTTTTATAAAAATAGAGATATTATCATTAATTCTAAATATGACGGCTACTGTGGCTAATAAACAGAAACAGACTCGACTGAATAAGCTGGCTATTTTCATGAGCGTTAAAAATAAATAAATAAAATAGAAATAAGTGTATTTATGTGTGAATAATTTTGAGTCCTAATAAATTAAAACAATATGATCAATGTATCACTTATTCTATAGTTAAAACATGGATGCTTTTGAATTTGAATATATAACAAAGCATGCAAACAAACGGCCGCTTTTATCATCTTCGTTTTGTGATCGCGCATCCCAGACAGCAACATAGTGTTGGCCCAGATCCGGCCCACATCTGGCCCGCATGTAATCCATGTGGGCCAGATATGGGCTAGACCTGGGCCGAAACTGCTTGCTGTCTGGGATGTTCCAGTGACTTATTTTTTAGTTTTCTGATAACTTCTCTTTGATGGTGAAATTTTGAGGTTGCATGACATTGTTCTGAGAGGCGTGTAAAGGGCGTGTTTTAGTGACGCGCAGCGGTGCTTCAAGCCCTGACTGTGGAAACCCTGCGCTATTCTGGCCTCGTGCTACTGGCCCGGGGCTATGAGCCCCGCCCGGCCCGCTTTAAGCCCTGGCTCGCACTGGCCCGACAGTGGAAATGCGGCTAATGTCTTTAGGTCTGTAGACTTGGCTTGACTCGCTGATGGGTTGGTTCAGGAGCACGTTCACTTCTCTCTGTTTGGGGTTGACGTGCCGCAGGAAGGCGTTATCCAGAGAGTTGGCCAGGTGTATTTGTCACAGGTCAGCTGGCATAGTGATGGCGTAAGACGGCACAGTTAACACAAGGCTTAAGGGTATCATGTACGGTGGGGTTTTACTCGTGGTTAGGCTGTCATTGGAGGAGCTAACCTCCCACAGCATGTCTGTTGTTAACGCTGTAAACAGCTGAGTCTGAGTAAAGTCCTTCTGGAAGACAGTAAACAGTGGTTTCAAGTAGTTTACGGTCTGGTTCACTGCATTGACACTGGACATAACAATGTTAAACATTCTGGCGGCAGCAGCGGCTCTAAGCAAAGCTCCCGGGAACTGTTTGGAGCGGTGGTGGTGTCCACTTAACTCCATTTGTGTAACAGTCACTTTCTCATGTTGGCTGAACATGTGTTTTACATCGGCCTCAGTGTGAGTGAGGGAGTCCTCTCTCCATCGGAACCTTGTACAGCTGTATTCGGTTACAGTGCTGGGGTAGTGTGCCCTGTCATCGGTAGTCAGGAGTCTCAGCGGTTTTCTCAGTGGCAGCTGTCCTCTCTTTGGCTGACAGCATGGCACGGCAAACCACAGCAGCATCCTGGTACAGATAATAGGGAGAGAGAGAGAGAAAGGGGAGAAAGAAACAAACAAGGCCTGTCTTTGGTTGGACAGGATAGTCTCTTTGCTTCGTGGGCGGTGACTGGGTTTAGCTCACCCTCGCCCATGTTTTGCCACATCTTGCTGCTGGCATGACGCTTGCTTCAGTGTTTTGTCAGTGGCTCTGGTGCTGCGTGGTGCAGCACATGCTGCGTCATGGAAATATATTGGCATTATCCCCCTTTTGCTCCGTGGCATTACAAGCCCTGGCATTGTGATGTCAGACGGTGCACAACCCACAATATTGTTCTGTGCACGCAGCATTGTTTGTGTATCATGCAGTGGTCTGGGGCTTTGGTTGCCAGTGACAGTAGACTGGTTGCCAGGGTGGATGGAGGGGTCTGAGAGGGGGTAAAGCAAAGTCATTATCGAGTTTTCAGAAGCACGCATGTCCGCTATGTTGGTCTGTGTAGACAACGGAGCCAGCGTAAGTGATTCTGAGGTAGGCAGTTTAGCTAGTAAAGTTCTTATGCTGTGTGTAATCACTTCAACCTTGAATGTGGGTGGGTGGGTTGGGAGTGACCACAGAATGTTGTTTAGTGTGCCAGTTTTGGCAAGGGTATCAGTGTTATCTTTAAAGTCCTTGTCTAGACTTGGTAACTTCGAGTGTCCTTTTACCTTCTTCCAGTACATGATCACATTGTGTGTTTTTGTGATGTTATCACATTGCTGGAACAGGTGTTGTTTGCAAGTGTGAGTCCGAGTTCCACACATTCAGGTGAGGATTGGAAGAAACCCAGCGTGTGGTGTAAGGTTTGACCACATTGCAGGTTGAGCCAAACAGCGACCCCTTTGGTGTAAGCTGGAACCACCGTACCCTGTTTGTTGACTAAGGTACAGAGGCTTGAACTTGGGCCTGTCGTTAGGGCGTTGTACTCATGGCTGGCTGCTGGGGTTCCCGTGACATCTGTGACCTGACCGTCTGGCTCTGTGGGAGTTCCCGTGACCTCTGCGACCTGACAGTCTGGCTCTAGCAACCTGTGTGGCTGGAGAGAAAGAGGTTCTCGCACTTGAGCAAAGTCTTTTAGCTGTTTGAAGTTCAGAAAAGGGTCAAAGTGTTCTAGCAGGTCTTTGTCGATGAGCAATGTATGAGTGTTCATTGGTGGGACATACATGGGATGTATTAGACTCATCGGAACGATTGTCAGGTGAATGGAAACAACCTGTTCAAACTGGATGTCATCCTGTCTGTACACCTGTACATTCAGTTCATAAGTTTGAGGTGTAAGAGTTCGATCTTGTCTCTTAGCTTCAAATTGGAGTCTTTTGAAAAGGTGAGATGAGGTCACCGTCAGGTTTGATCCTGTGTCGATCAGGTCTTTCCTGTTGACTCCTTTTCGGCCCACCCCCTTTTTGACAAGGCTGCCCAGGAATGTTGACATCAGGGCAGGTGTGACGATCGGTGGGTGGTGAGGACCGGTCTTGTGTAGCTCGCTGCGAAGGCAGGTAGTCAAAACAGCATTTTCTGGTACTTTGTGTTTGTGGTACCTGGTGTGAGGACCTGTGCTGTCTCGTTCAGGGTGTGCAGCTGTTGACTGTGGAGCTTGGGTGTTGTTGTCACTTTGTGCTGTAACAGTTAGCTCTGTGGTCTGTAGATGACGGGCAGTGTTCTGGGTGCTTGGCTCATCTTCCTTGTGAGTTTTCATGTGAAGAAGCACTTTCAGCACCCTCAGGATCTCTGCTGTCTCAGACGTGGCTGCACTGTGTTGCCCTCTGCTGGCTTGGAACGGTATTGACTCTCTGTAAAAATGTCTGTGACTGTGGCGTTGTAGGGCGCCATCTAGGGTTAACTCCAAGCAGTGCTCAGAGACAGAGACTTTGGGGTTTTTTACAGTCTCTTCACCAATAGTCTTTTGCTTGGTGCAAGCTTTGTGGGCTAAGTTCCGTAACTCTTGTGTAGTCCTGTTACGTGGACACGCTGGGACTCTGAGATGAAAACTCCAACTGGCATGTAGGTTTAGGAGGAACAGAGTTTTTAAGTTGACATCCTGTTCCATACCTGGTTCGTTGCATGCTCCGTAGTAGGCTTTTCGTAGCTGACTACAGAAAGTCTGTGGGTTTTCAAATCGGCCCTGTTTGAGGTCCATAGCAATAAGGAGCCCATGGTCTGAGTTTGGATCAGAGAATTCAAGAATCAAAGTCTGTAGCAGTTGCTTGTAGTACATTTTGACAGTCTCTGGTTGACGATCCAGAAAGCAATGCACATCACGGCTGGACGTGATTTTTAACAGGTACAATGTGTTCACATCTGTCACGTTGGCGACAGTTTGCAAATGAAAGTCAATGGCTTGTAAAGAAGCATGAACGTCATGTCTTCCTGCAGGATCTGGATTGAATGTAGAGATGCTTCTGGCTAGCTTGTGAAGTTCTCTGTGAGCAGTGCAGGGTTTAGTGACATGCGTTCTCTGGAAGGGTTCTGTCCCCTCCGTTGTTGACAGATGTTCTTGTAAGCTGGCTGGTGATTTCTTGAGCCGTGAGCTTACACCCCCTTTTTCAGCTCTTGGTTCTTGGCTGAAAGGTTTGGAGTGGCGAGCCAGGAGAAGCTTTGTGGTGTGCGTTTCTCCGATGCAGCCACTCTGTAATCTGTGAGATTGTCTCAGTTCTGTGTGAACAGTGTCAAGTTCATCTTGGAGCTCATCTCTCTGCAGAGTAAGCTTGTTGAATTTAGCTCGGGCCGCTTGCAAGTGTGTTTTGCAGGCCCAGGTTTTATAGTCTCTTTCTTTCAGTTCAGTCTCTGCTCTTTTTAGGAGAGCGCCACCTTGCTGGAGTTTTTTGTTGAGGTCTTTTCGGGCTTCTCTCTCCAGCTGTTCTCTTTGATCTGTGTCGAGGCGAAGATCTTGCAGGGCATTGTGAAGTCTTTCACCTCCTTTCTGTAGCTCTGGATCTGTGTCGTCCTCTTTCTCGCGCTGGTTCTGGGTCTCGAGGAGGAGCTGATCAAGATGACTCTGGGTTGGGGCCTGGTCCTTCCAGGCCTCCTCCGCGATGTTGCTCCGTTCACCGAGCCGTGCCTGGGCGATGAGAATGTGAACTAGGCTTCCGAAGATCCTGGCGAGTTCTCCGTAGTAGTCGCTTTGGTTTGGATCGCGTGCCATCAGTTCATCTAGCTCGGTGTCTAGTTGCTCTGGGTGCTGCAGGTTACTGGCGTCCTTGGGCAGGAAGGGGGTCGTCACTGCTTTCAACCATGTCGAGAGGTAGCCCCCGTGGACTGCTGGACTGGATGCCTGGAACATCCTGATTCTCTGTCGGTGAGAGAAGCACAGCACACACACATAAAAAGACCAATGCAAGTTCGTTCTACGTTTAAAGAGCTATATTCATACGGGCTGTGCCGTTTATGAGAATTTTGGGCTAACTGATGCAAACAGTCAGACAGTTAAGTAGCCAATTAACTTGGGTCAACGAAGGACCTGAAATGGAGATTTGACAGGCAGTAGCCTAGCGGGTCGTGTGATGACACCGGCTGCTGGTGGTCGCTCTACTATTTAACTTCGTTGGTGGCTCCCAGGTTACTGTCTCTGGTTGAATTGAAAGAAACAAATCACAACAGAACAGAGGGTAGAAAAAGATCAAAGTGAAACACAACACTTGAAAAGAGATGAAAACAATAGAAACACAATGTGTTAGTGGGAATAAGGAGGCCTAAGCCTACTGCTAGGTTTTAAGATAGGGCCAACAGGTGAGTGGGCTATCTGGGTAGGAAACCTAGAAATATGGTGTGGCTTAAAGAAGCAAAAGGGTTAAACACTTAAAATATATCCGGGGGAATATCTAATATTCTGTGGCTTATAATAAGTGGATGGGTTTTATCATATTGAGTTCACCTGGGTGAATTGAAGTCATTCAGGTGGGAACCAGTGGCTTGGTCAACCTCTCCGGTGCTCCCCAAACACTCAACCGCAGTGTCCCCGGTCCTCCGTTACTCTGGCGTGTCGCCGTCTCGAACAGCTTGTGACTTTTAGCACAACCTTTGGAGTGCCAAAATTGCTGATGTCTCTTGAGACAAGAGGAACCGAGTTTCACTCGCAGCCAGTATCGGTAACACCGGTCGGGCAGCCTTGCTCACTGGAAACCTGAGATGATTGTCCAATCACCAAGGGAGTTCTACAATCAAATACACAAAGGATGAACAAAGGAAACTTAAAGTTAATTAAGGTTTGGTTTGTTTAACATCAATTGAGTAACTATATATGTAGAGAGGAAAGGTAACAGCTTTACCTAATAATAATAAAACAAAACAAAGGAATTATGATAATAATGGTAATTATCAAAATAACCTAAGTCAAAAGAGAGAAGAAAAATAATAAACATCAAATTAAAAGACAGGAATGAAACAAGGGAGAAGGAGTAGCTGATTTTCACCACAAGGGGGGGGGGGGGGGGGTACTGCTTCTCTGTCTTTAACCTGCTGAGCAGAAAACTTAATTCAAATTAAAAATTCAAAACTGGTTTAAATCAAAATTTAAAATAAGCATGTATGAATTGAAAGGAAAATCTGAATAATATCCTATAATAACCCATGATAGCTTGTAAGTTATCATTAATGATCATGAAATTAATCAAACAGGGTGAGATTAATCAAAAAGGGTAAAAGTGGACATGCAATTCAAACAGAATGGAAAAGACAGAGGTCTGTTAGTCGATTTAACAGGAGACTGCCACTAGATGGCTTACCTTCTAAGTGGGTCAAACCGTAGTTGACCTGACACATCTAGATTTCCACTATTAACAATTACATTTTAATTCAAATCATGTTTGAACCAAACTCAAAGTAAATGTAAACAGTCAAAGGCAGGGAACATTATTTTGTTTCCCTGTAATACTATTTGCACGAGCAAAGCTGTAAATGCAAATAATTATTGAGAATTTAGACATCTAATTCAAATACATCACAGGGGATTATAAATTAGCAATCAGAGCGCATTATCTGAAACGGCCACGGGATGGCAACTTTGCACTCATGCAAGCTGGAATCAGAAAGCAGGGCGTACCCTGAAATTTCTAACCCACACTTTCCCTCTGGTGTTTAGAGAGCGGAATTACAATTTCAATATGACTTAGAAATTATCTGATCATTTGTCAGGCTGATTTTCTGCATCAAAAATCACAAGTAACAAACCAAAGGTTTTAATCTCTGAGGTGCTATATTAACATAGGATGAAGGAAGGCTCCGTTTCTCTTCCAAAACACAAATGTAACAAAAACAGGAATTTTCCAACTGTTGACTCCAATAAACATTTATCAAAATAGCACTTATGATTTAAATGTTTTAGGTTTAAAAATCGGGTAGCTAAGCCAATTTTAGACCAGGAGTTTTTATCGTTTTATTTTTGAATATTACTGTGGTTTACCACGAATTCAATAACGATATTTAATAAGCAAGGCCTTTTTAACTGAATCAGAGGAACATCGCTCATGTTCAGATTTACATGTTGCAACTAATAAAAGATTTCTTTATCTTTTAATTATTCATATTAAAATGTTCTCACTGTAAAAAGATTTTGGTATTTCTTAACAGGATACTTTTAACATTATACTGCAGTTTACTTTCATTAAAAATAACAGTGACTATACTGTTAAGTTTCTACAAATACCTAGCGCACTGACTGACCAGCTTTTTGCCTCAGTCAGTTGAGTGAGTTCGCGTCTTGCGACTTATCTCACAAGTAACGTTACATAATTTCATAGCGCACGTGCAGAAATTATTAAAAACCATATACACAGATTGATTGCTCACAAAACGAAGTTAGAAATGGCTGCGTTATCTCCACCAATTCTGTAGCAACAATGAGTTTTACAGAATAATTAACTCAAATGATATATAGGGAATTTGAATAATTAATCAGGAATATGATTAATTTATATCTCAGATGACAGTTACATTAAATTTGATTGATTATGAAAAATAGCTCAATTGCCTATACCAATAAATAATCACAGGGCACTGTAACTTACTCATTAATGTATGTCAATATTACATTCTTCATATCAATTATTGTGATCTCTTACTGTAAATTACTGCAAATCAAACAGTGGTATGTCCAGCAAACCACTGTTGACCTATCAATTTTCAATAAGGTTATCATGCCTTATAATTCAAGGAAAAATATTCTCTGGACATGAAAACATTATCCTATCCTTATGATAAATTTAGTTTCTAAATTTAGAGCTTGTAGCTATAGATCAGACATCTCAGTGACTCGTAATGTAAGTGGGGTGGAGTCCAAGCCAATCGTCAGTATATGGGTTTTTAATAATTAAACTAGTAATACATCAAACTACAAATCACACAGAGTAAATATGCGTACGACAATACAAACAGTAAGCTTTATGCAAGACATAACGGAATCCAAATAAAAGAGTGAGAGAGAGAGAGAGAGAGAGAGAGAGAGAGAGAGAGAGAGAATAGAATGAGATCACATAAGGAGCTTAGGTATGGAAATCATAGTCAGTAACTTTTGGAAGCCAACAACGATCAGATCATAACAACACTTTAAAGCAGCATTTACTTGCAAAGTGTCCAATGTGAGCGTGGTGTGAGATCGGCGTCGAGCTTGTGAGCTTTGCGCGCTGTTCCTTTTGAAAACAGCGGGCATGTGCCGGAGGCCATGTGACGCGCGTGCACGCTGCACTGGATCTTGGCGTGAGCGTGGAGCACGTGGTCCTTTGTTCTGTCCTCGCGCGGTATTTGAAAGGTTCAACAAACAATGTTCCAGAATTCGTCTTCCTTGTGTGGAGAGGCGAATAGTCGAATAAACTTAGTAAAGAAAAGAAACAACAAAAGCTTCCATAGGAGCCATTAAAATGGCTTTTTCTCTCAGCCCCTGTGCTGAGGGGGCTTGCGCTATGAGCGCGGCCCATGGCCGCGCGGAAGCAACGTTGGTCGCACAGGAGAGCAGCGTGTCCGAGAACGGAGAAGGAGAAGAAGAGAGAGGGCGGACCTTGTTCGGTCGTTCTTATGGCTTGAAATGGTTCACGCCCCTTTTTCGCGTAAACAGCCAATGAAAGTCCGCGATCTGAAGCGGAGGGAAAAGTTCCTTTGTCTCTGTGGAGACAACCCCCCTGGAGATCTAGGGCTTTTCCAAATTCCAGGGATTATTCTAGCAAGTTTGTAATTCAGTTTACATACATTTTTCATTACTTTGCTCTAGATAAATGGGTCTGTCAGAGCATGACGATCACAAAGATACTAAACATAATATATATATAATCAAAACATGAAGTTACATTCAAATGCAGAATTACACATATTTAAAGATTTGATTAACACATGATAACACTGCAGATAGTCCCAATTTATATGGGAAATTTCTAATGCACCGCAAAATCAATAACATACACATTAAGACTACATTTGAGTACATTTTACCATTCTTTTGTAAGGATTACGTTTCCTGTCCTGTGTGGTCGTAAAGTTTTACGACCTGCAGGGGTGGGGGTTGCAGGAACATGGCTCTCTTTGAGAAAGTTGAAGTGAGGAGAGACATTTCCTAAAGTATAAGCTAGCAACTTATACTCTTCACATAACAAGAATTAACCATTTTATGCAATCCATAAACATATTTAAAATACATATTAATAAGGACTTACTAAAGTAAGGAACTTTACGAAAGGTTTCTTTTTGTGTATGTTGGAATGTGGTTGGTTTAGTGTCTCCTTTGAGGCTCCCCCGGGCATCGTAAATTAATTTAAGTCCGGCCAGGCTGGCGCCAGGCCAGGCAATTAGTGCAAAAATTTTTTATGCCTGAATTTAACCCATGAATCGATGATCTGCATATCTGTTACACCTAGGAAGGAGGTCCTGGACACATGGAATTCGCATTTCTCTGCCTTGACATAGAGCTGATTCTCTAATAATCTGGTAAGTACTGTTCTGACGTGACCCTTGTGTTCCTCTTCAGACTTGGAGTAGATTAGGATATCGTCAATGTAGACAATCACAAATTTGTTCAAGAGGTCCCTGAAAATTTCATTCATGAATGACTGGAATACCGCAGGTGCATTTGCTAGCCCATACGGCATAACCTGGTATTCATAGACCCTAGTGGTCAGAAATGCAGTCTTCCATTCATCACCCTCCCGGATCCTGATAAGGTTATAGGCACTTCTTAAATCTAATTTAGTGTAGATATTGGCTTCTCTGAGTTGCTCTAGTGCTGCAGGAACTAATGGCAGTGGATAGCGAAACTTGACGGTAACATTGTTCAAACCTCTATAATCGATGCAGGGGCGTAATCCTCCATCCTTTTTCTCCACGAAGAAGAATCCAGCCGCAGCTGGGGAAGTGGATGGACGGATGAACCCAGAGTTGAGAGCTTCCTCAATATACGCGTCCAAGGCTTGATTTTCCGGAAGTGACAGTGGATAGACCTTACTTTTGGGTGGCATGGCGTTGGTTAACAATTTTATGGCGCAGTCCCAATGACGATGAGGTGGTAGTTGAGTGGCCCTGGTTTTGCTGAAGACCTCTTGAAGGTCCTGATAATAGGGTGATATGGTGACATGCTTACTCTCTGGACTTTCGACACTGGTAGTGAGACAAGGTTTAGAGAGGACATTATTTAGACATGTAGAATAACAGAATTGTGACCAACGTTTGATCTCGCCACTCTGCCAAGAGATGGCTCGGTCATGAACAGATAACCAGGGGTATCCAAGTATGATTTTGTGGCATGGGGAGTCGATGACGTAGAATGTAATAGTCTCCTGGTGAAATAGGCCTATCTGCATCCTCAAAGGGTGTGTTTGGTGGGTGATACCGCTTCCAATGGGTTTATTGTTCACTGCTTTTACTTCAATAGGTGGGTCACATGGTAGGACGGGGATGTGGTATGTATTAACAAGATCCCGATGAATGAGGTTTAGTGCCGAGCTAGAGTCAATCAGTGCTGAGAACTCAAACGAGTTGTTTCCAGTAGTTATCTTAACCATGGTAGTGAGATTTTTAATATTGTGCTTGGAAACACTCACCCGACCGTTCTCTGTGTAGTCCCTCCGGGCTTTGAGTGGACACATTGCATTGTGGTGAGCTGTACTACCGCAGTAGAAACATAATTAGTGGGTGAATCTTCTGGATCTCTCTTCAGATGACAGCCTGGTAACTCCTAGTTGCATGGGCTCAGAATTGACATGATCATTAACAGGACATGATTCAAACATCTGTGTAGTTCGAGAGATAGGCATGACATTCGTAGACTTGGATTGAGGGCGGTGAGTGTGGATGAGGTTATCAATCCTGATAGCCAACGTGACGTACTCAGAAAAGGAATAGTCCTCACCTTTGCAAGCGAGCTCTGCCTGTAGCTCCAGACTTAAGCTACGACGAAACATGGCCTTAAGTGCAACATCATTCCATCCACTCTGAGCAGCGATAGTTCTGAACTCAATAGCATGGTCGGCGGCCGATTCGCGGCCTTGAGTGAGTTGTATTAGCTGAGTGGAAACATCCTTGCCCCCTGCTGGGTATTCAAACACATCCCTGAGTTGTTTAATGAAATACGGGAAAGATGTTTGTAACATACGGTCGGTTTCCCAAACTGCTGCGGCCCACTCACAGGACACAGGACATGAGGAACGCACACTTCACACTTCGAATGAAACCTTTACATTGTTCCGCAGAACCGTTGAATTTATCAGGCAGAGCAAAATGTACCTTTGCGGGCTTGGGTGGTGGTAGCTATCGCAGGTACTGCGTGAGATAGTCGTTAGCAACTTGAGCCTTAGCCAGTTGGTCGCGGTACTCCATGAGAACGTTGTTCTGATAAGTCAACGCGGCCTGTAGATCTGTTACCTCTGCTGGATTCTTCGGTGGCGAAGTATTATGTAATGACGCGGAAGCGGCGTTAGAATCCATGTGCAGTTTAATAACATCCACAGCAGACATATCCAAACAGTAGGCAGAGAATCGTAATCGTAGAAGGTAGAGAATCATACACAGATAGGCAGTCCAATCCAAACAACAAAACAGTGGGCAAATCCAAAAGCAGAAACGAGGAAACCAGGCAATGATCATACACAATAAGGCAAACAATGGCAATGGGAAAAACGCTCTGTAAGGCAGACGGGCTGGCAATACTTCGCAACGTGATAGTGGTTGCGGCCATGCTTATATCTAACACAAACAGGAAGTACAAGTGAAGCAGAGGGAGCGGAACACAGTCAGTACTCGGGAGAGGGCTGCCTCTGCTGGCGTGGCGTTACATAGGTGTTGCGAGTCAATCCTAATATCAGACCTTCAACCCTTGCATGGTGTCTAGGGGTTTCACCTACTCAAGAAATAGGGGAAGGAGAAAGATAGGTAAAAGAAGAACAAAAACAAAACAAAGCTGCTGTGGATTTTCATAGCATGGCTTACAACTACTATTGAGCTAGGATGTCATGTGCAGCTAGTGTGTCATGTACCTTAACTTAGTGTCAGGTGTTCTACACCTTTCTTATTGGTGGATATATGTAACTTTGTTGCGCTAAAAGTTGGATATTCTACCTGTGGAAAGAATATGTTTGTTGAATGTGTTATCAGCAGATATGGTTACCTCTGGGTGTAGGTAATGTTGTGTGTGTTGATGATGTAGTGCATGTGTGGTCAGATCTGTTCAAGTCTGTGTCCCCCCCCCTTTTCTAGTGTGTCAATGAAGACTGGCTCTCTGCATCCTTGCCTTGGATGAGGGCGTGTCCATGGTCTAATGGGGGTCAGTCCAGCAAGGCAGGAAGTTCTTTAGCAGATAATAGGAGGCAGTTTGGCATGGCTGTGTGAAGCTGGGTTGCAGAACGTTGTCTCCTATGTTGCACTCTTCTTGTGATGCCTTCTGGCTGTGGCAGACTTTTTTACCTTCTGTGCTCTGGTGGTTGCTGTTGCACAGACAAGGAATGTGGTTTTTGAAGTATGAGTTCATTTGACAGTTTGTTAATGAGCGTTGGGTGACTGAGGTGATGTTCTTTAGTACCTCAGATTTTTCATCAACGGTTGGCCATGGAAGACTTGTACGTTCCGGGTGGTTGTTGAACAGGTGCTTGTCATCTCTGATGTGGTGTACCAAGTGATCACCGGCCTCCTGTTCTGTCGCTGGTCACAGCGAGCACGACTCAACTTTGTGGTCATATGCATGTAACTGGTCTTGAAGGAACTCTTTCAGTTGTCTCATGACTCGTTCCATGTCTTCTGACGGTAAGCTGTCATGTTCTTGTGAGTACTCAGCACTGTGGATGTCTGAAAGTCCAGTGACTTTGCTCTTGATGGAAGACTCTGGTGTTGTGATGCCACTGGGTGCCGTCCAGTGCAAGGCTTGAGTCTTTGTTGATAGAGTTCAAGAGTGTGGGTGTTTTGTTACCTTTCTTTGAGGCCATCTTCTGCTTGTTATAGGCCTTCTGTGTTAGGTCACGCAACTGTTGGATGGTCATGGAGCATGGACAGGTCATGACGACTAGATGGTGGCTGACTCCAGGATGCAGATTCTTTAGGAAGAGGCTTTAGAAGTTCACATCCTCTTCAAGGTCAGGCTTGTTGTGTGCACCAAACTAGGCTTGTCGGAGTCGGTTGTATTAAGCTTGTGGAGTCTCTTGTCGACCTTGTTTGGTTTCCAAGGCAGTTAACAGTCCATGTTCAGACTCAGGGTCTGTAAACTCTTTAATCAGGACCACACAAAGTCGCTGGTAGTTTGACTTTGTTTGACTGGGCTGTCAATCTAGAAAGTTTCATACATCGGGACTGGACGTGGCTCTAAGGATGTATTACCTGTCTCTGTCAGTCACATCAGGTCTCATTTCCAGATGAATTTCGATATCTCGCAGGTAAGGCTGGATGTCGCGGCCTGTGGAGTTCAGGTTGAACCTGCTGATGTTTTCAGACAGCTTGTTGAGGTCTTTGATGGTCATCCCGTGTGTAGCTCCAAGGTCAGCTTTAACGGGATGTTTTCTTTCATTTGCAGGAAAGGTTTGTGTGGCGAAGGCAGGTGAAGTTTTGGGTTGTGGCACTTCGCTCCTTTCGTCAAGTGCCAGTTCTTGGACGTGGGACTCCGGTCTACTCATTGTTTCTGCTCGTAAGCATATTGGAGTTATTTTCTGACCATGTAGAACTCATCGTTATTATCGTCTAGTTGTTGGGTCAGATTGTCCTTTACAGTTCTGTACCTTTCAAGGTGTTCTTCCAAAGCACTAATTTCATAATTCTTGTTTCTGATGTCTATTTTGGCTTTCTCTAGTAGCTGTTCGGCATACTGGATTTTGTTTACCAAGTCTTTCTGAGCAGCCGTTGCATGTTTCTGGTCGAGCTGAGCTGCTGCCAGGGCTGCTTGGAACTTCTTAACTTGCTCCATTGTTTCCTGCTCCCTCTCGTTGGCAGCTTTGAGTTGATCTTGAACTTTCACTTCAAGCTTGTCCATGCGACGATGAGCACGTGTCAGCTCCTCTTGAAGGTGGGTGATGTGCTTGTCACTCAGTTTCAGCTGGGTTGTGAAGGCAAAGCTTAGGGAGCTGGTGATCTTGACTAGCTCCTCGTGGTTGTTGTTCTGGCTTGAATCTTGTGTCAGGAATCTTCTCATGATTAGGATTATTTTTTTAAAATAATAACAGTTCAAATGTCTTTGGTGTGAGACTGTATGCCATGCCTCTCAACCAAGTGTTCACATCTTCTCCATGGGCAATGGGGTCTGCAGTCTGCGGCATGTTGGCAGGTTGAGGAGAAGGGAGACTGACACAGATCTGTGTGGAGTAAAAGCCTATGTGTGGTGGGACAACTAAGTGTTGTGTCAGTGATTGCGAACCACTATTGAAGTGTGGTGATGACAGTGTTGGTCTAAGGGTGTCTAAGTAGACTAGAGATGCGAAGACTTTGTCACTCTAATGAGGAAGAGGAAAAGATAGAAAGAGGTGAAAAACTAATTTATGTTTTCAAAAAATTAAAAATTAAAAATATATGTTTTTCAAATGAGGAAAATTATTTTTTCCCAATTAAATATTAGCAAAAAGGTAAACAATATTATTACATATCTTGTTTTGGACAAAATAATACAATAATAATGCTGATATCTCTTTCCTTAGTCTGACAGGATTGACACCATACACCTTACAGTTGGGCCGCTCACCAAGGAGGCTGCAAAGGCGACAGTTGTTCAACACGTATCTCTATTAAATTGATTTCAATGTTGGATGAGATGCTAAAACCTGGATTGCGTTTCCAAATGTAGGGAGGTTAGGATGAACAAAGGAGAGGATGATTACAATCAAATTCATAAGGATGATTTGTCTTCTTTGACACGGTTGTGTTTTTCATTCACTTAGAATCGATTGATGGTTCTTACATGTCCCTACAAATGTTAAAAGTGAAGAGGAAAGGAAAGGAGAGAGAGGATGGAGACAGTAAGTCTCATTGCAAGGTTTATTCATTCCTAAAATAATTAAGCCCCAAAGATAATACTAGAAATAATGATCATATGAAATTATCTGAGAGGGAAATTTGAATGATTTAAAATAAATTTAATGTTTCAATTAAATTTAAATTTGTAACAATTAATGATTATGAGACAGTATTTCCATGTTTAGTAAAATGAAAATAAGTGGTATAGTGAGAAAAGAGAGCAATAAGAGAGAGAAAGAGACCTACAGGTGTTAGTTGAGATGTTTAAAGGGTTAAATCACTTTAGCATTGCCCAAACAGACACTATTCAATCCCTGGATGTTAATGCTAACGGCTAACCTTTGTGGCTAGTGGCTTTAGCATAGAAGTCAATTTAAATACAACTGTTTCGTTAGCTTAGCAACACCGTGGAGTTTGTTTACACTAGCGTCGATGCGCTGCGCATGCGCAGTTTAAAGTTGCTCCAGATGTATGTTAGGACTTCCATGTCACCGTAACTGTGGCAACCTAATCAAACTCCAGTGGACTAGCAAATTAATCGTTGCATAGTTGCAAATACAGTTAAACATGTTATATGAAATGTCGGCTCATTTCAACACTGTACAAATAACAACACCGTTTTTAGTTGGTTTTGCGATGTGGCACTTAAACTCTCAGTTCATTTAAGTTAAATTTATCTTAATTCAAATAGCAGCTTCGTGCTGTAGTCAAGTCAAGTCACCTTTATTTATATAGCACTTTAAACAAAATACATTGCGTCAAAGCAACTGAACAACATTCATTAGATTACATTCATCGTAAAATCCCTTTTGGATCAATACAATTTAGCTCTATTCAGCGGTGACTGAAAAGATAGTATAGCTTTTGAGAGGCACTGGAACACGCTGTGAAATCAAATCAGCTATAAACAAGGCATTACAAAAATGAGGAACACGCTCAATTTCTACCTTATTGTACGATCTCAGCTGTTTACTTTTAAGTGAAGAGGTGGCCTCGATTTACACTCCTCGGCGTTCATTCAAGCGGGTCACACACACGTCTCATCAGCTTCTCATCTTTCATCCGCAGCAAAAGAAAAGATTAAATAACTTGGTTTATACTCACAATTTAGATTAAACTGCCTGCATTCTCCACCATAATAATGTAAGGGAAACAGGTCAATTTGGCTTAAAGGGAATCATTTAAGATTTTAAAGGGAATTTGAACAGAATCACTGTTTTACATCACTCAATGAGGTTAAAATTATATTAGATACACCAGTAAATGTCAGAGTCTGGAGGTAAAGATACTTGCATCTCCTGTGTAAAGGGAGTTCCCTTTGTTGTTGTTGAAAGGGGGTTTCCTGATGTTGCTGATTGGCTGGAAGTTCAGTAGTCGCTGAAGTGATGTCTTAGGAAGCCCCTGGTTGGTTGTTGGCTGATGATGCAGAGTTGTGTGGGCTGGTTGAAGTTGAACGGGCACTCGAGGTCAGACTTGGAGACACAGCGTTAAAAAACTCTCAAACGGAAAAGAAAAGAAGTAAATTTGACGAGACTAGGTGGTGTTTCTTCTCATCGTGGCTAAGTAGCAGCAGGCGTGCAGACCGAAGCATGCTGGAACCGCGCCCAAATTTAAGACCTCTTAAAGTTCCAATTAAAATTTTATATATACTGTATGTATATTATTTAAAGGGTCATTTAAATAATATACATACAGAGTGCTCATTTTCACTCAATCTCCTGTTAATCTTGAGTACCTATAGAGTAGTACTGCATCCTTCATATCTCCAAAAAGTCTTTAGTTTTATTATATTTATAAGAGAAAAATAGTCGAGCCGCTCGAGGCGTGACGTGTGGGCGGAGCTAAAGAATCACGAGCGCGAGTAGGCTTTTGCGTTGAGAGCGTTTGGAAGTTGTGACATTACCGTGAGGAAAAAAAAAAACATCATCCAAAACAAACCATGGCTAACAGTCAGATTCAGCTGTTTATTTATGATCCAGAATCAGATCCCGAGGCTGAAACTGAACACGAGCAGCAGCAGCAACGACTACAACAGTGTCTCTATGTGGTATGTATTGAAACTGTATATATTTGCTTATGTAACCCCAATCTCCCGGGTCCTTTCTGACGCTCCTCGCACTCGCTCCGAGCGGGGCTCGAACCCGGGTCTCCTCTAACAAGGAGGCTAAATGGCTACAGCCACTAGCGTCTGTTGCTAGTGTGTCTCTTGAGATCGGGGAGGTTTACCTGCACCGCACTACTCGCTGGCCTCCGTTACACTTAGCGGTTTTGGAAAATGACTAAGTTCCACTTTATGTCGTCTTTTTTTTTTCTTTAAAGGTGTACAAGGATTACTTGATGTGCTTACGCGCAGATAGGTAAGTTAACAACACAGAGATATTTGAAGCAGTTTTACTCACCGCCTGCGGTTCCAACACATGATCGTGACCCTTTTTCGTTGGGATTGCATTATCCTTAAGAAATAAACGATATGCAAATCCGGCGTCAAAACTTTCCGAAACTTGTAACAAACATGGACAAAGTTTCAAAAATTAAGTTGTACGTCTGAAGGAGTATTTTTGTTCCAAAAATACTCCTTCAGACGTACAACTTAATTTTTGAAACTTTGTCCATGTTTAGCATGGGAATCCAACTCTTTAATAGCATTTCACCCCCCCTTTAAGATTTTTTTATTCAATGAAATCTGTTATTTTTAAGGACACTTGAGGATGAGTGAAGCACTTACATTGTCAAGCCCTTCCTATTTTAGTGTCTTTTTCAGGAATATATATATATATATTTTTTTACTTAAGAAACCTCAGAAAGCACATTGTACAACTGTTGTTGATAAAGAAGTTTCAAGTAGTTGAATGTTTAGTTACTTATCATGTATCAGAGGATGTATCAGAGTTCTCAAGTCAAATTGGAGGAGCTCCTTAATGTGCTTATGGCTTGCTACTCTATTCCCTTCAGCAAAAAGAGACTTCATGCCATATGCACAGCTCCAGTGAGAGCTGTGCATATGTCCTGGCTCTTGATGTTCACTGAGAACATTGCAGAAATTGCATTAATTCCTCGCCATAACCTTTGGTGTAATTTTCTTGATGATAAAGAACTTCAGTTGATGAAAAAGGGGAATAATTTAACTATTTTTAGTATTGAGAGTATTTTTTTTTCTCTCTCTCTGTTCACCATTGTCAAAGAAACATTTCGTCCTTTATGATGTGACAGTCATACTCTTTTGTTGTGGATTTCTTGTTCATGTGCTGCCCCTGTTGCCAGCCTGAAGACATTTTGAATCTATTATAATGTTTCTTCATGTGGCGGACTGCATGACTATCTTCCTCAGGCTTTAAGTAATTATCCCAACCATCTGCCTGCATCTCTGCCACAGATGGGAGGGTCTTGACAGTCTTGTGTTCTGCCTTAGAGGATATCTTTGAGCCCCAGGAACACAATACTTGCATGCTGCTTTGAAGACATTAGCAGAGTTACTCACAAAGTCATGAGCAAAAATAAAGTGTCATGTTGGATGACAATGTAAACCAGGTGAGAATTTTATATATATATAGTAAATTATTATTATTATTTTGCTATAGTTGAACTTAATAAATCAATCAGACTTTGCATTATTCAAGCAGATTTGTACAAATCAGATATGATAGGCTAATCGAGAGCACTGGGAGGATTCCCGGTGGGCCGGTCTGTTTTTGGGACATGAGGTTTGGGCTAATCATTCTTTTTGCACAAATCACTGTTTTATTTGTGAACGTAAGCATTGAATGAATGCTTTAAAACCTAGTGTAATTCTCTGCCGCCTGCTCACACTTCACAACGAGCGGGACCGCTTTTTTTAACTTACAAAATCAGTTGTTAATGCAAACAACTTATTGATCATGAGACCAACATCCAGCACGGCAGGAAAACATTTAATCTACTCGAGGAAAGACGTAACAGTTAATGCTGTTAAATAGAGAGGGGAAAAAATATATTATTTTACAAAATATATTATTTTATATATATATATATATATATATATATATATATATATATATATATATATATATAATAAACAAATTCCTTCTAACATATGCATTTTTTTTTAATTGAACCTCATTATTGAAGTACAAATGCAAGCACCAGAAGCAGCCCACAATCTCTAAGTTTTCTTTAATTGAAAACATGCATTTTCTTTCATTCAGAGGCTAAAGTTCCAATAATATTTTAGTTTAAAAATGTAAGTACCATTGGTTAAAAAAACTAAAAATAAAAATGCTTCATTAACTGATGCCTCAAAGACCTTCAATTGTTAGGCCGGTGACACACTGGCTGTGTGGCGTCTCTGCTGCATGTCAGGAGCGTGACGGCTGCCTCACATTTTCTGTGTCTTTACACACCAGAATCGTGCCTGACGCGGCGCTGGCGCGCTGCTGCTACTGTAGGTGACATAGAGGGAGGCCGCCAAGAGGGTCTCTCTGCAAACTTGCACTTGCACTCTCAGACTTGCATTCTCAGACTTGCACTCTCAGATACTTGCACTTCCAGCCAGGTGGTGAAGACAAGAAAAAATAAACTAAATTACAATGTCACTTGCAATCACTACTTGCACTCTCTGCTACCTGCGACACTTGCAATCGACACAAGTCGTGCTTGTTGCCAATGGAGACAAGAAGCTGTGGTGGTGAATAAACGCAACACGCAAAGTTTTGCTTTAAGCATTTTTCCATATAGAATAAACTGTCTACAACTCCTTTTATATCACTGTCTTTGTCCATTAAGATACATTATGTGTTTTATTTATAATGATTTTCTTTAGGAGGAAAACGTTTAATGTAACGTTACAATTTAAAGCACTGCGTTCTGTACTCCTCTGCTTGCCTGTACAGAGCTGATCCTTTTAAAATCACTTAATGCATTTCATAATGCACGTTCATATTTGCTGGTCTGTATATACGTTGAGTCAACAGTAAGACATATAGCCTAGGCCTACTGAATTGTCTTTATCATCTTAGTCTGTTATTAGGCCACATTAAACGTTCGCATTGTGTTCATAGCCATCTGCTTGCCTTGTAGTACATTCAATAATAACTATATATCGAATTTGGTCTTTTAATTGAACTTAACGTATCCTAATACATTATGCCATATTAAGTGTTTGTTTTTTTTTTCTACAGGAGGAAAACGCTTAACGAAATACTTGCATTGCGTTCATATTTTGCTGTTCTGTGGCCACGGATTTGCCGGTCTTATCTTTTTCTTGCAGGACCCTGTACATTATAGTAGTAGGCTTACTAATTTAGTTTTAATCATTTAATCAACGCCACAGCGTCTTGCTCCATTGGCAACATGCACGATTTGTGTTGATTGCAAGTGACATCACAGGTAGCGGAGAGTGCAAGTAGCGATTGCAAGTGACATTGTAATTTAGTTTCTTTTTTCTTTTCTTTACCACCTGGCTACTGTTGTAAAATGTTGAAAGATTCAAACAAAAAGTTATCAATAAAAAGAACAAAATTGAAAAAAAAATAAAGACTGCAAGTGACGTCGCTAGCGGAAGCACAAGTGTCTGAGAGTGCAAGTCTGAGAATGCAAGTCTGAGTGTGCAACTCGCATGAAAAATAGGCGTCGTTCTATTTCTAGCATGCACGTGTCTCACGCAGGCAGTCTGTAAGCTTTAACCTGTTAACATGGGAGCCGAATTAAAAACAGACACGCCACACAGCTGAGACGCTTGCGCCACGCATCCAGTGTGTCGCCGGTCTTACGCTTTCAAATGTCGTGCCAGTTGTAATTTCTCAGTATTTTCACCTCCTAAATTAAAAACTGAAGGAAGACTAAGGCCTACATTATGGTACAGTACAAATAGTTGGAATA
This sequence comes from Carassius gibelio, assembly GCF_023724105.1. Taxonomy (NCBI): domain Eukaryota; kingdom Metazoa; phylum Chordata; class Actinopteri; order Cypriniformes; family Cyprinidae; genus Carassius; species Carassius gibelio. Next base: position 10,744,669 of record NC_068397.1, on the reverse strand, counting down.
TCCCTCATTCTATCCCTTATTTTCTTAAAGAATAAACACTTATTTTCTACAAGAATAAATCCAGAATATTTTTGCACACATTAGTGGAGTAAACTAGTTTTGTATTAGTGTTTTCTTTGCAGCTGTAAAACCAGCAAACAACATTCTCTTCTTTAATAAACTTACAAAGTTATAATCGTCATTGAGAAGAAAAAAACTGGATTAGACGTGTAATCAATTTGTGGTAAAACGGTCCATAGGTTGACAACAATTGGACATTCCTAAAACATGTGGAGAAAAGTACCTGTTGATACAGTGTTACAGATAAGGCAGTTATAGGTCGATTGCAACTTCACTTGAAAGGAGTTATGTATGTTCTATGGATGACTTTGAAATGGATAAGCCAATTTTTTAGAAATTAAAGAGCCAGTAAGATGAAAATTCTAAGTTTCCTATCCCTGTTTATAAGTCCTGTACATTAGGTTTAAATCCATCCAAGGTTAAAAAACATTGTCATTTTGTCAAAATATAATTTTAAAATTACCTCAATTCTCAGAGATCCTCAAACGGTTCGCGCGAAGCTGTTCAAAAGATTCAGTTTCCTTAAACCCCACCTTTTGGTAGCATACTGTGTTCTGATTGGTCAACAAACATAGTCAGGTTTGATTGGTTGTTCCGCACACACCTCCACGGTAAACTATGCATTAGCATCTGTTTGGGGTGAATTATGTCTTATTCCTCTCATCGCGAAGCAAACAGTAAAATAAAAAACTTGAACAGTCTCGCTGCTTTTTCTTCTGTGTGTGTGTATTCAAGCTGCACGCTACAGTTTGAATCTGAATTGCGCGTTCAGCGCGGGGGCGTGGTCACGAAGGGAGACATGAAAAACAGATATCGCGTTGTTTTCATATGGATTACTTTATCACAGAATATCTGTTTTCGGCAGCACTTGTTTAGTTTTAAAGTAGACATGTCAAGCTTTCTATAGATATCTCTCTCATGTCTCTTCGTTGAGTATTCACGGAGTTACACTTCATTTTAATGACGTGTTTGTACATGACGATCAGCACAAACAAAGGCTGCAGACAGCACACATACTGATAAGACACTCGGGAGAAAACAGACACATAACTTCATAATCATACTTCGCGTTGTGATTCGGAGATGCTCGTTGTTCTAAATAAAGTTGGTAATGAACCATCTTTTATGGCCAAGCACTTTGAAAATCCCGCTGTACTCACAGAGATTAGAAAAGCAGTCATCAGTGAAATGTTGTGAACACAACAAAAGGGATTTGTTGTACTGCTCTGGTATTGTGGTGAAAATGAATTTTAGCCATGGGTTCTTCTGATCTTCATTCTTTGGCAGTGAAAATAAAACAAACGGTCTCCTCGACATGATGCTCTCACACCAAACAGAGCGTCTGTGTGTGGGGGTGGGGCAGGTCAGAGTTCCGTTTCTCCCAACACGGTAGGCGGAGATTATTATGCAAAGTGCTCCTAGTGACGTACATAGAGATGGGTAAAAGATTTGAAATCTATAATGATTCGTTTCAGCAATTCAGAGTCGACTCCTTACTTTAGAAGCCAATAACTTTATAAATCGTGTACTTTTTGGTTTAATTATTTGCACATTGTTTACACAGATGGACAGCTACATCATACACTGTAATACAGGTAATTTTTGATTTCCCATCTGTGTGGCTCTTTAAGATTATATTAGACCACACCCTCTCCCAGGCGACCGATAAGTCAAAATCTGTTCATTCACAATTCCATATTAATACAAAGAGACTATGCAGTGTGATCATTAAGTTTACGGTTGCACTTTATTTTACAGTACGTGTACTAACTTGTACTTATAGTGTACTTACAGTGTATTATTCTGAGAAAGTTCTGGTAACACAAGGTAACTACATGGGTAGAGTTAGGTTTAGGGGTAGGTTCAGGGTTAGTACCTAGTTATTATATAGTTATTTTAATTACTATAATAAGTACATAGTATGTACATGAGGAACAGGACTGTAAAATAAAGTGCTATATATTAGAGAAATAGATGGCCGACCAGAGGATGGTGTGATCCAATCCCACATAGGATGAGAGAAATTGGGGGATGCCCAGGGAACTCCATAGGCCTTGACAGCAGAACGTAGCTGAAAAAAAAATACAAAATATGATGAGGCTGGTAAACAGAACTTAGTTCTTAATTCTTGAAGCAAGCAGAGACCTTGGTTATAATATAATTGTTTGATTTAGGATTTATAGCTGGATCGATTTGCACTGACTGCTACAGTATTCTTGTCAGAGAACTCAGAGTCTTGTCTCAATGATAGCCTTTTAATGATTGCTCTGGCATCAATATAGATGGACATGTACAAGGTTTTCTAGAACAACAAAATAAAATTAATAATTAGCAGATGGATCAGTTAAATGTTATAAATAATAAACAACATAAACTATCTTCTACTTATACAAGTCACAGTGATCGATCGATCACTTCAAATGATTGACAGCATATAATACAGTGTGTAATTCACGTGCTGTAAATAGATCACATTAACATACATGAATAAACTTAGAAATAGTATCTGCAACAACTATACTTGCAGTATAACATTAATATTCAAATAACACTGGACTTACTTGTCCGTTACTCATATAATGTCCTTATAATGCGAGCAATCCAGAGAACTTCCCGATCAGATCGGCTGATGCAACTCTCTAGCATTACGCGTAGGCTCCTCAACTGTTGTGCACTATACCATTATGGGCAGTGCCAATTTTGTAGGAATCTTTGTCACTACACAAAAAATGGAAAATTGGGAACAATAATGTAGACCAAGACGTCTGGACAAATGGCCAATTTCAACATAAAAAATTTAAGTTGAAAAAATGTGGTCTGAGGTCCTAAAGCTTTGTGTCTGGTCTACATAGCATCTCAGAGCTCAGACGGGACAGATCAAAGCTAGGGCTGGGTCTGCCTCCTCCAGTGGCAGCGCTTGCAGGTTCACCATCTGATCCCTGAAGGAGGTAGTGGGAACCTAGGGCACATACCCGGGCTGTGACCTCAGGAAACTTGGGAGTGAGCCTGTCCAATGCAAGCAGGAGCAGTGTTTTCAATGAAAGAAGCTGTAACAGATATGCAGATCATCGATTCATGGGTTAAATTCAGGCATAAAAAAATGAAACCCATTTTGCACTAATTGCCTGGCCTGGCGCCAGCCTGGCTGGACATAAGTTATTTACGACAAGAAATTCCAAAGTCACGTGGGCGAGCCTCAAAGGAGACACTAAACCAACCACATTCCAACATACACAAAAGGAAACCTTTCGTAAAGTTCCTTACTTTTGGAAGTCCTTATTAATATGTATTGTTAATGTTTGTGTATTGCATAAAAATGGTTAATCCTGGGTAAATGGTTAAAGTGCTGACTTATGGTTGAAATGTTCTCCTCAGCCTGGCTCTTTCTCAAATAGTCATGTGTATGTAACCCCCACCTTTTCAGGTCGTCAAACTTTACGACCTCCCTGGACAACAGGAGAGGAGAGAAGCCAAATATTCTCCCCAATGCATTCTATGGAATGAATTCATTACCTTTTTGTTTTTATGTTTTATAAATGTATTACGTATTCCCTTTTGGTACATTTAGATGTTTCCCATATAAATTGGGACTATCTGCAGTGTTATCATGTGTTAAGCAAATCTTTAAATATGTGCAATTCTGCATTTGATCATTTATATATATATTATGTTTAGTATCTGTGTAATCGTCATGCTGTGACAGACCCATTTATCTAGAGCAAAGTAATGAAAAATGTATGTAATCTGAATTACAAACTTGCTAGAATAATCCCTGGAAATTGGACAAAGGAACTTTTCCCTACGCTTCAGATCGCGGACTTTCATTGGCTGTTTACGCAAAAAGAGGCGGGGACCATCTCAAGCCATAAGAACGACCGAACAAGGTCCGCCCTCTCGCCTACGCTCTTCTTACGCTGACTCCCTTCCCTCCTGCATCGACCAACGTTGCTTCCGCACGGCCTTAGGCCGCGCTCATAGCGCAAGCCCCCTCAGCACAGGGGCTGAGAGAAAAAGCCATTTTAATGGCTCCTTTGGAAGCTTTCGTTCTTTTCTTTTCTTTTCTTTACTAAGTTTATTCAACTATTCGCCTCTCCACGCAAGGAAGACGAATTCTGGAACATTGTTTGTTGAACCTTTCAAATACCGCGCGAGGACAGAACAAAGGACCACGTGCTCCACGCTCACGCCAAGATCAAGCGCAGCGTGCACGCGCGTCACATGGCCTCCGGCACACGCCCGCTGTTTTCAAAAGGACAAGCGCGCAAAGCTCACAAGCTCGACGCCGATCTCACGCCACACACATTGGACACTTTGCAAGTATCACTTTCTCTATGGAGATTTAAATGCTGCTTTAAATTGTTGCTGTGATCTGATCGTTGTTGGCTTCCAAAAGTTACTGACTATGATTTCCATACCTGAGCTCCTTATGTGATCTCATTCTATTTTCTCTCTCTCTCTCTCTCTCTCTCTCTCTCTCTCTCTCTCTCTCTTTTATTTGGATTCCGTTATGTCTTGCATAAAGCTTACTGTTTGTATTGTCGTACGCATATTTACTCTGTGTGATTTGTAGTTTGATGTATTACTAGTTTAATTATTAAAAACCCATATACTGACGATTGGCTTGGACTCCACCCCACTTACATTACGAGTCACTGAGATGTTTGATCTATAGCTACAAGCTCTAAATTTAGAAACTAAATTTATCATAAGGATAGGATAATATTTTCATGGCCAGAGAATACTTTTCCTTGAATTATAAGGCGTGATAACTTTATTGAAAATTGATAGGTCAACAGTGGTTTGCTGGACATACCACTGTTTGATTTGCAGTAACTTACAGTAAGAGATATCACAATAATTGGTATGAAGAATGGAATATTGACATATTAATGAGTAAGTTACAGTGCCCTGTGATTATTTATTGGTATAGGCAATTGAGCTATTTTTCATAATCAATCAAATTTAATGTAACTGTCATCTGAGATATAAATTAATCATATTCCTGATTAATTATTCAAATTCCCTATATATCATTTGAGTTAATTCTGTAAAACTCAATGTTGTTACAAAGCCTTAGCTTGACTGAATGCAAAGGTTCAGATGGGCCCTGCTGTAGTGATTTAAGCACTAGAGACAGGTCCCAAGAGGGTATTGGGGGGGTATCAGAGAAGGATTTAACATCCTGGGCTCTCTAAGTTACTTGACGACCAGATCATGCTTACCCACCAACTTCCCTTTGACGGGGGTCATGGTATGCAGCAATCGCAACAACCTGGACTTTGAGGGTGGAGGGTGACAGCCTTTGCTCTAGCCCTTGCTCGAAAATGGAAAGCACGACAACGATTGAGCATCTCTGGTGGTCTTCTCGACGAGAAGAACACCACTCGATGAACAGGTTCCACTTCAATGTTTAAGCATGTCTTGTAGACGTTGCTCTCGCCGAAATGATGGTGTCAACTACGTTCTGTGGTAGGTCACCTAGAACCTCCATGTCCCGACCAGGGACCAGGCATGAAGTTTCCAGAGGTCTGGACACTGGTGCCATAGGGTGCCCTGTCTCTGAGACAGTCGATCCTTCCTGGGATGGGCTGTCGCGAGGAGCACTAGTTCAGGGAACCAGGTCTGAATGGGTCAAAACAGCACCACAAGCAAGACCTGCTATTCATCCTCCCTGAGCTTGCACAGTGTCTGTGCGAGAAGGCTCAAAGGGGGAAAAGCAAACTTGCGCACCCTGCATCCAGCTGTGTGCCAGTGCGTTCATGCTGAGTGCTCCCTTGGTAAGGGAGTAGAACAACTGGCATTGAGAGGTCTCTGGAGAAGCAAACAGGTCTACCTGAGCAGCTCTGAAACTTCTCCAAATCAGCTGGACCATCCGGGGATGGAGTCGCCAGTCTCCCGGGAGCGCAGCCTTAGATAGCTCATCGGCTGTACAGTTGACCAGACCCAGAATGTGAATGGCACGAAGTGACCTCAAAACTTTCTGACTCCAAAGCAAAAGGTTCCAGGCGAGTTGTGAAATGCGATGGGAGCACAGACCACCTTGCCAGTTGATGTATGCAATGGTCGCTGTGTTCTTCATTTGGACCAAAATGTGCTTGCCTCATAAGTGTCATTTGAGGCACTAGGCAATTGATATACCTGTGCAGACGCCCATCTCGGGACTTGGCTGTGAAACCAGTGCTGAAGTGGACTCATATATGCAATAGCCCTAGCCGTATAAGTGCAGCTGCCCCATGCCCCATGAGCCTCTGAAATGGTTTCAGTGGGAACGCTGTCCTGCCCTTGAACGAATTCAAGCAGGTTAGCACCGACCTGTGCCTCTGTGAGGCATGCTGTCTGTTTGACCGAATACAACTCCATACCAGGAAAAGAGATCCTCTGCATCGGGGAGAGTTTGCTCTTTTCCCAGTTGACCCAACGGCCTGCTCACACAACTGATCCCGAGACTGTGCTAGAATGAGCCAATTGTCAAGATAGTTGAGGATGCAAACACCCTGCTCTCTGAGGGGAACCAGAGCTGCCTTCATGTGTCTTTTGTGAAGACACAGGGAGACAGGGACAGCCTGAAAGGCAGGACATTGTACTGATAGCTCCTTCGAATGCAAACTGCAGAAATGGTCTGTGGCGTCGAAAGGACAAACACATGAAAGAACATGTCCTTCAGGTTGATCGCGACAAACCAATCTCGGGGACGGACCCACCTGAAGATGCATTTTTGCAGCAACATCTTGAATGGTAAACGATGAAGTGCCAAGTTCAAAACTAACAGGTCCAAAATTGGCTGTTACCCATCGCCTTTCATGGGTACAATTAAGTAAGGGGTGTAAAACCTCATCCTCATATCGGCTGGAGGGACCGGTTCTGTTGCGTCCTTTCCCAGTAGGACTGTGATCTCCACCCATGAAACAGGAGCATCGGCCTCCTTCACTGTTTTGAAGCGGATGCCGCTGAACTTCTTTCAAAAACATTAAAAATAGTAATGTATCCAAACTTTAGGTCTGTACTGCATATATATATATATATATATATATATATATATATATATATATATATATATATATAATTCAGCAAGAAGAGCCACAATAGCTTCTTTTAATGTCCTTAATAAAGCTTTTAAATGTCCTTCAGACAAGTAAATCAATCATGCACTTGTCAGAGTTAAAAAGTTACTTGTCCGGGGTATGTTGAATTTTTACATGTTATCCTTACATTAAAGTTATTATGGTTGTTATTATTATTAAAATGAAATCAGTATCAAAAAACTCCATCTGTCCAAATGAATAAATGATGTTATTAGAATAATGTTTTACTTTTTTGACAGACAAAATATGAAATGCTGGGAAAATACACTGATACTTTTAAATATGATATTAAACCACCAGTAGGTGGTGACAAGTCACTGTCTTAATGAGTGAATCGTTGATTTAACCGATTCGGTCAATCGGCTGATTCATTCAATAAATGAAGGTAGTAAACATTTTAATGAATGGCTCACTGAATCATTGACTCATTTAAAAATGAATCATTTAGTAACGAAAGACTCTTGCTCAAAGATGTCCGACTGTTCTGCTTTGGCTTTGCTTAGAACTATTTTTTTGTTTGAAATGGAACAAAAACGACCCATAATGTGTCTAAAATGTAAGTCAGTTAATATTACTTGTTTATTTAACTAAAGATGTATAAAATCAATATCACCTTTGCAATTGAGCTGAAAGTCGGAAAAACATCACTCCTGGTCGTGTGATGTTGCACATATTATACAGAATATTTATATTTTTTCAACCGCAGTTTTTCTTTGTGTGTGCTGTTCTTATAGTTTTTATTACTCCGCGAGTCAGACAGACTGCACGAGCCTCAACCGACGCGACCTTGATACTGTCAATAAATTATCTGTTATTAGTCACCGTTTCCACTAAAAGTAATAAAATCAGAATCATTCTCTTAAAAGTTTCGGTGATGCCCTAGTTATTGTTTGTTATTAAAAGTTTGATCAGGTTACTTGTCTGTTCGGGCAAGTACAATTCTTTTTCACTTGGCCTTTCACAAAATCCACTTGAACCGGACAAGTGTTAAATGTCGAGCCCTGGCTAATATATAGAGACCATTTCCAGGTCAAATATTCCAAAACACTTGAAGTGCATAATGTAACGTTAGTAACAATGAAGATAAATAAACATTACTAAAAATATATATTAAAGGACATGAAATTCCCAGCAATAACTTTGATAGGTCAAAGAATCCCATGGACAGCAAATTAATCCATGGTAGGCAGAGTTTACACCTATGGTTTACACTGAATAATGACATTTTCCCCATGTCTGTCTTTAAAAATTAAATGATGTCTGAACATCCAGGGATTAAAGGCTGCGTTCCCCTCCATTTTCCATTATCTTGTTGCTGATTTCTTCTGAGCGTGATTCTGATACCCCTCCCCCTCTCCGACTGGAAAACTCAAAAGAACCATACAAGCTCAGGTTTATTAGGAAAAAATATAAACGTAAAGAAAATAAATAAATAAAAAAAATTAGGAGAATCAATGAATTGTGAAAGACTTATTTCCATTGAGTAAATAATATGTAATCATGTAATCCATGAAAAAGTAACTGTAGTCTGATTACGAGTACTTTAAAAAGTAGTTTACTCTAATTACAAGTACTTGAGTTTTGGAATCTGATCACGTAATCCAGATTACATGTAATCCGTTACTACCCAGCTCTGGTTATTATGTACTTTACAGTGTATAAAAACAAATCTGCCCTCATTATCATTCCCGCCATATTAAATAATTAAATGTAACCTTCTATCGACTAAAATAAGCACCCCCAAGTTTTATTGCAAGCACTAGAGAAGGCTGCCACTTTATAATACTTGTTTTGAAAACATCCCACATCTTTTTTAAAATGGGACTCTTGTATCAGGGCACAGGAAATCGTTTTACGGTGCAAATATTCTAATATATGGGTTTGAGTAATAGGAGTATTTTTGCCATTTATGTTGATAATATATTTAGAACGTGCATTGTGTGCTTGCAATGCCAAGATTGTCTAAGGGAAGCAACACAAAAGCAAGACCATACTGTGACGTGTAGACTTTAGTATGTATCCTAGATACTAATCCACCTAGATCAGTGTTGGGGGTAACGAGCTACAAAGTAATGGATTACAGTAACTATATTACTTTTTTGGGTAACGAAGTAAAGTAACGCATTACATTAATAATATTGGTAACTACACTGCTTTACAAGAATATAGGAACGCGCCTTCCTGCGTTACACATGCCGTGTTTGCCTGTGTGTAAAGTTCTGGGCCAGGTTTCCCGATAACGATTTATCTTAGCACTTAGCCCTCAAACACAGAGACAGCCGCCTGCGATTAAAAATAACTGTTGTTTTTTAATGTTTAATAACTTTTGAACCGCTAATCCAATCTGAATGCTTCCACTTTTCGGAGATATCATATTTATCTCATTATGGATATTCAGAGGCGCTGTACTGTGCGTGATTACGTCATTAAATTTTGACAACATTGATTCGTCAGAAGAAACCAATGCTTTCGTTCCTCTGAGCCAAACAGAAATGATTGTAGACTCTTAGTCCCATCCTGTGCCCAGATCGGTTCAAACTGTCCCATATTAAACCAATAAGTAGTCTTTTGAACTACTACTTAACATATTGCTTTGGAAAATGAACGAAAACAAAGTGAAAATAAAGTATGTCTTGGGTGCATGAAAACAAACACACAATAACTTATTTGCATGAGAAAACTCAGAAAAAGCACAAAAACACTCAACAGAGTACTTTGACAAAACAAATAAAAAACAAGGATGAAAGTGGTACATATCTGATAAAGCACTGGAATTTAGGTCTTGAGTCGCTAGACGATGTCTCAGTAAAATCGATTCTGACACAGATTATAGCCAACGGATCGATCATTTATATTATGTATACTAAGTAAATCATTATATAATTATACATTTCATAAAGATATTTGCACTATTTTTTTCTGTTGCACTCTGAATATTTCTCACTCATTTTGTTTTTAGTTTGTGAATCATTTGCACTGTTTTTGCACTTTATTGTCGAAGACAATTTGTGCAATTGTTTTTACTCTATGGTGCATAGTTTGTGTTTATTGTTTATACTCAGATTGAAAATATATTTCTCCGAAGAAGAAAAAAGAAATGCAATTTATTTTTAAAAGAAAATATAAATGAATGTTTTATGCCTTCATTTGATAACCAGAAAAAATGTAAATACACAACAGAATTTCTGAGGGGAAAAAACATTTCATAAGGTTATTTTAAGAAACATTTAATAAATTAAGTTGTTTTTATGCATTTAAATAATTACACATGCTAAAAAAATAACATAATTTTTGTTAAACTTTTAATAAATTGCTGAGAAAATGTATGTGTTGATTTAAATTAATTAGACATGCTTTTTGATTAATACAATTATTCATCAAACAGATTTTATAGGGCCCTAAAAAGTAAAGTAATAAGTAGTGAAGTTACTTTTCAAATGCAGTAACTAGTAAAGTAATCTCATTACAATTTACAGAAGTAAGTAACTAGTAACTAATTAAATTTTTTGAGTAGCTACCCCAACACTGACCTAGATGCATAATACTTTTAAAAGAGAAGCATAATAAATAAAAGTATTGATGTCTGTTAAAGATCATTGAAAAAAAAAATGGATATGAAAAAAACTATGTACAAAATCCAAAGCATACAGTACAGTACCGAGATTGTAGGTCTACATAAACAAAATAAACATATGTTGATGCGTGACCAGTCCACTTCAACACAAGACATGTCCCCAAAGGGCCCACTTAGCTAAAAATGCTCTCCATTAGCCCCAAAGATAATAATAATAATAATAATAATAATAATAATAATAATAATAAGTATTAAAAAATAATAATAAGTATTAAAAAATAATAATAATAAAAGCAGTCAATATTATTTACCAGCCAGTGGACAAGTGTACAGAACAAGGGCATGGTTCCAAAAATAGATTAACAAGTGCCCTTGGCCATCTTGTTTTTATTGTTCTCTTCAATTCAATTCAATTCAATTCAAATTTATTTGTATAGCACTTTTTACAATACAAATCATTACAAAGCAACTTTACAGAAAATTATGTTTCTACAATATTTAGTAGTAGCTTATGGTGGTGACTGTCAGTTTGTGCACGTTTTACAGGATTTTTAGAAAAAAGGATGTAGTCAGCTAGACTATGAACATTATTAATATTATTAATTAATATATGATGCAGTCACACATGTAGCAATAATTGTTAGTTCTGTTTGTTGATTCAGGGTTAGCATCATCTGAGGTCCTCTGAGGCTCAGCATCATCTCTTCTCAGGTGTTCTGGAACATAGAACCAAAATAGAGACATCATTAGCATAGCTGCTGATCCAACAAAATAAAATTAGTTTAACCCAAGCTAATGAATAAAAATGCACATTTGATCAGATGCAACTACACTCACAGTTTAAGAGATTCATTATTGGAAAGCTTGGCGAAAGAGATGCGTTTTTAATCTAGATTTAAACAGAGGGAGTGTGTCTGAACCCCGAACATTATCAGGAAGGCTATTCCAGAGTTTGGGAGCCAAATGTGAGAAAGCTCTACCTCCTTTAGTGGACTTTGCTATCCTAGGAACTACCAAAAGTCCAGCGTTTTGTGACCTTAGGGTGCGTGATGGGTTGTAGCGTGGTAGAAGGCTAGTTAGGTACACAGGAGCTAATCAATTTAGGGCCTTATAGGTAAGTAATGATACTTTGTAACTGATATGGAACTTAATAGGTAGCCAGTGCAGAGACTGTAAAATTGGGGTAATATGATCATATTTTCTTGACCTCGTAAGGACTCTAGCTGCTGCATTTTGGACTACCTGTAGCTTGTTTATTGACGAAGCAGGACAACCACCTAGAAGTGCATTACAATAGTCCAGTTTAGAGGTCATAAATGCATTAACTAGCTTTTCTGTACCTTGGCAATGTTTCTAAGATGGAAGAATGCAGTTTTTGTAACATTGGAAATATGATTTTCAAAAGACAAATTGCTGTCTAATATAACACCCAGATTTCTGACTGTAGAGGAAGTAACAGTACATTCGTCTACTTGCAGATTGTAATCTACAAGATTCTGTGTAGTGTTTTTTGGTCCAATAATTAATATCTCTGTCTTATCCGAATTTAATTGGAGAAAATTATTTGTCATCCAATCTTTTACATTTTTAACACACTCTGTTAGCTTAGATAATTGAGAAGTTTCATCTGGTCTCGTTTAGATATATAGCTGAGTATCATCAGCATAACAGTGGAAGCTAATTCCGTATTTTGTAATAATATTACCAAGGGGCAACATGTATATTGAAAATAGAAGGGGACCTAGGACGGATCCTTGTGGCACTCCATATTTTACTGATGACAAATGAGATGACAGCCCATTTAAGTAAATGGTAGCGATCGGACAGGTAGGATCTAAACCATCTTAGAGCCTGCCCTTGAATACCTGTATAGTTTTGTAATCTATCTATGAGTATGTTGTAACGGATATGCAGATCATCGATTCATGGGTCAAATCAGGCATAAAAAAATTAAACCCATTTTGCACTAAATGCCTGGCCTGGTGCCAGCCTGGCTGGACTTAAATTATTTACGATACCCGTGCAAACCTCAAAGGAGAAATGAAAACCCCCAACCAAATTCCTGAACACAAAAAGAAACCTTTCTTAGAAGTTCCTTACTTTCATCATTTTATTAATAATATGTATTTTAAATATGTTTATGGATTGCATAAAATGGTTAATCCTTGTTATGTGAAGAGTATAAGTTGCTAGCTTATACTTTAGGAAATGTCTCTCCTCACTTTAACTTTCTCAAAGAGAGCAATGTTTCTGCAACCCCCACCCCTGCAGGTCGTAAAACTTTACGACCACCCTGGACAACAGGACAGGAGATAAGCCAAATCACTGGTTTCTTTTCCCAATGCATTCTAAACCGTTACCTTTTTGTTTTTATGTTTTCTAAATGTATTACGTATTTATTTTTGGTACATTAGATGTTTCCCATATAAATTGGGACTATCTGCAATTTATTAGCGTGTGTTAATCTTTAAATGTGTGTAATTCTGCATTTGAATGTAACTTCGTGTTTCTATCAGTTATATACATGTACTGTTTGGTGTTCTTGTAATCGTCATGCTTTGACAGACCCATTTATCTAAAGCAAAGTAATGAAAAATGTATTATTCTGGAATTACGAACTTGCTAGAATATCCCTGATGAAGTCAGACAACCCCTAAATCATTAGTGGGTGTCTTCTACAGAGACAAAGGAACTTTTTCCCGCTGCAGATCGCGGACGTTCATTGGCTGTTCACGCGAAAAGTGGCGGGAACCATCTCAATCTGTAAGAGTCGACCGAACAAGATCCGCCCTCTCTTCTCTTCTTCTTGTTCTTCGTTCTCGGACACACTGCTCTCCTGTGCGACCAATGTCGCTCCTGCGCGGCCTTGGGCCGTGCTCTTTTCGCCGTCCCCCTCAGCACAGGGACTGAGGAGAGGAAAGCCATTTTCATGGCTCCTTTAGAAGTTTTCGTTTTTGTTGTTTGTTTTCTTTTCTTTACTAAGTTTATTCAACTATTCACCTCTTCACACAAGGAAGATGAATTCTGGAACATTGTTTGTTGAACCTTTCAAATACCGCGTGAAGACAGAACAAAGGCCTGCTCCCGCTGCTCCACGCTCACGCCAAGATCCAGCGCAGCTTGCACGCGCGTCACACGGCCTCCGGCACACGCACGCTGTTTTCAAAAGGACCAGCGCACAAAGCGTCACAAAAAGACCACGCTCACGCACGATGGGCCATGCAAGTATCACTTTTCTATGGAGATTTAAATGCTGCTTTAAAGTGTTGCTATGATCTGATTGTTGTTGGCTTCCAAAAAGGTTACTGACTGATTTTCATACCTGAGCTCATTCTGTGATCTCTCTCTCGCTTTCTCCATTTTCTCTCTCTCTCTCTCTCTCTCTCTCTCTCTTTTATTTGGATTCTGTTATGTCTTGTATAAAGGTTACTGTCTGTATTGTCGTACGCATATTTACTCTGTGTGATTCGTAGTTTCGATGTATCACTAGTTGAATTATTAAAAACCCTATATTCATGATTGGCTTGGACTACACCCCACTCACATTACGAGTCACTGAAAGGTCTGATCTTTAGCTACAAGCTTTAAATTTAGAAACTAAATTTATCATAAGGATAGGATAATGTTTTCATGGCCAGAGAATATTTTTCCTTGAATTATAAGTGATAACTTTATTGAAAATTGATAGGTCAATCTGGTTTGCTGGACAAACCACTGTTTGATTTGCAGTAATTTACAGTAAGAGATATCACAATAATTGATATGAAGAATGGAATATTGACATATTAATGAGTAAGTTACAGTGCCCTGTAATTAGTTATTGGTATAGACAATTGAGCTATTTTTCATAATCAATAAAATTTAATGTAACTGTCATCTGAGATATATATTAATCATATTCCTGATTAATTATTCAAATTCCCTATATATCATTTGAGATAATTATTATGTAAAACTCATTGTTGTTACAATGTCATGATCTATGGTGTCGAATGCAGCACTAAGATCAAGTAAGACTAGAAATGAGATGCAGCCTTGATCTGAAGCAAGGAGCAGGTCATTTGTAGTTTTAACAAGTGCAGTTTCTGTGCTATTGTGGGCCTGAAACCTGACTGAAATTCTTCATACAGATCATTTTATGCAGGAAGGTGCTCAATTGAGCAGACACAACTTTTTCTAAAATTTTAGACATAAATGGAAGATTTGAAATAGGCCTATATTTTGCCAGTACACCAGGATCTAGTTTTGGTTTCTTAATAAGAGGCTTGAAACCCGCCAGTTTGAATGGTTTTGGGACGTAACCTAAAGATAACGACGAGTTAATGATATTGAGAAGCGGTTCTTCGGCTACAGGTAACAACTCTTTCAGTAATTTAGTGGGTACAGGATCTAATAAACATGTTGTTGGTTTAGATACAGTGAAACGTTTATTTAGCTCTTCCGGTCCTGTAATTGTAAAGCACTGCAGTTTATCTTTGGGTGCGATGGATGAAACTGAAGTGTTAGACGCTGTAGAATCTACATTAGCTATTGTATTTCTAATGTTATTTATTTTATCAGTGAAGAAATTCATAAAGTCATTACTATTTAACGTTGGTGGAATATTTGAATCAGGTGGCGTCTGGTAATTTGTTAATTTAGCCACTGTGCTAAATAAAAACTTTGGATTGTTTTGGTTATTTTCAATGAGTTTGTGTATATGCTCTGCCCTAGCAGTTTTTAGAGCCTGTCTATAGCTGGACATACTGTTTTTCCATGCAATTCTAAAAACTTCCAAGTTAGTTTTTCTCCATTTGCGTTCAAGACTATGAGTTTCTTTCTTGAGAGAGTGAGTATTACTGTTATACCATGGCACAGTACGTTTTTCTCTAACCTTTTTTCAATTTGATGGGGGCAATAGTTTCTAAAGTATTAGAGAAATTAGTGCCCATGTTGTCAGTCATTTCGTCTAATTCATGTGTATTTTTGGGTACAAATAGCAGTTGAGATAGATCAGGAAGGTAATTTGCGAATCTTTCTTTGGTGGCTGGAACAATAGTTCTTCAGGGCAGTTAGTATCACCACAAACCTCATCGCTAATTTTCCCTCTTTAAACTGAAAAATTGGAGACAGAGAATGGAGAATGGAGCCATTTCCTTCCCTCTGCTTTGTAGTACTGCAGAATGTTTTTTTCCTGTGACTGTGAAGTAACAATATCCTCCACCTTTTCAGGAGAATCGAAAATCATGTGCTCACCTCTGCCCGTAGTTTAATTACCGCCGGATAGGTGAAGAAGAGCTGTCATCTTCTTCAAAACTGGATTAAAGTTCTTTATATTGGTAGTTGTGACTGGACTAAAGTCGCGAAAAAATAGCAGGGTGAAATTGTCCTGTGTATATTTCACCAGATACGCCTGCTGAGCACCTTTCAGGATTGCTGACCTGTCATGCCATCTTTGTACACGGAAGATGAGAGTACGCGCCCAATCAGAGTTTTTGCTTCAGTCATACACTTGATGCGCCTGGTCAATTTTGATGTCACATATAAGCAGATAAGCTCTGAGGAAGGCAGCTGCATCGGAGCCCTCCGCCTCCTCTGGCCATCCCACCAGTTGTATGTTATTTCTCCTGCACCTATCTTCAATGTCTGTCATTTTTTCGGTGAGTTGTTCAAGCTGATTTTTTAAGTTTTTGACTGTCTTCCTATCTTAATGTGCAGCTGCTTGAACAGAATCAACCCAGTTTTTCAACTTCTGATTTTAGCTCTTTTACAGAATCGTTGGTTGTTTGTATATACAAATGTAGATCACAGAGTGCTGGGGTCAGTACAGAGTCTATTGCTTTCCTTACAGTTGAAGCCACAACTGAATTGAGTGTACTTTGTTGCTCTTTGAGTGCTAGATTAATGCGGTTAGCTATAGCAACGTCGAGAGCCTCTCTGGAGAGGGTGGAATCTTAGATTTATTCTTTATTGCCAATTGTTCAATCTCTCTTTTCTGGACGTCCTTGACTGCTGGGGTACTGATAGTGGGCTAGGTAGGTGTAGTTCAAAATTTACTGACATGATGACTGACATTTCTGACAAAGTGAGCATAACGAAGTACTATGCATGCATTGCTGCTGAAGTGTCATGTAATCTCTCTCCATAAACACTATTTTCTTAAAGAATAAGATAAGGAATATATCGGCAATAATGACGTGATTATCTTTAATGAGAATTGAGATATAACTTTTCAGAAAATATCTGTTTTAGGTTTACAACCAGAGTTAGGTGCTTATACACCCTTGTTAATCAGCTATCACTCCCCACTGATTTTATGAATAAATTATGGGTAGGGTTAGGTTTAGGGGTAGGGACTGGGTTAAGTCTATACTTTTGGACAATAATGTTGATCCAGGATCATCAGAAGATGTTGATCTAGGAACATGTCTTACTTGCCAAAATCAAGGTGACACACATACAGAGGGTTATTTAATCATGTTTTACTTTGTCTTTGGAAATCTTTTGTCTTTCAAATACATTAAACCTTACAAATTCACATTATTTCTTATTTACATGCAATGAAAGGATTCCCAAACTTTTTTTGTCAGCCAAATCTCTTTCACCTAATACATTTATTTGAAGGACCCCTGATATTTTAAAGGTGCCATAGAATGCAGAACTCACTTTTATAAGGTGTTTGAACAAACTTGTGTGGCCGCAGTGTGTGAAAATAACCATCCTATAATGGTAAAAAAAGTCTCTCCACACAGGCAGTTCCAGACTATGATGACATAGTCGGGAAAGTCCCGCCCATTTTTGACGCTCTCTGCCCAATTACTGTTCGCTTCACTGTTCATCACTGTTCTAGCACCAAAGAACCGTTAAAAGTATTGTGTGTTAGGATGCACCAATGAACATTCACTGTAAATGATTTCTGTTTACACAGTATTATACTGTTTTTCTCAATAGTTTCTTGCTGTATAAGCTGTGTATAGTGTGTTACTGTGGAGTTGTTTTCACAGTATTATATTGTATTCTCAACTGTTGAGTACTGTGTACACGGCTGACAGTATTTTACTGTAGAATTTCAGTGCATTCTGTAAGTTCCACCATGGGTATCTTAAGTCATTTAGCAACTTTAAAGTCTAGGAAATTACCCTCCTCCCCCGAATCTACCAAAGCCTCACAAACAAAAGTTATTGCATGGTTAAAAAGGATTTCTGGTTAAAAAGTCTCGTAATTCTGCCCAACTCGCTGGATCCATTCTGGTTGGTTCGTTCTGTCACAATGATCGAGTCACGAAATCGAAGTGAGAGGTAAAAATGGTTTATTTGTAGCTCAGATAGCCAGCAATGAGAACGTAGGAAGACGATGGCATAACCCCAGATGAATCACGTCCAGACCATTCAAGTAGCAGTAACTCAAACCCAGCGCAGGAATCCCAAGCGGGCGAGGAATAAGGTCAAGGGAATTCCAACTGGAGGATCAGGAGCACAATTAGACAAGAGAGACAGACGAGAAATCAACGAACCAACAAGACGAACAGGATGCCAGCCAAACTTAAAGGCAGCGCGAATGAGTTGCAGCTGGTGCTCATTACCGCAGCTGCTGCTAGTTAACAGACGCTCACAATCAGACAGAAACGCAAGATGAAAGCACTGACCCATGAACCGTGTCACCCGGAGCCGTGTGGAGTAGATCTAAAATGGATGAATCTGTATGGAGACACTTTCTTCAGCTACATACTCCTTGGTCCCATTCACTGCCGTTATAAAGCTTGAATGCGTCAGGCTGGCTTGAGGGTGAGTAAAGCTTGAGGTAATTTTCATGTGAAAGTGAACTAATCTATTAAGGTCCACACTAACAATAAATGCATTGAAAATAATGCATTTATAAACATGTTTGTCAACATGCAAGCTTTTATGAATTCAATTCAAATCAATTGCCAGAAACCAGTATCTATTGGGCATGATTCAAGTTAAAAGTAAAATAGCAGAAATATGTCATTTAGTAAATCTTAATGAAAATATATGATAAATACATCTACAGTGCCGACTGAAAGTTTGTGAACCCCTTGCATATTCTGTGAAAAATGAACAAAATATTTGAAATATATATATATATAAATATATATATATATATATATATATATATATATATATATATATATATATATATATATATATATATATATATATATACAGTCATGGCAAAAAGTTTTGAGAATAACATAAATATTAGTTTTCAAAAAGTTTGCTGCTAAACTTGTCACGACTGGTGATGCAAGGAGACACGGGGAGAGATCCAAATGCAGGTGAGTCTTAAAGGGTAATCCAAATAGAGTAAACAGTCCAGGCAGGGGACGAGACCAAAACATCCATCCAAACATAAACAAGACACGAACACAAAGGCAAGGACAAGAGCTGATAGACATGAATTAAACATTCAACAAGGACTCCGTGACACATACTAAGACAGACTGGGTTAAATACACACTAGGAGAGACAAACGCTAATGGGAAATTGGCAGAGTGCAATGATAGTTAACTAGTGACAGCTGGGTGCAATAATTAAGCAGAGGATGTGAGGAAAGTGGTTCATAAAGTGACAGACACCTTGGGTAAGGAGGACATCTAGTGGATACCCAGGGAACACAACCCAGACACTGTGACAGTACCCCCCCTCTACGAAGCTGCTCCCAGACGCTCCACGACAAGACACAGGAGACCAAGACAGAGACCAGGAGGGAGGCGGACAGGTGGAGGCTCAGGGGGAGGGACGGAGGGCCAGAAAAGAAAAACATGGGGAACAGACACCAGAAGTGTAAACACAAAACAGGGAGACCAGGAGGGAGGAGGAGCGGAGGAGGTTCAGGGGGAGTGACGGAGGGCCAGACTAACAGAGAGGAACAGGGACAGGAGTGAACACAAAAACAAAAAGCAAAAAAACAACATGAAACCCCCAGGGCGGAGCAGAAGACCACCATGTCCTTGTGGTCGAGGCCAGAGTCCTCCAGGGCAGGGCAGAAGACCACCACAACCGTGTAGTCAGGGCGAGAGCCCCCCAGGGCGGAGCAGAAGACCACCATGTCCTTGGGGTCGAAGCCAGAGTCCTCCAGGGCGGAGCGGTAGACCACCACAACCATGTGGTCAGGGCGGAAGCCCCCCAGGGCGGAGCAGAAGACCACCCCAACCTTGTGGTCAGGGCGAACGCTCCCCAGGGCGGAACAGAAGACCACCACAACTGTGTGGTCCGACCAACAGGTGGACGACAATCTGGCAATCCCATGTGGTGCATAATCGACTCCAGAAGATCGGTGCTGACATGACATGAAGATTCATGAAGATTCTTGGTGACTTGCATTTGTACATGAAGATCATTAGTGACTTGTATTTGTACATGAAGATCATTGGTGACTTGTATTTGCACATGAAGATCAAGGGTGACTTGCCTTTGTTCATGAAGATCAGTGGTGACTTGCCTTTGTTCATGAAGTTCACCGGTGACTTGATTCAGTCCTTGAAGATCACCAGTGACTTGACTCTGTCCTTGAAGATCACCAGTGACTTGACTCAAACCTTGAAGAGCAACGGTGACTAGCCTTGTCTCTGGAAAGTCCATGGTACCTAGCCCTGGCTCAGGAAGGTCATCAGTGACTAGCCCTGACTCTGGAGGGTCAGCGGTGACTAGCCCTGACTCTGGAAGGTCAGCGGTAAATAGCCCTGACTCTGAAAGGTCAGTGGTAACTAGCCCTGACTATGGAAGGTCAGCGGTGACTAGCCCTGACTCTGGAAGGTCAGCGGTGACTAGCCCTGACTCTGGAAGGTCATCGGTGACTAGCCCTGACTCTGGAGGGTCCACGAACACCTGACTCGACTCTGGGGGTTCAACAGGAACCTGACTCGACTCTGGAGAGTTCACTAGAACCTGACTCGACTCTGGAGAGTTCACTGGAACCTGACTCGACTCTGGAGAGTCCACTGGAACCTGACTCGACTCTGAAGAGTCCACTGGAACCTGACTCGACTCTGAAGAGTCCACTGGAACCTGACTCGACTCTGGAGGGTCAACTGGAACCTGACTCAACTCTGGAGAGTTCACTGGAACCTGACATCTTGGGTGTTGGCGCTGAGCTGGCGGCCATCCTGCATCATGGCGCTGGACTGGTGACCACTTCGTGCTGTGGCGCTGTGCTGGCGTCCATCTTGCCTCGTGGCGCTGGGTTGGCGACCATCTTGTGCTGTGGTGCTGGGCTGGCGACCACCTGGTGCTGTGGTGCTGGGCTGGCGGCCATCTTGGGCTGTGGCGCTGGCTCAGTAGCTGTGACGCTAACAGTCTTGGGAAACTCTAGGATCTTTGACAGTGTGGAGAAATAACCCAAGAATGAGTCAGCGGCCATTTTGGGCGTTAGCGCTGAGCTGGCGGCCATCCTGCATTGTGGCGCTGGACTGGTGACCGCTTCGTGTTGTGGCACTGTGCTGGCATCCATCTTGCTTCGTGGCACTGAGTTGGCGGCCATCTTGTACTGTGGTGTGAGGCTGGCTTCCATCTTGCCTCGTGGTGCGGGGTTGGTGGCCATGCTGCACAGCGGCGCTGGGTTGGCGGACCTCTTGCACAATGGCGCTGGTTCCGCCGATTTGCGCCTCCTTCCCCCTCTCTGTCCAAAAATGGGAAACGACGGCTCTCATCCGAACCCTAGGTCAACGGGAGGCCACAGTGGAGATTGTTGCCGGACCTCCTCTCGGCTAGTCCCTCCTGAGCGACCTCCCCTAGTTCCACAAAACACTACCAGCCGGGTACCCTCAAACCAATTCCTCACCCGCTCGGTGGCTGGGGAGGAAATTAGAGCAGACATACCGCTGGATCTTTTCTTTTGACGGAGTCCTTCTGTCACGACTGGTGATGCAAGGAGACACAGGGAGAGATCCAAATGCAGGTAAGTCTTTATTTAAAGGGTAATCCAAATAGAGTAAACAGTCCAGGCAGGGGTCAAGACCAAAACATCCATCCAAACATAAACAAGACACGAAACCAAAGCCAAGGACAAGAGCTGACGGACATGAATTAAACATTCAACAAGGACTCCGTGACACATACTAAGACAGACCGGGTTAAATACACGCTAGGAGAGACAAACGCTAATGGGAAATTGGCAGAGTGCAATGATAGGTAACTAGTGACAGCTTGGTGCAATAATTAAGCAGAGGATGTGAGGAGTGTGGTTCATAAAGTGACAGACACCGTGGGTAAGGAGGACATCTAGTGGATACCCAGGGACCACAACCCAGACACTGTGACAAAACTGCTTTTAGATCTTTGTTTCAGTTGTTTCTGTGATGTACTGAAATATAATTACAAGCACTTCATATGTTTCAAAGGCTTTTATCGAAAATTACATGACATTTATGAAAAGAGTCAGTATTTGCAGTGTTGGTCCTTCTTTTTCAGGACCTCTGCAATTCGACTGGGCATGCTCTCAATTAACTTCTGGGCCAAATCCTGACTGCTAGCAACCCATTCTTTCATAATCACTTCTTGGAGTTTGTCAGAATTAGTGGGTTTTTGTTTGTCCACCTGCCTCTTGAGGATTGACTACAAGTTCTCAATGGGATTAAGATCTGAGGAGTTTCCAGGCCATGGACCCAAAATTTCAACATTCTGATCCCCACTTAGTTATCACTTTTGCCTTATGGCACGGTGCTCCATCTTGCTGGAAAATGCATTGTTCTTCACCAAACTGTTGTTGGATTGTTGGAAGAAGTTGCTGTTGGAGGGTGTTTTGGTGCCATTCTTTATTCATGGCTGTGTTTTGGGGCAGAATTGTGAGTGAGCCCACTCCCTTGGATGAGAAGCAACCCCACACATAAATGGTGTCAGGATGCTTTACTGTTGGCATGACACAGGACTGATGGTAGCGCCCACCTTTTCTTCTCCAAACAAGCCTTTTTCCAGATGCCCCAAACAATCGCAAAGGGGCTTCATCGGAGAATATGACTTTGCCCCAGCCCTCAGCAGTCCATTCACTATACTTTCCGCAGAAGATCAATCTGTCCCTGATGTTTTTTTTTTTTTTGGTTTTTTTTTTTTGGAGAGAAGTGGCTTCTTGCTGCTCTTGTTGACACCAGGTCATCTTCCAAAAGTCTTCGCCTCCCTGTGCGTGCAGATGCGCTCACACCTGACTGCTGCCATTCCTGAGCAAGCTCTGCACTGGTGGCACTCCGATCCCGCAGCTGAATCCTCTTTAGGAGATGATCCTGTCACTTGCTGGACTTTCTTGGACGCCCTGAAGCCTTCTTTACAAGAAGTGAACCTCTTTCCTTGAAGTTCTTGATGATCCTATAAATTGTTGATTTAGGTGCAATCTTAGTAGCCACAATATCCTTGCCTGTGTAGCCATTTTTATGCAACGCAATGATGGCTGTACATGTTTCTTTGCAGGTCACCATGGTTAACAATGGAAGAACAATGATTTCAATCATCACCCTCCTTTTAA
This sequence comes from Carassius gibelio, assembly GCF_023724105.1. NCBI lineage: Eukaryota > Metazoa > Chordata > Actinopteri > Cypriniformes > Cyprinidae > Carassius > Carassius gibelio. The sequence continues at coordinate 10,721,500 of NC_068397.1, read as the reverse complement.
CATGTCAAGTCTGCCATTCTAACCCAATCAGCCTGACATAATAATCTCCAGCCTTGTGCTCGTCAACATTCTCACCTGAGTTAACAAGACGATTACTGAAATGATCTCAGCAGGTCTTTTAATGACAGCAATGAAATGCAGTGGAAAGGTTTTTTGGGGATCAAGTTAATTTTCATTGCAAAGAAGGACTATGCAATTCATCTGATCACTCTTCATAACATTCTGGAGTATATGCAAATTGCTATTATAAAAACTTAAGCAGTAACTTTTCCAATTTCCAATATTTATGTAATTCTCAAAACTTTTGGCCACGACTGTGTGTATGTATATATATATATATATATATATATATATATATATATATATATATATATATATATATATATATATATATATATAAAATAAAAATAAGTAATAAAAAAAGTACTAAATCTCTGAGTAAGATATTTTATATAAAGGATGTTTACATTAAGTCCACAAGACAAAAAGTCAAGTCAAGTCACCTTTATTTATATAGCGCTTTAAACAAAATACATTGCGTCAAAGCAACTGAACAACATTCATTAGGAAAACAGTGTGTCAATAATGCAAAATGATAGTTAAAGGCAGTTCATCATTGAATTCAGTGATGTCATCTCTGTTCAGTTAAATAGTGTCTGTGCATTTATTTACAATCAAGTCAACGATATCGCTGTAGATGAAGTGACCCTAACTAAGCAAGCCAGAGGCAACAGCGGCAAGGAACCGAAACTCCATCGGTGACAGAATGGTGGAAAAAAACCTTGGGAGAAACCAAGCTTAGTTGGGGGGCCAGTTCTCCTCTGACCAGACGAAACCAGTAGTTAAAGGGGGGGTGAAATGCTATTTCATGCATACTCAGTTTTTCACACTGTTAAAGAGTTGGATTCCCATGCTAAACATGGACAAAGTTTCAAAAATTAAGTTGTACGTTTGAAGGAGCATTTTTGTTCCAAAAATACCTCTTCCGGTTTGTCACAAGTTTCGGAAAGTTTTTTTTCGAGTATGGGTCTGTGTGACTTTAGATGGATCGGAATTTCCTTATATGGGTCCTAAGGGCACTTCTCCCGGAAGAGCGCGCGCTCCCGTTTAGCAGAGCACTGAGAGCAGAGACATTCACTGATCAGAGCGAGAGACCGAATTGTCACAAAAGAAGTGTGTGACAAATCTGCACAGATTACCAAAAAAAAAAAAAACAGCATTAAGGGACCAGTGGATGGAGTTTATTTTTACAGAGCATCAACGGAGTTGTGCAAGTGTTTTTGTTTGTTTCCTGCATTTCGAAGATGCTTGTTTTACAAACAAGGCCCAGTTTGACGCCGGATTTGCACATCGTTTATTTCTTAAGGATAATGCAGTCCCAACAAAAAAGGGTCACGATCGTGTGTTGGAACCACAGGCGGTGAGTAAAACTGCTTCAAATATCTCTGTGTTGTTAACTTAGCTATCGGCGCGTAAGCACATCAAGTAAACAGCATGCGATGTTGTCATCAAACTGCACTTTCCACATGTACAGCTTAAAAAAAAAAGACGACATAAAGTGGAACTTAGTCATTTTCCAAAACCGCTAAGCAAATATATACAGTTTCAATACATACCACATAGAGACGTCGTTGCTAATGCTGATCTTGTTAAATTTCAGCCTCTGGATCTGATTCTGGATCATAAATATACGCTGAATCTGACTGTTAGCCATGGTTTGTTTTGGGTGATGTTTTTTCCCTCACGGTAATGTCACAGCTTCCAAAGGCTCTCAACGCAAAGGCCTACTCGCGCTCGTGATTGTTTAGCTCTGCCCACATGTCACGCCTCCAGGCGCTCGTGTTTTTTCCGGGAAAAAACGGTACAGACTGTCTTTCTCTTATAAATATAATAAAACTAAAGACTTTTTGGAGTTATGAAGGATGCAGTACTACTCTATAGGTACTCAAGATTAACAGGATATTGAGTGAAAACGAGCATTTCACCCCCTCTTTAAATTCCATGCTGCAGCAAAGTCAGATTGTTCAGAAGAATCATCTGTTTCCTGTGGTCTTGTCCTGGTGGTCCTCTGAGACAAGGTCTTTACAGAGCATCTGTATCTAGGGCTCTAGTTGTCCTGGTCTCCGCTGTCTTTCAGGGCAATAGATGTCCTTTCTAGGTGCTGATCCACCATCTGGTCTGGATACGTACTGGATCGAGTGACTGCAGTGACCCTCTCAATTGTGTTAAATGCAGCACTAAGATCCAATAAAACTAATAGAGAGATACACCCACGATCAGATGATAAGAGCAGATCATTTATAACTCTAAGGAGAGCAGTCTCAGTACTGTGATACGGTCTAAATCCTGACTGGAAATCCTCACATATACCATTTTTCTCTAAGAAGGAATATAATTGTGAGGATACCACCCTTTCTAGTATCTTGGACAGAAAAGGGAGATTCGAGTTTGGTCTATAATTAACTAGTTATTTGGGGTCAAAAAAAAAACGGTTGAATTTATTAAAAATTACCTTGTTCAAAAGTTTGTGAACCATTGTTTCTCCATAGGCCTATAAAGGAGATCAACAGAACAAATTAAACTCAAACACTGAGTGCGTGTAAAGACAAACTGAACTGATCTACCAGTTAAACAATCCGGGACACATTTATACATAAATGGTATAAATGACTAAATGGTAAATGGACCACATGGCTAGGGCTGGGTACCGAACTTCGATACTTTTATGGTATCGAACGAAAAACTTCGATACTATGAGTATCGAAATATAATTTATCTTACGGTGCCAAATTTCGGTTCCAAAAGCCAAGCGGCTGTTTTTTTTTTTTGCTGAGTGGCTGTGTGAGCTTGTAGCATACATGCATGTAAGGACCCAAATTCGCCGTGATTGGCTGTCCACCACCACGTGACGTGACGGGGAGGATTTCTGAAGATACTCACAGTCACACAACACAACTGTAGTTGTTTTTTTCTAAAAACGTTACCGGCTACACTTTATAAAAGTGGATGCCGAGTCAGCAAAGTGCAACATATGCGATAAGAGTATTGCAACCAAAGCCGGTGTTAATGAAGCATTTGTTTGGATGAGTGTTTTGCCCTCCCTCCCTGTTTAGTTTGGTCTACTCGATGCGTATCTTGAAACACGCCCCCTTTCACGTCATCTAAAAAACAGAGAGAGACAGATTTATCCGGTATAGCGAATTTCTCTAAGCAGCAGGCCACTGTATACGTTCACTTAAAACATAACCGACTGTGTACGAGAATACTTGCAGAGACAATTATTTTGATATAATTGTGTGTGTATGTGTTCATTCAGAAATTACGATACGCGAAAGATGAATTAATTCTCTGTACGCGCATTGTCTGAAAAGCTGCTCACAGCGCGTGCTTTGAATGAGTGAGCACAAGCTCCGAACGCGCACAAATTGTTTAAAACGCTTGAATCAGCAATATTTAGAAACAAATGCAAACGATCGGCCATGATCTGTTTCACCCCTGCAAGCGAGTGAACAACGCAAATCAAGATAGGAATTTTACATCACTATTCACAATAGCACATCGGACTGGAAAACACAATAGTCCCGGGACGTCAGGATAGCGATTTTACGAGCCCTGCACCTCAGATCTATCAAGTTTGTGAAACACTGGCTTCGTTAAAAAAAAAAAAAAAAAGATTATTTTAAAAGATTGACTCAAAAGAATCATCGGTTCACTAATTGGATCATGAACTTTTATTACCGAGCCAAAGATTATCTATTATTAAACATCTTGAATGAATAAAGACGTCAAGTTAATATGTAAAGCACATAAAGCTATCGCTTGAGTTTATAAACTTCTATTTCATGCATGATTGATATGGATCTGCTAACTGAATGCAAAGTGTGAGTTCTAGAAGAATGTTTGTGTCTTGATGAGCATGTATCCCTCACTAGGAGTCGCTAAATGAACAGCTGCTGTTCTTTTTTTTCTTCTTTTTTAGGATCAGTTGCCCTATTGGTTAAAATAACCAAACTGTATACTTAAATATTAAATCAATGACATCAAAACAGGGGTGTTTGCGTCATGATGTGGTGGGCTGCTGTGGGCCAGAAAGTCCAGGGCAACTTTTTGGTCCCAGTCCGCCCCTGAATGGTGCACCCCTATCCAAAAAGCACAACCAGTTGTATTAATAATGTTATCCTGAGTGTGAAGTGTTACTAGAATTTGTTTTAATTAAGGTGAAAAATAAAAGTTGTGTGTTTAATGTATTTGTGCTGATGTTGAAATGGATTTTAAAATATATGGTATCAAAAAAAGTATCGTTAGGAACCGATATCAAAACTGAGGTACCGGATCGAAAGATTTTGAACAATACCCAGCCCTACACATGGCCATCCAAAGCGCTTTACAATTTGCCTCACATTCACCCATTCACACACACATTCACACACCGACTGCGGTGTCTGCCATTCAAGGCACCATCCAGCTCGTCGGGAGCAGCTGGGGTTAGGTGTCTTGCTCAAGGACACCTTGACACTTGGTCAGGTGGAGCCGGGGATTGAACCACCAACCTTCCAGTTTGTAGACAACCTACATGAACCACTGAGCCACTGCCGCCCCCCCTTACGAAAAATAACCATGGTTTTATTATAGTAAAACTGTAGTAACCCATGGTTTTTTTGGCGTGTTGACTACCATTTGTATAACCACAGATTTACTACAAATACCATGGTTATACTATGGTTAATTTAGCAAAACCATGGTTAATTTGTGTAAGGGCCAGTCCACATTAACACATAAGGGAAGACAAAACCAACAACTTCACTAATACAACAACAAAATCAATACCAAGGTCAGTTAAATAATTGCACTATAATTAAGTGCATGATTTTAACACAAATAATAACTCTTGGGAAAGAACAAACAATTAGAAAAGAAAATACAAACTCAAACATTCGAGACCCCATCTCCCCCACCCCAGTTAATCTTCTGGTTGCTAGCGGCAAGCGGAACTAAAATAGCGGTTGAGACGGCATGCCGGCCCTTAATTCACGCGGACCACAACCGGAACTAGGCGAACCATCCGAAGCTCCAGTCATTCACTCCTCAGCAACACAGCGGTAACTTAAACTCAAAGAAAGTAATATTAATAGATGCATGTACTGCACAACACCAACTAAATTGTGTGCACTTCAATCAGTCAGTGATGTACTACCACTCAAATAAATATCTTAATGAAAAATAAACCGTGTTTGAGTCTTATTGCCAAATAAATATATGGACAGAAACTATTGAAAGAATAAAACTAAATACTAAAGAATGTGCAGGATAAATTACAAAAACATATGAATGTGTTTGTATGCATGTGCGTGTTCAACATTACTGCTCATTGATGTGTGGCTGCATTGGGGCCATCACAAAGCTAAACACTACTGTAGTTAGTGTTACGTAATTTTACTGTTGAATGGATGACAGCAACAGTAAAATTAAAAGTAAATTACTGTTAATCTGACGACAAATTGTTTATGCTGTAAGAGTCTCCAAAGAATGATGAGGACACAGTGGTTAAATTTCACTTTAGAAAGAAATGTCCTGAAAAAAACAGACAAATTTTTCTTTGTACTAACATTTTACATCAGACTGCCACAACGAGGGTTAGATCAGCGCTGGAATTGTGCAAAGATTGCTTCTGAAAGATGGATTGATACCAACGCTTCGAGCATCACACATCATATTTTGTTTTCAAAAAGAGCTTCTTGGCTCCCTGTAAGGCTTATGTTGCTAAAGGTACCATTGTTTTATCCTGTTTTCACTAATGCTGCCTTCACATGCTACCAGAATGATCGTAAATAGGAATGTGGTAGTTAAAAATTGCATTTGGAAGCAATGTGTGAGGTCAGTAACACGGTCACCACCAGTTAAACTGTAACACCAGTATGCCCGCGAGCATGAGCTCTTGAAGCTCTGCACTCTTCTGAGAAGGGAGCAGGGTTGCCAGGTTTTCCCGCCCAATTGCTACTCAAAACTAGCCCCAAATTAGCCCAATCGCACTTTGTTTGGGTTCTCTCATAAAAATCGCATTCTGGGATGTAAATTTCACATTATTGGGGTCGATTCAACATTCGGATATGAAAAGCAACCGTGTTAAAGTAGCCCAATTCCGCAAGAAAACCGCGTACTTGGCAACATTGGAAGAGAGGCAGGAGCACCAGCTCATTTTCATTTAAAGCGGACATACACATAAACAAAGTGTTTTGGTTCGTACCCTAAAAGTTGCAATTTCAAGAAGCTATAAAAAAATTTTTTGTGTTTTTTTAGATAAGACTTTGCATACATAATGGCTTGGCTTACATAACGAAAAGGGAAGCGCTGAAGTATAAACAGCCTTAATGAGTAGGGTGTATTTAGGCTTTGTTTGACTACAATGGACATATGTTGTTCAAAAATATTCCACTACTGTCCTAAATTAAAAAAAAAAATGGTGCATATCAACATCACAATTTATTGTAATTAATCAAAATACTAATTTATTGTGGTTCACATTTGCTTTTGATGTATAGTTACACATTTTTTACCTGGAATAATGATTGCATCACATTAATGTGATTTATTATTTAAACTTATGAATAATTTCTCTATGACAGATATTGTATGGAAGTATTATAATTTAATAAAACGACAATGATTATTCACATTAGTGTATGCCAAGAATAAGGTTCACTAAAATATGCCAAAAAGACTAAACAGTACCATGAACCCAGCAGAAATGGTCTCTAAGCTGTGGGCTTTTATGTGATTTTCTATTGTGATTAAAGTGTTTGCACTCAATAAAGAGCTTTATAAATGTTAACCCCTCTAAGCAAAGTAAAAGAGTGCCTTGTCACGGTTTTCCAGGGAGAACACAGGTGTCAGTCTACCTTACCTGAGGCTATGTCTACAACACGAAACCAGTGAAGCACAGAAAAATGTGAGTGACTTCTGTAAGTAGAAACAGAGTAGCAATGGAAACTAGGCAATTATCAAACACCCACTTCTCATCATTCAGTTTTTAAACAAGGCATCCTAGAGCAATTTAAAATTTTTAATGTGCAAAATGGCCTCACTGGAACTGTAAGCCCTTTGAATAACAAGCCTAGTATGCAAATAGGCATTGGTTTTTATATTTGGCATCAGTGCTAATGTAAAATTGATGGTTTATTAAAGCTGAGGTAATAATGTTAAGCACCAAAATAAAAATAAAAAATAAAATAAAAATAAAAATAAAAAAGGGGCACAAAAAAGTATATATCAGGGATATTGCATGTTTTCTGTTAAATCTTGATGTTTAAAGCTTTACAGGTAAAAAAAAAAAAAAAAAGTGTATGCTTTTGTGCATGTACCTTTTTAACACACAGACTGATTCCAGCCTGAATAGCTGTAACTGTCCTGTCTCCAGCATTGACATGCCTGAAGCGGCAAGGAACCGAGAAGGTGAGTCATGTCTCATTATTCTCAATGCAACTTCAAAGCTGCCATGGCAATATGTTATAACCCCTATTCAACATCCTTTAAACAGAGCCGCCTCACATCTCAAGTTATTATTCATCAAGTCCTAAATCTAAAAATTGAAAAGTGTATATAATCAGAGGAAAGTAGAGAGTTTTTTTCAAAATGTTCCTAACTGCCTGGTAGTCAGGGGAATGTGCAGAGTACCATTTCTAATCTGTTAATAAATACTTCCTGTAATTGCAATACTGCAACTATTTAAACTTATTGGGGTGTTATGTGATTTTATATGATTAATTCAGTGGCAGTATTTTATTCTTTTGCTTCATACAAGAGAATGTAAAGAATTCATAGTTCCCTGCAGCTATCTCATTTCACTATCAGGGGCATTGGGTAATACTGGCTGTGACATTCCTGAATGAATGACCTATTAGATTTTTTTTCCCCAGAAACCTCTTTGAACATTTTGAACATTTCACGCTTAAAAGAGCCATACATAAACATACTTGTATCATATATATTTATATTCTTGTAAACTTGTATTTTAGTTTGTTGTACTGGATATCTTGTTAATATTGTTTTCTTTTAAGTTTAAGTATGACAAAGTGGCAGCAGTGGTTTCAGAGGTTTTATAGATACACTAAAAAAAATTAACTTTAACTATTGTTAGTTTTACTACACTCACCCTTGTTCACAGTACATAAAACATAAAAGTAACTAATTTAACAATAAGTTAACTATGTTATTTCTACCAAAAAATTGTACTGTAGACTTTACTTAAGGGTTTGATTGGCCAACTTTTTTGCATTGTTGAATAAAACGCAAAACCCCATTAAATTGTATCTTTGCGAATTTCGTAGCTGCTCACTAGGAGGCGGAGCAACAGAACAGAACTGAAGACAGATGAAAGCGCAAAACATGAACTACACTGAGGAGGAGAAGATGGTGACTTTGTCTGGTATGAATATTTCATAAATCTTTACCATCCTGTTAAATATCCCCTGGAAAAAGTGACGTGGGTGTTCACAGAGTTATGTTAATTTATATTGTAACGGTGGCCGATCTAGCTCAAATTTTTAAAGAAATTGTTTGGGCACCAGACAAGATAAATCCTGTCAAATTACACATAATACATTATTACAATAATAATAATAATAATAATAATAAACAGTCCAAGGAACATATTTCACAAGAGAAATTTATTACATAAGTCCATGAAAGAAAAAAAAATAATCATGACAAAAGGGCATATAAAAAATTAAAAATAAAAAAGTTCACAGCTTTTCCCTTAACACGTGAACTTGGCGATTGACGTAGAAAACCGCATCATTCAGGTTTTCAAATGTGAAAGAAGCTGAGGTTGCACGTCCTCATCAGACACTAAGACAGGAGGATAAACGGGCAGCTTTTCGCTGGATATTTCACCCATATAGATGGTCTGGAAGCGTCACGCTTAAGTTTAGTAAAACTCCATGCTCCTAAAACATTACTTACAGGGAACAATACTCCAAGCGGCCATATTTTTTTCTCTTCACTGGAATCCATTAACTCTGAAACATGCAACTGTAAACCTTCCACGCAAACTTGGATGACACGCCACTCTCGGGTACGTCACATCTCCTTTATATCCTACATCCTTCCGCCGTTAATTGAAAACTCCGCCCCAATCATTTCAAGTGAAAACAAAAGTAAACTTAAAGATACAGTGGCCGAAGTTTTTTCACTGCCACAATATTATCAGTGTATTTCGGAATATTTGGAGTTTTTTTTTTTTTTTTTTTTTGCCAGTTATGCTAACATGTGTTTCACAAGGAAAGCATTTGGCAGTTCAAGGACTGCAAAATAACAGTTTTGATTCCCAGCCGGCACATGACCGACCTTCAACTTTGAAATATGGTTGAAATAAGGTCAGTTGTGGTTTCAACGTTGAAACAACGTTGATTCAATGTTTAAAGCTGAATGGTTGAAAAACATCCAGCACATGACCAACTTTCAATGTTGAAATATGGTTGAAATAAGGTCAGTTGTGGTTTCAACATTGAAACAACGTTGATTCAACGTTTAAAGATGAACTGTTGAAAAACTTCCAGCACATGACCAACTTTCAACATTGAAATATGGCTGAAATAAGGTCAGTTGTTTTAATGAAACAACGTTAAAAATGTTTAATGCTAAATGGTAGTTAAAGGTTAACAAGCTTTTAAATTATTTATATTAAATTATTTAAATTAATTAATTATTTTAATAGCATTTTAAAATATTTTAGTCATGATACCTATTCTAAAATCTAAAGGTATATGTTAAATATTATCATCATTAACAACAATAAAACTATATACATTTCGCTGCTTTATCACACTGAAACAACTCCCATTGGTAGTTGTATTTTATTACTTCTATCATGATTGGTTAATCTGGCTGTCATTCAGGAAACTGGACAATGAATCGGTTCGTGCCTTTCTACATTTAAAAATATGACCGTTATTGTCGTCTTTCTGTGAGTGAGGCGGCTAACTGTGAGCTGCTGCTCGTTATAACTGACTGCTCTATCGGTCCCGAATTATTTCATATTTGCCTGTACATTTTTTATTTATTTTGAGCGAATTTAAGTCGTGACATGTCAATGGAGAACAAAAACTGTGAACACAAGAAGGGTCAGGTGTTCTGCGAGGTCCTGAAAACATCCTGGCAAAATGAGGTAAGAAAATCGTTAACGTTATCTTTATTATCTTTTGAAAATAGTAAAGTATTACCAGAGTTTACAAATGGGTAGTTTAAAGGACATGTAATCTGCAGATGAATATATACCCGTGTGTCTATTTTTGCATTGCTTTATCACAGCTGATCAAGTTAGGTGCTCACCTAATGTGTTGCTGGTAAGAGAGATTTAGAGATGGTTTAGAGATTTTCCCATATTTTCCTGATATGTATCCCATGCATTAGGTGTGTTATATATGTTTGTATGCTTATAATAGTTTCAAAGTGTTTTCTGAAACATATAAGTGCAAATGTCTGTATTTAAATAATATAATTTTAATAAATTAATGAAAATGAATAAATAAATAAAAGGATTGTTTAAAGCCATGGTTCTCAAAGTGTCAGGCCCCCTCTAGTTGTTATGCAGGTGAATCACTAAATTAAACTAATTAATGTTAATATATTTTTACTTAATCTTTGAGTAAGTTTTTTTTTTTGCACATTTAAGTATGTTAGAGTTAAAGTACAGTACAGTTTTGTAACTTTTGTTACATAATTACATTTAAAATTACATTTTAATTTAAACTTTTTTTTATTTACCTGTGTATGTAAGCACAGTTGTAGTGTCAATGTTCAAACATGGTAAAGTGTCTGACAACAATAAATATTCTTATTAGAATAAAACTGCCTCATTTACCTCACCTGTAGCTGAATAGTTTGGCCTACTACGCTGCTGAAATGTAATGTTGGTCATTATGGTGCAACTTAATATTTAATAACAAATATTTTCTGAAGTGGTACTTGGTATAAAAAGTTTGAGAACCAGTGGTTTAAAGAAATGGTATAATATGAAATCCTGCTTTTTAAGAACTTTTCAGTAAACCATTTCTTCTTTCCCCTTGTAGAGTCATCGAGGATCCTGTTTATTCTTGAAACATTGGTAAGAAATTGTTCATCTGCTACATTGCACTGTCACTTCTGCTAGAGATGCTTTGACCTTTTGTGATAGGTTTTGATTGTACTTAGTTTAATAAAAATGTTCTTAATTTGATTTGACTTGTTTTACTACACTGTAATGTTAGTGTTCTGATTAAAACAGTGTAACTGGGGGCTCTGAAAACACTGCTTGTGAATAATTTGTTAATATTGTAAATTTTCATCTGAATACATTAAATAAGTGTTTAATGAATAGTGTTGTCCACTTTGTTTCCAACCTCACTGTTACTGAACTGTAAAGTGAAAATATTGTGTGATTTATTTTGCATTCAGTTTTCAGTTAAATATATTTCACAATATCAAAGTTATTGTGAAACATTGTGGACATACCTAAACAAACTGGTTAAATCTTATGTTCCCTCCAGAAGTTTGCGCTCTGCAAGTGAACGACGCCTTGTGGTGCCATCCCAAAGAAGTTCACAATCACTCTGTCCTTCTCCTGGACTGTCCAGCTGGTGGAATGACCTCCCAATCTCAATCCGAACTGCTGAGTCTACTCATTTTCAAGAAACATTTTAAGACTCATCTTTTTCACCGGAACTTAACCAACTAATGCTAGCACTTTTCCTTCTTTTCTTGTCTTTCATATTAAAAAAAAAAAAAAAAAACCTGGCTATGCGTTCTGTACTAGACTAACTGAGACTTGTCATGGCACTTGTATTCTGTTGTTGTTCGCTTGTACACCTGACTGCTTCTGTTGTTCTCATTTGTAAGTCGCTTTGGATAAAAGCGTCTGTTAAATGATTAAATGTAAATGTTTATACAGGACGGTACAGAAAGTGCACAAGTGGGAGAGAGTGGAGGGGACGGCGTCAGAAAGGACCCAGCGCTGGGACACTTTCAAGGATCACCCGAAGCACAACCACACTATATACACGAGGCTGCTGGTTCTAACATTTTAGAGTGCCCTGCGGTAGAAATCTCATTCTGCATTCCCCACGGTAAAGAAGACACAGTCCGGGGGGGTTCCCATTAGAAATCAACTGGTTGAAGGTTCCCTGCTCGTACTGTGCAACACATTTTCACTGCACAAATGTGCACAACTTGAAATGAGACACATTACTAAAACATGTTTTTGACAGAAACTGTAGTTTTCCACCAAAATAAAAGATCCACTTGTTTCAGTCATAAAGGTACAAGGGTTTGTCTTGTAAGTGCTGAAAAAAATATGCATTTTTGTGCCGAATTATTATTTTTTTTTTCCAACAATATCTTTATTTATTTTCAAACAACCTGACATTTACATATAGCCATTAGAACTCAAACCTCTTGCCCCAAACCCCGCGGAACCTTGTCCATCAGCTGACCAAGACATGACATCACAACACAAATAATTAAATAAATATAAATAACTAAAGACAAAGGAAATTGAAATACACAATAAAGTAATAAACAAACACTACATAAGTAAATAAAAATGGAGAAATTACAAAACCTACCGTGCACAACCATTCTCACCAGTGTGCACTACACATGAATCAGAAATTCAAAATCAGACAGTACACCTTTTCCCCAAATGAACTGCAGGAGGTTACTTATGGGTCGTCCCCAGATATCTCCCCCAAACAAGACAAGTCTTTATTAGCAAGGAAGTTATTAAAGGGGCCCCAGATATTATCAAAAATTGGTTGCCTTCCCCTGATTGTATACGTAATATTTTCTAAGGGCAGAGTTGCTGTTAATTCTGAAAGCCATCTACCTATCCTTGGTCTCTCCACCTCTTTCCAAGCAATTGCAATGACTCTTTTGGCCAACAACAGACCTATATCTAAAAATAATCTATGCTTCTTTCTTATGTTACAGTTAGCAGGGTAGATACCCAATAGAAAAATTTTTGGTTCTAAATGTAGTTTTATCTCTAATATTTCCTCAATACACTGTTTCACTTCTCCCCAGAAATCCTTTATTTGAGAACACTGCCACAAACAATGGAAGAGTGTGCCCTTTTCCTTGTCACATTTTATGCAAACATCTGGTATGTCATTATTGAATTTATTAAGTTTAACTGGGGTCATATACGAACGCATTAACCAGTTGTACTGCAGAAGTTTCAAACGTGAGTTCACTGTTTGTATTTGTGCCTTGGAGCACGCCCTCTCCCACTCCTCAATGGAGATATTCTCCTGTAAGTCCTCTCTCCAGGACTCAAGTTTACGTACTGACGTTTCTGAAGATTCACCAACCAGTTCATTATATATTTTGGAAATTATGCCCCTTTCCTGGCAATCTCTCACCATCATTTCTTCGAGCTTTGATAGACTAGGAATAAACAGGGATTGATTTTGTTGAGTTCTAATAAAATCTCTCAGTTGCAAGTATCTAAAGAACTGACTGCGAGCTATGTCGTACTTGACAACAATTTCATCAAAAGACATCAGATGTGTATCATCAGGACTATAAAGATCTCCTATTTTTTGTAACCCCTGTTCCGCCCAAATTTTAAACCCCCCCTCACCTCTTCCTGGGGGGAAGTGATCATTTCCCCATATCGGACTGAATACTGAGAGCGAGTCAGATACTTGGAGATATTTCTTAACCTGTTGCCACACGCCAATCATATTTTTGGCCATAGGATTCTTTGTGTTATTTTTGAGTTTCTTAGACTTAGCTGAGTACAGGTAAATGGGCAAAGGCAACTTCAATGCACCACCTTCCATTTCTCTCCACAGTGGCACATTCTCCTCAGAGAAGTAGAACATCATTGTTCTCAGTTGCGCCGCCCAGTAGTACCAAAGTGGGTTTGGGCATTTAAGCCCTCCTCTATCATACGGCAAGTACAACAATGATAGGCGCTGCCTGGGGCGTCTATTGTTCCATAGAAACTTAATGAAAAGTGTCTTCAGCTGAGAAAATAAATTGCTTGGCGGTGGCAAAGGCAAATTTTGAAACAAATACAACAGTTTAGGAAGTACATTCATTTTGAGAGTATTTATTTTCCCCATTAACGACATTGGTAGAGCCGCCCATCTGTCTAAAGAAATTGAGATCCCTTGCATAACTGGTCTATAGTTAATTTCTATGATATTGTTAAGCAGTGAAACAATTTGAATACCTAGATAAGAGAAGCGATTGACGACCTTAAATTGTGCAACAACATTAGTTGGATTTTCCCTGTCTACTTGGTTTAGTAACATAATGGATGTTTTAGACTTATTAATTTTATATCCTGAGATCTCGCCAAACTTCCTAATCAAGTCTAGCAGGGCCGGGATGGATTTGTTGGTATTTTTGAGAAAGACAATTATGTCATCTGCATATAAAGCTAAACGATGCTCCGTCTGTCCTATGGATATTCCAGAAATGCTATCATGTGACCTCACTGCAATTGCCAAAGGTTCAATTGCCATAATAAACAACAATGGAGACAAAGGGTCCCCTTGTCTACACCCTCGCTTTATTTTTATACTTTTTGAGGTATTACTGTTAGTCAAAATTTGTGCATATGGCTCCTTATAGAGTAATCTTATCCAATTACAAAACGTCTCCCCCAAACCAAAGCGTGCCAGAATCTCAAACAAATAAGACCATTCCACTCTGTCAAATGCTTTTTCAGCATCGAGTGACAGTAAAGCAGTGTCTGGGGCCCCCTTTTGATGATAAAGAATATTCAAGATCCTTCTGACATTGTGGAAGCCTTGTCTGCCACGAATAAACCCATTCTGATCCTTCCCAATTATCGTAGTTATTATGTCTTCAATTCTTTTTGCTAAAACCTTACACAGTATTTTCAAATCTGCATTTAGCAGGCTAATAGGTCTCCAATTTTCACATTTATTAGTTGGTTTATCTACCTTCGGAAGCAGAGTAATTAATGCTCCTCTTAAAGACCACGGCAAGATACCGTTTCGGAAGGACTCTGTAAACATTTCTAAAATTGGAATCAACAATTTATTTTTAAATTTTTTGTAGATTTCAATTGGGAGACCATCAGGTCCGGGAGTTTTCCCTGCTTTAATACTATCAATTGCTGCAGATAGTTCCTCTACTGTTATATCTTTCTCCAAATTCGTCCTAAGAATTTCTGGTATCTTGGGTATATTTATACTATCTAAAAACACTTTTAATTCTGAATTGGCATTAATCATTTCGGAACTATAGAGACCCTCATAAAATTTCTTGAAGGTTTCATTAATTTCTGTTGGATCTACAATGGTTTCTCCTTGATCACTCTGCAGTGAGGTTATAACTTTTTCACTCTGTAGCTGCTTAAGACGCCATGCAAGAACTTTCCCAGGTTTTTCACCCTGCTCATAGAAGGACTGTTTAAGTCGCAACAGACTGGCTACCGCTTTTGATGCAGATAATTCGTTGTATTGTGCTCTAAGCAGCAATAGATTTTGATGAGATTCTGTTGACCTTGTTCGATAATACTCATTTTCCATTTCTGTTATTTTTGCCTCTAAATTTTTTGCCTTCTCAAAAGTCAATCTAGCTTTAGAGCTTGTGATGCTGATTATTTGGCCTCTAATATAAGCCTTGAAGGCCTCCCATCTCATTCCTGCTGAGGTTTCTGTTGTATTAGTTTCAAAATAGAACCTGATTTGTTCATCCAGAAAAGAGACAAAACCGGGGTCAGTCAGCCACTTTTGTTTGCAACGCCAAATCTTAGCGTCTTTCACTAGCTTTGAGTCCTGATATACCAATGAGTTGGGAGCGTGATCTGAAATTAGGATAGCATCATAAGTACAATCCTTGACTTTGTGCCTTAGCTCTGCAGATATCAAAAAGAAGTCAATTCTTGAGTAGGACTTATGTATACTGGAATAACACGAAAACTTTAGATCGGCAGGGTTTTTTTCCCTCCAGATATCTATTAGGTTCAATTCTTTCATGAAATGATATATCGTTACCCTACTACGAATGTGAGACTCTACAGCTCCAGAGCTCCTATCCTTCACCGGATCTAATGCACAGTTAAAATCGCCCGCCACCACACATTTACCAGGAAGAGTGGACAAAATAAGAAATAGGTTTTGAAAAAAATTGGGGTCATCTGTATTTGGTGCATAAATATTCGCCAAGATAATTTGCTCTTTTAGCAAATTTCCTTGTATGATAAGATATCGTCCAAATTTGTCTTTGATAACCTTATTCACCTGGAGTGGTATTGACTCATGCACCAACATAATGACACCTCTAGCCTGAGAGTTAAACGATGCAGAAAAGACCTTGCCTCTCCACCTCCTCCTAATTTTCAGATCCTCATTGTACATCAGGTGTGTTTCTTGAAGAAACACAATATTAGACTGCATTGATTTTATCCTGTTCATGACTTGCTTGGTTTTCTTAAGGTTTCGTAACCCCCTGCAGTTCCATGATGTAATTTTAATTTTTATCTCACTAGACATTTTGCATACTTTGTATAGTTATAATCTCCAAACATTTTAGGAGCCTGTATATAAAAAAAAAAAAAAAAAAAAAAAAAAGGGAACTAAAATCAATAAAACTACTGATGAACACTATAACCCCCCCCCAACACCCATATTCAGGACACTTAGCCTGAATTCTTCCCCTTGTAATCTTAAAACTTCCAGATAGCTGTTAACTGTTAACCTAAGGTTAAGACAGTATCACTGAGCTAACAAACGATGATTAACTAATAACACTAACCTTACCCTCCCAAGCTACCATAATTGAACATTATACATTTTCTTTCATAAACCTCATTTTAGCATAAACTGAAGGCCCTATATTATTCTAAGAGAATCCGAACACAAATGAAGTACGACATTATAACCCCAATTACTTTAAAGTTAACGCAGTGGCAATTGCCAAAGACACGTTTTGCCTCTTAACTATTGTTTATAAAGAGTAAAAATTATTAAAAAAAAAAAAAAAAAAAAAAAAAAGGGGAAATACGTATAGAGCTTAGACTCGGAGAAAGGAGAGTGACAAAGCTTTAACAGTTACTATAAACTCTGAGAAAAAACCTTGAACATACTATAATCGGCTCAATCTTGTAAACTGTTTGTAAACCGCTTTGTAAACCGCGACGCTCCAAGTCATTTTCTAATAATTCAGTCCGGTCCCTCTTCTGACCTGATCCGTTTGATGAAGTCCTCTGCCTCGACACGGTTGTTAAAGATGTGCGACCGTTCTTTATAAGTCACTAGTAGTCGGGCAGGAGGGATGATGCCGTATCGGAGCCCCATTAGACGAAGTTGCCGTCTCGCCTCGTCAAACTGCTTTTGCTTCTTGTGAACACCTGCCGCCAGATCTTGGTAAAATCTCACTGTATGGTTCTTGTAACGTACTTCTCTTTTTGTCTTGGCTGCTCTCGTCACCAGTTCTTTATCCCTGAAGTTCAGAAACTTCATTATCAGCGTTCGGGGTGAGGGGTTATTGTGTGCTCCTGGTCCGATTCTATGAGCCCTCTCCACCGTTAGTTTTGTACGCCCCAGCGGCAGTTCCAGCGCGTCCGGTAGCCAGTTCTCCAAAAAGGCACACGCATCGTCACCCTCCGCTCCCTCAGGCAAATTGACCAGCCTCAAATTGGAGCGCCTTGATCTCGTCTCCAGGTCCAGTAGTTTTTCCTCCATGTCCTTGTTTTTGTTTTCTAGGACTCTTACTTTTGTTTGGAGCGCGGCGACATTATCTTCAGTTGTCGAAATCCTTGTTTCTGCCTCCGTGACTCGTTCTGCACAGTCAGTGATGTCTTTCCTGACATTTTCAATAGCAGACAATATGCCATCAAACTTGGTGGAAAACTCCGTTTTCATGTCGTTAATAGCAGTCAGAATGGTAGCTGCCATATGTCCGGACTCTCCCTCCGCCGTGTCATTGCTTCTGTCCGACGATTTATCCTCAGGAGTCGAGCTAGCATTAGCCTCGTCGGAATCCATGGCTTCGAAGTTAGCTGAGGCTTTCTTGCTAGAGTTAGCCGTCGTAAAGTCCGACAATTTAGCTTGCAGAGTTTTATTTCGCCCCTGACCGACTTTCTTCTGTGACAACGGCATCCCCCTAAGCTTATCTATCGAAATAGAGGTATTGTACTCGTTCAAGTCCAATATTTATGAAGGAATTAGCCAACAGGGTAGGAGAGCAGATTAACGTGCGTTCACTCAGCTCGCCGCCATACCGGAAGTCGTGCCGAATTATTTTACAAAAACCTTTAAATATTATTGTATTTGGATTGTTCTACTACCTGTTTTTGGCATTATTTCCATGCATACTCTGCATAATAAAGTGTGGGATTATTTTCATCTGTTTTATTCAGTATGTTTCCAAAATTTAACTGCTGTTTGACAATTTTGAGCATGTGGTCGTTTATTGAAGTTGTTTGTAAAGCCATTGCTGCCAGTCATTAGATTTTTAGCCTTGCATGTACATTGTTGATCTAAATGCCAACTAGGGATCTAGGTGTATTTACACACGGTGCAAGGTACGACGGGGAAACAACGTCGTGTTATCAACGCTGATTAACTTTTCAAAATCAACACCTCATTCAGCTTTCATCCCAGGTCTGCAGCACGACCCTAATTCACCAATAATGCAGGTAAGACGGTGAAACAGCGTCGCAATTTCAACGGTGAATCCACGTCGTGATTTCAACGTTGATCCAATTTGCAAAATCGAAAGGTTATTCAACGTTGATTCAACGTCGGGATTTCAACAGTGAATCAGCGTTGTGATTTCAACCGTACATCAACGTCACGATTTCAACGGTGAATCAACGTCGTGATTTCAACGTTGATCCAATTTGCAAAATCGAAAGGTTTTTCAACGTTGATTCAACCATGGGACCTGACGTTGTTTCAACGTTGAATCAACGTTGAAATGCCGGCTGGGTTAGATCACAGATGTTGAAACACCTTATATATGAAGAAATAACACTATACATAGCGCATTTTTATAGCAAGAAAGTTAAGTTCTATGTACAAATTGAATTGGAACGAACGAAAGCGCGAAGCACTAACCACATTGAAGGAGAAGGTTGTGATTTTGTCAGGTATGAATATTTCATAATTCTTTACCATCCAGTTAAATACCGCCAGGAAAAAGGGATGTAGTTGTTCACAGAGTTATGTTAATTTATCAGTATTTTGAGTTTTAACGGGGTTTTTTTAGGCAGTTATACTAACTCTTGTTTCTCAAGTCAAGCATGTGGCAGTGCAAGGACTGCAAAATTACCGTCTCGACAAGATGACAGTTGTTGAAACACTATAGACTAGTGCATGGACATTAAGGTCACGGTAATCGTTTTCCTTGCACTTATTCCGAGTGTTCCTGTAGATTTAAAACCTGGAATGATCAGAAAGAGAGTATTTTAGTCACATCCATAACCACCTAAAAAAACTGTGAGACTGTGCCTTGTATGTTTGAGCAATGTTTTTATTTTTTATTTCAGACAAATGTGTGTGACACATTTAAGTCCCATAAGAATAGGAAGTACAATCCTTATTCTCTTCAGGACTTCAAAACAGTGGTCGTTCGAGAAAGTAGTACTCAGGAATTCAGTGAAGATCCATTGCCAGCTGAAGAGGAGAATGTAGATGTTTCAGGTAGTGTGGAAATGGTCACAGAAGGAAAAGATTTGTCCAAGACCATAGAGCTAAAATTTGCATTCATTTTGCAGACAGACTGGCTAAACGGACCGTCTGCTAGCTGCCTCCCGTCACAGAAGTCAGCTAATTCTCAGCACATAGAGACTCTTTCACCTAGATATCACACTATAGAGACTGTTTGTAGAAAATACAAAAAACGTCCAAACCAAGTTAAGATTAATAATTTAATTGAGGTTCAACAAATAAAAAACAAATGCAATATGGATAAACAAATGATAAAGCTTGGCTTATTGAATATCAGATCCATTTCTATGAAAACACTTTTTGTAAATAATATGATAACTGATCATAATATAGATGTGCTCTGTTTGACAGAAACCTGGCTAAAACCTGATGATTACATTATTTTAAATGAGCCCACCCCCCAAGATTACTGTTATAAACACGAGCCACGTCTAAAAGGCAAAGGGGGAGGAGTTGCTTCAATTTATAACAACGTTTTCAGGATTTCTCAGAAGGCAGGCTTCACGTTTGAAGTAATGGTGCTACATATAACATTATCCAGAGAAACAAATGTTAATGATAAATCCCCTGTTATGTTTGTACTGGCTACTGTATACAGGCCACCAGGCCACCATACAGACTTTATTAAAGAGTTTGGTGATTTTACATCCGAGTTAGTTCTGGCTGCAGATAACGTTTTAATAGTTGGTGATTTTAATATCCATGTCGATAATGAAAAAGATGCATTGGGATCAGCATTTATAGACATTCTGAATTCTATTGGTGTTAGACAAATTATTCAGCCAAGTGATGATATATCGGATCATTATTTAGTTCTGTGCAAACTTCATATAGCCAAAATTGTAAATTCTACTTCTTGTTACAAGTATCGAAGAACCATCACTTCTACCACAAAAGACTGCTTTTTAAGTTATCTTCCTGATGTATCCAAATTCCTTAGCATATCCAAAACCTCAGAACAACTTGATGATGTAACAGAAACTATGGACTCTCTCTTTTCTAGAACTTTAAATACAGTTGCTCCTTTACGCTTAAGGAAGGTTAAAGAAAACAGTTTGACACCATGGTATAATGAGCATACTCGCACCCTAAAGAGAGCAGCCCGAAAAAATGGAGCTCAGCTGGAGGAAAACAAAACTAGAGGTATTTCATATTGCTTGGCGGGAAAGTAACATATCCTACAGAAAAGCATTAAAAACTGCTAGACCTGATTACTTTTCTTCTCTTTTAGAAGAAAACAAACATAACCCCAGGTATTTATTCAATACAGTGAAAGTGAAAAAAAATAAATAAATAACGAAAAATAAAGCCTCAACAAGTGTTGACATTTCCCAACACCACAGCAGTAATGACTTTATAAACTACTTTGCTTCTAAAATCGATACTATTAGAGATAAAATTGCAACCATTCAGCTGTCAGCTACAGTATCACATCAGACAGTGCACTATAGAACCCCTGAGGAACAGTTCCACTCATTCTCTACTATAGGAGAGGAAGAATTGTATAAAATTGTTAAATCATCTAAACCAACAACATGTATGTTAGACCCTATACCATCTAAGCTCCTAAAAGAGGTGCTTCCAGAAGTCATAGGTCCTCTTTTGACTATTATTAATTCCTCATTGTCATTAGGATATGTCCCCAAAACCTTCAAACTGGCTGTTATTAAGCCTCTCATAAAAATAAAAAAAACACAACTTGACCCCAAAGAACTAGTTAAAGGGGGGGTGAAATGCTCGTTTTCACTCAATATCCTGTTAATCTTGAGTACCTATAGAGTAGTACTGCATCCTTCATAACTCCAAAAAGTCTTTATTTTTATTATATTTATAAGAGAAAGATAGTCTGTACCGATTTTTCCCGGAAAAACACGAGCGCCTAGAGGCGTGACGTGTGGGCGGAGCTAAAGAATCACGAGCGCCAGTAGGATTTTGAGTTGAAAGCATGTGGAAGCTGTGACACAGATCCAGAGGCTGAAATTTAACAAGAGCAGCATCAGCAAAGGCTGTATGCTATGTGGTATATACTGAAACTGTATATATTTGCTTAGCGGTTTTGGAAAATGACTAAGTTCCACTTTATGTCGTCTTTTTTTTTTTTTAAGCTGTACATGTGGAAAGTGCAGTTTGATGACAACATTGCATGTTGTTTACTTGATGTGCTTATGCGCTGATAGCTAAGTTAACAACACAGAGATATTTGAAGCAGTTTTACTCACCGCATGTGGTTTCAACACACAATCGTGACCCTTTTCCGTTGGGACTGCATTATCCTTAAGAAATAAACGATGTGCAATCCGAAATGCAGGGAACAAACAAAAACACTTGCACAACTCCGTTGATGCTCTGTAAAAATGAACTCCATCCACTGGTCCCTTAATGCTGTTTCTCTTTTGGTAATCTGTGCAGGGTTGTCTTGCCCTGGCAACCAAAAACACACTTCTTTTGTGACTTTTCGCGACGCTCTCGCTCTGATCAGGCTGTGCTCAGCCTCTCTCAGTGCTCTGCTATACTGGAGCATTCTTTTGCATAGACTTGAACACTTTGTTGGCATCAGTGGAAGTGCATTAGCATGGTTTAAATCGTACTCATATGATGCTATCATATCGATCACAAGTGCAGTATGGAGTACCTCAAGGCTCAGTACTAGGGCAGCTACTCTTCACGCTTTATATGTTACCCTTGGGAGATATCATCAGGAAACATGGTGTTAGCTTTCACTGTTATGCTGATGATACTCAGCTCTATATTTCTTCGTGGCCCGGTGAAACACACCAATTTGAAAAACTAATGAAATGCATACTGTGGAAGATTTTTATTAGTAAGGTTTTAATTAATCAAGTATATAATCAATGTGAATCTAGCCATTTTTGCTGCTAGTTATTATTCTATTAAAATCTTATAGGCCTAAAATCTAATAGAAAGTTGCCTACGCCCTGGAATGTACAAAACTGATGAGAAACATGTGGTCAGACATACAGAAAGGGCCTTTCTTCATACTAAAACAAGTAGGAGTCTCTTCTCCCTAGGGAGGTATCAAAATTGCAAGCATAAGGAAAGTCTGACCATTTGGAAACGCCCTGTATAGGGTATATAATGAGATGCTACATAGCATTCGGGAGATCTCCTTGCGAGGGGCTCTCGGATTTGTTTTGCTTAAAATAAAGTCTTTTGAGAGAAAAATCCCTGACTGAGTTCGATTCTTTGGAGAACCGGCAAAATACACCACAGATTTGGCACCCCAGATGGGACTGGAAAGGAGCAGAGTGGACGACTGCTTTTGAGCTGACTGATGAGCAACACACACACACACACACACACAGTGGTGGCCACCATAGAATAAGGTAAGCATTTTTGCTTATATAATTAGTGTGTGTTGTTGACTGGTCAGTTCTGAGTAGTAAGGACACTTAAAATCTGCTCTTCCAAATTTAGAAAAATAATAGGATATCTAAATTGAAAAAGGGGTTTTACTCCAGAAGATATAACTGCATGCACATATTTGGGTCATTAATAGGAAAGCCTTGGAAGGTAACCTTGATTTAGGGGCGGCAGTGGCTCAGTGGTTCATGTAGGTTGTCTACAAACCGGAAGGTTGGTGGTTCGATCCCCGGCTCCACCTGACCAAGTGTCGAGGTGTCCTTGAGCAAGACACCTAACCCCAGCTGCTCCCGACGAGCTGGATGGCACCTTGAATGGCAGACAACGCAGTCAGTGTGTGAATGAGTGTGTGAATGGGTGAATGTGAGGCAAGTTGTAAAACGCTTTGGATGGCCATGTGGTCTGTTGAAAGTGCTATATAAATGCAGTCCATTTACCATTTAAAACAAGAATGGTGTAGGCAAAAAGACATTGTATGCAATGGTCTGTGTTTATTGGATAGCTGGGCCTAGGTAAGGACAGTGATAAACGGATAAGCAGATTAGTTAAGGAATCGCGAGGAAAAGCCCCACGGATACCGCTTTGAGAAAGTATAAAGTGAAAATTCTCGAAGGTCAGAATAGGTGGGCCCTTAAGGACGCTCTAGGAAGAGCTGTGTTTTGTTGTGTGGATGTATCTGTGTCCGGACGAATGAATGTGTGAACAAACAAATTCTGTGTTGGGTGGGTAAAAGTTGCGCACCATTCTTGGACCGTCCCTTCAGGGTGGCTGGGTGGAGTTGGACGCAACTAGTATCCACTTGAGAGGGATGAATGTATGATGAGCCTTGATAATAAAAGGACAATTAATGACTGATTATCCCTTAGATAAAGGGGAAAAAGTATGCAAGAATAAGCACTCTGGCTCAATAAAGAGTGTAGAAAGTGTGAATAAGGTTAGGAAAATAGTATCAATAAAGTTTGAACCAAGATCTATAGTAGATTTTTGCATTTTGGATGTCTGTTTGAAAGGGGAGAAATTTTCTGAGCCCAGCGCAGTGGAAGTGAGAGCAAGGGAGGAAGTTTCCACATTAAAGTTGTATTACATGGGTGATAATAAAATAGAGTAAATACAATAGACAGTCAAATAATAATATAAATAAATAAAGTATAAATGCATGAGACAAAATAAAAAACTAAATTCAAAAAGGTATGACACATAGTAAAGAATAAAAAGTAGGGTGAAATGGGTAAAAAATAGTTAAATTAAGTGAAAGAAAAAGAAGAGATTGTAACCAAGTGACTATAAAACCAAAAAGTTGATTTTTGGTGGTAATAATATAAATAAAGATATGGCAGCCACACCAGTGGAAATAATTGGATTAAAAGGTCCACTGTGTAAAGAGCAAATAAACAAAATCTCAAAAAAATGGCAGAAGAGAACAAAAAATATGACGACAAAATGGCCAAAGGAAATGGAAACTCTGATAAAAAACTATAAAACTAAAAGCATCAGTATGAAAAGAGAAAAAAGAGAAACAAAGAGGGAAAAAGAGGAATAAGTAATTGCTCTGTTTAAAAAAGAAGGTGAGGATATGTTGAAGAGTATAAAACAGGTCAGGAAAGTCCTGAAGGGGGCAGAGAAAGATAACATGAGAAAAGAAAAGTTATTTTCAGAGCCTCCCCCCTATCTGCCAGTAGAAGGAGAGTTCCCAATACTCAAGGGAACCGTGGAGGTAACAGGAGAACTAGAGTTAGAAGGGCAGTTAGAGATGGATGAGGAAGAGAAGCCAGCTGTGAAAACACAGAGGCAACTCAGAAAGGATAAGCGCAGGAGTCCTAAAACAATAAAGTTAACTGTATGAAGGTTGTTTTAGAGAAAAATAAATAAAATGTTCCAAGAAATGGACTAATATAGAGATGGCAGATATGGTGGAATATAGAAATAATAAATAAATTAATTAAAATAAGATATGCATTTATTATTGAATAACTTGTCTTAATAGATTAATTTAAAAGATGAATGTGCTTAAAACTTTATATCTAATATGTGAAAACATATAAAATTTGTATCTTGTTATCCCTGGGACAGTATGAAAGTTAATCCATTACAGAGTTTCAGAGATTGGGCTTGTGTAAATGTAAAAAATAAAATAACTAACTTGTGCAATGTGGAATGAAAGCAAGATTGGGTGACCAAGTTAATAGACATTTTGATTCAAAAGCTATAGGCATTTTATAATAGCAAGGGAACTAGTTGCTTAAAGAATTAAATTTAATTATTTTATTTACAATAATAGGAATTATTTGATGTTGGTTAGGAAACATTAATTCACCAATACCAGATTATTCTGAATCATGTATGCAAATATAGAAGAAAAATTATGATTGAAGTCTTTATTTTACCATATGCATGTCATGCTGTTATAAAAGGAAGGTTTATTTTATTTTATTGCAGTATACTTAGATAATAAAGGTAGCTGATTTCTGCTAGCCTGGTAATACCAGACTCTGCTACTTCACTGCTTCGTAGACAGAGTCTGGAATGGCATAATAGAGAAGTGTTTTCTCTCTCGCTAGGGGGCGCTTGTCTGAAGTTTAATATCATTGGTTACCCGTAAGCCAATCAGATACGTTTAGTTATGACGCATGTTATGCACCTGTACAGCCGCATCGAAGCCCCGATCGAAGCACAGACATCATGCATCGAACTCAAATCTATGATTGAACTTCCACTGTAAACCTGTTGTTAAACACTCTTCTTGTTCTGGCTTCAGTTTGAAAAAGAGTTGAATGTTCTCCATAACAGAGCGAATTGCATCCCGTGTCTCGTTTCCCATTTCCGCGGTCGTTTCGGTTTTCGATTTCTCTAACCTACAATTTAAAACTCGGTGCTTAGCATCTACGTCACGGCTCTCAGCCCGCCCTCTGCTCGTTCATTGGCCCGGCTGTTTTCAGACCGGTGGCAAACAGAAAGCTCTGACGTTGTATCAGACTGAGTACAGAAGCGAAATGAAATTGAGCGGAAGTAGGAAGTCTGACGTAGTCAGGCTAGATTTCTGCATCTTGCAACGAAGAAAAAAATGCTTGCTATTTTCCTGCAATGAAGAACTTGCTTTACTAACGTAGAATAAGAGAACTGCTGTTTTCAACCAGATGATTTTGTTTTATTAAAGGACCACTGAAAGAAGAGGTTGAAAAGTGAAAATTAGAAAAATAGCTGATTGCTTGAAGTTACATAGGTACATTTGATTAATGCAGTCTCTGAGTGTTAAACTTTCAGATGATTTCTGGAACAGTGCCTTAACAAAGGAAAGCAATGAACTGGAGAAGTGGCAAAGCAGCAAACACAGCTGCAGAGAGAAGGAAAGGGAGGGTCTGATGGACGTTATACCCTCCTGAAAGAGAAGAGCACTCTTCAGCATGGAGAAAGACTGAAATTAAAGCAGGAAAAGGTGAATCTTTCACTTGAGACTTTTCCTGAGGGTGAAAAGAACATTATGAAATGCAAAACTCTGGCAGAAAGCAACCAGAAGCCAGACTGAGAAGAAGCAGAGAAAAAACGGAGACCGCACACCACAACATCAGGTCTTTGAGTGCCATCACAGACTGACGACCCAGTACAACAGCCCAGGCTGATGATCTAACCAGAAGGACTTCCATCCCTTCTGTGCATAGGTGCTGCATATTCAATGAAAACTATAGAGACTGCTTCAAATGTTAATTATTTTATTTCATTATCTTGTTTACTATGTTTTAATCTTGATCATTCACTGGTCTCACAGCACTTCCTTAAATTCTGTGTTTTAACTAACTCTCTCAATCTGCTTTTCAATAGGTTCCAGTCCAGCCTCATGTCTTAAAGAAAAAATCATTTTGACAGACAGAAGTGAGTACTTGACTCACCAATCAGATAAACATGGAGCTGGATTTGGCATAGTAAGACTGTTTCATTAAACAACTAGGGGAAAATGTATAACTGAAAACTTGACAACAATGCGGAGCGCTTTGGGAAAAGAGAATAAATAAATAAATAAAAGGTATCTTGATGAACAATAGAAAAAATATATATGGTTGGCAAAATAGAAATATTGGTCACTCCATTTTTTTATTTTCTAAGGTAAAACTGAATAAAATAATAATGAATAAAAAAATATATATATTTCTAAAACCATGAAATCACATATGCTGTAATCACTGGGGATAACAAGATGGAAATGTTGATGGTTATGGATCCTAGATTATGCAGAGATCTCCAATCCGGTTCTCAGAGCTGCTCATGAACAATAACAAAAAAGTATTTGACTAAACTTTAAATTAGACAAACACATGACATTTGAGAAATGATAATTGGCTCTCTCAAATGCCCAATGCCTAGGCCTAAAATTCTAAACAAATTCATCTATGAGATTTTGAAAAAAGGAAGGAAAGAAAGAAAAGAAAAGTGTTTGGCAAAAAAGGGGAGTGAAAGTGTGTGAAAAAGTATGAATGATGGTGTTGTATGGCATGAAAGAGAGTGTCTGATGAGACACTGAGGCAATTCAATCAATTTGCCCAAACAACTGTATACAAATTTGAATGTGGGCCCACAGGCAGGGCCGGATTAACCATACGGGCAACTGGGCAATTGCCCAAGGGCCCAAGAGCTCTAAAGGGCCCAGGGCAGCAAGGGCAAGAGCAAAATACTGTATCTTGTAATTTCCCGCTTTATATTGAATGAACTGTCAACACGGGCTTTTGCGCTGCACAGAGAGACGATGCGCTGCCTATGACTTTGAACGTGAGTTGAGAGCGGTTGAGAGTCAGTCTCATGCGGACTGACCAATGAAGAGAGGGCCTCAAGTTAAGGCCGTCTCCTCATTGGTCAGTCCGCATGAGGTGGGTCAAATGTTACGCCGGAGCGGGTTACGTCATGGAGAAGCCAAGTGGGAGCGCGAAGCAGAAATTAAAAAAGGAGAGAACATAGAAAATTTAAAGTATATACCTAAAATAGGTAATTTCTTCACTCCTGTTAATGTTGCCGACAGATCTGTTAAGTCAGCTTCCGTCAACGACGAGGACAACTCATCTAGCCAGGACTTTTCTACACTGCCAGCTTATGTTTACAAATTTCAAATTCAAACATGCACTTCGTCATTATTTAGGACTAAAAATGTGTGTTTTGCCAGATTATGTAGCATTTATTTCTGTCTTGTCTTCTTCAGAGAAATTGACAGATTTTTAAATGTTTATTTAGCAAAAATGTTTAACTGGTTAATTGTGCTGTGATATGTTGTTGTTCTATTTTAAAACAGGTTAAAATGAGCTTAGGATAAAAATGTTTATAAGCAGATAATCGTGATACTGCATTTTATTTATTTATTTTTTCCTTGAGTTGCCAGTCATTAAAATGCTGTAAATTGTTGTGGAGGGATAACTGGCAGATTTCAAATTGTTTGTGTTGGACTAATAACTTGATTGCTGTGGCAGGGGGGGCGTGGTTTAGCGAAGTCTGCAGCGGGAGAGAGGATCAGGAGACGAGCGGTAAGTGAGTGGTTTGGGCAGAAATTATTATCACCTGTTTCTTGTTCTAGTAATTGGCATGGAGAGGGTATAAAACGCCAGGAGAGACGGAAGCAAGTGAGAGAGAGTGGGACTGCTGGCGGAAGCCGAGACCGGAAACCGGAAGCCGGAAAGCGAAAGCTCCGAGTGAACGCAGCAAAATAGAAGTCACCATATGGTGTTAGAAACCGTTTGTTTTATTTTTGTTAATAAATTAACGTCAGCAGTCCAGCCGACCCCTTGTCCTCTTCCTTACCCACACGAACTCACAACACTGGTGCCGAAACCCGGGAAGGAAGACGGACCGACGCCGCCGCCATGCAAAGCCCGTCCTCCACGCCGCTTGCGGACATCATCTCTTCCCTCGCGGTCCTCCACCGCGAGCAACACCAGGCGCTGCTGGATCTGAGGACCGATCAGGAGCGACGGTTCCAGGCCATCGTCCAGGCCCAGCAGGAGGACCGCGAGAGGTTCCGGGGCTGGTTCGATCGGGAAGTTCGCACTGAGGCCGCCGGGCCGCCCGCCATGCACCTGCCACTGCACAAGATGGGGGCCCAGGATGATCCGGAGGCCTTCCTGGAACTTTTTGAGAAGGCAGCCGAGGCCTGCGGGTGGCCCCGTGAGCAGTGGCCGGTGCGCCTCATTCCCCTGCTCTCCGGCGAGGCCCAGGTGGCCGCACAACAACTTCCAGTGGCGAACCTCCTGGTCTTCGACGACATGAAGAGGGCCATCCTTCAGCGGGTCGGCCGATCGCCTGAACAACACCGACAACGCTTCCGCTCCCTGGACTTGGGCGAGGCCGGCCGACCCTTCGCGTTGGCCCAACAGCTCCGGGACTCCTGCCGCAAGTGGCTGCTGGCCGAGGGAAGCGACGTGGAGCGTGTCGTCGATCTGGTGGTGCTGGAGCAGTTCATCACTCGGCTCCCCAAGAAGACGGAGGACCACATGGTGGCGTGCCCAGGGATTACTAACTCTCTCTCCCCTTCTCTCTCTCCCCCTTCTCTCTCTCGCCCTGTCCCTTTCCCTAGGTCCCGTCCACCTGGCCCTCCTCGTGTCCCGCCCCGGGGGCGGAGCGGGACGGACCAAGGCCGTTTCGCGAATACAAGGGCCCCGCCCAGGGGGGCGAGCCTCGGGGCTGCGGGAGGGGACAGTACTTCCGTCTCTCCGCTCTCTCCACGCCAATTCCCTTCTCCACTCCCTGCCATTGGGGCGGCGGGTAGGTCTGGGCTGGCCTGTTGGCGTTGCGGGGACCCGGACAACCCACGGGCCACCCCCGGTCAGGCTGGCGAGTACCAAATACCCGTGAGTATCAAGGGGGGTACATATCCGGCCTTGGTGGATTCAGGATGTAACCAAACCTCAATCCATCAAAGCCTGGTTCAACCAGGGGCGTTGGATACAAGCCGCGTGGTTAAGGTGCGGTGTGTACACGGGGATGTGGTGGAATATCCGGTCGTCCCAATTTGGATTCAATTTCGGGGACAAAAACATAGTGTGGAGGTGGCGGTTAGTCCCCACCTCCGGCATCCAGTAATTTTGGGGACGAATTGGCCCGCGTTTACGGTTTTATTGGGGTCGTTATGTGCGGATGCCTCTTGGGGAAATAAGGCACGGAAGGAGACCGCGCGGGTGCAGGTGGGGGAAACTGAGCCAGGACCGCTGGGGCCGGCTTCAGGGGAACCGAGCGGAATCGGGAGACTAACTCTCTCGGAGCACGATGACTTTCCCCTGGAGCAGTCTCAGGATGAGACGCTAAAACATGCGTTCCAACAGGTCCGCACCATCGATTGCCAGCCTCTCCGACCGGCCCTTCCGCTCTCCTATCCCTATTTTGCCATTTTAAAAGACCGGTTGTATCGAGTGACCCAAGACACTCAGACAAAAGTAAATACAACCCAGTTGTTAGTTCCAAAGAGCCGCAGGGAAATGCTTTTCCATGCGGCTCATTCTAATCCTATGGCGGGCCATTTGGGACAGGCAGCCACTCTAAATCGCCTCATGACCCGATTCTTCTGGCCGGGCATTCATGACAACGTGCGCAGGTGGTGCGCGTCTTGTCCGGAATGTCAGTTGGTGAACCCACCGGCCGCCCCAAAAGCGCCGTTGCGCCCTCTCCCATTAATGCAGGCCCCCTTCGAAAGAATTGGTATGGACCTCATCGGGCCATTAGAGCGATCGGCACGAGGACATCGCTTTGCATTAGTCATAGTTGATTATGCAACACGATATCCTGAAGCAGTGGCCCTCCGCAACATTTCCACTAAAAGTGTTGCGGATGCCCTGTTTCGTCTTATCTCCCGGGTGGGGGTTCCGAAAGAAATCCTTACTGATCAAGGCACGGCGTTTATGTCACGTACGTTACGCGAACTATACGGATTGTTGGGCATTAAGTCGATTCGAACGAGCATTTATCACCCACAAACGGACGGCCTGGTCGAACGATTTAATCGCACTCTTAAATCCATGATCCGTAAGTTCGTTCAGGAAGACGCCAAAAATTTGGATCGTTGGCTAGAGCCCTTGTTATTCGCTGTGCGAGAGGTCCCACAAGCCTCCACGGGGTTTTCCCCCTTCGAGCTTCTCTATGGACGCCAGCCCCGGGGGGTGCTTGACGTTCTGAGAGAAACTTGGGAGGAGGGACCATCTCAGGGCAAAAACGAAATTCAATACGTACTGGACTTGAGAACAAAACTCCACACATTGGGGCGTCTATCAAGGGAGAATTTGTTACAAGCCCAGGACCGCCAGAGTCGGCTGTATAACAGGGGAACTAGGTTACGCAAATTTGCACCGGGAGAGAAAGTACTGGTATTACTCCCAACGTCGAGCTCTAAATTATTGGCTAAGTGGCAGGGGCCATTTGAGGTCGCACGCCAAGTCGGGGATCTCGATTATGAGGTAATACGGTCCGATAGGAACGGGTTGCATCAGGTTTACCATCTCAATCTCCTTAAAAAATGGAATGAGGCGGAATCAGTGATGTTGGCAACGGTGATTGGGGGGGGAGGATGATCTCGGGCCAGAGGCGAATCTCAAACCACAATCCCTCGCCCTGGCTCCAGGTGGAGATCACCTCTCGCCGTGCCAACTCACTGATTTAACGAAGTTACAGGCAGATTTTGCCGATGTCTTTTCGCCCCTACCGGGCCTTACTAACCTAATTCAGCACCATATCGAGACCGAGCCGGGCGTGGTAGTTCGCAGCCGGCCATATCGCTTACCTGAGCACAAGAAAAAAGTAGTTCAGGCTGAATTAGGCGCTATGCTTGACATGGGGGTAATAGAAGAGTCCAACAGTAACTGGGCGAGCCCGATAGTTTTAGTTCCTCAGTCCGGTTCTATGTGGATTATCGCAAGGTGAATGCTGTGTCGAAGTTCGACGCGTATCCAATGCCGCGGGTTGACGAGTTGCTTGATCGGTTAGGCACGGCTCGCTTTTATTCGACATTGGACTTAACGAAGGGTTATTGGCAGATCCCCTTGTCTCCATTATCCCGAGAAAAAAACAGCTTTCACAACGCCGTTTGGTTTACACCAATTTGTTACCCTTCCCTTTGGCTTGTTCGGGGCGCCTGCAACCTTTCAGCGCCTCATGGATAGAATCTTGCGGCCCCATGCGGCATATGCGGCTGCCTACCTGGATGATATCATTATATTCAGTAATGATTGGCAGCGGCATATGCAGCATCTGAGGGCTGTTCTGAGGTCGCTGAGAGGAGCGGGCCTCATGGCCAACCCAAAGAAGTGTGCGGTTGGGCGAGTGGAAGTAAGGTATCTGGGCTTCCACTTGGGGCATGGACAGGTGCATCCCCAAATTGATAAGACAGCCGCTATTGCGACCTGCCCATGTCCCAAGACCAAAAAGGAGGTGAGGCAGTTCTTGGGGCTGGCGGGATATTATAGGCGGTTTATTCCTAATTATTCGGACCTCACCAGCCCCTTGACTGACCTCACTAAAAAGGAGGTGCCAGATACGGTCCAGTGGACAGAGCCGTGTCAGCAGGCTTTTACCCAGGTCAAGGCTGCTCTATGTGGCGGGCCGTTATTACACTCTACTGACTTTTCTCTCCCTTTTCTGTTGCAGACAGACGCGTCGGACAGGGGGCTGGGGGCGGTCCTGTCCCAGGAGATAGAGGGGGAGGAACGGCCGTTTGAAAAAGAGTGCCTGGCCATCAGGTGGGCCGTCCTCACCCTCCGCTATTATCTCCTGGGACGGGAGTTCACCCTCTGTTCGGACCACGCTCCGCTGCAGTGGCTCCACCGCATGAATGATACCAACGCGCGGATCACTCGTTGGTATCTAGCTCTTCAGCCTTTTAAATTCAAGGTGGTCCACAGGCCGGGTGTTCAGATGGCGGTGGCTGACTTCCTCTCCAGAAAGGGGGGGGGGGCTGCAGGCCGGACGGCTCCCCGGCCTGAGTCGGGCGGTGGGGGTATGTGGCAGGGGGGGCGTGGTTTAGCGAAGTCTGCAGCGGGAGAGAGTATCAGGAGACGAGCGGTAAGTGAGTGGTTTGGGCAGAAATTATTATCACCTGTTTCTTGTTCTAGTAATTGGCGTGGAGAGGGTATAAAACGCCAGGAGAGACGGAAGCAAGTGAGAGAGAGTGGGACTGCTGGCGGAAGCCAAGACCGGAAACCGGAAGCCGGAAAGCGAAAGCTCCGAGTGAACGCAGCAAAATAGAAGTCACCATATGGTGTTAGAAAACGTTTGTTTTATTTTTGTTAATAAATTAACGTCAGCAGTCCAGCCGACCCCTTGTCCTCTTCCTTACCCACACGAACTCACAACAATTGCCTTGTTGAATTTTGAGGAAACAGGGTCACCCTTTCAGGGTGATTTCTGCTTAAAATGAGCTGAGGATCAAATTGTTTCTTGATGTGTTGTCTGTGGTCTTCTGTTATGGCTCTATCAATTCAAAACATTTCTATTGGGAATAAATGTTGTTTAATAAACAATGGTTTGAAAGTGGTTGCTTATTTATTCATTTTTGTGAAAATGGAGGATATTTCCCTCCCTCTCAATGTAGTGGGTCAATTTTACCAGATTATACAGATGCTGATGAGTTTTGTTTTCATAGCATCATGTGTGAGTGAATGTCTTTGATAGGGGACATAGTAGTGCATTTGTAGTTCTATGAGCATTTAAATATTTGTAAATCAAAATACACCTGATGACAGTTAGAATTTGAAGTATTGAGTATATTTACTGTTTATTACAGTAATACATTCTGTATATGACCATATTATGGTGTTCCTGGGGTCGTGATGATAGGGCCCTTGAATATTGTTGCCCAGGGTACAACAAAGTGTTAATCTGGCCCTGCCCACAGGGCAAATTTATGCCCAGTAAAATAATGACCATGGAGGAATTTGGTTAAGTTTCCTGGTCAGTACCTAGGTCTTTGTTGTGGCAGAATGAAAAACAGTGCCACACATGCGCAGCGTATAACATGGGAAAGCAGAGCAAAGCAAGCTTGCTCTGTCCACCCCACATCTAACTTTCTTTTCAGCATATCATGATGGACCTGATTGTGTCAAAAGGATGAAATATTATCTTTCTGACTGTTAAAATAAATACAGTGGGTTGAGTGTTTTCCAGGTCAAAAGGCCTATGCTACTGAGCAAGATAGGAAAATATCCAGTGATATAGTGGAACTCAGTTTACAAAACAAAAAGATAACTGAATAAGCAAATTGTTGAGAATAAAATTGAAAGGAATTAAAAAATAGTAAAGACAGCACTGGAATTGTGAAAACTCAAAAAGGGGCCAAGACAGCCCTCAACCCACATTACATTTCCACATGTCACACCAAGAAGGACGACTAGCAAGATGAACAAATTAGCATGCTTGATAACACTAACAAAAAACTTTGAAGTTTTCCATTTACAGATGACAGCAGTTATAGTAAGGCCAAGGAATGCTTCGCTCCATCAAAGAGAACCAATTCAACAACTCCATACAACATGAAGTGAGGGATGAAGGGCGTGCTAGTAACGACCCAGCAGAACCTGATTTTACCAAGTGAGACATGTTCCTGGGACAACATCGTTGTTGACCCTGGAACAACATTGTGATTAACCAATCAGATTTGAAGAACCAGTTTATAGATTTTGTGAAGTTTATGCTTAAAATCAGTGTTTGGTGCTTTTACATCAGTGTCATTTATCTATCATTTCCTCTGATTTTAGGGATTACTCATGGTTAAGGTTAGGTTTAGGTGTAGGGATATGGTTAAGAATATATTTTTGGATTAAAATGTTGTTCCAGGGTCAACAAAATATGTTGACCTAGGAACACATGGAACTTGGCAAAATCAGGACGTGCTAACGACCCACCCTTTCCAACGAGGGAAAGACCATTGCAACGACTCGCAAAGAGTCTCCCTGGTGAAGATGGAATGAGACGAGATGGGACTGCTACTGGGATCAAAATACTTGATATGAGCCAAGCAATAGAAAAGAAAAAGTAGAAAGATAATGTCAAGTAATGGCAGATGAAGAATTTGAAGGTTATGAGAAGGGAAATATGAATGGTGGAATATTTGAAGGGGAAATAGAACAATTGAATGCAACAAATAGAATGAAAGGAGCAAAATAGAAAAGCTAGAGATTATTTGTGAATTGAAGAAGGAAAAGTATGTGTTATGTTTGGGGGACAATGCTGTATTTATGTACCAAATAATACTGCTCCAGAAGAAGCATTTAATGAAGTAATGATCCAATTGAAAAGGCTAAGAATGGTAGATAAAGAAAATGTTGGAAAAGATAATTAAAGGGGAGCATGGTTTGCTAAATTGGGAAAGTTTTTAGGAATTCCATTATTGACAGGAGATTTAATATTTTAATGTATACTTCCTATATTGAGGTCACAAGTCAAAGCCACAGTTAAGCAAATTAAATTCAAAGATGTCAAGATGATGGGAAATAGATTGTTGAGGGTAACCGAAAAGGCTCTCTACGATACGTAAGGTATCTGAGCCGAAGATCAACTCTTATAATCTTGTGATATTCAATGTGTGATGTGATGTATGTATTTTTATGCCTTTTATGCATAACTGTGATAACCAGGCAAATGCTGAACCAATTGCGTGTTCATGCTTATAACATTGTGTACTATTAAAAAAGGAATTAGGGAGACTGGATATTTTACTCGCTCCTTGTCAAATTAGGAGAGAGATGTTTGGTCCAGTAATCCCTCAGAGTGGAATTTCATAATCTAGTCACTGGTGATAATACAATGTGACTTATTTAGTCACTAGGTAGTGTAACTAATATGACTGGATTATGGAGTAGCACTCTGGATAAGAATAATCAAATGTGAGACTTCTTAAGTCTCAAAGGTGAGAATATGTGGAAGATTTTTATTAGTAAGGTTTTAATTAATCAAGTATATAATCAATGTGAATCTAGCCATTTTTGCTGCTAGTTATTATTCTATTAAAATCTTATAGGCCTAAAATCTAATATAAAGTTGCCTACGCCCTGGAATGTACAAAACTGATGAGAAACATGTGGTCAGACATACAGAAAGGGCATTTCTTCATACTAAAATAAGTAGGCGTCTCTTCTCCCTAGGGAGGTATCAAAATTGCAAGCATATGGAAAGTCTGACCATTTGGAAACGCCCTGTATAGGGTATATAATGAGATGCTACATAGCATTCGGGAGATCTCCTTGCGAGGGGCTCTCGGCTTTGTTTTGCTTAAAATAAAGTCTTTTCTTCTGAGAGAAAAATCCCTGACTGAGTTCGATTCTTTGGAGAACCGGCAAAATACACCACAATACTTGATATAAAAAATTGGATGAGGAGTAATTTCTTACAGCTAAATTGAGAAAAAAACAGAGGTGTTAATTGTAGGACCTTGTAATAACCTAGAACACTGTCTAAGACTTGATGGTTGCTCTGTCAATTCTTTGTCATCAGTTAGGAACCTAGGTGTGCTATTTGATCCCAATCTTTCCTTAGAAAGCCACGTTTCTAGCATTTGTAAAACTGCATTTTTCCATCTCAAAAATATATCTAAATTACGGCCTATGCTCTCATTGTCAAATGCAGAAATGTTAATCCATGCATTTATGACTTCAAGGTTAGATTATTGTAATGCTTTATTGGGTGGTTGTTCTGCACGCTTAGTAAACAAACTACAGCTAGTCCAAAATGCAGCAGCAAGAGTTCTTACTAGAACCAGGAAGTATGACCATATTAGCCCGGTCCTGTCATCGCTGCACTGGCTCCCTATCAAACATCGTATAGATTTTAAAATATTGCTTATTACTTATGAAGCCCTGAATGGTTTAGCACCTCAGTATTTGAATGAGCTCCTTTTACATTACACTCCTCTACGTCCGCTACGTTCTCAAAACTCAGGCAATTTGATAATACCTAGAATATCAAAATCAGCTGCGGGCGGCAGGTCCTTTTCCTATTTGGCCCTTGAACACTGGAATAACCTACCTAACATTGTTCAGGAGGCAGACACACATTTTTTCAGTTTAAATCTAGATTAAAGACCCATCTCTTTAACCTGTCATACACATAACATACTAATATGCTTTTAATATCCAAATCCGTTAAAGGATTTTTAGGCTGCATTAATTAGGTAAACCGGAACCGGAAACATATAACACCCTATGTACCTTCTACATCATTAGAAGAATGGCATCTACACTAATATTTGTCTGTTTCTCTCTTGTTCCGAGCTCACCGTGGCCACCAGATCCAGTCTGTATCCAAATCAGAGGGTCACTGCCGTCACCCGGATCCAGTACGTATCCAGACATGATGGTGGATCAGCACCTAGAAAGGACCTCTACTGCCCTGAAAGACAGCGGAGACCAGGACAACTAGAGCCCCAGATACAGATCCCCTGTAAATACCTTGTCTCAGAGGACCACCAGGAAACAGATGATTCTTCTGCACAATCTGACTTTGCTGCAGCCTGGAATTGGATTACTGGTTTCGTCTGGTCAGAGGAGAACTGGCCCCCCAACTGAGCCTGGTTTCTCCCAAGGTTTTTTTCTCCATTCTGTCACCGATGGAGTTTCGGTTCCTTGCCGCTGTCGTCTCTGGCTTGCTTAGTTGGGGTCACTTCATCTACAGCAATATCATTGACTTGATTACAAATAAATGCACAGACACTATTTAAACTGAACAGAGATGACATAACTGAATTAAATGATTAACTGCCTTTAACTATCATTTTGCATTATTGAGACACTGTTTTCCAAATTAATGTTGTTCAGTGCTTTGACGCAATGTATTTTGTTTAAAGCGCTATATAAATAAAGGTGATTGATTGATTGATTTCAGAAACATGATCTTAATTTAGATCAGCTGGTCATAAAAGAGCTTATCTGTTCTTTGTCATCATCCAATCCTCTGTTGAAAGCTACTTCAAAAGGTGGTCCTTTAGCCACTGCTTTCAAGCGCATTAAAGGGGGGGTGAAATGCTATTTCATGCATACTGAGTTTTTTACACTGTTTAAGAGTTGGATTCCCATGCTAAACATGGACAAAGTTTCAAAAATTAAGTTGTACGTTTAAAGGGGTATTTCTGTTCCAAAAATGCTCCTTCCGGTTTGTCACAAGTTTCGGAAAGTTTTTTTTTTTTCGAGTATGGCTCTGTGTGACGTTAGATGGAGCGGAATTTCCTTATATGGGTCCTACGGCACGTCTGCCGGAAGAGCGCGCGCTCCCGTATAGCAGAGCAGAGACAAGACATCCACTGATCAGAGCAAGAGCGTCGCGAAATGTCACAAAAGAAGTGTGTTTTTGGTTGCCAGGGCAAGACAGAGCATCAACGGAGTTGTGCAAGTGTTTGTGTTTGTTCACCTGCATTTCGAAGATGCTTGTTTTACAAACAAGGCCCAATTTGACACCGGATTTGCACATCGTTTATTTCTTAAGGATAATGCAGTCACAACGAAAAAGGGTCACTATCGTGTGTTGGAACCGCAGGCGGTGAGTAAAACTGCTTCAAATATCTCTGTGTTGTTAACTTAGCTATCAGCGTGTAAGCATATCAAGTAAACAACATGCGATGTTGGCATCAAACTGCACTTTCCACATGTACAGCTTAAAAAAAAAAAAAAAAAAGACGACAAAGTGGAACTTAGTCATTTTCCAAAACCGCTAAGCAAATATATACAGTTTAAGTACATACCACATAGAGACGTCGTTGCTGAGGCTGCTCTTGTTAAATTTCAGCCTCTGGATCTGATTCTGGACCATAAATATACGCTGATTCTGACTGTTAGCCATGGTTTGTTTTGGTTGGTTTTTTTCCTCAGCTTCCAAACGCTCTCAACACAAAAGCCTACTGGCGCTCGTGATTCTTTAGCTCCGCCCACACGTCACGCCTCCAGCCGGTCGTGTTTTTCCGGGAAAAATCGGTACAGACTATCTTTCTCTTATGAATATAATAAAACCAAAGACTTTTTGGAGTTAGGAAGGATGCAGTACTACTCTATAGGTACTCAAGATTAACAGGATATTGAGTGAAAACGAGCATTTCACCCCCTCTTTAAATATTACAGGGAACATTATAAAATAATTGAACCTGTTGAAATGATACTTCAGTGTGAAAAAAAAAATAGATCTTTCCAATACATACCCATCCTAAAATAATTACAACAGCTGCTTAATCAGAAAGACATACTTGATAGAGTTTTTGGTGCTCATACAGGGCAGGAAACCATAAATTATGGGTCTTACAGATCTTTCAAAGATGCTCAGCACTGTAAAGATAATGAGTTTCTCTCAGAGACTGAGCTCAAACTCTCCTTGACTTTAAGGTAGGAACTTCACGCAAAAAGCAAAAGATCTGTGCAGTTTATTGGATCTTTGGGAACTTACCACCAGGCTGTAGTTCATCATTGTCCTCAATTCATCTCGCTCTGTTATGTAAAAGTGATGATGTAAAGGCCTATGGCTATAGAATTTTTTTTTTTTTTGAGCCTCTTGTGAATGATCTTATCACTTTAGAGCAACAGGGCACGTTTGTCAATCACTTGAAAACATTTATCAGAGGAAAAAAAATCCAAGTCCAGGCACTCAATAGGATGCAAAAGTTAAAAAGCCTTTAATAGTAGGGCTAAAGCATTAAAACACCAACGCGTATTGGCCCATTGGCCTTCATCAGGGTGTTGGTAACAAACAGACAGAATCACACAATACTTATAGTTGCATTGGTTTCAGGTGTGCCACTCTGGCACTTGCAACACAATTTTTGGCCACTAGAGGCAATAGTTCAGATAATGGCTAATACCAAAGGTCAAACCATACAAATACAAAATAAGAGATCTCCAAGTGGAAAAAAAGAGTAACACCAATACAAACATCTTGTGTACTCCACACAATTATATCCCTAAAGTCAATAAATGTG
This sequence comes from Carassius gibelio, assembly GCF_023724105.1. Classification (NCBI taxonomy): domain Eukaryota; kingdom Metazoa; phylum Chordata; class Actinopteri; order Cypriniformes; family Cyprinidae; genus Carassius; species Carassius gibelio. The sequence continues at coordinate 10,681,531 of NC_068397.1, read as the reverse complement.
TAGAGGCTAGTTACCCATCTTACTTCTGAATTCATTGTCAAGATAGTTCTAAAACAACAGGAGAAAAATATTATTATGGGCATTACAGTACATTAAAAGAGCAGTCAACATTCACGGACAACAATACACTGTCCCTATTGAGACACAACCTTTACAAAAAAGGTGAGAGGTCAAAGTCTTCATTAAGACCTGGATGACTGGTGGCCCTCAAGGAATAGATCCAATATGTCTCCCTTTGTTTGAGGCGTTTGATGATATCCCCACCTCTGGCATCCAGGCGAACAGCCTCAATGCCCACTACTCTTAGGGTCGAATCACTCCCATGTTTTGCGTCTATATAATGTTTGGCCATTGGATAGTTCATATTTCCAGTCCGAATGGCATATCTATGTTCAGCTACCCTGTCTCTTAGTCTCCTTTTAGTAAGGCCTATAAAAAAACAGCCACAAGTACACTCTAAACGATAAACAACATGGGTAGAATTGCAATTTATAAAACTATTAATAGTGTAAGCCTTATTGCTAAAAACATCCATAAATTTGTCAGTTTTAGCAATATTCTCACAATAATTACAATTACCACAAGGAAAGTTACCCTTGGGTTGACGAAGCCAAGTTTCACGTTTAGGAGCGGGGAGGTAACTTCTTACTAGCTTGTCCTTAAGTGTGGGGGCCCTCCTAAAACTGATTCCAGGGGGTTCCGTGAATATTTCCCGTAAAGTCGGGTCACATTCAATAATGTTCCAGTTTTTCTTTATAATGTGTTTAATCTGGACAGCCTCCTTGCTGTAATGAGTGACAAAATAGGGTTTCTGTGTTGATACTCTATTGGGTCTAGACTGAAGCAAGCTCTTCCTTTCAAGTGATCTTGTTATGAGCTTGAACAAGAGTTTTTGTTTGATAACCTCTTTGTTGAAAACGCCGCTGCATATCCAAAGACTGATACTGGAAATCCTGATCTGAATCACATATACGCCTTAGTCTCTGGATCTGTCCAAAGGGTATGTTATCAATAAGCAATGGGGGATGAAAACTATTAGCATGCAGCAAGGTATTACGATCTGTTGACTTTCTGAAGATAGATGTATGTAAGAATCCCTCATTATCTTTTGAGATCCGTAGATCAAGAAAGTTAATAGTGTGTAAATCATAGTCCAGACTAAATTTTAGGTTCTCATTTAAGCTGTTAACATATACATGGAAGTCTACAAGTTCTTTTTCTGAACCTGAGAACATCAAAATCACATCGTCAATATATCTACCCCACCACAAGATTTTATCTTTAAAAGGGTTGACGTGGGAAAATATATAGCGCTCCTCCCATAAGCCTAGAAACAGATTGGCATAGTTGGGAGCAAAACAAGCACCCATTGCAGTCCCCTTTTCTTGTCTATACAATTTGTCTTGAAAGAGAAAGATGTTGTTCTTTAAAGTCCACTCAGTAAGTTGCACTATAAAGTCACTGGGAGGCATCAAATGTTCAGGTCTAGATGAGAGATAGTGTTTCAAAGCCTCTAAACCCTCGTTATGTACAATATTGCTGTATAGGGACTCCACATCCATTGTGGCCATAATGCAGGAGCCTATGTTACCTATTTGTTCAATTTTCTTTAAAACCTGTGTAGTATCTTGAATATAAGAAGGTAAATCTGCCACAAATGGCTTGATAAAATAATCCACAAACTTGGAAGCAGGTTCTGTTATTGAATCATTCCTGCTGATTATCGGTCTGCCAGGTGGATTTTCCAGATCCTTGTGGACTTTGGGGAGCATATAAAAAGTAGAATAACGTGGGTGTTGACAAAGCAAAAACTCATATTCTCTCTTAGTAATCCAATTATGTAATTTTGCCTCATTAAGCAATTGCTCCCGCTCTCTTCTTATAGTGTTCATTGGATTGGATGAGGGCTTTGAGTAATACTGAGTGTTGTCTAGTTGGCGAAGAGCTTCACTTATATACTTCTTCTTGTCCCACACACAGACAGCACCACCCTTATCAGCACTTTTTATGATTATATCATCTCTCTCCGAAAGCCACTTAAGTGCTTGAGATTCATTTTGTGTAAGATTATGCTGAGTGATCTTTTTTTGTTTACTGTAAAGCTTTTCTACTTCACAGGACACCTTTTTGGTGAAAGTAGTCAATATGGGATTTGTGGTACAAGGTGAAAAAGTAGACTTGGGCCGAAAAGAAGAGTTTACCGTGGTGGTTGAGTAGGTAGCTGCACCCTGTCCGTTCTGGGAGTACCAGGCCTTCAGATGTAGACTTCTATAGAATCGATAGAGGTCCACTTTGGTGTCAAATGGTCTACCTGAGTGTGTGGGAGAATTTATCAGCACATTTATTAACATTTATCAGAGGCACAGTGCAGTATGTGGCAGACATGGGGACTTGGATTCGAGTCAACTCGAGTCACTATTTTTATGACTTTTAACTTGACTTGACAAAAAATAAAATACTTGAGACTTGACTCGGACTTCGAAAGTTAAAGACTCGGGACTTGACTTGACTTGAGACACAATGACTGTCAAGATCTGGGTTTTCTCTCTCTCCCTCTGTCTCTCACTCTACAGTGCGCACACACCTGTTTGTGCTCTGTCATCATCTGTTAATCATCGCAATCAGCGCTCTCGCTGCTTTGCGCTCTCACCTGTGTCTTGTCTTGTCTAATTACTCTGTCTATTTCTGGCGTTTGTTCTCTCTGTCCTGGGTCGGATTATTGTGTGAGCTATACCTTTGTATGATTGTCAACCATAACCCTGTCTTGTCCTGTCTTGTGTAGCAGCGTTCGCCTTAGTGTGCCCTGTCTCCTGTTCCCAGCCAGGAAGAGCCTCATCTGGAGTTTCTTTCCTCTCAAGTAGCCCTTCTCCTGTGCAAGTCCTGATAGAGAATATTTTGTTCTGCGCTGCCCCTCCTGGCAGAGGCTCTTCTGTCAAGTTTATGGAGAGTGTTTTTTGTTCCAATTTTTATGCCATCTGCCATCGGCTGTTTTGTTATTTAATAAAGGACTGAGACTTTTGAAGGCTACCTTTTGCATTTGGATCTTTTGTACCTGCACCTGACAGAGTAATCCGATCACGATGGATCCAGCGAAGGGGGAGTCGTTTTTTTCTGCTGTTGAGATCCAGGGAGTCATGCTGAGCCGTCACGAAGATGAATTATCTGCTGCCAGGGGCGCAATGGAGAGTTTGGCTGCACAGGTTAATGATCTGCCTTCATACTCACCCAGTATCACCAGCCGCTCCAAGTCGTCCATCTCTTCCTGAACCGCGTGTAAACAATCCCCCATGTTACGCCAGTGAGCCGACCGAATGTAGAGCCTTTCTAACGCAGTGTGAGGTGGCTTTGTCCCTGCAGCCTCAGACTTATGCGGAGGACCGTGCCCGCATCGCCTATGTTATTTCACTGCTGACAGGGTGTGCTCGGGAGTGGGGACCTCCGTCTGGGAGGCTGGGTCTCCCTGTTGCCACCGCTTCTAACTATTTAAGGAGGAGATGATTAAGGTCTTCGACCAGTCAGTTTTCGGACGCGAAGCTTCACGCCTTCTCACCACTATCCGCCAGGGGAGGAGAACAGTGGCCGACTTCGCCATAGAGTTTCACACCCTTTCCACCACATGTGAATGGAACGAGCCTGCCTTGGTCGCACGTTTTCTAGAGGGTTTGAATATGGATCTGAGGGAGGAGCTTTATGCCTGTGGTGCACCGGTCCAGCTCGACCAACTGATTGAACTGGCAATTCACCTGGATAGATGCTTTGAGCAATGGCGATGGACTCGTGCAGCTCCCCTTCCTTTTCGTGAGCCGCCTGCTGTTATGACTAGACCTGAGCCAGAACCCATGCAGCTGGGTAGCATTCGTCTCCTGCCAGATGAGAGACAATGTCGCATCTCCAACAGACTGCCTTTACTGCGGTGCCGCGGGCCACTTCGCAGTATCGTGTCCAGTAAAAGCTAGAGCTCGCCAGTAGACAGGGGAGTACTGGCGAGCGCTGCTGTCACATCCTCTCCACCCAAGTTCCGGACTACTCTGCCAGCGGTTCTTTGTTGGAAGGGCTTCTCTATGACGTGTTCCGTGCTGATTGACTCGGGATCAGAGGGGTACTTTATTGATGAGAGATGGGCACAGGAACACAGCATCCCTCTGGCGGATCTTTGCCCTGGATGGTTAGTGTACTGTCTAATGTTCACCGTGTCACCGGTCCGGTGAGTCTCACTATCTAAGGAAACCGTCAAGAGACTATTTCTTTCTTAATTTTTCAGTCCCCCTATACCCCCATTGTGTTAGGACTTCCCTGGCTAGTCCAGCATAATCCTTATATTGACTGGGTCAAGGGAACCGTCTTGTCTTGGAGTCTTTCTTGTCATGTTAATTGTTTAATGACTGCTATCCCTGCCCCCTCCTCTGCTTCTGTTTTTCAGGAGGAGTCTGGTTATCTGACTGGAGTCCCCGAGGAGCACAATGATTTGCGGGTGGTTTTCAGCCACTCCCGGGCCGTTTCCCTTCTGCCTCACCGTCCTTATGACTGTAGCATTGACCTCCTCCCCGGCACTATGCCCCCTCGCGGTAGTTTGTATTCCCTCTCGGCGCCCGAACGAGAGGCCTTGTATTAATTATTGAGGGTCGAATGACATAGCGATCAAGAACCATTATCCCTTGCCTCTTATGTTGGCAGCTTTTGAAATATTACAGGGCACAAAGATCTTCATTAAATTAGGTTTACGTAACGCATACCATCTTGTCAGCATTAAGCAGGGGGACGAATGGAAGACTGCGTTTAACACCCCTATTGGTCACTTTGAATATTGCGTTCTCCCGTTCAGGCTGGTCAACACTCCCGCTGTATTTCAGGCTTTGGTCAATGACGTCCTGTGGGACATGTTAAACGTCTCTGTATTTGTGTATCTGGACGACATTTTCATTTTCTCCCCCTCACTCGAAGTTCATGTTCAACACGTTCTCCGGGTTTTACAACGATTACTTGAGAACCGTCTTTTTGTCAAGTCTGAAAAGTGTTTGTTCCACTCTCGATCGGTCACTTTCCTGGGATCGGTGGTCCTGGCTGAAGGCATCGGCATGGATCCCGAGAAAGTGCGGGCAGTGCTCGATTGGCCCACTCCCGAATCCCGAGTTGCGCTACAGCGTTTTTTAGATTTTGCTAATTTTTACAGACGATCCATACGTAACTTTAGTCAAGTGGCCGCTCCGCTATCAGCCCTCACCTTGACTAAATCTCAATTTGTTTGGTCTGAGGTGGCGCAAGAGGCTTATGATCGACTCAAGAAATTACTCCGCGCCTATCTTAGTCACACCAGACCCTGAAAGACAATTTATAGTCGAGGTTGACGCTACCGACGTGGGAGTTTGAGCTATTCTATCGCAACGTTCTTCCCTAGATGACAAGGTTCACCCGTGTGCTTTTTTTTCCCATTGTCTTTCTCCGGCTGAGCTCAATAATGATGTGGGAAATCGGGAGCTTTTGGCGATTCAGCTAGCTTTGGGGGAGTGGCGACACTGGTTAGAGGGAACCTATGTTCCATTTATCGTTTGGACTGACCACCGCAATCTTGAGTACATCCGTTCCGCCAAGAGACTTAACACTCGTCAGGCCCGCTGGGCATTATTTTTTGGTCGTTTTAATTTTTCAATTTCATTTAGGCCCGGGTCTAAGAACCTTAAAGCCGGTGCCCTCTCACGGCAGTTCGGCTCCACAGAGGAGGCTTCGACCAGGGAGGCTATTATACCTCAGCACTGTGTTGTTGGAGCTGCCATCTGGGGAGTGGAACAGACTGTGAAGAGAGCTCTTTCTCTCATTGACAGGCCCCCTCGTGCCCCAACGGGAAGGTTATATGCTCTTCCGATCTCCAGTGGGGTCATGCCTCTAAATTAGTCGCTCATCCCGGGGTTAGGGGTACTTTAGCAGCTATTCATCTGAGATTTTGGTGGCCCACTAGAGTTAGTGACATACGCCGGTTCGTAGCTTCTTGTCCTGTCTGCGCTTAGACAAAGTCTAGCAACACCCCGCCTGCAGGTCTCCTCCGCCCTCTCCCCATCCCGTCACGCCCCTGGTTGCACATTGCTTTAGATTTCGTCACCGGTCTTCCGTCATCCGCCGGTAACACAGTTATTCTTACTGTGGTCGATCGCTTTTCTAAGGCCGCACGTTTTATTCCGCTTCCTAAACTACCGTCTGCTAAGGCTATCGCGCCAGTTGCGTCGGGTCCATCCTGTATTTAATGTATCCTTTGTCAAACCTGTCATTCGCGCCCCCACCCATCCCACCCTCCCCCCTCCTCCTCTTTACGAGGTGGTGTCCCTTTACAGAGTTCGCAGGTTACGTGATGTTTGTCCTCGGGGGCGTGGCCATCAGTTCTTGGTTGACTGGGAGGGCTACGGTCCTGAGGAAAGGCAGTGGATTCCGGCTCGGGATATCATGGACCGCTCGCTCATCGAGGACTTCTACCGGGCTCGCCGGGACTGTCCCTTGGGATAAGAAGAACAGATGGCAAAAGAAGAACAGCGCTTTGCGAGACATGCAACATACAAACCTCGGACAGCCAGACGACAACCTCCAATTTCATCAGTCATCTGAAGAGCCATTCTGCCTAGTAAGTGCTTATCAATTTGTTAATGTTATCTGGTTAGTTGATAGTTAGCTAATGTAATCATAGCTAAAGTATCCTTTAAAGGTTGTGTCAGCGATTTCAGGCCCAAAAAAGGCCCAAACATAAATGATCACATTCATCTAATCTTTCCTAACGATCCGTTAGCAGGCAATCAAAAAAATGAATTTCTTGCAGGGGTGGCGCTAGGGCTGGGCTAAGGGGGCTTAAGCCCTGAATGTTTATAGTAAAGCCCCGAATATTTTTTTTCTCTTGTCTTTCTCATAGAGCAAAACAATTAATCAGAAAAACAAATGTGAATAAGACTACAGCTGCCGTGATGACCTAATCATGAAAAGTGTATATTACAGTTTTATATATATTATATATATATATATTAGGGCTGCAACTAACGATTATTTTGATAATCGATTAATCTGTCGATTATTTTTACGAATAATCGATTAATCGGTTTATGTACTTATATTTTAGTTTTTTCCATTTTTTCCCCAAGTAAATTATTAATAAAGGGTCTTTATCATTCAGCATAGATTTTTAAGAGATTTTAACCATTTTGCATTGTCATATCCTCATCAAAAATATACCTGGAGTTGTTTTATTATGTTAGTAATCCTTTGTCGAACTCTTCTGCAATCAAAACACTGACCCATACTCTAGCAAAATTCACAAGGAGATTTCAAATATTGTTTTCACCATGGCAGTCCTTAGAGCTCCTAAAGTAGTTTAACATCCCAAACAAAGCTTAAGGAATCTTTGAGAACATATTTTCACGAAGTATAAGGATAAAACAGAATAAAATTGCAGTGCATTGTATTTTATTATTTACTGGGAAAAAGCTTTATAGCTTATGCTGTGAAATTGTAAACAATCCTTCGAAAAAAAGTGCCAATGGCATGAAACCTGAATGGAACTCACAATTTAAAGTAAAATCCATCAGAAGGTTGTCCAGAAAAAAAAAATTGGGACACACACAAAAAACCTGCTGTGTGAAAAAGAGCAGTGAATACTTTTAAAAGAAGTGCATTTTAAATATACTCAAACATTTACCTCTCTCATTCAGTCATAATTAGGCTGCAAGTCTGAATTATGAACTGGTAAACGACAAACTGATCACATAACATGTTAGTAAAGCTTTAAATGTTAACTGTTAAAAAGCAATGTTATCAGCTTTTACGACTAAACATTTGCAAACAACCTTGTACTGGAGAATCTGCACAAATAAAATTCTTAGGGGCCATTCACATATCACACCTAAAAACGCGTGGAAAACGCTAGTCGCGCCGCTTTCTCCTTCTTTCCAAAGCGCTCGGGCAGAAGCGCCCCTGAGGCGTCTGCCTTTGCTAAGCAACCATGACGTGTCCTCTCCATGAAGACCCGGAAATTTCAGCAAAGGATAAATGGATGCGGTGTGGACGCGCCTGGAAAAACGGGCGCATCGCACCGCGTGTGTGTCGCGACCGCGTCGCTTCCATTATGGGAGTGCATACTGCGCGCCTAAATAGGAAATAACGAACTTGAGCACGCAAAAGACACGATATGTGAACGGCCCCTTAAACAGTTCAGTAGTGCAGACTTTACAGGTTACTCTTCATTTTGAAGGCTCAAAGTAAAGTACTCCCACTTCCCGCTGAATGCTGCAGAGACGCTGTTCGGGAAGCACGTGACATAAAACGAGGCCAGCTATTGGCTATTCGCTACTTCACCTGCTGTACTGGCTGAGTAAATCCTCCGGTGGCTCATTACTGCCACACTTTGGTCACCGCAGATTTGAAATATGCACGAAATGAGCCGCTTATGGCAAATAAAATTTATTTAGCAACGAATCGATTACTAAATTAGTTGACAACTATTTTAATAATCGATTAAATCGATTCGTTGTTTCAGCTCTTATATATATATATTCCCTTTGCATTAAAGGTACTCACAAGTATGTTTTTTGTTTTGCGCAAGCTCACCCCATGGTGGGATCAACATGATGCCACATCGTGTTCGGCTTGCAGACAAGACCCCTCTCGAATCTTACATTTTGCAAGTTGTAAAAGAGGTATTGACATATGGATAAACTCTGAGTGTGTGTGTGTGTGTGTGTGAGAGAGAGAGAGAGAGAGAGAGAGAGAGAGAGAGATTGAGTGAGTGTGTGTGAGAGAGAGCGAGAGAGAGAGTGTGATAGAGATTGTGCGTGTGAGAGAGCGAAAGTGAGTGTGTGTGTGTGTGTGAGAGAGAGAGAGAGAAAGAGAGAGTGTGTGTGTGTGAGAGAGAGAGACTATGTGAGAGAGAGAGTGTGTGTGAGAGTGAGTGTGTGTGTGAGAAAGAGAGAGAGAAAGAGTGTGAGAGTGAGTGTGTGAGAGGGAAAAGAAATGTAACAAAGTTTAATGTGGTATGCAAACTGTGTTTGAGAGAGAGAGAAAGAGAGAGGGATGTGTTCATAGAGGAGTCTGTTGGATGTTAAGCTGTTATTTGTTTTATGGACTTAAAACATTTCGAACACTGTCGGCAGAATTGAAAAATAAATAATTTTATGAAGTTACAATTTTGTTTGATTCCATTATGTATTTTCTGAACACGAGTATTTACAATGCATATATATATATATATATATATATATATATATATATATATATATATATATATATATATCTATCTATCTTGTCTTTTCACTTTATTAAGATCAGATTCTGCAGATTCTACAATAATAAGGTGACTTGACCTACTACAGGACTTGACTTGACATAGCTTGTTACTTGACTTGACTTGCCAAAGAAAAAAAATACTTGGGACTTACTTGAGACTTGAAGGTTAAGACTTGAGACTTACTTGAGACTTGCACATGTGTGACTTGGTCCCATCTCTGGTATGTGGTTGCAGACAGTCTTGGTGCACATGCTCTAGCAGGATTTTTCGGGGGAATATTTTTGTAGGTTTTGCACTGCTACACGCACAGATATTCTGGAGGTCAGAGATGGTGCCTTTCCTCTCAGATCTGAAGAGCAGCATGATGAACATGTAGCAGATGCATGTAAGAAAGTAGAAGCATGTTGTGGGGTAAAAAATGCTTGACCTTTATCTAAGAACCTCTCATACTTTAAAGTTACTGCAGGTTTTCCACCAGATGTGGCCCATGATCTCGTAGAAGGTATATTTACATAGAAGAAATATTTCACCTTTGATCATCTTAATAAGCTGATTCAGGAATTCCCATTTAAGTGGGGAGATAAAACCAATCACCCTCATGTGCTTCCACTCACTTTTTCAAGGAAAAAAACTATTGGGGGAAACGCACATGAGAATTGGAGTTTGCTGTCATAAATCCATGCATTTGTGACCTCAAGGTTAAATTATTGTAGTGCTTTATTGGGTGGTTGTTCTGCACGCTTAGTAAACAAACTACAGCTAATCCAAAATTAAGCAGCAAGAGTTCTTACTAGAACCAGGAAGCATGACCATATTAGCCCGGTTCTGTCAACACTGCACTGGTTCCCTATCAAACATTGTATAGATTTTAAAATATTGCTTATTACTTATAAAGCCTTGAATGGTTTAGCACCTCAGTATTTGAATGAGCTCCTTTTACATCATATTTGATAATACCTAGAATATCAAAATCAACTGCGGGCGGCAGATCCTTTTCTTATTTGGCTCCTAAACTCTGGAATAACCTACCTAACATTGTTCGGGAGGCAGACACACTCTTGAAGTTTAAATCTAGATTAAAGACCCATGTCTTTAACCTGGCTTACACATAACATACTATGTTTTTAATATCCAAATCAGTTAAAGGATTTTTAGGCTGCATTAATTAGGTAAACTAGAACCAGGAACACTTCCCATAACACCTGAGGTACTTGCTACATCATTTCAAGAATGGCATCTACGCTAATATTAGTCTGTTTCTGTCTTATTCCGAGGTCACCCTAGCCACCAGATCCAGTCTGTATCCAGATCAGAGGGTCAATGCAGTCACCCAGATCCAGTACGTATCCAGACCAGATGGTGGATCAGCACCTAGAAAGGACCGCCCTGAAAGTCAGCGGAGACCAGGGCAACTAGAGCCCCAGATACAGATCCCATGTAAAGACCTTGTCTCAGACAACCACCAGGACAAGACCACAGGAAACCGATGATTCTTCTGCACAATCTGACTTTGCTGCAGCCTGGAATTGAATTGCTGGTTTCGTCTGGTCAAAGGAGAACTGGCTCGGTTCCTTGCCACCATTGCCTCTGGCTTGCTTATTTGGGGTCACTTCATCTACAGCGATATCATTGACTTGATTTGCAAATAAACGCACAGACACTATTTAAACTGAACAAAGATGACATCACTGAATTCAATAATGAACTGCCTTTAACTGTAATTTTGAATTATTGACACACTGTTTTCCTGATGAATGTTGTTCAATTGCTTTGACGCAATGTATTTTTTAAAAATAGCTATATAAATAAAGGTGACTTGCTGTGGCTAATACCATTTATTGTTGGAAAACTTATACCTCAGGATGAACCTTCTTGGGAACACATTCTTCTCCTGAAAGACATTGTTGAACTTGTTGTGTGTCCTGTGCATACTACTTTATCAGTTGCATACTTGGAGAGCAAAATATATGAACACTGCAATTTATTCCAAGGACTTTTTACAGAAAGAAAGCTTTTGCCAAAACATCACTTTCTGGAACATTATCCAGCAACGTTTTTTTAAACAAGTAGCTAGGCACACTAACAGTTTAAAAAATATCACCAAGACTTTAGCCAGGAAACATCAGCTCATGGTTGGTCAATTTATGCAGTCAGGCGGGTGTGATGAATTGTACAGGTTGTACAATTCATCACAAGGGGGGCCAGTTCTCCTCTGACCAGACGAAACCAGTAGTTGAATTCCAGGCTGCAGCAAAGTCAGATTGTGCAGAAGAATCATCTGTTTCCTGTGGTCTTGTCCTGGTGGTCCTCTGAGACAAGGTCTTTATGTTCATATTCATATTCATATTCATTCTTTATTGTCCTCAATAGAGGACATTTGTTTCCACAGTCATTACCAAAAGTAACATTCAACACTCATAACAAGCACGTACAACACAGAATTTTGTACACATGAGTAGATTAGGCTTTCTGTAAATTCAGCGCTCTTATTGCTGAAATTACAAAGCTTTTCCCTAGTCGTGATTTTTTTTATGAGGCAGTTGTCTATCTCTGCGACCTGAGGGAAGAAGGGTGAAACACGAGTTAAGAGGGTGGCTGGGGTTTTGTATGATGGTATTTGCTCTGCGAATGGTAGCAGCATCAATGAGTGCCGGCAAGTTGGGTGTGGGAAGACCAATTATTTTTGAAGATGTCTTAGTGATTCTAAGAAGCTTGTTCCTATTAGTGAGAAAAAGTATAGTGAAATAGCAGGTGGCACAGTACAGAAGGATGGGTTCAATGATGCTACGGTACAAAAGAAGAAGAAGATGTGGTTTGACTGAGAGAGATCTGAGTTTACGTATGACAGATAGTCTCTGTTGGCAGCGCCTGTGAATGTCTGTGGTGTGATGGTGAAAACTCAATTTATCATCCAAAATAATGCCAAGGTACCTGAAGCTGTCCACTGATGGCCCTTGATGGAGATATGGCAGTGAGCAGTGAAGGATTTTTGGCGCATGTCCAGGATAAGTTCTTTTGTTTTAATAATATTAAGAAGGAGTAGATCAGGTGAATTAAGTTTGCAAAGTGTATAAACTGACAAAATATTTTATTATGTGCTTCTGTGACTGTTGCACATTCAGTGGTGCAATTTAGAGTATCAAACCTGGCATAGAATTTGTTCAAGTCTTTGGCAAAAAGAGCTGAGATCAGTAGATGTAGGAATCCTGGCATTTGAAGTGGTTCCAGTGAGTGTCTTCACCTTCTGAAAAGCCTGCCTGGTGTTCATACTACTGAAATCCTTTTCTAATTTGTCCTTATATGCAAGTTTTGCCTTTTGATTTAATTTTTCACAGAGCGATTAATGTCTCAGTGAAAGCCACTCTTTGCAATTAAATGCTTGTTTTTTCTGTCACAGTCTTCTGTCTTTCTGTCTTTGTCTTTCTGTGAGCACATGGCACCAAATAAACACAACACAAGCCATGTGCTCTCTTCTTTCCTTTTCTGACCCCGCCCACCTTGTCACCTCATTACTGTTTAGTTGCTCCACCTGTGTTTCTCCCTTGCTCCCTGACTCATTACCTTATTCACTCTGTACACCTGTTGCATCCACTCACTCTGTACACCTGTGCACATAATCACTCACACAGCTGTTCCCTATTTGTTCACAAGTATATAGTTTCGTCTCACCCACCACTCTGCCTGGCTATATTGTAATGTCTATGTGGATTACCTGTGTTTCTTGTGCTCGTGTTCCGGCTTGTCCCTGTGATTCATTTTGGTTTTGTTTTTGCCGTGTTGGCCTTTTAGTTCTCGTTTGTTCTTGTTATAATAAAGTGTCTCTTCCCTGCACTTGGACCCAGATCTTGTTCTTTTACACGGCGCCGTTTCTACCGCGCCGTGACAATTTCTCTTTGAGTTTGAGTTTTATTTGGCCAGTCATCCATGGTCTCGAGTTGGGATATCTTTTAACAGTTTTGACTGGAATACTAGTTGCCATGCAAAACTTGATGTAGTCAGTTATCTCTGTTTTTTTATGTAGGTCGCCGTCAAAAATACTCCTGTCTGTACATGCAAATGACCCTTGAAGTTGTGCAGTTGTATCCTCTGTCCACTGGGTTATGCTATATGTAACTGGCTTTTCTCTCTTCAACAATTGTCTATATTGTGGGAGCAAAAAGACGATGTTGTGATCAGCGGAGCCTAATGGAGGCTGCACGCAAGCAGTATAAGCATTATTTATGTTCCTGTAACAACAAATATTTTATTATGTGCTTCTGTGACTGTATGCAGTGTTATACATTTTATGCGAATGTCTTTGGAATGCCTATGAGAGAGATTTGAACTTTATTCACATTAATCTGCAGTTTTTCACAAGTTCATCAAACAACCACTGTAAGAATATTTCATCAAGCACGGTGAGTAATGGCTTCGCCTGCTATCGTTATTTTCACATCTTGCCACATGTACAGTTTATCTATCTCTGTCGCTGATGAGGGATTCACATGTGATAAATGCAGGGAAATAGTTAGGCTGACAGAGAAGATTTCACAATTAGAGACACGCATCCAAACTTTAATTGAGGACAGTAAGAATGTTAGGGCTCTAGATACGGCTTTAGATGCGTCTAGCTCAGGGATTCCTGTACATTGTCCGGTTCCGGCAGAGCCCCTGCAGCAGGGCAACTGGGTGACGGTGAGGCTGCGTAGTCGTGGGTCAAAACATCGCTCTTCTGTTCCGATCAAAACATTAAACAGGTTCTCCCCACTCAGTGATGCACCCACTGAAAAACCTGATGAAAGTGCTCTAGTTATTGGTGATTCTATTGTACGGAACGTGAATATAGAGACACCAGCCACCATAGTCAAATGTTTACCGGGAGCCAGACCGCCTGACATCTTGGCAAATTTAAAAGTGCTGGCAAATGCTAAACGTAAATACAGTAAGATTGTTATTCATGCCGGCGCTAATGATGTTCGTCTTCGCCAGTCGGAGATCACTAAAAATAACTTTAAAGAGGTGTGTGAACTTGCAAGCACGATGTCAGACACTGTAATATGCTCTGGTCCCCTCCCTGCTTACCGTGGTGATGAGATGCATAGCAGATTGTCATCACTCAATGGCTGGATGTCTAAGTGGTGCCCACAGCATAACATAGGTTTCATAGACAATTGGACGAGCTTTTGGGGCAGACCTGACCTGTTTAAAAGAGATGGTCTTCATCCCACCGGGGTGGAGCTGCTCTTCTCTCTAGAAATATGGCAAATAGTCTTAGAGTTCATACTTGACTAACTGGGGCCCAGGTCAGGAAGCAGACAGACTGGCTAAACCGACTGTCTGCTAGCTGCCTCCTGTCACAGAGGTCAGATAATTCTCAGCACATAGAGACTCTTTCACCTAGATATCACACTATAGAGACTGTGTCTGTTCCCCGAACTAGAAAATACAAAAAACGTCCAAACCAAGTTAAGGTTAATAATTTAATTGAGGTTCAACAAATAAAAAACAAATGCAGTATGGATAAACAAATGATAAAGCTTGGCTTATTGAATATCAGATCCCTTTCTACGAAAATACTTTTTGTAAATAATATGATAACTGATCATAATATAGATGTGCTCTGTTTGACAGAAACCTGGCTAAAACCTGATGATTACATTATTTTAAATGAGTCCACCCCCCAAGATTACTGTTATAAACACGAGCCACGACTAAAAGGCAAAGGTGGAGGTGTTGCTTCAATTTATAACAACGTTTTCAGGATTTCTCAGAGGGCAAGCTTCAAGTATAACTCATTTGAAATAATGGTGCTACATATAACATTATCCAGAGAAACAAATTTTAATGATAAATCCCCTGTTATGTGTGTACTGGCTACTGTATACAGGCCACCAGGCCACCATACAGACAAACAAAGAGTTTGGTGATTTTACATCCGAGTTAGTTCTGGATGCAGATAAAGTTTTAATAGTTGGTGATTTTAATATCCATGTCGATAATGAAAAAGATGCATTGGGATCAGCATTTATAGACATTCTGAACTCTATTGGTGTTAGACAACATGTTTCAGGACCTACTCATTGTCGAAATCATACTCTAGATTTAATACTGTCACATGGAATTGATGTTGATAGTGTTAAAATTATTCAGCCAAGTGATGATATCTCAGATCATTATTTAGTTCTGTGCAAACTTCATATAGCCAAAATTGTAAATTCTACTTCTTGTTACAAGTATCGAAGAACCATCACTTCTACCACAAAAGACTGCTTTTTAAGTTATCTTCCTGATGTATCCAAATTCCTTAGCATATCCAAAACCTCAGAACAACTTGATGATGTAACAAAAACTATGGACTCTCTCTCTAGCACTTTAAATACAGTTGCTCCTTTACGCTTAAGGAAGGTTAAGGAAAACAGTTTGACACCATGGTATAATGAGCATACTCGCACCCTAAAGAGAGCAGCCTGAAAAATGGAGCGCAGCTGGAGGAAAACAAAACTAGAGGTATTTCGTATTGCTTGGCGGGAAAGAAACATATCCTACAGAAAAGCATTAAACTCTGCTAGATCTGATTACTTTTCTTCTCTTTTAGAAGAAAACAAACATAACCCCAGGTATTTATGCAATGCAGTGGCTAAATTAACGAAAAATAAAGCCTCAACAAGTGTTGACATTTCCCAACACCACAGCAGAAATGACTTCATGAACTACTTTACTTCTAAAATCGATACTATTAGAGATAAAATTGCAACCATTCAGTCGTCAGCTACAGTATCACATCAGACAGTGCACTATAGACCCCCTGATGAACAGTTCCACTCATTCTTTACTATAGGAGAGGAAGAATTGTATAAACTTGTTAAATCATCTAAACCAACAACATGTATATTAGACCCTATACCATCTAAGCTCCTAATAGAGATGCTCCCAGAAGTCATAGGTCCTCTTTTGACTATTATTAATTCCTCATTGTCATTAGGATATGTCCCCAAAACTTTCAAACTGGCTGTTATTAAGCCTCTCATAAAAAAAAAAAAAAAACACAACTTGACCCCAAAGAACTAGTTAATTATAAACCAATCTCGAATCTCCCTTTTCTGTCCAAGATACTAGAAAAGGTGGTATCCTCACAATTATATTCCTTCTTAGAGAAAAATGGTATAGGTGAGGATTTCCAGTCAGGATTTAGATCGTATCATAGTACTGAGACTGCTCTCCTTTGAGTTACAAATGATCTGCTCTTATCATCTGATCGTGGGTGTATCTCTCTATTAGTTTTATTGGATCTTAGTGCTGCGTTTGACACAATTGACCACAACATTCTTTTGCATAGACTTGAACACTTTGTTGGCATCAGTGGAAGTGCATTAGCATGGTTTTAAATTGTACTTATATGACCGCCATCAGTTCGTAGCAGTGAATGAAGATGTATCATATCGATCACAAGTGCAGTATGGAGTACCTCAAGGCTCAGTACTAGGGCCGCTACTCTTCACGTTACCTTTGGGAGATATCATCAGGAAACATGGTGTTAGCTTTCACTGTTATGGTGATGATACTCAGCTCTATATTTCTTCGCGGCCCGGTGAAACACACCAATTTGAAAAACTAATGGAATGCATAGTCGATATAAAAAATTGGATGAAGAGTAATTTCTTACTGCTAAATTCAGAAAAAACAGAGGTGTTAATTATAGGACCTAAAAACTCTGCTTGTAATAACCTAGAACACTGTCTAAGACTTGATGGTTGCTCTGTCAATTCTTCGTCATCAGTTAGGAACCTAGGTGTGCTATTTGATCGCAATCATTCCTTAGAAAGCCACGTTTCTAGCATTTGTAAAACTGCATTTTTCCATCTCAAAAATATATCTAAATTACGGCCTATGCTCTCAATGTCAAATGCAGAAATGTTTATCCATGCATTTATGACTTCAAGGTTAGATTATTGTAATGCTTTATTGGGTGGTTGTTCTGCACGCTTAGTAAACAAACTACAGCTAGTCCAAAATGCAGCAGCAAGAGTTCTTACTAGAACCAGGAAGTATGACCATATTAGCCCGGTCCTGTCATCGCTGCACTGTCTCCCTATCAAACAATGTATAGATTTTAAAATATTGCTTATTACTTATAAAGCCATGAATGGTTTAGCACCTCAGTATTTGAATGAGCTCCTTTTACATTATACTCCTCTATGTCCGCTACATTTTCAAAACTCAGGAAATTTGATAATACCTAGAATATCAAAATCAACTGCGGGTGGCAGGTCCTTTTCCTATTTGGCGCCGAAACTCTGGAATAACCTACCTAACATTGTTCGGGAGGCAGACACACTCTTGCAGTTTAAATCTAGATTAAAGACCCATCTCTTTAACCTGGCATACACATAACATACTTATATGCTTTTAATATCCAAATCCATTAAAGGACTTTTAGGCTGCATTAATAAGGTAAACCGGAACCGGAAACACTTCACATAACATGTACCTTCTACATCATTAGAAGAATGGCATCTACGCTAATATTTGTCTGTTTCTCTCTTGTTCCGAGGTCACCGTGGCCACCAGATCCAGTCTGTATCCAGATCAGAGGGTCACTGCAGTCACCCGGATCCAGTACGTATCCAGACCAGATGGTGGATCAGCACCTAGAAAGGACCTCTACTGCCCTGAAAGACAGCGGAGACCAGGACAACTAGAGCCCCAGATACAGATCCCCTGTAAAGACCTTGTCTCAGAGGAGCACCAGGACAAGACCACAGGAAACAGATGATTCTTCTGCACAATCTGACTTTGCTGCAGCCTGGAATTGAACTACTGGTTTCGTCTGGTCAGAGGAGAACTGGCCCCCCAACTGAGCCTGGTTTCTCCCAAGGTTTTTTTCTCCATTCTGTCACCGATGGAGTTTCGGTTCCTTGCCGCTGTTGCCTCTGGCTTGCTTAGTTGGGGTCACTTCATCTACAGCGATATCATTGACTTGATTGCAAATAAATGCACAGACACTATTTAAACTGAACAGAGATGACATAACTGAATTCAATGAACTGCCTTTAACTATCATTTTGCATTATTGACACACTGTTTTCCAAATGAATGTTGTTCAGTGCTTTGACGCAATGTATTTTGTTTAAAGCACTATATAAATGAAGGTGATTGATTGATTGATTGATTGATTGAAGGAGACTATCTGTACACCATTGGGTGAAATTGGCAACAGATTGATGATATGCTGTAACTGATTCCGTACCAGTGAGGAGGGCGAGTTTGGCTGTGTCATCCGAGTATTTTAAATACTTTGTGATGTCAGAAGAACTACGGCAGTCGTCAGTATATAATGTGTAAAGGAACGGACTGAGGACACAGCCTTGAGGGGCTCAAGTATTGACAGTAATGGTGGAGGATGTTATACTACCCACCCTTACTGCCTGTGGTCTGTCACTGAGAAAATTATAAATCCAGTGGATAAAAAGTGTTGGCACGTGAAGTTTTTGGAGTTTAGTTATCATGAGGTGACGGTTGTATTGTATTAAAGGCGGAACTGAAGTCTACGAAAAGAATCCTGGTATAATGGCCAGGAGAATCCAGATGTTGGAGGAGAGTATGAAGAAGGCATGCAACAGCATCCTCTGTTCCTCTTTTGGCCCTGTAGGCAAACTGGTCCAGCTGTGGTCCGACAACCAGAAGGATATTGTTTAATACCAGTTTCTCAGCACATTTTGCTATTATAGAGGTAAGTGCTACTGGTCTGTAATGATTCAGTTCACAGGGACGAGATCTTTTGGGTAAAGGAATAATAGTGGCAGTTCTCCAGAGGGCGGGGACAGTTGCTGTCTGTAGTGACTCTTTAAAAAGTGAATAAAGAACAGGAGATAACTCCAAGGCACAAGTTCTTGAGCAGCCTCCCGGTGATTCCATCTGGGCCAGGGGCCTTTCCAGTGTGGCACCTCCTGAGCTGCTGACAGACATCTCCCACCGTTAATGGGACACTATGTGGCTCTTCAGGAGTGGGTAGGCTCCTGAGCATTCTTTCACATTCAGTGGTGCAATTTAGAGTATCAACCCTGGCATAGAATTTGTTCAAGTCTTTGGCAAAAAGAGCTGAGATCAGTAGATGTAGGAATCCTGGCATTTGAAGTGGTTCCAGTGAGTGTCTTCACCTTCTGAAAAGCCTGCCTGGTGTTCATACTACTGAAATCCTTTTCTAATTTGTCCTTATATGCAAGTTTTGCCTTTTGATTTAATTTTTCACAGAGCGATTAATGTCTCAGTGAAAGCCACTCTTTGCAATTAAATGCTTGTTTTTTCTGTCACAGTCTTCTGTCTTTCTGTCTTTGTCTTTCTGTGAGCACATGGCTTGTGTTGTGTTTATTTGGTGCCATGTGCTCTCTTCTTTCCTTTTCTGACCCCGCCCACCTTGTCACCTCATTACTGTTTAGTTGCTCCACCTGTGTTTCTCCTTTGCTCCCTGACTCATTACCTTATTCACTCTGTACACCTTGTAAGGGAAACAGGTCAATTTAGCTCAAAGGGAATCATTTAAGATTTTAAAGGGAATTTGAATAGAATCACTGTTTCACGGCTGGTCACGGAGACACCCTGCGATTCAGTGAACTAGCCGTTTAACATCAAATCTGCGCTGGATACTAATATCCAAACTATAGTGAAAACACTATTAATTAGCACAGTAACAAGATCGGCAGTTTAAGACATTAACTTGTAAGCACAAAACACAAGATACTTCTCTTTTCAATATGAATAAGGCTTTATTAGATAAATCTAAGACATATAAACTAATCTAACACATAAACGCACGCACACACACATTCACACAAGTTGCAGGAAGGTCGAAAGTTAGGGAAAGATGAGTTTAAGAGAATGGAAATATGGAATTCCAAGTTTACAGCAATACGTTAAATTGCATAGACATGAACAACCATCAATCACGTAATTAGCCCTTGCATTGAATTCCTCAATGTGACTAAAATTATATTAGATACACCAGCACAACAAATATCTGGGGATACGTTGCCTTCGTTTCCTGTGAAAGGGACTCCCGTTGAAAGGGGTATCCCGGTGTCGCTGATTGGCTGGAAGTTCAGTAGTGAAGTGACGTCTTGGGAAGCCCGTGGTTGTTGGGCGTTGGCTGAAAGTGCAGAGTCGTGTGCGCTGGTCGAAGTTGAACGGGCATCCGAGGTCAGGCGTCAGAGACTCGACGTTACAAAACTTAACTCAGAACACGAAACTCTCAAACGGAAAAGAAAAGAAATAAAGTTTGACGAGACTAGGTTGTGTTCCTTCTCATCGTGGCATAGTAGCAGCAGGCAGGCACGCTGGAACCGCGCTCAAAGAACAATGATTACTAACCGCATGGCTAGATGCTACAAGCTAAAGCTAGGTAGCAACGCTACAAGCTAAAAGCTAAGAGCAGGCATGACTAATAGCATGACTGATAGCACGAGCAAGGCTGGAACTAAAAGCAGACTAAAAGCGAAATTACATCGTGTCCAAAGTATTTAAACTTCCTTGTTGGCCACCCCTCAAATGTTGCCTTGACCAATCAGATATGGTCTTGGGTCTGGGGTCATAAATTATTTGTTTATCTTACCAAGCATGTGGTTCCTGCCTCGCAGGATCTAATTTTGGACATGATTCCTATAACACAATTATGATATATTTTACAAATAAATGATTGTCAGGACAATATCAAGCAAGAAAATTCGATTATATCACTACTAGTCATGACTAGTTATCAAAAAACATACACAATAAGTGATTATACATGATAGTCAAATGTGTGGGTTACACATAAATGAATATGGAGTTAAGCAATGGAACGATTCATTTATAAGTCTTTTTGAGTTCATTCTGGTCCATATATAATGTACAACAAGCAGTTTCTTTGCCATTCTCTGGCAAAGGGACTTTTCTGTGAAGACATAGGTTTAAAGCCCTTCCCCCTTAGGAATTTCAGTCTGGTTCTGCCTGATGGGGGAAGTCAGTGCAAGTATTTAACATGATCTCCTGGGTTTACATGTGATGTCCAGCGTTGCATTTCAATCACGAACAATAAATTTGACAATCTCTTCTTTGAATTAAAATTGTTAATAATTGTTCTATTGGTGTTAATGTTGAAAGCTGTTGTGTGAACAAGTTGGTTGGTTGGTTGGTTATCTTGCTTGGTTCTTGTGGCACTAGAACTGATTTATGACTTCCTGAGGAGTTCGGCTCTCGTTTCAATGCACACAGCTCTGATAGACTCTTTAATTTGTCTGGTTTGACTCATTTCTGCTACAACCTGTTGCATCCACTCACTCTGTACACCTGTGCACATAATCACTCACACAGCTGTTCCCTATTTGTTCACAAGTATATAGTTTCTTCTCACCCACCGCTCTGCCTGGCTATATTGTAATGTCTATGTGGATTACCTGTGTTTCTCGTGCTCGTGTTTTCCGGCTTGTCCCTGTGATTCATTTTGGTTTTGTTTTTGCCGTGTTGGCCTTTTAGTTCTCGTTTGTTCTTGTTATAATAAAGTGTCTCTTCCCTGCACTTGGACCCAGATCTTGTTCTTTTACACGGCGCCGTTTCTACCGCGCCGTGACAATTTCTCTTTGAGTTTTATTTGGCCAGTCATCCATGGTCTCGAGTTGGGATATCTTTTAACAGTTTTGACTGGAATACTAGTTGCCATGCAAAACTTGATGTAGTCAGTTATCTCCGTTTTTTTATGTAGGTCGCCGTCAAAAATACTCCAGTCTGTACATGCAAATGACCCTTGAAGTTGTGCAGTTGTATCCTCTGTCCACTGGGTTATGCTATATGTAACTGGCTTTTCTCTCTTCAACAATTGTCTATATTGTGGGAGCAAAAAGACGATGTTGTGATCAGCGGAGCCTAATGGAGGCTGCACGCAAGCAGTAGAAGCATTATTTATGTTCCTGTAACACAGGTATAACACATTATTTTTTCTAGTGGGGGAATCAACATACTGCTCAAAGGATGGGAAGACACTGTCAAGTTTGCAGCTATTAAAATCCCCCATAATAAACACCGGAGCCTCAGGGTATTTAGCCTCAGGCAGAGCATGCACCACCCATCCACCCATCTTTACAGGGGATCTGTTGCTCTAGTTGTCCTGGTCTCGGCTGTCTTTCAGGACAGTAGAGGTCCTTTCTAGGTGCTGATCCATCATCTGGTCTGGATACGTGCTGGATCCGGATTCAGTGAATCGCAGGGCGTCTCAGTGATCAGCCGTGAAACAGTGATTCTGTTCAAATTCCCTTTAAAATCTTAAACGAATCCCTTTGAGCTAAATTGACCTGTTTCCCTTACATTTTATGGTGGAGAAAGTGGGCAGTCTATGTCAGACTCGTAGACCGGCTTTACAAAACGTAACTGTAGTAAGTGAACTTAACCCTCTTGGCGCCACGGTCGAGTTTACTCGACAAGATGCGGCACTGTATAAAACGGCCGATTTTGTCAAATAGGGTGTCAAATTTCATGCAACCTCCCCTGCACCAGATAGCAGACATGTAATACTTCATCTCTGACTCAAAAAAACGTCATGCTCCTATACAAAATCTTCAAGGTAGAGCGCATTGAATCAGTGCGAAAAAAAGCGGAGCTAGTGTGAGAGTGAGCCATTTTTTATCTGACCAATATTGTCAACGTCAGCGAGTATTGGCATTAGATTATTATTATTATCATTATTATTATTATTATCTAATGGCATCAATAAAGCTTCAATAAAGCCGCAATGAGGTCTTGGGACTTCCATTCGCGGACACTGATTCTGAAGGGGAATATCTGCATTCAGAAGATGCCGGTGATACTGAAAGTGAAAGTATAGCCCTACACAAAGCACAACAAATCCTTTGCCCAAATGGTCCTTTGCCAAATGTCAGAGGTGTGAACAATGTTTGCCGGGGTCAGAGTGTTCATTGCGAAATTAGCAGGCGTGTTACTGTTGCGGGGACGAGGCGGGAGATTTTTACCATGCTACACATGTATATTTGTCTTCTGACCGTACCTCTCCGCAATCGCGGCGACAGTATTGTAGTGGAGACTTTGCCTAATGCCACTGGGTATGTTAGACAAGGTCGAAGTATTCATAGGACAGTTAGGAGGCAAGGTGGAGAGTAGCAATGACACTGACAGTAGTCCGAGCTGTGCACATTCGGCGCGTGTGTGAGGCTGATCTGGCCGCGCTGCTCATAGCAGAAGCAGAGACGATGTGACACGGGGCATAGCTTTTGAACTAAACAGGTCTTGTCTACTTGTGTTTGTGTGTCATATGAATAATATATATGTGCCCCATACATGGAATCAGAGTGCCTGCTGCATGTAGTAAATTGAAAATCTCTACAGAAAAAGGCCAACCGCTAAATGCATTTGGTTTGTTTCTACCATTTATTAGTAATGATTTACACAGTTTGTTTACTACTTATTATTTACCTGAGCATTCAGTATTGTGAAATATAGCACACAGAAGGTGAGGGACATTTTTTGGGGGAAAGAAGTTCTGCAGTTTATTATTTAAATGTGACTTTTCATGAAAATTCTATAATTCAAGAATGCCACCCCATATGACGTCATAATATGCAAATTAGATGGGAAAATAAAATCCCTATATAAACATTGGGTCATCCTTAATATTTCTATAATTTACAGAAAGTCTCTATCTTTTATACATTTTAAGATATAGCCTTTTGAAATTAAGATGTCAAAATTGAACGTTTTAGGAAAAAACCTCTGGCGCCTAATGGGTTAAAAGCAACCATCTGAGATCGTACAATAAGGTAGAAATTGAGCGTGTCCCTGATTTTTGTAATGCCTTATAGCTGATTTGATTTCACTGCGTGTTCCAGTGGCTCTCAAAAGCTATCTGAAATATATAGCCAACTGAAATATTTCAGGTCTTTTATTGTTTTAATACTGATGATTTTGGCATACAGCTCATGAAAACCCGTAAATCGGTGAATAAAGAATAGTTTTGAGTGTGTTTCTCAATCTATTTATCAAAGCCCCCATATTCATATTTCATAAAGTCTGATTGCCAGTGCGTGTTCCACTGCCGAATCAAATTTGATATTGACTCCCCTAAGTTAAACATTAGAGAATAATGTTTGCCTGTCTGTGTCCGTTCACAAAGTCAATGCAATCTCGCGTAACACTGCGTGTGTCTGAGAATAATTTGAATGGGAGTGTTCTAAAAGCTTGATCAAGTAAATGTTAACTGTGTACCAACAGCGAAAACCAAAAAAACATTGTGTTTGTGTCCAGAGAAACTGGCACGGAGATTCATATCGCTATCACTATGTTCCTTTAACTATAGCACAAAGCTGCTATTTGAAATAAGATAAGTTTAACTCTATACGAACTGAGAGTTTAAGTGCCACATTGCAAAACCAACTAAACGCTGTGTTGTTATCTGTACAGTGTTTAAATGAGTCGACATTTCATGTACCATGCTTAACTGTTGCAACTATGCAACGATTCATGTGCTAACTTTAATCCACTAGAGTGTTATTTGGTTGCCACAGTTACCGTGACACGGAAGTCTTAACTTACTTGCAACTCTGAACCGCGCAGCACATCGACGCTTCAATTTACATTGAAGTCTATGTTAAAGCCACTAGCCTCAAAGGTTAGCCGTTAGCATTAGCATCCAGTGGTTGAATAGTGTGTGTTTGGGCAACGCTGACATGATTTAACCCTTAAAACATCTCAACTAACACTTGCTGGTCTCTTTCTCTCTCGTATTGCTCTCTTTTCTCACTATACCACTTATTTTCATTTTACTAGAAAGGGAAATACTGACTCACAATTATTAATTGTCAAATTGAAATTTAATTGACACATTAAATTTATTTTGAATCATTCAAAATTTCCCTCTCAGATCATTTCATATGATGCTTTATTTCTAGTATTCTCTTTTGGGCCTAATTATTTTAGGAATGAATAAGCCTTAAACTTTGAAAGTTTAAGTAAACTTATTCTACCTAATTTATTTATTACCTATCTGAATATATGCTATTCAGACCTTGATTTATTTGATTGCGTTTTACCCCTCTTCCTGTTTTGGTTACACTTAACCACTATTGTTTTACTTATTGATTTCCTACAAGCACAAACAAGAGCCAAAAAAAGAGAAACATCTCTTAGCCTCATCACTGCTGAGCAGAGCAGAGTCCCACGTCCAAGAACTGGCATATGATGAAAGGAGTGAAGGGCCACAACCCAAAACCTCACCTGCCTTCGCCACACAACCCTTTCTTGCCAACGAAAGAAAACCTCCTGTCCAAGACCTTGGAGCTACACACGGGATGACCATCAAAGGCCTCAACAAGCTGTCTGAAAACATCAGCAGGTTCAATCCAGACTCCACAGAGAGCCCCGACATCCAGGCTTACCTGCGAGATATTGAATTTCATTTGGAATTGAGACCTCATGTGACTGACAGAGACTGGTTATACCTCCTTAGAGCCACGTCCAGTCCCGAGGTACGGAACTTTCTAGATCGACAGCCCAGTCAAACAAAGTCAAACTACCAGCGACTTTGTGAGGTCCTGATTAAAGAGTTTACAGACCCAGAGTCTGAACATGGACTGTTGACTGCCTTGGAAACCAAACAAGGTCGACAAGAGACTCCACCAGCTTACTACAACCGACTCCGACAAGCCAACTTTGGTGCACACAACCAACCTGACCTTAAAGAGGATGTGAACTTAAAAAGCCTTTTCCTAAAAAATCTGCACCCTGGAGTCTGCACCATGTCCGAAATCCATGACCATCCAACAGTTGCATGACCTAACACAGAAGGCCTATAACAAACAGAAGATGGCCTCAAAGAAAGGTAACAGAACCTCCACACTCTTGAACTCTGTTAACAAAGACTCAAGCCTTGCACTGGACGACACCCAGTCGCATCACAACACCAGAGTCTTCCATCAAGAGCACAGAGAGCGTGACGCCCATATCCACGACCGTTTTCAGCCCAACTGCTGGAAAAATCCATGGGACCAGCCACGCTTCTCAAGAAACCAAAAGGATAAGAACATCTGGAAACCTAACCAGACATCCAAAGGTAATCAGCTGACTTATCCAAGAGCAACTTGTGTGGGTAAGCGACAGCAAAACCCACCTCAGCATCACTCAGACATGCACAGTGCTGTGTATGCACAAGAACATGACATCTTACCATCTGAAGAACAAGTCATGAAATAACTGTGAGAGTTCCCTCAAGACCATTTACATGCATATGACCACAAAGTTGAGTCGTGCTCGCTGTGACCAGCGACAGAATGGAAGACCGGTGATCACCTGGTGCACCACATCAGAGATGACAAGCACCTGTTCAACAACGACCCGGAACGAACAAGTCTTTCACGGCCAACCGTTGATGAAAAATCTGAGGTACTAAAGGACATCACCTCAGTCACTAACAAGCTGTCAAATGAACTCCAACTCCAAGATCCACATTCCAGTCTGTGCAACAGCAACCACCAGAGCACAGAAGGTCAGAAAGTGCTACAGCCAGAAGACATCACAAGAAGTGTGCAACATAGGAGACAACGTTTTGCAACCCAGCTTCAGACAGCCATGCCAAACTGACTCCTACTGTCTGCTAAAGAACGTCCTGCATTGCTGGACTGACCCCCATTAGACCATGGACACACCCTCATCCAAGCGAAGGATGCAGAGAGCCAGTCTTCAGTGACATACTAGAAAAAGGGGGAGACAACTCAGACTTGAACAGAGCTGACCACACATACACTACACCATTAACACACACAACATTACCTACACCCAGAGGTAACCACATCTACTGATAATACATTCAACAAACGTATTCTTCCCACAGGTAGAATATCCAACCTTTAGCCTAACAAAGTTACACATACCCACCATGAAGAAACGTGCAGTCATCCTCACAATAGGTAGAACACCTGACACTAAGTTAAGGTTCATGACACACTAGCTGCACATGACATCCTAGCTCAATAGTAGTTGTAACCCATGCTAGGAAAACCTACAGCAGCTTTGTTCTGTTTTGTTCTTATTTTACCTATCCTTCTCCTTCCCCTCTTTCCTGTGTAGGTGAAACACTTAGACACCCTGCAAGGGTCGAAGTTTTGATATAAGGATTGACTCGCAACACCTAATATCTGCCAACCACTCTAAACTGAATGGAAGCCAGAGAGCTCCATGCATGATAGGTCAATTCATTTAATTGAAAATGAGATTACTAGAAAACTAACGGTAAACGTGTAAAGTAAGACAACCTAGGAGAACCAAACAAAGTTAACCAAAAATTTGATTGACGAATCAAAATAAAACAACGATTTCCAAAACTAAACTATCCTCAATGTGCTAAACTACATTGAATAATTTAACTTAACCATGTGTACCTAAATAACCTGATGCCTGCACCAGTACAGTAACTGTCATGGAGGTGTTGTCTTGTTGTTTGCTGTGTTTGTCTACTTCTTCTGCCTTTGTTTCTCCAGCGATCGACGATGTCTTCAGCTAAACACCTCGCCGATCAAAAGGGGGATTTGTAGCCGATCTGACTCGAACCAGACAAATTAAAGAGTCGATCAGGACTGTGGTTGAAACACAAGCCGAATTCCTCAGGAAGTCATAAATCAGTTCTAGTGCCAGAAGTTCCGAGCAAGATGACCAACCAACCCTTTCACAGAACAGCTTTCAACATTAACACCACTAGAACAATTATTGACAATTTCAATTCATAGAAGAGATTGTCAAATTTGGGGCAAGTGAGATGCAACGTCGGACATCACATGTAAACCCATGAGAGTTATACACAATATCCTTAAACACCTCCCCCACCTAGCAGAACCAGACTGAAATTCCTAAAGGGGGGGGGGGGGGGCTTTGAACCTCTGGTCTCCACAGAAATCTTTGTCAGATAATGACAAAGAAACTGTCTTTAGTACATATATATGGAACAAAATGAACTCCAAAATGACTTCTAAATGAATATCAGTCCATCGCTTAACTCTGTATACATTTATATATAACCCACACATTTGACAATCATAATAACTTATTGTGGATGTCTTTTAATATCTATTGGATAGCTTAAGGATACATATTCATGTCTCATATGTATGTGTTTGAATCTGTTAGCTTAAGACAGTCATGACCATCTGTTATTTGTCAAATGTATCATATTCTTGTTATAGGAATCATGTCCAAAATTAGACCCTGCAAGAGCGGGAAAATTCTGACCACATGCTTGATAAGATAACATATGATTTATGATACCCCCGAGCCAAGACAATATCTGATTGGTCAAGACAATTTGAGGTGTGGCCAACAGGCCAGTTTAAATACTTAGGACACCATAAAATCTTTGTCATGTCTGCTTTTAGTTTTAGCTCTGCTTTTGCTATCAGTCATGCCAGCTTTTAGTTTGCTTTTAGCTTTTATCTTGTAGCTTTGCTTCTTAGCTTTAGCTTTTAGCCATGCTTTTAGTCAACACTTTAAGTGTTCTTTGAGCGTGGTTCCAGCGTGCTTCGGCCTGCACGCCTGCTGCAACTTAGCCACGATGAGAAGAAACACCACCTAGTCTCGTCAAACTTTACTTCTTTTCTTTTCCATTTGAGAGTTTTGTGTTCTGAGTTAAGTTTGGTAACCGAGTTCAACTTCAACCAGCCACACAATTCTGCATCTTCAGCTAACGCCCAACCATGGGCTTCCCAAGACGTCACTTGAGTGACTACTGAACTTCCAGCCAATCAGCGACATCGACAACAAAAGGGAACACAGGCAATGTACCTTCAGACATTTGTACTGGTGTATCTAATATAATTTTAACCTCATTGAGGAACTCAATGCGACGGTTAATTAAGTGATTGATGGTTGTTCATGCCTATGCAATTTCATGTATTGCTGTAAACTTGGGATTCCACATTTCCATTCTCTTAAACTCATCTTTCCCTAACTTTCGATCTTCCTGCAACTTGTGTGAATGTGTGAGTGCGTGCGTTTATGTGTTAGATTAGTTCATATGTCTTAGATTTATCTAATAAAGCCTTATTCATATTGAAAAGAGAAGTATCTTGTGTTTTGTGCTTACAAGTGAATGTCTTAAACTGCCGATCTTGTTACTGTGCTAATTGAT
The DNA here is from genome assembly GCF_023724105.1 of Carassius gibelio. NCBI lineage: Eukaryota > Metazoa > Chordata > Actinopteri > Cypriniformes > Cyprinidae > Carassius > Carassius gibelio. The sequence continues at coordinate 10,652,150 of NC_068397.1, read as the reverse complement.
AGTGTTTTCACTATAGTTTGGATATTAATATCCAGCGCAGATTTGATGTTAAACGGCTCGTTCAGTGAATCGCAGGGCATCTCAGTGATCAGCCTTGAAACAGTGATTCTGTTCAAATCCTGTTTCCCTTACATAAACATTTCTGCATTTGACATTGAGAGCTTAGGCCGTAATTTAGATAGAATTTTTTTTGCAGTTTTACAAATGTGACTCGTCATGGGTGACACAAGTCGGCAGCACAACTTTCGAGCAAAATGAGAAAGAAGCGTTTTTTTTTTTTTTTTTTTTCAAAATTGGTGATTTTTGTTTTTTTGCAGAATCTGTTAGTTGAGATCACGAAGAAGCCTCTCTGTGTTTGAGATAGCAGTATTGGTATATTTAAAAGCGTACATTTTGAGTTTGAAATCGGCTAGTTTTTAGGAGATTCTAGCACACAGTGGGGCGTGTGTGTATTTCCATACTGGATAAGCCGGCTTTTGTTTCTTTTGTTATTGCCCCAGCCCTCCGAGGGAAGCGTGGCTACTTACTATGCAGCACTCTGGCCGGCTGTATACGAATGTATTGGACTGGCGTCAGACGAGTTGAACCATAAGCTATCAGAGGCTATATCGATAGCAACATTTGATGGGGATAATGACAGAGAAATGGGGAAAATCTGTGACTTTGACTGTAAATGCTACATGAGGAGAAAGGTAGCCAGAAGCTGTCTCCAGACATTATGTACAACATACGGCTGGATTCTTTAGCTGCGGAAAAAGAGTGGCAGGACATGCAAATTATTGGACATTTAGAGGCAAATAGACGCACAGTGCAAACTTTGGAGATGGTTAATTATTTCATTGAAGGCAACGAGATCTGCAATGATACTTTTATGTTTCTTATGGGGTGAGTTTCCATAAACATCAAAGTTTGTCATTTTGTGTTCATTCTAAGAACACATACACATTATCTCATGTTTAGTCCATGTTTAGACCTTACGTTAGTTACTTGCATTTACGCGTTACGTTAAGTGTTTCCCGCGTGAGGTAATTTTTTGTTGTACGTTGCCATGGTGTTCACGCGTGCACAAAACTACTACGGTACCTCAGCATTTCACAGACGCACTGTGAAATGACTGGTTACATGAGCCTAAGCTCTTTTAAATAAAATCCATGCAAAAGTTAATTTTAGATAATTTTAGAATACAGTATAGGATGTACCGAATATTATTCAGTTTTATGCAAAACAGAAATATGACGAATAGAATATCAGACCTCTGTCATATGGCCAAAAATAAATGCAAAAAAAAAAGCTTTTTGCATAGTTGTCTTTGACACATGAAAACTGTCACAATGCATTTTACAAGGTAACACGATGAAACCTTGCTCTCACTCGAAATGTGTCCCCATATTAAGTCCTTGAATTTTAGTTTATCATAGTTGATCATAACTAGAGATGAAATGGCATGAAAATTTAATTTCATGATTATAGTGACCAAAATGATCACAGTTATCACAGAATCCTGTTCAAAAAGTCCTAATGCTACACAATGAAATCAATTATTTATAATGCACAAGTTCAAACAGAGTTTTGACAAAAAAGGTTTTATAAAAAGATAAAACTCACATATTTCAGCCTCTAAATAATTTTTTATGAAATTCAAAAAAGATAAATTACTGACATTTACAATGCATATTATCCTTTATTATTAAAAGTATGCGGTCAAATTTTCCCCATTGTGTCTGTCTTTGCTATGCAAACATGCAGCTTTACAGGGGGTATGGCTTATGTAAATGAGATGTAATTAGATGTAAATGAGCTCTATTGTCACTCCCAGCAGTGAGAACAGGTGAGAACTGCACAATCTTTAGAGGCTATTTTCTGCTTTTTGAGCTTTTTTGAGTCACTACCTTCAAATGGCCACAACAAGCAGAGTTTTTAGGTCCTATAATTAACACCTTTGTTTTTTCAGAATTTAGCAGTAAGAAATTACTCGTCATCCAGTTTTTTATATTGACTATGCATTCCATTAGTTTTTCAAATTGGTGTTTCACCGGGCCACGAGGAAATATGGAGCTGAGTATCATCACCATAACAGTGAAAGCTAACACCATGTTTCCTCATGATATCTCCCAAGGGTGACATATAAAGCATGAAGAGTAGCGGCCCTAGTACTGAGCCTTGAGGTACTCCACACTGCACTTGTGATCGATATGATACATCTTCATTCACTGCTACGAACTGATGGCGGTCATATAAGTACGATTTAAACCATGCTAATGCACTTCCATTGATGCCAACAAAGTGCACTAAGCACTAAGATCCAATAAAACTAATAGAGAGATACACCCACGTTTAGATGATAAGAGCAGATCATTTGTAACTCTAAAGCCTGGAACACACCAAGCCGATGGTCGGCCGTCGGGCAGTTTTCGAGCGTCGACCGACCAAATCTTCTCAGTGTGTTCCGCATTGTCGGCTGAAATTGGTTCTCGTCGGCTTTGTAATGGCCGATTTGACATGTTGAATCGGCGTCGGAGCTTGTCAGCCAGTCGGGCCATCTGATCATTCTGATTGGCTGTTCAACCAGCGAACCAGCACGCTAGGAAAAAAAACCGGAAGTGACGGAGCATATAAACAATGAAGTCAACGGGGACATAGTTGCCTCTCTCATTTGTTTGTATTTCTCGTGATTATCATTCGTGATTATTTAAAGATATGGCTGTCTGGAACGAGGCAAGTGAAGATGCATTGATCAGCATGATCCAGGAAAGGCCGGCCTTGTATGACATCACGGAAAAATCTTATTCCAACCGATTGGTGAAAGCTGAAATGTGGCGTGAGATCGAAAATAAACTTGTCATATCAGGTAAGATTTTCTTTTTGGCAATCGAGGTCTTTAGAAAACTGGTTTGTTATTTTTAAATGGTCCATTGTAAGAATAATGACGTGTGTGAGTGTACAAAAATAATTTGGTTAATGGAAAACAGGCAGTTATTATAATTATGTGTTAGCATCTAGTGTACGTACAGTAGAGAAAAAAGTAAAAATTTGGCATTAACAATAATCATGAAACTGACAAATAAGGCATAATGCTCACAAAATATGACCTTATCCCTCAGAGAAAGAGCTCAAGAAGCGGTGGGATTCATTGCGAACCCAGTACATGCGATATAAGAAACAAGGACCCTCAGGAAGTTCTGGATCTCAGAAGACTGGCAGGCAGCAATGGATCCTGAACCGCCTGCAGTTTCTACAGCCTCACACAAAAAGGAATGAGAGCACTTCAAATTTACCTATCAGGGTAAATAACCAAATCTATTTTTTTTTTCAGAATAAAATAAAACCTTTTGCTTTTTTTTAAGTGGCCACTGATTTTTCAGATGGGTCTATTTACAAGTAACTCAGCATATTAACACAAGGCGTTAAATTCTTTTGTCCCATTATCTTCCACAAATGTGCCATAAAGTGCTTCTGAATAGAGCCATTTCACCAATTTGCAGGGTATTGTTGTAGCTTTGCCCTGTTATTGTTATTGTTATGGGTGATTGGTGAACAGTTGTAAGAATCTATGGTATCACATAATTTGCATTTACATTTTTATCTTTTACATTTTTTTTTAAGGAATCTTCGGCTGATAGTGATTCCTGTTCACCCTCAGATGGTACCAACAGTGACACATGGACTGGCACCCATGAAGAGCCCAGCTTCATTGAGGCGGAGCTACGGCCCAGTACACCCTTGCCTGAATCCACGATCTGTGGAATGGAGTCTACAGCTGAGTCCACTGCCATTAGACAGAAACCAAATACTCCAAAGCCTCCGGGGAAGCGCAGGAAGATGCAGGATGAATCCTCCAGTGAGGAGTCCACATACTTGATGCGAACCATCGGCAAAACTCTGGAAAAGTTGGCATCACAGGAAAACACCAATGATGCCATCTCAGCTTTCTGCAAAAATCTAGAACACAGAATGCGGAGTTTGCCACCACATGTACTGCCACATTTTCAGCATGAGGTTGATGATTGCATTTTCAAATATTCAGTGGGCCACAACCATTCACTGGATGCATCTGTCAATCAGTATACACACCTGTAATGTGTTACATTGCAAAAGTGTAATCATGTTTGCAGTATATTGTAGGTTGTACATGTACATTTGTAATTTATATTATAGTTGTATTATAGTGCTTGTACAATTCTATTTAGTATTTAAAGTCTCTTCTATTTTTTAATTATTTACCTTCTAGCAAATTGTTGGGCCATTGTTCTGAACATTGCAAAATAAAACACTGACTTTTAGTAAAAAGGTACTTGCATTCACAATTCTTTATGTAAAAAGAGATCACAAAAGACATAATTATGTCAAATCCTGACTTTTATTGAGCAAATTCCCACCATTGTCATGAAACACAAAATTCTTCTGCGAGCATATTAGAGCATTTGATAAAATATGATATCAAATATCAGATCCAAAAAAAAATACAAACTGCAAATGCATAGAGAAGTGTTAGACGTGTGTTTGTTTGTGTGTGTGTGTGTGTGGAGGCTCTTCTGTGCTCAAATCGTGACTAAGCAACTGAAGTTTAAATAAAAGAGGAAGTTGAGAATCTCGCACACAAACAACATGCATTTAAACCAATGAAAAAATAGATACAAATTTGTGTTTTGAATTAGAAAATTATAGATTTTATTTCTTGAAAGTTACACAACACACACAGAGACACACAAACACACACAAAGATAACAGCGTTTTCATTCCCACTTTTGGAGCACACTGCAGTGATTCAGTGTCTTATATTTTGCCCCATTGAAAGGGGACTGCACCAATGTCTGAATTAAAGTATTGGCACAGTTTATCCCTGAGCTGTTTGGCATTTGAAGTACTGTTGGTTGTGTGTGGCAGAGAGGCCTGCTCTAGGCCGGGGTCTTGATCTAGTCCTTCCTGGTCAATTGCTGCCATGTATGCTTCACAGCACTCTGTACGCAGAAAGTTGTGCAGAGCACAGCAAGCCAACACAATGTCCTCAACTTTGGCAGTGTTTTGAATATTAATGGTAGTTAGAAAAACTCTAAAGCGATTTGCCAGGATGCCAAATGCATTTTCAACCACCCTCCGAGCTCGCGAAAGCCTGTAGTTGAATATGCGTTGCTCAACAGATAGTCTGCGGTTTGGATATGGCTTCATGAGATATTCCTTCAAGGGAAATGCCTCATCTGCCACAATGCAGTAAGGGGCCAGCTGGTCAGATTCAGGAAGTGGTGCAGGTGCAGGTATGTTCGATGTTCTTTTCTCTAAAGCATCCTGTAAAGAGCATCCACTAAACACTCCACCATCTGAAACACGCCCATTGCAGCCCACATCAACATAAAGGAATCTGTAATTGCTGTCAACCAGTGCCATTAGAACAATGGAAAATGTGCGCTTGTAATTGTAAAATGTCGATCCAGTTCCTGGTGGGGGACGAATGTTGATGTGTTTCCCATCCAGAGCACCCAGGCAGTTTGGGAAGTTCCACTGAGCCTGGAATCCAATGGCAACTCGCTGCCACTCTTCCACTGTGTCTGGGCACTGAAAAACAGCAAGATAATAATAATATTTTTTATTTATTTATTTTTTTGGCAGACCCTTTATAAATCGTAGTCATTTTTGGATGTTACACTGTCCGAATGTGTACAAACCTTCAGGTATTTCTCTTTTAAGACCTGGTAGATTGCTGCACAGGTTTCGGGAACGAATTGCTGAATCGTAGACATTCCCACTCGGAACTGGTAAGAAAGGCTCTTGAAGCTTTCTCCTGCAAAGAATACAATCACATAACGACATTAACAATTTTCCACACATTTTCGAGAATTAATCATCAAGAACAAAACAAATTTTAATGTATTATCATATTATTATATTTTAAATGCTGTATCCTGTCAGGTAGGCTACAATTGCCATCCGTAATAATCAATTTCATTTCACTATTATAAAGTTTAATAATACACCAAAATGTACACAACGGAAAAGGTGTTGTACTGCAATGTTAAAACAAAGAATAACCTTTAGCTTGCTTACCTGTTGCCAGGAACCGTAGTGTTACCATCAGACGTTCCCCAACTGAGATACAATCCCGGTAGTTTGTGTTTTTCCTCTGTATAATTGGAGTGATAAGTTCCTTTAAAGTGTTAAATTGAATCGGAAAAAGCCGTGCAAAATTTTTAAAATCGGAGGTTTCATCTAGTTCCAGCTCTCTACACAGGTTCGGGAAAGCCCCATGAGCCTGTTTCTGGAGAATCCATGGTTTCACCCATTTAGTGCGCTTTCTGCGTATTTTTCGCGTCCGATTATTTCTTTCCTTTTCCACAAGCAAAATACCAAGGGCTGACAACGCCAGTGCCATTTGCAACTTGTCAGCCATTTCCAAAAAATCACAAATCCGTCTGTGGATGGCGAGACTCTGATTTGCTTGATCTTTGTATATGGTTTGGATCCCTGTAGCTTCTTCCGGTTTCCCGCTTTGAGTAACTACTTCCAAGACTACTGCCACCTGCTGGTACGGAAAGGTATTTCCTACGCAGGCGCAGAACGGACGTGCTAGTTGGCCGTCAGGTGTCAAGAATCGGTTTGGTGTGTCAGGGCAAATCTGGACACAGACGCTGCCGACGTGAGGCGATCCTGCAATCTGTTTTCGTTGCCACTAGTTCGTCTGCGTCGGCTTGGTGTGTTCCAGGCTTAAGGAGAGCAGTCTCAGTACTATGATACAGTCTAAATCTATGGTCATTTAGTTCAGAGAAAGCTCCTCGAGTGGACCATAAACGGCTGAGCAAAGAGGAATCATCAGTTAAATTACTGGAAGCACCTTGAACAGCCTGTCATGACCTGGCTGACCCCTGCCCACATAATCATCATTGTTTGCGAAATGAAGGAAAGACAGAATGATCTCAAATCTATTCCTATACATTACTTTGCCAAACCCAGGTGTGTAACAGAGACATCATACCAATTATGAAATCTGGAACTGGGTTTCAGCTGCTAGGAGTTTAGAAACTGATGAGCATATCTGTTTATTTCATTTGTAATGAGGTTCCAGAAGTCATCAGTCAGAAAGAGGGACAGAAAGTGTAAAGGTGCAGCACTGGTCAAATCTTTTTCTCCTAGATAAACAACAGGCTCATCAAACCATTTGATACAGTCCTGATACACTTCTTAATTTATCAAGAAAACAAAGCCACCATTGTCATTGCTATTTCCTGCCCTATTTAGAGCCATATCACCCCTGCTGCCTCTACCACATCTCTCGGCTCTCACACGCACAGCACGGCCACGTCTACCCCGGCCACTCCCACCTCTTTGGGGTGCTGGATCCAAAGAACTAGAATTACTTCCAGCCCTATTCCTCCTACCCCTGCTGCCTCTACCTCTAGGAACAGTTCTCCTATGGACACTACGACCACGTTCACCCCTGCCACCACCATCCCCATTGGGCATAGAGTCTAAATTGTCTAATTGCAGCACATCCTCACGGTACAATTTTTTATTGGCCATTTGGCACAGACAAAACAAGTAACAATATAGTTGAATTAAGAAATTTAATTCTAGTAAAGTTGGCAAAACATTTTTTTGTACATACAACCCATTCAGATGTGTTACTACTGTATTTTAGTTATATGTATATTTTCCTTTCGATACGTAAGGTGAACACATTTTTTATTGATTTTATTCACTTTAAGTATTTGCTCTACAAGTGTAAAACTTAAATAATCAAGCATATTTTTAGAAACAAAATGTATTTATTTTCCTTCAATTTAGCTTCAATTTCACAGGTCCTTTGAAATAAAAACACTACAAGATCAATAAATTTAACAGTAAACATTCTTCACAAAGTCTTTTAAAATGCAACTGGCTTCAAGAATGTAATGATCTTGCTTATAAAAATATTACATAAATGGAATATCTGTTGAAATTAAGCAGCATGCCCTAAAATACTGCTGAACTGCATTTCTTCTATTTCAGATCTTTAGAAATAGTGTCTGTGCATTTATTTGCAATCAAGTCAATGATATCGCTATAGATGAAGTGACCCCAACTAAGCAAGCCAGAGGCGACAGCGGCAAGGAACCAAAACTCCATCGGTGACAGAATGGAGAAAAAAACCTTGGGAGAAACCAGGCTCAATTGGGGGGCCAGTTCTCCTTTGACCAGATGAAACCAGTAGTTCAATTCCAGGCTGCAGCAAAGTCAGATTGTGCAGAAGAATCATCTGTTTCCTGTGGTCATGTCCTGGTGGTCCTCTGAGACGAGGTCGTTACAGGGGATCTGTATCTGGGGCTCTAGTTGTCCTGGTCTCCGCTGTCTTTCAGGGCAGTAGAGGTCCTTTCTAGGTGCTGATCCACCATCATGTCTGGATACGTACTGGATCCGGGTGACTGCAGTGACCCTCTGATCTGGATACAGACTGGATCTGGTGGCCACGGTGACCTCAGAACAAGAGAGAAACAGACAAATATTAGCGTAGTTGCCATTCTTCTAATGATGTAGCAAGTACATAGGGTGTTACGTGAAGTGTTTCCGGTTCCGGATTACCTAATTAATGCAGCCTAAAAATCCTTTAACGGATTTGGATATTAAAAGCATATTAGTATGTTATGTGTATGCCAGGTTAAAGAGATGGGTCTTTAATCTAGATTTAAACTGCAAGAGTGTGTCTGCCTCCCGAACAATGTTAGGTAGGTTATTCCAGAGTTTCGGCGCCAAATAGGAAAAGGATCTGCCGCCCGCAGTTGATTTTGATATTCCAGGTATTATCAAATTGCCTGAGTTTTGAGAACGTAACGGACGTAGAGGAGTATAATGTAAAAGGAGCTCATTCAAATACTGAGGTGCTAAACCATTCATTTTATAAGTAATAAGCAATATTTTAAAATCTATACGATGTTTGATAGGGAGCCAGTGCAGCGATGACAGGACCGGGCTAATATGGTCATACTTCCTGGTTCTAGTAAGAACTCTTGCTGCTGCATTTTGGACTAGCTGTAGTTTGTTTACTAAGCGTGCAGAACAACCACCCAATAAAGCATTACAATAATCTAAACTTGAAGTCATAAATGCATGGATTAACATTTCTTCATTTGACATTGAGAGCATAGGCCGTAATTTAGATATAATTTTGAGATGGAAAAATGCAGTTTTACAAATGCTAGAAACGTGGCTTTCTAAGGAAAGATTGCGATCAAATAGCACACCTAGGTTCCTAACTGATGACGAAGAATTGACAGAGCAACCATCAAGTCTTAGACAGTGTTCTAGGTTATTACAAGCAGAGTTTTTAGGTCCTATAATTAACACCTCTGTTTTTCTGAATTTAGCAGTAAGAAATTACTCATCATCCAATTTTATAACAGTGAAAGCTAACACCATGTTTCCTGATGATATCTCCCAAGGGTAACATATAATGCGTGAAGAGTAGAGGCCCTAGTACTGAGCCTTGAGGTACTCCATACTGCACTTGTGATCGATATGATACATCTTCATTCACTGCTACGAACTGATGGCGGTCATATAAGTACGATTTAAACCATGCTAATGCACTTCCACTGATGCCAACAAAGTGTTCAAGTCTATGCAAAAGAATGCTGTGGTCAGTTGTGTCAAAGGCAGCACTAAGATCCAATAAAACTAACAGAGAGATACACCCACGATCAGATGATAAGAGCAGATCATTTGTAACTCTAAGGAGAGCAGTCTCAGTACTATGATACGGTCTAAATCCTGACTGGAAATCCTCACATATACCATTTTTCTCTAAGAAGGAATATAATTGTGAGGATACCACCTTTTCTAGTATCTTGGACAGAAAAGGGAGATTCGAGATTGGTCTATAATTAACTAGTTCTTTGGGGTCAAGTTGTGTTTTTTTTTTTTTTTTTTTTATGAGAGGCTTCATAACAGCCAGTTTGAAGCTTTTGGGGACATATCCTAATGACAATGAGGAATTAATAATAGTCAGAAGAGGACCTATGACTTCTGGAAGCACCTCTTTTAGGAACTTAGATGGTATAGGGTCTAACATACATGTTGTTGGTTTAGATTAACAAGTTTACACAATTCTTCCTCTCCTATAGTAGAGAATGAGTGGAACTGTTCCTCAGGGGGTCTATAGTGCACTGTCTGATGTGATAATGTAGCTGACGGCTGAATGGTTGCAATTGTATCTCTAATAGTATCGATTTTAGAAGTAAAGTAGTTCATAAAGTCATTACTGCTGTGGTGTTGGGAAATGTCAACACTTGTGAGGCTTTATTTTTAGTTAATTTAGCCACTGTATTGAATAAATACCTGGGGTTATGTTTGTTTTCTTCTAAAAGAGAAGAAACGTAATCAGATCTAGCAGTTTTTAATGCTTTTCTGTAGGATATGCTACTTTCCCACCAAGCAAAACGAAATACCTGTAGTTTTGTTTTCCTCCAGCTGCGCTCCATTTTTCGGGCTGCTCTCTTTAGGGTGCGAGTATGCTCATTATACCATGGTGTCAAACTGTTTTCCTTAACCTTCCTTAAGCATAAAGGAGCAACTGTAAAGTGCTAGAAAAGAGAGAGTCCATAGTTTCTGTTACATCATCAAGTTGTTCTGAGGTTTTGGATATGCTAAGGAATTTGGATACATCAGGAAGATAACTTAAAAAGCAGTCTTTTGTGGTAGAAGTGATGGTTCTTCGATACTTGTAACAAGAAGTAGAATTTACAATTTTGGCTATATGAAGTTTGCACAGAACTAAATAATGATCTGAGATATCATCATTTGGCTGCACAATTTCTACACTATCAACATCAATTCCATGTGACAGTATTACAGTTTTTCTCAATTGCTAAAACACAATTTCTGAAACCTTGCTCCATTTTCTGAAAACATTGAACACAAAACCTCATCTTCAAGCACTATTTACAAAACCTCTGACTCCTCTTGCAAAATGAAACTTTCGCCTCAAAACAGTTTTACCTGTGTTCAAAATCAAACACTGCTCTCAAATCATAAACAAAGTGATCAAAATGATATACACTATCAAGCAGTCAGTAAACAATACACCAACAAATAGAAAATACATTGTTCAAAACATAGTTCTCAGGGAGAAGTACATTTTTAATCTCAAAACAAAGTTCATATTATTCCGTCATTTGTCTTTTGATGAACAAAAACATGTTCTATCATAGTAGCTCAAAATTGATCAGAAATTACTACTCTGCTTTGCTCTTTGCAGGTTTTTTTTTTTTGGTTCTTCCTCCTTCTACCCCTATTTTTACAGTACTGTACCCTGCATCTCATAAACTTGTGCTTGGTCTCTGTGATAGTGTAATTATTGTTATTTGTTGATTTGTTGACCTCGTTGACCAGGGACTTCAACAATGGCCCGCTGTCCAATCATGTTTCGGCCTCTCCTTCTCCTCCTCCTCCTCCTCTTCCTCTTTCTTGCCTTCCTCCTCCTCTTCCTCTTCCTCGCCCTCCTCCTCCTCTTCCTCTTTCTTGCCCTCCTCCTCCTCCTCTTCCTCGCCCTCCTCCTCCTCTTTCTTGCCCTCCTCCTCCTCCTCTTCCTCGCCCTCCTCCTCCTCTTTCTTGCCCTCCTCCTCTTCCTCCTCCTCGCCCTCCTCCTCCTCCTCCTCCTCTTTCTTGCCCTCCTCCTCTTCCTCGCCCTCCTCCTCCTCTTCCTCTTCCTCTTTCTTGCCCTCCTCCTCCTCCTCCTCTTCCTCGCCCTCCTCCTCCTCTTTCTTGCCCTCCTCCTCCTCCTCCTCCTCCTCCTCCTCCTCCTCCTCCTCCTCGCCCTCCTCCTCCTCCTCCTCCTCCTCGCCCTCCTCCTCCTCCTCCTCCTCCTCTTTCTTGCCCTCCTCCTCGTCGCCCACCTCGCATACGCACTCGTCCTCTCACATTGTTTCTTCTATCCATTTTCAGACTTTCTCCTTCCCACCTTCAACAACCTGTTTGCTCTCTGAACTGGCTTATATTGGTTGTGTCACATCATTTGAAACAGGTTAAATCAATTTTGAGTGGTTGTGTTCAATCAATGACACATGTTCTCTATTTGTATTTGATTGTTGCCACTTGTGTTTACCAGTATGGATGACATGTGCATTAGAGTGCAGAATGTGTTTTGAGAATGAGAATGTGTTTAGCGTTTTGCTGAAGAGTCTAAGTGAGATCTGCAAATTGTGTTTTACCATGTGAAATGGTTTAAGGTATTGACAACAGACTGCACAATTAGCTAAATAAGTTCAGGCAACTGAGAACTTTGTTCAGCCAATGGGTTTTAGTGTTTTAGCAATTGAGAAAAACTGTAAATCTAGAGTATGATTTCGACAATGAGTAGGTCCTGAAACGTGTTGTCAAACACCAATAGAGTTCAGAATGTCTATAAATGCTGATCCCAATTCATCTTTTTCATTATCGACATGGATATTAAAATCACCAACTATTAAAACTTCATCTGCAGCCAGAACTAACTCGGATGTAAAATCACCAAACACCAACCAAATATTTCTAGAGAGAAGAGTGGTGCCACCCCAGGAGGGATGAAGACCATCTCTTTTAAACAGGTCAGGTCTGCCCCAAAAGCTTGTCCAATTGTCTATTACAGTGTCTGACATCCTGCTTGCAAGTTCACACACCTCTTTAAAGTTATTTTTAGTGATCTTCGACTGGCGAAGTTGAACATCATTAGCGCCGGCATGAATAACAATCTTACTGTATTTACGTTTAGCATTAGCCAGCACTTTTAAATTTGCCAAGATGTTAGGCGCTCTGGCTCCCGGTAAACATTTGACTATGGTGGCTGGTGTCTCTATATTCACGTTCCGTACAATAGAATCACCAATAACTAGAGCACTTTCATCAGGTTTCTCAGTGGGTGAATCACTGAGTGGGGAGAACCTGTTTAATGTTTTGATCGGAACAGAAGAGCGGTGTTTTGACCCACGACTACGCTGCCTCACCGTCACCCAGTTGCCCTGCTGCAGGGGCTCTGCTGGAACCGGACAATGTACAGGAATCCCTGAGCTAAGGGGTGGCAAAGGGGTGTTCGTTCATCTTCGCACGGTATTTGAAAGGTTCAACAAACAATGTTCCAGAATTCGTCTTACTTGTGTGGAGAGGCGAATAGTAGAATAAACTTAGTAAAGAAAAGAAAACAAACAACAAAAACTAAAGTTTCTGAAGGAGCCATGATAATGGCTTCCCCCTCTCAGTCCCTGTGCTTATGGGGACGGCCATATGAGCGCGGCTCAAGGGCACGAGCGGGAGCGACGTTGGTCGCACAAGAGAGCAGCGTGTCAGAGAGCGAAGAGGAGAAGAAGAGAAGAGAGCGGGCCTTGTTCGGTCGACTCTTATAGATTAAGATGGTTCCCGCCTCTGTTCGCGTGAACCACCAATGAACGTCCGCGATCTGCAGCGGGAAAAAGTTCCTTTGTCTCTGTAGAAAACACCCACTAATGATTTAGGGGTTGTCCGATTTCATCAGGGATATTCTAGCAAGTTCGTAATTCCAGATTAAATACATTTTTCATTACTTTGCTCTAGATAAATGGGTCTGTCAAAGCATGACGATTACACAGATACCAAAAATAATATATATAAATGATCAAAACATGAAGTTACATTCAAATGCAGAATTGCACACATTTAAAGATTTGATTAACACATGATAACACTGCAGATAGTCCCAAATTATATGGGAAACCTCTGATGTACCAAAAATAAATACGTAATACATTTAGAAAACATAAAAACAAAAAGGTAAGTTTAGAATGCATTGGGAAAAGAAACCAGTGATTTGGCTTCTCTTCTGTCCTGTTGTCCAGGGTGGTCATAAAGTTTTACGACCTGCAGGAGTGGGGGTTGCAGAAACATGGCTCTCTTTGAGAAAGTTAAAGTGAGGAGAAACGATTCCAATTTATAAGCTAGAAAAATTATAATCCTCGCATAACAAGGATTAACCATGGTACACACAAAACATATTCAAAATACATATTATTAATAAAATGATGAAAGTAAGGAACTTCTACGAAAGATTTCCTTTGTCTCCAGTGTTGAGGAATTTGGGGGGGTTTTCAGGTCTCCTTATCGTAAAATAATTTAAGTCCAGCCAGGCTGGTGCCAGGCCAGGCATTTAGTGCAAACAGGGTTTCATTTGTATGCCTGAATTTAACCCATGAATCGATGATCTGCATATCCGTTACACCGCGTAAGCCGGAGTTCCATCAATGTCCAGCGGAGGAGGTGGCTCCCGGTTCTCGACATTGGGGTCAGCATTCGGGTGGAACGGTTTCAGGAGGGAAACATGGAAGGAGGGAGAGATACGGTAGTTAACAGGCAGCTCCAGTTAATAAGTGACCGCATTATTCTGTCTCAAGACTTTGAATGGGCCTACGTACCGTGGGCTGAGTTTCTTGCTGGGCAACCGCAGCTTGAGGTCCCGAGTGGAGAGCCAGACCCTTTGTCCCGGTTGATAGGGGGGATGTGGACGACGTCTTCGATTGGCCTGAATTTCCTGATTCCTGATGGCCCTTTGTAGACGCACATGAGCACTGTCCCATACCCTCTCGCTCCGACGAATCCAATCGTCAACTGCAGGTACAAGCGACGGTTCTCCAGACCTCGGGAACATGGGGGGTTGGTATCCTAGCACACACTGGAACGGAGTCAGGCCTGTGGATGAATGTCTTAAAGAGTTTGGGGCGTACTCTGCCCATGGAAGGAACTCTGACCATCGATGCTACTCATGTCCACAGTAGGATCTAAGGTATCTGCCGATCTCTTGATTCAATCTCTCCACTTGTCCATTTGATTGAGGGTGGTAACCTGAAGTTAAACTGACATTGATATCGAGTTGTTTACAGAAAGCTCTCCATACCTGGGACGTGAACTGTGTTCCACGGTCTGAGACAATATCCTCGGGGATACCGTAAATCCTGAAGACATGGTGGAACATCGCTTGAGCTGTATCCATGGCTGTGGGAAAACCTTTCAGCGGTACAAGTCTGCATGCCTTAGAGAAGCGGTCAATGATTACAAGGATATTAGTGAAACCTTCAGATGGGGGGAGATCGGTGACAAAGTCAATAGATAGGTGTGACCATGGTCTCTGTGGTATCGGTAAGGGTTGCAGCAAACCTGATGGGAGTTCCTTGGGGGTTTTTGACTGTGCACACACAGGACATGACTTGACAAAATTTGCTACATCCTTGACCATAGCAGGCCACCAGAAAGAGTTCTGCGTGAGGTGTAGTGTGCGAGAGATACCTGGATGCCCGGAACATAGTGAAGAATGGACCCACTGTAAAACTCTTGGTCGAATCCTGGATGGAACATAGTGTCAACTGGCAGGACAGCCCTGAGGTGTAGGTTCGTTACGTTGTTCCCTTTGAATTTCCTCCATTATGTCCCACGTGACTGGTGCTATGATGATGGATGATGGTAGGATAGATTCGGGTTGATGGTCGTTCGATGGGTGGTCATACCTTCTGGACAGGGCATCAGCCTTACTGTTCTTACTACCAGGGTGGTATGTCACTGCAAATTGGAACCTGGTAAAAAACAAAGACCAGCAAGCCTGGCGAGGATTTAATCTTTTGGCACTCTTGATATATTCAAGATTCTTATGATCAGTGATTACCTGGAAGGGGTGAGCAGAACCCTCTAACCAGTGCCTCCATTCTTCAATGGCTGCATTCATAGCCAATAGCTCCTTGTTTCTGACATCATAGTTTTGTTCAGCATCTGTGAGTTTTCTGGAAAAGCAAGCACATGGGAAGAGCTTGCCTGGTTGTCCATGGCGTTGAGAGAGCACTGCACCGATCCCACAATCGGAGGCATCAACTTCCAGTATGAATGGTAATTCGGGGTCAGGGTGTTTCAGGATAGGTGCAGTGGAAAAGCTGTTCTTGAGGTTAGCGAACACCTGTGTAGCTTGATCAGTCCATTTTAACTTAGATGGCTTCCCCTTCAATAATGATGTCATAGGTGCGGCTGTGATACTGTAGTTTCTTATGAAACGTCGGTAGAAATTTGCGAATCCTAGAAAGCGTTGAAGTTCCTTCACGGTGGTGGGTTGTGGCCATTCAGTGACTGCCTTAATCTTAGACTGATCCACTTCCACACCCTGATGGTTGACGTTATAACCTAGAAAGGAGGTTCTTGACACATGGAATTCACATTTCTCTGCCTTGACATAGAGCTGATTTTCTAATAATCTGGTAAGTACCGTTCTGACATTTTCCTTGTGTTCCTCCTCAGACTTGGAATAGATCAGGATGTCATTGATGTAGACTATAACAAACTTGTTCAAGAGGTCCCTGAAAATCTCGTTCATGAACGACTGGAATACCGCTGGTGCATTTGCTAGTCCATACGGCATAACCTGGTACTCATAGTGCCCCCTAGTGGTCAGGAATGCCGTCTTCCATTCATCACTCTCTCTGATCCTGATGAGATTATATGCACTTCTCAAATCTAATTTGGTGTAGATTTTGGCCTCCCTGAGTTGTTCAAGTGCTGCAGGAACAAGTGGCAGTGGATATCGGAACTTGACAGTAATGTTGTTCAAACCTCTATAGTCGATGCAGGGGCGTAGACCTCCATCCTTTTTCTCCACGAAGAAGAATCCAGCTGCAGCTGGGGACGTGGATGGACGAATGAATCCTGAACTGAGAGCTTCCTCAACATAAGCATCCATAGCCTGACTCTCCGGAAGTGATAGTGGATATATCTTACTCTTGGGCGGCATGGTTTAGGTAGTAGTTCTATGGCACAATCCCAATGACAATGAGGTGGTAGTTGAGTGGCCTTGGTTTTACTGAAGCTCCTGAAGCCTCCTGAAGATCCTGATAAGAGGATGGAATGGTGACAGGCTTACATTCTGGACTCTCGACGCTGGTGGTGAGACAAGGTTTAGACAGGACATTATTCAGACAGGTAGAGAAACAGAATTGTGACCAACATTTTATCTCACCACTCTGCCAGGAAATGGCTGGGTCATGGACAGATAACCAGGGATATCATGGGATATCGATTCCCCCATATTCATGGCATGGGGAATCGATGACATAGAAAGTAATGCTTTCCTGGTGAAATAGTCCTATCTGCATTTTAACAGGTTGGGTTTGTTGAATGATGCCGCTTCCAATGGGTTTATTGTTAACAGCTTTTACTTCAATAGGAGGATCACATGGTAGAACGGGGATGTGGTATGTTTCCGCAAGATCTCGATGAATGAGGTTTAACGCCGAGCCAGGGTCAATCAGCGCTGTGCATTCAAATGAATCGTTCTCAGTAGATACCTTGACCATGGTAGTGAGATTCTTTACATTATGCTTGGAAACACTCACCCGGCTGTTATTATTGTAGTCCCTTCGGGCCTTGAGTGGACACACTGCATTGCGATGGGCCGGACTACCGCAGTAGAAACATAATCTCTGAGTTACCCTTCTTGATCTCTCCTCAGATGACAGTTTGGTAACTCCTAGTTGCATAGTCTCAGAATTGGCATGATCATTGACATGGCATGTTTCAGACATCGGTGTAGTTATAGGGGCAGGCATGACATTGGTAAACTTGGCTTGAGGGCGATGGTTACGGATGAGATTATCGATCCTGATAGCCAACGTAATATAATCAGAAAAGGAACAATCCTCACCTTTACAAGCGAGCTCTGCCTGTAACTCCAGGTTTAAACTGCGACGAAACATGGCCTTAAGTGCAACGTCGTTCCATCCACTCTGAGCAGCAATAGTTCTAAACTCGATGGCATGGTCGGCGGCTGATTTGCGGCCTTGAGTGAGTTGCATTAGTTGAGTGGAACCATCCTTGCCCCCTGCTGGGTATTCAAACACATCTCGGAGTTGTTTAATGAAATAAGAGAAAGATGTTTGTAACATGCGGTCGGTTTCCCAAACTGCTGCGGCCCACTCGATCGCTTTGCCCGTTAGCAAGGACATGAGGAACACACACTTCTTCTCATCAGAGTCACAGCTCTCCTCTTGATACATAAAAAAGATCTCAACTTGACGAATGAAACCTTTACATTGTTCCACGGAATCGTTGAATTTATCAGGCAGAGCAAGATGTACCTTTGCGGGCTTGGGTGATGGTAGCGATCGCAGGTACTGCGTGAGATAGTCGTTAGCCACTTGAGCTTTAGCCAGCTGGTCGCGGTACTCCATGAGAACGTTGTTCTGATAAGTCAACGCAGCCTGTAGATCTGTTACCTCTGCTGGATTCTTCGGTGGCGAAGTATTATGTAATGACGCGGAGGCGGCGTTAGAATCCATGTGCAGTTTAATAACTTCCACAGCAGACAAATCCAAACAGTAGGCATAATCGTAATCGTAGGAGGCAGAGAATCATACACAGATAGGCAGTCCAATCCAAACAACAAGACAGTGGGCAAATCCAAAGACAGAGACAGGGAAACCAGGCAAAGATCATACACAAGAAGGCAGACTATGGCAATGGGAAAAACGCTCGGTAAGGCAGACAGGCTGGCAATACTTCGCAACGTGACATGCTTATATATAGCACAAACAGGAAGTACAGGTGAAGCAGAGGGAGCGGATCACAGTCAGTACTCGGGAGAGGGCTCCCTCTGCTGACGTGGCGTTACACCATTTAGCATGTCAATATTGCAAAATGTAAAGCGCAGTTATAGGTACTGTGCACATATGCTCGTTTACATATTTAGCATACAAAAGATAATTCCACGTTTTTCCCCGATTTATGAACGTGAATGTATAGATCAATATATGAACCGTCTGACCAAACAATTAAAATGCTAATCATGCAAGAAAACCTCATGATTTGCTCACCTGAACAATTTAAATAGACTTTATATATAGAATGCGATTATGAAGACGCCAAAATTTGTCAAACGACGATATGACTTAACTCTGTCCGATGACGATGCCACTTTTTAACCATGAAGCAAAGGCTTTTTCAGAGTTGTCATCCACACCGAAATGTCTCAAGACATTACATTTGCTTTACTGTGCATGTTTAAACCTCACTGAGATGATACAGACATAAGTTCCATGCAATTATTCCGGCAGGATCAATTATTTAGGGACATATTTCACCATTTACTGGCATGATTATTCAGAATTTAAAAAAAAAAACAAAAAAAAACGCAACTGCCTCGTGTTTGGCTGCAGAACAGCAAGTGTAAGTAAATTTTCTATCGTCTTTTTAGGACTGTAATATGAAAAGCATGCAAAGTAAATATCTTTAGAAACGACTTGAATTTGAATATCACATCAATGCAATTAACGTTACTGCTATAGACATGTCTATTGGTACAATGGTTTTAAAAAAAAAAATGCTACATCGTTTCAAAGCCTCTATTTTCACAGTCCATACTACAACAGGAAAACAGCATCCCAAATTTATCTGCTCTGGAGGCTGTTTAAAAGGGCCTGAAGGCCAAAACGAGAGGAAAAGATGCTTTTCCAACAGGATTGTATTAATTCAGACAAGGTTTGAGCAATTGTCAAATCAGCCAACAACTACAGCAGCCTAAGCAAGCATGAAGCTACTTTTACTTGCAACACGGGCCTGCACATCCCAGTATTTCCATCCTGTTACTTCTGCTAGCAGTGCAGGCTACACAGGTTCTTCAAGACATCACACACCCCAGCCCATTCCCACGACCCACAGCTATAGCAGCTGAAGCAAACGTAAGGCCGCCTCCATTTGTAAACGCGCCCTCAACTTTTCTGCTCCCTCATGCTACAAACCATTTTTCTGTTCAGTGGCCTCCAGCTCCAGATTTGCCAGAAGGCAGAGGGTACCAAGACCTATTAGTGGTCAGACCGATTATTTATTTAGATATATATATATATATATATATATATATATATATATATATATATATATATATATATATATATATATATATATCTCAAACCCTCTAACGCCAGCCCATCCCCTTTCACTAAAACTCTGTATCTACCATAGCTAACCCTCCTAACATGCCCTATCTATCTGTAACGGTCAATCCTCACTTCTGCCATCCTTTCGCAGGAGCCTTCTTTGTATCTCCCCACCGCCGCAGCATTGTCCGCTCCTGCAGGAGCCTTTTCTGTTTTTTCCTCAGTGCCGCAGCAGTCTCCGCTCCTGCAGGAGCCTCTACCTATATTTCACCACTACCGCAGCAGTGTCTGCTCCCGCAGGAGCCTCTACCTATATTCCACCACTGCCGCAGCAGTGTCTGCTCCCGCAGGAGCCTCTACCTATATTTCACCACTGCCGCAGCAGTGTCTGCTCCCGCAGGAGCCCTTTCCATCCTTCCCTACTACCGCGGTTCTCTCTCCTGCAGGAGCCTCAAAAAAACAAAAAAAAACAAATCTGTCGATTTCTCCAATTCAACCTCATCAGGCTCGCTTTTATGTCCAACTCCGGAACGCTCAATCTAAATTCGCGCTGAACCCTCCCTTCATCAACGACTCTGGTTTAAAAAATATTAGTAATCGAGTATTCTTAAAAAAATAATAAAATTAAAAATAATAATAATAAAAATAATAATTCCATCGAGTAATAAGATAAAATGTGTTTTTGCTTAATTATACTGATGTGCGCATGCACAGTAAATCTGATGGGTAGGATAAAATGTCAGGACACTGGACTTTTATTTCGATGGGTTGACATACCTTTTCAGTTCTGTGTATGTGATGTGACGCTAGTTTTACTTAAATCAAATGGTCAAATGCTCATGAACTGACTGTCAGAGCAGTTTGGGAGATGTCGTTCATATGTTCAAGTCCTTATTTAGTTAGACAGCAGACTCAGATATTACCGCGAGCGTAACGCCCGCTTCAGTGCGTGTGATAAAGGAAGTCGCACTTCCGCTCCATTCATTAACACAGAACATGCAGGATTTACATTTACATTAAAAAAATAATAATAATAAAAATAAATAAATTAAAACAAATAATTGGCAAGTTCTGTGCCATTCCGCGTTCAACTGTAAATTCCGTTTTTATGACTGGATTCCGCGATTCCCTCCACCTTTTCTGCATCGCAGAAATTGTATGGCCCTAGTTGTGGTATGCCAGCTCTATCTTGCAATGGACACATGCCACAACGTTCTCTTTATGCCCTCAAATCAAAACATTGACTCCTTGCAGTACGTGATTTTCGGACGCAGCGCTTGTCTCCTTCCGCCAAAAAAAAAAAGACAAATACAATAAATCATTGCGAAAGAACATGACGTGGGATTTAGAATAAATTAAAAGAGGCTTCGAGGCAGAGGAATTTGCCTACATATTTATTTTTTTGTAATCGTGTTACTTGAGGAATCGTTTCAGCCCTAAACTTAAGCAGCTCAAAAGGGGCCTCTCACATAATCCGATAGATGCCCTCGGTTGTTGTTCATCAGACATTTAAAAAAAATAATAATAATAAATAAATAATAATAAATAAATATTCCTCCTTAAGTCATGTTGTGTACTTGAATAATAGAAGCCTCTCAGTTATCGTTTCTTCTGCCAAAGTAAGGGCCCTCCAGCCATCGTTACAATCTCCTTGCCTATTTCAGCATCGGACAGGGCTCTCCCTTCCGGTGCAGCTGGGCAGTGGCTCCCTTCGGTCGCATTGTGAGCCTTTCATCTGTCATTGAGTTGCGCTGCGCGCTCAGTGGCAGACGGGGTTATCCCTCCCCGTGCAGCAGAGCCACAGACCCCCTTCGGTCGTTGTGACGGCCCTTCATCCGATGCATCAAATTACGCCCCGTGTACAGTCGCAAGGGGGACTCTCCCTTCCGGTGCAGCAGAGCCGCAGCTCCCTTCGGACGGTGCGAGAGTCCCTCCATCAGTCACGTTTTCTTGCCTACTCCGCATCGGACGGGGCTCCCCTACCGGTGCAGCAGACCCACGGCTCCCTTCGGTGGCAGGTGAACACAGACGCTGGCTCCCTTCGATCGCAGCAGGAGCCCTCCATCTGATGCATCAAACCGTGCCTCAAATCTTCTTGCCTATTCTGCATCTCATGGGGCTCTCCCTTCCGGTGCAGCAGACCCATGGCTCCCTTCGGTCGCAGGGTGAACCCCCCCGTCTAAGTTATGTTGCATGCTCAAGGGCAGACAGGGTTCTCGCTCCTGGTGGAAACGAACTGGTGGAAACGAACTGCTGGCTCCCTTCGGTCGCAGTGAGAGCCCTCCATCAGACGCATCAAGCCATGCCTCGCATCGCAAGGGGGACTCGCCTTTCCGGTGCAGCAGAGCCACAGCTCCCTTCGGACGCAGCAAGAGTCCCTCCAACAGTCGTATTCCAGTTAGCGTCAATCAGGGCTCTCCCCTCCGGGGCAGCACTCCCGCTGCAGAGTTGCGAACCCCCTACGGAGGCTGGGAGAACCCTCCGAGGCAAAAAACGTGCCTCACATAAACCCGCAATGGGGGACTCCCCCTTCCGGTGCAACAGAGCTGCAGCTCCCTTCGGATGCAGTGGGAGTCCCTCCAACAGTCGCGTCTCTTTGCCTTCTCAGCATCGGACTAGGGCTCCTCTTCCGGTGCAGCAGACCCA
Source organism: Carassius gibelio (assembly GCF_023724105.1). Taxonomy (NCBI): domain Eukaryota; kingdom Metazoa; phylum Chordata; class Actinopteri; order Cypriniformes; family Cyprinidae; genus Carassius; species Carassius gibelio. Next base: position 10,629,639 of record NC_068397.1, on the reverse strand, counting down.
CAGCTCCCTTCGGTCGCAGTGTGAACCCCCCATCTGAGTTATGTTGCATGCTCAACGATGGCTAGGGATCTCCCTCCCAATGGGGTACAGCCGCTGGCTCCCTTCGGTTGCATTAGGAGCCTTTCATCCGACGCGCCAAACCGCGGCTCGAACCTCATTGCCTATTCAGCATCTGACGGGGCTCTCCCTTCTGGTGCAGCAGACCCACGGCTCCCTTCGGTCGCAGTGTGAACCCCCCGTACGAGTTATGTTGCATACTCGATGGCGGCCAGGGATCTCCCTCCTGATGGGGTACAGCCGCTGGCTTCCTTCAGTCGCAGTGAGAGCCCTCCATCAGATGCAACAAACCGCGCTTCGTACTCAGCTGCAAGAGGGACTCTCCTTTCCGGTGCAGCAGAGCCACAGCTCCCTTCGGAGGCAGCAAGAGTCCCTCATTTCTTGATATCCGGCATCATGCTCCTCTCATAAGCGGCTCGGAGGGCTCGCCGGTAAGAGGTTGTGAGCCGCAGCTCAGAACACTGCTCGGGCTCTCCCGGTCGTTCTGCATTTTCTTCCCAACACACATATTTTGGGGGGCAACTAAATTTAGCTCTCTGGCTGCTGTCCTATGGCTTTAAGCTTCTTTTGGGGAGTTATTTGGGTTCGGGCTGTGCTCCGGGCCCGGACCCCTCCCCCAGGACAGCACGCCAAAATATGCCTACTATTCGCCTTCAGATTAAATGTAAGGGTGAACTCGTGAAATGTGGTTTTATTAACAAAGTTCGGGAGAAGCACGGTCAGATAATCATTCAATTTGGCACAGGTGCATCTCGTTTAGCTAATCATCTTAAATAGCACACAAGCGTATATATATCCAGTCTTCCTACCTCCTGTCTCACAACAGTTTGTTCGGCATCCCTCCTCCACCCCAACTCCTCACTTCTAATCTATTTATCCCAAATTGGGGATAGGGTGAGTTATTTGGGTTTGGGCTGTGCTCCGGGCCCGGACCCCTCCCCCAGGACAGCACGCCAAAATATGCCTACTATTCGCCTTCAGATTAGATGGAAGGGTGAACTTGTGAACCTGCATTTATCACATGTGAATCCCTCATCAGCGACAGAGATAGATAAACTGTACATGTGGCAAGAGGTGCAAATAACGATAGCAGGCGAAGCCATTACTCACCGTGCTTGATGAAATATTCCTACTGTGGTTGTTTGATGAACTTGTGAAAAACTTGTCATGCAATTCCCAGGGGAGCTAATGAGAACAATAGAAGCAATCAGACCATTAAAAAGGCAACAGAATTTAAGTGCTGTGACAAGTCTCATTTAGTCTACCACAGTATACATTTTAAACTAAACAGATATTGTCAAAGCAACTGAACAACAATAATTAGGAAAACAGTGTCAATAATGCAAAATGACATTTAAAGGCAGTTCATCATTGAATTCAGTGATGTCATAAGAATAGAATAGAATAGAATAGAATAGAATAGAATAGAATAGAATAGAATAGGTAAGTGCTAGTATTAATTGGTCAGGTGCTGACAAAAAAAACAGTCTAGGAAAGGGTCAGTGAGAGTGATTTTGTGACTCTTTGGGATGACATCACTCACTTGCAGAACACAAGCTTCTGGAGGATGCATAAATCTGAACTAGTGAGTTTAGGTATATACTGGTGCAGAGCCAGTGGTTGTCTTGTAGGCAAACATCAGTACCTTGAATTTGATCTGATGATGAGAGGTATGACATGGGTAGGGCTCTGCGATATATCATTTCAGGATCAATATTGTAATGTGTGCATCAGCAATAGCTTGTTTAGTATACTGATCATCATATTTTTACTGGTCGTTTTTTTTGTTCACACACAGACACTGTCTACACCAGATGTAACAGTGAAAGTGACATGACATACAGCCAAGTATGGTGACCCATACTCAGAATTTGTGCTCTATATTTAACCCATCCAAAGTGCACACACACAGCAGTGAACACACACAAACCATGAGCACACACCCGAAGCAGTGGGCAGCCATTTATGCTGCGGCGCCCGGGGAGCAGTTGAGGGTTCGGTGCCTTGCTCAAGGGCACCTAAGTCGTGGTATTGAGTCAGCCCGAGACTCGAGCCCACGACCCTAGGGTTAGGAGTTAAACTCTCAAACCACTAGGCCACGACTTCCGCTGTGTCGCACTGCCCCGCGCCTCGCGCCTCAACAGCTACATTGGACATGACAAAGCGACAAAATTATTTGAACTTTGTGTCAGCACGTCGTAAATAGAGCTGTTTTTACGGTCTGTGATTTGTCATGTTGCACTTCCATGTCTATTTGTGCAAAATTACGTCAAAATGCATGTCTCTACAAGTATGCTTGTAAGTTGCTTATGGCTTTGCTGAAGGTAGACAAATGAGAAAGGAAATGGACAGTATTTTGGTTAAAAAAGCAGTTTAATTTGGCTTTCTGTGTCAGGAATGTTAATCGAACAAGTCAAGTCACTTTTATTTATATAGCACTTTAAACAAAATACATTGCATCAAAGCAACTGAATAACTTTCATTAGGAAAAACAGTGTGTCAATAATGCAAAATGACAGTTAAAGGCAGTTCATCATTGAATTCAGTGAAGTCATCTCTGTTCAGTTTAAATAGTGTCTGTGCATTTATTTGCAATCAAGTCAATGATATTACTGTAGATGAAGTGACCCCAACTAACCAGGCCAGAGACAAACTAAAACTCCATCGGTGACAGAATGGAGAAAAAAACCTTGGGAGAGACAAGGCTCGGGTGGGGTGGCAGTTCTCCTCTGATCAGATGAAACCAACAGTTCAATTCCAGGCTGCAGCAAATTCAGATAGTGCAGAAGAATCATCTGTTGCTTGTGGTCTTGTCCTGGTGGTCGTCTGAGACAAGGTCTTTACAGGAGATCTGTATCTGGGGCTCTAGTTGTCCTGGTCTCCGCTGTCTTTCAGGGATGTAGAGGTCCTTTCTAGGTGCTGATCCACCATCTGGTCTGGATAAGTACTGGATCCGATTGACTTTAGTGACCCTCTGATCTGGAAAAAGACTGGATCTGGTGGCTACAGTGACCTCGAAATAAGAGAGAAACAGACTAATGCAGCCTAAAATTCCTTTAATGGATTTGGAAATTAAAAGCATATTAATATGTTATGTGTAAAACAGATTAAAACGATGGGTCTTTAATCTAGATTTAAACTGCAAGAGTGTGTCTGCCTCCCGAACAATGTTAGGTAGGTTATTCCAGAGTTAAGAGAGTTAAGGCACCAAATAGGAAAAGGATCTGCGGCCCGCAGTTGATTTAGATATTTTAGGTATCATCAAATTGAGTTTTGAGAACATAGGGGACGTAGAGGATTATAATGTAAAAGGAGCTCATTCAAATACTGAGGTGCTCAACCATTCAGGGCTTTATAAGTATTAAGCAATATTTTAAAATCTATGCGATGTTTGATAGGGAGCCAGTGCAGTGTTGACAGGACCGGGCTAATATGGTCATACTTCCTGGTTCTAGTAAGAACTCTTGCTGCTGCATTTTAAACTAGCTGTAGTTTGTTTACTAAGCGTGCAGAACAACCACCCAATAAAGCATTACAATAATCTAACCTTGAGGTTATAAATGCTTGGATTAACATTTCTGCATTTGACATTGAGAGCATAGGCCATAATTTATATATATTTTTGAAATGGAAATATGCAGTTTTACAAATGCTAGAAACGTGGCTTTTTAAGGAAAGATTGCGATCAAATAGCACACCTAGGTTTCTAACTGATGATGAAGAATGAACAGAGCAGCCATCAAGTCTTAGACAGTGTTCTAAGTTATTACATGCAGAGTTTTTAACCTTCCTATTAACTTTGGGGTCAATTTGACCCCATTCAATATTTAACGTCTGTAAATAAATTATATAAAAAAAAACAATTCATCAGATTTAATAAATAAAAATAAAAAAATCAGATTTAATGAATTTTGCTAATTTAATGGGGACAACTCTGTAAACATAAAATTAACCTTCTGATGTTTTCTTCTACGCATAGTGAGAGCAGCTGAGAAGATCGTTGGTATCTCCCTCCAGGGCATTTATGGAAGCCATCTCACCCGTCACACAGCTTCTTCAGTCTGATGCCATCCCATTCTGCATCTCATTAAATTTGACTTGAATATGAGCACTGTACTCAGCCACTGCCATTTTAAGCATCATCAAAATAAAAGTCTTGTGCACTATCTAAATAAAGTCCCACCTTAAACACTTCTGCCAAACAGAAAAACTTATCGGCCAGTGACGATATTTGAAAAATGCCAAATATTGGGTTATATATTGACCTTGGTTATATATCAGTCGACCATTACCAAAAACCAATTGGAATAGTAGTAGAAGTAGAAGTAGGAATGTGCTATCTCTGACTTATAGATTGTAAATTAAGAGTGTTAGTAATGATAGTAGAGATTTGAAAGGACATAGTGAGCTCAAATAACTAAAACAAGGAGATTAAGGGAGATCATGTGATCCTTTGATGGCAGTGCATACACACTTTCTTTCCGTCTGCTCACTCTTTTAAATATTCTACAATCCTGATAGTGAATTTTGAACCACTCTCTATCTATTCCATCATGAGTACTTCAACTGTCAAGGACAATCAGAAAATCATGAGGAATGTAAAGATTCTGCCATCACCAAAGAGGATCTCGACGGCACAATTGCTAATTGTATCAAGCTAGCACTTAAAGAGCAGCAAAGTACTTTGGACTTGGTTGCGGCCTCGACAGTAAGAGATGCAATAGACTCTGTACTGACCCCGCCATTGCGTGACCTACATATGAACATACAAGCGACCCACAACATTGTAAAAGAGCTAAAAGCAGAAGATTCAAAACTAGCCATTGAGTCGATTCCGATCAAGTGGCTGCATGTGCGGATAGGAAGACAGTTGCAAACCTGAGAATGCAGCTAGAACAACTTGCCAATAAAGTGACGAACATGCAAGATAGGAGCAGGAGAACTAAAATGCGACTGGTAAAGTTGCCAGAGGGGGCGGAAGGCTCTGATTCAGCCGGCTTCCTCAGAGTGAATCTTTCTAAGTGGATTCCTGCCCTAAAAGGACATATTGTAATATTGAGATTGAGCAGGCTCATTGCATCTATAATGGAAGAAAAAGTAACTCAGAGTAGCCACATACTCTTATCTTTCATGTAGTGAGACGACAAGACAGATCGGCAATCCTGAAGGGTGCAGGACGATGTTTTTTCCTGACTTCAGTCTAGCCACGTGTTAGAAATTGAGCAGTTTGTGTAGTGCCCTGCCCTTCTTCGAGGCTGATATAGAAACCTTTGATTCTTTAAGACGCAAGAAAACCCGTAGGCAGAAAAAGATTGGTAAAAATTTAGTAAAATGCCTCTAAAATACCACAGGATTAATTTGCCATCGGACAGTACCCAATTACAACAGGAGGATGCCAGGCAAACAAGTGTATATAGAACATGATTATGATGACAGTGACATCATAAATTCAGGGTTCTCATACCTTTTCGAAAGTAAAATTTCAGGATACAATTTCAAGATTTTCCAGCACTATACAGCATGTTTACATATTTTAGATGTTACTGTGCTAATATCAAACCACCAGACTGGATTGCATATAACATTACCTAAAATAACCAACATACAGTATATAAATCATAAAATTAAAAAAAATATATATATATAAAAAAATTAAATCAAGAACTTACAGGGTATCTACATTATTTTTACAATAAAATGTAAGGCCTGCACTTTTTAATACCTGCACAAATAAAATGAATACTGTATGAGCAGCATAGGGCAATGGCTATGATAGCATGACTGGTACTATAAAATGACTGTTTTAAAAAAAGTTGTACAGTTCAAGAACAGGTTCTTTACAAATAACTAAAGTTGTGATAAACTTCACATTTCAGCCATTAATGTTTAAATTTTTTTAAGAAAATGGATTAGTCAAAAGTAGCTATAAAAAAAACACCCACACACACAAGTATAAATTATTATCTTTTACTTTGTTTGGATTTTTTAAGGCACATTAGAAATTTTGCATTGTTCTAAACAAAATCAGCAAATTGCCAGCAGGTGGCTCATTTGGAACAGTTTGTATGAATGTCCCTAAATTCAAAGTGACAATGACAATTAATGTCGATTACATTTTTGTGTGGGGGAAATGACACTTCATATTCATTACATTCTTCAAATTGGTAATTTTAGTAGCATGAAAAACAAGATGGTTATTCAATTCAGGATTAAAACATACAGAAAACGAGCAACAACATTCCTGATCACTGAAACTGATGATTTCACTGAATCTCGCTGTCTACACTGCAGATGGAATTTCTTGTTTACATAATTTCTGAACATAACTGTAGCGTTCTGCGGATTTTTCCTCGCTGGTGACTTATCTGCGCTCAACACCGTGTGTGATTTGTTATAATGCTAATGCTGGGGAAAAGAACTGCATTAAGAAATTGTATGCATTATGAGCAGATCGTAAACGTATACCACAATAATAACTTTTCATTCATTTACACTTTCCACTTTAATTATGACAGTCTTAAAGATTTAGCTTTACCTTTTACCTTGTATATGGCTCGAAATCGCAGACTATTCCATGAAAAAAAAAAGGATTCAAGGACTTCAAGCACCCGTACTGTCACAAATCGGTCAGGCTCATTCCCCAGCCAATCCCAGCACACCCCATCTCTCGAGTACTAATCACTGGCACTTGATTGTAATCCATTCACCAATCAGCCAATCATACATAAGCACACACCTCAGCTTCATTCACCGTCTGATCTCGTGATGACACAGAGGAAATTACCTCTGGTCTTGTTACTAGCATCGACAGTATTGACTTACCTGTCTACTTACCTCCTCTCCCCTTCTCTAGCAAATATCTCCTCCGTAATCCTTCCAAGGCAAGCTCCAGCATCTTAACTGAGGTGTGTGCTCCTCCTGTTCTCCAGTCATTCATCCTATACTCCTGTAAGAGCTGTAACAGCTGCCACCAAAACCTTCACTGCCCTTAAAAGAGCCTTCACCAGTGCTCCACTCCTTGTTCACCCAAACCCTGAGCTCCCTTTTTTGGTCGAAGTTGATGCTTCTACAACAGGAGTGGGAGCTGTTCTCTCACAGCGGCAGGGGAATCCACCTAAACTCCATCCATGTGCCTTCTTATGAAATTATGATATCAGCAACCGAGAACTACTGGCAATCAAACTGGCTCTAGAAGAATGGAGACATTGGTTGGAGGGAGCGGCTCATCCTTTTTTAGTATTAACTGATCACAAGAATCGTCAATACCTATGAGACGCAAAACGCTTGAATTCCCGTCAGGCCAGGTGGGCCTTGTTCTTCACCAGATTCAAGTTCACTATTTCCTATAGACCAGGTCCCCGTAATGTCAAAGCATGGAGCATCTTCGCTGGTGACTGGAGGAGCTATTCAATGGATGAGACTGGTAATGAGATTACTGGGGATTATTCTTTCTGCTTCCTCAATTGCATCTTCTGAGGCATCTATATGGGACAAGGCATTGGTTTTGCCACTCCGCTGGACTGCCCCCTAGGACATCGGTATGTACCACAAACACAGCGCACTCCTCTTATCCACACCACACACTCCTCCTTGGGCACTGTCCACTCCGGGGCTGACGCCACTCTCTCGCTGCTAAAGACCACTTCTGGTCACCCAAAATGGCAAAGGATGCGAGAAGGTTGTCCCGAGTGTGCCATCTCCAAAAGTTCCCGTCACCTCCCTGCCGGCCAACTGTTCCTGTTACCCATACCTAACCATCCCTGGCCACACCTGGGAGTCGACTTCATTACTGATTTACCCCCCTCTGATGGTAACATCTGCATTCTAGTCATAATCGATCAATTCTCCAAGTTCTGTCACCCTCCTGGAACCAGTTCCTGGGCTGGGACCAATAGTCCCAGAACTCTCTACATCAACCATCAACTGGTCTCACGCCCCTTCCAGTGTGTGCTCGGTTACCAGCCCCCGCTACTTCCCTGGTCTGGAGAGCCCTCCGATGTTCCCACCATTGATTACTGGTTCCGGGAGAGCGATAGAGTCTGGGACAATAATCACCACCATCTACAAAGGGCAGTGCACAGGAAGATGACAGCCGACCTTTGCAGAGCCACAGCCCCCACTTATCAGCCAGGTCAGAAGGTCTAGCTGTCCACTCGTGACATCAGACTGTGCTGCCCGGCAAGAAGTTAAGTCCCAGATTCGTCGGTCCCTTCACCATCCTGGAACAGATCAATCCTGTCATGTATAAACTGCAACTCAGTTTATAACCCACCACAATATAATATTCATCCCACTTTTCACGTATCACTCCTTAAACCCTCTCACCTCTCACAGAGCCTGACCAGACAGAGAAACCCCCTCTCCCATTGCTCCTGGAAGAAGGATCAATTTACAAAGTCAAGGAAATTCTAGAATCCCAGTGCCGTGGTTGTAGGTTTGAAGTATTTAGTCGACTGAGAAGGCTATGGCCCAGAAGAAGGCTCCTGGGTCCCAATAGACGATATCCTAGACCCGGTACTTCTGGAAGAGTTCCACACGGCACACCCTGATCGTCCAGCCCCATGGGGTAGAGGAAGACCACCACGTCTTTGGGGTTTTCGGCCTTCAGGAGAGGGCCTTGGAGGAGGGGACTACTGTTACAAATCGGTCAGGCTCAATCCACAGCCAATCCCAGTGCACCCCATCCCCCGAGTACTAATCACAGGCACCTGATCATAATCCATTCACCACTCAGCCACCATACATAAGCACACACCTCAGCTTCATTCACCATCTGATCTTGTGACAACAAAGTAGAAATTACCTCTGATCTCGTTACTAGCATTGACTGCATTTACTTACCTGTCTACTTACATCCTCTCCCCTTCTCCAGTGAATATCTCCTCTGTAATCCTTCCAAGGCAAGCTCCAGCGTCTACACTGAGGTGTGTGCTCCTCCCAATCATTCTATACTCCTGTAAGAGAGAAGAGATCATCACTCACCCTATTCACCTCAAGTAACTACATAATTCACGGATATGCTAGCCTGTTTACCACTCAAGTCTTCACAGTGCTCACCTGTGATGATAAAACCGTTCCAGTTTATACTGACCTTCTGCCTCTGAGTCTACTTGTTACACGTACGAACCCTGTACATTAAACATATCTTCTTCAACAAGGAATACTCTACTGGCATCTTTGGACAGTTGATGGTGCTGAATAGTGTGCGGGAAGTTGTTCTCACCCTGGGCCATTTGATTCCCTGTGCTGGCCACCTAGGAAACCATGAAACTATTGCTAGAATTAAGATATATTTTTACTGGCCTTGTCTGAAGGCAGATGTAAATCAATACTGCAAAACTGCCCAAGACTGATTGCCCACTGAAGCTGAGCAGAGTTGAGCCTGGTTACTACCTGTGTAAAAGAGACTTTCCTGGGTAACCTTGGTTGCAGTTCGAAGAAGTGTTACTGATGCCATCAGGGGGTGCTTACCTGTGTTCTGTGTGGGTCCTAATGCCCAGTATAGAGCTGGGGTTGCTATACTGTCAAAAATGTCTTTTTGATGAGACGTTAAACCAAGGACCTGACTCTTTGTGGTCATTAAAATCTGACTTTTGTCCAAACAATAATAAAATGAGAGCTTTTCAAATGTAATTTATTTTAATCAGATTGATTTATGGCACTTGTCATCTCTATAAGATCTCACATGTAAACATTCCTGTGCTCTTTGTGTATGTTTCACTGTTGAAAGCTGCCCGATTCATTATTCTATTGTTCTCACCAAACGAGTCTTTCACACCTCCGCCAGGTATGACACATTATCCGCATTATTCTTTTATCATTATTCTTTTGTTTTTATTCCACCTTTATTAGCCTTGATTGTGGTTTTTCAGGCTTTACAAAGCAACAAAGCAGCGATCTCACTTCAGTCTCTCTTTGCATTTAGCCCTTATTTATCAAAAGTCTTACTATAAAAATACAACAAAACATTTCCTTACGACCTTACGTGAATTATTGAGACAAAAATGCATTATGAAGAAGAAAAGCACCTGCTATTAGTAGCATTGGTGCTAACGTTAGCATCAAGCTACATCTGACAATTTATGAAATTATTAGTACACTTTACTCAAAACTCACTTTAAACCCCGATCGAGTGTTTATAATAACTTCCTTTAGCGATCAGGGGTGGAATTTGGTCGTTTACTGTTGTAAAAATATGTTATTTGTAGCCTTTTTCATCGCTGCACAAGTTAGCATTTCCGATGTACATTTTCGATTTTTTTTATAAAAACGCCCCAGATCTCAAGAAATTCTCATACCAAGCTTTACTATCGTAATCGCGGGTTTATTATTCGGATATTTCGTGTGTACAGAGATGTTTCGGTGTTGTTTTGGCCAGATAACTACCAGGAAGTGTGCAGGAAGCATGTGACACGATGGGGCGGTGTCCAGATATGACACTTTCAGATTGACACTGGGAAGGCCCAATCAGAGTCACACACAGCACGAGCTGACAACATAGCAAACACATACAAAGATCGCTGGGAGAGGCTGTTTATCATCTGATCGCGTAAATCCGTGGAAAATGAATAGAAATGACGATTCTGTCTGAAGAAATATGAAGTAAACATCAGTAAATATATCCATATATCTCCGCAGATATGCATCTTTGGTCTAAAAATCCTTATTGACGCTGTTCAGTGAGTCTATGTGAACACAAATAAACCGCTGCTGACGTGACTGAATGAGTGAGTGTGAGTGGTGAATTTCTATTCAAAATGTGGCATAATACGGATTTATTATTTTGCACTCCTGACATAAATCACTAAATATCTGTCACTGCAACAATGTTTTATCAAAATATTGGTCAAATATCGAAGCTAGAGTCTTTAAACTTTCAATTGATGCACAGTTTGTCCAGATGAAGTAAGACAGTGATGTTTAATGTGCTGTGAAAGTGAAACAATAATAAACTGGGGCCGTCGGCAATGTTTGCACGTAAAGGGGTTAAATCTCATTTTATTAAAAAAATATATATTACATTTTATTTACATTTAATCGTTTGGCAGATGCTTTTATCCAAAGCGACTTACAAATGAGAACAATATAAGCAATCAGACCAATGAGAAAACAACAACTGTATACAAGTGCCATGACAAGTCTTGCAAGCTTCTGGACAGTGCATAAGTTTAAACTAGTGACTTTAGATATATTGGTGCAGCACCAGTGGTTGTCTTATAGGCAAGCATTAGTACCTTGGATTTAATGTGCACGGCTACTGGTAGCCAGTTCAACCTAATGAGGAGAGGAGTAACGTGAGCTTTTTTGGCTCATTGAAACCAATTCTCACTGCTGCATTTTGGATAAGATGCAGAGGCTTAATAGAATATGCAGGAAGGCCACCAAGAGAGCATTTCAATAGTCCAGTCTGAAGAGAACAAGAGCTTGGACAAGAAGTTGTGTGGCTTGCTCTGACAGAAAGGGTATAATCTTCTTAATGTTGTATAAGGCAAATCATTGTAGCAAGACTGGGTCATTGTAGCAATATGGTCTGTGAAGCTTAGCTGATGATCGGTCACCGATGGAGATGGAGAAGTGGTCCAAGCACTGAGTCTTGAGGAACCCCAGTAGCAAGAAGTTGTGACTTAGAAACCTCATCCCTCCAAAACACCCTAAACGACCTACCTGAGAGGTAGGACTTTAACCACAGGAGTGCTGTTCCAGAGATGCTTATCTTTCTGAGTGTGGACGGGACAATCTGGTGGTTAACTGTGTTAAAAGCAGCAGACCGATCCAGCAATAGGTGTACTGAGGATTTGAAAGCTGCTCTTGCCAGTCGCAGGGCTTCAGTAACAGAGAGCAGAGCAGTCTCAGTTGAGTGTCTGCTTCTGAAGCCAGATTGGTTGCTGTCCAGGAGGTTGTTCTGTTGGTTGAACACAACTCACTCAAGTGTCTTTACAATGAATGGAAAAAGGGGATACCAGTCTGTAGTTTTTTTTTTTTTTTTTTTTTTTTTAACTGCTGGATTTAGAGATGGTTTCTTTAGCAGTGGACTTACCAAGCCTGCTTAAATGCTGTGGGAAATGTAACAGAGTGAAGAGAGGTCTTAATAATGTTAGTAAGTGAAGGTATGGCTGAAGAAGTATTGGCCTAAAGGAGGTGAGTGGGGAAAGGAGCAAGTGTACAAGTAGTAGGTGAAGAGAGGTCTTAATAATGTTAGTAAGTGAAGGTATGGCTGAAGAAGTATTGGCCTAAATGAGGTGAGTGGGGATAGGAGCAAGTGTACAAGTAGTAGGATGATTGAAAAGGATAAGTTTGGACAGAAGGAGGAGAGATAATGTGTATTAGTAGTTGTGAAGTTATCATCAGTCTGCGATGTGGGGAATTGGTCACTGATGATTCTTGTCTTATTTGTGAAGAAGACTGCAAAGTCATCAGCTGTAAGAGTTGATGAAGGAGAAGTGGGAGGAGGACAGAGAAGAGAACAGAACGTTTTGAAAAGTGTGTTTTAGTTCGGAGCAATGTTCACAGAGAACATCAGACAGCCAGGAAGCAGATGGGGTGGTGTGTGCTGGTCTGGATGACAGTGAGCAAAAGTTGTTCATGCAAGAGGTTAGAGTGGACCAAAGAGTGTCCGTAGCACTGTTTGTGTCCAGTGCTGAAAACAGAGAGGGTGAAGGAAGTGGGGATAGACCATAAACCATAGAGGATATGCGAGAGGCGAAAGTGAGCATAGATAGCATCGAAAGGCGACCTGCAGAGGAGTGTGTGCTGTGTCAGGAGTAAGTGTGAGGTGAAAAGTGAAGAAGAAGTGGTCTGAGGTGTGCAGTGGCGTAGCTTAAGTGTTGTCCAAGGAGCAACAGCATGTGTAGATGAGGTCCAGTTGGTTACCTGATCTATCAAATGAGACGAGCAGAGTGTTCAAGTCAGCAGCCTGGGGTTTATCTAGTTGGATGTTGAAGTCACCGAGAAGTACCAAAGGAGTACATCCTCAGGAAAGTTTGAAAGTAACAAAGTGGATTTTAACAGGGTGGGTAATAGTAATTGCATGTGATTCAAATTAACTGTTACCTGTTAAGAGATGGTTGAAGATCAAATTTTCATTCATTTGAGAAAAGAAGACCAGTCGTGGGAGGGGTGTGAAAAAAAAAATAATTAGTGGAGAGGGCTGCAGGAGTAGCAGTGTCTTTAGGTTTGATCCAAGTCTCAGTTAGGACCAACATGTTGAAACCAGAATGAGAAGCAATAAAACAAATCAATTCTGCTTTGTTAACAGCAGACTGCCATTTCCAGAAACTAACTTGAATAGAAAGTAAAGTAGTAGAAGTCAGAGGGACAGGCCATAGATTATTAGGATAGGCCTGCCTCAAATGTACAGTGCATGCTCTCCAAGTGTTAGTTTTAATAGTTGTACAATTGACCTAAATAAATATTTGAGAACAAGTCAAGTCTGCTTTATTGTCAATTCTTCCACATGTACAATACATGCATACAGAGAATTACTCTCAGACCCATGGTGCATACAGATAACATTACATTAGAGCCTAAAAATCTAGATCAAATATAAAATACAACTAAACAATAAGGGCATGTAAAAATAAAAAAATAAAACTAAAGTTAAATAAAGCAGCACATGGCATATATAGTGCAAACCAGTGAAGTGAACAGACAGTGCAGATAAAAAGATTTTAGTGCAAAAAAAGCTTATTCGGTCCAGCTAAAGTGACAAAGGGCTCAAAGAGCAGTTATTTTATCTGAACTGACTGAAGAGATAGTAGAATGACATCAGTTCTATGCTGAATGAGGTAGTGAGCAGACCAATGCTGCACAAAGTTACTGGTGCATGTCATTGTATGTTAGTGGGGGGGGGGGGGGTGGAAGGACCTGAGGATGTGGGATCTGGGGAGGGGGTCATAGTTAGACTAAAGAAGCTGTGTGACAGGAGTGTGGGATCAGAGTGCTTTACGGGTGAGACGTACTAGAGAAATACCTCTAGTTTTGTTTTCCTCCAGCTGCGCTCCATTTTTCGGGCTGCTCTCTTTAGGGTGCGAGTATGCTCATTATACCATGGTGTCAAACTGTTTTCCTTAACCTTTCTTAAGCGTAAAGGAGCAACTGTATTTAAAGTGCTAGAAAAGAGAGAGTCCATAGTTTCTGTTACATCATCAAGTTGTTCTGAGGTTTTGGATATGCTAAGGAATTCGGATACATCAGGAAGATAACTTAAAAAGCAGTCTTTTGTGGTAGAAGTGATGGTTCTTCGATACTTGTAACAAGAAGTAGAATTTACAATTTTGGCTATATGAAGTTTACACAGAACTAAATAATGATCTGAGATATCATCACTTGGCTGAATAATTTCAACACTATCAACATCAATTCCATGTGACAGTATTAAATCTAGAGTATGATTTCGACAATGAGTAGGTCCTGAAACGTGTTGTCTAACACCAATAGAGTTCAGAATGTCTATAAATGCTGATCCCAATGCATCTTTTTCATTATCGACATGGATATTAAAATCACCAACTATTAAGACTTTATCTGCAGCCAGAACTAACTCGGATGTAAAATCACCAAACTCTTTAATAAAGTCTGTATGGTGCCCTGGTGGCCTGTATACAGTAGCCAGTACAAACATAACAGGGGATTTATCATTAACATTGGTTTCTCTGGATAATGTTATATGAAGCACCATTACTTCAAACGAGTTATACTTGAAGCCTGCCCTCTGAGAAATCCTGAAAACGTTATTATAAATTGAAGCAACTCCTCCCCCTTTGCCTTTTAGACGCGGCTCGTGTTTATAACAATAATCTTGGGGGGTGGACTCATTTATAATAATGTAATCATCAGGTTTTAGCCAGGTTTCTGTCAAGCAAAGCACATCTATATTATGATCAGTTATCATATTATTTACAAAAAGTGTTTTCGTAGAAATGGATCTGATATTCAATAAGCCAATCTTTATCATTTGTTTATCCATATTGCATTTGTTTTTTATTTGTTGAACCTCAATTAAATTGTTAACCTTAACTTGGTTTGGACGTTTTTTGTATTTTCTAGTTCGGGGAACAGACACAGTCTCTATAGTGTGATATCTAGGTGAAAGAGTCTCTATGTGCTGAGAATTAACTGACCTCTGTGACGGGAGGCAGCCAGCAGACGGTCGGTTTAGCCAGTCTGTCTGCTTCCTGACCTGGGCCCCAGTTAGTCAAGTATAAACACTAAGATTATTTGCCATATTTCTAGACAGAAGAGTGGCGCCACCCCAGGAGGGATGAAGACCATCTCTTTTAAACAGGTCAGGTCTGCCCCAAAAGCTCGTCCAATTGTCTATGAAACCTATGTTATTCTGTGGGCACCACTTAGACATCCAGCCATTGAGTGATGACAATCTGCTATGCATCTCGTCACCACGGTAAGCAGGGAGGGGACCAGAGCATATTACAGTGTCTGACATCGTGCTTGCAAGTTCACACACCTCTTTAAAGTTATTTTTAGTGATCTCCGACTGGCGAAGTCGAACATCATTAGCGCCGGCATGAATAACAATCTTACTGTATTTACGTTTAGCATTAGCCAGCACTTTTAAATTTGCCAAGATGTCAGGCGCTCTGGCTCCCGGTAAACATTTGACTATGGTGGCTGGTGTCTCTATATTCACGTTCCGTACAATAGAATCGCCAATAACTAGAGCACTTTCATCAGGTTTCTCAGTGGGTGCATCACTGAGTGGGGAGAACCTGTTTAATGTTTTGATCGGAACAGAAGAGCGGTGTTTTGACCCACGACTACGCTGCCTCACCGTCACCCAGTTGCCCTGCTGCAGGGGCTCTGCTGGAACCGGACAATGTACAGGAATCCCTGAGCTAGGCGCATCCAAAGCCATATCTAGAGCCCTAACATTCTTACTGTCCTCAATTAAGGTTTGGATGCGTGTCTCTAATTCTGAAATCTTCTCTGTCAGCCTACCTGTTTCCCTGCATTTATCACATGTGAATCCCTCATCAGCGACAGAGATAGATAAACTGTACATGTGGCAAGAGGTGCAAATAACAATTGTAGGAGAAGCCATTACTCACCGTGCTTGATGAAATATTCTTACTGCGGTTGTTTGATGAACTTGTGGAAAACTGCAGCGTGAGAGAGGAGAGGAGAAAAGAAAACGCTAATGACAAGCTAATGATGAGAAAAGCATCAGGGTGGGCAGTCTGCTGCTCACTGATGTGCTGGTACAGTTAATTTAGTGCATCATTCCTGTTGCTGTTGTTTGGAGGAATGTAAACAGCAACGATCAGTATGGCAGTATATTCCCTCGACAGATAGAATGACCGGCACTTAAAAATCATAAACTCCACCAGGGGTGAGCAGTGTTTGCAGACCACAACAGCATTGCGGCACTGCGCATCATTTAAGTAAACACAAAGTCCGCTGCTGCGGGTTTTTCCTCATGCGATGAGTGCTCTGTCCGCTCGATAGCATGTCAGCTGATCGAGCTGAATAGCGCCGTCTGGAACGCTGTTGCTAAGCCATGTTTCCATGAACACAAAAACACAATTCTTTAACAGTCCTCTGAGTTGAACGTAGTAGTCAGATGTAGTCCAGTTTATTATCCAAAGAGCATACGTTATCCGATTTACGATATCTTATATATATTGCCATTTTTGTTTTTATATTTGGATTTAAAAATTCTGAATTTAATATCTATTTATTTCACTTACCGCCAAATGTTGTCGAACAAAATAATAAAGCCCTGCATGTCAGCCCGAGGCCAACGGGCCCCGACTTATTTATGCCCCTAGGGCCTGGCTTCGGGCCACTTTTCACGTTATAGCTCACATGCGGGCTTTTTTGGGTTATCCTTCATTTTATATTTTTAGGCATTAATAAAAAAAAAATATAAAAAATTTAAATAAAATGAGAAGTTGACGTCGATGATATAAAAGAAAAAAACATAGAAAGACATTTCATAACCCGTTATAATTACACTGACATACTGACATGACAGTCTCACGCACCCACGGTTTTCCGTCAGCGTGACCCACCATTATATCCACTTATATACTTATTGTAATAGTAGCTATTATAGGCCTCTAAATTAATGTATTAATCATAGCCTAGTTGGCCAACTAATAATTATAAAATGATGATTCATGCAGCGGCTAGCATTTTTGTGTCTGCAAAGCAGCAAAGAAGAGAGCACTGGCCAAATTTGAAAACATTGTGGAGCAGTACGAGGATGACGACGATGAAGTACAGCAATACATGCTCCTCAATCACAACATTGAAGGTGATGGACGAGATGTGCTGCTATGTTGAAAACAGCACGAGACCCCGCTACCGCAACTGTCAAGACTGGCTCGTTCTGCGTTTAGTGTCCAACAGCGGCAGCAGCGAAAGTGTCTTCAGTGCAGCGGGAAGAGAGGAGGGTGGGGTTAAAATTTTCCACTCTGGGTGCTATTCTTTTTCTCCACGATGTTCTGTAAGAGACAAACTTTTTCATTTGACTGGACTTTATTTTCGTTTAACTGTTGGAAACTAATGGACATGTTCTGTGGTGCATTTATGAGGTAAAATAACCTGCAAGTTTGTTTTAATTAATTACATTTAATTTGTTTAGATTGTAGGCTATTTCTCATTTCGTTTGCGAGCGCTGTTGCGAGCCTGCCTCAATATTTTATTTTAGCCAAGTAAAGTATTAGCGTTGATTTGAGAGGCTTAATTGATTAAATATGTTTTATGCTACTTGCTGTCGGTTCGGCTGATTAACGTTAATTGTCATTTTAAAAAAATGTCATTTAAAAAAAAAAATCAAAATTAACTTGATAAAGAAATGAAAAGAAACATAACAAAACACTGACCTAATTTAATTGCTGTAAATAAGGCAGGCTTCCGCTGTGTAATAAAATAAATAAATAAAAACATGGGCTTGTGTCGGACTCGGGCTGATAATTCTGATGAGCTGTCAGACACGGGTCGGGTTAGGGCCTGAGCGTTCTAACATTTAAAGATGGAGGATATACCTGTGCTAAGTTATGCATTCAGGAAGACAGCAAATTTCAAACAGACGAAACAGCGCCAGTAGCCTGTGTCTCAGTCAGAGGCACATGCAGCCTTTCTGTCTGATCATATAATGGACTGAGCAGCTTAAACTACTGCAAAACAAAACTAGAAACTATGTCTTACCGGTTTTTAAAGGCCTTAATATTAAGCTTGTCACATGTTAAGAACAAATTGGTGAAGCACTTTCTCTGCAGCAGCTCAGTATGTTTCTTCGCTAAATTGAAGATGTGCTCGTATTAAACTACTGTATATCAGTATAAACAGTATTGCCTCGTATCTGAGAAGTATCATTTTACTAACTCTGACCTTTGAGTCTTGTTCAGCAAAATGAACTAACCTTTTCAAGTCATTCATTTTTATCAAAATATAATTAAAATGTTATGTGTTACTTTCCTAACATGTCAACTAGTACTTTCGAAAACGTTGATCACACTACAAACAATACAAAACTATAATGCAGAAATGCAGAATTCATTCATTTTTTACCTGGGTTTTCATTTTATGATTAGCTCACCTCACCTCTTATCTGACAAGTCTTCAGATTTGTGTCATTAAGTGCAATTCCCTTTAGCACATCAAAGAAATGGCATGAAGCCTTTTTAGCAACACATCAATAAGACCAGTGAGATGGTAATAGATAGTAACTATGAATAATGCAATTATCCATAAATATGCTGATCATAAAAAGAATCAGCAGCCAGTTGTGTTTTTTTTTTATCAGCAGGAAGCATATACATATATCACATTATTAAACAACAGGCCTACTTTTAGTAAAAAGGTCACATTTTATTTCAAACATTAACCTATCCCACTTATAGAACTACTGTAAACATGGATTTGCTCTTTCTTCAAAAATACAGCCATCACAGGAGATTGGCATGACTTTTCTCTAATTCTACATCATCGCAGGGGGTTCAGTGACACACAAGAGTTTAGGATCTTTCACAGAGTGTTAGAATGGCATGCTGTGATAATTAAAGATGTTGCAGAAATAAAAACATGAGGATTGTAGAAAGACAGTGTGGCATAGCTGACTGTGATGTGCTGGATATTTGGAAGTAGGTGTGGAAAAAGGGAAATAGGAATTGAGCGGCTCAGTTTCACTGCCTGCTGTCCACTTCACACTCTGATTTATATTTTCAAATGCATCTGCAAAACAGTTTATACTGGACAAGAAACTAAGTATGGCTCCATAATTATAAAAACATAAGCTTTTGTTTAGCATATTATACTTTTTATAGGTACATATGAAATACAAGTACTTGCTCTACAGCATGTATAAAAACACAAGACAAAACTATCCTGCCACCTTGTGGTGGACAACTGATGTTACTGTTGGCTGACATTTATGAAGAAAGAAAATGAAGGTTCACTCCATAAAACTCCATTCACTATTTATTTATGCAGAAAAAAAGGTCAGAATCAAGATATGTATCAACGTGAAGCCAAATTACATGCATCAAATCTCAGACAACATCTGAAAAATGGCACATGCAGATTTCCCCCCCATTCCCCATATTACTGCTTTTATTCTTTCTCCATGCACACAAGGTTTTTTTTTTTCAGAAGGGAAAACACACATTATTTACACATGGTGCTTAAACCTATGTAATCTAATAACACTGCAATTCAGGTATCAGTGTATAAAACTTACAAATTGAGATCTGACACACAAAGCGGAAAACACACCACTAAGGGGAGTAGTGTAGTAAATTATGAGAAGTGGTGCTATTTAAACCTGGTTTTACCAGCCATTTATGAAACAACACTCTCAAAATAAAACAAACAGGAAATGAAATAAAGCTACTGGTTCACCTCAGAGATTAATTATTAAAATAAAGGTGACCTCGTGAATTGACATTGCACATTTACTTAATTTTCACTTAAACATTCTTTAAATGTGTCACAAAATACATAGCTAATGAACTGTACAGCCCAAAGGCACTCTTTCTTTGTTTATAACAATTTTCAAAATCTCTTATTCACTGATGTTGGATCAGTCACATAGTGTCACAAGCAAATTTTTATTTCCTCATATTTCTTCACAACTTTGTGTTACCGAAGAAAATGAGAGTGTTAGGAACAGTACTGGGCAGTGATTTATTATTGTTTGCTCTCTTCCCAGGGTGTAATTCTTTTCATCATGCCTTGTGTTCAGTTTTAATGCTTGCCTGGCGGGAAGCGGAAAAGGTTTCAAATACAAGGAATTTTGACTATGCCACCCATGGGAATTTCACCCAGGGAAATATAAATGACACCTACAAGATTGTGATTCGCTCACCAAGTCTCTAAAAAAAGGAGTAGGCAGAAACATGGTTGTCAAAAATTCCCAAAAAAAATTTATAAAAAAAAATTGTAATATAAAGCAAGACGAAACACCACATTAAATTGCAGCCATTGTACAGGGCAGTGTCTGAAGGCTTGAAAAAGATGTATGGCTAACAAAGTTTCCAATAAACAAAAGGGGAAAAAAAGAAACAACAACTCTTTGACTAATACTTGCGCAGCTTACAAAGACACAAAAACTACATAGACTTACAAGGCTGAGGTACACCACAGGAGGAGTGATCACTAAGCAAGTTAGCCAAAAGCACACACACACACCACCGTGCACTCAGATCACACCACCGAAATGCTTCAAAAGTGTCACACGGCAAATGTTTGGAGGAGCACCACCACAAGCAGCACAACCACCACAGCAAGAAATCCTTCACCCGTGGGACCCCAGCACCTGAAAGGAAAAAAAAAGAGAAAAAGAAATTATATATATCAACGTAAAACTCAAAATAAAAAGAAAATTATATAAATCAGTGAAACCAGTGTAGCAACAATCACTTTCTGGGGAATAATTAACTCAAATGAAGTGAATATTCATGAGTCTATGAATATAACGTGCTTATTGCTTACAAATATTAAATTACCCAAAGAGGGAATATTTAATCATTTAAAGGTAACCTTTACTAGAATTAATTTAAGTTACTCTAGACAATCTGTTCGTCCAGCGAACTGGAAGCTAGACTTCCTTATCAAAATTCAATAAAAATACCCTTCTTACAAACTCCAAGAAATATTAATCTTCTGATCAGGAAAAAACAATATTTTCTGTGTCTGTACTACTAAGATTACTGAAAATTAATTCATATAAAACAAAGCTCGTAGCGTAGATCACACGATTCAAGGACTTCGATCTCAATGAGCAATAAAACAATTCAATTCAAGCAAATTATAGGATTTAATAAAAACAGACTAAAGAGTACATAACTACAATTCACACGGAGTAAATATGAGTATATAGCAAAACGAAAATACAATTTAAACAAGGTAAATGAACAAGAATAATAATAAGATAAATGAGAGAGAGAGATAAAGAGAGAGAGAGAGAGAGGGAGAGAAAGTGAAAGTGAAAAGCAATCTCAGCGTGGCAATTTCAAACAGTTAACTTTGCAAGAGACCCCAAGTCATTGGATGATTTCACAAACATGGAATAGCCTAGACAACCTTAAACAGCAATTTTAGTTGCGATATAAGAAAGTACTTGCTTTGATCTGGCTCTTGTGCGTAGCTGTGCTCAAATTGTCCGGTCTGTGCGGCCTCAGCGTGGTTCTTTCCAGAGCAGATGATGCGCGAGCTCGATGGTTAACGCGAAGGTAAACTTTGCCAAAAGATGACTAGACTTAAGTTCGTTTGGCTCGTGAGGGCAATTGAACGAAGTCAAATATCAGCAGACAATAAAGAAAAACTAGAATGAAACGAAAAGTAAAGAAGAATAACGGAGAACTTCTTGAAGTCCGGTTGCAAAGCTGGGAATCCTCTTTTCTCTCTGGCGGAATGCCCAGAATACAGGTTTCCCTGAGCTTTTAAGTAAATCTAGGTTTACACCTATTTTTTTAGTATGAGCCAATGAAGTGTAAACAAACTAAGGCGGGAAAAATCTTCTTTGTTTGCTGATCTCCGCCCACTGGTCTAATTCCAACTCAATTCCAGATTATAAGAAACTATAGCCATACGTTACTATAACATATCCAACATGTATCCGCCTTCCTGGCATAAATTTGATACTGTGGTGGACCAGGGATGTTGGTCTCTTGAAGGTCTCTTATTCACTACACTTTCCCTAAAATAAGCCAGCAATGAAAAAATAAAGAAAAATAGTGTGAAAAGTACAGTTGCAGTGAAAAGCATTTCTGAAGGATCAAGTGACATGAAGAGTACTGAACTGGAGTAATCATGCTGAAAATTCAGCTTTGATCACAAAAATAAATTACATTTTAAAAATATTCAAATAGAAAACAGTTATTTAAAATTGTAAAAATATTACACAATATTACTGTTTTTGCTGTATTTTGGATCAAATAAATGAAGCCTTGGAATGAATCATGAATTACATTCTGCATGATAAAATATAAAGATTTCACAGTGATCTTCTGTAGTTTTTTTAGTTACTAGGCTACTACATTACTGTAGTAAAACCATGTTTTACTGCATTTTATACATGTGAGGACGATCGGAGAGTATACCATAATATGAATAACACAAATTAAGTGTATCAGCAATCATAAATCAAAGAAGAAATTTCTCAGAAATATATGTTAGGTGACGAGGATCATTCGTCACTTTGTGTAAGTTCCAGTACGAAAAAGCGCGGGGGCGCACCGGTTATGATTTTCCGATGGTAAAAACAAATAATATGTTGTTGTATTACTTATCAATATATAGTTTTTCACCAGCGAATGTGTGCAAATGTGAATTTATTTTTTGTCAGTCATTAAAACGGCGACGGCGCCTGCCGCTGCCGGCATCACATTACATTTTCATCTACAGGTTACAAACTAGTTTTTGTAGCTATATAGACGGAGCGCTCAGTTTTTCCTGTGGTAAAATGCATTTGGCCAAAATTGCATTTTATAAAAGATGAAATGCTACTGTATGCACAGGCTATTTAAGTGTGTTAATGTATTGGCTATGACTAGATGGCAAATGCTAGCACTCTCTCTCAGGCGACGTCCCACATGTCTCAGTCAGTGAGTCAGTCAGACATCAAATAAATAAAATATGAGCCTTTATAGACATAGTGTTTAGTAGTACTTATTCACACAACAAGATATTTATTTACCCTTCGCAAAACTTTGTTCAGCTCAGCTGTTGTCTACCGTGCGGCTGCTGTGGAACTTCAGTTGATTCAATGAATATAGAGGGGGCGGAGTTATCAGCTTACTGACAGCTTGAGGATCGAATAAGATTTACACAAGCTCGTTTTAAGAACTTTCATTTGCTAAATATTTGTAAAACAGACAGACAGACGTGAAGGGTAACCAATAGCATTGATTAAAAAAAATAAAAATAAAAAACACCACCAAGCAAAGGGCACTTCGGAGTGTAAGGGCAAAAAGGGCATGTGCTCTGCACAGGTTGGGCCCTACCTGTGCACGTGCCTGACACCCACCACCATGGTCGGATGGCAGGTGAATCCTGACAGTCGGGTAGCAGGTGTTTGTTAGGGCTGAGGACTCAACTCGATGAGGTCCTTATCCGTCTCTGGTGTGTTACCTTCCCTTCGGGGTTTCCATCGGAGACCTCCAATCCTAGTTGTCTTGAGTTTAGCTGCAGAGATTCGCATCTCGTTGAGTTTCCTGTATAGGACTAAGGCCACGCCAAGGGTCAGGGTGTGGCCGACGACCATGGAGATGCACAGTGCTGTGTCAGCTGCAGTCCAGGCTTGGACAACAGGTGAGGTGTTCAGGATGGGCAATCGAGACAAGGCTTGGAGGGCTGCGTCGACGGGAGCAATGTCAATGAGCTGAGGCCCGCCTTTTTCAATCCACAGTTCCAACTCCGGACCTAGGGTGAAGTTGTAGTTCTTGAAGAAGGATGGGATTTCTAGTTCTGATTGGTACTCTTCACTCGGAAGATGGTATAAGGCCAGATCGTCGAGGTGGAGGATGGCCCCTCGTGGGACTTGAATCCACATGCTCTGGTCGAGCAGATTGACACGGGTGGCTGTGTCATGCTGGTCGTAGGTCAGTGTAGTGGTACGTACTGGAGTGTTAACGAGCCATCTATCACCTACAATCTCAGCTTGCGTCTCGGTGACGTGGCTGCGAGGCTGGGCATCGGCAGGGCAACGCGTGTCGCTGATCATGGGTTGCAACCCGCAGATTCCATCAGTATTGTCTCTGAGAAATGGTTTGCTGGGGCAGAGGTAGTGAATGTCTTTAGTTAGGGTGCACATGTGCAGGTTTGGGGCTAAGTACAGCTGGGTGTTGCTGTCATGGTACGCCACCACCTCAGGGGTACGTATCTTGATATGAGTGTTATCCTTCCAGAACCCCACATTAACAATGTCTTTGAGTCTGTAGATTCGGCTTGACTCTATGATGGGTAAGTTCAGGAGGAAACTCATCTCCTTCTGCTCAGGATCCACGTAAAGGGGAATAGCACTACCTAGAGAGTAGGCAAGGTGGATTTGCATAGGATCAGTGGGTGTGGTGATGGCGGAAGCCAGCACATCTTGCACCAAGCTTAGGGGTATCAGGTATGGTGGAATTCTTCCCATGGCTAGACTGTCGATGGAAGAACTCACTTCCCGTAGCATGTCAGTCATTAATGCTGTGACCAGCTGCGTTTGGGCAAAGTCATTCTGGAACACAGTGAACAGCTGTTTCATGGAGTTCATGGTCTGGTTCAAAAGCACGCTGTGGGTGTTGAGAATGACCACCGTTCCTTTCAAAGTCTTTCCAATGGTTTGCAAGGATGCACTCTGTGTAGTGAGTTGCTCTTTTAGCTGTGGAAGTTCAGTCTGAATTTCAGCCACATGCCGTCTCACAGTGGCTATATTTACTGCATTGACACTGGACATACCAATGTTGAACAGAGTTCCCACAGCAGCGGCGGCTCCGAGCAGCGCTCCCAGGAAACGTTTGGGGCGGCGGTTGTGTCCACCTAGTTCCGCCTGGGTAACAGTCATCTTCTCAAGTTGGTTGAGCATGTGCTTGACATCGGCCTCGGCGTGCTGGAGGGAATCCTCTGTCCAACGGGCACCGGCCCAGCTGTACTGGGCTACTGCGCGGGGGTAGTGTGCTCTGTAGACGTTGCGGGGGTCGAGTCGAACGTATACTTTCTGGGTGTACGTCCGACAATTCATGATCAGGAGTCCCGGTTGCTCTCTCAATACAATGCCCGAGGCAGGACCCGGTGTGATAATGTCTGATGACGGCTGGCCTCTGGTTGACTGGAGGCACATTTGAGAACTGGTTCTCTCGATCCCCGACTTAGCTTGATTTGGTACGCAACTGGGGAGAGTTTGTTCATAATCTCATGAGGTCCCGTCCAGTGTGGCAGGAATTTCTTTGACAGCCGCTGGGGGCCTGTCTGAGTTGGCGGGGTGAAGCGGTAATACAAGACCCTGTCGCCCACATTCAGTTCCTGGTGTGACGCTTTCCGATCATAGTATGCTTTCTGGCCTTCAGCGCTTTTTTGCAGGTGTTGCTGGGCAAAAGCAAACGTTGTTTTCAAGTGTCTATGGAGCTCGTCAAGGTACTGGAATGTGGTGTAAGCAGTGACAAGGTTGGAGTCTCCTGGTTGATACAGCAAGTGTAGTGGCAGGGTCATCTGCCGCCCAGTCATGAGTTCAAAAGGGGACACCCGTGTTGATTCCTGTGGGGTGGCTCTGATGGCCATCAACACAAGGGGTAGTTTCACATCCCAGTCTTTCTGATTAGCAGACACATACTTTTTCAGCATGGCGACCACCGCTCGGTTCGATCTCTCTACCTGGCTGGATGCAATTGGATGGTGGCTGATGTGTAGTTTAGCTTGTACCCCTAGGCATTTCCAGATCTGTTGCATGATCTCGGCCGTGAAGTGGGTACCTCTGTCTGAGTTGACTCTCAGTGGCAATCCGAACCGGGAGAAGATATGGTTCATCAGGAGGTATGCAGTGGTTTGGGCAGTGTCATTGGGTGCTGGCAGACACTCTACCCACTTGGTAAACTGGCACACCACCGTGAGGAAGTACTTGTTGCCTCTTGTTGATCTGGGCAGGGGCCCTACCCAGTCGATTTGGAGGTCTGACCACAGGAACGTGATCCCTCTGCGTTGCAGTGGGGCTCTGTGGTTTGGGTTTGCTGGTGTGAACTGGCAGCACACAAGACATTCTCTGACGTACTCTGCCACATCTTGTTGCATGCCGGGCCAAAATGCCACCTGTCTCAGTGTGTCATACGTGGCTCTGGCACCGTGGTGTCCAGCACATGGTGTGTCGTGGGCGTACATTAGCATTACCCCCTTTTGGCATCGTGGCACCACGAGCCGTGGCGATGTGCTGTCATCAGGTGCAAACCACAGAATGTCGTCTTGTACACGTAGCATGTGTCTGGTGTTATACAGGTGTCGGAGGCACGAGTCATCATTGAGCTCAGCTTCAGTGATAGGGTGGTTGGAGGGGTCAGAGAGGTGGTTAAGAATTGTCTTTATGGCAGTGTCAGAGGCTTGCATATCCGCAATGTCGTTGTTGGAGATCTGCGGAGTTAGCGATAGCGACTGTGAGGCGGGCACTGCCACAGGTGAAGGTCGTTTGCTGCGGGTTAATACTGCAACATCGGGGCTGGGTGTGGGTTCTGGGGGTGACCACACCTCCCCGTGTAGTGCGCCTGTTTTGGCGAGGGCGTCGGTTTTATCATTTAAGTCTTTGTCCAGCCCTGGTAGCTTAGAGTGTCCTTTTACCTTCTTCCAGTACACAGTCATATTGTGCATTTCGGTGATGTTATCACATTCTTGGAACAGGTGTTGGTGTTTGACTGGCTTGTTGTTTGCCGTTTTGAAACCATTCTGTTTCCAGCCGGTAAGGTGGCACACAAAACTGAGTCTGGCATAGTTAGAGTCTGTACAGATGAGGATTTCTCTGATGTCATGGGCTGATGCGATCTGCAGAGTTATGAGAATGGCTGCTATTTCTGCATATTGTGATGACTGGGGACCTAACTTGAAGTGTTGTGGGGAACACGGCTGGTCGTTGACCCACAGCACTCCTGCACCTGCCTTGAGGATGCCATCGTGGTTGTAGGAGCATCCATCGACGTAGGCTGTGAGCATGCCCTGACACGCATTCTCTTCAAAGTACCTGTGACAGGTCGGTTGTTGCTGTTGGGGTTCTTGCACGCCCATTTCTTCTGCAGATATGTTATCAGAACAGTTTTGGCATGCGGCCAGGCCATTGCCCAGTGCAGACTTGTGATTCTGTGCATACCGTGCCTCAACATTGCGTCCTTGGAGAGCCATTAACCATGTGGCTATGCATGAATTGGTGACCACGCCATCTCGGATTCGCTGGCTGTTGAGGAACATTACTGGCTGGTGGCAAGTCTCTATGATAACTTTCTGTGCCCCAATGTAATTGGAGAATCGCTGAATGGCCCATACAGTGCAGAGCAGAGCTTTTTCACAGTCTGAGAACTTACACTCTGGTGGAAGCAGTGTCTTGCTGGCATAGGCAACTACTTTCTTGTCTTGATCATGCCGTTGGTACAGGCCAGCACTGAGACATTGGTTGGAGAACCCAGCTTCCAGGTAGAATTCCTTTTGTGGATCGGGGTAAGCAAGACACGGAGCTGTGCATAAATGTCTTTTTAGTTCTTTCATGGCGTGTTCTTGAGCCTCTGACCAGACGAAAGGGCAGTCCTTTTTTAGCAGAGCTGTCAGAGGTCTGGCAATGTCCGAGTAGTTTTCGATGAACTGTCGAGAGTAATTGCATACCCCTAGAAATCTCCGCAGCTCAGAGACGTTGGTGGGAGGCTTGATGTTCTGAATGGCATGAATGCGGTTAGACTGAGGTTCAATGCCTTGGGATCCGATGAGCAGGCCCACGTAGTTAACCTTAGTTCGGCACCACTGTCCTTTGTGGAGGGCGATCTTGGCTCCGGCGGTGGATAGTTGGTTCAAAACATAGTCTATTTCTTTCAGGTGGTCGGCCACCGTTGTGCTCTTCATGAGAACATCGTCTACATAGATCAGGTTGCCTCTCATTCTAGCGTCTGGGCAGGCTTTGTTCAGAAAGATGTTGAATTCAGCTGGTGAGTTGGCGTAGCCGAACGGACACCTGTTGAAGGTGAACTGTCTGTTGCCAAATGTGAATGCCAACTTGTGTTGGTCTTCCGGGTGCACCGGAATGGTCCAGAATCCAGAGGCCACATCAAGTGTAGAGAAGATTGTGGCTCCTCTGATTCAGGGTAGTTCTTGTTCTAGCTGGGTCATGGGCCATCGTGACAGCGGCACCTGTTGATTCAGTTTCCTGTAGTCAATGGTGGGTCGCCATTTGCCGTTAGGTTTGAGGACGGGCCAGATGGGGGCTGAGTAGGTGCTGTTGCATGGACGGATGACCCCCTTTTCAAGCATAGATTCGATGATCTCCTGCACTGGTTCGTGTGAGGCGATGGGAATCTTGTACTGTCTGACAAAAGTGGGAGGAGCATCAGGGTGCGTAGGGATGCGCACCGTGTGGAGGTTGGTGAGACCACAGTCTAGAGAGTCTTTGGCAAAGGATTCTTTGAACTTATACAGAACTTGTCTGAGTCCTTGACGATCCGTATCGCTTTGAAGTGCATTAGCGTCTTGTAGAATTTGCTGCACTTGAGATTCAAAACCTGGGTAAGGCTCCTCCATCGGTGTGTCATCAGTCGGGTTGGCATTGAGAGGTGTAGTAGGTTCATGAGCCTCACCGACGTTCTTGTGGGAGACTGTGTATATTGTGAGGTGTTCATCCTCGGTCAGCTCCGTTCTGCACACTTGGTCTTTAGGCACCGACATAACAGATGTGATGGCAATGAGTTTGAAGGGTGCAGCGAACAATGTACTGTCTGTACTCCCTTCGGGTATCAGTGCGGGTGGAATGGGACCAATGACAGGTAGTACAAGTTCAAAATCATGAAAGTCATGGCTTACTAGCCATCCCAGCCGGTAGGCCTTGGGAATGTTGATGTCAGTTGCCGTGCAGTTGTTGAACAGGATGTAGACTACACGAGATGACACTTCAGTGAGGGGTGTGGCTTCCAGTGTGAGTCCGAGTTCCACACATTCAGGTGAGGGTTGGAAGAAACCCAGCGTGTGGTTTAAGGTTTGACCCCATCGCATGTTGAGCCGAATAGCGACCCCTTTGGTGTAAGCTGGTACCACCGTTTCCTGTTCGTTGACTAAAGTGCAGACTTCTGGGATGGTCTGCCCTGATATGAGGTTGTCATGGTTGATGGAAACGTGTGGCTGCAAAGTCAATGGGGCCCATACAACTTCATTAAAAGTGTCCACATGAGCCTTGAGGCGAATCAAGAGGTCTGCTCCAATGTAAACATCGTGTGGCAGGTCCGGAAGGACCAGGAAATAATGAGTCAGGCACCGATAATTCCATTTCACATGCAAAGCGCAGATTCCTCTAGCAGACACCATTGAGGATGGGTGTGAGTTCAAAGGGAAACGAGTGCGCTTGCTGGCATAAGGGAGGTCAGGTGTCTTCTCAGTGATTGCATTGTATAGTGACAGACTAATGGCTGAGTTGTCTGCCCATATGGCCAGAATACTGTCCGTTGTTGTTATATCATGCAGCTGCAGTTCGGTTTTGACCTTGGGGCAGTAGGTATCAGAGTCTTTAGTGGCCTTGAAGGTACAGAGGATCGAACTTGAGCCTTGGTTTGTTGTTGAGGCTGGATACCTATGGCTGGCTGCTGGGGTTCCCGTGACCTCTGTGACCCGACAGTCTGGCTCTGTGGGAATTCTCGTGACCTCTGTGACCTGACCGTCTGGCACCGGCGACCTGTGTGGTTGGAGGGGAAGAGGTTCTCGCACTTGAGCCCAGACTTTCAGCTGTTTGAAATCTAGTAAAGGCTCAAAGCGATCAAGCAGGTCTTTCCCGATGAGAAATGAATAATTGTTCATTGGTGAGACATAAATAGGATGTACTAGGCTCATAGGTCCGATCGTCAGGTGGATGGGAGCTACATTTCTGAGCTGGATGTCATTTTGGCTGTATGACTGCACATTCAGCTTGCAAGTGTGAAAATTTAGAGTTCGATTCTGTCTCTGAGCTTCAAATTTGAGCTTATCAAATAGTTGAGCCGAAATCAACGTGAGGTCTGAGCCTGTGTCCACAAGGGCTTTGAGTCTCATTTCCTTTTCTAAAGTGATGGTTAGGTAGAGTTTCCGAGCCACTCCCTTCTCGATCAGGTTCCCCAGGAGTTTTGGTGTTGGGGCTTGTGTGTTGATCGATAAGCAGTTAGGGTATGTTTTGTGTGTTTCGTTGTGGGTACAGATAACCAAAACAGCACTTTCTGGCACCTCAGTGTGTGGGATGATGCTTTCTTGGTCAGGAGGTGCAGACGTCAGCTGGACTGAGTGGGTGTTGCTATTGTTTGATGAGGCAACAGCTAGTTCAATAGTTTGTGGTTGACAAACAGTGTTCTGTGTGCTTGGTTCAGTTGTGGAGACGTTGGGAGTGGTGCTGGTTTCAGGCATAAGGTTTAGTCATGCGGTGTCTGGTTTATCCTTCTTGTCCTCCTTGTGAGGTTTCTGTTGAAGGAACTCTCTCAGTATTCTCAGAAGTTCTGCAGCTTCGGATGTGGCTGCACTTTCCTTTTTAGATGTGGGCTCAGCCTTGAGTTTCCAAGTATCACGTCGAGAGTGTTCCCCCTCCCGCCTCCCTGGGCTTGGTGTTCTGGAGGCTGGAGGTTGGCTAGTTCTGGGTCGCCGGCCGGCTTCCCAGGTGGCCCCCCCCTTTTGGTTATGGGAGGGGCGAGGCCGGTCCCAGGATATTCCAGAGCGGTCGTTCTGGTGCTTCGGACGGGCACCACCACCGCGACCGCGCTGCCCTCTGCTGGCTTGGAACGGTCTTGACTCTCGGTTGATGGGTGTATAACTGGGGTGCTGTTGGGCGCCCTCTAGGGTCAACTCTGAATGGGACTCAGAGACAGAGCAAATAGTTGGGTGTTTTACAGTCTTTTCTGACACAGTCTTTTGTTTGGTGTAGGCCTTATGTGCTAAATCACGTAACTGTTGCGTTGACATGCTACGCGGGCACGCTAACACTCCCAAATGGTGGCTGACAGTAGGATGGAGGTTTCGCAGAAACAAAGTTCGGAAGTTGACGTCTTCCTCCATGCCTGGTTCATTCCTTGCTCCGAAGTAGGCACGTCGCAGTCGGTTGTAGAAATTTGGTGGGGTTTCAAGTCGACCTTGCTTGAGGTCCATTGCGGTTACTAGCCCTTGGTCTGATTCTGGATCAGAGAATTCACGCACCAAAGCTTTTCGCAGTTGCTGGTAGTCCATTTTGACAGTCTCTGGTTGACGGTCTAAGAAACTGCGTACCTCACGACTGGACGTAATTCTGAGCAGGTACAATTTGTCCCAAGTGGTTACGTTGGTGACAGTTTGCAAGTGAAAGTCTATATCTTGTAAATAAGCGTGAATGTCGTGGCCTCCTGCAGGATCTGGGTTGAACGTAGGGATGTTTCTAGCCAGCTTGTCCAGTTCTTTTGGAGTTATGTGTCCGTGGCTGGTGACCCGGACTTTCTGGAAGGGTTTTCCTTCCCCCACTGCTGACAGGGGTTCGTGGAGGCTGGCTGGTGACATTTTGAAAAGCAGGCTTTCACCCCCTTTTCCAGCTCGAAGTTCTTGGCTGACACGCTGGGGTTCACTGGCCAGGGGAAACTCTGTGGAGTGTGTTTCCTCTTTCTGTTCACGTTGCAGGCTATAAGAATGTTTCAGTTCTCTGTGAACCATGTCAAGTTCATCTATTAGAGAGTCTTTACGCTGTGTAAGGTTGTGGATTTCAGCTCGGGCCATTTCCAGGTGATTTTCATAGGCCTTCACTTTAGCATCTCTTTCTTTCAGTTCGATTTCAGCCCTTTCAAGGAGAGCGTCACCTTGTCGGAGCTTTGCCTCGAGTCTCTCTCGGGTTTCTCTCTCCAAATGTTCTCTTTGGTCTGTGTCCAGACGAAGATTCTCCAGGGCATTTTGAAGTCTTTCCACTTCTTTCTGTAGTTCTGGATCTGTAGCGTTCTCTTTCTCGTGCTGGTCTTGGGTCTCGAGAAGTAGCTTATCTAGACGACTCTGGGTGTGGGCCTGATGCTGTAGGGCTTCCTCCACTCGAAGTCTCAGAGCCGCGGCTTCCTGCTCCAAGTCGTGGTTGCTCCTTTCGCTGATCCTTGCCTGGGCGATGAGGAGGTGAGCTAGGGTCCCTGTGATCCTGGCAAGTTCTTTGTGGGTGTAACTCTGCGTCGGATCGTTTGCCATCAGCTGGTCCATCTCAGTATCCAGTTGTCCCTGGCTCAAGTGCTGCAGGTCACTGGTGTTCTTTGGCAGGAAGGAGGTCGTCATCGTCTCCAGCCATGTCGCTAGCTGATCCCAAGGGACTGCGGGACTGGATGCACGCGACATCTTGGCTCACTGCGGACAAGAGAAGCACAACACACACACAAAGAGGCCAATGCAAGTTCGTTCTCTGGTTAACGAGCTATCGTACGGCTATGCCGTCTATAAGAATTTTGGCTAACTGATGCAGACAGTTAGACAGGGAGGCGGGTCCAATTAGGGTCGGCCCAAAATAGAGACTTGACAGGGGATAGCCTCGTGGGTCACCTGGTGACACCGGCTGCTCGGTTGTCGCTCTACTACTTAGCTCTCCGTGGGGTCTCTCGGTGAACTGCAAGAAACAGAATCACAACAGCATGCAAAAAGGTGAAGATAGGAAAGAGCACCGTGAAAACAAAACACCAAATAAATTGGTCTGCAATGAAATGGAATGAATAAGAACGCTAGAAGTGTTAGGTAGAGAATAAAAAAAAACTAAGCCTGCTGCTTTTCACAAGAGTTTCTGCTAGGGGCCTACAGCACGTGCGGCTAGGGGAGTAAGAGACCTAGGAAAAGGGTGTGGCTTACAGAGGAAAATGGACCAAACACTTAACATAAATATCAGGGGGAATATCTAATATTCTGCGCCTTATAATAAGTGGATAGGTTTTATCACTTTTGGTTCACCTGGTGGAATCCAGCGGCACGGTCAGCCTCCCTGGCGCTCCCAAACACTCAACCGCAGTGTCCCTGGCCCTCCGTTACTCTGACGTTGCGCCCTCTCAAACAGCTTGTGACTTTTAACACAACCGGCAACACCAAGATGTCAACCGCCAGACAGCACTACAAAATTGGGCTGTTTCCCAGAACCCTCTCTTTAGAAAAGAAAGTGGGCCCCGATTTAGCCCCCGGTTTAGGTACTGGTCCCAGAGATTGCGTCGTGTGTCGGCTGGACTGATTGATCACCGTTGGAGTGCCAAATTGCTGATGTCTCCACTGCGTGCCGCAAACGGACAGAGATAAGAGGGACCGAGTTTCACTCACGGCCAGTGTTGTTAACGCCGGTTGGCCCCCTTGCTCACTGGAAACCTGAGATGACTGTCCAATCACCAAGGGAGTTCTACAATCAAATACACAAAGGATGAACAAAGGAAACTTAAAGTGAATTAAGGTTTGGTTTGTTTAATCATCAACTGAGTAAATATATATGTAGAAATGAGAGGTAACAGCTTTACCTAATAATGATAAAACAAAAACAAAAGCTTATGATAATGATGGTAATTATCAAAATAACCTAAGCCAAAAGAGAGAAGAAAGATAAACAACAAAAAGGGCTATATAGAATAAAATAAGAAAAAAGTTGAATAAAAACTAAAAAAAACTAAAAAAAATAATAATAATAATAAAAAAAATAATAATAATAAAAATTAATAATACAAAAAAAATTAAAGAAAAAAAAAATAATAATAATAAAAAATAAAATAAAATAATAATAATAACAAAATAAATAACAAAAGACAGGAATGAGCACGGGAGAAGAAGAAGCTGGTTTTCACCACAAAGGGGGCGTATTCACTCTCTGTGGCTTAACCTGGTGGGCAGAAAACTTAATTCAAATTAAAAATTCAAAACTGGTTTAAATCTAAATTTAAAATAAGCAGGTGAGAAGAATTAATAGGAAAAATCGGAATAAATGCCCTATAATACCCAACGATAACAGTAATGTATCATTAATAATTATGAAATTAATCAGAAAGGGTAAAAGTAGATGAAGCAATTCAAAACAGAACCGAAAAGAAAGAGATCAGAGAGATGCAAGCTGTGAACTGACTTAACAGGTTACTGCCACTAGATGGCTTACTTCCTTCTAAATGGGTTAATCAGTGGTTGGGCTGAGACACTTAATTTGCACTATTAAACAATTAAATTCTAATTCAAATCATGTTTGAACCAAATTCAAAGTAAATGTGAACAAAAACAGGCAAAAATTGTCTAATGCTGAAATAATATTCGCACGAGCAAAGCTGTTAATGCAAATAATTATTGAGAATTTAGACAGCTAATTCAATAAATCACAGAGAGAAATAGAGGTTAGTAATTCGAGAGCCTTATCTGAAACGGCCACTAGATGGCACTCATGCAAGCCGGAATCAGAAGACAGGGCAACTTGAAACTTCTAAAATTCCCTCTGGTGTTTAGATAGCGGAATGACAGTTAGTTTCTCTATGATCTAATCTCTGTGCGCTCATCAGCGCTGATTCTCTGCTTCAAAATCGCAACTCACAAACAGACAAAGGTTTTATGACCCTTGAGGTGCTAAATTAAACAGCGCGTGAGGCCGGAGCTTTTCTCTAACCAACACACGACTGTTAATAACAGGTTTTGTCCATCTGTTGACCTGCCATAAACATTTAACAAAATAGCACTTATGATTTAAATGTTTTAGGTTTAAAATCGGGTAGCTAAGCCAATTTAGACCAGGAGTTTTTATCGTTTAAATTTTTGAATATCACTGTGGCTCACCACGAATTCCATAACGATATTTAATAAGCAAGGCCTTTTTAACTGAATCAGAGGAACATCGCTCAGGTTCAGATTTACATATTACATTTAATAAAAGATTTCTTCATCTTTTAATTACTCATATGAAAATGTTGGTCTTCTCTTGACAGGAGACTTTTAACATTTACTGCAGTTTACTTTTATTAAAATAACAGTGACTATAGGTATTTTTAGAAACTGTTAGGCTGCTGTGCTGAACAGTTGCCTTTGTGCCAAATGAGTTCGCTCGAAGCGCGACTTAACTCACAATTCAAAAATGCGCATACATAATATTAACATCCAAAAATGCTCATGAAAATGAAAATGAATATTGCTCACAAAAACAAAGTTTGAACGCTGCCCAAATTAAACTCCACCATAATAATGTAGCAACAATCACTTTCTGGGGAATAATTACCCTTACGAAAATTAACCATGGTTTTACTACAAATAGAACCAAAAAACCATGGTTACTGTAGTTAAACCATGGTAACCACAAATTAACCATGGTTTTGCTATATTAACCATAGTTTAACCATGGTATTTGTAGTAAATCTGTGGTTTTACAAATGGCAGTCAATACGCCAAAAAACCATGGGTTACTACAGTTTTACTATAATAAAACCATGGTTATTTTTCGTAAGGGTAACTCAAATGAAGTGAATATTCATGAGTCTATGAATATAACGTGCTTATTGCTTACAAATATTAAATTACCCAAAGAGGGAATATTTAATCATTTAAAGGTAACCTTTACTAGAATTAATTTAAGTTACTCTAGACAATCTGTTCGTCCAGCGAACTGGAAGCTAGACTTCCTTATCAAAATTCAATAAAAATACCCTTCTTACAAACTCCAAGAAATATTAATCTTCTGATCAGGAAAAAACAATATTTTCTGTGTCTGTACTACTAAGATTACTGAAAATCAATTCATATAAAACAAAGCTCGTAGCGTAGATCACACGATTCAGGGACTTTGATCTCAATGAGCAATAAAACAATTCAATTCAAGCAAATTATAGGATTTAATAAAAACAGACTAAAGAGTACATAACTACAATTCACACGGAGTAAATATGAGTATATAGCAAAACGAAAATACAATTTAAACAAGGTAAATGAACAAGAATAATAATGAGATAAATGAGAGAGAGAGATAAAGAGAGAGAGAGAGAGAGGGAGAGAAAGTGAAAGTGAAAAGCAATCTCAGCGTGGCAATTTCAAACAGTTAACTTTGCAAGAGACCCCAAGTCATTGGATGATTTCACAAACATGGAATAGCCTAGACAACCTTAAACAGCAATTTTAGGTGCGATATAAGAAAGTACTTGCTTTGATCTGGCTCTTGTGCGTAGCTGCGCTCAAATTGTCCGGTCTGTGCGGCCTCAGCGTGGTTCTTTCCAGAGCAGATGATGCGCGAGCTCGATGGTTAACGCGAAGGTAAACTTTGCCAAAAGATGACTAGACTTAAGTTCGTTTGGCTCGTGAGGGCAATTGAACGAAGTCAAATATCAGCAGACAATAAAGAAAAACTAGAATGAAACGAAAAGTAAAGAAGAATAACGGAGAACTTCTTGAAGTCCGGTTGCAAAGCTGGGAATCCTCTTTTCTCTCTGGCGGAATTCCCAGAATACAGGTTTCCCTGAGCTTTTAAGTA
This sequence comes from Carassius gibelio, assembly GCF_023724105.1. Taxonomy (NCBI): domain Eukaryota; kingdom Metazoa; phylum Chordata; class Actinopteri; order Cypriniformes; family Cyprinidae; genus Carassius; species Carassius gibelio. Next base: position 10,593,008 of record NC_068397.1, on the reverse strand, counting down.
AATCTAGGTTTTTCTATTTTTTTAGTATGAGCCAATGAAGTGTAAACAAACTAAGGCGGGAAAAATCTTCTTTGTTTGCTGATCTCCGCCCACTGGTCTAATTTATGGCGATGTCAAAGTTAAACATTTTTCTTAAGCAAGATCGTTCCTCTGAAACAATGCATCTTTTTGTAATTTGCTATCAAGATTCGTTACAGTCGTGTTTTTACGATTTTACAGACACCAAGAACTATGATTTTACCAGTCCCGTATCCAAAGGTACAGAGTTATTCTTAACGAAATGCATATAAAGTTTGCATTAAACACACAGTAACATTCATATATTCCACTATGCCGCATACATACATTTGAGCACAAAAAGGGAGACATTAAAATACATTTAGAGGTAGTTTTAGTAAAAGAAGGTCCATGGGCCAGCAAAAATGCTTGTGCCTGTTTTTGAGTGTGTGTGCGTCTCATGAATGTGTGTGCGTCTGTTTCACTGGAATGTGCGATCAAGAAGGGGGGGTGTTTGTCTTCCCTTTTGAAGTTCGATATCGCATCTCTGGATAGTCTCCAAGGTGTTATAACTCTCATCCTCGCCAGGACATTGCCGTCATGGCGGCGCCCAGGGTGGTGAGTTATGTTGTAAGAGGGTTGTAAAACGAAAGTCCTTGTTTTTTCTTTAACTCACGTTCTGGTCTTTGAGTGTAGAATGTGTCAAAAGGGTCAGGATTCATTAACATGGAACAGATGGTTGAATACCATCCGCTCATTGGTGTTACACCAGACAGCAACAATCCCCTCTATGAGTGGGGAAATATAGTGTTCTCGCAGTATAGCAGCAGAGAAGTGACAGGGCTATAACGTTAGCGCCATCAGGAGAAAAAAAAATCACCACAAATGAAAAGGAGAATCCTAAGCCAAATACAAAACAAATAAAAACACCACTAAGATTTACACATCATCTGCTAAAATGTTCAGTTCATAACTAAAAATAAATCGCATTCACGACGACACTTACCGAAAAGGAACAATGTGCTCACACAAGGTGCTTATCCCTTAACAGGCACAGATATTCTAAATTTATATAAGCTGCCGTTTAGCTGGAATACAGGGATACTGCACATAACTCAAAACATCAGCCGATCCTAAACCCCAAATAAAACCAAACAATCCGATTTCCACAGAACAGTTCGCACAGACCTGAGAGGTGAGCAGTCCTTGAATCCACCCAAGACAAGCTAAAGGAAACAGAGAGGAAAAGACAGGCTGCAGCTACTGTCAACAACAGAAAGAGAGGAGCCGGACTTGACGCATCCCAGGCTATAGCCAACCAGCTCTTAAACAGGAGGAATTCCACGCTGATATGTGCTTACTAATGTAAATCACCACCACTCATCTCATTCATTCGGTTACACTTGCAATTAGACTGCCCTTGTTTCTCATTGTCCCGGACTAATTAAAGACCTCAAGATGGCATCACCTGCAGATATGTATTTCACATAGATGTAAATATCGGCTGTCTCTTGTTCTTCATTAGTGGAGTCTGGAAGATTTACTACCTTATATCCTTTGGGGGGGGGGGGGGGGACCACAAAGGTTGCAGTTGTATCTACAGTATTTGCCCTGCTGCAGTCTACATGAGAAATTGCAATTGTAGAGGTTAAAAAGATTAAAGATCAAAATGATCATATAGATGATGGAATCAATGTGATTCAACTGTAAGAAAAATAGAGGTTAAAATCTAAATGATTTAAGTGTATTTTTGGAGTGTCCATTAGGGGGAGATCGAAGATTGCAGTTTGTGACTGATGCGATGTGTGCTGTGCGCAGTGTTAATTTCGTTGACTAAATATTTTCGTCATTATTTTCGTCACAAATATATTTTTGCGGACGAAAACGAAACAAAAACTAAAATAGAAGGCACTGATGGAGACTAAAACTATGACTAAATTGATTGACATTATCGTCAACGAATAAAGGACGAGACGAAAATAGACTGTGACGAAAATCAAATCAGCAGACGGGAGAGATGCGAGGAATGAGCAAAAGAACCGGCAAAACAGAACAGACTGCATGAGAGAAGAGAACCAATCAGAGCCTGACTTATTGAGACGTGAAGCGAAGGTTTTCAGTTTTTAAATGAGCTCCCGGGAAGACGGCATTCGAAGAGGTGATGTCTAAAAGAGCGACAAAATGTCCACAGCTCACTTCACGTTTGACGACGAACAAAACAAAACGAAGTGTAAAGCACGCGGAGCGCTCATTCGTGGCAAGAACACAACCAATTTGAAAAGACATTTACAGACGAGCCACCTGGACATTTTCTCAAATGTAATTTCACAACGATGTTCTTTTGTTTATTGAGCTAAGCAAAATTGGAAGACTGCAGTGCATAGATGTTGTAGCATTAAATATTACGAACTGAAAAGTACTGTAAAATAGCCCCTTCTTCAAGTTAGATGAGAGCACAATACTAATACGTAATATCATGATAAATACATTTGATTAATACTAATGTTTAGTATATTTTATAATGTTCTACTTGTTGACAATATCACAAATATTTCTATATTAGTCATGTGAAACATGAATGTTCACATCCTATCATTATACATACAAATCTAGCAATATTGTAGTATTTAAAACATACAATATTGCTAGACAAATGAATACCTTATAAAATCTTGTTACTTTTTTTATCCACCTAGCTGCCAACTTATTAAATATTTACTTTAAATGTATGCACTTATTGTTCAGCTCAGCTGTAAGCTTTAAGGTCCTGGACCTAACGTTATTTTTCTTTTATTGATGGTCAGTTGGCAGCTAGTTATTGTTTACATTATCATGACAGTGTTTGTTGCTGCATAAAAGCTTTTGAATCGAAATAAAGACACAGTCTTGTTGAAATAAAGTTGAATTTGTGTTTTATATATTTTGGTTAAGTTTGTTTCCTATACCAGCTGTAAAAAATTGTCTAGTAAATCTGTTATTGATTTTAGTCTTATTTTAGTCGACTAAAATACCAAGCAATTTTAGTCGACTAAAATACCAAGCAATTTTAGTCGACTAAAATAAGACTAAAATTAAAACAAATCAGATGACTAAAACTTGACTAAAACGAAAAAGAATTATAGTCAAAAGACTAAAACTAAATTAAAATTTCGTGTCAAAATTAACACTGGCTGTGCGACACAGCCAATACAGACTGACGCAGAGACAACAGCATCAGTTTTTTTCATTTACTAATGTCTATTTTATCCCTTAACTAGGGTGTAACATTTTGGAGGCCCCAGTGAGGTTCCTGGTCCTGCCGAGAGATGTAGTGCCATATGATGACATCCCACCTTGCAACCACAAGTCGATGGTGTACAGTAGTCTCAAAACTGGACGGGCAAAAGTGCAAGTAATCTGAGGTTCCTAACACAACAAGGAGATCTGCAAATCCTTCCAAACCAAGTAGACATTCTGTTTTACACTGTCACTGGCCACTTATCCACAAACAACATGAACACAATGGAGGACATGAAACTTGAAGTAGTGGGAAGACTTTACTCACTCAACAGTGATCATCTGATTGCAGTATGTGACTCTCTAGATATTGCTGTTAAGCAAAGAGAGAATGTTTTGGGTAAAATTCGCTCATTTGTAATTGCACATATTGTAAAGTATATTAAAAGAGATGAGGTAGAGGAACTTAAAGACTGTATGTCTTTTCTCCTTGACCTTAAAGACAAAATCACAGAAACTCAGTTGTCAAATCAAAACACAGTACACTCAAAGCAAAAGGAATTGCATGTAACTCAGATGTCAGAGCAAGAAAAATTGCAAAAACAGATTGAGGCCCTCCAAGTTAGCTTTACAAGTATCGCTGCAGCCAAAAGAGGGTGAATCAAAACAGGAAATGCAGACAATGAGTCAAAAAGATCAGCCATTTTTAGGATGGTGCCTCAACAAAAGACCTTACCAAATCACTTCTGTGGCAAAGGGAGTTCAAAATATCTGGTCAGACTGGGGAACCAGGGCAGATAGATAAACTTTTTCCAGCTAGGCCCATCAAATTGAGAACGGTAAAAATAAGAATGACATGAAATAGACCATGCAGTAATTAAAGCCATCGTCCCTGGCATGCAGCTACGTAGCTATCTAGAGGGCAAAGAACTGATGTCCGAAGTCCAAGATGGTAAGGAGACACCCCAGAACTTTTTAATTTGTATATTAGATATTAGGCAGAAGATATTATTTGCATCACTGGAAGCGGAGTCTTGTCCCAAATATAATCCCATTTTGGTGCAAAATATGTTTATACATAAACATATAAAATGACAAGAAGTCAACTATGAAGATGCTTCAACTGTCAGCAGAGTGACACTTAAAGTTATTGCACCCACTCCTATAGATGTGGAAGCAGTGAGCATTTATTTGCGGGCTGTAGAGCAAGGGCAGTAAACTCATCTAGGGATGCTTATTTAAACGAGAGAGCGTTACTTCCATGGGACAGAGAGTAACCTGCCAGATGTTAGAGTCCCATCAACAATGCTGGAGGTGTTGGATGAAAGGAGGTTACCACAGTTAAAACAACAGCATTGTGGGATAATGGATCTAAAGTATGTATCATCGATGAGTGGTGGAAAAATTAAATATTACCTGATATGAGGTTAAGGCTTCTTTCAGAAATAATCAACACACCGGACACACTTCATATAGTAGCAGAAAACGTACAAGGTATTCCTTATGTTGGGTTGATAGAAGTCACATTTCAGTTGCAAGGAGTTGAAGGAGGACACTACTTTAATGTTTGAACCTGATCTTGATCCCAAATGGGCGGAAGGGCTAGAGTTCCAGGAGACACTTTTAAAGGTTAAGAAGGGGGCTCCACCCTATATTGTACTTGATGCTCGGAATCCTACGGACAATGACATTTTCCTGTGTGGAAAAACATCCATAGGGACAACACAGGGTACAAGCTGTTTATCCGTCCATGTTATTAGATCAGTCAATTCAGAATTCAGTCCAGTCCAGAATCCCATTCAAACAAGCAGCCCTGAGTTTTCCAGTGATACCTGGGACCTTCCAGTCAATTTGGGTATTCTGAGTCAGCCTGAATAGAAACAATATGCAAGATATTATGAGAGGAATGTGCATCATTCTCGGAGTCAGATGATGATATCGGGTACATAGAAAATCTAACCCTGAAGATATCCCTTACAGACACAGTTCCTGTTGCATCTCTATGCCAAAACCACTCTATAGGGAAGTAATAGATTACCTTCATGACCTGATTGCTCAGGGTTGGATATCAAAATCGAAATCATCTTATGCATCACCTGTTTTCTGTGTTAGAAAAAGGGATGGAAACCTCAGCCTTTGTGTGGATTACAGGGAGCTGAATAAGAAGACCAATCCTGATCATCAGCCAATTCCCAGAGTCCAAGATATCCTTGACAGCCTGGGTGGGAATTCATGGTTTTCACTATTAGATCAGCGCAAAGCATATCATCAAGGATTTAGGACAAAGGAGAGTAGGCCCCTAACCGCATTTGTAACCCCGTGGGAGTTGAATGAGTAGATACGTATCCCTTTTGGCTTGATAAATGCCTTTCAGAGGTGTATGGAGGAATGCTTGGAGAGTTTGAGAGACCAGATATGTGTGCCATACCTTGATGATATCTTAGTCTATAGCAAGTCCTTTGAAGGCCATGTCCACCATGTGCAGGAGGTATTGCAGCAGCTTAGACGGTGTACAATAAAATTGAGGCCAAGCAAATGTGCAATGTAGCAAAATGGATTCAGCTGACACAGAGTCTGTGTGAGCTTGGAAGGAAAAGAGACCAAGTACTGTCGGGCAGCTGCGAAATGTGATGGGCCTCTTAAGCTACTACTGACAATATATGGAGGATTTTCCAAAGATTGATGGAGCACTTTATGATTTACTTAAGAGCACCCCAGGAGTGGAAAACACTTGCCAAAATGCCAGACAAAGAGAAGAATAGAGCAGTGCCTTCGAACCAACCAACAGTTTGGAAGAATGAGCACCACGAGATCTTGGAAAAATTTATAATACATCTGGTCGAACCACCTATCCTTGGACTTATCACTGCCTTTTATTCTTCATACAAATGCCTCAAACCAAGGCCTGGGGGCAGTATTGTACCAAAAGCAGGGCGGTAAGCTCCGTGTAATAGCTTATGGGTCTCTGACCCTTACAGCCTCTGAACGAAATTACCATCTCCATTTGGGTAAATTAGAGTTTCTCGCCCTCAAGTGGTCAATAATGGATAAATTTAGAGACTACTTATACTATGCACCTACATTCATAGTCTTTAGCAATAATAACGCTCTCACGTATGTACTATCTAGCGCAAAACTCAATGCCACAGTCTGTAGGTGGGTAGCCGACTTCCATTTTTCAATAAAGTACCATCCTGGCCGAGAGAATGCAGTTGCCGAAGTTTTCCGTGATGTCTTCATCCAGCTCAGTTCAGTTTAAATAGTATTGTTGCAATCATTTGCAATCAAGTCAATTGTATCGCTAAAAATTAAGTGTCCCCAACTAAGCAAGCCAGAGGCAACAGCAGCAAGGAACCAAAACTCCATCGGTGACAGAATGGAGAAAAAACATTGGTAGAAACCAGGTTCAGTCGGGTGGTCAGTTCTCTTCTGGCCAGATGAAACAGCAGTTAAATTCCAGGCTGCAGAAATATCCGTTTCCTTCCTAACCAAATGGATTAACTTCTCCTAAACTGCACCAGTAAGGACTTTTGAAACTCTGCTGCACTGAGCTTCACTGAAACCTGGCTGAATGAAGCCATTCTGGACAATGCATTGCTCAGTTAACAGGGAAAATGATAGTTGGTGGACTGTATTCCTACACCAACGAAAGTTGGTGTTCAGATGCAACAACACTGAAAAATGTATGCTGTCCTAACTTAGAGGCACTCATCATAAACTGTAAACATTTCTACTCGCCATTGCAGTTTCCTCTTTCATTCTTGTGAATGTATACATGCCTCTGGAAGCGACTGCCAAAATACAAGCAGCACATTACGTGTCCCACCAGAGACAGCAATATATTGGATCACTGCTACACAACAATAAAGGATGCATATCACTCTGCCCTATGGGCAGCTTTGGGACTTATACAGACCTACAGGCAGAAACTGAAATAAGCTAAAACTGTTTGTAATGAAGCAGGAGTAGTGAAGCAGAGAGTGATTTACAAGCTTGTTTTGACCTAACTCACTGGAGTGTTTTTGAAGCTGCAGCCACCGATCTGGACGGGCTCACTGAGACTTTAACTTATATCAACATATAACAGTTTATGTGAGGATTTGTGCATTCGTACCAATCAATCAATCAATCACCTTTATTTATATAGCGCTTTAAACAAAATACATTGCGCCAAAGCACTGAACAACATTCATTTGGAAAACAGTGTCTCAATAATGTAAAATGATAGTTAAAGGCAGTTCATCATTGAATTCAGTTATGTCATCTCTGTTCAGTTTAAATAGTGTCTGTGCATTTATTTGCAATCAAGTCAATGATATCGCTGTAGATGAAGTGACCCCAACTAAGCAAGCCAGAGGCAACAGCAGCAAGGAACCGAAACTCCATCGGTGACAGAATGGAGAAAAAAACCTTGGGAGAAACCAGGCTCAGTTGGGGGGCCAGTTCTCCTCTGACCAGACGAAACCAGTAGTTCAATTCCAGGCTGCAGCAAAGTCAGATTGTGCAGAACAATCATCTGTTTCCTGTGGTCTTGTCTTGGTGGTCCTCTGAGACAAGGTATTTACAGGGGATCTGTATCTGGGGCTCTAGTTGTCCTGGTCTCCGCTGTCTTTCAGGGCAGTAGAGGTCCTTTCTAGGTGCTGATCCACCATCATGTCTGGATACGTACTGGATCCGGGTGACTGCAGTGACCCTCTGATTTGGATACAGACTGGATCTGGTGGCCACGGTGAGCTCGGAACAAGAGAGAAACAGACAAATATTAGCGTAGATGCCATTCTTCTAATGATGTAGAAAGTACATAGGGTGTTATGTGAAGTGTTTCCGGTTCCGGTTTACCTAATTAATGCAGCCTAAAACTCCTTTAATGGATTTGGATATTAAAATCATATTAGTATGTTATGTGTATGCCAGGTTAAAGAGATGGGTCTTTAATCTAGATTTAAACTGCAAGAGTGTGTCTGCCTCCCGAACAATGTTAGGTAGGTTATTCCAGAGTTTAGGTGCCAAATAGGAAAAGGACATGCCGCCCGCAGTTGATTTTGATATTCTAGGTATTATCAAATTGCCTGAGTTTTGAGAACGTAGCGGACGTAGAGGAGTATAATGTAAAAGGAGCTCATTCAAGTACTGAGGTGCTAAACCATTCAGGGCTTTATAAGTAATAAGCAATATTTTAAAATCTATACGATGTTTGCATTTTGGACTAGCTGTAGTTTTTTTACTAAGCGTGCAGAACAACCACCCAATAAAGCATTACAATAATCTAACCTTGAAGTCATAAATGCATGGATTAACATTTCTGCATTTGACATTGAGAGCATAGGCCGTAATTTAGATATATTTTTGAGATGGAAAAATGCAGTTTTACAAATGCTAGAAACGTGGCTTTCTAAGGAAAGATTGCAATCAAATAGCACACCTAGGTTCCTAACTGATGACGAAGAATTGACAGAGCAACCATCAAGTCTTAGACAGTGTTCTAGGTTATTACAAGCAGAGTTTAACCATTTAAACCATGCTAATGCACTTCCACTGATGCCAACAAAGTGTTCAAGTCTATGCAAAAGAATGCTGTGGTCAATTGTGTCAATCACAGCACTAAGATCCAATAAAACTAATAGAGAGATACACCCACGATCAGATGATAAGAGCAGATCATTTGTGACTCTAAGGAGAGCAGTCTCAGTACTATGATACGGTCTAAATCCAGACTGAAAATCCTCACATATACCATTTTTCTCTAAGAAGGAATATAATTGTGTGGATACCACCTTTTCTAATATCTTGGACAGAAAAGGGAGATTCGAGATTGGTCTATAATTAACTAGTTCTTTGGGATCAAGTTGTGTTTTTTTATGAGAGGCTTAATAACAGCCAGTTTGAAGGTTTTGGGGACATATCCTAATGACAATGAGGAATTAATAATAGTCAAAGAGGACATATGACTTCTGGAAGCACCTCTTATAGGAGCTTAGATGGTATAGGGTCTAACATACATGTTGTTGTTGTTTAGATGATTTAAGTTAAATTTATACAATTCTTCCTCTCCTATAGTAGAGAATGAGTGGAACTGTTCCTCAGGGAGTCTATAGTGCACTGTCTGATGTGATAATGTAGCTGACGGCTGAATGGTTGCAATTGTATCTCTAATAGTATCGATTTTAGAAGTAAAGTAGTTCATAAAGTCATTACTGCTGTGGTGTTGGGAAATGTCAACACTTGTTGAGGCTTTATTTTGTCGTTAATTTAGCCACTGTATGGAATAAATACCTGGGGTTATGTTTGTTTTCTTCTAAAAGAGAAGAAAAGTAATCAGATCTAGCAGTTTTTAATGCTTTTCTGTAGGATATGTTACTTTCCCGCCAAGCAATACGAAATACCTCTAGTTTTGTTTTCCTCCAGCTGCGCTCCATTTTTCGGGCTGCTCCCTTTAGGGTGCGAGTATGCTCATTATACCATGGTGTCAGACTGTTTTCCTTAAGCTTTCTTAAGCGTAAATGAGCAATTGTATTTAACCTGTTAACTGTCACTCACGTTTTTGAAGATAGACTTGAATTTGCATGATACAAACCTACATTTTTATAATTCATGACTGAAAACATTTTGTAACATGAGTTTGATGTGCCATTTACATGGTAATGCAATGTCTGATTTTAAAATGGGTTTTAAAGGATGAATTTTGAGATTTTATGTTTTCAAGTGATATATAACTTCTGATGATTTCTAAAATGTGATAGAGAAAAAGGCAACGAGGAAGTCTTTTTTTTAAACAAAGGTCAAAGCTCCTTTTGTAATGTAGATTTCTGAGGGTGCACTCTTGTCATAAATTGATCTATTACTTTTCCTACATAATTTTTAACAAAAAATATTTGTATAATACATATTTGGGAGTCTTAGACCTTTCCAACGATATATAGTTTGTCAAGATTAGAATAAATTTGATTGTAATATAGTATAGTCAACGTAGGCGTCCCGTACGGGACGGGGTGACATTTAACAGGTTTAAGTGCTAGAAAAGAGAGAGTCCAAAGTTTCTGTTATATCATCAAGTTGTTCTGAGGTTTTGGATATGCTAAGGAATTTGGATACATCAGGAAGATAACTTAAAAAGCAGTCTTTTGTGGTAGAAGTGATGGTTCTTCGATACTTGTAACAAGAAGTAGAATTTACAATTTTGGCTATATGAAGTTTGCACAGAACTAAATAATGATCTGAGATATCATCACTTGGCTGAATAATTTCAACACTATCAAGATCAATTCCATGTGACAGTATTAAATCATGTAAAGTATGATTTCGACAATGAGTAGGTCCTGAAACATGTTGTCTAACACCAATAGAGTTCAGAATGTCTATAAATGCTGATCCCAATGCATCTTTTTCATTATCGACATGGATATTAAAAATCACCAACCTCTTTAATAAAGTCTGTATGGTGGCCTGGTGGCCTGTATACAGTAGCCAGTACAAACATAACAGGGGATTTATCATTAACATTTGTTTCTCTGGATAATGTTATATGTAGCACCATTACTTCAAACGAGTTAGGCCGGTGACACACCGGCAGCGTGGCGTGAGCGCCGCGTGTCTGAAGCGTCCCAGAAGCGTCCCAGAAGCGTGGCGGATTCTGTGTCTTTACACACCAGAAGCGTGCCTGACGCGGCGCTGGCGCGCTGCTGCTGTAGAGGGTTACCGTTGACAGACCAGGCTCATGTCTTCATTACAACAATATATACTTTTTTTTTACACACCTACACCTACGCCTACTGATAAAGGACACCGTCAAAAGTATTGACGGCGAAATAGATTATGTTTGACAGGTGCAATATTTGAAAATCGATAATTATTATTTTTATTTTTTTTTATTACATTTATATCTGAATTTATGTCAACCTATAGACTTTCAAATATCAAAATATCAGGAATGCATATGTATTTGTGTACAAAATGACATTTCAACACATTTTCCTATTATATTTTGCCTGGAAAAGCTTCCAACACGCGCGCGTGTCGCGGTAAAAATAGGCGTCGGTTCTATTTCTAGCAAGCAAGCGTTTGCCTTTTAGATGTGGCTCGTGTTTATAACAGTAATCTTGGGGGGTGGACTCATTTAAAATAATGTAATCATCAGGTTTTAGCCAGGTTTCTGTCAAACAGAGCACATCTACAGTATGATCAGTTATCATGGACATTTTTATCATTTAATAATGATAAACTGTGGTTTACTGGGAAACTCAAACAGCTTTGCATGCCAAAGAGGATACTTACAGAAGTGGGGATAAAATCTTGTATTATCAGGCCAGGAACAGACTAACAAACGAGATCAGAATGGCTAAAAAAAAAACTAAAAATAAGAGGATAAGAGCTGTCAGCAAATGAACCAGTGTCAGTATGGACTGGTCTCAGGAACATCACCATGTAAAGACACCACCCCCACAGTCTGTGGAGAATCAACAACTGGCTGACAATCTGAATGGGTTTTACTGTCGATTTGAAAAGGATAGTCTACCACCCCCCATCTGCTCTGATCTGCATTTCACACATTCACTTACCACTCCCGCAACCCCCCTCTCTCCCTCTCCCACCATTCAACCTCCATTTAAGGTCTGTGTAGAAGGATGTAAACTGGGTCTTCAGGAAGCAGAAATCTAGAAAAGCTTCAGGCCCAGATGATGTTTCATCTGCCTGTTTAAAAGTCTGTGCTAACCAGCTGGCCCCCTTCACACAGATCTTCAACAGATTATTGGAGCTGTGTGAAGTTCCCTGCTGGTTCAAATACTCCACTTTCATTCTGGTCCCAAAAAGCCTGAAATCACTGAATTTAGCGACCTATCGCTCTCACATCTGTGGTCACAAAGTCCACTAGAGAGACGGGTCCTGGCCTACCTGAAAGACAACACTGGACCCTTGCTGGATCCTCTCCAGTTTGCCTACAGAGAAAATAGGTCTGTGGATGATGCAGTCAACATGGAATTGCATTACATCCTGCAACACCTTGACAGTCCTGGGAATTACACAAGGATCCTATTTGTGGACTTCAGTTCGGCCTTTATTACATCATGCCTGACCTTCTCTCAGACAAACTTATACAGCTTTCCATGCCCACCTCCATCTGTCAGTGGATCACCAGCTTCCTGACAGACAGGCAGCAGCTAGTGAGTCTGGGCAAACTCACATCTAAAGCCCCTTTCACACTGCACGTCGGACCCACAATATTTCCGGAACATTGCCGGGTCACCTTCTGTGTGAAAGCAACCACGTCCTGGGATTGATTACCACATTGAACCCGGGTCGGGGACCTAGTAACATTGCGGGGTTCGACCCGGGACGAGCGCTGTGTGAACAAAAGCCAAATCTAATTCCGTGTCGAAGTGATGACGCGCGTTATCGCGCAACTCTTTTACCGGCTGTTTTGAAGGAAGATCAACGTTCGCGATGAAAACATATGTGCAAACTGTAATAAAGCAGAGATCAGTTAGTTCCTCACTTTCCGTGCTGACGCAGAGATCGTTTGCTTGCTTCAGTGAAAGTATAACGTGCCTAGCGTTTTCGACTCGTACATTACACGTCACGCGCTGATGTCACGTGTCATTACGGGATCTTCAAGGGTTGTGTGTGATACATATCCGTGTGTGACACATATCATCACTGGCAGAGTGAAAGTGCAAAATCTAGCGACCCGGGAACAATTGCAACTCTTTATCTGTGTATTTGCCGGAATGGCAGTGTGAAAGGGGCTTAAGACTATCACCATCAGCACTGGCAGTCCCCCAGGGATGTGTTCTCTCCCCACTGCCCTTCTCTCTCTCTACATGAATTGCCGCGTTTCCACCAAAATTACCCGGAACATTTGTACCAGGAACTTTTTTTCCCAGGAACTTTTTTCCCCCCAGACCTGTTGCTTTCTGCGTTTCCACCGCGGTGTAAAGTACCGGGAAGATTAGGCAAATAGACTGGTGATGTAGGTCTGAGCGCGTTTCTCAATACAAAGTACCACTGATAAAAAAAAAAAAAAAAAAGTAAGCTGATTTTGGATGTGCATCCTCGGTAGTTAGTTCAGACTTTGTGCATTCGTCTAGGGAGTGTGATGTCAGCGACGACGCAAGTCCGGTAAATCTATAAACAGCAGCGTACTTGATAACTTCAGTCAGCTCGTCTTGGCTACTGCAATTTTCCTTACTGTATATTTACAATAAAACGAAATAGGATATAAAATACCACTTCCTCCTTTCGTTTTCATTTAAATATAATAAAAGCTGCAGAAATGTATTTAGTTCAGGGATATGTGTAACGTTATATACAGCCATTACAATGAAATGAAATATTATATAGACTTGCCTTTTTTATTTTCATTTTAACATATAGATAAATTGAATACACACCAAAGAAAACCTGTTAGATTTACCCCGCAGCTGAATTATATTTGATGTTTATCCTCTAAAGAGACATCAGAGCCAGCGGCACACATCAGAAGGTCAAGCCGAGGTGAAGCTGCTCTCTGCGGATACATGAGGACTGAGCTCCCGCTGATCGAGTGGAGCTCACCGTCTACGAGATCGGCGAACCACATTTTTAAATAGGCGCTGTCTTTATAAATAAACCATAGATTTGAGTTTTAAACAACTACATTCTCGCCTGAAATACTTTTAAAATTACATTTCATGACACAATAACAGTAATATTTTAAAAATGTTGATCCGAATAAATGGTGGTTGAACTCAACCAATGCTGCGTGAACTCAACCAATCAGGATGTTCAGCGCCAAAATCTCGCCCCCGAAAGTTCCGGAACTTTGAAAAAGTATCAGCTCGCCAGCAGGGACTTTCTGAGGGGCATTGTTTTACCCGGAACTTTATTTAGTTCCTGGTTCCTGCTTGGAAACACACCAAGTACCATGCCAATGTCCCTAGTTCCTGGGTAAAGTTCCTGCAGTGGAAACGCGGCTAATGACTGCACTTCAAATTACCCTTCTGTCAAGCTCCTGAAGTTTGCAGACGACACTACAGTCATCGGCCTCATTAAGGACAGAGATAAGTCTGATTACAGACAGGAGGTTGAGCAGCTGGCTGTCTGGTACAGTCTTAACAACATGGAGCTGAACACTCAAAAACTGTGAAGATGTTAGTGGACATCAGGAGAAATCCCCCTGCACTATCCCCACTCACTGTCATGAACAGCACTGTGACTGCAGTGGAGTCATTCAGGTTCCTGGGCACCACCACATGAACCAGCAGACATACTTCCTTCCCCAGCTGAGGAAATTCAACCTGCCACAGGAGCTGCTGAAACAGTTCTACTCTGCCATCATTGAGTCTGTCCTGTGTTTAGTGATAGCATTATTAGAACGTCATTCCCTAATATTCTTATATTTTTTTTTAGTGGGAAGTTTTGTTCTTGTTCCCAGAAGGTTCTCTCAAAAGTTAGGATAACATTCTCTTAAAAACATTCTAAAAATGTTTAGTGATAACATTGTTAGAACATCATTCCCTAATATTCTTATAATGTTTTAAGCGAGTAGTTTGTTTTTGTTCCCAGAACGTCTTTCAAAAGACATGATTACATTCTCTAAAAACATTCAAAAAAATTGTTTAGTAACAACATTGTTAAAAAAAAAAAAACAATTGAAAAACTGTTGAAAAATAAAACAAACAGAGAAAAAGGCGATTGCTATAAGTTCCGCCTCCATCAGCTGACAGGTGCTTCACTAGAGAGCACCAGAATTCAAATATACTATCTTCCTATCTTTCATTCATTCCTTTTCCCGGTGGATCATCTCATTCTGTTTGTGACACTGTATGCTGCAAAACCATGCCCTTTTTTGCTACCATGACGCAGTTTCTGAGCGGGAGTTATTCCATAACGGACACAAACAGTTCTGTCGCTGAAGAACTGAAACGTAAACAAAGGAATTATGATCCATATCACTACGTTACTGTTTCGTTGGACCAAATGTGCTCCATGAAATGATGTTCAGTTGACCCTTACCTTCCTAACTAAACCGGGATTTACAGCTGTGGATGTGTTTATGACTCGTTATTACAATGGATCTGGTATGTACTGCATTTCCATTGTTCATGTTTTTATGTGTCTTTATAAGCTTTCCATTGAAAAACAGCGATCTGTCATCGATGATTGAGGCTTAGATCTTTATAATGATATGTAGTTTGTCAAGATTAAATTTGTCCTGTTTTATTTAATCTATTCGTAAACACTGACACGTGCGAGGTGAGGGGCGTTCAGGACACCCGCGTTGGGGTGCTGGCTAACAGGTTAAAACAGTATGCTGTAACATTCTTATAAAGTTTTTAGCAGGTAGTTTTATTTTTGTTCCCAGAACATTTACCTATAAGATATGATAACATCCTCTAAAATCATTCTAAAATTATTTAGTGACAACATTGTTAAAACAGTATGCTGTAACATTCTTACAATGTTTTTAGCGGGTAGTTTTTTGTTCCCAGAATATTCTCTCAAAAGATCTCTAAAAACATTATAAAAATGTTTAGTGATAACATTGTTAGAACATAGTTCCCTAACATTCTTAAAAAGTTTTAAAAAATTTTTTTTTTTCACAGAATCCTAAACACTCAACAAATAAATAAATAAATAACAATAATAATATTAAACTGCTTACCTATTACATTCTTAAAACATATAATTTTATTAACCTGAAAAAAA
The DNA here is from genome assembly GCF_023724105.1 of Carassius gibelio. NCBI lineage: Eukaryota > Metazoa > Chordata > Actinopteri > Cypriniformes > Cyprinidae > Carassius > Carassius gibelio. The sequence continues at coordinate 10,577,114 of NC_068397.1, read as the reverse complement.
ATCTAAATCTAACTCACATGTTGCAGAACTCAGTAAAGTTGAGAACTCTTCAGTTGCTCCACTGCACACCTCAGACCACTTCCTCATTACTGCTAACCTAGCACTTACTCCTGAAGCAGCATACACTCCAACGCAGGTCACCTTTCGACTGAACCTATGCTCACTCTCTCCATCTCCCCTATCTTCTGTGGTTTCTTCCTCGCTTCCTGCACTCTCTCAGATTTCTGCTCTGGACACGAACAGTGTTAAAGACACTCTTTGCTCCACTCTAAACCTCTTGCTTGGACCAGTTTTTCCCACTGTCATCTAGACCAGCATGCACCACCCCATCAGCCCCCTGTCTGTCCGAGATTCTCTGTGAACATCGCTCTAAACTCAGGGCTGCAGAGAGGAAATGGCATAAATCAAGAAACTCTACCAACCTCAGTGTGTTTCAGTCTCTCCTCTCTTCCTTCTCTGCAAATGTCTTAACTGCTAAAACATTAATTAGGTAAACTGGAACCAGGAACACTTCCCATAACACCTGATGTACTTGCTACATCATTAGAAGAATGGCATCTACGCTACCATAGCCACCAGATCCAGTCTGTTTCCAGATCAGAGGGTCACTGCAGTTACCTAGATCCAGTACGTATCCAGACCAAATGGTGGATCGGCACCTAGAAAGGACCTCTACTAGTGTTAATTTCGTTAACGAAGACGACGGCGAAAAATATTTGTTAACAAACGCTTTTTTTGACGAGATGTTGACAAGCTAAAAATAATATCTGATGTCGAAATTATGCCGAAATTCATGCCGCATTTTCGTTAACTAGACGAGACTGGACTATCATTTTATTTGGGGAACATTCAAAATGCATCCTATAGGGGCTATTGGCCTTCAAAATGTGGGTCACTGTCATTGGATTGCGATTGGATAAGAGCTGTTCGCATATCTATTCTCAGTATGGCAGCCACAGTGGATGGATAGACTTATAAAACGCGAACTAGCGATCTGAAACAATGGCCTCAGCAAGGTAACCAGACATCCCATTTTTCCCGGGAGTCACAATTCTTTGTCGATGAACTTAAAGTTAGTGAAGATGGGATAGGCAGAATCACGCTGATAGAATTGTTCACCCTCACCTTCCTCAGTTCTCATCTACACTGCGCGATCAGTTCTCAGCGCTCAAATACACACACAACAGTCCAAATGTTTATCGTGTAAAGTATCTCACTTAAATACAGTAAGTTATGGATTAAGTGAATGTGAACAGGTGGGTGAAAACAATGTGTGTCAGTATTTCATGCATGCCTTCTGTCTTAAAAGGACCGCATTCCAAATTAAATACCCATCTGTCATTAATGTTAACCAACAAAAAAAAACAACAATGTTAAATAAATGTATACATGTTAAGTAGGGGTGTAACGGTTCACAAAATTCACGGTTCTGTTTGATACGATACACTGGTGTCACGGTTCGGTACGGTTCGGTACGTTTTAGATACAGCAAAATGAAAAAATTGGCAGATAAATTTCCTTGATTTTAAAAAAAATAAATTTATTTATTAAAACTAACAAAGTATGTTTTTTTTTTTTTTTTACATTGAACAATGATGGAGCTATTCTTTACCCATCTTCTATGGTGTTTTCTTAGCAGCATACTGTATAAAACAAAAACAGCTCCTTATAAAAAAAATTACATGTTATATTGTTGTAGTAGTTATGAGAAATACAAAGATGTAACTTTTTATATGGAACTCTATAACTCTTTATATTGAGTGTGTTTTTACTCAATTGGTCCTCTATAGGGCTTATGTTTTTTGGAACAAAGCAGGAATTACGGTCTGGCTGAAATGGGCTCGTGAAGGAATATTGTAACGGGGCTCAATTACATTAAGCATGTTCTTAAAACCTGCGTTTTCCACTATAGGCGCTCGCTCACTGCAAAATGGCTAATGCGTTTAACAGACCAGAAAAAGAAGATCCTCCAATAACCAACAGGTCTGGTGTTTGGGTGCACTTTGGATTCCCTGTAAGCTATAATGGTGATGATAGAATGAATGGTAATAGTAAGGTCTCATATAACGTAAATGTAGACTACCAATCGCCGCGGTGATGTATTTTGCCCTGTTTGAATCCGTTGGAAATGTCTGCCTAAATTCTGCGGGGATAGTTTGTTGCATGTATGTTTCTCCTTTTTTTCGTCTTTTCCCAGATACTGACACACTAAGGTGATGTCGGCGTAAATGAGTTGACATGTTTCAAGTATTCCCGCTGGTGTTGTTTTATTTTTTTTATTTTTTTATTCCCGCTGGTGTACCCTATTGTCATGTAGATGCGACATACCGTTGTTTTTTATCCACCACTCTCTTGCCATCACCATGGCTTACAGGGAATCCAAAGTGCACCCAAACACCAGAGTTGGTTATTGGAGAATCTTCTATTTCTGGTCTGTTAAACGCATTGGCCACCGCGTACCATGCATAAACTGCTCGCTCACTCAGTGCGTACTGAGTAGCCTAACATAAACATATAAGTTGGTGTTTTTTTCTTCTTCGGGGGTGTCAGGGGCGTTGCCTGTTACGTTGTTTGGGTTATTGGGCTACCTTGTTGAACGCATATCATTATATTTCACTTTTTTTTTTCAAATATAATTAATTAGTCTAACGAACCTACATAATGCATACTGCGTACCGAACCGTAACCTCGTACCAAACGGTTCAATACGGATACGTGTATCGTTACACCCCGAATGTTAAGAAAAACCTACAGTATCTAAAAAATGAGTTTCATTTGTATATCTATTGTATTTGTCTTGTTGTGCTTGTTTAAATTATATATATATATATATATATATATATATATATATATATATATATATATATATATATATTATAAGTTGCTCCTTTTTCACTTCAGGGATAGTTCACCCAAAAATGAACAGTGTCATAATTTATTCAAGGTTTTCCAAATTCTGTCCTTGATTCAAATTCATCATAGGCTTAACTGATTTGGTCTTAACAGAGAATAATTAATGATTATTATAATTTGCTACATATAAAAACTACATATAAAATAGCTACTAAAATAAATTTTGGTAACTACAGTTTGGCTGACTAAAAGTAGTGACTAAAAGTTCAGAAGACAGAAGCCCACCAGGGCAGCGCAGAAGACCACCACAGCTGTGCTGTCAAGAACAAAGCCCACCAGGGCGGCGCAGAAGACCACCACAGCCGCGCGGTCGAGACAGAAGCCCACCAGTGTGGCGCAGAGGACCACCACAGCCATGCGGTCAAGACAGAAGCCCACCAGGGCGGCGCAGAAGACCACCACAGCCGAGCAGACGAGACAGAAGCCCACCAGGAGACCACCACACTGGGATCGATGGCACAGGAGAGCAAGTCTGGTTAGGTAAGTCTGAAATAGAGAACATGAACAGGTTAAGGGTTGGCTCTGTGGCCCTGATGAGACGATAGATGGCCATGACAGGGCAGGCGGTGAGTTCCTGTATGGCCTTCATGGCAATGACAGGATAGGACGAACGTTCAGGAAGTTCAGCTTGGACGTGACGAGCCTCTGGAAGTTCAGCAGAGATGTGAAGAGGTTCTGGTAGATCCGTGGTGATTTGACTGGGTTCAGGAAGATCAATTGTGCCTTGACTTCGTTCAGGAAGATCAACTGTGGCTTGACTTCGTTCAGGAAGATCAACGGTGGCTTGACTTGACTCGTGAAGATTAACGGTGACTTGATTTTGGTCGTGAAGATCAACAGTGACTGTGTGATGGGTGGGTGGGATCACCTGTGATGCAGAGGGTTTTGCGGGTGAGACGTGTTCCATATATGTCCTGAAGGGAGGGGAGAGAGACACCAATGATCTTCTCAGCTGCTCTCACTATGCGTTGCAGAGTCTTTCGGCAGGACGCGTTGCAGGCGCCATACCACACAGTGATGCAGCTTGTCAGGATGCTCTCGATGGTGCCTCTGTAGAAGGTGTACATGATGGGGGGCGGGGCTCTGACTCTTCTCAGTTTGCGGAGGAAGTAGAGACGCTGTTGTGATTTCTTAGTTAGTGCTGCAGTGTTTTCAGTCCAGGAGAGGTCCTCTGTGATGTGCACACCCAGGAACTTGGTGCTGCTCACTCTCTCCACAGTCGCACCGTTGATGGTCAGAGGAACGTGCTATGTGTGTGCTCTCCTGAAGTCTACAACAATCTCCTTCATCTTCTCCACGTTCAGAGAGAGATTGTTGTCACTGCACCACCCAGCCAGGCGGCTCACCTCACTCCTGTAGTTTGTCTCATCTTTGTTGCTAATGAGACCCACCACCGTCGTGTCATTTGCAAACTTAATAAAGAGGTTGGAGCTGTGTGACGGTGTGCAGTCGTGGGTCAGCAGAGTGAAGAGGAGGGGGCTCAGCACACATCCTTGGGGGGCCCCAGTGTTCAGTGTGATGGTGTTGGATGTGTTGCTGCCGACCTGTACTGCCTGAGGTCTTCCAGTCAGAAAGTCCAACAGCCAGTTGCACAGCGAAGTGTTGAGCCCCAGCTGACTCAGCTTGTAGATGAGCTGTTGAGGGATGATTGTGTTGAATGCTGAACTGAAGTCTATGAACAGCATTCTGACATAAGAGTCCTTTTTTCCAGATGGGTGAGTGCTGAGTGGACGGCAGTGGAGATGGCATCATCGGTCGACCGGTTGGACCGATATGCAAACTGGAAGGGGTCCAGGGAGGGCGGGAGGGCAGACTTGATGTGGTGCATGACTAGCCGTTGTGGAGTCTTCTGTGCCGTGGTGCTGTTTTGTTGCTCAAAGCGAGCGAAGAAGGTGTTCAGCTCGTTCAGCAGAGAGATGTTGTTGTCACAGGTCCGTGGTGGGGGCTTGTAGTCCGTAATGGTCTGTATCCCCTGCCACAGGTTCCTAGTGTCTCTGCTGTCGCTGAATTGGTGAGCTATCCTCCTGGAGTGCTGTCTCTTTGCCTCTCTGATGCCACGGGACAGGTTGGCCCTAGCTGTTCTCAGGCCCACTTCATCTCCAGCTCTGAAAGCAGCATTCTGTGTCTTCAGGAGTCTGAAGACCTCCCCTGTCATCCATGGCTTCTGGTTGGCCCGGACAGTGATCGTTTTTGTGACCGTTACATCATCAATACACTTATTGATGTAGGCAGTAACAGTCTCTGAGTACTCCTGGAGGTCAGTGGTGTTATTGCATGTGGCAGCCTGCTTAAACATGTCCCAGTCAGTTGAGTTGAAGCAGTCCTGAAGAATCTCTGATGATCCTTCTGTCCACACTTTAATCTGTTTGTAAACTGGTTTGGCGACTTTAATGAGTGGTCTGTATGCAGGCATTAGCATAACAGTGATGTGATCTGAGGCTCCGAGGTGGGGGAGGGGGAGGGCTTTGTAAGCTCCTCTCTGTGTGGTGTAAACAAAGTCCAAAATGTTATTACCTCGTGTTGGAAAGTTGATGTGCTGGTGTATTTTTGGAAACACACTCTTAAGGTCAGTATGGTTGAAATCCCCAGCTATGATGAGAAATGCACCGGGGTGTGCTGTCTGCTGCTCACTGATGTGTTGGTACAGTTCATTAAGTGCGTCGTTCCTGTTGCTGGTGATGTTGAATGGGGGAATGTACACTGAAATGAGCAGTATAGCAGTATATTCCCTCGGCAGATAGAACGGCCGGCACTTAATAATCATAAACTCCACCAGGGTTGAGCAGTGTTTGCTGATCACAACAGTATCGCGGCACCATGCGTCATTGATGTAAACACAAAGCCCGCCGCCGCGGGTTTTTCCTCCCGCGACGAGAGCTCTGTCCGCTCGATAGCACGTCAGCTGGTCGAGCTGAATAGCGCCATCTGGAACGCTGTTGCTGAGCCATGTTTCCGTGAACACAAAAACACAACAGTCTCTTACAGTCCTCTGAGTTGAGCGTAGTAAACGAATGTAGTCCAGTTTATTGTCCAACGAGCGTACGTTAGCCAGTACGATGGTGGGGACAGATGGCTTGTGTGGGTTAGCCGTTAGCCTAGCCCGGATACCTCCGCGCTTCCCCCTCTTCTGCTTCCTCTCACGCCGCTTGTGGCGCCTCCGCTGCGGGCGAGATGCAGTAGTGGGGGTCAATTATGGTGAAGGCCTCCGTAGCAGATCGAGATCCCGCAGCTGTTCCGCTTGCGCGGAGTTTAACTATAAAAATGCACTTCTGCCGACATCGAGCAGAAACTCGCGACTGTATTTGCGCTTACAGACAAGTAGACGCGACGACAACGTACAAAAACACTGCGACTCACAAGACAAAAAACACGAAAACACCGTTCTGTCGGGACAGAGAGAAGCCGCTGCGTGTGGACGCGCCGCCATCTTACACGCCATCGCGATTAATCATGACATTGATTAATCAATGTGAGGACATGTATGAAATCAATGTCCTGTTTAGTAACAAAAAGTAATATTTTGATTTGAAACCCCATAACATTTTCCTGAGATGTTGATTTATGAAACATAATTTACATAATTTATATATAACTACAAAAAATTATCATATTTCCATAAGAGTGTCACTGAATTAATTTCAGACATTTTGATGACCAAGGAGAGGGAGTGGTCATTTGAAACATCCAATCATTTGGTATCTTTGAAAAGCACTGAATGTCCTCTGTACAGGACATCCAGACTTAAAACTGTGGCATGAACAGTCTCAGAGAAATTCACAAAAATATATTGTCCTCATATGAGGCCGCAGGGTCTTTATCATGTAGGTGAAGGGACAGTTTTAAAAGTAATATTACACTTAAATAATAGTAAATCTAAAGACATGTTTGCCATTGATTCTGTGATTTTAAAAGAACACAATGTAATTTTAACTCCAGTGCTAACTAAAGATATAAATCAGTCTATAAATGAAAGTATCTTCTTTACAGCATTGAAAACAGCTAAAATACAGTAAATCTTTAAATGTGTGTAATTCTGCATTTGAATGTAACTTTGTGTTTCTATCAGTTATATATATATATATATATACTGTTTGGTGTTTTTGTAATCATCATGCTTTGACAGACCCACTTATCTAAAGCAAAGTAATGAAAAATGTATTATTCTGGAATTACAAAGGAACTTTTCCCTCCGCTTCAGATCGCGGACGTTCATTGGTTGTTCACGCGAAAAGAGGCGTGAACCATCCCAAGCCATAAGAATCGACCGAACAAGGTCCGCCCTCTCTTCTCTTCTTCTCCTTCTTCGTTCTCGGACACATCAAGATGCCTCTGTCTTGCGAATAGAAATGCTTTTTGCAAGACAGAAAGACAGCTTTTAATGTGTTAGAAAGCCTATGCACATAACCTTGTGTTAGAGCCTCAATGCTCAGGTTTGTCAGTTCACAGCATTCTGAGATCACTAATGCTGAAATAGTGTTTCTGATTAAATGAAGTGGAAACAAGCCCAAATATGCTAAAAACCATCTTTCTCAGTTAGAGAATGTTGCTTCATTCAATGTTAAATACAAATCTTGCCAACATGAAAGATGCCTCTGTCTTGTGATTAGAAATGCTTTTTGCAAGACAGAAAGACAGTTTTTAATGTGTTAGAATGCCTATGCACATAACCTTTTGTTAGAGCCTCAATGCTCAGGTTTGTCATTTCACAGCATTCTGAGATCACTAATGCTGAAATAGTGTTTCTGTTGAAATGAAGTGGAAACAAGCCCAAATATGCTAAAAACCATCTTTCTCAGTTAGAGAATGTTGCTTCATTCAATGTTAAATACAAATCTTGCCAACATGAAAGATGCCTCTGTCTTGTGATTAGAAATGCTTTTTGCAAGACAGAAAGACAGTTTTTAATGTGTTAGAATGCCTATGCACATAACCTTTTGTTAGAGCCTCAATGCTCAGGTTTGTCAGTTTACAGCATTCTGAGATCACTAATGCTGAAATAGTGTTTCTGTTGAAATGAAGTGGAAACAAGCCCAAATATGCTAAAAACCATCTTTCTCAGTTAGAGAATGTTGCTTCATTCAATGCAGTGGCGGTTCTACATTGAAATACACCCTGGGCGAGACCCCTTTCGAGCGCCCCCCCCCCCCCCCACACACACACACACTAAAAAAAAATAGCAAACAAAGTTCTGCACAAACAGCAATATTTTATTATAACAACTGTTTTCATAGGATGTGAGATCATTGCATGCATGTTTCCAATTTGCCATTCCTGCACTTGTTAAATTGATGTTCCTCTTGGAAAACAATTTGTAGCAGAAGCAAAAGAGGCTGTTGTTCTTAATTGAATAAATCAGCCAACTTCTTGCCATCTTTTCACCACTTACTAATGTCTTCTTAAAATATTAGTGGTGGCAACTTCTCCCATTACTCTCATTCCTACGGAAAACAAAGCCAGGTGGCACTTTACTTGGTCCTCTGTGAACCAGCTCAGTCCGAATCCTGTCAGTCAGATGTGAGGGCCAGTGGGGCTCAGTGGGGGTTCAGCTCCAGGCATTTCTATCAGACAGCATATTGGCATATTACTCAAAACACATAGCAGTGAAAAAATACAGTCCTACTCATAAATTATCAGAAATATTAAAATTACATTAAATTGCAGTTGTCTTGTAGCCCACACACACACACATACACACACACACACACGATATGCACACCTGAAAGCTCATGATGAGTAGAAGTAGAGGCAAAGAGGTCTTCATCCTCAATATCAGATATTTGTGGAGACATATGTGTAGCGGAGGAGGTGGTTGGCTCATCCTGACCAGTGGCAGAGGATGCTCCAAAATATTTTAGAAGTGCCCCTGAAATTGCAATTTAACTGCATTTGAAATCAAAAGAGCATAGGATAATGTTTTATAAAGCTAAAACAGCCTAGGGTCAAATTGACTCAAAACATAATAGAAGGGTTACATAAACATGCTCTTACACACTAAATGTCTGTCATTACATGCTATATGGTCCGTGTATCTTTTGGTCATTCGATTTTCTATTTAAAAATGAATAAAGATAAATGAGAAACGGTTTGATTTTCGTTTTTTCGTTTTGTTTAAGAAAGGGAAAAGGAAAATTTAGCTGGATTTTTCGTATTTTTGTTTGTGGGTAAAAAATGAGATTATGGTTTAATATTTGTTTGAATGTGTGGGTGGCGCTGAAACGCCCCTTTCATCCCTTCTGTACTGCACTGACAAGCGGCAACCGCGAGGTCAGTTCATTTTCACCAGGAGAGAAGCGGCATACAGCAGAGTTTATTAATCCTGCCAATTCTTTGGTAGTGGTGCTTGCAAGATAAAATAATAATAATAATAATAATAATAATAATAATAATAATAATAATAATAATAATAATAATAATAATAAATTAAATTCATAATAAAATAAAATAAAAATATTATATTTTTCCTGCTGCTGCAGTTATTGACAAAGCAGACTTGACAACTTTATTCATAAAACACCATTTGCATTTTACTTTAGCCTGTGATGTACAACGACATGGAATAAAATGTAGGCCTACTACAAATTCTTTTGACTACTTATTTTATTCTAGGCCATTCATAAAAAAAAAAATTAAATGGGAAAAATCCAACCCCACATTTATAATAAAATTTATATTAATATAAGTTAAGTTTTCCCCATAATTAGTCTACTTTAAATGTTTTAATTATAGGCTATAGGCTACTTAGAATTATGAACTGAATTCACGAATTCTGTAGATGACTGTATGAATATAGTGATGGTGTGACATCATTACAGATAATGAGTTCAGACGGGAAACACTGCACCTCTCGTTGGTTTCATTTGAATTACATAGGCCTAAATATAAAATTATTATTATTATTATTCTATTTAAATGGCTTATTTTAAAAGTAGACATGTCCAGCAAGACATGGTTCGTCTGATGCATGAGCCTGGTTCATTTCTGACGTTTCAGAAAGAAGTTAATGTAGACCGAGATTGCAGAAAGCAAATCCTGTTGAGTTTTCATGTTATTTAGGGTGTCTTACGACCCAAACTGATGGAGCTGAAGCTCTTTCCTCTTGTTATCGGGATGGAAGCTGTGGATCGGGATTCGCCGATCGGAGAAGTGCAGCAGACTACACTCTGCAAGATAAAGCTTCAGTTTCTGTTGTTTGTATAGCAAATGAAAACATGTTAGGCTGTGAGGTTTTTCTTAAATAGGCATAGAATAAAATTAGTAGGCAAAAATCTGCACATTTCTTGTCATTGTAGATCTTACAGTAAAATTCAAATGTCATTGAATAAATTAATTTCTGTTTGGTCAAAAAAATAAAATCATATATATATATATATATATATATATATATATATATATATATATATATATATATATATATATATATATATATAAAGCCTGCAAGCACCACTAGCAAAGAATTGGCAGGATTAATAAACTCTGCCGTCTGCCGCTTCTCTCCTGGTGAAAATGAACTGAGCTCGCGGTTGCCGCTTGTCGGTGCAGTACAGAAGGGATGAAAGGGGCGTTTCAGCGCCGCCCACACATTCAAACAAATATTAAAGCATAATCTCATTTTTTACCCACAAACAAAAATATGAAAAATCCAGCTAAATTTTCGTTTTCCGTTTCTTAAACAAAACGAAAAAATGAAAATCAAACCGTTTCTCATTTATCTTTATTTATTTTAAAATAGAAAATCGAATGACCAAAAGATACACGGACCCTATATCCTCCTAGACCCGAAAAAAAAAAAAAAAAAACATTTATTTATTTCATTTTTTTCCCCCATGTCATCACATTGTTTAGAGCATAGAAACAAATAGTAAAAAAAATACATTGAAAAATTATATTTTATTCACGTTATGCTATGGTCACTGGGACTCAGTTGTTTAAATAAAATTAAATTAAATAAAATGACTTTAAATTATATGTATAGGCAAAAACAAAAACTTTTTGGGTTTCAGGATATTTTTCAACCAAAATTTGTATATCAATCTAACTTTCATGGAGGTGCCATTAGGTTACTGCCTCAAATTATACGCATGACACACTTTTAGTTATGACTTGTAAAACTATACTTAGGAAACTATACTTAGCATACTGTGTAGCAAATAAAATGCCATTGGTTATTTACAGAGCCTAATGTTAAACCAACTGATGGAAATGATAACTGAACTTTTAACAGTTTTATTGCAAAGCACAATATTATAAATTAGATCTCGTGATTGAGTTGAAACCAAATTATTGTTGTATAAGCATAGCAAGCATCATAGCAAAAAGGCTAACAAAGAGTTATACCCACCACCAATTAACATTAGCCCTTCATTCATGAAATGGATACTGTAATCATACAGAGACAATAGTTGCATACCTTTATCTTTTGCTCATTTCTCCTCTTCTTCTTTTTTTTTTCGAAATTGGGCACCTGGCTTTGACCTTTTCATCTCCATCTCTGTTTATTTGGCACTCGACAATCAACAGATTTCCCATCCCCCCCAACTGTCACTCAGGACCAGAAGTCAAGACTAAACCAATTCACCTTGATGATCGCATAATCGTTTTGTATTACCTAGTTTCATTTGCAGGAACTATAGGCCTGTATTATAACATTATGAATGAAATGTCCGTTATTTGGAAGAAAGTCGAGGTGTGTGACTGACTTTAGCCTATTATTAATTATATTACTAGTGTGGATGCCCCGTCCCCGTCCACCCCCGCACTGTCCGTTCCATTTGAGAGAGACCCAGAGGTGAAATGTCGCATGCGCCTCTCGCCCCACTCCCTTACACTTCTCTCACAACACAGAGCTTCAGTGGATATTTTCAGCAAGCAGGGGCGCCGGCAACTGCAGGGAGCACCAATTTGCCAATTCCACACACAGTGAAATGATATAAATGACGAAAAACCGCTTCGCGACACAGAGGATTTTTTGTTTATCTGCTCGTGCTGCCGCCCCCAATGTGTCACGAAAAAATGACGCCCCGGGCGGCTGCCCGGTTCGCCCGTGCCTAAAACCGCTACTGATTCAATGTTAAATACAAATCTTGCCAAAATGAAAGAATCCTCTGTCTTGTGATTAGAAATGTTTTTTGCAAGACAAGAAAGACAGTTTTTAATGTGTTAGAATTCCTATGCACATAAACTTATGTTAGAGCCTCAATGCTCAGGTTTGTCAGTTCACAGCATTCTGAGATCACTAATGCTGAAATAGTGTTTCTGTTGAAATGAAGTGGAAACAAGCCCAAATATGCTAAAAACCATCTTTCTCAGTTAGAGAATGTTGCTTCATTCCATGTTAAATACAAATCTTGCCAAAATGAAAGGTGCCTCTGTCTTGTGATTAGAAATGCTTTTTGCAAGACAGAAAGACAGTTTTTAATCTTAGAATGCCTATGCACATAAACTTATGTTAGGACTTCAATGATCAAGATTGTCAGTTTACAGCTTTCTGAGTCCAGTAATGTTGAAATAGTGCTTCTGTTCAAATGAAGTGAAATCTAGCCCAAATCTGCTCAAAAGTTTGTCTCTCTAATAGAGAAAGCTGTTTCATTCAATATTCAGTGCAAATCTTGCCAAACTGAAAGATGCTTATGCCTTATGAAATACAATGTTAACTTTAATGCTGTAAGACAGTTTTTTTTGTTTTAGAAGTTATATGCACAAAAACTAATGTTTAGGACTTCAATGATCAAGATTGTCAGTTTACAGCTTTCTGAGTCCAGTAATGTTGAAATAGTGCTTCTGTTCAAATGAAGTGAAATCAAGCCCAAATCTGCTCAAAAGCTTGTCTCTCTAATAGAGAAAGCTGTTTCATTCAGTATTCAGTGCAAATCTTGCCAAACTGAAAGATGCTTATGCCATATGAAATACAATGTTTTCTGCAATGCTGTAAGACAGTTTTTAATGTGTTAGAAGTTATATGCACAAAAATTTATGTTAGGACTTCAATGATCAAGATTGTCAGTTTACAGCTTTCTGAGTCCAGTAATGTTGAAATAGTGCTTCTGTTCAAATGAAGTGAAATCTAGCCCAAATCTGCTCAAAAGCTTGTCTCTCTATTAGAAAAAGCTGTTTTGTTCAATATTCAGTGCAAATCTTGCCAAACTGAAAGATGCTTATGCCTTATGAAATACAATGTTTTCTGCAATGCTGTAAGACAGTTTTTAATGTGTTAGAAGTTATATGCACAAAAACTTATGTTAGGACTTCAATGATCAAGATTGTCAGTTTACAGCTTTCAGAGTCCAGTAATGTTGAAATAGTGCTTCTGTTCAAATGAAGTGAAATCTAGCCCAAATCTGCTCAAAAGTTTGTCTCTCTAATAGAGAAAGCTGTTTCATTCAATATTCAGTGCAAATCTTGCCAAACTGAAAGATGCTTATGCCTTATGAAATACAATGTTAACTTTAATGCTGTAAGACAGTTTTTAATGTGTTAGAAGTTATATGCACAAAAACTCATGTTAGGACTTCAATGATCAAGATTGTCAGTTTACAGCTTTCTGAGTCCAGTAATGTTGAAATAGTGCTTCTGTTCAAATGAAGTGAAATCAAGCCCAAATCTGCTCAAAAGCTTTTCTCTCTATTTGAAAAAGCTGTTTCATTCAATATTCAGTGCAAATCTTGCCAAACTGAAAGATGCCTATGCCTAATGAAATACAATGTTTTCTGCAATGCTGTAAGACAGTTTTAATGTGTTAGAAATTATATGCACAAAAACCTATGTTAGGACTTCAATGATCAAGATTGTCAGTTTACAGCTTTCTGAGACCAGTAATGTTGAAATAGTGCTCCTGTTCAAATGAAGTGAAATATAGCCCAAATCTGCTCAAAAGCTTGTCTCTCTATTAGAGAAAGCTGTTTCATTCAATATTCAGTGCAAATCTTGCCAAACTGAAAGATGCTTATGTCTTATGAAATAAAATGTTTTCTGCAATGCTGTAAGACAGTTTTTAATGTGTTAGAAGTTATATGCACAAAAACTAATGTTTAGGACTTCAATGATCAAGATTGTCAGTTTACAGCTTTCTGAGTCCAGTAATGTTGAAAAAGTGCTTCTGTTCAAATGAAGTGAAATCAAGCCCAAATCTGCTCAAAAGCTTTTCTCTCTATTAGAGAAAGCTGTTTCATTCAGTATTCAGTGCAAATCTTGCCAAACTGAAAGATGTTTATGCCTTATGAAATACAATGTTTTCTGCAATGCTGTAAGACAGTTTTTAATGTGTTAGAAGTTATATGCAGAAAAACTTATGTTAGGACTTCAATGATCAAGATTGTCAGTTTACAGCTTTCTGAGTCCAGTAATGCTGAAATAGTGCTTTTGTTCAAATGAAGTGAAATCAAGCCCAAATCTGCTCAAAAGCTTGTCTCTCTATTAGAGAAAGCTGTTTCATTCAATATTCAGTGCAAATCTTGCCAAACTGAAAGATGCTTATGCCTTATGAAATACAATGTGTTCTGCAATGCTGTAAGACAGTTTTTAATGTATTAGAAGTTATATGCACAAAAACTAATGTTTAGGACTTCAATGATCAAGATTGTCAGTTTACAGCTTTCTGAGTCCAGTAATGTTGAAATAGTGCTTCTGTTCAAATGAAGTGAAATCAAGCCCAAATCTGCTCAAAAGCTTGTCTCTCTAATAGAGAAAGCTGTTTCATTCAGTATTCAGTGCAAATCTTGCCAAACTGAAAGATGCTTATGCCATATGAAATACAATGTTTTCTGCAATGCTGTAAGACAGTTTTTAATGTGTTAGAAGTTATATGCACAGAAATTTATGTTGGGACTTCAATGATCAAGATTGTCAGTTTACAGCTTTCTGAGTCCAGTAATGTTGAAATAGTGCTTCTGTTCAAATTAAGTGAAATCTAGCCCAAATCTGCTCAAAAGCTTGTCTCTCTATTAGAAAAAGCTGTTTTATTCAATATTCAGTGCAAATCTTGCCAAACTGAAAGATGCTTATGCCTTATGAAATACAATGTTTTCTGCAATGCTGTAAGACAGTTTTTAATGTGTTAGAAGTTATATGCACAAAAACTTATGTTAGGACTTCAATGATCAAGATTGTCAGTTTACAGCTTTCAGAGTCCAGTAATGTTGAAATAGTGCTTCTGTTCAAATGAAGTGAAATCAAGCCCAAATCTGCTCAAAAGCTTTTCTCTCTATTTGAAAAAGCTGTTTCATTCAATATTCAGTGCAAATCTTGCCAAACTGAAAGATGCCTATGCCTAATGAAATACAATGTTTTCTGCAATGCTGTAAGACAGTTTTAATGTGTTAGAAATTATATGCACAAAAACCTATGTTAGGACTTCAATGATCAAGATTGTCAGTTTACAGCTTTCTGAGACCAGTAATGTTGAAATAGTGCTCCTGTTCAAATGAAGTGAAATATAGCCCAAATCTGCTCAAAAGCTTGTCTCTCTATTAGAGAAAGCTGTTTCATTCAATATTCAGTGCAAATCTTGCCAAACTGAAAGATGCTTATGTCTTATGAAATAAAATGTTTTCTGCAATGCTGTAAGACAGTTTTTAATGTGTTAGAAGTTATATGCACAAAAACTAATGTTTAGGACTTCAATGATCAAGATTGTCAGTTTACAGCTTTCTGAGTCCAGTAATGTTGAAAAAGTGCTTCTGTTCAAATGAAGTGAAATCAAGCCCAAATCTGCTCAAAAGCTTTTCTCTCTATTAGAGAAAGCTGTTTCATTCAGTATTCAGTGCAAATCTTGCCAAACTGAAAGATGTTTATGCCTTATGAAATACAATGTTTTCTGCAATGCTGTAAGACAGTTTTTAATGTGTTAGAAGTTATATGCAGAAAAACTTATGTTAGGACTTCAATGATCAAGATTGTCAGTTTACAGCTTTCTGAGTCCAGTAATGCTGAAATAGTGCTTTTGTTCAAATGAAGTGAAATCAAGCCCAAATCTGCTCAAAAGCTTGTCTCTCTATTAGAGAAAGCTGTTTCATTCAATATTCAGTGCAAATCTTGCCAAACTGAAAGATGCTTATGCCTTATGAAATACAATGTGTTCTGCAATGCTGTAAGACAGTTTTTAATGTATTAGAAGTTATATGCACAAAAACTAATGTTTAGGACTTCAATGATCAAGATTGTCAGTTTACAGCTTTCTGAGTCCAGTAATGTTGAAATAGTGCTTCTGTTCAAATGAAGTGAAATCTAGCCCAAATCTGCTCAAAAGCTTGTCTCTCTATTAGAAAAAGCTGTTTTATTCAATATTCAGTGCAAATCTTGCCAAACTGAAAGATGCTTATGCCTTATGAAATACAATGTTTTCTGCAATGCTGTAAGACAGTTTTTAATGTGTTAGAAGTTATATGCACAAAAACTTATGTTAGGACTTCAATGATCAAGATTGTCAGTTTACAGCTTTCAGAGTCCAGTAATGTTGAAATAGTGCTTCTGTTCAAATGAAGTGAAATCAAGCCCAAATCTGCTCAAAAGCTTTTCTCTCTATTTGAAAAAGCTGTTTCATTCAATATTCAGTGCAAATCTTGCCAAACTGAAAGATGCCTATGCCTAATGAAATACAATGTTTTCTGCAATGCTGTAAGACAGTTTTAATGTGTTAGAAATTATATGCACAAAAACCTATGTTAGGACTTCAATGATCAAGATTGTCAGTTTACAGCTTTCTGAGACCAGTAATGTTGAAATAGTGCTCCTGTTCAAATGAAGTGAAATATAGCCCAAATCTGCTCAAAAGCTTGTCTCTCTATTAGAGAAAGCTGTTTCATTCAATATTCAGTGCAAATCTTGCCAAACTGAAAGATGCTTATGTCTTATGAAATAAAATGTTTTCTGCAATGCTGTAAGACAGTTTTTAATGTGTTAGAAGTTATATGCACAAAAACTAATGTTTAGGACTTCAATGATCAAGATTGTCAGTTTACAGCTTTCTGAGTCCAGTAATGTTGAAAAAGTGCTTCTGTTCAAATGAAGTGAAATCAAGCCCAAATCTGCTCAAAAGCTTTTCTCTCTATTAGAGAAAGCTGTTTCATTCAGTATTCAGTGCAAATCTTGCCAAACTGAAAGATGTTTATGCCTTATGAAATACAATGTTTTCTGCAATGCTGTAAGACAGTTTTTAATGTGTTAGAAGTTATATGCAGAAAAACTTATGTTAGGACTTCAATGATCAAGATTGTCAGTTTACAGCTTTCTGAGTCCAGTAATGCTGAAATAGTGCTTCTGTTCAAATGAAGTGAAATCAAGCCCAAATCTGCTCAAAAGCTTGTCTCTCTAATAGAGAAAGCTGTTTCATTCAGTATTCAGTGCAAATCTTGCCAAACTGAAAGATGCTTATGCCATATGAAATACAATGTTTTCTGCAATGCTGTAAGACAGTTTTTAATGTGTTAGAAGTTATATGCACAGAAATTTATGTTGGGACTTCAATGATCAAGATTGTCAGTTTACAGCTTTCTGAGTCCAGTAATGTTGAAATAGTGCTTCTGTTCAAATTAAGTGAAATCTAGCCCAAATCTGCTCAAAAGCTTGTCTCTCTATTAGAAAAAGCTGTTTTATTCAATATTCAGTGCAAATCTTGCCAAACTGAAAGATGCTTATGCCTTATGAAATACAATGTTTTCTGCAATGCTGTAAGACAGTTTTTAATGTGTTAGAAGTTATATGCACAAAAACTTATGTTAGGACTTCAATGATCAAGATTGTCAGTTTACAGCTTTCAGAGTCCAGTAATGTTGAAATAGTGCTTCTGTTCAAATGAAGTGAAATCTAGCCCAAATCTGCTCAAATGTTTGTCTCTCTAATAGAGAAAGCTGTTTCATTCAATATTCAGTGCAAATCTTGCCAAACTGAAACATGCTTATGCCTTATGAAATACAATGTTAACTTTAATGCTGTAAGACAGTTTTTAATGTGTTAGAAGTTATATGCACAAAAACTCATGTTAGGACTTCAATGATCAAGATTGTCAGTTTACAGCTTTCTGAGTCCAGTAATGTTGAAATAGTGCTTCTGTTCAAATGAAGTGAAATCAAGCCCAAATCTGCTCAAAAGCTTTTCTCTCTATTTGAAAAAGCTGTTTCATTCAATATTCAGTGCAAATCTTGCCAAACTGAAAGATGCTTATGCCTAATGAAATACAATGTTTTCTGCAATGCTGTAAGACAGTTTTAATGTGTTAGAAATTATATGCACAAAAACCTATGTTAGGACTTCAATGATCAAGATTGTCAGTTTACAGCTTTCTGAGACCAGTAATGTTGAAATAGTGCTTCTGTTCAAATGAAGTGAAATATAGCCCAAATCTGCTCAAAAGCTTGTCTCTCTATTAGAGAAAGCTGTTTCATTCAATATTCAGTGCAAATCTTGCCAAACTGAAAGATGCTTATGTCTTATGAAATAAAATGTTTTCTGCAATGCTGTAAGACAGTTTTTAATGTGTTAAAAGTTATATGCACAAAAACTAATGTTTAGGACTTCAATGATCAAGATTGTCAGTTTACAGCTTTCTGAGTCCAGTAATGTTGAAAAAGTGCTTCTGTTCAAATGAAGTGAAATCAAGCCCAAATCTGCTCAAAAGCTTTTCTCTCTATTAGAGAAAGCTGTTTCATTCAGTATTCAGTGCAAATCTTGCCAAACTGAAAGATGTTTATGCCTTATGAAATACAATGTTTTCTGCAATGCTGTAAGACAGTTTTTAATGTGTTAGAAGTTATATGCAGAAAAACTTATGTTAGGACTTCAATGATCAAGATTGTCAGTTTACAGCTTTCTGAGTCCAGTAATGTTGAAATAGTGCTTTTGTTCAAATGAAGTGAAATCAAGCCCAAATCAGCTCAAAAGCTTGTCTCTCTATTAGAGAAAGCTGTTTCATTCAATATTCAGTGCAAATCTTGCCAAACTGAAACATGCTTATGTCTTATGAAATAAAATGTTTTCTGCAATGCTGTAAGACAGTTTTTAATGTGTTAGAAGTTATATGCACAAAAACTAATGTTAGGACTTCAATGATCAAGATTGTCAGTTTACAGCTTTCTGAGTCCAGTAATGTTGAAATAGTGGTTCTGTTCAAATGAAGTGAAATCTAGCCCAAATCTGCTCAAAAGCTTGTCTCTCTATTAGAGAAAGCTGTTTCATTCAATATTCAGTGCAAATCTTGCCAAACTGAAACATGCTTATGTCTTATGAAATACAATGGTTTCTGCAATGCTGTAAGACAGTTTTTAATGTGTTAGAAGTTATATGCACAAAAACGTCCCAAGGTTACGTATGTAACCCTAGTTCCTTGAGGGAACGAGACGCTGCGTCGTAAAACGCTTTGGGGAACGTCCCTGACGAGACCGACTCTGAATATCGTGTGCAATCTGTCCAATGGACGAGCGTGACGTCACGGAGCGGGGTGACGTAGCGACCAGTAAGCTATATAAGCACGTGCCGTGCAGCTCGCTTTGGGGAACGATATACCAACGCTGCCAGACTACCAAAGCCCTGCCTAGTGTGTATCCGAAGAGCACAGCTTAGGACGAGAGAACAGAAGAGCCCGGAGTGGCTCGCATATCAAGATCGTAGAATCTGACAAATGTAGAGGGCGTGGACCACCCCGCAGCGTTGCAGATGTCCAAGAGGGACACACCTGCTAAGAAGGCCTTGGAGGCCGCCATACTCCGAGTAGAGTGAGCCTTGGCCCCCAAAGGGGGGGGAATACCAGAGGACTCATAGGAGACGTTGATAGCCTCGACTATCCAACGACTAAGGGTCTGCTTGGTGGCAGGAGAACCCTTATTAGTAGGACCGTAGCATACAAGCAATTGGTCGGACTTTCTCCACAGGGCAGCTCTGTGGACGTATGCGTTCAGTGCTCTCACTGGACACATACAATTTAGCTTCTCTTGGTCTGGCTCCCGAAAGGGAGGAGGACAAAAGGCCTGCAGTACGATAGGTTGTGGTGTTACAGAGGGAACCTTTGGAACATAACCCGCTCGAGGGTATAAGAATGCTTTGGCCATACCAGGGGCAAAGTCTAGATAGGTAGGGGCCACCGAGAGGGCCTGGAGATCTCCAACTCTTTTTAGTGAGGTGATTGCCAGTAACAGGGCAGTTTTAAGTGTCAGATGTCTATCTGAGATATCTTGTATTGGCTCGAATGGAGCTTTACAAAGAGCCTCTAGAACCACAACCAAATCCCAAGGGGGAATACGGGACCGTACTGGAGGTCTCAGCCTCAGTGCACCTCGGAGGAAACGTGTAACTAGGGGGTGCCTACTCACTGACTGATCATTGAAAGGGACATGGAAAGCAGCTATGGCCGCCACGTACACCTTTAAGGTGGAGTGGGATAACCCCGCAGAGAGCCTAGCTTGTAAGAACTCCAGAACTGTACCAACTGGGCAGTTAACAGGGTCAAGGAGGCGATCTCTGCACCATGAAGTAAAGAATGACCACTTCAGGGCGTACAGTTTCCTCGTAGAGGGAGCTCTGGATTGGAGTAGGGTCTCAACAACCTCAGTTGAGAGACCAGCTGCTAACAGATGTGCCCCCTCAGGGGCCACACCCACAGCTTGAACGACTCCGGGCGAGGGTGAATTATCGTGCCCTGCACCTGTGAGAGTAGGTCTCTCCTGATCGGTATCTCCCACGGAGAGCCGTCGAGGAGCGAGACTAGATCTGAGAACCATACTTGGCCCGGCCAGAACGGGGCTACTAATAGAAGACGGACCCCGTCCTGGCGTACTCTCGCCAGAACTCCCGGGAGCAGAGCGATAGGGGGAAAAGCGTACAGACGAAGCCTCGGCCAGGTCTGTACCATAGCGTCCAGTCCCAGAGGAGCTGGATGAACTAGAGAGAACCAGAGGGGACATTGCGATGTCTCTCGAGTCGCGAAGAGGTCCACCTGAGCTTTGCCATACACTCTCCATATCTGCTTCACCACCTCGGGGTGAAGCATCCATTCCCCGGGCCTCGGCCCCTGCCTCGACAGTATGTCTCCTCCCACATTCAATCTCCCAGGAATATACACTACTCTGACCGAGAGGAGTTTGCCCTGGGACCAGAGAAGGATCTGGTATGCCAGCTTGTACAAGGGGGGTGAGCGCAGACCCCCCTGGTGATTGATATAAGAGACCACTGATGTGTTGTCGGTGCGCACCAACACATGGTGACCTCTCAGGTCTGGGAGGAAATATTTTAATGCTCGATAGACTGCTAACATCTCTAGGCAATTGATGTGCCATGTCAGATGGCGACCACTCCACAGACCGCGGGCAGGGTGGCCACTCATGACCGCACCCCAACCGGTGAGGGACGCGTCTGTCGCTAGCGTTACACGGCGACGAAGAGCTCCCAGCACCGGGCCCTGATTCAAGAACCAAGGTTTCTTCCACATGTCTAAGGCACGAAGGCATCGCCGCGTGACCTTGATAAATCGAAGTGGATTTCCCCTCGGGGAAAAGCCCTTGGACTTGAGCCACCACTGTAGGGGTCTCATGTGCAGCAGGCCAAAAGGTATCACGTTGGACGCAGCTGCCATCAGCCCTAACAATCTCTGGAATTGTTTGACAGTGAGTGACTGGCCTTCTTTGACTCTCTCGACTGATGTGAGGATCGACTCGATCCGAGCAGGAGACATACGTGCCTGCATCGTGGTCGAATCCCACACTACGCCTAGATAGGTGGTTCTCTGAACTGGAGAAAGTACACTCTTCTTGGCATTTAGTCTCAAACCCAGCTCCCCCATATGTGCGAGAACGACATCTCGATGTCGAACCGCCATCTGCTCTGATTGAGCTAGGATCAACCAATCGTCGATATAATTCAGAATGCGGATGCCCTGCATATGGAGGGATACCAGAGCCGCATCTACACACTTCGTGAACGTGCGGGGTGAGAGTGCAAGGCCGAAGGGAAGTACTCGATATTGATAAGCTTTGCCCCCGAAAGCGAACCTCAGAAACTTCCTGTGTTGTGGAAGGATGGATATGTGGAAGTATGCGTCTTTGAGATCTATGGTGACAAACCAGTCCTCGGATCTGATTTGAGCTACAACCTGCTTGACAGTGAGCATTTTGAACTTCAGTGACATAACTGAGCGGTTCAGGAGACGTAAGTCTAAGATCGGACGCAACCCCCCATCCTTCTTTGGAACTATGAAATACCGGCTGTAAAATCCGGATTCCCTGTCTAGAGGAGGGACCACCTCGATGGCCTCCTTCCTTAATAGGGCTTTCACTTCTTGTTCCATAACCAGAGCCTGCCGGGGGCCGACCACAGTCGGTGTAACCCCGTTGAATTTCGGTGGTGGCTGACCGAACTGAATGCAATAGCCTTTTTCTATTGTACGCAGGACCCACTGAGATACATTTGGCAGTAGCTTCCACGCTACTAAATAATCTACTAAGGGAATCAGTCTCTCGAGACTGACCTCTGGTGTAAGAGGCCCCCAAAGGGGCGGCGAGCATCCCAGCTCCGCTGCGCTCACGGGCGGAAATAGCTGGGAGTAGTACTCGCTGGAGGCCGCTGCGCCCTGAAACTCTGGCAGGGTTGGCAGGCTGACCTCCTGAGGGCACTGAGGTGAGGCGGGCACCGTATACTGAGGTGGACCGCGCTCTACCCCAGTAGGGGCTACCCTCTGGACCCTGATGTCAGGATCTTTTCGTCGAGGACTTCCGGGCCTCGATAACTGTTCTTAAATCGGGCTTTTTAGCTCTGGAAGTCCCTGACTCAGAGCGTCGCTGGGGTCCTCGGTCCCGACGTGGGGGAACACGAGCGGCGACACTCTGTTTTTGCGCTTCCCGGTATGAGGAGCCGGTATGTGGCGTGGTGATCTCCCGCCCAGATGCACCACGAGAGCGACGAGGGAGGAAATTCTGGAACGCCGCCGCCTGTTTGCGTGCCTCCTGGAACCTGTCGACGACAGTGTTGACTGTGTCGCCAAACAGGCCCGAGGCTTGGAGCGGGGCGTCCAGAAGGCAGACCCTGTCTCGTTCTTTTATCTCTGACAGGGTCAGCCACAAATGCCTCTCCACGGCCACTAAGGCTGCCATAGACCGCCCAATCGCGCGAGCGGTTTCTTTAGTGGTTCGGAGGGAGAGATCAGCGGTCTTTCTAAGCTCTTCGATATCTTCAGACTTAATCCCCTCTCCCTCATCGATATCTCTCAGCAGGTCGGCCTGATAAGCTTGAAGGACTGCCATGGTGTGAAGGCAAGCCCCAGCCTGACCTGCTGCCACATAACCTTTGCCCACAAGCGATGATGTAACTCGCAGCGGCTTAGTGGGCAATGCCGGAGCCTTTAGGGACGATGCCGAGCCGGGTGACAGATAGCCCGCGAGCGTCTGTTCAACCCGTCAAAACGTCCTATAACCCCGCTCTCCCAGCCCCATCACATTGCCATAATATAGTGAATCGGGGCCAAAGAGGCGGGTCGAATACGGGTGTTTCCACGATCTCGATAACTCATTATGGAGATCGGGAAAAAATGGTAGACTCCGGCGTGGAGGTGGTTGCCTCGGCCGCAGAAAGCGTTCATCTAGCTTGCTTTTCTGCGGCTCAGTGTGTTTTTCTGCAGGCCACTCGATTTTTAATTTATCAACTGCGCGTGTAACCACCTCCAAAAGCTCCTCATACTGGGGCGACAGGGGTGGCGAATCCCCAGCAACAGTCTCCACGTCAACCTCCTCGGAGGAAGAGAGGCGAAGAGCTGATCCCTCGCCCTGGGGGGAAGAAACCGACGAGCGTGCTTCCGAACCCAGGGTTTGGGCGCCTGATCTGGCAGATGAGGAAGGAGATAAGGACTGGCCCGTCTCCATTCCCTCTGACAGATCCACCTGCGAACCCCACGAGTGCAGCAGCCGCTCTGCCTCGGCAGAAGCGGGGCCAGCACCGCGAGGAACGCTGGTGAAGGCTCCCTCCTCGAAGAGAGCCCTCCGGGATCGAAGCGCCCGCATTGGCAATCGCTCGCAATGCGGACAGTCGGCCCCCTCGAGAGCCGACTCAGCGTGCTTCGATCCCAGGCAAGCCACGCACAGATTGTGTGTATCCCCACTCGTGATGTAGCGAGGGCAGGGAGGAACACACAATCTGTAACGCGGCTTGGAATCGCCCTTCAAATACTTGGTCTTTTGCTTTGACTTTGGCATTATTGAGCTGTATTAGCGATCTTTTTATGGCTAAGAGACAGACAACAATAAATAGGACCAACGGGACAGACTGTTTAACATGCACACACAGAGCGCTTGCTGACAGAGCGAAGCTGAAGCCAGCTGCACGGCACGTGCTTATATAGCTTCCTGGTCGCTACGTCACCCCGCTCCGTGACGTCACGCTCGTCCATTGGACAGATTGCACACGATATTCAGAGTCGGTCTCGTCAGGGACGTTCCCCAAAGCGTTTTACGACGCAGCTCGAGTTCCCGAAAAGGAACTTATGTTAGGACTTCAATGATCAAGATTGTCAGTTTACAGCTTTCTGAGTCCAGTAATGTTGAAATAGTGCTTTTGTTCAAATGAAGTGAAATCGAGCCCAAATCTGCTCAAAAGCTTTTCTCTATATTAGAGAAAGCTGTTTCATTCAGTATTCAGTGCAAATCTTGCCAAACGGATAGATGCTTATGCCTTATGAAATAGAATGTTTTATGCAAAGCTGTAAGACAGTTTTTCATGTGTTAGAAGTTATATGCACAAAAACGTATGTTAGTACTTCAATGATCAAGATTGTCAGTTTACAGCTTTCTGAGTCCAGTAATGTTGAAATAGTGGTTCTGTTCAAATGAAGTGAAATCTAGCCCAAATCTGCTCAAAAGCTTGTCTCTTTATTAGAGAAAGCTGTTTCATTCAATATTCAGTGCAAATCTTGCCAAACTGAAACATGCTTATCCATCCATCCATCATCTTCCGCTTATCCGGGGCCGGGTCGCGGGGGCAACAGCCTAAGCAGAGACGACCAGACTTCCCTCTCCCTAGCCACTTCCTCCAGCTCTTCCGGGGGGACCCCGAGGCGTTCCCAGGCCAGCCGGGAGACATAGTCCCTCCAGCGTGTCCTAGGTCTTCCCCGGGGCCTCCTCCCGGTGAGACGTGCCTGGAACACCTCCCTGGGAAGGCGTCCAGGAGGCATCCGAAATAGATGCCCGAGCCACCTCAGCTGGCTCCTCTCGATGTGGAGGAGCAACGGCTCTACTCTGAGCTCCTCCCGAGTGACCGAGCTTCTCACCCTATCTCTAAGGGAGCGCCCAGCCACCCGACGGAGAAAGCTCATTTCGGCCGCCTGTATCCGGGATCTTGTCCTTTCGGTCATGACCCACAGCTCATGACCATAGGTGAGAGTAGGAACGTAGATTGACCGGTAAATCGAGAGCTTTGCCTTACAGCTCAGCTCCTTCTTCACCACGACAGACCGGTACAGCGACCGCATTACTACAGAAGCTGCACCGATCCGTCTGTCAATCTCACGTTCCATCCTTCCCTCACTCGTGAACATGACTCCAAGATACCTGAACTCCTCCACTTGAGGCAGGAACTCTCCACCAACCTGAAGTGGGCAATCCACCCTTTTCCGACTGAGAACCATGGCCTCGGACTTGGAGGTGCTGATTCTCATCCCAGCCGATTCACACTCGGCTGCAAACCGTCCCAATGCACACTGAAGGTCCTGGTCTGAGGATGCCAACACGACAACATCATCCGCAAAAAGCAGCGACGAAATCGTATGGTCCCCAAACCGGACACTCTCCGGCCCTTGGCTGCGCCTAGAAATTCTGTCCATAAAAATTATGAACAGAACCGGTGACAAAGAAACATGCTTATGTCTTATGAAATAAAATGTTTTCTGCAATGCTGTAAGACAGTTTTTAATGTGTTAGAAGTTATATGCACAAAAACTTATGTTAGGACTTCAATGATCAAGATTGTCAGTTTACAGCTTTCTGAGTCCAGTAATGTTGAAATAGTGCTTTTGTTCAAATGAAGTGAAATCAAGCCCAAATCTGCTCAAAAGCTTGTCTCTCTAATAGAGAAAGCTGTTTCATTCAGTATTCAGTGCAAATCTTGCCAAACTGATAGATGCTTATGCCATATTAAATACAATGTTTTCTGCAATGCTGTAATACAGTTTTTAATGTGTTAGAAGTTATATACACAAAAACTAATGTTAGGACTTCAATGATCAAAATTGTCAGTTTACAGCTTTCTGAGTCCAGTAATGTTGAAATAGTGCTTTTGTTCCAATGAAGTGAAATCAAGCCCAAATCTGCTCAAAAGCTTGTCTCTCTATTAGAGAAAGCTGTTTCATTCAATATTCAGTGCAAATCTTGCCAAACTGAAACATGCTTATGTCTTATGAAATAAAATATTTTCTGCAATGCTGTAAGACAGTTTTTAATGTGTTAGAAGTTATATACACAAAAACTAATGTTAGGACTTCAATTACCAAGATTGTCAGTTTACAGCTTTCTGAGTCCAGTAATGTTGAAATAGTGCTTTTGTTCAAATGAAGTTAAATCAAGCCCAAATCTGCTCAAAAGCTTGTCTCTCTAATAGAGAAAGCTGTTTCATTCAGTATTCAGTGCAAATCTTGCCAAACTGATAGATGCTTATGCCATATTAAATACAATGTTTTCTGCAATGCTGTAAGACAGTTTTTAATGTGTTAGAAGTTATATACACAAAAACTAATGTTAGGACTTCAATGATCAAGATTGTCAGTTTACAGCTTTCTGAGTCCAGTAATGTTGAAATAGTGCTTTTGTTCAAATGAAGTGAAATCAAGCCCAAATCTGCTCAAAAGCTTGTCTCTCTATTAGAGAAAGCTGTTTCATTCAATATTCAGTGCAAATCTTGCCAAACTGAAACATGCTTATGTCTTATGAAATAAAATGTTTTCTGCAATGCTGTAAGACAGTTTTTAATGTGTTAGAAGTTATATACACAAAAAACTAATGTTAGGACTTCAATTATCAAGATTGTCAGTTTACAGCTTTCTGAGTCCAGTAATGTTGAAATAGTGCTTTTGTTCAAATGAAGTGAAATCAAGCCCAAATCTGCTCAAAAGCTTGTCTCTCTAATAGAGAAAGCTGTTTCATTCAGTATTCAGTGCAAATCTTGCCAAACTGATAGATGCTTATGCCATATGAAATACAATGTTTTCTGCAATGCTGTAAGACAGTTTTTAATGTGTTAGAAGTTATATACACAAAAACTAATGTTAGGACTTCAATGATCAAGATTGTCAGTTTACAGCTTTCTGAGTCCAGTAATGTTGAAATAGTGCTTTTGTTCCAATGAAGTGAAATCAAGCCCAAATCTGCTCAAAAGCTTGTCTCTCTATTAGAGAAAGCTGTTTCATTCAATATTCAGTGCAAATCTTGCCAAACTGAAACATGCTTATGTCTTATGACATAAAATATTTTCTGCAATGCTGTAAGACAGTTTTTAATGTGTTAGAAGTTATATACACAAAAACTAATGTTAGGACTTCAATTATCAAGATTGTCAGTTTACAGCTTTCTGAGTCCAGTAATGTTGAAATAGTGCTTTTGTTCAAATGAAGTGAAATCAAGCCCAAATCTGCTCAAAAGCTTGTCTCTCTAATAGAGAAAGCTGTTTCATTCAGTATTCAGTGCAAATCTTGCCACACTGATAGATGCTTATGCCATATTAAATACAATGTTTTCTGCAATGCTGTAAGACAGTTTTTAATGTGTTAGAAGTTATATACACAAAAACTAATGTTAGGACTTCAATGATCAAGATTGTCAGTTTACAGCTTTCTGAGTCCAGTAATGTTGAAATAGTGCTTTTGTTCAAATGAAGTGAAATCAAGCCCAAATCTGCTCAAAAGCTTGTCTCTCTATTAGAGAAAGCTGTTTCATTCAATATTCAGTGCAAATCTTGCCAAACTGAAACATGCTTATGTCTTATGAAATAAAATGTTTTCTGCAATGCTGTAAGACAGTTTTTAATGTGTTAGAAGTTATATACACAAAAAACTAATGTTAGGACTTCAATTATCAAGATTGTCAGTTTACAGCTTTCTGAGTCCAGTAATGTTGAAATAGTGCTTTTGTTCAAATGAAGTGAAATCAAGCCCAAATCTGCTCAAAAGCTTGTCTCTCTAATAGAGAAAGCTGTTTCATTCAGTATTCAGTGCAAATCTTGCCAAACTGATAGATGCTTATGCCATATGAAATACAATGTTTTCTGCAATGCTGTAAGACAGTTTTTAATGTGTTAGAAGTTATATACACAAAAACTAATGTTAGGACTTCAATGATCAAGATTGTCAGTTTACAGCTTTCTGAGTCCAGTAATGTTGAAATAGTGCTTTTGTTCCAATGAAGTGAAATCAAGCCCAAATCTGCTCAAAAGCTTGTCTCTCTATTAGAGAAAGCTGTTTCATTCAATATTCAGTGCAAATCTTGCCAAACTGAAACATGCTTATGTCTTATGACATAAAATATTTTCTGCAATGCTGTAAGACAGTTTTTAATGTGTTAGAAGTTATATACACAAAAACTAATGTTAGGACTTCAATTATCAAGATTGTCAGTTTACAGCTTTCTGAGTCCAGTAATGTTGAAATAGTGCTTTTGTTCAAATGAAGTGAAATCAAGCCCAAATCTGCTCAAAAGCTTGTCTCTCTAATAGAGAAAGCTGTTTCATTCAGTATTCAGTGCAAATCTTGCCACACTGATAGATGCTTATGCCATATTAAATACAATGTTTTCTGCAATGCTGTAAGACAGTTTTTAATGTGTTAGAAGTTATATACACAAAAACTAATGTTAGGACTTCAATGATCAAGATTGTCAGTTTACAGCTTTCTGAGTCCAGTAATGTTGAAATAGTGCTTTTGTTCAAATGAAGTGAAATCAAGCCCAAATCTGCTCAAAAGCTTGTCTCTCTATTAGAGAAAGCTGTTTCATTCAATATTCAGTGCAAATCTTGCCAAACTGAAACATGCTTATGTCTTATGAAATAAAATGTTTTCTGCAATGCTGTAAGACAGTTTTTAATGTGTTAGAAGTTATATACACAAAAAACTAATGTTAGGACTTCAATTATCAAGATTGTCAGTTTACAGCTTTCTGAGTCCAGTAATGTTGAAATAGTGCTTTTGTTCAAATGAAGTGAAATCAAGCCCAAATCTGCTCAAAAGCTTGTCTCTCTAATAGAGAAAGCTGTTTCATTCAGTATTCAGTGCAAATCTTGCCAAACTGATAGATGCTTATGCCATATGAAATACAATGTTTTCTGCAATGCTGTAAGACAGTTTTTAATGTGTTAGAAGTTATATACACAAAAACTAATGTTAGGACTTCAATGATCAAGATTGTCAGTTTACAGCTTTCTGAGTCCAGTAATGTTGAAATAGTGCTTTTGTTCCAATGAAGTGAAATCAAGCCCAAATCTGCTCAAAAGCTTGTCTCTCTATTAGAGAAAGCTGTTTCATTCAATATTCAGTGCAAATCTTGCCAAACTGAAACATGCTTATGTCTTATGAAATAAAATATTTTCTGCAATGCTGTAAGACAGTTTTTAATGTGTTAGAAGTTATATACACAAAAACTAATGTTAGGACTTCAATTATCAAGATTGTCAGTTTACAGCTTTCTGAGTCCAGTAATGTTGAAATAGTGCTTTTGGTCAAATGAAGTGAAATCAAGCCCAAATCTGCTCAAAAGCTTGTCTCTCTAATAGAGAAAGCTGTTTCATTCAGTATTCAGTGCAAATCTTGCCAAACTGATAGATGCTTATGCCATATTAAATACAATGTTTTCTGCAATGCTGTAAGACAGTTTTTAATGTGTTAGAAGTTATATACACAAAAACTAATGTTAGGACTTCAATGATCAAGATTGTCAGTTTACAGCTTTCTGAGTCCAGTAATGTTGAAATAGTGCTTTTGTTCAAATGAAGTGAAATCAAGCCCAAATCTGCTCAAAAGCTTGTCTCTCTAATAGAGAAAGCTGTTTCATTCAGTATTCAGTGCAAATCTTGCCAAACTGATAGATGCTTATGCCATATTAAATACAATGTTTTCTGCAATGCTGTAAGACAGTTTTTAATGTGTTAGAAGTTCTATACACAAAAACTAATGTTAGGACTTCAATGATCAAGATTGTCAGTTTACAGCTTTCTGAGTCCAGTAATGTTGAAATAGTGCTTTTGTTCAAATGAAGTGAAATCAAGCCCAAATCTGCTCAAAAGCGTTTCTCTCTATTAGAGAAAGCTGTTTCATTCAATATTCAGTGCAAATCTTGCCAAACTGAAACATGCTTATGTCTTATGAAATAAAATGTTTTCTGCAATGCTGTAAGACAGTTTTTAATGTGTTAGAAGTTATATGCACAAAAACTAATGTTAGGACTTCAATGATCAAGATTGTCAGTTTACAGCTTTCTGAGTCCAGTAATGTTGAAATAGTGCTTCTGTTCAAATGAAGTGAAATCAAGCCCAAATCTGCTCAAAAGCTTGTCTCTCTAATAGAGAAAGCTGTTTCATTCAGTATTCAGTGCAAATCTTGCCAAACTGATAGATGCTTATGCCATATGAAATACAATGTTTTCTGTAATGCTGTAAGACAGTTTTAAATGTGTTAGAAGTTATATGCACAAAAACTTATGTTAGGACTTCAATGATCAAGATTGTCAGTTTACAGCTTTCTGAGTCCAGTAATGTTGAAATAGTGCTTTTGTTCAAATGAAGTGAAATCAAGCCCAAATCTGCTCAAAAGCTTGTCTCTCTATTAGAGAAAGCTGTTTCATTCAATATTCAGTGCAAATCTTGCCAAACTGAAACATGCTTATGTCTTATGAAATAAAATGTTTTCTGCAATGCTGTAAGACAGTTTTAAATGTGTTAGAAGTTATATGCACAAAAACTAATGTTAGGACTTCAATGATCAAGATTGTCAGTTTACAGCTTTCTGAGTCCAGTAATGTTGAAATAGTGGTTCTGTTCAAATGAAGTGAAATCAAGCCCAAATCTGCTCAAAAGCTTGTCTCTCTAATAGAGAAAGCTGTTTCATTCAGTATTCAGTGCAAATCTTGCCAAACTGATAGATGCTTATGCCATATGAAATACAATGTTTTCTGCAATGCTGTAAGACAGTTTTAAATGTGTTAGAAGTTATATACACAAAAACTAATGTTAGGACTTCAATTATCAAGATTGTCAGTTTACAGCTTTCTGAGTCCAGTAATGTTGAAATAGTGCTTTTGTTCAAATGAAGTGAAATCAAGCCCAAATCTGCTCAAAAGCTTGTCTCTCTAATAGAGAAAGCTGTTTCATTCAGTATTCAGTGCAAATCTTGCCAAACTGATAGATGCTTATGCCATATTAAATACAATGTTTTCTGCAATGCTGTAAGACAGTTTTTAATGTGTTAGAAGTTATATACACAAAAACTAATGTTAGGACTTCAATGATCAAGATTGTCAGTTTACAGCTTTCTGAGTCCAGTAATGTTGAAATAGTGGTTCTGTTCAAATGAAGTGAAATCTAGCCCAAATCTGCTCAAAAGCTTGTCTCTTTTTTAGAGAAAGCTGTTTCATTCAATATTCAGTGCAAATCTTGCCAAAATGAAACATGCTTATGTCTTATGAAATAAAATGTTTTCTGCAATGCTGTAAGACAGTTTTTAATGTGTTAGAAGTTATATACACAAAAACTAATGTTAGGACTTCAATTATCAAGATTGTCAGTTTACAGCTTTCTGAGTCCAGTAATGTTGAAATAGTGCTTTTGTTCAAATGAAGTGAAATCAAGCCCAAATCTGCTCAAAAGCTTGTCTCTCTAATAGAGAAAGCTGTTTCATTCAGTATTCAGTGCAAATCTTACCAAACTGATAGATGCTTATGCCACATGAAATACAATGTTTTCTGCAATGCTGTAAGACAGTTTTTAATGTGTTAGAAGTTATATGCACAAAAACTTATGTTAGTACTTCAATGATCAAAATTGTCAGTTTACAGCTTTCTGAGTCCAGTAATGTTGAAATAGTGCTTTTGTTCAAATGAAGTGAAATCAAGCCCAAATCTGCTCAAAAGCTTGTCTCTCTATTAGAGAAAGCTGTTTCATTCAATATTCAGTGCAAATCTTGCCAAACTGAAACATGCTTATGTCTAATGAAATAAAATGTTTTCTGCAATGCTGTAAGACAGTTTTTAATGTGTTAGAAGTTATATGCACAAAAACTTATGTTAGGACTTCAATGATCAAGATTGTCAGTTTACAGCTTTCTGAGTCCAGTAATGTTGAAATAGTGCTTTTGTTCAAATGAAGTGAAATCAAGCCCAAATCTGCTCAAGAGCTTGTCTCTCTATTAGAGAAAGCTGTTTCATTCAATATTCAGTGCAAATCTTGCCAAACTGAAACATGCTTATGTCTAATGAAATAAAATGTTTTCTGCAATGCTGTAAGACAGTTTTTAATGTGTTAGAAGTTATTTACACAAAAACTAATGTTAGGACTTCAATTATCAAGATTGTCAGTTTACAGCTTTCTGAGTCCAGTAATGTTGAAATAGTGCTTTTGTACAAATGAAGTGAAATCAAGCCCAAATCTGCTCAAAAGCTTGTCTCTCTAATAGAGAAAGCTGTTTCATTCAGTATTCAGTGCAAATCTTGCCAAACTGATAGATGCTTATGCCATATTAAATACAATGTTTTCTGCAATGCTGTAAGACAGTTTTTAATGTGTTAGAAGTTATATACACAAAAACTAATGTTAGGACTTCAATGATCAAGATTGTCAGTTTACAGCTTTCTGAGTCCAGTAATGTTGAAATAGTGCTTTTGTTCAAATGAAGTGAAATCAAGCCCAAATCTGCTCAAAAGCTTGTCTCTTTATTAGAGAAAGCTGTTTCATTCAATATTCAGTGCAAATCTTGCCAAACTGAAACATGCTTATGTCTTATGAAATAAAATGTTTTCTGCAATGCTGTAAGACACTTTTTAATGTGTTAGAAGTTATATACACAAAAACTAATGTTATGACTTCAATTATCAAGATTGTCAGTTTACAGCTTTCTGAGTCCAGTAATGTTGAAATAGTGCTTTTGTTCAAATGAAGTGAAATCAAGCCCAAATCTGCTCAAAAGCTTGTCTCTCTAATAGAGAAAGCTGTTTCATTCAGTATTCAGTGCAAATCTTGCCAAACTGATAGATGCTTATGCCATATGAAATACAATGTTTTCTGCAATGCTGTAAGACAGTTTTTAATGTGTTAGAAGTTATATGCACAAAAACTTATGTTAGGACTTCAATGATCAAGATTGTCAGTTTACAGCTTTCTGAGTCCAGTAATGTTGAAATAGTGCTTTTGTTCAAATGAAGTGAAATCAAGCCCAAATCTGCTCAAAAGCTTGTCTCTCTATTAGAGAAAGCTGTTTCATTCAATATTCAGTGCAAATCTTGCCAAACTGAAACATGCTTATGTCTTATGAAATAAAATGTTTTCTGCAATGCTTTAAGACAGTTTTTAATGTGTTAGAAGTTATATGCACAAAAACTAATGTTAGGACTTCAATTATCAAGATTGTCAGTTTACAGCTTTCTGAGTCCAGTAATGTTGAAATAGTGCTTCTGTTCAAATGAAGTGAAATCAAGCCCAAATCTGCTCAAAAGCGTTTCTCTCTATTAGAGAAAGCTGTTTCATTCAATATTCAGTGCAAATCTTGCCAAACTGAAACATGCTTATGTCTTATGAAATAAAATGTTTTCTGCAATGCTGTAAGACAGTTTTTAATGTGTTAGAAGTTATATGCACAAAAACTAATGTTAGGACTTCAATGATCAAGATTGTCAGTTTACAGCTTTCTGAGTCCAGTAATGTTGAAATAGTGCTTCTGTTCAAATGAAGTGAAATCAAGCCCAAATCTGCTCAAAAGCTTGTCTCTCTATTAGAGAAAGCTGTTTCATTCAATATTCAGTGCAAATCTTGCCAAACTGATAGATGCCTATGCCATATTAAATACAATGTTTTCTGCAATGCTGTAAGACAGTTTTTAATGTGTTAGAAGTTATATACACAAAAACTAATGTTAGGACTTCAATGATCAAGATTGTCAGTTTACAGCTTTCTGAGTCCAGTAATGTTGAAATAGTGCTTTTGTTCAAATGAAGTGAAATCAAGCCCAAATCTGCTCAAAAGCTTGTCTCTCTATTAGAGAAAGCTGTTTCATTCAATATTCAGTGCAAATCTTGCCAAACTGAAACATGCTTATGTCTTATGAAATAAAATGTTTTCTGCAATGCTGTAAGACAGTTTTTAATGTGTTAGAAGTTATATACACAAAAACTAATGTTAGGACTTCAATTATCAAGATTGTCAATTTGCAGCTTTCTGAGTCCAGTAATGTTGAAATAGTGCTTTTGTTCAAATGAAGTGAAATCAAGCCCAAATCTGCTCAAAAGCTTGTCTCTCTAATAGAGAAAGCTGTTTCATTCAGTATTCAGTGCAAATCTTGCCAAACTGATAGATGCTTATGCCATATGAAATACAATGTTTTCTGCAATGCTGTAAGACAGTTTTAAATGTGTTAGAAGTTATATACACAAAAACTAATGTTAGGACTTCAATTATCAATATTGTCAGTTTACAGCTTTCTGAGTCCAGTAATGTTGAAATAGTGCTTTTGTTCAAATGAAGTGAAATCAAGCCCAAATCTGCTCAAAAGCTTGTCTCTCTAATAGAGAAAGCTGTTTCATTCAGTATTCAGTGCAAATCTTGCCAAACTGATAGATGCTTATGCCATATTAAATACAATGTTTTCTGCAATGCTGTAAGACAGTTTTTAATGTGTTAGAAGTTATATACACAAAAACTAATGTTAGGACTTCAATGATCAAGATTGTCAGTTTACAGCTTTCTGAGTCCAGTAATGTTGAAATAGTGGTTCTGTTCAAATGAAGTGAAATCTAGCCCAAATCTGCTCAAAAGCTTGTCTCTTTTTTAGAGAAAGCTGTTTCATTCAATATTCAGTGCAAATCTTGCCAAAATGAAACATGCTTATGTCTTATGAAATAAAATGTTTTCTGCAATGCTGTAAGACAGTTTTTAATGTGTTAGAAGTTATATACACAAAAACTAATGTTAGGACTTCAATTATCAAGATTGTCAGTTTACAGCTTTCTGAGTCAAGTAATGTTGAAATAGTGCTTTTGTTCAAATGAAGTGAAATCAAGCCCAAATCTGCTCAAAAGCTTGTCTCTCTAATAGAGAAAGCTGTTTCATTCAGTATTCAGTGCAAATCTTACCAAACTGATAGATGCTTATGCCACATGAAATACAATGTTTTCTGCAATGCTGTAAGACAGTTTTTAATGTGTTAGAAGTTATATGCACAAAAACTTATGTTAGTACTTCAATGATCAAAATTGTCAGTTTACAGCTTTCTGAGTCCAGTAATGTTGAAATAGTGCTTTTGTTCAAATGAAGTGAAATCAAGCCCAAATCTGCTCAAAAGCTTGTCTCTCTATTAGAGAAAGCTGTTTCATTCAATATTCAGTGCAAATATTGCCAAACTGAAACATGCTTATGTCTAATGAAATAAAATGTTTTCTGCAATGCTGTAAGACAGTTTTTAATGTGTTAGAAGTTATATGCACAAAAACTTATGTTAGGACTTCAATGATCAAGATTGTCAGTTTACAGCTTTCTGAGTCCAGTAATGTTGAAATAGTGCTTTTGTTCAAATGAAGTGAAATCAAGCCCAAATCTGCTCAAGAGCTTGTCTCTCTATTAGAGAAAGCTGTTTCATTCAATATTCAGTGCAAGTCTTGCCAAACTGAAACATGCTTATGTCTAATGAAATAAAATGTTTTCTGCAATGCTGTAAGACAGTTTTTAATGTGTTAGAAGTTATATGCACAAAAACTAATGTTAGGACTTCAATTATCAAGATTGTCAGTTTACAGCTTTCTGAGTCCAGTAATGTTGAAATAGTGCTTCTGTTCAAATGAAGTGAAATCAAGCCCAAATCTGCTCAAAAGCTTGTCTCTCTAATAGAGAAAGCTGTTTCATTCAGTATTCAGTGCAAATCTTGCCAAACTGATAGATGCTTATGCCATATTAAATACAATGTTTTCTGCAATGCTGTAAGACAGTTTTTAATGTGTTAGAAGTTATATACACAAAAACTAATGTTAGGACTTCAATTATCAAGATTGTCAGTTTACAGCTTTCTGAGTCCAGTAATGTTGAAATAGTAGTTCTGTTCAAATGAAGTGAAATCTAGCCCAAATCTGCTCAAAAGCTTGTCTCTCTATTAGAGAAAGCTGTTTCATTCAATATTCAGTGCAAATCTTGCCAAACTGAAACATGCTTATGTCTTATGAAATAAAATGTTTTCTGCAATGCTGTAAGACAGTTTTTAATGTGTTAGAAGTTATTTACACAAAAACTAATGTTAGGACTTCAATTATCAAGATTGTCAGTTTACAGCTTTCTGAGTCCAGTAATGTTGAAATAGTGCTTTTGTACAAATGAAGTGAAATCAAGCCCAAATCTGCTCAAAAGCTTGTCTCTCTAATAGAGAAAGCTGTTTCATTCAGTATTCAGTGCAAATCTTGCCAAACTGATAGATGCTTATGCCATATTAAATACAATGTTTTCTGCAATGCTGTAAGACAGTTTTTAATGTGTTAGAAGTTATATACACAAAAACTAATGTTAGGACTTCAATGATCAAGATTGTCAGTTTACAGCTTTCTGAGTCCAGTAATGTTGAAATAGTGCTTTTGTTCAAATGAAGTGAAATCAAGCCCAAATCTGCTCAAAAGCTTGTCTCCCTATTAGAGAAAGCTGTTTCATTCAATATTCAGTGCAAATCTTGCCAAACTGAAACATGCTTATGTCTTATGAAATAAAATGTTTTCTGCAATGCTGTAAGACAGTTTTTAATGTGTTAGAAGTTATATACACAAAAACTAATGTTAGGACTTCAATTATCAAGATTGTCAGTTTACAGCTTTCTGAGTCCAGTAATGTTGAAATAGTGCTTTTGTTCAAATGAAGTGAAATCAAGCCCAAATCTGCTCAAAAGCTTGTCTCTCTATTAGAGAAAGCTGTTTCATTCAATATTCAGTGCAAATCTTGCCAAACTGAAACATGCTTATGTCTTATGAAATAAAATGTTTTCTGCAATGCTGTAAGACAGTTTTTAATGTGTTAGAAGTTATATACACAAAAAACTAATGTTAGGACTTCAATTATCAAGATTGTCAGTTTACAGCTTTCTGAGTCCAGTAATGTTGAAATAGTGCTTTTGTTCAAATGAAGTGAAATCAAGCCCAAATCTGCTCAAAAGCTTGTCTCTCTAATAGAGAAAGCTGTTTCATTCAGTATTCAGTGCAAATCTTGCCAAACTGATAGATGCTTATGCCATATGAAATACAATGTTTTCTGCAATGCTGTAAGACAGTTTTTAATGTGTTAGAAGTTATATACACAAAAACTAATGTTAGGACTTCAATGATCAAGATTGTCAGTTTACAGCTTTCTGAGTCCAGTAATGTTGAAATAGTGCTTTTGTTCCAATGAAGTGAAATCAAGCCCAAATCTGCTCTAAAGCTTGTCTCTCTATTAGAGAAAGCTGTTTCATTCAATATTCAGTGCAAATCTTGCCAAACTGAAACATGCTTATGTCTTATGACATAAAATATTTTCTGCAATGCTGTAAGACAGTTTTTAATGTGTTAGAAGTTATATACACAAAAACTAATGTTAGGACTTCAATTATCAAGATTGTCAGTTTACAGCTTTCTGAGTCCAGTAATGTTGAAATAGTGCTTTTGTTCAAATGAAGTGAAATCAAGCCCAAATCTGCTCAAAAGCTTGTCTCTCTAATAGAGAAAGCTGTTTCATTCAGTATTCAGTGCAAATCTTGCCACACTGATAGATGCTTATGCCATATTAAATGCAATGTTTTCTGCAATGCTGTAAGACAGTTTTTAATGTGTTAGAAGTTATATACACAAAAACTAATGTTAGGACTTCAATGATCAAGATTGTCAGTTTACAGCTTTCTGAGTCCAGTAATGTTGAAATAGTGCTTTTGTTCAAATGAAGTGAAATCAAGCCCAAATCTGCTCAAAAGCTTGTCTCTCTATTAGAGAAAGCTGTTTCATTCAATATTCAGTGCAAATCTTGCCAAACTGAAACATGCTTATGTCTTATGAAATAAAATGTTTTCTGCAATGCTGTAAGACAGTTTTTAATGTGTTAGAAGTTATATACACAAAAAACTAATGTTAGGACTTCAATTATCAAGATTGTCAGTTTACAGCTTTCTGAGTCCAGTAATGTTGAAATAGTGCTTTTGTTCAAATGAAGTGAAATCAAGCCCAAATCTGCTCAAAAGCTTGTCTCTCTAATAGAGAAAGCTGTTTCATTCAGTATTCAGTGCAAATCTTGCCAAACTGATAGATGCATATGCCATATGAAATACAATGTTTTCTGCAATGCTGTAAGACAGTTTTTAATGTGTTAGAAGTTATATACACAAAAACTAATGTTAGGACTTCAATGATCAAGATTGTCAGTTTACAGCTTTCTGAGTCCAGTAATGTTGAAATAGTGCTTTTGTTCCAATGAAGTGAAATCAAGCCCAAATCTGCTCAAAAGCTTGTCTCTCTATTAGAGAAAGCTGTTTCATTCAATATTCAGTGCAAATCTTGCCAAACTGAAACATGCTTATGTCTTATGAAATAAAATATTTTCTGCAATGCTGTAAGACAGTTTTTAATGTGTTAGAAGTTATATACACAAAAACTAATGTTAGGACTTCAATTATCAAGATTGTCAGTTTACAGCTTTCTGAGTCCAGTAATGTTGAAATAGTGCTTTTGTTCAAATGAAGTGAAATCAAGCCCAAATCTGCTCAAAAGCTTGTCTCTCTAATAGAGAAAGCTGTTTCATTCAGTATTCAGTGCAAATCTTGCCAAACTGATAGATGCTTATGCCATATTAAATACAATGTTTTCTGCAATGCTGTAAGACAGTTTTTAATGTGTTAGAAGTTCTATACACAAAAACTAATGTTAGGACTTCAATGATCAAGATTGTCAGTTTACAGCTTTCTGAGTCCAGTAATGTTGAAATAGTGCTTTTGTTCAAATGAAGTGAAATCAAGCCCAAATCTGCTCAAAAGCGTTTCTCTCTATTAGAGAAAGCTGTTTCATTCAATATTCAGTGCAAATCTTGCCAAACTGAAACATGCTTATGTCTTATGAAATAAAATGTTTTCTGCAATGCTGTAAGACAGTTTTTAATGTGTTAGAAGTTATATGCACAAAAACTTATGTTAGTACTTCAATGATCAAAATTGTCAGTTTACAGCTTTCTGAGTCCAGTAATGTTGAAATAGTGCTTTTGTTCAAATGAAGTGAAATCAAGCCCAAATCTGCTCAAAAGCTTGTCTCTCTATTAGAGAAAGCTGTTTCATTCAATATTCAGTGCAAATCTTGCCAAACTGAAACATGCTTATGTCTAATGAAATAAAATGTTTTCTGCAATGCTGTAAGACAGTTTTTAATGTGTTAGAAGTTATATGCACAAAAACTTATGTTAGGACTTCAATGATCAAGATTGTCAGTTTACAGCTTTCTGAGTCCAGTAATGTTGAAATAGTGCTTTTGTTCAAATGAAGTGAAATCAAGCCCAAATCTGCTCAAGAGCTTGTCTCTCTATTAGAGAAAGCTGTTTCATTCAATATTCAGTGCAAATCTTGCCAAACTGAAACATGCTTATGTCTAATGAAATAAAATGTTTTCTGCAATGCTGTAAGACAGTTTTTAATGTGTTAGAAGTTATATGCACAAAAACTAATGTTAGGACTTCAATTATCAAGATTGTCAGTTTACAGCTTTCTGAGTCCAGTAATGTTGAAATAGTGCTTCTGTTCAAATGAAGTGAAATCAAGCCCAAATCTGCTCAAAAGCTTGTCTCTCTAATAGAGAAAGCTGTTTCATTCAGTATTCAGTGCAAATCTTGCCAAACTGATAGATGCTTATGCCATATTAAATACAATGTTTTCTGCAATGCTGTAAGACAGTTTTTAATGTGTTAGAAGTTATATACACAAAAACTAATGTTAGGACTTCAATTATCAAGATTGTCAGTTTACAGCTTTCTGAGTCCAGTAATGTTGAAATAGTAGTTCTGTTCAAATGAAGTGAAATCTAGCCCAAATCTGCTCAAAAGCTTGTCTCTCTATTAGAGAAAGCTGTTTCATTCAATATTCAGTGCAAATCTTGCCAAACTGAAACATGCTTATGTCTTATGAAATAAAATGTTTTCTGCAATGCTGTAAGACAGTTTTTAATGTGTTAGAAGTTATTTACACAAAAACTAATGTTAGGACTTCAATTATCAAGATTGTCAGTTTACAGCTTTCTGAGTCCAGTAATGTTGAAATAGTGCTTTTGTACAAATGAAGTGAAATCAAGCCCAAATCTGCTCAAAAGCTTGTCTCTCTAATAGAGAAAGCTGTTTCATTCAGTATTCAGTGCAAATCTTGCCAAACTGATAGATGCTTATGCCATATTAAATACAATGTTTTCTGCAATGCTGTAAGACAGTTTTTAATGTGTTAGAAGTTATATACACAAAAACTAATGTTAGGACTTCAATGATCAAGATTGTCAGTTTACAGCTTTCTGAGTCCAGTAATGTTGAAATAGTGCTTTTGTTCAAATGAAGTGAAATCAAGCCCAAATCTGCTCAAAAGCTTGTCTCCCTATTAGAGAAAGCTGTTTCATTCAATATTCAGTGCAAATCTTGCCAAACTGAAACATGCTTATGTCTTATGAAATAAAATGTTTTCTGCAATGCTGTAAGACAGTTTTTAATGTGTTAGAAGTTATATACACAAAAACTAATGTTAGGACTTCAATTATCAAGATTGTCAGTTTACAGCTTTCTGAGTCCAGTAATGTTGAAATAGTGCTTTTGTTCAAATGAAGTGAAATCAAGCCTAAATCTGCTCAAAAGCTTGTCTCTCCAATAGAGAAAGCTGTTACATTCAGTATTCAGTGCAAATCTTGCCAAACTGATAGATGCTTATGCCATATTAAATACAATGTTTTCTGCAATGCTGTAAGACAGTTTTTAATGTGTTAGAAGTTATATACACAAAAACTAATGTTAGGACTTCAATTATCAAGATTGTCAGTTTACAGCTTTCTGAGTCCAGTAATGTTGAAATAGTGCTTTTGTTCAAATGAAGTGAAATCAAGCCCAAATCTGCTCAAAAGCATTTCTCTCTATTAGAGAAAGCTGTTTCATTCCGTATTCAGTGCAAATCTTGCCAAACGGATAGATGCTTATGCCTTATGAAATACAATGTTTTCTGCAAAGCTGTAAGACAGTGTTTAATGTGTTAGAAGTTATATGCACAATAACTTATGTTAGTACTTCAATGATCAAGATTGTCAGTTTACAGCTTTCTGAGTCCAGTAATGTTGAAATAGTGGTTCTGTTCAAATGAAGTGAAATCTAGCCCAAATCTGCTCAAAAGCTTGTCTCTTTATTAGAGAAAGCTGTTTCATTCAATATTCAGTGCAAATCTTGCCAAACTGAAACATGCTTATGTCTTATGAAATAAAATGTTTTCTGCAATGCTGTAAGACACTTTTTAATGTGTTAGAAGTTATATACACAAAAACTAATGTTATGACTTCAATTATCAAGATTGTCAGTTTACAGCTTTCTGAGTCCAGTAATGTTGAAATAGTGCTTTTGTTCAAATGAAGTGAAATCAAGCCCAAATCTGCTCAAAAGCTTGTCTCTCTAATAGAGAAAGCTGTTTCATTCAGTATTCAGTGCAAATCTTGCCAAACTGATAGATGCTTATGCCATATGAAATACAATGTTTTCTGCAATGCTGTAAGACAGTTTTTAATGTGTTAGAAGTTATATGCACAAAAACTTATGTTAGGACTTCAATGATCAAGATTGTCAGTTTACAGCTTTCTGAGTCCAGTAATGTTGAAATAGTGCTTTTGTTCAAATGAAGTGAAATCAAGCCCAAATCTGCTCAAAAGCTTGTCTCTCTATTAGAGAAAGCTGTTTCATTCAATATTCAGTGCAAATCTTGCCAAACTGAAACATGCTTATGTCTTATGAAATAAAATGTTTTCTGCAATGCTTTAAGACAGTTTTTAATGTGTTAGAAGTTATATGCACAAAAACTAATGTTAGGACTTCAATTATCAAGATTGTCAGTTTACAGCTTTCTGAGTCCAGTAATGTTGAAATAGTGCTTCTGTTCAAATGAAGTGAAATCAAGCCCAAATCTGCTCAAAAGCGTTTCTCTCTATTAGAGAAAGCTGTTTCATTCAATATTCAGTGCAAATCTTGCCAAACTGAAACATGCTTATGTCTTATGAAATAAAATGTTTTCTGCAATGCTGTAAGACAGTTTTTAATGTGTTAGAAGTTATATGCACAAAAACTAATGTTAGGACTTCAATGATCAAGATTGTCAGTTTACAGCTTTCTGAGTCCAGTAATGTTGAAATAGTGCTTCTGTTCAAATGAAGTGAAATCAAGCCCAAATCTGCTCAAAAGCTTGTCTCTCTATTAGAGAAAGCTGTTTCATTCAATATTCAGTGCAAATCTTGCCAAACTGATAGATGCCTATGCCATATTAAATACAATGTTTTCTGCAATGCTGTAAGACAGTTTTTAATGTGTTAGAAGTTATATACACAAAAACTAATGTTAGGACTTCAATGATCAAGATTGTCAGTTTACAGCTTTCTGAGTCCAGTAATGTTGAAATAGTGCTTTTGTTCAAATGAAGTGAAATCAAGCCCAAATCTGCTCAAAAGCTTGTCTCTCTATTAGAGAAAGCTGTTTCATTCAATATTCAGTGCAAATCTTGCCAAACTGAAACATGCTTATGTCTTATGAAATAAAATGTTTTCTGCAATGCTGTAAGACAGTTTTTAATGTGTTAGAAGTTATATACACAAAAACTAATGTTAGGACTTCAATTATCAAGATTGTCAATTTGCAGCTTTCTGAGTCCAGTAATGTTGAAATAGTGCTTTTGTTCAAATGAAGTGAAATCAAGCCCAAATCTGCTCAAAAGCTTGTCTCTCTAATAGAGAAAGCTGTTTCATTCAGTATTCAGTGCAAATCTTGCCAAACTGATAGATGCTTATGCCATATGAAATACAATGTTTTCTGCAATGCTGTAAGACAGTTTTAAATGTGTTAGAAGTTATATACACAAAAACTAATGTTAGGACTTCAATTATCAAGATTGTCAGTTTACAGCTTTCTGAGTCCAGTAATGTTGAAATAGTGCTTTTGTTCAAATGAAGTGAAATCAAGCCCAAATCTGCTCAAAAGCTTGTCTCTCTAATAGAGAAAGCTGTTTCATTCAGTATTCAGTGCAAATCTTGCCAAACTGATAGATGCTTATGCCATATTAAATACAATGTTTTCTGCAATGCTGTAAGACAGTTTTTAATGTGTTAGAAGTTATATACACAAAAACTAATGTTAGGACTTCAATGATCAAGATTGTCAGTTTACAGCTTTCTGAGTCCAGTAATGTTGAAATAGTGGTTCTGTTCAAATGAAGTGAAATCTAGCCCAAATCTGCTCAAAAGCTTGTCTCTTTTTTAGAGAAAGCTGTTTCATTCAATATTCAGTGCAAATCTTGCCAAAATGAAACATGCTTATGTCTTATGAAATAAAATGTTTTCTGCAATGCTGTAAGACAGTTTTTAATGTGTTAGAAGTTATATACACAAAAACTAATGTTAGGACTTCAATTATCAAGATTGTCAGTTTACAGCTTTCTGAGTCCAGTAATGTTGAAATAGTGCTTTTGTTCAAATGAAGTGAAATCAAGCCCAAATCTGCTCAAAAGCTTGTCTCTCTAATAGAGAAAGCTGTTTCATTCAGTATTCAGTGCAAATCTTACCAAACTGATAGATGCTTATGCCACATGAAATACAATGTTTTCTGCAATGCTGTAAGACAGTTTTTAATGTGTTAGAAGTTATATGCACAAAAACTTATGTTAGTACTTCAATGATCAAAATTGTCAGTTTACAGCTTTCTGAGTCCAGTAATGTTGAAATAGTGCTTTTGTTCAAATGAAGTGAAATCAAGCCCAAATCTGCTCAAAAGCTTGTCTCTCTATTAGAGAAAGCTGTTTCATTCAATATTCAGTGCAAATCTTGCCAAACTGAAACATGCTTATGTCTAATGAAATAAAATGTTTTCTGCAATGCTGTAAGACAGTTTTTAATGTGTTAGAAGTTATATGCACAAAAACTTATGTTAGGACTTCAATGATCAAGATTGTCAGTTTACAGCTTTCTGAGTCCAGTAATGTTGAAATAGTGCTTTTGTTCAAATGAAGTGAAATCAAGCCCAAATCTGCTCAAGAGCTTGTCTCTCTATTAGAGAAAGCTGTTTCATTCAATATTCAGTGCAAATCTTGCCAAACTGAAACATGCTTATGTCTAATGAAATAAAATGTTTTCTGCAATGCTGTAAGACAGTTTTTAATGTGTTAGAAGTTATATGCACAAAAACTAATGTTAGGACTTCAATTATCAAGATTGTCAGTTTACAGCTTTCTGAGTCCAGTAATGTTGAAATAGTGCTTCTGTTCAAATGAAGTGAAATCAAGCCCAAATCTGCTCAAAAGCTTGTCTCTCTAATAGAGAAAGCTGTTTCATTCAGTATTCAGTGCAAATCTTGCCAAACTGATAGATGCTTATGCCATATTAAATACAATGTTTTCTGCAATGCTGTAAGACAGTTTTTAATGTGTTAGAAGTTATATACACAAAAACTAATGTTAGGACTTCAATTATCAAGATTGTCAGTTTACAGCTTTCTGAGTCCAGTAATGTTGAAATAGTGCTTTTGTACAAATGAAGTGAAATCAAGCCCAAATCTGCTCAAAAGCTTGTCTCTCTAATAGAGAAAGCTGTTTCATTCAGTATTCAGTGCAAATCTTGCCAAACTGATAGATGCTTATGCCATATTAAATACAATGTTTTCTGCAATGCTGTAAGACA
The DNA here is from genome assembly GCF_023724105.1 of Carassius gibelio. Lineage (NCBI taxonomy): Eukaryota > Metazoa > Chordata > Actinopteri > Cypriniformes > Cyprinidae > Carassius > Carassius gibelio. The sequence goes on along the minus strand of NC_068397.1, from coordinate 10,532,133 downwards.
GTTTTTAATGTGTTAGAAGTTATATACACAAAAACTAATGTTAGGACTTCAATGATCAAGATTGTCAGTTTACAGCTTTCTGAGTCCAGTAATGTTGAAATAGTGCTTTTGTTCAAATGAAGTGAAATCAAGCCCAAATCTGCTCAAAAGCTTGTCTCCCTATTAGAGAAAGCTGTTTCATTCAATATTCAGTGCAAATCTTGCCAAACTGAAACATGCTTATGTCTTATGAAATAAAATGTTTTCTGCAATGCTGTAAGACAGTTTTAAATGTGTTAGAAGTTATATGCACAAAAACTAATGTTAGGACTTCAATGATCAAGATTGTCAGTTTACAGCTTTCTGAGTCCAGTAATGTTGAAATAGTGGTTCTGTTCAAATGAAGTGAAATCTAGCCCAAATCTGCTCAAAAGCTTGTCTCTCTATTAGAGAAAGCTGTTTCATGCAATATTCAGTGCAAATCTTGCCAAACTGAAACATGCTTATGTCTTATGAAATAAAATGTTTTCTGCAATGCTGTAAGACAGTTTTTAATGTGTTAGAAGTTATATACACAAAAACTAATGTTAGGACTTCAATTATCAAGATTGTCAGTTTACAGCTTTCTGAGTCCAGTAATGTTGAAATAGTGCTTTTGTTCAAATGAAGTGAAATCAAGCCCAAATCTGCTCAAAAGCTTGTCTCTCTAATAGAGAAAGCTGTTTCATTCAGTATTCAGTGCAAATCTTGCCAAACTGATAGATGCTTATGCCATTTTAAATACAATGTTTTCTGCAATGCTGTAAGACAGTTTTTAATGTGTTAGAAGTTATATACACAAAAAGTAATGTTAGGACTTCAATGATCAAGATTGTCAGTTTACAGCTTTCTGAGTCCAGTAATGTTGAAATAGTGCTTTTGTTCAAATGAAGTGAAATCAAGCCCAAATCTGCTCAAAAGCTTGTCTCTCTAATAGAGAAAGCTGTTTCATGCAATATTCAGTGCAAATCTTGCCAAACTGAAACATGCTTATGTCTTATGAAATAAAATGTTTTCTGCAATGCTGTAAGACAGTTTTTAATGTGTTAGAAGTTATATACACAAAAACTAATGTTAGGACTTCAATTATCAAGATTGTCAGTTTACAGCTTTCTGAGTCCAGTAATGTTGAAATAGTGCTTTTGTTCAAATGAAGTGAAATCAAGCCCAAATCTGCTCAAAAGCTTGTCTCTCTAATAGAGAAAGCTGTTTCATTCAGTATTCAGTGCAAATCTTGCCAAACTGATAGATGCTTATGCCATATTAAATACAATGTTTTCTGCAATGCTGTAAGACAGTTTTTAATGTGTTAGAAGTTATATACACAAAAAGTAATGTTAGGACTTCAATGATCAAGATTGTCAGTTTACAGCTTTCTGAGTCCAGTAATGTTGAAATAGTGCTTTTGTTCAAATGAAGTGAAATCAAGCCCAAATCTGCTCAAAAGCTTGTCTCTCTAATAGAGAAAGCTGTTTCATTCAGTATTCAGTGCAAATCTTGCCAAACTGATAGATGCTTATGCCATATGAAATACAATGTTTTCTGCAATGCTGTAAGACAGTTTTTAATGTGTTAGAAGTTATATACACAAAAACTAATGTTAGGACTTCAATGATCAAGATTGTCAGTTTACAGCTTTCTGAGTCCAGTAATGTTGAAATAGTGCTTTTGTTCCAATGAAGTGAAATCAAGCCCAAATCTGCTCTAAAGCTTGTCTCTCTATTAGAGCAAGCTGTTTCATTCAATATTCAGTGCAAATCTTGCCAAACTGAAACATGCTTATGTCTTATGACATAAAATATTTTCTGCAATGCTGTAAGACAGTTTTTAATGTGTTAGAAGTTATATACACAAAAACTAATGTTAGGACTTCAATTATCAAGATTGTCAGTTTACAGCTTTCTGAGTCCAGTAATGTTGAAATAGTGCTTTTGTTCAAATGAAGTGAAATCAAGCCCAAATCTGCTCAAAAGCTTGTCTCTCTAATAGAGAAAGCTGTTTCATTCAGTATTCAGTGCAAATCTTGCCACACTGATAGATGCTTATGCCATATTAAATGCAATGTTTTCTGCAATGCTGTAAGACAGTTTTTAATGTGTTAGAAGTTATATACACAAAAACTAATGTTAGGACTTCAATGATCAAGATTGTCAGTTTACAGCTTTCTGAGTCCAGTAATGTTGAAATAGTGCTTTTGTTCAAATGAAGTGAAATCAAGCCCAAATCTGCTCAAAAGCTTGTCTCTCTATTAGAGAAAGCTGTTTCATTCAATATTCAGTGCAAATCTTGCCAAACTGAAACATGCTTATGTCTTATGAAATAAAATGTTTTCTGCAATGCTGTAAGACAGTTTTTAATGTGTTAGAAGTTATATACACAAAAAAACTAATGTTAGGACTTCAATTATCAAGATTGTCAGTTTACAGCTTTCTGAGTCCAGTAATGTTGAAATAGTGCTTTTGTTCAAATGAAGTGAAATCAAGCCCAAATCTGCTCAAAAGCTTGTCTCTCTAATAGAGAAAGCTGTTTCATTCAGTATTCAGTGCAAATCTTGCCAAACTGATAGATGCTTATGCCATATGAAATACAATGTTTTCTGCAATGCTGTAAGACAGTTTTTAATGTGTTAGAAGTTATATACACAAAAACTAATGTTAGGACTTCAATGATCAAGATTGTCAGTTTACAGCTTTCTGAGTCCAGTAATGTTGAAATAGTGCTTTTGTTCCAATGAAGTGAAATCAAGCCCAAATCTGCTCAAAAGCTTGTCTCTCTATTAGAGAAAGCTGTTTCATTCAATATTCAGTGCAAATCTTGCCAAACTGAAACATGCTTATGTCTTATGAAATAAAATATTTTCTGCAATGCTGTAAGACAGTTTTTAATGTGTTAGAAGTTATATACACAAAAACTAATGTTAGGACTTCAATTATCAAGATTGTCAGTTTACAGCTTTCTGAGTCCAGTAATGTTGAAATAGTGCTTTTGGTCAAATGAAGTGAAATCAAGCCCAAATCTGCTCAAAAGCTTGTCTCTCTAATAGAGAAAGCTGTTTCATTCAGTATTCAGTGCAAATCTTGCCAAACTGATAGATGCTTATGCCATATTAAATACAATGTTTTCTGCAATGCTGTAAGACAGTTTTTAATGTGTTAGAAGTTATATACACAAAAACTAATGTTAGGACTTCAATGATCAAGATTGTCAGTTTACAGCTTTCTGAGTCCAGTAATGTTGAAATAGTGCTTTTGTTCCAATGAAGTGAAATCAAGCCCAAATCTGCTCAAAAGCTTGTCTCTCTATTAGAGAAAGCTGTTTCATTCAATATTCAGTGCAAATCTTGCCAAACTGAAACATGCTTATGTCTTATGAAATAAAATATTTTCTGCAATGCTGTAAGACAGTTTTTAATGTGTTAGAAGTTATATACACAAAAACTAATGTTAGGACTTCAATTATCAAGATTGTCAGTTTACAGCTTTCTGAGTCCAGTAATGTTGAAATAGTGCTTTTGTTCAAATGAAGTGAAATCAAGCCCAAATCTGCTCAAAAGCTTGTCTCTCTAATAGAGAAAGCTGTTTCATTCAGTATTCAGTGCAAATCTTGCCAAACTGATAGATGCTTATGCCATATGAAATACAATGTTTTCTGCAATGCTGTAAGACAGTTTTTAATGTGTTAGAAGTTATATACACAAAAACTAATGTTAGGACTTCAATGATCAAGATTGTCAGTTTACAGCTTTCTGAGTCCAGTAATGTTGAAATAGTGCTTTTGTTCCAATGAAGTGAAATCAAGCCCAAATCTGCTCAAAAGCTTGTCTCTCTATTAGAGAAAGCTGTTTCATTCAATATTCAGTGCAAATCTTGCCAAACTGAAACATGCTTATGTCTTATGAAATAAAATATTTTCTGCAATGCTGTAAGACAGTTTTTAATGTGTTAGAAGTTATATACACAAAAACTAATGTTAGGACTTCAATTATCAAGATTGTCAGTTTACAGCTTTCTGAGTCCAGTAATGTTGAAATAGTGCTTTTGGTCAAATGAAGTGAAATCAAGCCCAAATCTGCTCAAAAGCTTGTCTCTCTAATAGAGAAAGCTGTTTCATTCAGTATTCAGTGCAAATCTTGCCAAACTGATAGATGCTTATGCCATATTAAATACAATGTTTTCTGCAATGCTGTAAGACAGTTTTTAATGTGTTAGAAGTTATATACACAAAAACTAATGTTAGGACTTCAATGATCAAGATTGTCAGTTTACAGCTTTCTGAGTCCAGTAATGTTGAAATAGTGCTTTTGTTCCAATGAAGTGAAATCAAGCCCAAATCTGCTCAAAAGCTTGTCTCTCTATTAGAGAAAGCTGTTTCATTCAATATTCAGTGCAAATCTTGCCAAACTGAAACATGCTTATGTCTTATGAAATAAAATATTTTCTGCAATGCTGTAAGACCGTTTTTAATGTGTTAGAAGTTATATACACAAAAACTAATGTTAGGACTTCAATTATCAAGATTGTCAGTTTACAGCTTTCTGAGTCCAGTAATGTTGAAATAGTGCTTTTGTTCAAATGAAGTGAAATCAAGCCCAAATCTGCTCAAAAGCTTGTCTCTCTAATAGAGAAAGCTGTTTCATTCAGTATTCAGTGCAAATCTTGCCAAACTGATAGATGCTTATGCCATATTAAATACAATGTTTTCTGCAATGCTGTAAGACAGTTTTTAATGTGTTAGAAGTTCTATACACAAAAACTAATGTTAGGACTTCAATGATCAAGATTGTCAGTTTACAGCTTTCTGAGTCCAGTAATGTTGAAATAGTGCTTTTGTTCAAATGAAGTGAAATCAAGCCCAAATCTGCTCAAAAGCGTTTCTCTCTATTAGAGAAAGCTGTTTCATTCAATATTCAGTGCAAATCTTGCCAAACTGAAACATGCTTATGTCTTATGAAATAAAATGTTTTCTGCAATGCTGTAAGACAGTTTTTAATGTGTTAGAAGTTATATGCACAAAAACTAATGTTAGGACTTCAATGATCAAGATTGTCAGTTTACAGCTTTCTGAGTCCAGTAATGTTGAAATAGTGCTTTTGTTCCAATGAAGTGAAATCAAGCCCAAATCTGCTCAAAAGCTTGTCTCTCTATTAGAGAAAGCTGTTTCATTCAATATTCAGTGCAAATCTTGCCAAACTGAAACATGCTTATGTCTTATGAAATAAAATATTTTCTGCAATGCTGTAAGACAGTTTTTAATGTGTTAGAAGTTATATACACAAAAACTAATGTTAGGACTTCAATTATCAAGATTGTCAGTTTACAGCTTTCTGAGTCCAGTAATGTTGAAATAGTGCTTCTGTTCAAATGAAGTGGAATCAAGCCCAAATCTGCTCAAAAGCTTGTCTCTCTAATAGAGAAAGCTGTTTCATTCAGTATTCAGTGCAAATCTTGCCAAACTGATAGATGCTTATGCCATATGAAATACAATGTTTTCTGTAATGCTGTAAGACAGTTTTAAATGTGTTAGAAGTTATATGCACAAAAACTTATGTTAGGACTTCAATGATCAAGATTGTCAGTTTACAGCTTTCTGAGTCCAGTAATGTTGAAATAGTGCTTTTGTTCAAATGAAGTGAAATCAAGCCCAAATCTGCTCAAAAGCTTGTCTCTCTATTAGAGAAAGCTGTTTCATTCAATATTCAGTGCAAATCTTGCCAAACTGAAACATGCTTATGTCTTATGAAATAAAATGTTTTCTGCAATGCTGTAAGACAGTTTTAAATGTGTTAGAAGTTATATGCACAAAAACTAATGTTAGGACTTCAATGATCAAGATTGTCAGTTTACAGCTTTCTGAGTCCAGTAATGTTGAAATAGTGGTTCTGTTCAAATGAAGTGAAATCAAGCCCAAATCTGCTCAAAAGCTTGTCTCTCTAATAGAGAAAGCTGTTTCATTCAGTATTCAGTGCAAATCTTGCCAAACTGATAGATGCTTATGCCATATGAAATACAATGTTTTCTGCAATGCTGTAAGACAGTTTTAAATGTGTTAGAAGTTATATACACAAAAACTAATGTTAGGACTTCAATTATCAAGATTGTCAGTTTACAGCTTTCTGAGTCCAGTAATGTTGAAATAGTGCTTTTGTTCAAATGAAGTGAAATCAAGCCCAAATCTGCTCAAAAGCTTGTCTCTCTAATAGAGAAAGCTGTTTCATTCAGTATTCAGTGCAAATCTTGCCAAACTGATAGATGCTTATGCCATATTAAATACAATGTTTTCTGCAATGCTGTAAGACAGTTTTTAATGTGTTAGAAGTTATATACACAAAAACTAATGTTAGGACTTCAATGATCAAGATTGTCAGTTTACAGCTTTCTGAGTCCAGTAATGTTGAAATAGTGGTTCTGTTCAAATGAAGTGAAATCTAGCCCAAATCTGCTCAAAAGCTTGTCTCTTTTTTAGAGAAAGCTGTTTCATTCAATATTCAGTGCAAATCTTGCCAAAATGAAACATGCTTATGTCTTATGAAATAAAATGTTTTCTGCAATGCTGTAAGACAGTTTTTAATGTGTTAGAAGTTATATACACAAAAACTAATGTTAGGACTTCAATTATCAAGATTGTCAGTTTACAGCTTTCTGAGTCCAGTAATGTTGAAATAGTGCTTTTGTTCAAATGAAGTGAAATCAAGCCCAAATCTGCTCAAAAGCTTGTCTCTCTAATAGAGAAAGCTGTTTCATTCAGTATTCAGTGCAAATCTTACCAAACTGATAGATGCTTATGCCACATGAAATACAATGTTTTCTGCAATGCTGTAAGACAGTTTTTAATGTGTTAGAAGTTATATGCACAAAAACTTATGTTAGTACTTCAATGATCAAAATTGTCAGTTTACAGCTTTCTGAGTCCAGTAATGTTGAAATAGTGCTTTTGTTCAAATGAAGTGAAATCGAGCCCAAATCTGCTCAAAAGCTTGTCTCTCTATTAGAGAAAGCTGTTTCATTCAATATTCAGTGCAAATCTTGCCAAACTGAAACATGCTTATGTCTAATGAAATAAAATGTTTTCTGCAATGCTGTAAGACAGTTTTTAATGTGTTAGAAGTTATATGCACAAAAACTTATGTTAGGACTTCAATGATCAAGATTGTCAGTTTACAGCTTTCTGAGTCCAGTAATGTTGAAATAGTGCTTTTGTTCAAATGAAGTGAAATCAAGCCCAAATCTGCTCAAGAGCTTGTCTCTCTATTAGAGAAAGCTGTTTCATTCAATATTCAGTGCAAATCTTGCCAAACTGAAACATGCTTATGTCTAATGAAATAAAATGTTTTCTGCAATGCTGTAAGACAGTTTTTAATGTGTTAGAAGTTATATGCACAAAAACTAATGTTAGGACTTCAATTATCAAGATTGTCAGTTTACAGCTTTCTGAGTCCAGTAATGTTGAAATAGTGCTTCTGTTCAAATGAAGTGAAATCAAGCCCAAATCTGCTCAAAAGCTTGTCTCTCTAATAGAGAAAGCTGTTTCATTCAGTATTCAGTGCAAATCTTGCCAAACTGATAGATGCTTATGCCATATTAAATACAATGTTTTCTGCAATGCTGTAAGACAGTTTTTAATGTGTTAGAAGTTATATACACAAAAACTAATGTTAGGACTTCAATGATCAAGATTGTCAGTTTACAGCTTTCTGAGTCCAGTAATGTTGAAATAGTGCTTTTGTTCAAATGAAGTGAAATCAAGCCCAAATCTGCTCAAAAGCTTGTCTCCCTATTAGAGAAAGCTGTTTCATTCAATATTCAGTGCAAATCTTGCCAAACTGAAACATGCTTATGTTTTATGAAATAAAATGTTTTCTGCAATGCTGTAAGACAGTTTTTAATGTGTTAGAAGTTATATACACAAAAACTAATGTTAGGACTTCAATTATCAAGATTGTCAGTTTACAGCTTTCTGAGTCCAGTAATGTTGAAATAGTGCTTTTGTTCAAATGAAGTGAAATCAAGCCTAAATCTGCTCAAAAGCTTGTCTCTCTAATAGAGAAAGCTGTTACATTCAGTATTCAGTGCAAATCTTGCCAAACTGATAGATGCTTATGCCATATTAAATACAATGTTTTCTGCAAAGCTGTAAGACAGTGTTTAATGTGTTAGAAGTTATATGCACAATAACTTATGTTAGTACTTCAATGATCAAGATTGTCAGTTTACAGCTTTCTGAGTCCAGTAATGTTGAAATAGTGGTTCTGTTCAAATGAAGTGAAATCTAGCCCAAATCTGCTCAAAAGCTTGTCTCTTTATTAGAGAAAGCTGTTTCATTCAATATTCAGTGCAAATCTTGCCAAACTGAAACATGCTTATGTCTTATGAAATAAAATGTTTTCTGCAATGCTGTAAGACACTTTTTAATGTGTTAGAAGTTATATACACAAAAACTAATGTTATGACTTCAATTATCAAGATTGTCAGTTTACAGCTTTCTGAGTCCAGTAATGTTGAAATAGTGCTTCTGTTCAAATGAAGTGAAATCAAGCCCAAATCTGCTCAAAAGCTTGTCTCTCTATTAGAGAAAGCTGTTTCATTCAATATTCAGTGCAAATCTTGCCAAACTGATAGATGCCTATGCCATATTAAATACAATGTTTTCTGCAATGCTGTAAGACAGTTTTTAATGTGTTAGAAGTTATATACACAAAAACTAATGTTAGGACTTCAATGATCAAGATTGTCAGTTTACAGCTTTCTGAGTCCAGTAATGTTGAAATAGTGCTTTTGTTCAAATGAAGTGAAATCAAGCCCAAATCTGCTCAAAAGCTTGTCTCTCTATTAGAGAAAGCTGTTTCATTCAATATTCAGTGCAAATCTTGCCAAACTGAAACATGCTTATGTCTTATGAAATAAAATGTTTTCTGCAATGCTGTAAGACAGTTTTTAATGTGTTAAAAGTTATATACACAAAAACTAATGTTAGGACTTCAATTATCAAGATTGTCAATTTGCAGCTTTCTGAGTCCAGTAATGTTGAAATAGTGCTTTTGTTCAAATGAAGTGAAATCAAGCCCAAATCTGCTCAAAAGCTTGTCTCTCTAATAGAGAAAGCTGTTTCATTCAGTATTCAGTGCAAATCTTGCCAAACTGATAGATGCTTATGCCATATGAAATACAATGTTTTCTGCAATGCTGTAAGACAGTTTTAAATGTGTTAGAAGTTATATACACAAAAACTAATGTTAGGACTTCAATATCAAGATTGTCAGTTTACAGCTTTCTGAGTCCAGTAATGTTGAAATAGTGCTTTTGTTCAAATGAAGTGAAATCAAGCCCAAATCTGCTCAAAAGCTTGTCTCTCTAATAGAGAAAGCTGTTTCATTCAGTATTCAGTGCAAATCTTGCCAAACTGATAGATGCTTATGCCATATTAAATACAATGTTTTCTGCAATGCTGTAAGACAGTTTTTAATGTGTTAGAAGTTATATACACAAAAACTAATGTTAGGACTTCAATGATCAAGATTGTCAGTTTACAGCTTTCTGAGTCCAGTAATGTTGAAATAGTGGGTCTGTTCAAATGAAGTGAAATCTAGCCCAAATCTGCTCAAAAGCTTGTCTCTTTTTTAGAGAAAGCTGTTTCATTCAATATTCAGTGCAAATCTTGCCAAAATGAAACATGCTTATGTCTTATGAAATAAAATGTTTTCTGCAATGCTGTAAGACAGTTTTTAATGTGTTAGAAGTTATATACACAAAAACTAATGTTAGGACTTCAATTATCAAGATTGTCAGTTTACAGCTTTCTGAGTCCAGTAATGTTGAAATAGTGCTTTTGTTCAAATGAAGTGAAATCAAGCCCAAATCTGCTCAAAAGCTTGTCTCTCTAATAGAGAAAGCTGTTTCATTCAGTATTCAGTGCAAATCTTACCAAACTGATAGATGCTTATGCCACATGAAATACAATGTTTTCTGCAATGCTGTAAGACAGTTTTTAATGTGTTAGAAGTTATATGCACAAAAACTTATGTTAGTACTTCAATGATCAAAATTGTCAGTTTACAGCTTTCTGAGTCCAGTAATGTTGAAATAGTGCTTTTGTTCAAATGAAGTGAAATCAAGCCCAAATCTGCTCAAAAGCTTGTCTCTCTATTAGAGAAAGCTGTTTCATTCAATATTCAGTGCAAATCTTGCCAAACTGAAACATGCTTATGTCTAATGAAATAAAATGTTTTCTGCAATGCTGTAAGACAGTTTTTAATGTGTTAGAAGTTATATGCACAAAAACTTATGTTAGGACTTCAATGATCAAGATTGTCAGTTTACAGCTTTCTGAGTCCAGTAATGTTGAAATAGTGCTATTGTTCAAATGAAGTGAAATCAAGCCCAAATCTGCTCAAGAGCTTGTCTCTCTATTAGAGAAAGCTGTTTCATTCAATATTCAGTGCAAATCTTGCCAAACTGAAACATGCTTATGTCTAATGAAATAAAATGTTTTCTGCAATGCTGTAAGACAGTTTTTAATGTGTTAGAAGTTATATGCACAAAAACTAATGTTAGGACTTCAATTATCAAGATTGTCAGTTTACAGCTTTCTGAGTCCAGTAATGTTGAAATAGTGCTTCTGTTCAAATGAAGTGAAATCAAGCCCAAATCTGCTCAAAAGCTTGTCTCTCTAATAGAGAAAGCTGTTTCATTCAGTATTCAGTGCAAATCTTGCCAAACTGATAGATGCTTATGCCATATTAAATACAATGTTTTCTGCAATGCTGTAAGACAGTTTTTAATGTGTTAGAAGTTATATACACAAAAACTAATGTTAGGACTTCAATGATCAAGATTGTCAGTTTACAGCTTTCTGAGTCCAGTAATGTTGAAATAGTAGTTCTGTTCAAATGAAGTGAAATCTAGCCCAAATCTGCTCAAAAGCTTGTCTCTCTATTAGAGAAAGCTGTTTCATTCAATATTCAGTGCAAATCTTGCCAAACTGAAACATGCTTATGTCTTATGAAATAAAATGTTTTCTGCAATGCTGTAAGACAGTTTTTAATGTGTTAGAAGTTATTTACACAAAAACTAATGTTAGGACTTCAATTATCAAGATTGTCAGTTTACAGCTTTCTGAGTCCAGTAATGTTGAAATAGTGCTTTTGTACAAATGAAGTGAAATCAAGCCCAAATCTGCTCAAAAGCTTGTCTCTCTAATAGAGAAAGCTGTTTCATTCAGTATTCAGTGCAAATCTTGCCAAACTGATAGATGCTTATGCCATATTAAATACAATGTTTTCTGCAATGCTGTAAGACAGTTTTTAATGTGTTAGAAGTTATATACACAAAAACTAATGTTAGGACTTCAATGATCAAGATTGTCAGTTTACAGCTTTCTGAGTCCAGTAATGTTGAAATAGTGCTTTTGTTCAAATGAAGTGAAATCAAGCCCAAATCTGCTCAAAAGCTTGTCTCCCTATTAGAGAAAGCTGTTTCATTCAATATTCAGTGCAAATCTTGCCAAACTGAAACATGCTTATGTCTTATGAAATAAAATGTTTTCTGCAATGCTGTAAGACAGTTTTTAATGTGTTAGAAGTTATATACACAAAAACTAATGTTAGGACTTCAATTATCAAGATTGTCAGTTTACAGCTTTCTGAGTCCAGTAATGTTGAAATAGTGCTTTTGTTCAAATGAAGTGAAATCAAGCCTAAATCTGCTCAAAAGCTTGTCTCTCTAATAGAGAAAGCTGTTACATTCAGTATTCAGTGCAAATCTTGCCAAACTGATAGATGCTTATGCCATATTAAATACAATGTTTTCTGCAATGCTGTAAGACAGTTTTTAATGTGTTAGAAGTTATTTACACAAAAACTAATGTTAGGACTTCAATTATCAAGATTGTCAGTTTACAGCTTTCTGAGTCCAGTAATGTTGAAATAGTGCTTTTGTACAAATGAAGTGAAATCAAGCCCAAATCTGCTCAAAAGCTTGTCTCTCTAATAGAGAAAGCTGTTTCATTCAGTATTCAGTGCAAATCTTGCCAAACTGATAGATGCTTATGCCATATTAAATACAATGTTTTCTGCAATGCTGTAAGACAGTTTTTAATGTGTTAGAAGTTATATACACAAAAACTAATGTTAGGACTTCAATGATCAAGATTGTCAGTTTACAGCTTTCTGAGTCCAGTAATGTTGAAATAGTGCTTTTGTTCAAATGAAGTGAAATCAAGCCCAAATCTGCTCAAAAGCTTGTCTCCCTATTAGAGAAAGCTGTTTCATTCAATATTCAGTGCAAATCTTGCCAAACTGAAACATGCTTATGTCTTATGAAATAAAATGTTTTCTGCAATGCTGTAAGACAGTTTTTAATGTGTTAGAAGTTATATACACAAAAACTAATGTTAGGACTTCAATTATCAAGATTGTCAGTTTACAGCTTTCTGAGTCCAGTAATGTTGAAATAGTGCTTTTGTTCAAATGAAGTGAAATCAAGCCCAAATCTGCTCAAAAGCATTTCTCTCTATTAGAGAAAGCTGTTTCATTCAGTATTCAGTGCAAATCTTGCCAAACGGATAGATGCTTATGCCTTATGAAATACAATGTTTTCTGCAAAGCTGTAAGACAGTGTTTAATGTGTTAGAAGTTATATGCACAATAACTTATGTTAGTACTTCAATGATCAAGATTGTCAGTTTACAGCTTTCTGAGTCCAGTAATGTTGAAATAGTGGTTCTGTTCAAATGAAGTGAAATCTAGCCCAAATCTGCTCAAAAGCTTGTCTCTTTATTAGAGAAAGCTGTTTCATTCAATATTCAGTGCAAATCTTGCCAAACTGAAACATGCTTATGTCTTATGAAATAAAATGTTTTCTGCAATGCTGTAAGACACTTTTTAATGTGTTAGAAGTTATATACACAAAAACTAATGTTATGACTTCAATTATCAAGATTGTCAGTTTACAGCTTTCTGAGTCCAGTAATGTTGAAATAGTGCTTTTGTTCAAATGAAGTGAAATCAAGCCCAAATCTGCTCAAAAGCTTGTCTCTCTAATAGAGAAAGCTGTTTCATTCAGTATTCAGTGCAAATCTTGCCAAACTGATAGATGCTTATGTCTAATGAAATAAAATGTTTTCTGCAATGCTGTAAGACAGTTTTTAATGTGTTAGAAGTTATATGCACAAAAACTAATGTTAGGACTTCAATTATCAAGATTGTCAGTTTACAGCTTTCTGAGTCCAGTAATGTTGAAATAGTGCTTTTGTTCAAATGAAGTGAAATCAAGCCCAAATCTGCTCAAAAGCTTGTCTCTCTAATAGAGAAAGCTGTTTCATTCAGTATTCAGTGCAAATCTTGCCAAACTGATAGATGCTTATGCCATATTAAATACAATGTTTTCTGCAATGCTGTAAGACAGTTTTTAATGTGTTAGAAGTTATATACACAAAAACTAATGTTAGGACTTCAATTATCAAGATTGTCAGTTTACAGCTTTCTGAGTCCAGTAATGTTGAAATAGTAGTTCTGTTCAAATGAAGTGAAATCTAGCCCAAATCTGCTCAAAAGCTTGTCTCTCTATTAGAGAAAGCTGTTTCATTCAATATTCAGTGCAAATCTTGCCAAACTGAAACATGCTTATGTCTTATGAAATAAAATGTTTTCTGCAATGCTGTAAGACAGTTTTTAATGTGTTAGAAGTTATTTACACAAAAACTAATGTTAGGACTTCAATTATCAAGATTGTCAGTTTACAGCTTTCTGAGTCCAGTAATGTTGAAATAGTGCTTTTGTACAAATGAAGTGAAATCAAGCCCAAATCTGCTCAAAAGCTTGTCTCTCTAATAGAGAAAGCTGTTTCATTCAGTATTCAGTGCAAATCTTGCCAAACTGATAGATGCTTATGCCATATTAAATACAATGTTTTCTGCAATGCTGTAAGACAGTTTTTAATGTGTTAGAAGTTATATACACAAAAACTAATGTTAGGACTTCAATGATCAAGATTGTCAGTTTACAGCTTTCTGAGTCCAGTAATGTTGAAATAGTGCTTTTGTTCAAATGAAGTGAAATCAAGCCCAAATCTGCTCAAAAGCTTGTCTCTCTATTAGAGAAAGCTGTTTCATTCAATATTCAGTGCAAATCTTGCCAAACTGATAGATGCTTATGCCATATTAAATACAATGTTTTCTGCAATGCTGTAAGACAGTTTTTAATGTGTTAGAAGTTATATACACAAAAACTAATGTTAGGACTTCAATGATCAAGATTGTCAGTTTACAGCTTTCTGAGTCCAGTAATGTTGAAATAGTAGTTCTGTTCAAATGAAGTGAAATCTAGCCCAAATCTGCTCAAAAGCTTGTCTCTCTATTAGAGAAAGCTGTTTCATTCAATATTCAGTGCAAATCTTGCCAAACTGAAACATGCTTATGTCTTATGAAATAAAATGTTTTCTGCAATGCTGTAAGACAGTTTTTAATGTGTTAGAAGTTATTTACACAAAAACTAATGTTAGGACTTCAATTATCAAGATTGTCAGTTTACAGCTTTCTGAGTCCAGTAATGTTGAAATAGTGCTTTTGTACAAATGAAGTGAAATCAAGCCCAAATCTGCTCAAAAGCTTGTCTCTCTAATAGAGAAAGCTGTTTCATTCAGTATTCAGTGCAAATCTTGCCAAACTGATAGATGCTTATGCCATATTAAATACAATGTTTTCTGCAATGCTGTAAGACAGTTTTTAATGTGTTAGAAGTTATATACACAAAAACTAATGTTAGGACTTCAATGATCAAGATTGTCAGTTTACAGCTTTCTGAGTCCAGTAATGTTGAAATAGTGCTTTTGTTCAAATGAAGTGAAATCAAGCCCAAATCTGCTCAAAAGCTTGTCTCCCTATTAGAGAAAGCTGTTTCATTCAATATTCAGTGCAAATCTTGCCAAACTGAAACATGCTTATGTCTTATGAAATAAAATGTTTTCTGCAATGCTGTAAGACAGTTTTTAATGTGTTAGAAGTTATATACACAAAAACTAATGTTAGGACTTCAATTATCAAGATTGTCAGTTTACAGCTTTCTGAGTCCAGTAATGTTGAAATAGTGCTTTTGTTCAAATGAAGTGAAATCAAGCCTAAATCTGCTCAAAAGCTTGTCTCTCTAATAGAGAAAGCTGTTACATTCAGTATTCAGTGCAAATCTTGCCAAACTGATAGATGCTTATGCCATATTAAATACAATGTTTTCTGCAATGCTGTAAGACAGTTTTTAATGTGTTAGAAGTTATATACACAAAAACTAATGTTAGGACTTCAATTATCAAGATTGTCAGTTTACAGCTTTCTGAGTCCAGTAATGTTGAAATAGTGCTTTTGTTCAAATGAAGTGAAATCAAGCCCAAATCTGCTCAAAAGCATTTCTCTCTATTAGAGAAAGCTGTTTCATTCAGTATTCAGTGCAAATCTTGCCAAACGGATAGATGCTTATGCCTTATGAAATACAATGTTTTCTGCAAAGCTGTAAGACAGTGTTTAATGTGTTAGAAGTTATATGCACAATAACTTATGTTAGTACTTCAATGATCAAGATTGTCAGTTTACAGCTTTCTGAGTCCAGTAATGTTGAAATAGTGGTTCTGTTCAAATGAAGTGAAATCTAGCCCAAATCTGCTCAAAAGCTTGTCTCTTTATTAGAGAAAGCTGTTTCATTCAATATTCAGTGCAAATCTTGCCAAACTGAAACATGCTTATGTCTTATGAAATAAAATGTTTTCTGCAATGCTGTAAGACACTTTTTAATGTGTTAGAAGTTATATACACAAAAACTAATGTTATGACTTCAATTATCAAGATTGTCAGTTTACAGCTTTCTGAGTCCAGTAATGTTGAAATAGTGCTTTTGTTCAAATGAAGTGAAATCAAGCCCAAATCTGCTCAAAAGCTTGTCTCTCTAATAGAGAAAGCTGTTTCATTCAGTATTCAGTGCAAATCTTGCCAAACTGATAGATGCTTATGTCTAATGAAATAAAATGTTTTCTGCAATGCTGTAAGACAGTTTTTAATGTGTTAGAAGTTATATGCACAAAAACTAATGTTAGGACTTCAATTATCAAGATTGTCAGTTTACAGCTTTCTGAGTCCAGTAATGTTGAAATAGTGCTTCTGTTCAAATGAAGTGAAATCAAGCCCAAATCTGCTCAAAAGCTTGTCTCTCTAATAGAGAAAGCTGTTTCATTCAGTATTCAGTGCAAATCTTGCCAAACTGATAGATGCTTATGCCATATTAAATACAATGTTTTCTGCAATGCTGTAAGACAGTTTTTAATGTGTTAGAAGTTATATACACAAAAACTAATGTTAGGACTTCAATTATCAAGATTGTCAGTTTACAGCTTTCTGAGTCCAGTAATGTTGAAATAGTAGTTCTGTTCAAATGAAGTGAAATCTAGCCCAAATCTGCTCAAAAGCTTGTCTCTCTATTAGAGAAAGCTGTTTCATTCAATATTCAGTGCAAATCTTGCCAAACTGAAACATGCTTATGTCTTATGAAATAAAATGTTTTCTGCAATGCTGTAAGACAGTTTTTAATGTGTTAGAAGTTATTTACACAAAAACTAATGTTAGGACTTCAATTATCAAGATTGTCAGTTTACAGCTTTCTGAGTCCAGTAATGTTGAAATAGTGCTTTTGTACAAATGAAGTGAAATCAAGCCCAAATCTGCTCAAAAGCTTGTCTCTCTAATAGAGAAAGCTGTTTCATTCAGTATTCAGTGCAAATCTTGCCAAACTGATAGATGCTTATGCCATATTAAATACAATGTTTTCTGCAATGCTGTAAGACAGTTTTTAATGTGTTAGAAGTTATATACACAAAAACTAATGTTAGGACTTCAATGATCAAGATTGTCAGTTTACAGCTTTCTGAGTCCAGTAATGTTGAAATAGTGCTTTTGTTCAAATGAAGTGAAATCAAGCCCAAATCTGCTCAAAAGCTTGTCTCTCTATTAGAGAAAGCTGTTTCATTCAATATTCAGTGCAAATCTTGCCAAACTGAAACATGCTTATGTCTTATGAAATAAAATGTTTTCTGCAATGCTGTAAGACAGTTTTAAATGTGTTAGAAGTTATATGCACAAAAACTAATGTTAGGACTTCAATGATCAAGATTGTCAGTTTACAGCTTTCTGAGTCCAGTAATGTTGAAATAGTGGTTCTGTTCAAATGAAGTGAAATCAAGCCCAAATCTGCTCAAAAGCTTGTCTCTCTAATAGAGAAAGCTGTTTCATTCAGTATTCAGTGCAAATCTTGCCAAACTGATAGATGCTTATGCCATATGAAATACAATGTTTTCTGCAATGCTGTAAGACAGTTTTAAATGTGTTAGAAGTTATATACACAAAAACTAATGTTAGGACTTCAATTATCAAGATTGTCAGTTTACAGCTTTCTGAGTCCAGTAATGTTGAAATAGTGCTTTTGTTCAAATGAAGTGAAATCAAGCCCAAATCTGCTCAAAAGCTTGTCTCTCTAATAGAGAAAGCTGTTTCATTCAGTATTCAGTGCAAATCTTGCCAAACTGATAGATGCTTATGCCATATTAAATACAATGTTTTCTGCAATGCTGTAAGACAGTTTTTAATGTGTTAGAAGTTATATACACAAAAACTAATGTTAGGACTTCAATGATCAAGATTGTCAGTTTACAGCTTTCTGAGTCCAGTAATGTTGAAATAGTGGTTCTGTTCAAATGAAGTGAAATCTAGCCCAAATCTGCTCAAAAGCTTGTCTCTTTTTTAGAGAAAGCTGTTTCATTCAATATTCAGTGCAAATCTTGCCAAAATGAAACATGCTTATGTCTTATGAAATAAAATGTTTTCTGCAATGCTGTAAGACAGTTTTTAATGTGTTAGAAGTTATATACACAAAAACTAATGTTAGGACTTCAATTATCAAGATTGTCAGTTTACAGCTTTCTGAGTCCAGTAATGTTGAAATAGTGCTTTTGTTCAAATGAAGTGAAATCAAGCCCAAATCTGCTCAAAAGCTTGTCTCTCTAATAGAGAAAGCTGTTTCATTCAGTATTCAGTGCAAATCTTACCAAACTGATAGATGCTTATGCCACATGAAATACAATGTTTTCTGCAATGCTGTAAGACAGTTTTAATGTGTTAGAAGTTATATGCACAAAAACTTATGTTAGTACTTCAATGATCAAAATTGTCAGTTTACAGCTTTCTGAGTCCAGTAATGTTGAAATAGTGCTTTTGTTCAAATGAAGTGAAATCAAGCCCAAATCTGCTCAAAAGCTTGTCTCTCTATTAGAGAAAGCTGTTTCATTCAATATTCAGTGCAAATCTTGCCAAACTGAAACATGCTTATGTCTAATGAAATAAAATGTTTTCTGCAATGCTGTAAGACAGTTTTTAATGTGTTAGAAGTTATATGCACAAAAACTTATGTTAGGACTTCAATGATCAAGATTGTCAGTTTACAGCTTTCTGAGTCCAGTAATGTTGAAATAGTGCTTTTGTTCAAATGAAGTGAAATCAAGCCCAAATCTGCTCAAGAGCTTGTCTCTCTATTAGAGAAAGCTGTTTCATTCAATATTCAGTGCAAATCTTGCCAAACTGAAACATGCTTATGTCTAATGAAATAAAATGTTTTCTGCAATGCTGTAAGACAGTTTTTAATGTGTTAGAAGTTATATGCACAAAAACTAATGTTAGGACTTCAATTATCAAGATTGTCAGTTTACAGCTTTCTGAGTCCAGTAATGTTGAAATAGTGCTTCTGTTCAAATGAAGTGAAATCAAGCCCAAATCTGCTCAAAAGCTTGTCTCTCTAATAGAGAAAGCTGTTTCATTCAGTATTCAGTGCAAATCTTGCCAAACTGATAGATGCTTATGCCATATTAAATACAATGTTTTCTGCAATGCTGTAAGACAGTTTTTAATGTGTTAGAAGTTATATACACAAAAACTAATGTTAGGACTTCAATTATCAAGATTGTCAGTTTACAGCTTTCTGAGTCCAGTAATGTTGAAATAGTAGTTCTGTTCAAATGAAGTGAAATCTAGCCCAAATCTGCTCAAAAGCTTGTCTCTCTATTAGAGAAAGCTGTTTCATTCAATATTCAGTGCAAATCTTGCCAAACTGAAACATGCTTATGTCTTATGAAATAAAATGTTTTCTGCAATGCTGTAAGACAGTTTTTAATGTGTTAGAAGTTATTTACACAAAAACTAATGTTAGGACTTCAATTATCAAGATTGTCAGTTTACAGCTTTCTGAGTCCAGTAATGTTGAAATAGTGCTTTTGTACAAATGAAGTGAAATCAAGCCCAAATCTGCTCAAAAGCTTGTCTCTCTAATAGAGAAAGCTGTTTCATTCAGTATTCAGTGCAAATCTTGCCAAACTGATAGATGCTTATGCCATATTAAATACAATGTTTTCTGCAATGCTGTAAGACAGTTTTTAATGTGTTAGAAGTTATATACACAAAAACTAATGTTAGGACTTCAATGATCAAGATTGTCAGTTTACAGCTTTCTGAGTCCAGTAATGTTGAAATAGTGCTTTTGTTCAAATGAAGTGAAATCAAGCCCAAATCTGCTCAAAAGCTTGTCTCCCTATTAGAGAAAGCTGTTTCATTCAATATTCAGTGCAAATCTTGCCAAACTGAAACATGCTTATGTCTTATGAAATAAAATGTTTTCTGCAATGCTGTAAGACAGTTTTTAATGTGTTAGAAGTTATATACACAAAAACTAATGTTAGGACTTCAATTATCAAGATTGTCAGTTTACAGCTTTCTGAGTCCAGTAATGTTGAAATAGTGCTTTTGTTCAAATGAAGTGAAATCAAGCCTAAATCTGCTCAAAAGCTTGTCTCTCTAATAGAGAAAGCTGTTACATTCAGTATTCAGTGCAAATCTTGCCAAACTGATAGATGCTTATGCCATATTAAATACAATGTTTTCTGCAATGCTGTAAGACAGTTTTTAATGTGTTAGAAGTTATATACACAAAAACTAATGTTAGGACTTCAATTATCAAGATTGTCAGTTTACAGCTTTCTGAGTCCAGTAATGTTGAAATAGTGCTTTTGTTCAAATGAAGTGAAATCAAGCCCAAATCTGCTCAAAAGCATTTCTCTCTATTAGAGAAAGCTGTTTCATTCAGTATTCAGTGCAAATCTTGCCAAACGGATAGATGCTTATGCCTTATGAAATACAATGTTTTCTGCAAAGCTGTAAGACAGTGTTTAATGTGTTAGAAGTTATATGCACAATAACTTATGTTAGTACTTCAATGATCAAGATTGTCAGTTTACAGCTTTCTGAGTCCAGTAATGTTGAAATAGTGGTTCTGTTCAAATGAAGTGAAATCTAGCCCAAATCTGCTCAAAAGCTTGTCTCTTTATTAGAGAAAGCTGTTTCATTCAATATTCAGTGCAAATCTTGCCAAACTGAAACATGCTTATGTCTTATGAAATAAAATGTTTTCTGCAATGCTGTAAGACACTTTTTAATGTGTTAGAAGTTATATACACAAAAACTAATGTTATGACTTCAATTATCAAGATTGTCAGTTTACAGCTTTCTGAGTCCAGTAATGTTGAAATAGTGCTTTTGTTCAAATGAAGTGAAATCAAGCCCAAATCTGCTCAAAAGCTTGTCTCTCTAATAGAGAAAGCTGTTTCATTCAGTATTCAGTGCAAATCTTGCCAAACTGATAGATGCTTATGTCTAATGAAATAAAATGTTTTCTGCAATGCTGTAAGACAGTTTTTAATGTGTTAGAAGTTATATGCACAAAAACTAATGTTAGGACTTCAATTATCAAGATTGTCAGTTTACAGCTTTCTGAGTCCAGTAATGTTGAAATAGTGCTTCTGTTCAAATGAAGTGAAATCAAGCCCAAATCTGCTCAAAAGCTTGTCTCTCTAATAGAGAAAGCTGTTTCATTCAGTATTCAGTGCAAATCTTGCCAAACTGATAGATGCTTATGCCATATTAAATACAATGTTTTCTGCAATGCTGTAAGACAGTTTTTAATGTGTTAGAAGTTATATACACAAAAACTAATGTTAGGACTTCAATTATCAAGATTGTCAGTTTACAGCTTTCTGAGTCCAGTAATGTTGAAATAGTAGTTCTGTTCAAATGAAGTGAAATCTAGCCCAAATCTGCTCAAAAGCTTGTCTCTCTATTAGAGAAAGCTGTTTCATTCAGTATTCAGTGCAAATCTTGCCAAACTGAAACATGCTTATGTCTTATGAAATAAAATGTTTTCTGCAATGCTGTAAGACAGTTTTTAATGTGTTAGAAGTTATTTACACAAAAACTAATGTTAGGACTTCAATTATCAAGATTGTCAGTTTACAGCTTTCTGAGTCCAGTAATGTTGAAATAGTGCTTTTGTACAAATGAAGTGAAATCAAGCCCAAATCTGCTCAAAAGCTTGTCTCTCTAATAGAGAAAGCTGTTTCATTCAGTATTCAGTGCAAATCTTGCCAAACTGATAGATGCTTATGCCATATTAAATACAATGTTTTCTGCAATGCTGTAAGACAGTTTTTAATGTGTTAGAAGTTATATACACAAAAACTAATGTTAGGACTTCAATGATCAAGATTGTCAGTTTACAGCTTTCTGAGTCCAGTAATGTTGAAATAGTGCTTTTGTTCAAATGAAGTGAAATCAAGCCCAAATCTGCTCAAAAGCTTGTCTCCCTATTAGAGAAAGCTGTTTCATTCAATATTCAGTGCAAATCTTGCCAAACTGAAACATGCTTATGTCTTATGAAATAAAATGTTTTCTGCAATGCTGTAAGACAGTTTTTAATGTGTTAGAAGTTATATACACAAAAACTAATGTTAGGACTTCAATTATCAAGATTGTCAGTTTACAGCTTTCTGAGTCCAGTAATGTTGAAATAGTGCTTTTGTTCAAATGAAGTGAAATCAAGCCTAAATCTGCTCAAAAGCTTGTCTCTCTAATAGAGAAAGCTGTTACATTCAGTATTCAGTGCAAATCTTGCCAAACTGATAGATGCTTATGCCATATTAAATACAATGTTTTCTGCAAAGCTGTAAGACAGTGTTTAATGTGTTAGAAGTTATATGCACAATAACTTATGTTAGTACTTCAATGATCAAGATTGTCAGTTTACAGCTTTCTGAGTCCAGTAATGTTGAAATAGTGGTTCTGTTCAAATGAAGTGAAATCTAGCCCAAATCTGCTCAAAAGCTTGTCTCTTTATTAGAGAAAGCTGTTTCATTCAATATTCAGTGCAAATCTTGCCAAACTGAAACATGCTTATGTCTTATGAAATAAAATGTTTTCTGCAATGCTGTAAGACACTTTTTAATGTGTTAGAAGTTATATACACAAAAACTAATGTTATGACTTCAATTATCAAGATTGTCAGTTTACAGCTTTCTGAGTCCAGTAATGTTGAAATAGTGCTTTTGTTCAAATGAAGTGAAATCAAGCCCAAATCTGCTCAAAAGCTTGTCTCTCTAATAGAGAAAGCTGTTTCATTCAGTATTCAGTGCAAATCTTGCCAAACTGATAGATGCTTATGCCATATGAAATACAATGTTTTCTGCAATGCTGTAAGACAGTTTTTAATGTGTTAGAAGTTATATGCACAAAAACTTATGTTAGGACTTCAATGATCAAGATTGTCAGTTTACAGCTTTCTGAGTCCAGTAATGTTGAAATAGTGCTTTTGTTCAAATGAAGTGAAATCAAGCCCAAATCTGCTCAAAAGCTTGTCTCTCTATTAGAGAAAGCTGTTTCATTCAATATTCAGTGCAAATCTTGCCAAACTGAAACATGCTTATGTCTTATGAAATAAAATGTTTTCTGCAATGCTTTAAGACAGTTTTTAATGTGTTAGAAGTTATATGCACAAAAACTAATGTTAGGACTTCAATTATCAAGATTGTCAGTTTACAGCTTTCTGAGTCCAGTAATGTTGAAATAGTGCTTCTGTTCAAATGAAGTGAAATCAAGCCCAAATCTGCTCAAAAGCGTTTCTCTCTATTAGAGAAAGCTGTTTCATTCAATATTCAGTGCAAATCTTGCCAAACTGAAACATGCTTATGTCTTATGAAATAAAATGTTTTCTGCAATGCTGTAAGACAGTTTTTAATGTGTTAGAAGTTATATGCACAAAAACTAATGTTAGGACTTCAATGATCAAGATTGTCAGTTTACAGCTTTCTGAGTCCAGTAATGTTGAAATAGTGCTTCTGTTCAAATGAAGTGAAATCAAGCCCAAATCTGCTCAAAAGCTTGTCTCTCTATTAGAGAAAGCTGTTTCATTCAATATTCAGTGCAAATCTTGCCAAACTGATAGATGCCTATGCCATATTAAATACAATGTTTTCTGCAATGCTGTAAGACAGTTTTTAATGTGTTAGAAGTTATATACACAAAAACTAATGTTAGGACTTCAATGATCAAGATTGTCAGTTTACAGCTTTCTGAGTCCAGTAATGTTGAAATAGTGCTTTTTTTCAAATGAAGTGAAATCAAGCCCAAATCTGCTCAAAAGCTTGTCTCTCTATTAGAGAAAGCTGTTTCATTCAATATTCAGTGCAAATCTTGCCAAACTGAAACATGCTTATGTCTTATGAAATAAAATGTTTTCTGCAATGCTGTAAGACAGTTTTTAATGTGTTAGAAGTTATATACACAAAAACTAATGTTAGGACTTCAATTATCAAGATTGTCAATTTGCAGCTTTCTGAGTCCAGTAATGTTGAAATAGTGCTTTTGTTCAAATGAAGTGAAATCAAGCCCAAATCTGCTCAAAAGCTTGTCTCTCTAATAGAGAAAGCTGTTTCATTCAGTATTCAGTGCAAATCTTGCCAAACTGATAGATGCTTATGCCATATGAAATACAATGTTTTCTGCAATGCTGTAAGACAGTTTTAAATGTGTTAGAAGTTATATACACAAAAACTAATGTTAGGACTTCAATATCAAGATTGTCAGTTTACAGCTTTCTGAGTCCAGTAATGTTGAAATAGTGCTTTTGTTCAAATGAAGTGAAATCAAGCCCAAATCTGCTCAAAAGCTTGTCTCTCTAATAGAGAAAGCTGTTTCATTCAGTATTCAGTGCAAATCTTGCCAAACTGATAGATGCTTATGCCATATTAAATACAATGTTTTCTGCAATGCTGTAAGACAGTTTTTAATGTGTTAGAAGTTATATACACAAAAACTAATGTTAGGACTTCAATGATCAAGATTGTCAGTTTACAGCTTTCTGAGTCCAGTAATGTTGAAATAGTGGGTCTGTTCAAATGAAGTGAAATCTAGCCCAAATCTGCTCAAAAGCTTGTCTCTTTTTTAGAGAAAGCTGTTTCATTCAATATTCAGTGCAAATCTTGCCAAAATGAAACATGCTTATGTCTTATGAAATAAAATGTTTTCTGCAATGCTGTAAGACAGTTTTTAATGTGTTAGAAGTTATATACACAAAAACTAATGTTAGGACTTCAATTATCAAGATTGTCAGTTTACAGCTTTCTGAGTCCAGTAATGTTGAAATAGTGCTTTTGTTCAAATGAAGTGAAATCAAGCCCAAATCTGCTCAAAAGCTTGTCTCTCTAATAGAGAAAGCTGTTTCATTCAGTATTCAGTGCAAATCTTACCAAACTGATAGATGCTTATGCCACATGAAATACAATGTTTTCTGCAATGCTGTAAGACAGTTTTTAATGTGTTAGAAGTTATATGCACAAAAACTTATGTTAGTACTTCAATGATCAAAATTGTCAGTTTACAGCTTTCTGAGTCCAGTAATGTTGAAATAGTGCTTTTGTTCAAATGAAGTGAAATCAAGCCCAAATCTGCTCAAAAGCTTGTCTCTCTATTAGAGAAAGCTGTTTCATTCAATATTCAGTGCAAATCTTGCCAAACTGAAACATGCTTATGTCTAATGAAATAAAATGTTTTCTGCAATGCTGTAAGACAGTTTTTAATGTGTTAGAAGTTATATGCACAAAAACTTATGTTAGGACTTCAATGATCAAGATTGTCAGTTTACAGCTTTCTGAGTCCAGTAATGTTGAAATAGTGCTTTTGTTCAAATGAAGTGAAATCAAGCCCAAATATGCTCAAGAGCTTGTCTCTCTATTAGAGAAAGCTGTTTCATTCAATATTCAGTGCAAATCTTGCCAAACTGAAACATGCTTATGTCTAATGAAATAAAATGTTTTCTGCAATGCTGTAAGACAGTTTTTAATGTGTTAGAAGTTATATGCACAAAAACTAATGTTAGGACTTCAATTATCAAGATTGTCAGTTTACAGCTTTCTGAGTCCAGTAATGTTGAAATAGTGCTTCTGTTCAAATGAAGTGAAATCAAGCCCAAATCTGCTCAAAAGCTTGTCTCTCTAATAGAGAAAGCTGTTTCATTCAGTATTCAGTGCAAATCTTGCCAAACTGATAGATGCTTATGCCATATTAAATACAATGTTTTCTGCAATGCTGTAAGACAGTTTTTAATGTGTTAGAAGTTATATACACAAAAACTAATGTTAGGACTTCAATTATCAAGATTGTCAGTTTACAGCTTTCTGAGTCCAGTAATGTTGAAATAGTAGTTCTGTTCAAATGAAGTGAAATCTAGCCCAAATCTGCTCAAAAGCTTGTCTCTCTATTAGAGAAAGCTGTTTCATTCAATATTCAGTGCAAATCTTGCCAAACTGAAACATGCTTATGTCTTATGAAATAAAATGTTTTCTGCAATGCTGTAAGACAGTTTTTAATGTGTTAGAAGTTATTTACACAAAAACTAATGTTAGGACTTCAATTATCAAGATTGTCAGTTTACAGCTTTCTGAGTCCAGTAATGTTGAAATAGTGCTTTTGTACAAATGAAGTGAAATCAAGCCCAAATCTGCTCAAAAGCTTGTCTCTCTAATAGAGAAAGCTGTTTCATTCAGTATTCAGTGCAAATCTTGCCAAACTGATAGATGCTTATGCCATATTAAATACAATGTTTTCTGCAATGCTGTAAGACAGTTTTTAATGTGTTAGAAGTTATATACACAAAAACTAATGTTAGGACTTCAATGATCAAGATTGTCAGTTTACAGCTTTCTGAGTCCAGTAATGTTGAAATAGTGCTTTTGTTCAAATGAAGTGAAATCAAGCCCAAATCTGCTCAAAAGCTTGTCTCCCTATTAGAGAAAGCTGTTTCATTCAATATTCAGTGCAAATCTTGCCAAACTGAAACATGCTTATGTCTTATGAAATAAAATGTTTTCTGCAATGCTGTAAGACAGTTTTTAATGTGTTAGAAGTTATATACACAAAAACTAATGTTAGGACTTCAATTATCAAGATTGTCAGTTTACAGCTTTCTGAGTCCAGTAATGTTGAAATAGTGCTTTTGTTCAAATGAAGTGAAATCAAGCCTAAATCTGCTCAAAAGCTTGTCTCTCTAATAGAGAAAGCTGTTACATTCAGTATTCAGTGCAAATCTTGCCAAACTGATAGATGCTTATGCCATATTAAATACAATGTTTTCTGCAATGCTGTAAGACAGTTTTTAATGTGTTAGAAGTTATATACACACAAACTAATGTTAGGACTTCAATTATCAAGATTGTCAGTTTACAGCTTTCTGAGTCCAGTAATGTTGAAATAGTGCTTTTGTTCAAATGAAGTGAAATCAAGCCCAAATCTGCTCAAAAGCATTTCTCTCTATTAGAGAAAGCTGTTTCATTCAGTATTCAGTGCAAATCTTGCCAAACGGATAGATGCTTATGCCTTATGAAATACAATGTTTTCTGCAAAGCTGTAAGACAGTGTTTAATGTGTTAGAAGTTATATGCACAATAACTTATGTTAGTACTTCAATTATCAAGATTGTCAGTTTACAGCTTTCTGAGTCCAGTAATGTTGAAATAGTGCTTCTGTTCAAATGAAGTGAAATCAAGCCCAAATCTGCTCAAAAGCTTGTCTCTCTATTAGAGAAAGCTGTTTCATTCAATATTCAGTGCAAATCTTGCCAAACTGAAACATGCTTATGTCTTATGAAATAAAATGTTTTCTGCAATGCTTTAAGACAGTTTTTAATGTGTTAGAAGTTATATGCACAAAAACTAATGTTAGGACTTCAATTATCAAGATTGTCAGTTTACAGCTTTCTGAGTCCAGTAATGTTGAAATAGTGCTTCTGTTCAAATGAAGTGAAATCAAGCCCAAATCTGCTCAAAAGCTTGTCTCTCTATTAGAGAAAGCTGTTTCATTCAATATTCAGTGCAAATCTTGCCAAACTGATAGATGCCTATGCCATATTAAATACAATGTTTTCTGCAATGCTGTAAGACAGTTTTTAATGTGTTAGAAGTTATATACACAAAAACTAATGTTAGGACTTCAATGATCAAGATTGTCAGTTTACAGCTTTCTGAGTCCAGTAATGTTGAAATAGTGCTTTTGTTCAAATGAAGTGAAATCAAGCCCAAATCTGCTCAAAAGCTTGTCTCTCTATTAGAGAAAGCTGTTTCATTCAATATTCAGTGCAAATCTTGCCAAACTGAAACATGCTCATGTCTTATGAAATAAAATGTTTTCTGCAATGCTGTAAGACAGTTTTTAATGTGTTAGAAGTTATATACACAAAAACTAATGTTAGGACTTCAATTATCAAGATTGTCAATTTGCAGCTTTCTGAGTCCAGTAATGTTGAAATAGTGCTTTTGTTCAAATGAAGTGAAATCAAGCCCAAATCTGCTCAAAAGCTTATCTCTCTAATAGAGAAAGCTGTTTCATTCAGTATTCAGTGCAAATCTTACCAAACTGATAGATGCTTATGTCACATGAAATACAATATTTTCTGCAATGCTGTAAGACAGTTTTTAATGTGTTAGAAGTTACAGTATATGCACAAAAACTTATGTTAGGACTTCAATGATCAACATTGTCAGTTTACAGCTTTCTGAGTCCAGTAATGTTGAAATAGTGCTTTTGTTCAAATGAAGTGAAATCAAGCCCAAATCTGCTCAAAAGCTTGTCCCTCTATTAGAGAAAGCTGTTTCATTCAATATTCAGTGCAAATCTTGCCAAACTGAAACATGCTTATGTCTTATGAAATAAAATGTTTTCTGCAATGCTGTAAGACAGTTTTTAATGTGTTAGAAGTTATATACACAAAAAACTAATGTTAGGACTTCAATTATCAAGATTGTCAGTTTACAGCTTTCTGAGTCCAGTAATGTTGAAATAGTGCTTTTGTTCAAATGAAGTGAAATCAAGCCCAAATCTGCTCAAAAGCTTGTCTCTCTAATAGAGAAAGCTGTTTCATTCAGTATTCAGTGCAAATCTTGCCAAACTGATAGATGCTTATGCCTTATGAAATACAATGTTTTCTGCAATGCTGTAAGACAGTTTTTAATGTGTTAGAAGTTATATGCACAAAAACTTATGTTAGTACTTCAATGATCAAGATTGTCAGTTTACAGCTTTCTGAGTCCAGTAATGTTGAAATAGTGGTTCTGTTCAAATGAAGTGAAATCTAGCCCAAATCTGCTCAAAAGCTTGTCTCTTTATTAGAGAAAGCTGTTTCATTCAATATTCAGTGCAAATCTTGCCAAACTGAAACATGCTTATGTCTTATGAAATAAAATGTTTTCTGCAATGCTGTAAGACAGTTTTTAATGTGTTAGAAGTTATATACACAAAAAACTAATGTTAGGACTTCAATTATCAAGATTGTCAGTTTACAGCTTTCTGAGTCCAGTAATGTTGAAATAGTGCTTTTGTTCAAATGAAGTGAAATCAAGCCCAAATCTGCTCAAAAGCTTGTCTCTCTAATAGAGAAAGCTGTTTCATTCAGTATTCAGTGCAAATCTTGCCAAACTGATAGATGCTTATGCCATATGAAATACAATGTTTTCTGCAATGCTGTAAGACAGTTTTTAATGTGTTAGAAGTTATATGCACAAAAACTTATGTTAGGACTTCAATGATCAAGATTGTCAGTTTACAGCTTTCTGAGTCCAGTAATGTTGAAATAGTGCTTTTGTTCAAATGAAGTGAAATCAAGCCCAAATCTGCTCAAAAGCTTGTCTCTCTATTAGAGAAAGCTGTTTCATTCAATATTCAGTGCAAATCTTGCCAAACTGAAACATGCTTACGTCTTATGAAATAAAATGTTTTCTGCAATGCTGTAAGACAGTTTTTAATGTGTTAGAAGTTATATGCACAAAAACTAATTTTAGGACTTCAATGATCAAGATTGTCAGTTTACAGCTTTCTGAGTCCAGTAATGTTGAAATAGTGCTTCTGTTCAAATGAAGTGAAATCAAGCCCAAATCTGCTCAAAAGCTTTTCTCTCTATTAGAGAAAGCTGTTTCATTCAGTATTCAGTGCAAATCTTGCCAAACGGATAGATGCTCATGCCTTATGAAATACAATGTTTTCTACAAAGCTGTAAGACAGTTTTTAATGTGTTAGAAGTTATATGCACAAAAACTTATGCTAGTACTTCAATGATCAAGATTGTCAGTTTACAGCTTTCTGAGTCCAGTAATGTTGAAATAGTGGTTCTGTTCAAATGAAGTGAAATCTAGCCCAAATCTGCTCAAAAGCTTGTCTCTTTTTTAGAGAAAGCTGTTTCATTCAATATTCAGTGCAAATCTTGCCAAAATGAAACATGCTTATGTCTTATGAAATAAAATGTTTTCTGCAATGCTGTAAGACAGTTTTTAATGTGTTAGAAGTTATATACACAAAAACGTCCCAAGGTTACGCATGTAACCCTAGTTCCTTGAGGGAACGAGACGCTGCGTCGATATCGCTTTGGGGAACGTCCCTGACGAGACCGGCTCTGAACATCGTGTGCAAACTGTCCAATGGACGGGCGTGACGTCACGGAGCGGGGTGACGTAGCGACCAGGAAGCTATATAAGCACGTGCCGTGCAGCTGGCTTCAGCTTCGAGTAGGGAAGCAAGCGCCGGCAGGGGTGCCGGGAGTATGGCTCTGCGACGCAGCGTCTCGTTCCCTCAAGGAACTAGGGTTACATGCGTAACCTTGGGACGTTCCTTTTCGGGAACTCGAGCTGCGTCGATATCGCTTTGGGGAACGAGGTGCCCACGCTGCCAGACTACCAAATCCCTGCCTAGTGTGTATCCGGAGAGCACAGCTTAGGACGAGAGAACAGAAGAGCCCGGAGTGGCTCGCATATCAAGATCGTAGAATCTGACAAATGTAGAGGGCGTGGACCACCCCGCAGCGTTGCAGATGTCCAAGAGGGACACACCTGCTGAGAAGGCCTTGGAGGCCGCCATACCCCGAGTAGAGTGAGCCTTGGCCCCCAAAGGAGGGGGAAGACCAGAGGACTCATAGGACTCGTTGATAGCCTCGACTATCCAACGACTAAGGGTCTGCTTGGTGGCAGGAGAACCCTTATTAGTAGGACCGTAGCATACAAGCAATTGGTCGGACTTTCTCCACAGGGCAGCTCTGTGGACGTATGCGTCGAGTGCTCGCACTGGACACATACAGTTTAGCTTCTCTTGGTCTGGCTCCCGAAAGGGAGGAGGACAGAAGGCCTGCAGTACGATAGGCTGTGGTGTAACAGAGGGAACCTTTGGAACATAACCCGCTCGAGGGTATAAGAATGCTTTGGCCATACCAGGGGCAAAGTCTAAATAAGTAGGGGCCACCGAAAGGGCCTGGAGATCTCCAACTCGTTTCAGCGAGGTGATTGCCAGTAGCAGGGCAGTTTTCAGTGTCAGATGTCTATCTGAGATATCTTGAATTGGCTCGAATGGAGCCTTACAAAGAGCCTCTAGAACCACAACCAAATCCCATAGGGGAATACGGGACCGTACTGGAGGTCTCAGCCTCAATGCACCTCGGAGGAAACGTGTAACTAGGGGGTGTCTACCCACTGACTGATCATTGAAAGGGACATGGAAAGCAGCTATGGCCGCCACGTACACCTTTAAGGTGGAGTGGGATAACCCCGCAGAGAGCCTAGCTTGTAAAAACTCCAGAACTGTACCAACTGGGCAGTTAACAGGGTCAAGATGGCGATCTCTGCACCATGAAGTAAAGAATGACCACTTCAGGGCGTACAGTTTCCTCGTAGAGGGAGCTCTGGACTGGAGGAGGGTCTCAACAACCTCGGTTGAGAGACCAGCTGCTAACAGTTGTGCCCCCTCAGGGGCCACACCCACAGCTTGAACACCTCCGGGCGAGGGTGGATTATCGTGCCCTGCGCTTGTGAGAGTAGGTCTTTCCTGATCGGTATCTCCCACGGAGAGCCGTCGAGGAGCGAGACTAGATCTGAGAACCATATTCGGCCCGGCCAGAACGGGGCTACTAACAACAGACGGACCCCGTCCTGGCGTACTCTCGCCAGAACTCCCGGGAGCAGAGCGGTAGGGGGAAAAGCGTACAGACGAAGCCTCGGCCAGGTCTGTACCATAGCGTCCAGTCCCAGAGGAGCTGGATGAACTAGAGAGAACCAGAGGGGACATTGCGATGTCTCTTGAGTCGCAAAGAGGTCCACCTGAGCTTTGCCAAACACTCTCCATATCTGCTTCACCACCTCGGGGTGAAGCATCCATTCCCCGGGCCTCGGCCCCTGCCTCGACAGTATGTCTGCTCCCACATTCAATCTCCCAGGAATATACACTGCTCTGATCGAGAGGAGTTTGCCCTGGGACCAGAGAAGGATCTGGTATGCCAGCTTGTACAAGGGGCGTGAGCGCAGACCCCCCTGGTGATTGATATAAGAGACCACTGATGTGTTGTCGGTGCGCACCAACACATGGTGACCTCTCAGGTCTGGGAGGAAATATTTTAATGCTCGATAGACTGCTAACATCTCTAGGCAATTGATGTGCCACGTCAGGTGGCGACCACTCCACAGACCGCGGGCAGGGTGGCCACTCATGACCGCACCCCAACCGGTGAGGGACGCGTCTGTCGCTAGCGTTACACGGCGACGAAGAGCTCCCAGCACCGGGCCCTGATTCAAGAACCAAGGTTTCTTCCATATGTCTAAGGCACGAAGGCATCGCCGCGTGACCTTGATAACTCGAAGTGGATTTCCCCTCGGGGAAAAGCCCTTGGACTTGAGCCACCACTGTAGGGGTCTCATGTGCAGCAGGCCAAAAGGTATCACGTTGGACGCAGCTGCCATGAGCCCTAACAATCTCTGGAATTGTTTGACAGTGAGTGACTGGCCTTCTTTGACTCTCTCGACTGAAGTGAGGATCGACTCGATCCGAGCAGGAGACATACGTGCCTGCATCGTGGTCGAATCCCACACTACGCCTAGATAGGTGGTTCTCTGAACTGGAGAAAGTACACTCTTCTTGGCATTTAGTCTCAAACCCAGCTCCCCCATGTGTGCGAGAACGACATCTCGATGTCGAACCGCCATCTGCTCCGATCGAGCTAAGATCAACCAATCGTCGATATAATTCAGAATGCGGATGCCCTGCATACGGAGGGATACCAGAGCCGCATCTACACATTTCGTGAACGTGCGGGGTGAGAGTGCAAGGCCGAAGGAAAGTACTCGATATTGATAAGCTTTGCCCCCGAAAGCGAACCTCAGATACTTCCTGTGTTGTGGAAGGATGGATATGTGGAAGTATGCGTCTTTGAGATCTATGGTGACAAACCAGTCCTCGGATCTGATTTGAGCTACAACCTGCTTGACAGTGAGCATTTTGAACTTCAGTGACATAACTGAGCGGTTCAGGTGACGTAAGTCTATGATCGGACGCAACCCCCCATCCTTCTTTGGAACTATGAAATACCGGCTGTAAAATCCGGATTCCCTGTCTAGAGGAGGGACCACCTCGATGGCCTCCTTCCTTAATAGGGTATTCACTTCTTGTTCCATAACCAGAGCCTGCTGGGGGCCGACCACAGTCGGTGTAACCCCGTTGAACTTCGGTGGTGGACGACCGAACTGAATGCAATAGCCTTTTTCTATTGTACGCAGGACCCAACGAGATACATTTGGCAGTAGCTTCCACGCTGCTAAATAATCTACTAAGGGAATCAGTCTCTCGAGACTGACCTCTGGTGTAAGAGGCCCCCGAAGGGGCGGCGAGCCTCCTAGCTCCGCTGCGCTCACGGGCGGAAATAACTGGGAGTAGTGCTCGCGGGAGGCCGCTGCGCCCTGAAGCTCTGGCAGGGTTAGCAGACCGACCTCCTGAGGGCACTGAGGTGAGGCGGGCACCGTATACTGAGGTGGACCGCGCTCTACCCCAGTAGGGGCTACCCTCTGGACCCTGATGTCAGGATCGTTTCGTCGAGGACTTCCGGGCCTC
This sequence comes from Carassius gibelio, assembly GCF_023724105.1. Lineage (NCBI taxonomy): Eukaryota > Metazoa > Chordata > Actinopteri > Cypriniformes > Cyprinidae > Carassius > Carassius gibelio. The sequence goes on along the minus strand of NC_068397.1, from coordinate 10,498,812 downwards.
GATAACTGTTCTTAAATCGGGCTTTTTAGCTCTGGAAGTCCCCGACTCAGGGCGTCGCTGAGGCCCTCGGTCCCGACGTGGGGGAACACGAGCGGCGACACTCTGTTTCTGCGCTTCCCGGTATGAGGAGCCGGTATGTGGCGTGGTGATCTCCCGCCCAGATGCACCACGAGAGCGACGAGGGAGGAAATTCTGGAACGCCGCCGCCTGTTTGCGTGCCTCCTGGAACCTGTCGAGAGACAGTGTTGACTGTGTCGCCAAACAGGCCCGAGGCTTGAAGCGGGGTGTCCAGGAGGCAGACCCTGTCTCTTTCTTTTATCTCTGACAGGGTCAGCCACAAATGCCTCTCCGCGGCCACTAAGGCTGCCATAGACCGCCCAATCGCGCGAGCGGTCTCTTTAGTGGCGCGGAGGGAGAGATCAGCGGTCTTTCTAAGCTCTTCAATATCATCAGACTTAATCCCCTCTCCCTCATCGATATCTCCCAGCAGGTCGGCCTGATAAGCTTGAAGGACTGCCATGGTGTGAAGGCAAGCCCCAGCCTGACCTGCTGCCACATAACCTTTGCCCACAAGCGATGATGTAACTCGCAGCGGCTTAGTGGGCAATGCCGGAGCCTTTAGGGACGATGCCGAGCCGGGTGACAGATAGCCCGCGAGCGTCTGTTCAACCCGTGGCAACGTCCTATAACCCCGCTCTCCCAGCCCCATCACGTTGCCATAATATAGTGAATCGGGGCCAAAGAGGCGGGTCGAATATGGGTGTTTCCACGATCTCGATAACTCATCATGGAGATCGGGAAAAAACGGTAGACTCCGGCGTGGAGGTGGTTGCCTCGGCCGCAGAAAGCGTTCATCTAGCTTGCTTTTCTGCGGCTCAGTGTGTTTTTCTGCAGGCCATTCGATTTTTAATCTATCAACTGCGCGTGTAACCACCTCCAAAAGCTCCTCATACTGGGGCGATAGGGGTGGCGAATCCCCAGCAACAGTCTCCACGTCAACCTCCTCGGAGGAAGAGAGGCGGAGAGCTGATCCCTCACCCTGGGGGGAAGAAACCGACGAGCGTGCTTCCGAACCCAGGGTTTGGGCGCCTGATCTGGCAGATGAGGAAGGAGATAAGGACTGGCCCGTCTCCATTCCCTCTGACAGATCCACCTGCGAACCCCACGAGTGCAGCAGCCGCTCTGCCTCGGCAGAAGCGGGGCCAGCACCGCGAGGAACGCTGGTGAAGGCTCCCTCCTCGAAGAGAGCCCTCCGGGATCGAAGCGCCCGCATTGGCAATCGCTCGCAATGCGGACAGTCGGTCCCCTCGAGAGCCGACTCAGCGTGCTTCGATCCCAGGCAAGCCACGCACAGATTGTGTGTATCCCCGCTCGTGATGTAGCGAGGGCAGGGAGGAACACACAATCTGTAACGCGGCTTGGAATCGCCCTTTAAATACTTGGTCTTTTGCTTTGCTTTTGGCATTATTGAGCTGTATTAGCGATCTTTTAATGGCTAAGGAGACAGACAACAATAAATAGGACCAACGGGACAGACTTTTTAACATGCACACACAGAGCGCTTGCTGACAGAGCGAAGCTGAAGCCAGCTGCACGGCACGTGCTTATATAGCTTCCTGGTCGCTACGTCACCCCGCTCCGTGACGTCACGCCCGTCCATTGGACAGTTTGCACACGATGTTCAGAGCCGGTCTCGTCAGGGACGTTCCCCAAAGCGATATCGACGCAGCTCGAGTTCCCGAAAAGGAACTAATGTTAGGACTTCAATTATCAAGATTGTCAGTTTACAGCTTTCTGAGTCCAGTAATGTTGAAATAGTGCTTTTGTTCAAATGAAGTGAAATCAAGCCCAAATCTGCTCAAAAGCTTGTCTCTCTAATAGAGAAAGCTGTTTCATTCAGTATTCAGTGCAAATCTTACCAAACTGATAGATGCTTATGCCACATGAAATACAATGTTTTCTGCAATGCTGTAAGACAGTTTTTAATGTGTTAGAAGTTATATGCACAAAAACTTATGTTAGTACTTCAATGATCAAAATTGTCAGTTTACAGCTTTCTGAGTCCAGTAATGTTGAAATAGTGCTTTTGTTCAAATGAAGTGAAATCAAGCCCAAATCTGCTCAAAAGCTTGTCTCTCTATTAGAGAAAGCTGTTTCATTCAATATTCAGTGCAAATCTTGCCAAACTGAAACATGCTTATGTCTAATGAAATAAAATGTTTTCTGCAATGCTGTAAGACAGTTTTTAATGTGTTAGAAGTTATATGCACAAAAACTTATGTTAGGACTTCAATGATCAAGATTGTCAGTTTACAGCTTTCTGAGTCCAGTAATGTTGAAATAGTGCTTTTGTTCAAATGAAGTGAAATCAAGCCCAAATCTGCTCAAAAGCTTGTCTCTCTATTAGAGAAAGCTGTTTCATTCAATATTCAGTGCAAATCTTGCCAAACTGAAACATGCTTATGTCTAATGAAATAAAATGTTTTCTGCAATACTGTAAGACAGTTTTTAATGTGTTAGAAGTTATATGCACAAAAACTAATGTTAGGACTTCAATTATCAAGATTGTCAGTTTACAGCTTTCTGAGTCCAGTAATGTTGAAATAGTGCTTCTGTTCAAATGAAGGGAAATCAAGCCCAAATCTGCTCAAAAGCTTGTCTCTCTAATAGAGAAAGCTGTTTCATTCAGTATTCAGTGCAAATCTTGCCAAACTGATAGATGCTTATGCCATATGAAATACAATGGTTTCTGCAATGCTGTAAGACAGTTTTTAATGTGTTAGAAGTTATATGCACAAAAACTTATGTTAGGACTTCAATGATCAAGATTGTCAGTTTACAGCTTTCTGAGTCCAGTAATGTTGAAATAGTGCTTTTGTTCAAATGAAGTGAAATCAAGCCCAAATCTGCTCAAAAGCTTGTCTCTCTATTAGAGAAAGCTGTTTCTTTCAATATTCAGTGCAAATCTTGCCAAACTGAAACATGCTTATGTCTTATGAAATAAAATGTTTTCTGCAATGCTGTAAGACAGTTTTTAATGTGTTAGAAGTTATATGCACAAAAACTAATGTTAGGACTTCAATGATCAAGATTGTCAGTTTACAGCTTTCTGAGTCCAGTAATGTTGAAATAGTAGTTCTGTTCAAATGAAGTGAAATCTAGCCCAAATCTGCTCAAAAGCTTGTCTCTCTATTAGAGAAAGCTGTTTCATTCAATATTCAGTGCAAATCTTGCCAAACTGAAACATGCTTATGTCTTATGAAATAAAATGTTTTCTGCAATGCTGTAAGACAGTTTTTAATGTGTTAGAAGTTATTTACACAAAAACTAATGTTAGGACTTCAATTATCAAGATTGTCAGTTTACAGCTTTCTGAGTCCAGTAATGTTGAAATAGTGCTTTTGTTCAAATGAAGTGAAATCAAGCCCAAATCTGCTCAAAAGCTTGTCTCTCTAATAGAGAAAGCTGTTTCATTCAGTATTCAGTGCAAATCTTGCCAAACTGATAGATGCTTATGCCATATTAAATACAATGTTTTCTGCAATGCTGTAAGACAGTTTTTAATGTGTTAGAAGTTATATACACAAAAACTAATGTTAGGACTTCAATGATCAAGATTGTCAGTTTACAGCTTTCTGAGTCCAGTAATGTTGAAATAGTGCTTTTGTTCAAATGAAGTGAAATCAAGCCCAAATCTGCTCAAAAGCTTGTCTCCCTATTAGAGAAAGCTGTTTCATTCAATATTCAGTGCAAATCTTGCCAAACTGAAACATGCTTATGTCTTATGAAATAAAATGTTTTCTGCAATGCTGTAAGACAGTTTTTAATGTGTTAGAAGTTATATACACAAAAACTAATGTTAGGACTTCAATTATCAAGATTGTCAGTTTACAGCTTTCTGAGTCCAGTAATGTTGAAATAGTGCTTTTGTTCAAATGAAGTGAAATCAAGCCTAAATCTGCTCAAAAGCTTGTCTTTCTAATAGAGAAAGCTGTTTCATTCAGTATTCAGTGCAAATCTTGCCAAACTGATAGATGCTTATGCCATATTAAATACAATGTTTTCTGCAATGCTGTAAGACAGTTTTTAATGTGTTAGAAGTTATATACACAAAAACTAATGTTAGGACTTCAATTATCAAGATTGTCAGTTTACAGCTTTCTGAGTCCAGTAATGTTGAAATAGTGCTTTTGTTCAAATGAAGTGAAATCAAGCCCAAATCTGCTCAAAAGCATTTCTCTCTATTAGAGAAAGCTGTTTCATTCAGTATTCAGTGCAAATCTTGCCAAACGGATAGATGCTTATGCCTTATGAAATACAATGTTTTCTGCAAAGCTGTAAGACAGTTTTTAATGTGTTAGAAGTTATATGCACAATAACTTATGTTAGTACTTCAATGATCAAGATTGTCAGTTTACAGCTTTCTGAGTCCAGTAATGTTGAAATAGTGGTTCTGTTCAAATGAAGTGAAATCTAGCCCAAATCTGCTCAAAAGCTTGTCTCTTTATTAGAGAAAGCTGTTTCATTCAATATTCAGTGCAAATCTTGCCAAACTGAAACATGCTTATGTCTTATGAAATAAAATGTTTTCTGCAATGCTGTAAGACACTTTTTAATGTGTTAGAAGTTATATACACAAAAACTAATGTTATGACTTCAATTATCAAGATTGTCAGTTTACAGCTTTCTGAGTCCAGTAATGTTGAAATAGTGCTTTTGTTCAAATGAAGTGAAATCAAGCCCAAATCTGCTCAAAAGCTTGTCTCTCTAATAGAGAAAGCTGTTTCATTCAGTATTCAGTGCAAATCTTGCCAAACTGATAGATGCTTATGCCATATGAAATACAATGTTTTCTGCAATGCTGTAAGACAGTTTTTAATGTGTTAGAAGTTATATGCAAAAAAACTTATGTTAGGACTTCAATGATCAAGATTGTCAGTTTACAGCTTTCTGAGTCCAGTAATGTTGAAATAGTGCTTTTGTTCAAATGAAGTGAAATCAAGCCCAAATCTGCTCAAAAGCATTTCTCTCTATTAGAGAAAGCTGTTTCATTCAGTATTCAGTGCAAATCTTGCCAAACGGATAGATGCTTATGCCTTATGAAATACAATGTTTTCTGCAAAGCTGTAAGACAGTTTTTAATGTGTTAGAAGTTATATGCACAATAACTTATGTTAGTACTTCAATGATCAAGATTGTCAGTTTACAGCTTTCTGAGTCCAGTAATGTTGAAATAGTGGTTCTGTTCAAATGAAGTGAAATCTAGCCCAAATCTGCTCAAAAGCTTGTCTCTTTATTAGAGAAAGCTGTTTCATTCAATATTCAGTGCAAATCTTGCCAAACTGAAACATGCTTATGTCTTATGAAATAAAATGTTTTCTGCAATGCTGTAAGACACTTTTTAATGTGTTAGAAGTTATATACACAAAAACTAATGTTATGACTTCAATTATCAAGATTGTCAGTTTACAGCTTTCTGAGTCCAGTAATGTTGAAATAGTGCTTTTGTTCAAATGAAGTGAAATCAAGCCCAAATCTGCTCAAAAGCTTGTCTCTCTAATAGAGAAAGCTGTTTCATTCAGTATTCAGTGCAAATCTTGCCAAACTGATAGATGCTTATGCCATATGAAATACAATGTTTTCTGCAATGCTGTAAGACAGTTTTTAATGTGTTAGAAGTTATATGCAAAAAAACTTATGTTAGGACTTCAATGATCAAGATTGTCAGTTTACAGCTTTCTGAGTCCAGTAATGTTGAAATAGTGCTTTTGTTCAAATGAAGTGAAATCAAGCCCAAATCTGCTCAAAAGCTTGTCTCTCTAATAGAGAAAGCTGTTTCATTCAGTATTCAGTGCAAATCTTGCCAAACTGATAGATGCTTATGCCATATGAAATACAATGGTTTCTGCAATGCTGTAAGACAGTTTTTAATGTGTTAGAAGTTATATGCACAAAAACTTATGTTAGGACTTCAATGATCAAGATTGTCAGTTTACAGCTTTCTGAGTCCAGTAATGTTGAAATAGTGCTTTTGTTCAAATGAAGTTAAATCAAGCCCAAATCTGCTCAAAAGCTTGTCTCTCTATTAGAGAAAGCTGTTTCTTTCAATATTCAGTGCAAATCTTGCCAAACTGAAACATGCTTATGTCTTATGAAATAAAATGTTTTCTGCAATGCTGTAAGACAGTTTTTAATGTGTTAGAAGTTATATGCACAAAAACTAATGTTAGGACTTCAATGATCAAGATTGTCAGTTTACAGCTTTCTGAGTCCAGTAATGTTGAAATAGTAGTTCTGTTCAAATGAAGTGAAATCTAGCCCAAATCTGCTCAAAAGCTTGTCTCTCTATTAGAGAAAGCTGTTTCATTCAATATTCAGTGCAAATCTTGCCAAACTGAAACATGCTTATGTCTTATGAAATAAAATGTTTTCTGCAATGCTGTAAGACAGTTTTTAATGTGTTAGAAGTTATTTACACAAAAACTAATGTTAGGACTTCAATTATCAAGATTGTCAGTTTACAGCTTTCTGAGTCCAGTAATGTTGAAATAGTGCTTTTGTTCAAATGAAGTGAAATCAAGCCCAAATCTGCTCAAAAGCTTGTCTCTCTAATAGAGAAAGCTGTTTCATTCAGTATTCAGTGCAAATCTTGCCAAACTGATAGATGCTTATGCCATATTAAATACAATGTTTTCTGCAATGCTGTAAGACAGTTTTTAATGTGTTAGAAGTTATATACACAAAAACTAATGTTAGGACTTCAATGATCAAGATTGTCAGTTTACAGCTTTCTGAGTCCAGTAATGTTGAAATAGTGCTTTTGTTCAAATGAAGTGAAATCAAGCCCAAATCTGCTCAAAAGCTTGTCTCCCTATTAGAGAAAGCTGTTTCATTCAATATTCAGTGCAAATCTTGCCAAACTGAAACATGCTTATGTCTTATGAAATAAAATGTTTTCTGCAATGCTGTAAGACAGTTTTTAATGTGTTAGAAGTTATATACACAAAAACTAATGTTAGGACTTCAATTATCAAGATTGTCAGTTTACAGCTTTCTGAGTCCAGTAATGTTGAAATAGTGCTTTTGTTCAAATGAAGTGAAATCAAGCCTAAATCTGCTCAAAAGCTTGTCTTTCTAATAGAGAAAGCTGTTTCATTCAGTATTCAGTGCAAATCTTGCCAAACTGATAGATGCTTATGCCATATTAAATACAATGTTTTCTGCAATGCTGTAAGACAGTTTTTAATGTGTTAGAAGTTATATACACAAAAACTAATGTTAGGACTTCAATTATCAAGATTGTCAGTTTACAGCTTTCTGAGTCCAGTAATGTTGAAATAGTGCTTTTGTTCAAATGAAGTGAAATCAAGCCCAAATCTGCTCAAAAGCATTTCTCTCTTTTAGAGAAAGCTGTTTCATTCAGTATTCAGTGCAAATCTTGCCAAACGGATAGATGCTTATGCCTTATGAAATACAATGTTTTCTGCAAAGCTGTAAGACAGTTTTTAATGTGTTAGAAGTTATATGCACAATAACTTATTTTAGTACTTCAATGATCAAGATTGTCAGTTTACAGCTTTCTGAGTCCAGTAATGTTGAAATAGTGGTTCTGTTCAAATGAAGTGAAATCTAGCCCAAATCTGCTCAAAAGCTTGTCTCTTTATTAGAGAAAGCTGTTTCATTCAATATTCAGTGCAAATCTTGCCAAACTGAAACATGCTTATGTCTTATGAAATAAAATGTTTTCTGCAATGCTGTAAGACACTTTTTAATGTGTTAGAAGTTATATACACAAAAACTAATGTTATGACTTCAATTATCAAGATTGTCAGTTTACAGCTTTCTGAGTCCAGTAATGTTGAAATAGTGCTTTTGTTCAAATGAAGTGAAATCAAGCCCAAATCTGCTCAAAAGCTTGTCTCTCTAATAGAGAAAGCTGTTTCATTCAGTATTCAGTGCAAATCTTGCCAAACTGATAGATGCTTATGCCATATGAAATACAATGTTTTCTGCAATGCTGTAAGACAGTTTTTAATGTGTTAGAAGTTATATGCAAAAAAACTTATGTTAGGACTTCAATGATCAAGATTGTCAGTTTACAGCTTTCTGAGTCCAGTAATGTTGAAATAGTGCTTTTGTTCAAATGAAGTGAAATCAAGCCCAAATCTGCTCAAAAGCTTGTCTCTCTATTAGAGAAAGCTGTTTCATTCAATATTCAGTGCAAATCTTGCCAAACTGAAACATGCTTATGTCTTATGAAATAAAATGTTTTCTGCAATGCTTTAAGACAGTTTTTAATGTGTTAGAAGTTATATGCACAAAAACTAATGTTAGGACTTCAATGATCAAGATTGTCAGTTTACAGCTTTCTGAGTCCAGTAATGTTGAAATAGTGCTTTTGTTCAAATGAAGTGAAATCAAGCCCAAATCTGCTCAAAAGCTTGTCTCTCTATTAGAGAAAGCTGTTTCATTCAATATTCAGTGCAAATCTTGCCAAACTGAAACATGCTTATGTCTTATGAAATAAAATGTTTTCTGCAATGCTGTAAGACAGTTTTTAATGTGTTAGAAGTTATATACACAAAAACTAATGTTAGGACTTCAATTATCAAGATTGTCAATTTGCAGCTTTCTGAGTCCAGTAATGTTGAAATAGTGCTTTTGTTCAAATGAAGTGAAATCAAGCCCAAATCTGCTCAAAAGCTTGTCTCTCTAATAGAGAAAGCTGTTTCATTCAGTATTCAGTGCAAATCTTACCAAACTGATAGATGCTTATGTCACATGAAATACAATATTTTCTGCAATGCTGTAAGACAGTTTTTAATGTGTTAGAAGTTATATGCACAAAAACTTATGTTAGGACTTCAATGATCAACATTGTCAGTTTACAGCTTTCTGAGTCCAGTAATGTTGAAATAGTGCTTTTGTTCAAATGAAGTGAAATCAAGCCCAAATCTGCTCAAAAGCTTGTCTCTCTATTAGAGAAAGCTGTTTCATTCAATATTCAGTGCAAATCTTGCCAAACTGAAACATGCTTATGTCTTATGAAATAAAATGTTTTCTGCAATGCTGTAAGAGAGTTTTTAATGTGTTAGAAGTTATATGCACAAAAACTTATGTTAGGACTTCAATGATCAAGATTGTCAGTTTACAGCTTTCTGAGTCCAGTAATGTTGAAATAGTGCTTTTGTTCAAATGAAGTGAAATCAAGCCCAAATCTGCTCAAAAGCTTGTCTCTCTATTAGAGAAAGCTGTTTCATTCAATATTCAGTGCAAATCTTGCCAAACTGAAACATGCTTATGTCTTATGAAATAAAATGTTTTCTGCAATGCTTTAAGACAGTTTTTAATGTGTTAGAAGTTATATGCACAAAAACTAATGTTAGGACTTCAATTATCAAGATTGTCAGTTTACAGCTTTCTGAGTCCAGTAATGTTGAAATAGTGCTTCTGTTCAAATGAAGTGAAATCAAGCCCAAATCTGCTCAAAAGCTTGTCTCTCTATTAGAGAAAGCTGTTTCATTCAATATTCAGTGCAAATCTTGCCAAACTGAAACATGCTTATGTCTTATGAAATAAAATGTTTTCTGCAATGCTGTAAGACAGTTTTTAATGTGTTAGAAGTTATATGCACAAAAACTAATGTTAGGACTTCAATTATCAAGATTGTCAGTTTACAGCTTTCTGAGTCCAGTAATGTTGAAATAGTGCTTCTGTTCAAATGAAGTGAAATCAAGCCCAAATCTGCTCAAAAGCTTGTCTCTCTATTAGAGAAAGCTGTTTCATTCAATATTCAGTGCAAATCTTGCCAAACTGATAGATGCCTATGCCATATTAAATACAATGTTTTCTGCAATGCTGTAAGACAGTTTTTAATGTGTTAGAAGTTATATACACAAAAACTAATGTTAGGACTTCAATGATCAAGATTGTCAGTTTACAGCTTTCTGAGTCCAGTAATGTTGAAATAGTGCTTTTGTTCAAATGAAGTGAAATCAAGCCCAAATCTGCTCAAAAGCTTGTCTCTCTATTAGAGAAAGCTGTTTCATTCAATATTCAGTGCAAATCTTGCCAAACTGAAACATGCTTATGTCTTATGAAATAAAATGTTTTCTGCAATGCTGTAAGACAGTTTTTAATGTGTTAGAAGTTATATACACAAAAACTAATGTTAGGACTTCAATTATCAAGATTGTCAATTTGCAGCTTTCTGAGTCCAGTAATGTTGAAATAGTGCTTTTGTTCAAATGAAGTGAAATCAAGCCCAAATCTGCTCAAAAGCTTGTCTCTCTATTAGAGAAAGCTGTTTCATTCAATATTCAGTGCAAATCTTGCCAAACTGAAACATGCTTATGTCTTATGAAATAAAATGTTTTCTGCAATGCTTTAAGACAGTTTTTAATGTGTTAGAAGTTATATGCACAAAAACTAATGTTAGGACTTCAATTATCAAGATTGTCAGTTTACAGCTTTCTGAGTCCAGTAATGTTGAAATAGTGCTTCTGTTCAAATGAAGTGAAATCAAGCCCAAATCTGCTCAAAAGCTTGTCTCTCTATTAGAGAAAGCTGTTTCATTCAATATTCAGTGCAAATCTTGCCAAACTGAAACATGCTTATGTCTTATGAAATAAAATGTTTTCTGCAATGCTGTAAGACAGTTTTTAATGTGTTAGAAGTTATATGCACAAAAACTAATGTTAGGACTTCAATTATCAAGATTGTCAGTTTACAGCTTTCTGAGTCCAGTAATGTTGAAATAGTGCTTCTGTTCAAATGAAGTGAAATCAAGCCCAAATCTGCTCAAAAGCTTGTCTCTCTATTAGAGAAAGCTGTTTCATTCAATATTCAGTGCAAATCTTGCCAAACTGATAGATGCCTATGCCATATTAAATACAATGTTTTCTGCAATGCTGTAAGACAGTTTTTAATGTGTTAGAAGTTATATACACAAAAACTAATGTTAGGACTTCAATGATCAAGATTGTCAGTTTACAGCTTTCTGAGTCCAGTAATGTTGAAATAGTGCTTTTGTTCAAATGAAGTGAAATCAAGCCCAAATCTGCTCAAAAGCTTGTCTCTCTATTAGAGAAAGCTGTTTCATTCAATATTCAGTGCAAATCTTGCCAAACTGAAACATGCTTATGTCTTATGAAATAAAATGTTTTCTGCAATGCTGTAAGACAGTTTTTAATGTGTTAGAAGTTATATACACAAAAACTAATGTTAGGACTTCAATTATCAAGATTGTCAATTTGCAGCTTTCTGAGTCCAGTAATGTTGAAATAGTGCTTTTGTTCAAATGAAGTGAAATCAAGCCCAAATCTGCTCAAAAGCTTGTCTCTCTAATAGAGAAAGCTGTTTCATTCAGTATTCAGTGCAAATCTTACCAAACTGATAGATGCTTATGTCACATGAAATACAATATTTTCTGCAATGCTGTAAGACAGTTTTTAATGTGTTAGAAGTTATATGCACAAAAACTTATGTTAGGACTTCAATGATCAACATTGTCAGTTTACAGCTTTCTGAGTCCAGTAATGTTGAAATAGTGCTTTTGTTCAAATGAAGTGAAATCAAGCCCAAATCTGCTCAAAAGCTTGTCTCTCTATTAGAGAAAGCTGTTTCATTCAATATTCAGTGCAAATCTTGCCAAACTGAAACATGCTTATGTCTTATGAAATAAAATGTTTTCTGCAATGCTGTAAGAGAGTTTTTAATGTGTTAGAAGTTATATGCACAAAAACTTATGTTAGGACTTCAATGATCAAGATTGTCAGTTTACAGCTTTCTGAGTCCAGTAATGTTGAAATAGTGCTTTTGTTCAAATGAAGTGAAATCAAGCCCAAATCTGCTCAAAAGCTTGTCTCTCTATTAGAGAAAGCTGTTTCATTCAATATTCAGTGCAAATCTTGCCAAACTGAAACATGCTTATGTCTTATGAAATAAAATGTTTTCTGCAATGCTGTAAGACAGTTTTTAATGTGTTAGAAGTTATATACACAAAAAACTAATGTTAGGACTTCAATTATCAAGATTGTCAGTTTACAGCTTTCTGAGTCCAGTAATGTTGAAATAGTGCTTTTGTTCAAATGAAGTGAAATCAAGCCCAAATCTGCTCAAAAGCTTGTCTCTCTAATAGAGAAAGCTGTTTCATTCAGTATTCAGTGCAAATCTTGCCAAACTGATAGATGCTTATGCCATATGAAATACAATGTTTTCTGCAATGCTGTAAGACAGTTTTTAATGTGTTAGAAGTTATATGCACAAAAACTTATATTAGGACTTCAATGATCAAGATTGTCAGTTTACAGCTTTCTGAGTCCAGTAATGTTGAAATAGTGCTTTTGTTCAAATGAAGTGAAATCAAGCCCAAATCTGCTCAAAAGCTTGTCCCTCTATTAGAGAAAGCTGTTTCATTCAATATTCAGTGCAAATCTTGCCAAACTGAAACATGCTTATGTCTTATGAAATAAAATGTTTTCTGCAATGCTGTAAGACAGTTTTTAATGTGTTAAAAGTTATATGCACAAAAACTAATGTTAGGACTTCAATGATCAAGATTGTCAGTTTACAGCTTTCTGAGTCCAGTAATGTTGAAATAGTGGTTCTGTTCAAATGAAGTGAAATTTAGCCCAAATCTGCTCAAAAGCTTGTCTCTTTATTAGAGAAAGCTGTTTCATTCAGTATTCAGTGCAAATCTTGCCAAACTGAAACATGCTTATGTCTTATGAAATAAAATGTTTTCTGCAATGCTGTAAGACAGTTTTTAATGTGTTAAAAGTTATATGCACAAAAACTTATGTTAGGACTTCAATGATCAAGATTGTCAGTTTACAGCTTTCTGAGTCCAGTAATGGTGAAATAGTGCTTTTGTTCAAATGAAGTGAAATCAAGCCCAAATCTGCTCAAAAGCTTGTCTCTCTATTAGAGAAAGCTGTTTCATTCAATATTCAGTGCAAATCTTGCCAAACTGACACATGCTTATGTCTTATGAAATAAAATGTTTTCTGCAATGCTGTAAGACAGTTTTTAATGTGTTAGAAGTTATATGCACAAAAACTTATGTTAAGACTTCAATGATCAAGATTGTCAGTTTACAGCTTTCTGAGTCCAGTAATGTTGAAATAGTGCTTTTGTTCAAATGAAGTGAAATCAAGCCCAAATCTGCTCAAAAGCTTGTCTCTCTATTAGAGAAAGCTGTTTCATTCAATATTCAGTGCAAATCTTGCCAAACTGAAAGATGCTTGTGCCTTATGAAATACAATGTTTTCTGCAATGCTGTAAGACAGTTTTTAATGTGTTAGAAGTTATATGCACAAAAACTTATGTTAGGACTTCAATGATCAAGATTGTCAGTTTACAGCTTTCTGAGTCCAGTAATGTTGAAATAGTGGTTCTGTTCAAATGAAGTGAAATCTAGCCCAAATCTGCTCAAAAGCTTGTCTCTCTATTAGAGAAAGCTGTTTCATTCAATATTCAGTGCAAATCTTGCCAAACTGAAACATGCTTATGTCTTATGAAATAAAATGTTTTCTGCAATGCTGTAAGACAGTTTTTAATGTGTTAGAAGTTATATGCACAAAAACTAATGTTAGGACTTCAATGATCAAGATTGTCAGTTTACAGCTTTCTGAGTCCAGTAATGTTGAAATAGTGCTTTTGTTCAAATGAAGTGAAATCAAGCCCAAATCTGCTCAAAAGCTTGTCTCTCTAACAGAGAAAGCTGTTTCATTCAGTATTCAGTGCAAATCTTGCCAAACTGATAGATGCCTATGCCATATTAAATACAATGTTTTCTGCAATGCTGTAAGACAGTTTTTAATGTGTTAGAAGTTATATACACAAAAAACTAATGTTAGGACTTCAATTATCAAGATTGTCAGTTTACAGCTTTCTGAGTCCAGTAATGTTGAAATAGTGCTTTTGTTCAAATGAAGTGAAATCAAGCCCAAATCTGCTCAAAAGCTTGTCTCTCTAATAGAGAAAGCTGTTTCATTCAATATTCAGTGCAAATCTTGCCAAACTGAAAGATGCTTATGCCTTATGAAATACAATGTTTTCTGCAATGCTGTAAGACAGTTTTTAATGTGTTAGAAGTTATATGCACAAAAACTTATGTTAGGACTTCAATGATCAAGATTGTCAGTTTACAGCTTTCTGAGTCCAGTAATGTTGAAATAGTGCCACTGTTCAAATGAAGTGAAATCAAGCCCAAATCTGCTCAAAAGCTTTTCTCTCTATTAGAGAAAGCTGTTTCATTCAATATTCAGTGCAAATCTTGCCAAACTGAAAGATGCTTATGCCATATGAAATACAATGTTTTCTGCAATGCTGTAAGACAGTTTTTAATGTGTTAGAAGTTATATGCACAAAAACTTATGTTAGGACTTCAATGATCAAGATTGTCAGTTTACAGCTTTCTGAGTCCAGTAATGTTGAAATAGTGCCTCTGTTCAAATGAAGTGAAATCAAGCCCAAATCTGCTCAAAAGCTTTTCTCTCTATTAGGGAAAGCTGTTTCATTCAATATTCAGTGCAAATCTTGCCAAACTGAAAGATGCTTATGCCTTATGAAATACAATGTTTTCTGCAATGCTGTAAGACAGTTTTTAATGTGTTAGAAGTTATATGCACAAAAACTTATGTTAGGACTTCAATGATCAAGATTGTCAGTTTACAGCTTTCTGAGTCCAGTAATGTTGAAATAGTGGTTCTGTTCAAATGAAGTGAAATTTAGCCCAAATCTGCTCAAAAGCTTGTCTCTTTATTAGAGAAAGCTGTTTCATTCAATATTCAGTGCAAATCTTGCCAAACTGAAACATGCTTATGTCTTATGAAATAAAATGTTTTCTGCAATGCTGTAAGACAGTTTTTAATGTGTTAGAAGTTATATACACAAAAACTAATGTTAGGACTTCAATTATCAAGATTGTCAGTTTACAGCTTTCTGAGTCCAGTAATGTTGAAATATTGCTTTTGTTCAAATGAAGTGAAATCAAGCCCAAATCTGCTCAAAAGCTTGTCTCTCTATTAGAGAAAGCTGTTTCATTCAATATTCAGTGCAAATCTTGCCAAACTGAAACATGCTTATGTCTAATGAAATAAAATGTTTTCTGCAATGCTGTAAGACAGTTTTTAATGTGTTAGAAGTTATATGCACAAAAACTTATGTTAGGACTTCAATGATCAAGATTGTCAGTTTACAGCTTTCTGAGTCCAGTAATGTTGAAATAGTGCTTTTGTTCAAATGAAGTGAAATCAAGCCCAAATCTGCTCAAAAGCTTGTCTCTCTATTAGAGAAAGCTGTTTCATTCAATATTCAGTGCAAATCTGGCCAAACTGAAACATGCTTATGTCTAATGAAATAAAATGTTTTCTGCAATGCTGTAAGACAGTTTTTAATGTGTTAGAAGTTATATGCACAAAAACTAATGTTAGGACTTCAATTATCAAGATTGTCAGTTTACAGCTTTCTGAGTCCAGTAATGTTGAAATAGTGCTTCTGTTCAAATGAAGTGAAATCAAGCCCAAATCTGCTCAAAAGCTTGTCTCTCTAATAGAGAAAGCTGTTTCATTCAGTATTCAGTGCAAATCTTGCCAAACTGATAAATGCTTATGCCATATGAAATACAATGGTTTCTGCAATGCTGTAAGACAGTTTTTAATGTGTTAGAAGTTATATACACAAAAACTAATGTTAGGACTTCAATTATCAAGATTGTCAGTTTACAGCTTTCTGAGTCCAGTAATGTTGAAATAGTGCTTTTGTTCAAATGAAGTGAAATCAAGCCCAAATCTGCTCAAAAGCATTTCTCTCTATTAGAGAAAGCTGTTTCATTCAGTATTCAGTGCAAATCTTGCCAAACGGATAGATGCTTATGCCTTATGAAATACAATGTTTTCTGCAAAGCTGTAAGACAGTTTTTAATGTGTTAGAAGTTATATGCACAATAACTTATTTTAGTACTTCAATGATCAAGATTGTCAGTTTACAGCTTTCTGAGTCCAGTAATGTTGAAATAGTGGTTCTGTTCAAATGAAGTGAAATCTAGCCCAAATCTGCTCAAAAGCTTGTCTCTTTATTAGAGAAAGCTGTTTCATTCAATATTCAGTGCAAATCTTGCCAAACTGAAACATGCTTATGTCTTATGAAATAAAATGTTTTCTGCAATGCTGTAAGACACTTTTTAATGTGTTAGAAGTTATATACACAAAAACTAATGTTATGACTTCAATTATCAAGATTGTCAGTTTACAGCTTTCTGAGTCCAGTAATGTTGAAATAGTGCTTTTGTTCAAATGAAGTGAAATCAAGCCCAAATCTGCTCAAAAGCTTGTCTCTCTAATAGAGAAAGCTGTTTCATTCAGTATTCAGTGCAAATCTTGCCAAACTGATAGATGCTTATGCCATATGAAATACAATGTTTTCTGCAATGCTGTAAGACAGTTTTTAATGTGTTAGAAGTTATATGCAAAAAAACTTATGTTAGGACTTCAATGATCAAGATTGTCAGTTTACAGCTTTCTGAGTCCAGTAATGTTGAAATAGTGCTTTTGTTCAAATTAAGTGAAATCAAGCCCAAATCTGCTCAAAAGCTTGTCTCTCTATTAGAGAAAGCTGTTTCATTCAATATTCAGTGCAAATCTTGCCAAACTGAAACATGCTTATGTCTTATGAAATAAAATGTTTTCTGCAATGCTTTAAGACAGTTTTTAATGTGTTAGAAGTTATATGCACAAAAACTAATGTTAGGACTTCAATTATCAAGATTGTCAGTTTACAGCTTTCTGAGTCCAGTAATGTTGAAATAGTGCTTCTGTTCAAATGAAGTGAAATCAAGCCCAAATCTGCTCAAAAGCTTGTCTCTCTATTAGAGAAAGCTGTTTCATTCAATATTCAGTGCAAATCTTGCCAAACTGAAACATGCTTATGTCTTATGAAATAAAATGTTTTCTGCAATGCTGTAAGACAGTTTTTAATGTGTTAGAAGTTATATGCTCAAAAACTAATGTTAGGACTTCAATGATCAAGATTGTCAGTTTACAGCTTTCTGAGTCCAGTAATGTTGAAATAGTGCTTCTGTTCAAATGAAGTGAAATCAAGCCCAAATCTGCTCAAAAGCTTGTCTCTCTATTAGAGAAAGCTGTTTCATTCAATATTCAGTGCAAATCTTGCCAAACTGATAGATGCCTATGCCATATTAAATACAATGTTTTCTGCAATGCTGTAAGACAGTTTTTAATGTGTTAGAAGTTATATACACAAAAACTAATGTTAGGACTTCAATGATCAAGATTGTCAGTTTACAGCTTTCTGAGTCCAGTAATGTTGAAATAGTGCTTTTGTTCAAATGAAGTGAAATCAAGCCCAAATCTGCTCAAAAGCTTGTCTCTCTATTAGAGAAAGCTGTTTCATTCAATATTCAGTGCAAATCTTGCCAAACTGAAACATGCTTATGTCTTATGAAATAAAATGTTTTCTGCAATGCTTTAAGACAGTTTTTAATGTGTTAGAAGTTATATGCACAAAAACTAATGTTAGGACTTCAATTATCAAGATTGTCAGTTTACAGCTTTCTGAGTCCAGTAATGTTGAAATAGTGCTTCTGTTCAAATTAAGTGAAATCAAGCCCAAATCTGCTCAAAAGCTTGTCTCTCTATTAGAGAAAGCTGTTTCATTCAATATTCAGTGCAAATCTTGCCAAACTGAAACATGCTTATGTCTTATGAAATAAAATGTTTTCTGCAATGCTGTAAGACAGTTTTTAATGTGTTAGAAGTTATATGCACAAAAACTAATGTTAGGACTTCAATTATCAAGATTGTCAGTTTACAGCTTTCTGAGTCCAGTAATGTTGAAATAGTGCTTCTGTTCAAATGAAGTGAAATCAAGCCCAAATCTGCTCAAAAGCTTGTCTCTCTATTAGAGAAAGCTGTTTCATTCAATATTCAGTGCAAATCTTGCCAAACTGATAGATGCCTATGCCATATTAAATACAATGTTTTCTGCAATGCTGTAAGACAGTTTTTAATGTGTTAGAAGTTATATACACAAAAACTAATGTTAGGACTTCAATGATCAAGATTGTCAGTTTACAGCTTTCTGAGTCCAGTAATGTTGAAATAGTGCTTTTGTTCAAATGAAGTGAAATCAAGCCCAAATCTGCTCAAAAGCTTGTCTCTCTATTAGAGAAAGCTGTTTCATTCAATATTCAGTGCAAATCTTGCCAAACTGAAACATGCTTATGTCTTATGAAATAAAATGTTTTCTGCAATGCTGTAAGACAGTTTTTAATGTGTTAGAAGTTATATACACAAAAACTAATGTTAGGACTTCAATTATCAAGATTGTCAATTTGCAGCTTTCTGAGTCCAGTAATGTTGAAATAGTGCTTTTGTTCAAATGAAGTGAAATCAAGCCCAAATCTGCTCAAAAGCTTGTCTCTCTATTAGAGAAAGCTGTTTCATTCAATATTCAGTGCAAATCTTGCCAAACTGAAACATGCTTATGTCTTATGAAATAAAATGTTTTCTGCAATGCTTTAAGACAGTTTTTAATGTGTTAGAAGTTATATGCACAAAAACTAATGTTAGGACTTCAATTATCAAGATTGTCAGTTTACAGCTTTCTGAGTCCAGTAATGTTGAAATAGTGCTTCTGTTCAAATGAAGTGAAATCAAGCCCAAATCTGCTCAAAAGCTTGTCTCTCTATTAGAGAAAGCTGTTTCATTCAATATTCAGTGCAAATCTTGCCAAACTGAAACATGCTTATGTCTTATGAAATAAAATGTTTTCTGCAATGCTGTAAGACAGTTTTTAATGTGTTAGAAGTTATATGCACAAAAACTAATGTTAGGACTTCAATTATCAAGATTGTCAGTTTACAGCTTTCTGAGTCCAGTAATGTTGAAATAGTGCTTCTGTTCAAATGAAGTGAAATCAAGCCCAAATCTGCTCAAAAGCTTGTCTCTCTATTAGAGAAAGCTGTTTCATTCAATATTCAGTGCAAATCTTGCCAAACTGATAGATGCCTATGCCATATTAAATACAATGTTTTCTGCAATGCTGTAAGACAGTTTTTAATGTGTTAGAAGTTATATACACAAAAACTAATGTTAGGACTTCAATGATCAAGATTGTCAGTTTACAGCTTTCTGAGTCCAGTAATGTTGAAATAGTGCTTTTGTTCAAATGAAGTGAAATCAAGCCCAAATCTGCTCAAAAGCTTGTCTCTCTATTAGAGAAAGCTGTTTCATTCAATATTCAGTGCAAATCTTGCCAAACTGAAACATGCTTATGTCTTATGAAATAAAATGTTTTCTGCAATGCTGTAAGACAGTTTTTAATGTGTTAGAAGTTATATACACAAAAACTAATGTTAGGACTTCAATTATCAAGATTGTCAATTTGCAGCTTTCTGAGTCCAGTAATGTTGAAATAGTGCTTTTGTTCAAATGAAGTGAAATCAAGCCCAAATCTGCTCAAAAGCTTGTCTCTCTAATAGAGAAAGCTGTTTCATTCAGTATTCAGTGCAAATCTTACCAAACTGATAGATGCTTATGTCACATGAAATACAATATTTTCTGCAATGCTGTAAGACAGTTTTTAATGTGTTAGAAGTTATATGCACAAAAACTTATGTTAGGACTTCAATGATCAACATTGTCAGTTTACAGCTTTCTGAGTCCAGTAATGTTGAAATAGTGCTTTTGTTCAAATGAAGTGAAATCAAGCCCAAATCTGCTCAAAAGCTTGTCTCTCTATTAGAGAAAGCTGTTTCATTCAATATTCAGTGCAAATCTTGCCAAACTGAAACATGCTTATGTCTTATGAAATAAAATGTTTTCTGCAATGCTGTAAGAGAGTTTTTAATGTGTTAGAAGTTATATGCACAAAAACTTATGTTAGGACTTCAATGATCAAGATTGTCAGTTTACAGCTTTCTGAGTCCAGTAATGTTGAAATAGTGCTTTTGTTCAAATGAAGTGAAATCAAGCCCAAATCTGCTCAAAAGCTTGTCTCTCTATTAGAGAAAGCTGTTTCATTCAATATTCAGTGCAAATCTTGCCAAACTGAAACATGCTTATGTCTTATGAAATAAAATGTTTTCTGCAATGCTGTAAGACAGTTTTTAATGTGTTAGAAGTTATATACACAAAAAACTAATGTTAGGACTTCAATTATCAAGATTGTCAGTTTACAGCTTTCTGAGTCCAGTAATGTTGAAATAGTGCTTTTGTTCAAATGAAGTGAAATCAAGCCCAAATCTGCTCAAAAGCTTGTCTCTCTAATAGAGAAAGCTGTTTCATTCAGTATTCAGTGCAAATCTTGCCAAACTGATAGATGCTTATGCTTGAATGAATACAATGTTTTCTGCAATGCTGTAAGACAGTTTTTAATGTGTTAGAAGTTATATGCACAAAAACTTATATTAGGACTTCAATGATCAAGATTGTCAGTTTACAGCTTTCTGAGTCCAGTAATGTTGAAATAGTGCTTTTGTTCAAATGAAGTGAAATCAAGCCCAAATCTGCTCAAAAGCTTGTCCCTCTATTAGAGAAAGCTGTTTCATTCAATATTCAGTGCAAATCTTGCCAAACTGAAACATGCTTATGTCTTATGAAATAAAATGTTTTCTGCAATGCTGTAAGACAGTTTTTAATGTGTTAAAAGTTATATGCACAAAAACTAATGTTAGGACTTCAATGATCAAGATTGTCAGTTTACAGCTTTCTGAGTCCAGTAATGTTGAAATAGTGGTTCTGTTCAAATGAAGTGAAATTTAGCCCAAATCTGCTCAAAAGCTTGTCTCTTTATTAGAGAAAGCTGTTTCATTCAGTATTCAGTGCAAATCTTGCCAAACTGAAACATGCTTATGTCTTATGAAATAAAATGTTTTCTGCAATGCTGTAAGACAGTTTTTAATGTGTTAAAAGTTATATGCACAAAAACTTATGTTAGGACTTCAATGATCAAGATTGTCAGTTTACAGCTTTCTGAGTCCAGTAATGGTGAAATAGTGCTTTTGTTCAAATGAAGTGAAATCAAGCCCAAATCTGCTCAAAAGCTTGTCTCTCTATTAGAGAAAGCTGTTTCATTCAATATTCAGTGCAAATCTTGCCAAACTGACACATGCTTATGTCTTATGAAATAAAATGTTTTCTGCAATGCTGTAAGACAGTTTTTAATGTGTTAGAAGTTATATGCACAAAAACTTATGTTAAGACTTCAATGATCAAGATTGTCAGTTTACAGCTTTCTGAGTCCAGTAATGTTGAAATAGTGCTTTTGTTCAAATGAAGTGAAATCAAGCCCAAATCTGCTCAAAAGCTTGTCTCTCTATTAGAGAAAGCTGTTTCATTCAATATTCAGTGCAAATCTTGCCAAACTGAAAGATGCTTGTGCCTTATGAAATACAATGTTTTCTGCAATGCTGTAAGACAGTTTTTAATGTGTTAGAAGTTATATGCACAAAAACTTATGTTAGGACTTCAATGATCAAGATTGTCAGTTTACAGCTTTCTGAGTCCAGTAATGTTGAAATAGTGGTTCTGTTCAAATGAAGTGAAATCTAGCCCAAATCTGCTCAAAAGCTTGTCTCTCTATTAGAGAAAGCTGTTTCATTCAATATTCAGTGCAAATCTTGCCAACTGAAACATGCTTATGTCTTATGAAATAAAATGTTTTCTGCAATGCTGTAAGACAGTTTTTAATGTGTTAGAAGTTATATGCACAAAAACTAATGTTAGGACTTCAATGATCAAGATTGTCAGTTTACAGCTTTCTGAGTCCAGTAATGTTGAAATAGTGCTTTTGTTCAAATGAAGTGAAATCAAGCCCAAATCTGCTCAAAAGCTTGTCTCTCTAACAGAGAAAGCTGTTTCATTCAGTATTCAGTGCAAATCTTGCCAAACTGATAGATGCCTATGCCATATTAAATACAATGTTTTCTGCAATGCTGTAAGACAGTTTTTAATGTGTTAGAAGTTATATACACAAAAAACTAATGTTAGGACTTCAATTATCAAGATTGTCAGTTTACAGCTTTCTGAGTCCAGTAATGTTGAAATAGTGCTTTTGTTCAAATGAAGTGAAATCAAGCCCAAATCTGCTCAAAAGCTTGTCTCTCTAATAGAGAAAGCTGTTTCATTCAATATTCAGTGCAAATCTTGCCAAACTGAAAGATGCTTATGCCTTATGAAATACAATGTTTTCTGCAATGCTGTAGGACAGTTTTTAATGTGTTAGAAGTTATATGCACAAAAACTTATGTTAGGACTTCAATGATCAAGATTGTCAGTTTACAGCTTTCTGAGTCCAGTAATGTTGAAATAGTGCCACTGTTCAAATGAAGTGAAATCAAGCCCAAATCTGCTCAAAAGCTTTTCTCTCTATTAGAGAAAGCTGTTTCATTCAATATTCAGTGCAAATCTTGCCAAACTGAAAGATGCTTATGCCATATGAAATACAATGTTTTCTGCAATGCTGTAAGACAGTTTTTAATGTGTTAGAAGTTATATGCACAAAAACTTATGTTAGGACTTCAATGATCAAGATTGTCAGTTTACAGCTTTCTGAGTCCAGTAATGTTGAAATAGTGCCTCTGTTCAAATGAAGTGAAATCAAGCCCAAATCTGCTCAAAAGCTTTTCTCTCTATTAGGGAAAGCTGTTTCATTCAATATTCAGTGCAAATCTTGCCAAACTGAAAGATGCTTATGCCTTATGAAATACAATGTTTTCTGCAATGCTGTAAGACAGTTTTTAATGTGTTAGAAGTTATATGCACAAAAACTTATGTTAGGACTTCAATGATCAAGATTGTCAGTTTACAGCTTTCTGAGTCCAGTAATGTTGAAATAGTGGTTCTGTTCAAATGAAGTGAAATTTAGCCCAAATCTGCTCAAAAGCTTGTCTCTTTATTAGAGAAAGCTGTTTCATTCAATATTCAGTGCAAATCTTGCCAAACTGAAACATGCTTATGTCTTATGAAATAAAATGTTTTCTGCAATGCTGTAAGACAGTTTTTAATGTGTTAGAAGTTATATACACAAAAACTAATGTTAGGACTTCAATTATCAAGATTGTCAGTTTACAGCTTTCTGAGTCCAGTAATGTTGAAATATTGCTTTTGTTCAAATGAAGTGAAATCAAGCCCAAATCTGCTCAAAAGCTTGTCTCTCTATTAGAGAAAGCTGTTTCATTCAATATTCAGTGCAAATCTTGCCAAACTGAAACATGCTTATGTCTAATGAAATAAAATGTTTTCTGCAATGCTGTAAGACAGTTTTTAATGTGTTAGAAGTTATATGCACAAAAACTTATGTTAGGACTTCAATGATCAAGATTGTCAGTTTACAGCTTTCTGAGTCCAGTAATGTTGAAATAGTGCTTTTGTTCAAATGAAGTGAAATCAAGCCCAAATCTGCTCAAAAGCTTGTCTCTCTATTAGAGAAAGCTGTTTCATTCAATATTCAGTGCAAATCTGGCCAAACTGAAACATGCTTATGTCTAATGAAATAAAATGTTTTCTGCAATGCTGTAAGACAGTTTTTAATGTGCTAGAAGTTATATGCACAAAAACTAATGTTAGGACTTCAATTATCAAGATTGTCAGTTTACAGCTTTCTGAGTCCAGTAATGTTGAAATAGTGCTTCTGTTCAAATGAAGTGAAATCAAGCCCAAATCTGCTCAAAAGCTTGTCTCTCTAATAGAGAAAGCTGTTTCATTCAGTATTCAGTGCAAATCTTGCCAAACTGATAAATGCTTATGCCATATGAAATACAATGGTTTCTGCAATGCTGTAAGACAGTTTTTAATGTGTTAGAAGTTATATACACAAAAACTAATGTTAGGACTTCAATTATCAAGATTGTCAGTTTACAGCTTTCTGAGTCCAGTAATGTTGAAATAGTGCTTTTGTTCAAATGAAGTGAAATCAAGCCCAAATCTGCTCAAAAGCATTTCTCTCTATTAGAGAAAGCTGTTTCATTCAGTATTCAGTGCAAATCTTGCCAAACGGATAGATGCTTATGCCTTATGAAATACAATGTTTTCTGCAAAGCTGTAAGACAGTTTTTAATGTGTTAGAAGTTATATGCACAATAACTTATTTTAGTACTTCAATGATCAAGATTGTCAGTTTACAGCTTTCTGAGTCCAGTAATGTTGAAATAGTGGTTCTGTTCAAATGAAGTGAAATCTAGCCCAAATCTGCTCAAAAGCTTGTCTCTTTATTAGAGAAAGCTGTTTCATTCAATATTCAGTGCAAATCTTGCCAAACTGAAACATGCTTATGTCTTATGAAATAAAATGTTTTCTGCAATGCTGTAAGACACTTTTTAATGTGTTAGAAGTTATATACACAAAAACTAATGTTATGACTTCAATTATCAAGATTGTCAGTTTACAGCTTTCTGAGTCCAGTAATGTTGAAATAGTGCTTTTGTTCAAATGAAGTGAAATCAAGCCCAAATCTGCTCAAAAGCTTGTCTCTCTAATAGAGAAAGCTGTTTCATTCAGTATTCAGTGCAAATCTTGCCAAACTGATAGATGCTTATGCCATATGAAATACAATGTTTTCTGCAATGCTGTAAGACAGTTTTTAATGTGTTAGAAGTTATATGCAAAAAAACTTATGTTAGGACTTCAATGATCAAGATTGTCAGTTTACAGCTTTCTGAGTCCAGTAATGTTGAAATAGTGCTTTTGTTCAAATTAAGTGAAATCAAGCCCAAATCTGCTCAAAAGCTTGTCTCTCTATTAGAGAAAGCTGTTTCATTCAATATTCAGTGCAAATCTTGCCAAACTGAAACATGCTTATGTCTTATGAAATAAAATGTTTTCTGCAATGCTTTAAGACAGTTTTTAATGTGTTAGAAGTTATATGCACAAAAACTAATGTTAGGACTTCAATTATCAAGATTGTCAGTTTACAGCTTTCTGAGTCCAGTAATGTTGAAATAGTGCTTCTGTTCAAATGAAGTGAAATCAAGCCCAAATCTGCTCAAAAGCTTGTCTCTCTATTAGAGAAAGCTGTTTCATTCAATATTCAGTGCAAATCTTGCCAAACTGAAACATGCTTATGTCTTATGAAATAAAATGTTTTCTGCAATGCTGTAAGACAGTTTTTAATGTGTTAGAAGTTATATGCACAAAAACTAATGTTAGGACTTCAATGATCAAGATTGTCAGTTTACAGCTTTCTGAGTCCAGTAATGTTGAAATAGTGCTTCTGTTCAAATGAAGTGAAATCAAGCCCAAATCTGCTCAAAAGCTTGTCTCTCTATTAGAGAAAGCTGTTTCATTCAATATTCAGTGCAAATCTTGCCAAACTGATAGATGCCTATGCCATATTAAATACAATGTTTTCTGCAATGCTGTAAGACAGTTTTTAATGTGTTAGAAGTTATATACACAAAAACTAATGTTAGGACTTCAATGATCAAGATTGTCAGTTTACAGCTTTCTGAGTCCAGTAATGTTGAAATAGTGCTTTTGTTCAAATGAAGTGAAATCAAGCCCAAATCTGCTCAAAAGCTTGTCTCTCTATTAGAGAAAGCTGTTTCATTCAATATTCAGTGCAAATCTTGCCAAACTGAAACATGCTTATGTCTTATGAAATAAAATGTTTTCTGCAATGCTGTAAGACAGTTTTTAATGTGTTAGAAGTTATATACACAAAAACTAATGTTAGGACTTCAATTATCAAGATTGTCAATTTGCAGCTTTCTGAGTCCAGTAATGTTGAAATAGTGCTTTTGTTCAAATGAAGTGAAATCAAGCCCAAATCTGCTCAAAAGCTTGTCTCTCTAATAGAGAAAGCTGTTTCATTCAGTATTTAGTGCAAATCTTACCAAACTGATAGATGCTTATGTCACATGAAATACAATATTTTCTGCAATGCTGTAAGACAGTTTTTAATGTGTTAGAAGTTATATGCACAAAAACTTATGTTAGGACTTCAATGATCAACATTGTCAGTTTACAGCTTTCTGAGTCCAGTAATGTTGAAATAGTGCTTTTGTTCAAATGAAGTGAAATCAAGCCCAAATCTGCTCAAAAGCTTGTCTCTCTATTAGAGAAAGCTGTTTCATTCAATATTCAGTGCAAATCTTGCCAAACTGAAACATGCTTATGTCTTATGAAATAAAATGTTTTCTGCAATGCTGTAAGAGAGTTTTTAATGTGTTAGAAGTTATATGCACAAAAACTTATGTTAGGACTTCAATGATCAAGATTGTCAGTTTACAGCTTTCTGAGTCCAGTAATGTTGAAATAGTGCTTTTGTTCAAATGAAGTGAAATCAAGCCCAAATCTGCTCAAAAGCTTGTCTCTCTATTAGAGAAAGCTGTTTCATTCAGTATTCAGTGCAAATCTTGCCAAACGGATAGATGCTTATGCCTTATGAAATACAATGTTTTCTGCAAAGCTGTAAGACAGTTTTTAATGTGTTAGAAGTTATATGCACAAAAACTTATGTTAGGACTTCAATGATCAAGATTGTCAGTTTACAGCTTTCTGAGTCCAGTAATGTTGAAATAGTGCCTCTGTTCAAATGAAGTGAAATCAAGCCCATATCTGCTCAAAAGCTTTTCTCTCTATTAGAGAAAGCTGTTTCATTCAATATTCAGTGCAAATCTTGCCAAACTGAAAGATGCTTATGCCTTATGAAATACAATGTTTTCTGCAATGCTGTAAGACAGTTTTTAATGTGTTAGAAGTTATATGCACAAAAACTTATGTTAGGACTTCAATGATCAAGATTGTCAGTTTACAGCTTTCTGAGTCCAGTAATGTTGAAATAGTGCCACTGTTCAAATGAAGTGAAATCAAGCCCAAATCTGCTCAAAAGCTTTTCTCTCTATTAGAGAAAGCTGTTTCATTCAATATTCAGTGCAAATCTTGCCAAACTGAAAGATGCTTATGCCATATGAAATACAATGTTTTCTGCAATGCTGTAAGACAGTTTTTAATGTGTTAGAAGTTATATGCACAAAAACTTATGTTAGGACTTCAATGATCAAGATTGTCAGTTTACAGCTTTCTGAGTCCAGTAATGTTGAAATAGTGCCTCTGTTCAAATGAAGTGAAATCAAGCCCAAATCTGCTCAAAAGCTTTTCTCTCTATTAGAGAAAGCTGTTTCATTCAATATTCAGTGCAAATCTTGCCAAACTGAAAGATGCTTATGCCTTATGAAATACAATGTTTTCTGCAATGCTGTAAGACAGTTTTTAATGTGTTAGAAGTTATATGCACAAAAACTTATGTTAGGACTTCAATGATCAAGATTGTCAGTTTACAGCTTTCTGAGTCCAGTAATGTTGAAATAGTGGTTCTGTTCAAATGAAGTGAAATTTAGCCCAAATCTGCTCAAAAGCTTGTCTCTTTATTAGAGAAAGCTGTTTCATTCAATATTCAGTGCAAATCTTGCCAAACTGAAACATGCTTATGTCTTATGAAATAAAATGTTTTCTGCAATGCTGTAAGACAGTTTTTAATGTGTTAGAAGTTATATACACAAAAACTAATGTTAGGACTTCAATTATCAAGATTGTCAGTTTACAGCTTTCTGAGTCCAGTAATGTTGAAATATTGCTTTTGTTCAAATGAAGTGAAATCAAGCCCAAATCTGCTCAAAAGCTTGTCTCTCTAATAGAGAAAGCTGTTTCATTCAGTATTCAGTGCAAATCTTACCAAACTGATAGATGCTTATGCCACATGAAATACAATGTTTTCTGCAATGCTGTAAGACAGTTTTTAATGTGTTAAAAGTTATATGCACAAAAACTTATGTTAGGACTTCAATGATCAAGATTGTCAGTTTACAGCTTTCTGAGTCCAGTAATGGTGAAATAGTGCTTTAGTTCAAATGAAGTGAAATCAAGCCCAAATCTGCTCAAAAGCTTGTCTCTCTATTAGAGAAAGCTGTTTCATTCAATATTCAGTGCAAATCTTGCCAAACTGACACATGCTTATGTCTTATGAAATAAAATGTTTTCTGCAATGATGTAAAGACAGTTTTTAATGTGTTAGAAGTTATATGCACAAAAACTAATGTTAGGACTTCAATTATCAAGATTGTCAGTTTACAGCTTTCTGAGACCAGTAATGTTGAAATAGTGCTTCTGTTCAAATGAAGTGAAATCAAGCCCAAATCTGCTCAAAAGCTTGTCTCTCTAATAGAGAAAGCTGTTTCATTCAGTATTCAGTGCAAATCTTGCCAAACTGATAGATGCTTATGCCATATGAAATACAATGTTTTCTGCAATGCTGTAAGACAGTTTTTAATGTGTTAGAAGTTATATGCACAAAAACTTATGTTAGGACTTCAATGATCAAGATTGTCAGTTTACAGCTTTCTGAGTCCAGTAATGTTGAAATTGTGCTTTTGTTCAAATGAAGTGAAATCAAGCCCAAATCTGCTCAAAAGCTTGTCTCTCTATTAGAGAAAGCTGTTTCATTCAATATTCAGTGCAAATCTTGCCAAACTGAAAGATGCTTGTGCCTTATGAAATACAATGTTTTCTGCAATGCTGTAAGACAGTTTTTAATGTGTTAGAAGTTATATGCACAAAAACTTATGTTAGGACTTCAATGATCAAGATTGTCAGTTTACAGCTTTCTGAGTCCAGTAATGTTGAAATAGTGGTTCTGTTCAAATGAAGTGAAATCTAGCCCAAATCTGCTCAAAAGCTTGTCTCTCTATTAGAGAAAGCTGTTTCATTCAATATTCAGTGCAAATCTTGCCAAACTGAAACATGCTTATGTCTTATGAAATAAAATGTTTTCTACAATGCTGTAAGACAGTTTTTAATGTGTTAGAAGTTATATACACAAAAGCTAATGTTAGGACTTCAATTATCAAGATTGTCAGTTTACAGCTTTCTGAGTCCAGTAATGTTGAAATAGTGCTTTTGTTCAAATGAAGTGAAATCAAGCCCAAATCTGCTCAAAAGCTTGTCTCTCTAACAGAGAAAGCTGTTTCATTCAGTATTCAGTGCAAATCTTGCCAAACTGATAGATGCCTATGCCATATTAAATACAATGTTTTCTGCAATGCTGTAAGACAGTTTTTAATGTGTTAGAAGTTATATACACAAAAACTAATGTTAGGACTTCAATTATCAAGATTGTCAGTTTACAGCTTTCTGAGTCCAGTAATGTTGAAATAGTGCTTTTGTTCAAATGAAGTGAAATCAAGCCCAAATCTGCTCAAAAGCGTTTCTCTCTATTAGAGAAAGCAGTTTCATTCAGTATTCAGTGCAAATCTTGCCAAACGGATAGATGCTTATGCCTTATGAAATACAATGTTTTCTGCAAAGCTGTAAGACAGTTTTTAATGTGTTAGAAGTTATATGCACAAAAACTTATGTTAGTACTTCAATGATCAAGATTGTCAGTTTACAGCTTTCTGAGTCCAGTAATGTTGAAATAGTGGTTCTGTTCAAATGAAGTGAAATCTAGCCCAAATCTGCTCAAAAGCTTGTCTCTTTATTAGAGAAAGCTGTTTCATTCAATATTCAGTGCAAATCTTACCAAACTGAAACATGCTTATGTCTTATGAAATAAAATGTTTTCTGCAATGCTGTAAGACAGTTTTTAATGTGTTAGAAGTTATATACACAAAAAACTAATGTTAGGACTTCAATTATCAAGATTGTCAGTTTACAGCTTTCTGAGTCCAGTAATGTTGAAATAGTGCTTTTGTTCAAATGAAGTGAAATCAAGCCCAAATCTGCTCAAAAGCTTGTCTCTCTAATAGAGAAAGCTGTTTCATTCAGTATTCAGTGCAAATCTTGCCAAACTGATAGATGCTTATGCCATATGAAATACAATGTTTTCTGCAATGCTGTAAGACAGTTTTTAATGTGTTAGAAGTTATATGCACAAAAACTTATGTTAGGACTTCAATGATCAAGATTGTCAGTTTACAGCTTTCTGAGTCCAGTAATGTTTAAATAGTGCTTTTGTTCAAATGAAGTGAAATCAAGCCCAAATATGCTCAAAAGCTTGTCTCTCTATTAGAGAAAGCTGTTTCATTCAATATTCAGTGCAAATCTTGCCAAACTGAAACATGCTTATGTCTTATGAAATAAAATGTTTTCTGCAATGCTGTAAGACAGTTTTTAATGTGTTAGAAGTTATATGCACAAAAACTAATGTTAGGACTTCAATGATCAAGATTGTCAGTTTACAGCTTTCTGAGTCCAGTAATGTTGAAATAGTGCTTTTGTTCAAATGAAGTGAAATCAAGCCCAAATCTGCTCAAAAGCTTGTCTCTCTAATAGAGAAAGCTGTTTCATTCAGTATTCAGTGCAAATCTTGACAAATTGATAGATGCCTATGCCATATTAAATACAATGTTTTCTGCAATGCTGTAAGACAGTTTTTAATGTGTTAGAAGTTATATACACAAAAACTAATGTTAGGACTTCAATGATCAAGATTGTCAGTTTACAGTTTTCTGAGTCCAGTAATGTTGAAATAGTGCTTTTGTTCAAATGAAGTGAAATCAAGCCCAAATCTGCTCAAAAGCTTGTCTCTCTAATAGAGAAAGCTGTTTCATTCAGTATTCAGTGCAAATCTTGCCAAACTGATAGATGCTTATGCCATATTAAATACAATGTTTTCTGCAATGCTGTAAGACAGTTTTTAATGTGTTAGAAGTTATATACACAAAAACTAATGTTAGGACTTCAATTATCAAGATTGTCAGTTTACAGCTTTCTGAGTCCAGTAATGTTGAAATAGTGCTTTTGTTCAAATGAAGTGAAATCAAGCCCAAATCTGCTCAAAAGCGTTTCTCTCTATTAGAGAAAGCTGTTTCATTCAGTATTCAGTGCAAATCTTGCCAAACGGATAGATGCTTATGCCTTATGAAATACAATGTTTTCTGCAAAGCTGTAAGACAGTTTTTAATGTGTTAGAAGTTATATGCACAAAAACTTATGTTAGGACTTCAATGATCAAGATTGTCAGTTTACAGCTTTCTGAGTCCAGTAATGTTGAAATAGTGCCTCTGTTCAAATGAAGTGAAATCAAGCCCATATCTGCTCAAAAGCTTTTCTCTCTATTAGAGAAAGCTGTTTCATTCAATATTCAGTGCAAATCTTGCCAAACTGAAAGATGCTTATGCCTTATGAAATACAATGTTTTCTGCAATGCTGTAAGACAGTTTTTAATGTGTTAGAAGTTATATGCACAAAAACTTATGTTAGGACTTCAATGATCAAGATTGTCAGTTTACAGCTTTCTGAGTCCAGTAATGTTGAAATAGTGCCACTGTTCAAATGAAGTGAAATCAAGCCCAAATCTGCTCAAAAGCTTTTCTCTCTATTAGAGAAAGCTGTTTCATTCAATATTCACTGCAAATCTTGCCAAACTGAAAGATGCTTATGCCATATGAAATACAATGTTTTCTGCAATGCTGTAAGACAGTTTTTAATGTGTTAGAAGTTATATGCACAAAAACTTATGTTAGGACTTCAATGATCAAGATTGTCAGTTTACAGCTTTCTGAGTCCAGTAATGTTGAAATAGTGCCTCTGTTCAAATGAAGTGAAATCAAGCCCAAATCTGCTCAAAAGCTTTTCTCTCTATTAGAGAAAGCTGTTTCATTCAATATTCAGTGCAAATCTTGCCAAACTGATAGATGCTTATGCCATATGAAATACAATGTTTTCTGCAATGCTGTAAGACAGTTTTTAATGTGTTAGAAGTTATATGCACAAAAACTTATGTTAGGACTTCAATGATCAAGATTGTCAGTTTACAGCTTTCTGAGTCCAGTAATGTTGAAATAGTGCCTCTGTTCAAATGAAGTGAAATCAAGCCCATTATCTGCTCAAAAGCTTTTCTCTCTAGTAGAGAAAGCTGTTTCATTCAATATTCAGTGCAAATCTTGCCAAACTGATAGATGCCTATGCCATATTAAATACAATGTTTTCTGCAATGCTGTAAGACAGTTTTTAATGTGTTAGAAGTTAAATACACAAAAACTAATGTTAGGATTTCAAAGATCAAGATTGTCAGTTTACAGCTTTCTGAGTCCAGTAATGTTGAAATAGTGCTTTTGTTCAAATGAAGTGAAATCAAGCCCAAATCTGCTCAAAAGCTTGTCTCTCTATTAGAGAAAGCTGTTTCA
Source organism: Carassius gibelio (assembly GCF_023724105.1). Lineage (NCBI taxonomy): Eukaryota > Metazoa > Chordata > Actinopteri > Cypriniformes > Cyprinidae > Carassius > Carassius gibelio. The sequence continues at coordinate 10,466,666 of NC_068397.1, read as the reverse complement.
TTCAATATTCAGTGCAAATCTTGCCAAACTGAAACATGCTTATGTCTTATGAAATAAAATGTTTTCTGCAATGCTGTAAGACAGTTTTTAATGTGTTAGAAGTTATATACACAAAAACTAATGTGAGGACTTCAATTATCAAGATTGTCAATTTGCAGCTTTCTGAGTCCAGTAATGTTGAAATAGTGCTTTTGTTCAAATGAAGTGAAATCAAGCCCAAATCTGCTCAAAAGCTTGTCTCTCTAATAGAGAAAGCTGTTTCATTCAGTATTCAGTGCAAATCTTACCAAACTGATAGATGCTTATGTCACATGAAATACAATATTTTCTGCAATGCTGTAAGACAGTTTTTAATGTGTTAGAAGTTATATGCACAAAAACTTATGTTAGGACTTCAATGATCAAGATTGTCAGTTTACAGCTTTCTGAGTCCAGTAATGTTGAAATAGTGCTTTTGTTCAAATGAAGTGAAATCAAGCCCAAATCTGCTCAAAAGCTTGTCTCTCTATTAGAGAAAGCTGTTTCATTCAATATTCAGTGCAAATCTTGCCAAACTGAAACATGCTTATGTCTTATGAAATAAAATGTTTTCTGCAATGCTGTAAGACAGTTTTTAATGTGTTAGAAGTTATATACACAAAAACTAATGTTAGGACTTCAATTATCAAGATTGTCAGTTTACAGCTTTCTGAGTCCAGTAATGTTGAAATAGTGCTTTTGTTCAAATGAAGTGAAATCAAGCCCAAATCTGCTCAAAAGCTTTTCTCTCTAATAGATAAAGCTGTTTCATTCAGTATTCAGTGCAAATCTTGCCAATCTGATAGATGCTTATGCCTTATGAAGTACAATGTTTTCTGCAATGCTGTAAGACAGTTTTTAATGTGTTAGAAGTTATATGCACAAAAACTTATGTTAGGACTTCAATGATCAAGATTGTCAGTTTACAGCTTTCTGAGTCCAGTAATGGTGAAATAGTGCTTTTGTTCAAATGAAGTGAAATCTAGCCAAATCTGCTCAAAAGCTTGTCTCTCTATTAGAGAAAGCTGTTTCATTTAATATTCAGTGCAAATCTTGCCAAACTGACACATGCTTATGTCTTATGAAATAAAATGTTTTCTGCAATGCTGTAAGACAGTTTTTAATGTGTTAGAAGTTATATGCACAAAAACTCATGTTAGGACTTCAATGATCAAGATTGTCAGTTTACAGCTTTCTGAGTCCTGTAATGTTGAAATAGTGTTTCTGTTCAAATGAAGTGAAATCAAGCCCAAATCTGCTCAAAAGCTTGTCTCTCTAATAGAGAAAGCTGTTTCATTCAGTATTCAGTGCAAATCTTGCCAAACTGATAGATGCTTATGCCATATGAAATACAATGTTTTCTGCAATGCTGTAAGACAGTTTTTAATGTGTTAGAAGTTATATACACAAAAACTAATGTTAGGACTTCAATTATCAAGATTGTCAGTTTACAGCTTTCTGAGTCCAGTAATGTTGAAATAGTGTTTCTGTTCAAATGAAGTGAAATCAAGCCCAAATCTGCTCAAAAGCTTGTCTCTCTAATAGAGAAAGCTGTTTCATTCAGTATTCAGTGCAAATCTTGCCAAACTGATAGATGCTTATGCCATATGAAATACAATGTTTTCTGCAATGCTGTAAGACAGTTTTTAATGTGTTAGAAGTTATATACACAAAAACTTATGTTAGGACTTCAATGATCAAGATTGTCAGTTTACAGCTTTCTGAGTCCAGTAATGCTGAAATAGTGCTTCTGTTCAAATGAAGTGAAATCTAGCCAAATCTGCTCAAAAGCTTGTCTCTCTATTAGAGAAAGCTGTTTCATTCAGTATTCAGTGCAAATCTTGCCAAACTGATAGATGCTTATGCCTTATGAAATACAATGTTTTCTGCAATGCTGTAAGACAGTTTTTAATGTGTTAGAAGTTATATACACAAAAACTAATGTTAGGACTTCAATGATCAAGATTGTCAGTTTACAGCTTTCTGAGTCCAGTAATGTTGAAATAGTGCTTTTGTTCAAATGAAGTGAAATCAAGCCCAAATCTGCTCAAAAGCTTGTCCCTCTATTAGAGAAAGCTGTTTCATTCAATATTCAGTGCAAATCTTGCCAAACTGAAACATGCTTATGTCTTATGAAATAAAATGTTTTCTGCAATGCTGTAAGACAGTTTTTAATGTGTTAGAAGTTATATGCACAAAAACTAATGTTAGGACTTCAATGATCAAGATTGTCAGTTTACAGCTTTCTGAGTCCAGTAATGTTGAAATAGTGGTTCTGTTCAAATGAAGTGAAATCTAGCCCAAATCTGCTCAAAAGCTTGTCTCTTTATTAGAGAAAGCTGTTTCATTCAATATTCAGTGCAAATCTTGCCAAACTGAAACATGCTTATGTCTTATGAAATAAAATGTTTTCTGCAATGCTGTAAGACAGTTTTTAATGTGTTAGAAGTTATATACACAAAAACTAATGTTAGGACTTCAATTATCAAGATTGTCAGTTTACAGCTTTCTGAGTCCAGTAATGTTGAAATAGTGCTTTTGTTCAAATGAAGTGAAATCAAGCCCAAATCTGCTCAAAAGCTTGTCTCTCTAATAGAGAAAGCTGTTTCATTCAGTATTCAGTGCAAATCTTACCAAACTGATAGATGCTTATGCCACATGAAATACAATGTTTTCTGCAATGCTGTAAGACAGTTTTTAATGTGTTAGAAGTTATATGCACAAAAACTTATGTTAGGACTTCAATGATCAAGATTGTCAGTTTACAGCTTTCTGAGTCCAGTAATGGTGAAATAGTGGTTCTGTTCAAATGAAGTGAAATCTAGCCCAAATCTGCTCAAAAGCTTGTCTCTTTATTAGAGAAAGCTGTTTCATTCAATATTCAGTGCAAATCTTGCCAAACTGAAACATGCTTATGTCTTATGAAATAAAATGTTTTCTGCAATGCTGTAAGACAGTTTTTAATGTGTTAGAAGTTATATACACAAAAACTAATGTTAGGACTTCAATTATCAAGATTGTCAGTTTACAGCTTTCTGAGTCCAGTAATGTTGAAATAGTGCTTTTGTTCAAATGAAGTGAAATCAAGCCCAAATCTGCTCAAAAGCTTGTCTCTCTAATAGAGAAAGCTGTTTCATTCAGTATTCAGTGCAAATCTTACCAAACTGATAGATGCTTATGCCACATGAAATACAATGTTTTCTGCAATGCTGTAAGACAGTTTTTAATGTGTTAGAAGTTATATGCACAAAAACTTATGTTAGGACTTCAATGATCAAGATTGTCAGTTTACAGCTTTCTGAGTCCAGTAATGGTGAAATAGTGCTTTTGTTCAAATGAAGTGAAATCAAGCCCAAATCTGCTCAAAAGCTTGTCTCTCTATTAGAGAAAGCTGTTTCATTCAATATTCAGTGCAAATCTTGCCAAACTGACACATGCTTATGTCTTATGAAATAAAATGTTTTCTGCAATGCTGTAAGAAAGTTTTTAATGTGTTAGAAGTTATATGCACAAAAGCTTATGTTAGGACTTCAATGATCAAGATTGTCAGTTTACAGCTTTCTGAGTCCAGTAATGCTGAAATAGTGTTTCTGTTCAAATGAAGTGAAATTAAGCCCAAATCTGCTCAAAAGCTTGTCTCTCTATTAGAGAAAGCTGTTTCATTCAGTATTCAGTGCAAATCTTGCCAAACTGATAGATGCTTATGCCTTATGAAATACAATGTTTTCTGCAATGCTGTAAGACAGTTTTTAATGTGTTAGAAGTTATATACACAAAAACTAATGTTAGGACTTCAATGATCAAGATTGTCAGTTTACAGCTTTCTGAGTCCAGTAATGTTGAAATAGTGTTTCTGTTCAAATTAAGTGAAATCAAGCCCAAATCTGCTCAAAAGCTTGTCTCTCTATTAGATAAAGCTGTTTCATTCAGTATTCAGTGCAAATCTTGCCAAACTGATAGATGCTTATGACATATGAAATACAATGTTTTCTGCAATGCTGTAAGACAGTTTTTAATGTGTTAGAAGTTATATGCATAAAAACTTATGTTAGGACTTCAATGATCAAGATTGTCAGTTTACAGCTTTCTGAGTCCAGTAATGCTGAAATAGTGTTTCTGTTCAAATGAAGTGAAATTAAGCCCAAATCTGCTCAAAAGCTTGTCTCTCTAATAGAGAAAGCTGTTTCATTCAGTATTTAGTGCAAATCTTGCCATACTGAAACATGCTTATGCCATATGAAATACAATGTTTTCTGCAATGCTGTAAGACAGTTTTTAATGTGTTAGAAGTTATATGCACAAAAACTTATGTTAGGACTTCAATGATCAAGATTGTCAGTTTACAGCATTCAGTTTACAGCTTTCTGACTCAGACTCAGCTTTCTGAGTCCAGTAATGCTGAAATAGTGCTTCTGTTCAAATGAAGTGAAATCTAGCCCAAATCTGCTCAAAAGCTTGTCTCTCTATTAGAGAAAGCTGTTTCATTCAGTATTCAGTGCAAATCTTGCCAAACTGATAGATGCTTATGCCTTATGAAGTACAATGTTTTCTGCAATGCTGTAAGACAGTTTTTAATGTGTTAGAAGTTATATGCACAAAAACTAATGTTAGGACTTCAATGATCAAGATTGTCAGTATACAGCTTTCTGAGTCCAGTAATGTTGAAATAGTGTTTCTGTTCAAATGAAGCGAAATCTAGCCCAAATCTGCTCAAAAGCTTGTCTCTCTATTAGAGAAAGCTGTTTCATTCAGTATTCAGTGCAAATCTTGCCAAACTGATAGATGCTTATGCCATATGAAATACAATGTTTTCTGCAATGCTGTAAGACAGTTTTTAATGTGTTAGAAGTTATATGCACAAAAACTTATGTTAGGACTTCAATGATCAAGATTGTCAGTTTACAGCTTTCTGAGTCCAGTAATGTTGAAATAGTGCTTTTGTTCAAATGAAGTGAAATCAAGCCCAAATCTGCTCAAAAGCTTGTCTCTCTAACAGAGAAAGCTGTTTCATTCAGTATTCAGTGCAAATCTTGCCAAACTGATAGATGCCTATGCCATATTAAATACAATGTTTTCTGCAATGCTGTAAGACAGTTTTTAATGTGTTAGAAGTTATATACACAAAAACTAATGTTAGGACTTCAATTATCAAGATTGTCAGTTTACAGCTTTCTGAGTCCAGTAATGTTGAAATAGTGCTTTTGTTCAAATGAAGTGAAATCAAGCCCAAATCTGCTCAAAAGCGTTTCTCTCTATTAGAGAAAGCAGTTTCATTCAGTATTCAGTGCAAATCTTGCCAAACGGATAGATGCTTATGCCTTATGAAATACAATGTTTTCTGCAAAGCTGTAAGACAGTTTTTAATGTGTTAGAAGTTATATGCACAAAAACTTATGTTAGTACTTCAATGATCAAGATTGTCAGTTTACAGCTTTCTGAGTCCAGTAATGTTGAAATAGTGGTTCTGTTCAAATGAAGTGAAATCTAGCCCAAATCTGCTCAAAAGCTTGTCTCTTTATTAGAGAAAGCTGTTTCATTCAATATTCAGTGCAAATCTTACCAAACTGAAACATGCTTATGTCTTATGAAATAAAATGTTTTCTGCAATGCTGTAAGACAGTTTTTAATGTGTTAGAAGTTATATACACAAAAAACTAATGTTAGGACTTCAATTATCAAGATTGTCAGTTTACAGCTTTCTGAGTCCAGTAATGTTGAAATAGTGCTTTTGTTCAAATGAAGTGAAATCAAGCCCAAATCTGCTCAAAAGCTTGTCTCTCTAATAGAGAAAGCTGTTTCATTCAGTATTCAGTGCAAATCTTGCCAAACTGATAGATGCTTATGCCATATGAAATACAATGTTTTCTGCAATGCTGTAAGACAGTTTTTAATGTGTTAGAAGTTATATGCACAAAAACTTATGTTAGGACTTCAATGATCAAGATTGTCAGTTTACAGCTTTCTGAGTCCAGTAATGTTTAAATAGTGCTTTTGTTCAAATGAAGTGAAATCAAGCCCAAATATGCTCAAAAGCTTGTCTCTCTATTAGAGAAAGCTGTTTCATTCAATATTCAGTGCAAATCTTGCCAAACTGAAACATGCTTATGTCTTATGAAATAAAATGTTTTCTGCAATGCTGTAAGACAGTTTTTAATGTGTTAGAAGTTATATGCACAAAAACTAATGTTAGGACTTCAATGATCAAGATTGTCAGTTTACAGCTTTCTGAGTCCAGTAATGTTGAAATAGTGCTTTTGTTCAAATGAAGTGAAATCAAGCCCAAATCTGCTCAAAAGCTTGTCTCTCTAATAGAGAAAGCTGTTTCATTCAGTATTCAGTGCAAATCTTGACAAATTGATAGATGCCTATGCCATATTAAATACAATGTTTTCTGCAATGCTGTAAGACAGTTTTTAATGTGTTAGAAGTTATATACACAAAAACTAATGTTAGGACTTCAATGATCAAGATTGTCAGTTTACAGTTTTCTGAGTCCAGTAATGTTGAAATAGTGCTTTTGTTCAAATGAAGTGAAATCAAGCCCAAATCTGCTCAAAAGCTTGTCTCTCTAATAGAGAAAGCTGTTTCATTCAGTATTCAGTGCAAATCTTGCCAAACTGATAGATGCTTATGCCATATTAAATACAATGTTTTCTGCAATGCTGTAAGACAGTTTTTAATGTGTTAGAAGTTATATACACAAAAACTAATGTTAGGACTTCAATTATCAAGATTGTCAGTTTACAGCTTTCTGAGTCCAGTAATGTTGAAATAGTGCTTTTGTTCAAATGAAGTGAAATCAAGCCCAAATCTGCTCAAAAGCGTTTCTCTCTATTAGAGAAAGCTGTTTCATTCAGTATTCAGTGCAAATCTTGCCAAACGGATAGATGCTTATGCCTTATGAAATACAATGTTTTCTGCAAAGCTGTAAGACAGTTTTTAATGTGTTAGAAGTTATATGCACAAAAACTTATGTTAGGACTTCAATGATCAAGATTGTCAGTTTACAGCTTTCTGAGTCCAGTAATGTTGAAATAGTGCCTCTGTTCAAATGAAGTGAAATCAAGCCCATATCTGCTCAAAAGCTTTTCTCTCTATTAGAGAAAGCTGTTTCATTCAATATTCAGTGCAAATCTTGCCAAACTGAAAGATGCTTATGCCTTATGAAATACAATGTTTTCTGCAATGCTGTAAGACAGTTTTTAATGTGTTAGAAGTTATATGCACAAAAACTTATGTTAGGACTTCAATGATCAAGATTGTCAGTTTACAGCTTTCTGAGTCCAGTAATGTTGAAATAGTGCCACTGTTCAAATGAAGTGAAATCAAGCCCAAATCTGCTCAAAAGCTTTTCTCTCTATTAGAGAAAGCTGTTTCATTCAATATTCACTGCAAATCTTGCCAAACTGAAAGATGCTTATGCCATATGAAATACAATGTTTTCTGCAATGCTGTAAGACAGTTTTTAATGTGTTAGAAGTTATATGCACAAAAACTTATGTTAGGACTTCAATGATCAAGATTGTCAGTTTACAGCTTTCTGAGTCCAGTAATGTTGAAATAGTGCCTCTGTTCAAATGAAGTGAAATCAAGCCCAAATCTGCTCAAAAGCTTTTCTCTCTATTAGAGAAAGCTGTTTCATTCAATATTCAGTGCAAATCTTGCCAAACTGATAGATGCTTATGCCATATGAAATACAATGTTTTCTGCAATGCTGTAAGACAGTTTTTAATGTGTTAGAAGTTATATGCACAAAAACTTATGTTAGGACTTCAATGATCAAGATTGTCAGTTTACAGCTTTCTGAGTCCAGTAATGTTGAAATAGTGCCTCTGTTCAAATGAAGTGAAATCAAGCCCATTATCTGCTCAAAAGCTTTTCTCTCTAGTAGAGAAAGCTGTTTCATTCAATATTCAGTGCAAATCTTGCCAAACTGATAGATGCCTATGCCATATTAAATACAATGTTTTCTGCAATGCTGTAAGACAGTTTTTAATGTGTTAGAAGTTAAATACACAAAAACTAATGTTAGGATTTCAAAGATCAAGATTGTCAGTTTACAGCTTTCTGAGTCCAGTAATGTTGAAATAGTGCTTTTGTTCAAATGAAGTGAAATCAAGCCCAAATCTGCTCAAAAGCTTGTCTCTCTATTAGAGAAAGCTGTTTCATTCAATATTCAGTGCAAATCTTGCCAAACTGAAACATGCTTATGTCTTATGAAATAAAATGTTTTCTGCAATGCTGTAAGACAGTTTTTAATGTGTTAGAAGTTATATACACAAAAACTAATGTGAGGACTTCAATTATCAAGATTGTCAATTTGCAGCTTTCTGAGTCCAGTAATGTTGAAATAGTGCTTTTGTTCAAATGAAGTGAAATCAAGCCCAAATCTGCTCAAAAGCTTGTCTCTCTAATAGAGAAAGCTGTTTCATTCAGTATTCAGTGCAAATCTTACCAAACTGATAGATGCTTATGTCACATGAAATACAATATTTTCTGCAATGCTGTAAGACAGTTTTTAATGTGTTAGAAGTTATATGCACAAAAACTTATGTTAGGACTTCAATGATCAAGATTGTCAGTTTACAGCTTTCTGAGTCCAGTAATGTTGAAATAGTGCTTTTGTTCAAATGAAGTGAAATCAAGCCCAAATCTGCTCAAAAGCTTGTCTCTCTATTAGAGAAAGCTGTTTCATTCAATATTCAGTGCAAATCTTGCCAAACTGAAACATGCTTATGTCTTATGAAATAAAATGTTTTCTGCAATGCTGTAAGACAGTTTTTAATGTGTTAGAAGTTATATACACAAAAACTAATGTTAGGACTTCAATTATCAAGATTGTCAGTTTACAGCTTTCTGAGTCCAGTAATGTTGAAATAGTGCTTTTGTTCAAATGAAGTGAAATCAAGCCCAAATCTGCTCAAAAGCTTTTCTCTCTAATAGATAAAGCTGTTTCATTCAGTATTCAGTGCAAATCTTGCCAATCTGATAGATGCTTATGCCTTATGAAGTACAATGTTTTCTGCAATGCTGTAAGACAGTTTTTAATGTGTTAGAAGTTATATGCACAAAAACTTATGTTAGGACTTCAATGATCAAGATTGTCAGTTTACAGCTTTCTGAGTCCAGTAATGGTGAAATAGTGCTTTTGTTCAAATGAAGTGAAATCTAGCCAAATCTGCTCAAAAGCTTGTCTCTCTATTAGAGAAAGCTGTTTCATTTAATATTCAGTGCAAATCTTGCCAAACTGACACATGCTTATGTCTTATGAAATAAAATGTTTTCTGCAATGCTGTAAGACAGTTTTTAATGTGTTAGAAGTTATATGCACAAAAACTCATGTTAGGACTTCAATGATCAAGATTGTCAGTTTACAGCTTTCTGAGTCCTGTAATGTTGAAATAGTGTTTCTGTTCAAATGAAGTGAAATCAAGCCCAAATCTGCTCAAAAGCTTGTCTCTCTAATAGAGAAAGCTGTTTCATTCAGTATTCAGTGCAAATCTTGCCAAACTGATAGATGCTTATGCCATATGAAATACAATGTTTTCTGCAATGCTGTAAGACAGTTTTTAATGTGTTAGAAGTTATATACACAAAAACTAATGTTAGGACTTCAATTATCAAGATTGTCAGTTTACAGCTTTCTGAGTCCAGTAATGTTGAAATAGTGTTTCTGTTCAAATGAAGTGAAATCAAGCCCAAATCTGCTCAAAAGCTTGTCTCTCTAATAGAGAAAGCTGTTTCATTCAGTATTCAGTGCAAATCTTGCCAAACTGATAGATGCTTATGCCATATGAAATACAATGTTTTCTGCAATGCTGTAAGACAGTTTTTAATGTGTTAGAAGTTATATACACAAAAACTTATGTTAGGACTTCAATGATCAAGATTGTCAGTTTACAGCTTTCTGAGTCCAGTAATGCTGAAATAGTGCTTCTGTTCAAATGAAGTGAAATCTAGCCAAATCTGCTCAAAAGCTTGTCTCTCTATTAGAGAAAGCTGTTTCATTCAGTATTCAGTGCAAATCTTGCCAAACTGATAGATGCTTATGCCTTATGAAATACAATGTTTTCTGCAATGCTGTAAGACAGTTTTTAATGTGTTAGAAGTTATATACACAAAAACTAATGTTAGGACTTCAATGATCAAGATTGTCAGTTTACAGCTTTCTGAGTCCAGTAATGTTGAAATAGTGCTTTTGTTCAAATGAAGTGAAATCAAGCCCAAATCTGCTCAAAAGCTTGTCCCTCTATTAGAGAAAGCTGTTTCATTCAATATTCAGTGCAAATCTTGCCAAACTGAAACATGCTTATGTCTTATGAAATAAAATGTTTTCTGCAATGCTGTAAGACAGTTTTTAATGTGTTAGAAGTTATATGCACAAAAACTAATGTTAGGACTTCAATGATCAAGATTGTCAGTTTACAGCTTTCTGAGTCCAGTAATGTTGAAATAGTGGTTCTGTTCAAATGAAGTGAAATCTAGCCCAAATCTGCTCAAAAGCTTGTCTCTTTATTAGAGAAAGCTGTTTCATTCAATATTCAGTGCAAATCTTGCCAAACTGAAACATGCTTATGTCTTATGAAATAAAATGTTTTCTGCAATGCTGTAAGACAGTTTTTAATGTGTTAGAAGTTATATACACAAAAACTAATGTTAGGACTTCAATTATCAAGATTGTCAGTTTACAGCTTTCTGAGTCCAGTAATGTTGAAATAGTGCTTTTGTTCAAATGAAGTGAAATCAAGCCCAAATCTGCTCAAAAGCTTGTCTCTCTAATAGAGAAAGCTGTTTCATTCAGTATTCAGTGCAAATCTTACCAAACTGATAGATGCTTATGCCACATGAAATACAATGTTTTCTGCAATGCTGTAAGACAGTTTTTAATGTGTTAGAAGTTATATGCACAAAAACTTATGTTAGGACTTCAATGATCAAGATTGTCAGTTTACAGCTTTCTGAGTCCAGTAATGGTGAAATAGTGGTTCTGTTCAAATGAAGTGAAATCTAGCCCAAATCTGCTCAAAAGCTTGTCTCTTTATTAGAGAAAGCTGTTTCATTCAATATTCAGTGCAAATCTTGCCAAACTGAAACATGCTTATGTCTTATGAAATAAAATGTTTTCTGCAATGCTGTAAGACAGTTTTTAATGTGTTAGAAGTTATATACACAAAAACTAATGTTAGGACTTCAATTATCAAGATTGTCAGTTTACAGCTTTCTGAGTCCAGTAATGTTGAAATAGTGCTTTTGTTCAAATGAAGTGAAATCAAGCCCAAATCTGCTCAAAAGCTTGTCTCTCTAATAGAGAAAGCTGTTTCATTCAGTATTCAGTGCAAATCTTACCAAACTGATAGATGCTTATGCCACATGAAATACAATGTTTTCTGCAATGCTGTAAGACAGTTTTTAATGTGTTAGAAGTTATATGCACAAAAACTTATGTTAGGACTTCAATGATCAAGATTGTCAGTTTACAGCTTTCTGAGTCCAGTAATGGTGAAATAGTGCTTTTGTTCAAATGAAGTGAAATCAAGCCCAAATCTGCTCAAAAGCTTGTCTCTCTATTAGAGAAAGCTGTTTCATTCAATATTCAGTGCAAATCTTGCCAAACTGACACATGCTTATGTCTTATGAAATAAAATGTTTTCTGCAATGCTGTAAGAAAGTTTTTAATGTGTTAGAAGTTATATGCACAAAAGCTTATGTTAGGACTTCAATGATCAAGATTGTCAGTTTACAGCTTTCTGAGTCCAGTAATGCTGAAATAGTGTTTCTGTTCAAATGAAGTGAAATTAAGCCCAAATCTGCTCAAAAGCTTGTCTCTCTATTAGAGAAAGCTGTTTCATTCAGTATTCAGTGCAAATCTTGCCAAACTGATAGATGCTTATGCCTTATGAAATACAATGTTTTCTGCAATGCTGTAAGACAGTTTTTAATGTGTTAGAAGTTATATACACAAAAACTAATGTTAGGACTTCAATGATCAAGATTGTCAGTTTACAGCTTTCTGAGTCCAGTAATGTTGAAATAGTGTTTCTGTTCAAATTAAGTGAAATCAAGCCCAAATCTGCTCAAAAGCTTGTCTCTCTATTAGATAAAGCTGTTTCATTCAGTATTCAGTGCAAATCTTGCCAAACTGATAGATGCTTATGACATATGAAATACAATGTTTTCTGCAATGCTGTAAGACAGTTTTTAATGTGTTAGAAGTTATATGCATAAAAACTTATGTTAGGACTTCAATGATCAAGATTGTCAGTTTACAGCTTTCTGAGTCCAGTAATGCTGAAATAGTGTTTCTGTTCAAATGAAGTGAAATTAAGCCCAAATCTGCTCAAAAGCTTGTCTCTCTAATAGAGAAAGCTGTTTCATTCAGTATTTAGTGCAAATCTTGCCATACTGAAACATGCTTATGCCATATGAAATACAATGTTTTCTGCAATGCTGTAAGACAGTTTTTAATGTGTTAGAAGTTATATGCACAAAAACTTATGTTAGGACTTCAATGATCAAGATTGTCAGTTTACAGCATTCAGTTTACAGCTTTCTGACTCAGACTCAGCTTTCTGAGTCCAGTAATGCTGAAATAGTGCTTCTGTTCAAATGAAGTGAAATCTAGCCCAAATCTGCTCAAAAGCTTGTCTCTCTATTAGAGAAAGCTGTTTCATTCAGTATTCAGTGCAAATCTTGCCAAACTGATAGATGCTTATGCCTTATGAAGTACAATGTTTTCTGCAATGCTGTAAGACAGTTTTTAATGTGTTAGAAGTTATATGCACAAAAACTAATGTTAGGACTTCAATGATCAAGATTGTCAGTATACAGCTTTCTGAGTCCAGTAATGTTGAAATAGTGTTTCTGTTCAAATGAAGCGAAATCTAGCCCAAATCTGCTCAAAAGCTTGTCTCTCTATTAGAGAAAGCTGTTTCATTCAGTATTCAGTGCAAATCTTGCCAAACTGATAGATGCTTATGCCATATGAAATACAATGTTTTCTGCAATGCTGTAAGACAGTTTTTAATGTGTTAGAAGTTATATGCACAAAAACTTATGTTAGGACTTCAATGATCAAGATTGTCAGTTTACAGCTTTCTGAGTCCAGTAATGCTGAAATAGTGTTTCTGTTCAAATGAAGTGATATCAAGCCCAAATCTGCTCAAAAGCTTGTCTCTCTATTAGAGAAAGCTGTTTCATTCAGTATTCAGTGCAAATCTTGCCATACTGAAACATGCTTATGCCATATGAAATACAATGTTTTCTGCAATGCTGTAAGACAGTTTTTAATGTGTTAGAAGTTATATGCACAAAAACTTATGTTAGGACTTCAATGATCAAGATTGTCAGTTTACAGCTTTCTGAGTCCAGTAATGCTGAAATAGTGCTTCTGTTCAAATGAAGTGAAATCAAGCCCAAATCTGCTCAAAAGCTTGTCCCTCTATTAGAGAAAGCTGTTTCATTCAATATTCAGTGCAAATCTTGCCAAACTGAAACATGCTTATGTCTTATGAAATAAAATGTTTTCTGCAATGCTGTAAGACAGTTTTTAATGTGTTAGAAGTTATATGCACAAAAACTAATGTTAGGACTTCAATGATCAAGATTGTCAGTTTACAGCTTTCTGAGTCCAGTAATGTTGAAATAGTGGTTCTGTTCAAATGAAGTGAAATCTAGCCCAAACCTGCTCAAAAGCTTGTCTCTTTATTAGAGAAAGCTGTTTCATTCAATATTCAGTGCAAATCTTGCCAAACTGAAACATGCTTATGTCTTATGAAATAAAATGTTTTCTGCAATGCTGTAAGACAGTTTTTAATGTGTTAGAAGTTATATACACAAAAACTAATGTTAGGACTTCAATTATCAAGATTGTCAGTTTACAGCTTTCTGAGTCCAGTAATGTTGAAATAGTGCTTTTGTTCAAATGAAGTGAAATCAAGCCCAAATCTGCTCAAAAGCTTGTCTCTCTAATAGAGAAAGCTGTTTCATTCAGTATTCAGTGCAAATCTTACCAAACTGATAGATGCTTATGCCACATGAAATACAATGTTTTCTGCAATGCTGTAAGACAGTTTTTAATGTGTTAGAAGTTATATGCACAAAAACTTATGTTAGGACTTCAATGATCAAGATTGTCAGTTTACAGCTTTCTGAGTCCAGTAATGGTGAAATAGTGGTTCTGTTCAAATGAAGTGAAATCTAGCCCAAATCTGCTCAAAAGCTTGTCTCTTTATTAGAGAAAGCTGTTTCATTCAATATTCAGTGCAAATCTTGCCAAACTGAAACATGCTTATGTCTTATGAAATAAAATGTTTTCTGCAATGCTGTAAGACAGTTTTTAATGTGTTAGAAGTTATATACACAAAAACTAATGTTAGGACTTCAATTATCAAGATTGTCAGTTTACAGCTTTCTGAGTCCAGTAATGTTGAAATAGTGCTTTTGTTCAAATGAAGTGAAATCAAGCCCAAATCTGCTCAAAAGCTTGTCTCTCTAATAGAGAAAGCTGTTTCATTCAGTATTCAGTGCAAATCTTACCAAACTGATAGATGCTTATGCCACATGAAATACAATGTTTTCTGCAATGCTGTAAGACAGTTTTTAATGTGTTAGAAGTTATATGCACAAAAACTTATGTTAGGACTTCAATGATCAAGATTGTCAGTTTACAGCTTTCTGAGTCCAGTAATGGTGAAATAGTGCTTTTGTTCAAATGAAGTGAAATCAAGCCCAAATCTGCTCAAAAGCTTGTCTCTCTATTAGAGAAAGCTGTTTCATTCAATATTCAGTGCAAATCTTGCCAAACTGACACATGCTTATGTCTTATGAAATAAAATGTTTTCTGCAATGCTGTAAGAAAGTTTTTAATGTGTTAGAAGTTATATGCACAAAAGCTTATGTTAGGACTTCAATGATCAAGATTGTCAGTTTACAGCTTTCTGAGTCCAGTAATGCTGAAATAGTGTTTCTGTTCAAATGAAGTGAAATTAAGCCCAAATCTGCTCAAAAGCTTGTCTCTCTATTAGAGAAAGCTGTTTCATTCAGTATTCAGTGCAAATCTTGCCAAACTGATAGATGCTTATGCCTTATGAAATACAATGTTTTCTGCAATGCTGTAAGACAGTTTTTAATGTGTTAGAAGTTATATACACAAAAACTAATGTTAGGACTTCAATGATCAAGATTGTCAGTTTACAGCTTTCTGAGTCCAGTAATGTTGAAATAGTGTTTCTGTTCAAATTAAGTGAAATCAAGCCCAAATCTGCTCAAAAGCTTGTCTCTCTATTAGATAAAGCTGTTTCATTCAGTATTCAGTGCAAATCTTGCCAAACTGATAGATGCTTATGACATATGAAATACAATGTTTTCTGCAATGCTGTAAGACAGTTTTTAATGTGTTAGAAGTTATATGCATAAAAACTTATGTTAGGACTTCAATGATCAAGATTGTCAGTTTACAGCTTTCTGAGTCCAGTAATGCTGAAATAGTGTTTCTGTTCAAATGAAGTGAAATTAAGCCCAAATCTGCTCAAAAGCTTGTCTCTCTAATAGAGAAAGCTGTTTCATTCAGTATTTAGTGCAAATCTTGCCATACTGAAACATGCTTATGCCATATGAAATACAATGTTTTCTGCAATGCTGTAAGACAGTTTTTAATGTGTTAGAAGTTATATGCACAAAAACTTATGTTAGGACTTCAATGATCAAGATTGTCAGTTTACAGCATTCAGTTTACAGCTTTCTGACTCAGACTCAGCTTTCTGAGTCCAGTAATGCTGAAATAGTGCTTCTGTTCAAATGAAGTGAAATCTAGCCCAAATCTGCTCAAAAGCTTGTCTCTCTATTAGAGAAAGCTGTTTCATTCAGTATTCAGTGCAAATCTTGCCAAACTGATAGATGCTTATGCCTTATGAAGTACAATGTTTTCTGCAATGCTGTAAGACAGTTTTTAATGTGTTAGAAGTTATATGCACAAAAACTAATGTTAGGACTTCAATGATCAAGATTGTCAGTATACAGCTTTCTGAGTCCAGTAATGTTGAAATAGTGTTTCTGTTCAAATGAAGCGAAATCTAGCCCAAATCTGCTCAAAAGCTTGTCTCTCTATTAGAGAAAGCTGTTTCATTCAGTATTCAGTGCAAATCTTGCCAAACTGATAGATGCTTATGCCATATGAAATACAATGTTTTCTGCAATGCTGTAAGACAGTTTTTAATGTGTTAGAAGTTATATGCACAAAAACTTATGTTAGGACTTCAATGATCAAGATTGTCAGTTTACAGCTTTCTGAGTCCAGTAATGCTGAAATAGTGTTTCTGTTCAAATGAAGTGATATCAAGCCCAAATCTGCTCAAAAGCTTGTCTCTCTATTAGAGAAAGCTGTTTCATTCAGTATTCAGTGCAAATCTTGCCATACTGAAACATGCTTATGCCATATGAAATACAATGTTTTCTGCAATGCTGTAAGACAGTTTTTAATGTGTTAGAAGTTATATGCACAAAAACTTATGTTAGGACTTCAATGATCAAGATTGTCAGTTTACAGCTTTCTGAGTCCAGTAATGCTGAAATAGTGCTTCTGTTCAAATGAAGTGAAATCTAGCCAAATCTGCTCAAAAGCTTGTCTCTCTATTAGAGAAAGCTGTTTCATTCAGTATTCAGTGCAAATCTTGCCAATCTGATAGATGCTTATGCCATATGAAATACAATGTTTTCTGCAATGCTGTAAGACAGTTTTTAATGTGTTAGAAGTTATATACACAAAAACTAATGTTAGGACTTCAATGATCAAGATTGTCAGTATACAGCTTTCTGAGTCCAGTAATGTTGAAATAGTGTTTCTGTTCAAATGAAGTGAAATCTAGCCCAAATCTACTCAAAAGCTTGTCTCTCTATTAGAGAAAGCTGTTTCATTCAGTATTCAGTGCAAATCTTGCCAAACTGATAGATGCTTATGCCATATGAAATACAATGTTTTCTGCAATGCTGTAAGACAGTTTTTAATGTGTTAGAAGTTATATGCACAAAAACTTATGTTAGGACTTCAATGATCAAGATTGTCAGTTTACAGCTTTCTGAGTCCAGTAATGCTGAAATAGTGGTCTGTTCAAATGAAGTGAAATCAAGCCCCAATCTGCTCAAATGCTTGTCTCTCTAATAGAGAAAGCTGTTTCATTCAGTATTCAGTGCAAATCTTGCCATACTGAAACATGCTTATGCCATATGAAATACAATGTTTTCTGCAATGCTGTAAGACAGTTTTTAATGTGTTAGAAGTTATATGCACAAAAACTTATGTTAGGACTTCAATGATCAAGATTGTCAGTTTACAGCTTTCTGAGTCCAGTAATGCTGAAATAGTGCTTCTGTTCAAATGAAGTGAAATCTAGCCAAATCTGCTCAAAAGCTTGTCTCTCTATTAGAGAAAGCTGTTTCATTCAGTATTCAGTGCAAATCTTGCCAATCTGATAGATGCTTATGCCTTATGAAGTACAATGTTTTCTGCAATGCTGTAAGACAGTTTTTAATGTGTTAGAAGTTATATGCACAAAAACTCATGTTAGGACTTCAATGATCAAGATTGTCAGTTTACAGCTTTCTGAGTCCTGTAATGTTCAAATAGTGTTTCTGTTCAAATGAAGTGAAATCAAGCCCAAATCTGCTCAAAAGCTTGTCTCTCTAATAGAGAAAGCTGTTTCATTCAGTATTCAGTGCAAATCTTGCCAAACTGATAGATGCTTATGCCATATGAAATACAATGTTCCTCTTCGGGAACTCGAGCTGCGTCGATCGCATTTGGGGAACGCCTTTGGCAAGAACAACTCTGAATATCGTGTGCAATCAGTTCAATGGAAGAGCGTGACGTCACGGACGGGGTGACGTAGCGACCAGGAAGCTATAAAGGCACGTGCCACGCAGCTGGCTTCAGCTTCGCGTCTTTCAGCAAGCGCTCTGTGTGTGCATGTTCTTAAGTCTGTCTTGTAAGTCTTATTTACTGTTGTCTGTCCAGTATCATTAGACTACGATGCCTGAGTCTAAAGCTAAGACGAGACATTTGAAGGGCGAAACCAAA
Source organism: Carassius gibelio (assembly GCF_023724105.1). Classification (NCBI taxonomy): domain Eukaryota; kingdom Metazoa; phylum Chordata; class Actinopteri; order Cypriniformes; family Cyprinidae; genus Carassius; species Carassius gibelio. The sequence goes on along the minus strand of NC_068397.1, from coordinate 10,448,578 downwards.
TCGCGCTATAAACTGTGTGTTCCTCCATGCCAGCGCTACATCACGGCTGGGGACACACATGATTTATGCGTGGTTTGCCTGGGATCGGAGCACGCTGAGTCGGCTCTCGAGGGAGCCGACTGCCCGCATTGTGAACGATTGCCAATGCGGGCGCTTCGATCCCGGAGGGCTCTCTTCGAGGAGGGAGCCTTCGCCAGCGTTCCCCGCGGCTCTGGCCCTGCTTCTGCTGAGGCAGAGCGGCTGCTGCACTCGTGGGGTTCGCAGGTAGATCTGGCAGAGGGAATGGAGACGGGCACGTCCTTATCTCCTTCCTCATCTGCTAGATCTGGCGCCCAAACCCTGGGATCGGAAGCACGCTCGTCGGTTTCTTCCGCCCAGGGCGAGGGGTCGACACTCCACCTCTCTTCGTCTGATGAGGTGGATGTGGAGACAGTTGGCAGGGATTCGCCACCCCTTTCGCCCCAGTATGAGGAGCTGCTGGAGGTGGTTACTCGCGCAGTCGAGAAGTTAAAAATAGACTGGCCCCCACAAAAATCACATGAACCGCAGAGAAGTAAATTAGATGAGCGGTATCTCAGGCCCAGACAACCACCTCCAGCCCGGAGCCTTCCCTTTTTTCCCGACCTCCATGATGAGATAGCGAGGTCGTGGAAACACCCATATTCCACCCGTCTTTTCGGCCCTGATTCGCAGTATTATGGGAATGTGACAGGGCTCGATGAGCGTGGTTACAGAGCGATGCCACGGTTTGAACAGACGCTTGCGGGCTATCTGTCACCCGGTTCGGCGTCGTCTCTGAAGGCTCCGGCCTTGCCTACTAAAGCATTAAGAACGACATCAGGGTTAGTGGGCAAGGGCTATGTGGCAGCAGGTCAGGCAGGGGCGTGCCTTCACACCATGGCCGTCCTTCAAGCATATCAGGCCGACCTGTTGAGAGATGTAGACGAGGGAGAGGGGATCAAGTCCGACGATATTGCAGAGCTTAGACGGACCGCTGATCTCTCCCTCCGCGCCACCAAAGAGACCGCTCGCGCAATTGGGCGGTCTATGGCAGCCTTGGTGGCCGCGGAGAGGCATTTATGGCTGAACCTGTCCCAAATTAAAGACCGTGACAGGTTCTGCCTCCTGGACGCCCCGCTCCAAGCCTCGGGCCTGTTCGGCGACACAGTCAATACTGTCGTCGACAGGTTCCAGGAGGCCCGTAAACAGGCGGCGGCGTTCCAGAGTTTCCTCCCTCGTCGCTCTTGTGGGTTATCTGGACGGGAGATACCCACGCCACTAGCAGGCTCCTCATACCGCGAGGCTCAAAAGCAGAGCGTCGCCACTCGTGCTCCCCCACGCCGGGACCGAGGGTCTAAGTCGGGGGCTCCTAGATTAAAATCAGACCTTCGTACTATTATCGAAGCTAGGAAGTCATCGACAAAGAGGTCCTGACGCCATGCTACCAGTGACCTCGAGGGTAGCCCCTACGGGGTCAGAGCGGTTCCCACCTCAGTATACGGTGCCCGCCTCTCCCCGTTACCCTCCGGAGGCCGGTCTGCCAACCCTGCCAGTGTTTCAGGGCGCAGCGGTCCCCCGCGAGCGTCCCTCCCAGTTATTTCCGCCCGTGAGCGTAGCAGAGCTGGGAAGCTCGCCTCCCCTTCGGGGGCCTCTTACACCAGAGATCAGTCTCGAGAGACTGATTCCCTTAGTACATTTTCGAGCAGCGTGGAAACTTCTGCCAAATGTTTCTCAATGGGTCCTGCACACAGTAGAAAGAGGCTACGCTATTCAATTCGGCCGTCCACCGCCGAAATTCAATGGGGTTACACCGACAGTCGTCGGCCCCCAGCAGGCTCTGGTTATGGAACAAGAAGTGAATACCCTATTAAGGAAGGAGGCCATCGAGGTGGTCCCTCCTCTAGACAGGGAATCCGGGTTCTACAGCCGGTATTTCATAGTTCCAAAGAAGGATGGGGGGTTGCGTCCGATCTTAGACCTACGTCAGTTAAACCTCTCAGTTATGTCACTGAAGTTCAAAATGCTTACTGTCAAACAGGTTGTAGCTCAAATCAGATCCGAGGACTGGTTTGTCACGATAGATCTCAAAGACGCATACTTCCACATATCCATCCTTCCACAACACAGGAAGTTTCTGAGGTTCGCTTTCGGGGGCAAAGCTTATCAATATCGAGTACTTCCATTCGGCCTTGCACTCTCACCCCGCACATTCACGAAGTGTGTAGATGCGGCTCTGGTACCCCTCCGTATGCAGGGCATCCGCATTCTAAATTATATCGACGATTGGTTGATCTTAGCTCAATCAGAGCAGATGGCGGTTCGACATCGAGATGTCGTTCTCGCACACATGGGGGAGCTGGGTTTGAGACTGAATGCCAAGAAGAGTGTACTTTCTCCAGTTCAGAGAACCACCTATCTAGGCGTAGTATGGGATTCGACCACGATGCAGGCACGTATGTCTCCTGCTCGGATCGAGTCGATCCTCACATCAGTCAAGAGAGTCAGAGAAGGCCAGTCACTCACTGTGAAGCAGTTTCAGAGACTGTTAGGGCTCATGGCAGCTGCGTCCAACGTGATACCTTTTGGTCTCCTGCACATGAGGCCCCTTCAGTGGTGGCTCAAGACCAAGGGGTTTTCCCCGAGGGGAAATCCTTTCCGAACTATTCAGGTCACGCGGAGATGCCTTCGTGCCTTAGACATATGGAAGAAACCTTGGTTCTTGAATCAGGGCCCGGTGCTGGGAGCTCTTGGTCGCCGTGTAACGCTAGCGACAGATGCGTCCCTCACCGGTTGGGGTGCGGTCATGAGTGGCCACCCTGCCCGCGGTCTGTGGAGCGGTCGTCATCTGACATGGCACATCAATTGTCTAGAAATGCTAGCAGTGTATCAAGCTTTAAAATATTTCCTCCCAGACCTGAGAGGCTGTCATGTGTTAGTGCGCACCGACAACACAGCGGTAGTCTCTTATATCAATCACCAGGGGGGTCTGCGTTCACGCCCCTTGTACAAGCTGGTGTACCAGATCCTCCTGTGGTCCCAGGGCAAACTCCTCTCGTTAAGAGCAGTGTATATTCCTGGGCGATTGAATGTGGGAGCAGACATGCTGTCGAGACAGGGGCCAAGGCCCGGGGAATGGATGCTCCATCCCGAGGTGGTGAAGCAGATATGGCAGATATTTGGCAAAGCTCAGGTGGACCTCTTCGCGACTCGAGAGACATCGCAATGTCCCCTCTGGTTCTCTCTAGTTCACCCAGCTCCACTGGGACTAGATGCCATGGCACAGACTTGGCCGAGGCTTCGTCTGTATGCCTTTCCCCCCATCGCTCTGCTCCCGGGAGTTCTGGCGAGAGTACGCCGGGACGGGGTCCGTCTGTTGTTAGTAGCCCCGTTCTGGCCTGGCCGAGTATGGTTCGCAGATCTGATTTCTCTCCTCGACGGCTCTCCATGGCAGATTCCGATCAGGACAGATCTACTCTCTCAGGCGCAGGGCAAAATAATTCACCCTCGCCCGGAGTTGTGGAAGCTGTGGGTGTGGCCCCTGAGGGGGCACATCTGTTAGCAGCTGGTCTCTCAAACGAGGTTGTTGAGACCCTACTCCAATCCAGAGCTCCCTCTACGAGGAAACTGTACGCCCTGAAGTGGAAACTCTTCACTTCATGGTGCAGAGATCGCCACCTTGACCCTGTTAACTGCCCAGTTGGTACAGTTCTGGAGTTTTTACAAGCTAGGCTCTCTGCGGGGTTGACCCACTCCACCTTAAAGGTGTACGTGTCGGCCATAGCTGCTTACCACGTCCCTTTCAGTGACCAGTCACTGGGTAGACACCCCCTAGTTACACGTTTTCTCCGAGGTGCACTGAGGCTGAGACCTCCAGTACGGTCCCGTATTCCCCCATGGGATCTAGTTGTGGTGTTAGAGGCTCTCTGCAAAGCTCCATTCGAGCCAATTCAAGAAATATCAGACAGACATCTGACACTTAAGACTGCCCTATTATTGGCTATTACTTCTCTAAAGAGAGTTGGAGATCTCCAGGCCCTCTCGGTGGCCCCTAATTATCTAGACTTTGCCCCTGGTATGGCCAAAGCATTTCTTTACCCTCGAGCGGGTTATATTCCTAAAGTTCCCTCTGTCACACCACAACCTGTCGTACTGCAGGCCTTCTGTCCTCCTCCCTTTCGGGAGCCAGACCAGGTGAAGCTAAATTGTATGTGTCCAGTGCGAGCACTCGACGCATACATCCACAGAGCTGCCCTGTGGAGAAAATCCGACCAATTGCTTGTATGCTACGGTCCTACTAACAGGGGTTCTCCTGCCTCTAAGCAGACCCTTAGCCGTTGGATAGTCGAGGCTATCAACGAGTCATATGAGTCCTCTGGTCTTCCCCTTCCTTTGGGAGCCAAGGCTCACTCTACGCGGAGTATGGCTGCCTCTAAGGCCTTCCTGGCAGGTGTGTCCCTCTTGGACATCTGCAACGCTGCGGGGTGGTCCACGCCCTCTACATTTGCCAGATTTTACAATCTCGATATGCGAGCCGCTCCTGGCTCTTCTGTCCTCTCGTCCTAAGCTGTGCTCTACGGATACACACTAGGCAGGGGTTTGGTAGTCTGGCAGCGTTGGCACATCGTTCCCCAAATGCGATCGACGCAGCTCGAGTTCCCGAAGAGGAACGTCCCTAGGTTACGTATGTAACCCTAGTTCCTCGAGGGAACGAGACGCTGCGTCGCCGAGCCATACTCCCGGCACCCCTGCCTGCGCTTGCTTCCCTACTCGAAGCTGAAGCCAGCTGCGTGGCACGTGCCTTTATAGCTTCCTGGTCGCTACGTCACCCCGTCCGTGACGTCACGCTCTTCCATTGAACTAATTGCACACGATATTCAGAGTTGTTCTTGCCAAAGGCGTTCCCCAAATGCGATCGACGCAGCGTCTCGTTCCCTCGAGGAACTAGGGTTACATACGTAACCTAGGGACGTTTTCTGCAATGCTGTAAGACAGTTTTTAATGTGTTAGAAGTTATATGCACAAAAACTAATGTTAGGACTTCAATGATCAAGATTGTCAGTATACAGCTTTCTGAGTCCAGTAATGTTGAAATAGTGTTTCTGTTCAAATGAAGTGAAATCTAGCCCAAATCTGCTCAAAAGCTTGTCTCTCTATTACAGAAAGCTGTTTCATTCAGTATTCAGTGCAAATCTTGCCAAACTGATATATGCTTATGCCATATGAAATACAATGTTTTCTGCAATGCTGTAAGACAGTTTTTAATGTGTTAGAAGTTATATGCACAAAAACTTATGTTAGGACTTCAATGATCAAGATTGTCAGTTTACAGCTTTCTGAGTCCAGTAATGCTGAAATAGTGCTTCTGTTCAAATGAAGTGAAATCTAGCCAAATCTGCTCAAAAGCTTGTCTCTCTATTAGAGAAAGCTGTTTCATTCAGTATTCAGTGCAAATCTTGCCAATCTGATAGATGCTTATGCCTTATGAAGTACAATGTTTTCTGCAATGCTGTAAGACAGTTTTTAATGTGTTAGAAGTTATATGCACAAAAACTTATGTTAGGACTTCAATGATCAAGATTGTCAGTTTACAGCTTTCTGAGTCCTGTAATGTTGAAATAGTGTTTCTGTTCAAATAAAGTGAAATCAAGCCCAAATCTGCTCAAAAGCTTGTCTCTCTAATAGAGAAAGCTGTTTCATTCAGTATTCAGTGCAAATCTTGCCAAACTGATAGATGCTTATGCCATATGAAATACAATGTTTTCTGCAATGCTGTAAGACAGTTTTTAATGTGTTAGAAGTTATATGCACAAAAACTTATGTTAGGACTTCAATGATCAAGATTGTCAGTTTACAGCTTTCTGAGTCCAGTAATGCTGAAATAGTGTTTCTGTTCAAATGAAGTGATATCAAGCCCAAATCTGCTCAAAAGCTTGTCTCTCTATTAGAGAAAAGCTGTTTCATTCAGTATTCAGTGCAAATCTTGCCATACTGAAACATGCTTATGCCATATGAAATACAATGTTTTCTGCAATGCTGTAAGACAGTTTTTAATGTGTTAGAAGTTATATGCACAAAAACTTATGTTAGGACTTCAATGATCAAGATTGTCAGTTTACAGCTTTCTGAGTCCAGTAATGCTGAAATAGTGCTTCTGTTCAAATGAAGTGAAATCTAGCCAAATCTGCTCAAAAGCTTGTCTCTCTATTAGAGAAAGCTGTTTCATTCAGTATTCAGTGCAAATCTTGCCAAACTGATAGATGCTTATGCCATATGAAATACAATGTTTTCTGCAATGCTGTAAGACAGTTTTTAATGTGTTAGAAGTTATATACACAAAAACTAATGTTAGGACTTCAATGATCAAGATTGTCAGTTTACAGCTTTCTGAGTCCAGTAATGTTGAAATAGTGTTTCTGTTCAAATGAAGTGAAATCTAGCCCAAATCTGCTCAAAAGCTTGTCTCTCTATTAGAGAAAGCTGTTTCATTCAGTATTCAGTGCAAATCTTGCCAAACTGATAGATGCTTATGCCATATGAAATACAATGTTTTCTGCAATGCTGTAAGACAGTTTTTAATGTGTTAGAAGTTATATGCACAAAAACTTATGTTAGGACTTCAATGATCAAGATTGTCAGTTTACAGCTTTCTGAGTCCAGTAATGCTGAAATAGTGTTTCTCTTCAAATGAAGTGAAATCAAGCCCAAATCTGCTCAAAAGCTTGTCTCTCTATTAGAGAAAGCTGTTTCATTCAGTATTCAGTGCAAATCTTGCCAAACTGATGGATGCTTATGCCTTATGAAGTACAATGTTTTCTGCAATGCTGTAAGACAGTTTTTAATGTGTTAGAAGTTATATACACAAAAACTAATGTTAGGACTTCAATGATCAAGATTGTCAGTTTACAGCTTTCTGAGTCCAGTAATGCTGAAATAGTGCTTCTGTTCAAATGAAGTGAAATCTAGCCCAAATCTGCTCAAAAGCTTGTCTCTCTATTAGAGAAAGCTGTTTCATTCAGTATTCAGTGCAAATCTTGCCAAACTGATAGATGCTTATGCCTTATGAAGTACAATGTTTTCTGCAATGCTGTAAGACAGTTTTTAATGTGTTAGAAGTTATATACACAAAAACTAATGTTAGGACTTCAATGATCAAGATTGTCAGTTTACAGCTTTCTGAGTCCAGTAATGTTGAAATAGTGTTTCTGTTCAAATGAAGTGAAATCTAGCCCAAATCTGCTCAAAAGCTTGTCTCTCTATTAGAGAAAGCTGTTTCATTCAGTATTTAGTGCAAATCTTGCCAAACTGATAGATGCTTATGCCATATGAAATACAATGTTTTCTGCAATGCTGTAAGACAGTTTTTAATGTGTTAGAAGTTATATGCACAAAAACTTATGTTAGGACTTCAATGATCAAGATTGTCAGTTTACAGCTTTCTGAGTCCAGTAATGCTGAAATAGTGTTTCTGTTCAAATGAAGTGAAATCAAGCCCCAATCTGCTCAAATGCTTGTCTCTCTAATAGAGAAAGCTGTTTCATTCAGTATTCAGTGCAAATCTTGCCATACTGAAACATGCTTATGCCATATGAAATACAATGTTTTCTGCAATGCTGTAAGACAGTTTTTAATGTGTTAGAAGTTATATGCACAAAAACTTATGTTAGGACTTCAATGATCAAGATTGTCAGTTTACAGCTTTCTGAGTCCAGTAATGCTGAAATAGTGCTTCTGTTCAAATGAAGTGAAATCTAGCCAAATCTGCTCAAAAGCTTGTCTCTCTATTAGAGAAAGCTGTTTCATTCAGTATTCAGTGCAAATCTTGCCAATCTGATAGATGCTTATGCCTTATGAAGAACAATGTTTTCTGCAATGCTGTAAGACAGTTTTTAATGTGTTAGAAGTTATATGCACAAAAACTCATGTTAGGACTTCAATGATCAAGATTGTCAGTTTACAGCTTTCTGAGTCCTGTAATGTTGAAATAGTGTTTCTGTTCAAATGAAGTGAAATCAAGCCCAAATCTGCTCAAAAGCTTGTCTCTCTAATAGAGAAAGCCGTTTCATTCAGTATTCATTGCAAATCTTGCCAAACTGATAGATGCTTATGCCATATGAAATACAATGTTTTCTGCAATGCTGTAAGACAGTTTTTAATGTGTTAGAAGTTATATACACAAAAACTAATGTTAGGACTTCAATGATCAAGATTGTCAGTTTACAGCTTTCTGAGTCCAGTAATGTTGAAATAGTGTTTCTGTTCAAATGAAGTGAAATCTAGCCCAAATCTGCTCAAAAGCTTGTCTCTCTATTAGAGAAAGCTGTTTCATTCAGTATTCAGTGCAAATCTTGCCAAACTGATGGATGCTTATGCCTTATGAAGTACAATGTTTTCTGCAATGCTGTAAGACAGTTTTTAATGTGTTAGAAGTTATATACACAAAAACTAATGTTAGGACTTCAATGATCAAGATTGTAAGTTTACAGCTTTCTGAGTCCAGTAATGCTGAAATAGTGCTTCTGTTCAAATGAAGTGAAATCTAGCCCAAATCTGCTCAAAAGCTTGTCTCTCTATTAGAGAAAGCTGTTTCATTCAGTATTCAGTGCAAATCTTGCCAAACTGATAGATGCTTATGCCTTATGAAGTACAATGTTTTCTGCAATGCTGTAAGACAGTTTTTAATGTGTTAGAAGTTATATGCACAAAAACTAATGTTAGGACTTCAATGATCAAGATTGTCAGTACAGAGCTTTCTGAGTCCAGTAATGTTGAAATAGTGTTTCTGTTCAAATGAAGTGAAATCTAGCCCAAATCTGCTCAAAAGCTTGTCTCTCTATTAGAGAAAGCTGTTTCATTCAGTATTCAGTGCAAATCTTGCCAAACTGATAGATGCTTATGCCATATGAAATACAATGTTATCTGCAATGCTGTAAGACAGTTTTTAATGTGTTAGAAGTTATATGCACAAAAACTTATGTTAGGACTTCAATGATCAAGATTGTCAGTTTACAGCTTTTTGAGTCCAGTAATGCTGAAATAGTGTTTCTGTTCAAATGAAGTGAAATCAAGCCCAAATCTGCTCAAAAGCTTGTCTCTCTATTAGAGAAAGCTGTTTCATTCAGTATTCAGTGCAAATCTTGCCAAACTGATATATGCTTATGCCATATGAAATACAATGTTTTCTGCAATGCTGTAAGACAGTTTTTAATGTGTTAGAAGTTATATGCACAAAAACTTATGTTAGGACTTCAATGATCAAGATTGTCAGTTTACAGCTTTCTGAGTCCAGTAATGCTGAAATAGTGCTTCTGTTCAAATGAAGTGAAATCTAGCCAAATCTGCTCAAAAGCTTGTCTCTCTATTAGAGAAAGCTGTTTCATTCAGTATTCAGTGCAAATCTTGCCAATCTGATAGATGCTTATGCCTTATGAAGTACAATGTTTTCTGCAATGCTGTAAGACAGTTTTTAATGTGTTAGAAGTTATATGCACAAAAACTTATGTTAGGACTTCAATGATCAAGATTGTCAGTTTACAGCTTTCTGAGTCCTGTAATGTTGAAATAGTGTTTCTGTTCAAATAAAGTGAAATCAAGCCCAAATCTGCTCAAAAGCTTGTCTCTCTAATAGAGAAAGCTGTTTCATTCAGTATTCAGTGCAAATCTTGCCAAACTGATAGATGCTTATGCCATATGAAATACAATGTTTTCTGCAATGCTGTAAGACAGTTTTTAATGTGTTAGAAGTTATATGCACAAAAACTTATGTTAGGACTTCAATGATCAAGATTGTCAGTTTACAGCTTTCTGAGTCCAGTAATGCTGAAATAGTGTTTCTGTTCAAATGAAGTGATATCAAGCCCAAATCTGCTCAAAAGCTTGTCTCTCTATTAGAGAAAAGCTGTTTCATTCAGTATTCAGTGCAAATCTTGCCATACTGAAACATGCTTATGCCATATGAAATGCAATGTTTTCTGCAATGCTGTAAGACAGTTTTTAATGTGTTAGAAGTTATATGCACAAAAACTTATGTTAGGACTTCAATGATCAAGATTGTCAGTTTACAGCTTTCTGAGTCCAGTAATGCTGAAATAGTGCTTCTGTTCAAATGAAGTGAAATCTAGCCAAATCTGCTCAAAAGCTTGTCTCTCTATTAGAGAAAGCTGTTTCATTCAGTATTCAGTGCAAATCTTGCCAAACTGATAGATGCTTATGCCATATGAAATACAATGTTTTCTGCAATGCTGTAAGACAGTTTTTAATGTGTTAGAAGTTATATACACAAAAACTAATGTTAGGACTTCAATGATCAAGATTGTCAGTTTACAGCTTTCTGAGTCCAGTAATGTTGAAATAGTGTTTCTGTTCAAATGAAGTGAAATCTAGCCCAAATCTGCTCAAAAGCTTGTCTCTCTATTAGAGAAAGCTGTTTCATTCAGTATTCAGTGCAAATCTTGCCAAACTGATAGATGCTTATGCCATATGAAATACAATGTTTTCTGCAATGCTGTAAGACAGTTTTTAATGTGTTAGAAGTTATATGCACAAAAACTTATGTTAGGACTTCAATGATCAAGATTGTCAGTTTACAGCTTTCTGAGTCCAGTAATGCTGAAATAGTGTTTCTCTTCAAATGAAGTGAAATCAAGCCCAAATCTGCTCAAAAGCTTGTCTCTCTATTAGAGAAAGCTGTTTCATTCAGTATTCAGTGCAAATCTTGCCAAACTGATGGATGCTTATGCCTTATGAAGTACAATGTTTTCTGCAATGCTGTAAGACAGTTTTTAATGTGTTAGAAGTTATATACACAAAAACTAATGTTAGGACTTCAATGATCAAGATTGTCAGTTTACAGCTTTCTGAGTCCAGTAATGCTGAAATAGTGCTTCTGTTCAAATGAAGTGAAATCTAGCCCAAATCTGCTCAAAAGCTTGTCTCTCTATTAGAGAAAGCTGTTTCATTCAGTATTCAGTGCAAATCTTGCCAAACTGATAGATGCTTATGCCTTATGAAGTACAATGTTTTCTGCAATGCTGTAAGACAGTTTTTAATGTGTTAGAAGTTATATACACAAAAACTAATGTTAGGACTTCAATGATCAAGATTGTCAGTTTACAGCTTTCTGAGTCCAGTAATGTTGAAATAGTGTTTCTGTTCAAATGAAGTGAAATCTAGCCCAAATCTGCTCAAAAGCTTGTCTCTCTATTAGAGAAAGCTGTTTCATTCAGTATTTAGTGCAAATCTTGCCAAACTGATAGATGCTTATGCCATATGAAATACAATGTTTTCTGCAATGCTGTAAGACAGTTTTTAATGTGTTAGAAGTTATATGCACAAAAACTTATGTTAGGACTTCAATGATCAAGATTGTCAGTTTACAGCTTTCTGAGTCCAGTAATGCTGAAATAGTGTTTCTGTTCAAATGAAGTGAAATCAAGCCCCAATCTGCTCAAATGCTTGTCTCTCTAATAGAGAAAGCTGTTTCATTCAGTATTCAGTGCAAATCTTGCCATACTGAAACATGCTTATGCCATATGAAATACAATGTTTTCTGCAATGCTGTAAGACAGTTTTTAATGTGTTAGAAGTTATATGCACAAAAACTTATGTTAGGACTTCAATGATCAAGATTGTCAGTTTACAGCTTTCTGAGTCCAGTAATGCTGAAATAGTGCTTCTGTTCAAATGAAGTGAAATCTAGCCAAATCTGCTCAAAAGCTTGTCTCTCTATTAGAGAAAGCTGTTTCATTCAGTATTCAGTGCAAATCTTGCCAATCTGATAGATGCTTATGCATTATGAAGAACAATGTTTTCTGCAATGCTGTAAGACAGTTTTTAATGTGTTAGAAGTTATATGCACAAAAACTCATGTTAGGACTTCAATGATCAAGATTGTCAGTTTACAGCTTTCTGAGTCCTGTAATGTTGAAATAGTGTTTCTGTTCAAATGAAGTGAAATCAAGCCCAAATCTGCTCAAAAGCTTGTCTCTCTAATAGAGAAAGCTGTTTCATTCAGTATTCATTGCAAATCTTGCCAAACTGATAGATGCTTATGCCATATGAAATACAATGTTTTCTGCAATGCTGTAAGACAGTTTTTAATGTGTTAGAAGTTATATACACAAAAACTAATGTTAGGACTTCAATGATCAAGATTGTCAGTTTACAGCTTTCTGAGTCCAGTAATGTTGAAATAGTGTTTCTGTTCAAATGAAGTGAAATCTAGCCCAAATCTGCTCAAAAGCTTGTCTCTCTATTAGAGAAAGCTGTTTCATTCAGTATTCAGTGCAAATCTTGCCAAACTGATGGATGCTTATGCCTTATGAAGTACAATGTTTTCTGCAATGCTGTAAGACAGTTTTTAATGTGTTAGAAGTTATATGCACAAAAACTTATGTTAGGACTTCAATGATCAAGATTGTCAGTTTACAGCTTTTTGAGTCCAGTAATGCTGAAATAGTGTTTCTGTTCAAATGAAGTGAAATCAAGCCCAAATCTGCTCAAAAGCTTGTCTCTCTATTAGAGAAAGCTGTTTCATTCAGTATTCAGTGCAAATCTTGCCAAACTGATGGATGCTTATGCCTTATGAAGTACAATGTTTTCTGCAATGCTGTAAGACAGTTTTTAATGTGTTAGAAGTTATATGCACAAAAACTTATGTTAGGACTTCAATGATCAAGATTGTCAGTTTACAGCTTTCTGAGTCCAGTAATGCTGAAATAGTGTTTATGTTCAAATGAAGTGAAATCAAGCCCAAATCTGCTCAAAAGCTTGTCTCTCTATTAGAGAAAGCTGTTTCATTCAGTATTCAGTGCAAATCTTGCCAAACTGATGGATGCTTATGCCTTATGAAGTACAATGTTTTCTGCAATGCTGTAAGACAGTTTTTAATGTGTTAGAAGTTATATACACAAAAACTAATGTTAGGACTTCAATGATCAAGATTGTCAGTTTACAGCTTTCTGAGTCCAGTAATGCTGAAATAGTGCTTCTGTTCAAATGAAGTGAAATCTAGCCCAAATCTGCTCAAAAGCTTGTCTCTCTATTAGAGAAAGCTGTTTCATTCAGTATTCAGTGCAAATCTTGCCAAACTGATAGATGCTTATGCCTTATGAAGTACAATGTTTTCTGCAATGCTGTAAGACAGTTTTTAATGTGTTAGAAGTTATATACACAAAAACTAATGTTAGGACTTCAATGATCAAGATTGTCAGTATACAGCTTTCTGAGTCCAGTAATGTTGAAATAGTGTTTCTGTTCAAATGAAGTGAAATCTAGCCCAAATCTGCTCAAAAGCTTGTCTCTCTATTAGAGAAAGCTGTTTCATTCAGTATTCAGTGCAAATCTTGCCAAACTGATAGATGCTTATGCCATATGAAATACAATGTTTTCTGCAATGCTGTAAGACAGTTTTTAATGTGTTAGAAGTTATATGCACAAAAACTTATGTTAGGACTTCAATGATCAAGATTGTCAGTTTACAGCTTTCTGAGTCCAGTAATGCTGAAATAGTGTTTCTGTTCAAATGAAGTGAAATCAAGCCCCAATCTGCTCAAATGCTTGTCTCTCTAATAGAGAAAGCTGTTTCATTCAGTATTCAGTGCAAATCTTGCCATACTGAAACATGCTTATGCCATATGAAATACAATGTTTTCTGCAATGCTGTAAGACAGTTTTTAATGTGTTAGAAGTTATATGCACAAAAACTTATGTTAGGACTTCAATGATCAAGATTGTCAGTTTACAGCTTTCTGAGTCCAGTAATGCTGAAATAGTGCTTCTGTTCAAATGAAGTGAAATCTAGCCCAAATCTGCTCAAAAGCTTGTCTCTCTATTAGAGAAAGCTGTTTCATTCAGTATTCAGTGCAAATCTTGCCAAACTGATGGATGCTTATGCCTTATGAAGTACAATGTTTTCTGCAATGCTGTAAGACAGTTTTTAATGTGTTAGAAGTTATATACACAAAAACTAATGTTAGGACTTCAATGATCAAGATTGTCAGTTTACAGCTTTCTGAGTCCAGTAATGCTGAAATAGTGCTTCTGTTCAAATGAAGTGAAATCTAGCCCAAATCTGCTCAAAAGCTTGTCTCTCTATTAGAGAAAGCTGTTTCATTCAGTATTCAGTGCAAATCTTGCCAAACTGATAGATGCTTATGCCTTATGAAGTACAATGTTTTCTGCAATGCTGTAAGACAGTTTTTAATGTGTTAGAAGTTATATACACAAAAACTAATGTTAGGACTTCAATGATCAAGATTGTCAGTATACAGCTTTCTGAGTCCAGTAATGTTGAAATAGTGTTTCTGTTCAAATGAAGTGAAATCTAGCCCAAATCTGCTCAAAAGCTTGTCTCTCTATTAGAGAAAGCTGTTTCATTCAGTATTCAGTGCAAATCTTGCCAAACTGATAGATGCTTATGCCATATGAAATACAATGTTTTCTGCAATGCTGTAAGACAGTTTTTAATGTGTTAGAAGTTATATGCACAAAAACTTATGTTAGGACTTCAATGATCAAGATTGTCAGTTTACAGCTTTCTGAGTCCAGTAATGCTGAAATAGTGTTTCTGTTCAAATGAAGTAAAATCAAGCCCCAATCTGCTCAAATGCTTGTCTCTCTAATAGAGAAAGCTGTTTCATTCAGTATTCAGTGCAAATCTTGCCATACTGAAACATGCTTATGCCATATGAAATACAATGTTTTCTGCAATGCTGTAAGACAGTTTTTAATGTGTTAGAAGTTATATGCACAAAAACTTATGTTAGGACTTCAATGATCAAGATTGTCAGTTTACAGCTTTCTGAGTCCAGTAATGCTGAAATAGTGCTTCTGTTCAAATGAAGTGAAATCTAGCCAAATCTGCTCAAAAGCTTGTCTCTCTATTAGAGAAAGCTGTTTCATTCAGTATTCAGTGCAAATCTTGCCAATCTGATAGATGCTTATGCCTTATGAAGTACAATGTTTTCTGCAATGCTGTAAGACAGTTTTTAATGTGTTAGAAGTTATATGCACAAAAACTCATGTTAGGACTTCAATGATCAAGATTGTCAGTTTACAGCTTTCTGAGTCCTGTAATGTTGAAATAGTGTTTCTGTTCAAATGAAGTGAAATCAAGCCCAAATCTGCTCAAAAGCTTGTCTCTCTAATAGAGAAAGCTGTTTCATTCAGTATTCATTGCAAATCTTGCCAAACTGATAGATGCTTATGCCATATGAAATACAATGTTTTCTGCAATGCTGTAAGACAGTTTTTAATGTGTTAGAAGTTATATACACAAAAACTAATGTTAGGACTTCAATGATCAAGATTGTCAGTTTACAGCTTTCTGAGTCCAGTAATGTTGAAATAGTGTTTCTGTTCAAATGAAGTGAAATCTAGCCCAAATCTGCTCAAAAGCTTGTCTCTCTATTAGAGAAAGCTGTTTCATTCAGTATTCAGTGCAAATCTTGCCAAACTGATGGATGCTTATGCCTTATGAAGTACAATGTTTTCTGCAATGCTGTAAGACAGTTTTTAATGTGTTAGAAGTTATATCCACAAAAACTTACGTTAGAGCTTCAGTGCTCAAAATTGTCAGTTTTCAGGTTTCTGACACCACTAATCATGAAATAGTGCTTCTGTTCAAAATAAGTGAAATCTAGCCCAAATCTGCTCAAAAGCTTGTCTCTCTATTAGAGAAAGCTGTTTCATTCAATACTCAGTGCAAATCTTTCCAAACTGAAAGATGCTTATGTCTCATGAAATAAAATGTTTTCTGCAATGCTGTAAGACAGTTTTAATGTGTTAGAAGTTATATGCACAAAAACTAATGTTAGAGCTTCAATGCTCAAGATTGTCAGTTTTCAGGTTTCTGAGACCAATGATGTTGAAATAGTGCTTCTGTTCAAATGAAGTGAAAACTAGCCCAAATCTGTTCAGAAGCTGCTGTCTCAGTGAGAGAAAGCTGCTTAATTCAATATTCAGTGCAAATCTTGCAAAACTGAAAGATGCTTATGTGTTATTAAATACAATGATTTTTCAATGCTGTGAGACTGATTTTAATGTGTTAGAAGTTATATCCACAAAAACTTATGTTAGAGCTTCAGTGCTCAAGATTGTCAGTTTTCAGGTCTCTGACACCACTAATCATGAAATAGTGATTCTGTTCAAAAGAAGTGAAATCTAGCCCAAATCTGCTAAAAAGCTTCTCTCTCAATGAGAGAAAGCTGCTTCATTCAATGTTCAGTGCAAATCTTGCCAAACTGAAGGATGCTTATGTGTTATGAGATACAATGTTTTTGCAATACTGTAAGACAGTTTTTAATGTGTTAGAAGTTATATGTACAAAATCTTATGTTAGAGCTCCAATGCTCAGGTTTGTAAGTTTTCAGGTTTCTGAGACCACTAATGTTGAAACAGTGCTTCTGTTCAAATGAAGTGAAATCTAGCCCAAATCTGCTCAAAAGCTGCTCTGTCAATGAGAGAAAGCTACTTCATTCAATGATCAGTGCAAATCTTGCCAAACTGATAGATGCTTATGCCTTATGAAGTACAATGTTTTCTGCAATGCTGTAAGACAGTTTTTAATGTGTTAGAAGTTATATGCACAAAAACTAATGTTAGAGCTTCAATGCTCAAGATTGTCAGTTTACAGGTTTCTAAGTCCAGTAATGTTGAAATAGTGAAGTGAAATCTAGCCCAAATCTGCTCAAAAGCTTGTCTCTCTATTAGAGAAAGCTGTTTCATTCAATATTCAGTGCAAATCTTGCCAAACTGAAAGATGCTTATGTCTCATGAAATAAAATGTTTTCTGCAATGCTGTAAGACAGTTTTTAATGTGTTAGAAGTTATATGCACAAAAACTAATGTTAGAGCTTCAATCCTCAAGATTGTCAGTTTAAAGGTTTCTGAGTCCAGTAATGTTGAAATAGTGCTTCTGTTCAAAAGAAGTGAAATCTAGCCCAAATCTGCTCAAAAGCTTGTCTCTCTATTAGAGAAAGCTGTTTCATTCAATATTCAGTGCAAATCTTGCCAAACTGAAACATGCTTATGTCTTATGAAATAAAATGTTTTCTGCAATGCTGTAAGACAGTTTTTAATGTGTTAGAAGTTATATGCACAAAAACTAATGTTAGGACTTCAATGATCAAGATTGTCAGTTTACAGCTTTCTGAGTCCAGTAATGTTGAAATAGTGCTTCTGTTCAAATGAAGTGAAATCAAGCCCAATTGTGCTCAAAAGCTTTTCTCTCTATTAGATAAAGCTGTTTCATTCAGTATTCATTGCAAATCTTGCCAAACTGAAAGATATTTATGCCTTATGAAATACAATGTTTTCTGCAATGCTGTAAGACAGTTTTTAATGTGTTAGAAGTTATATGCACAAAAACGTATGTTAGGTCTTCAATGATCAAGATTGTCAGTTTACAGCTTTCTGAGTCTAGTAATGTTGAAATAGTGCTTCTGTTCAAATGAAGTGAAATCAAGCCCAAATATGCTCAAAAGCTTGTCTCTCTATTAGAGAAAGCTGTTTCATTCAGTATTCAGTGCAAATCTTGCCAAACTGATGGATGCTTATGCCTTATGAAGTACAATGTTTTCTGCAATGCTGTAAGACAGTTTTTAATGTGTTAGAAGTCATATACACAAAAACTAATGTTAGGACTTCAATGATCAAGATTGTCAGTTTACAGCTTTCTGAGTCCAGTAATGCTGAAATAGTGCTTCTGTTCAAATGAAGTGAAATCTAGCCAAATCTGCTCAAAAGCTTGTCTCTCTATTAGAGAAAGCTGTTTCATTCAGTATTCAGTGCAAATCTTGCCAATCTGATAGATGCTTATGCCTTATGAAGTACAATGTTTTCTGCAATGCTGTAAGACAGTTTTTAATGTGTTAGAAGTTATATGCACAAAAACTCATGTTAGGACTTCAATGATCAAGATTGTCAGTTTACAGCTTTCTGAGTCCTGTAATGTTGAAATAGTGTTTCTGTTCAAATGAAGTGAAATCAAGCCCAAATCTGCTCAAAAGCTTGTCTCTCTAATAGAGAAAGCTGTTTCATTCAGTATTCATTGCAAATCTTGCCAAACTGATAGATGCTTATGCCATATGAAATACAATGTTTTCTGCAATGCTGTAAGACAGTTTTTAATGTGTTAGAAGTTATATACACAAAAACTAATGTTAGGACTTCAATGATCAAGATTGTCAGTTTACAGCTTTCTGAGTCCAGTAATGTTGAAATAGTGTTTCTGTTCAAATGAAGTGAAATCTAGCCCAAATCTGCTCAAAAGCTTGTCTCTCTATTAGAGAAAGCTGTTTCATTCAGTATTCAGTGCAAATCTTGCCAAACTGATGGATGCTTATGCCTTATGAAGTACAATGTTTTCTGCAATGCTGTAAGACAGTTTTTAATGTGTTAGAAGTTATATCCACAAAAACTTACGTTAGAGCTTCAGTGCTCAAAATTGTCAGTTTTCAGGTTTCTGACACCACTAATCATGAAATAGTGCTTCTGTTCAAAATAAGTGAAATCTAGCCCAAATCTGCTCAAAAGCTTGTCTCTCTATTAGAGAAAGCTGTTTCATTCAATACTCAGTGCAAATCTTGCCAAACTGAAAGATGCTTATGTCTCATGAAATAAAATGTTTTCTGCAATGCTGTAAGACAGTTTTAATGTGTTAGAAGTTATATGCACAAAAACTAATGTTAGAGCTTCAATGCTCAAGATTGTCAGTTTTCAGGTTTCTGAGACCAATGATGTTGAAATAGTGCTTCTGTTCAAATGAAGTGAAAACTAGCCCAAATCTGTTCAGAAGCTGCTGTCTCAGTGAGAGAAAGCTGCTTCATTCAATATTCAGTGCAAATCTTGCCAAACTGAAAGATGCTTATGTGTTATTAAATACAATGATTTTTCAATGCTGTGAGACTGATTTTAATGTGTTAGAAGTTATATCCACAAAAACTTATGTTAGAGCTTCAGTGCTCAAGATTGTCAGTTTTCAGGTCTCTGACACCACTAATCATGAAATAGTGATTCTGTTCAAAAGAAGTGAAATCTAGCCCAAATCTGCTAAAAAGCTTCTCTCTCAATGAGAGAAAGCTGCTTCATTCAATGTTCAGTGCAAATCTTGCCAAACTGAAGGATGCTTATGTGTTATGAGATACAATGTTTTTGCAATACTGTAAGACAGTTTTTAATGTGTTAGAAGTTATATGTACAAAATCTTATGTTAGAGCTCCAATGCTCAGGTTTGTAAGTTTTCAGGTTTCTGAGACCACTAATGTTGAAACAGTGCTTCTGTTCAAATGAAGTGAAATCTAGCCCAAATCTGCTCAAAAGCTGCTCTGTCAATGAGAGAAAGCTACTTCATTCAATGATCAGTGCAAATCTTGCCAAACTGATAGATGCTTATGCCTTATGAAGTACAATGTTTTCTGCAATGCTGTAAGACAGTTTTTAATGTGTTAGAAGTTATATGCACAAAAACTAATGTTAGAGCTTCAATGCTCAAGATTGTCAGTTTACAGGTTTCTAAGTCCAGTAATGTTGAAATAGTGAAGTGAAATCTAGCCCAAATCTGCTCAAAAGCTTGTCTCTCTATTAGAGAAAGCTGTTTCATTCAATATTCAGTGCAAATCTTGCCAAACTGAAAGATGCTTATGTCTCATGAAATAAAATGTTTTCTGCAATGCTGTAAGACAGTTTTTAATGTGTTAGAAGTTATATGCACAAAAACTAATGTTAGAGCTTCAATGCTCAAGATTGTCAGTTTAAAGGTTTCTGAGTCCAGTAATGTTGAAATAGTGCTTCTGTTCAAATGAAGTGAAATCTAGCCCAAATCTGCTCAAAAGCTTGTCTCTCTATTAGAGAAAGCTGTTTCATTCAATATTCAGTGCAAATCTTGCCAAACTGAAACATGCTTATGTCTTATGAAATAAAATGTTTTCTGCAATGCTGTAAGACAGTTTTTAATGTGTTAGAAGTTATATGCACAAAAACTAATGTTAGGACTTCAATGATCAAGATTGTCAGTTTACAGCTTTCTGAGTCCAGTAATGTTGAAATAGTGCTTCTGTTCAAATGAAGTGAAATCAAGCCCAATTGTGCTCAAAAGCTTTTCTCTCTATTAGATAAAGCTGTTTCATTCAGTATTCATTGCAAATCTTGCCAAACTGAAAGATATTTATGCCTTATGAAATACAATGTTTTCTGCAATGCTGTAAGACAGTTTTTAATGTGTTAGAAGTTATATGCACAAAAACGTATGTTAGGTCTTCAATGATCAAGATTGTCAGTTTACAGCTTTCTGAGTCTAGTAATGTTGAAATAGTGCTTCTGTTCAAATGAAGTGAAATCAAGCCCAAATATGCTCAAAAGCTTGTCTCTCTATTAGAGAAAGCTGTTTTATTCAGTATTCAGTGCAAATCTTGCCAAACTGATAGATGCTTATGCCATATGAAATACAATGTTTTCTGCAATGCTGTAAGACAGTTTTTAATGTGTTAGAAGTTATATGCACAAAAACTTATGTTAGGACTTCAATGATCAAGATTGTCAGTTTACAGCTTTCTGAGTCCAGTAATGCTGAAATAGTGTTTCTGTTCAAATGAAGTGAAATCAAGCCCAAATCTGCTCAAAAGCTTGTCTCTCTATTAGAGAAAGCTGTTTCATTCAATATTCAGTGCAAATCTTGCCAAACTGAAACATGCTTATGTCTTATGAAATAAAATGTTTTCTGCAATGCTGTAAGACAGTTTTTAATGTGTTAGAAGTTATATGCACAAAAACTAATGTTAGGACTTCAATGATCAAGATTGTCAGTTTACAGCTTTCTGAGTCCAGTAATGTTGAAATAGTGCTTCTGTTCAAATGAAGTGAAATCAAGCCCAATTGTGCTCAAAAGCTTTTCTCTCTATTAGATAAAGCTGTTTCATTCAGTATTCATTGCAAATCTTGCCAAACTGAAAGATATTTATGCCTTATGAAATACAATGTTTTCTGCAATGCTGTAAGACAGTTTTTAATGTGTTAGAAGTTATATGCACAAAAACGTATGTTAGGTCTTCAATGATCAAGATTGTCAGTTTACAGCTTTCTGAGTCTAGTAATGTTGAAATAGTGCTTCTGTTCAAATGAAGTGAAATCAAGCCCAAATATGCTCAAAAGCTTGTCTCTCTATTAGAGAAAGCTGTTTTATTCAGTATTCAGTGCAAATCTTGCCAAACTGATAGATGCTTATGCCATATGAAATACAATGTTTTCTGCAATGCTGTAAGACAGTTTTTAATGTGTTAGAAGTTATATGCACAAAAACTTATGTTAGGACTTCAATGATCAAGATTGTCAGTTTACAGCTTTCTGAGTCCAGTAATGCTGAAATAGTGTTTCTGTTCAAATGAAGTGAAATCAAGCCCAAATCTGCTCAAAAGCTTGTCTCTCTATTAGAGAAAGCTGTTTCATTCAGTATTCAGTGCAAATCTTGCCAAACTGATGGATGCTTATGCCTTATGAAGTACAATGTTTTCTGCAATGCTGTAAGACAGTTTTTAATGTGTTAGAAGTCATATACACAAAAACTAATGTTAGGACTTCAATGATCAAGATTGTCAGTTTACAGCTTTCTGAGTCCAGTAATGTTGAAATAGTGTTTCTGTTCAAATGAAGTGAAATCTAGCCCAAATCTGCTCAAAAGCTTGTCTCTCTATTAGAGAAAGCTGTTTCATTCAGTATTCAGTGCAAATCTTGCCAAACTAATAGATGCTTATGCCATATGAAATACAATGTTTTCTGCAATGCTGTAAGACAGTTTTTAATGTGTTAGAAGTTATATGCACAAAAACTTATGTTAGGACTTCAATGATCAAGATTGTCAGTTTACAGCTTTCTGAGTCCAGTAATGCTGAAATAGTGTTTCTGTTCAAATGAAGTGAAATCAAGCCCAAATCTGCTCAAAAGCTTGTCTCTCTATTAGAGAAAGCTGTTTCATTTAGTATTCAGTGCAAATCTTGCCAAACTGATGGATGCTTATGCCTTATGAAGTACAATGTTTTCTGCAATGCTGTAAGACAGTTTTTAATGTGTTAGAAGTTATATACACAAAAACTAATGTTAGGACTTCAATGATCAAGATTGTCAGTTTACAGCTTTCTGAGTCCAGTAATGCTGAAATAGTGCTTCTGTTCAAATGAAGTGAAATCTAGCCCAAATCTGCTCAAAAGCTTGTCTCTCTATTAGAGAAAGCTGTTTCATTCAGTATTCAGTGCAAATCTTGCCAAACTGATAGATGCTTATGCCTTATGAAGTACAATGTTTTCTGCAATGCTGTAAGACAGTTTTTAATGTGTTAGAAGTTATATACACAAAAACTAATGTTAGGACTTCAATGATCAAGATTGTCAGTATACAGCTTTCTGAGTCCAGTAATGTTGAAATAGTGTTTCTGTTCAAATGAAGAGAAATCTAGCCCAAATCTGCTCAAAAGCTTGTCTCTCTATTAGAGAAAGCTGTTTCATTCAGTATTCAGTGCAAATCTTGCCAAACTGATAGATGCTTATGCCATATGAAATACAATGTTTTCTGCAATGCTGTAAGACAGTTTTTAATGTGTTAGAAGTTATATGCACAAAAACTTATGTTAGGACTTCAATG
Source organism: Carassius gibelio (assembly GCF_023724105.1). Taxonomy (NCBI): domain Eukaryota; kingdom Metazoa; phylum Chordata; class Actinopteri; order Cypriniformes; family Cyprinidae; genus Carassius; species Carassius gibelio. The sequence goes on along the minus strand of NC_068397.1, from coordinate 10,425,952 downwards.
ATCAAGATTGTCAGTTTACAGCTTTCTGAGTCCAGTAATGCTGAAATAGTGTTTCTGTTCAAATGAAGTGAAATCAAGCCCCAATCTGCTCAAATGCTTGTCTCTCTAATAGAGAAAGCTGTTTCATTCAGTATTCAGTGCAAATCTTGCCATACTGAAACATGCTTATGCCATATGAAATACAATGTTTTCTGCAATGCTGTAAGACAGTTTTTAATGTGTTAGAAGTTATATGCACAAAAACTTATGTTAGGACTTCAATGATCAAGATTGTCAGTTTACAGCTTTCTGAGTCCAGTAATGCTGAAATAGTGCTTCTGTTCAAATGAAGTGAAATCTAGCCAAATCTGCTCAAAAGCTTGTCTCTCTATTAGAGAAAGCTGTTTCATTCAGTATTCAGTGCAAATCTTGCCAATCTGATAGATGCTTATGCCTTATGAAGTACAATGTTTTCTGCAATGCTGTAAGACAGTTTTTAATGTGTTAGAAGTTATATGCACAAAAACTCATGTTAGGACTTCAATGATCAAGATTGTCAGTTTACAGCTTTCTGAGTCCTGTAATGTTGAAATAGTGTTTCTGTTCAAATGAAGTGAAATCAAGCCCAAATCTGCTCAAAAGCTTGTCTCTCTAATAGAGAAAGCTGTTTCATTCAGTATTCATTGCAAATCTTGCCAAACTGATAGATGCTTATGCCATATGAAATACAATGTTTTCTGCAATGCTGTAAGACAGTTTTTAATGTGTTAGAAGTTATATACACAAAAACTAATGTTAGGACTTCAATGATCAAGATTGTCAGTTTACAGCTTTCTGAGTCCAGTAATGTTGAAATAGTGTTTCTGTTCAAATGAAGTGAAATCTAGCCCAAATCTGCTCAAAAGCTTGTCTCTCTATTAGAGAAAGCTGTTTCATTCAGTATTCAGTGCAAATCTTGCCAAACTGATGGATGCTTATGCCTTATGAAGTACAATGTTTTCTGCAATGCTGTAAGACAGTTTTTAATGTGTTAGAAGTTATATCCACAAAAACTTACGTTAGAGCTTCAGTGCTCAAAATTGTCAGTTTTCAGGTTTCTGACACCACTAATCATGAAATAGTGCTTCTGTTCAAAATAAGTGAAATCTAGCCCAAATCTGCTCAAAAGCTTGTCTCTCTATTAGAGAAAGCTGTTTCATTCAATACTCAGTGCAAATCTTGCCAAACTGAAAGATGCTTATGTCTCATGAAATAAAATGTTTTCTGCAATGCTGTAAGACAGTTTTTAATGTGTTAGAAGTTATATGTACAAAATCTTATGTTAGAGCTCCAATGCTCAAGATTGTCAGTTTTCAGGTTTCTGAGACCAATGATGTTGAAATAGTGCTTCTGTTCAAATGAAGTGAAAACTAGCCCAAATCTGTTCAGAAGCTGCTGTCTCAGTGAGAGAAAGCTGCTTCATTCAATATTCAGTGCAAATCTTGCCAAACTGAAAGATGCTTATGTGTTATTAAATACAATGATTTTTCAATGCTGTGAGACTGATTTTAATGTGTTAGAAGTTATATCCACAAAAACTTATGTTAGAGCTTCAGTGCTCAAGATTGTCAGTTTTCAGGTCTCTGACACCACTAATCATGAAATAGTGATTCTGTTCAAAAGAAGTGAAATCTAGCCCAAATCTGCTAAAAAGCTTCTCTCTCAATGAGAGAAAGCTGCTTCATTCAATGTTCAGTGCAAATCTTGCCAAACTGAAGGATGCTTATGTGTTATGAGATACAATGTTTTTGCAATACTGTAAGACAGTTTTTAATGGGTTAGAAGTTATATGTACAAAATCTTATGTTAGAGCTCCAATGCTCAGGTTTGTAAGTTTTCAGGTTTCTGAGACCACTAATGTTGAAACAGTGCTTCTGTTCAAATGAAGTGAAATCTAGCCCAAATCTGCTCAAAAGCTGCTCTGTCAATGAGAGAAAGCTACTTCATTCAATGATCAGTGCAAATCTTGCCAAACTGATAGATGCTTATGCCTTATGAAGTACAATGTTTTCTGCAATGCTGTAAGACAGTTTTTAATGTGTTAGAAGTTATATGCACAAAAACTAATGTTAGAGCTTCAATGCTCAAGATTGTCAGTTTACAGGTTTCTAAGTCCAGTAATGTTGAAATAGTGAAGTGAAATCTAGCCCAAATCTGCTCAAAAGCTTGTCTCTCTATTAGAGAAAGCTGTTTCATTCAATATTCAGTGCAAATCTTGCCAAACTGAAAGATGCTTATGTCTCATGAAATAAAATGTTTTCTGCAATGCTGTAAGACAGTTTTTAATGTGTTAGAAGTTATATGCACAAAAACTAATGTTAGAGCTTCAATGCTCAAGATTGTCAGTTTAAAGGTTTCTGAGTCCAGTAATGTTGAAATAGTGCTTCTGTTCAAATGAAGTGAAATCTAGCCCAAATCTGCTCAAAAGCTTGTCTCTCTATTAGAGAAAGCTATTTCATTCAATATTCAGTGCAAATCTTACCAAACTGAAACATGCTTATGTCTTATGAAATAAAATGTTTTCTGCAATGCTGTAAGACAGTTTTTAATGTGTTAGAAGTTATATGCACAAAAACTAATGTTAGGACTTCAATGATCAAGATTGTCAGTTTACAGCTTTCTGAGTCCAGTAATGTTGAAATAGTGCTTCTGTTCAAATGAAGTGAAATCAAGCCCAATTGTGCTCAAAAGCTTTTCTCTCTATTAGATAAAGCTGTTTCATTCAGTATTCATTGCAAATCTTGCCAAACTGAAAGATATTTATGCCTTATGAAATACAATGTTTTCTGCAATGCTGTAAGACAGTTTTTAATGTGTTAGAAGTTATATGCACAAAAACGTATGTTAGGTCTTCAATGATCAAGATTGTCAGTTTACAGCTTTCTGAGTCTAGTAATGTTGAAATAGTGCTTCTGTTCAAATGAAGTGAAATCAAGCCCAAATATGCTCAAAAGCTTGTCTCTCTATTAGAGAAAGCTGTTTTATTCAGTATTCAGTGCAAATCTTGCCAAACTGATAGATGCTTATGCCATATGAAATACAATGTTTTCTGCAATGCTGTAAGACAGTTTTTAATGTGTTAGAAGTTATATGCACAAAAACTTATGTTAGGACTTCAATGATCAAGATTGTCAGTTTACAGCTTTCTGAGTCCAGTAATGCTGAAATAGTGTTTCTGTTCAAATGAAGTGAAATCAAGCCAAATCTGCTCAAAAGCTTGTCTCTCTATTAGAGAAAGCTGTTTCATTCAGTATTCAGTGCAAATCTTGCCAAACTGATGGATGCTTATGCCTTATGAAGTACAATGTTTTCTGCAATGCTGTAAGACAGTTTTTAATGTGTTAGAAGTCATATACACAAAAACTAATGTTAGGACTTCAATGATCAAGATTGTCAGTTTACAGCTTTCTGAGTCCAGTAATGTTGAAATAGTGTTTCTGTTCAAATGAAGTGAAATCTAGCCCAAATCTGCTCAAAAGCTTGTCTCTCTATTAGAGAAAGCTGTTTCATTCAGTATTCAGTGCAAATCTTGCCAAACTAATAGATGCTTATGCCATATGAAATACAATGTTTTCTGCAATGCTGTAAGACAGTTTTTAATGTGTTAGAAGTTATATGCACAAAAACTTATGTTAGGACTTCAATGATCAAGATTGTCAGTTTACAGCTTTCTGAGTCCAGTAATGCTGAAATAGTGTTTCTGTTCAAATGAAGTGAAATCAAGCCCAAATCTGCTCAAAAGCTTGTCTCTCTAATAGAGAAAGCTGTTTCATTCAGTATTCAGTGCAAATCTTGCCATACTGAAACATGCTTATGCCATATGAAATACAATGTTTTCTGCAATGCTGTAAGACAGTTTTTAATGTGTTAGAAGTTATATGCACAAAAACTTATGTTAGGACTTCAATGATCAAGATTGTCAGTTTACAGCTTTCTGAGTCCAGTAATGCTGAAATAGTGCTTCTGTTCAAATGAAGTGAAATCAAGCCCAAATCTGCTCAAAAGCTTGTCTCTCTATTAGAGAAAGCTGTTTCATTCAGTATTCAGTGCAAATCTTGCCAAACTGATAGATGCTTATGCCTTATGAAGTACAATGTTTTCTGCAATGCTGTAAGACAGTTCCTCTTCAGGAACTCGAGGTGCGTCAAAAGCGCTTTGGGGAACGCGCCCAGCGTGCGCGACTCTGAGTATCGTGTGAAATCAGACCAATGGAAGGGCGTGACGTCACCGGCGGAGTGACGTAAGCGACCAGGAAGCTATAAAAGCACGTGCCACGCAGCTGGCGTCAGCTTCGCGTCTCTCAGCAAGCGCTCTGTGTGTGATTGTCAAACTGTTTGTCTGTGAGTCTTATTTACTGTTGTCTGTCCAGTTTAAGTGCTCCTAGACAATGCCCAAAAGCAAGGCGAAAGTTAAGCATTCTGGCGATTCCAAATCGCGTTTTAGGCTGTGTGTTCCTCCCTGCCCGAGATATATAACGGGTGGGGATACACACAACCTTTGCGTGGTTTGCCTGGGTTCGAAGCACGCCGAGTCGGCTCTCGAGGGGGCCGACTGCCCGCACTGTTTGCGGATGTCGGTGCGTATGCTTCGTTCCCGGAGGGCCCTCTTCGAGGAGGGGGCCTTCGCCAGCGTTCCCCGCGGTGGTGGTCCCGCTTCTGCTGAGGCAGAACGGCGGCTGCACTCGTGGGGTTCGCAAGTGGATCTGGTGGAGGGAATGGAGACGGGCCAGTCCCTATCTCCTTCCACTTCTGCCAGATCCGGCACCCAATCCCTAGAGTCGGAAGCACGCTCAGCGGTTCCTTCCACTCAGGGAGAGGGGTCGACGCTTCGCCTCTCTTCCTCCGAGGAGGAAGTTGATGTGGAGTCGCTCGACAGGGATTCGCCACCCCACTCGCCGCAGTATGAGGAGCTCTTGGAGGTGGTTACTCGCGCGGTGGCCAAGTTAAACATCGATTGGCCCACCGAGAAAGCAGCTGAACCGCAGAGAAGCAAGCTTGATGAACGCTTCCTGCGCGCGAGTCAGCCACCTCCCAGCCGGGGCCTGCCATTCTTTCCCGACCTGCACGATGAGATCTCCAGGTCGTGGAAACGCCCATTCTCGGCCCGCCTCTACATCCCCTCGTCAGACTACTATGGGAACGTAGTGGGGATGGGAGAGCGCGGTTATAGAGCGATGCCCCGGGTGGAACAGACGCTCGCGAGCTATCTGTCCCCCGGTGCGGCGTCATCTCTAAAGGCCCCGGCATTGCCCTCAAAGCCACTAAGAACAACTTCGGCTTTGGTGGGCAAAGGGTATGCGGCAGCAGGTCAGGCTGGTGCGTGTCTGCACACCATGGCGGTGTTACAGGCGTACCAAGCCGATCTGCTCAAGGAGCTAGATGAGGGAGAGGAGATCAAGTCCCATGATATCTCAGAGCTAAGAAGGACCGCTGATCTCTCCCTCCGCGCCACCAAGGAGACCGCTCGAGCGATTGGGCGGTCCATGGCAGCTATGGTGGCCGCGGAGAGGCACTTATGGTTGACCCTGTCCGATATGAAAGAGCGGGACAGGGTCTGCCTCATGGACGCCCCGATCCAGCCGACTGGCCTGTTCGGCGACGCAGTCAATTCTGTCGTCGACAGGTTTCAGGAGGCCCGCAAGCAAGCGGCGGCGTTCCATAAGTTCCTCCCTCGTCGCTCCCTCGGGGCATCTGGGCGGGAGATGCCCCAGCCGCTCCCTAGCTCCTCGTACCGCGAGGCTCAGAAGCAGAGCGTCGCCTCTCGTGCTCCTCCGCGTCGGGAACGAGAGTCTCGACGACGCTCTTGGCCGAGGACTTCCCAGCCCAAACAAGATCTCAGGGCGGTTATCGAAGCTAAGAAGTCCTCGGCCAAGAAACCCTGACGCCAACAACCCAGGGTTTCAGAGGGCAGCCTCTGCTGGGGTAGAGCGGTACACACCACAGTACACGGTGCCCGTCTCCCCTCAGCGCCCTCTGGGGGCCGGTCTGCTAACCCTGCCAGTGATCCAGGGCGCAGCAGGTCCCAGCGAGCATCGCTCTCAGTATCTTCCGCCCGTGCGCGTAGCGGGGCTGAGACGATCGCCGCCCCTGCGGGGGCCTCTTACACCAGAGATCAGTCTCGAGAGACTGATTCCCTTAGTAGATTATTTAGCAGCGTGGAAACTACTGCCAAATGTATCTCGATGGGTCCTGCACACACTAGAAAAAGGCTACCGCATTCAGTTCGGCTCCGTGCCGCCAGTATTCAACGGGGTCGTTCAGACAGTAGTCGGCCTCAGGCAGGGTCTGGTTATGGAACAGGAGGTGAAAACCCTATTAGAGAAGGAGGCCATCGAGGTGGTCCCTCCTCAAGACAGGGAGTCCGGATTTTACAGCCGGTATTTCATAGTTCCCAAGAAGGATGGGGGGCTGCGTCCGATTATAGACTTGAGGGTCTTAAATCGTTCAGTTATGAGACTAAAATTCAGAATGCTCACAATCAAGCAAGTTGTAGCACAGATCAGGTCCCAGGACTGGTTTGTCACGATAGATCTCAAAGACGCATATTTTCATATATCCATCCTTCCACATCACAGGAAGTTTCTGAGGTTCGCTTTCGGGGGCGAAGCTTACCAATATCGAGTACTTCCCTTCGGCCTTGCACTCTCACCCCGCACGTTCACAAAATGTGTAGACGCGGCTCTGGTCCCCCTGCGCATGCAGGGCATCCGCATTCTCAACTATATCGACGATTGGTTGATCTTAGCTCAGTCAGAGCAGGCTGCGGTTCGGCATCGACATGTCGTCCTCGCACATATGGGGGAGCTGGGTTTGAGACTGAACGCCAAGAAGAGTGTACTTTCTCCGGTTCAGAGAACCACCTATCTAGGCGTAGTATGGGATTCGACCACGATGCAGGTACGATTGTCCCCTGCTCGTATCGAGTCGATCCGCATCTCAGTCGAGAGAGTCAAACAAGGCCAGTCACTCACTGTCAAACAATTTCAGAGATTGTTGGGTCTGATGGCAGCTGCGTCCAACGTGATACCTCTTGGCCTGCTGTACATGAGGCCCCTGCAGTGGTGGCTCAAGACCAAGGGATTTTCCCCGAGGGGCAATCTACTTCGCACTATCGAGGTCACGCGGCGCTGCCTACGTGCCTTAGATGTATGGAAGAAACCTTGGTTCTTGAAACAGGGCCCGGTGCTGGGAGCTCTTTGTCGCCGTGTAACGCTAGCGACAGATGCATCCCTCACTGGTTGGGGTGCAGTCATGAGTGGCCACCCTGCCCGTGGTCTGTGGAGCGATCGCCATCGAACATGGCATATCAATTGTCTAGAAATGCTAGCAGTTTTTCGTGCACTGAAGCACTTCCTCCCAGACCTAAGGGGTCACCATGTGTTGGTGCGCACCGACAAAACATCGGTGGTCTCCTATATCAACCACCAGGGAGGTCTGCGTTCGCGCCCTTTGTACAAGCTGGCGCACCAGATCCTGGTGTGGTCCCAGAGCAAACTCCTCTCACTAAGAGCAGTATATATTCCTGGGAAACAAAATGTGGGAGCAGACATACTGTCGAGGCAGGGGCCGAGGCCCGGGGAGTGGAAACTTCACCCACAAGTAGTGAAGCAGATATGGAGAATATTTGGCAGGGCTCAAGTAGACCTATTTGCATCTCAAGAGACGTCTCAATGCCCCCTTTGGTTCTCTCTAGTTCATCCAGCTCCTCTGGGACTGGACGCTATGGTACAGACCTGGCCGAGGCTTCGTCTGTACGCATTTCCCCCTATTGCTCTGCTCCCGGGAGTTCTGGCGAGAGTACGCCGGGACGGGGTCTGTCTGTTGTTAGTAGCCCCGTTCTGGCCGGGCCGAGTATGGTTCTCAGATCAAGTCTCGCTCCTCGACGGCTCTCCGTGGGAGATACCGATCAGGACAGACCTCCTCTCGCAGGCGCAGGGTACGATAATTCACCCTCGCCCGGAGTTGTGGAAGCTGTGGGTGTGGCCCCTGAGGGGGCACAACTTTTAGCAGCCGGTCTCTCAACCGAGGTTGTTGAGACCCTTCTCCAATCCAGAGCTCCCTCAACGAGGAAACTGTACGCCCTGAGGTGGAAACTCTTCACCTCATGGTGCAGAGACCGCCGGCTAGACCCAGCAAACTGCCCGATTGGTACAGTTCTGGAGTTTCTACAGGCTAGGCTCTCTGCAGGGTTGACCCACTCCACGCTGAAGGTTTACGTGGCGGCTATTGCGGCCTACCACGCCCTTCTCGATGGCCAGTCTTTGGGAAGACACCCCTTAGTTACACGTTTCCTCCGCGGTGCGCTGAGGCTGAAACCTCCAGTACGGTCCCGTATTCCCCCGTGGGACCTGGTGGTGGTGTTAGAGGCAATGTGCAGACCCCCATTTGAACCTATTCAAGATATCTCAGACAGACACCTTACACTTAAAACCTCCTTTCTGTTGGCTATCACCTCTCTGCGGAGAGTAGGAGACCTTCAGGCCCTCTCTGTGGCCCCTACTTATCTTGAATTTGCACCAGGCATGACTAAAGCGTTCATATACCCTCGAGCGGGATATGTTCCTAAGGTTCCCTCTGTTACACCACAACCTGTCGTACTGCAGGCCTTCTGTCCTCCTCCCTCTCGGGAGCCCGACCAGGCGAAGCTAAATTGTATGTGTCCAGTTAGAGCGCTGGACGCATACGTCCACAGAGCTGCCCTGTGGAGAAAGACCGATCAATTGCTTGTATGCTACGGTCCCCCCAAGAGGGGTTTTCCTGCTTCTAAGCAGACTATCAGTCGTTGGATAGTCGAGGCTATCAACGCTTCCTATGAGTCCTCTGGTCGTCCCCCGCTGTCGGGAGCCAAGGCTCACTCTACCCGGGGTATGGCGGCCTCCAAGGCCTTCTTAGCAGGTGTATCCATGCTGGACATCTGCAACGCTGCGGGATGGTCCACGCCCTCCACGTTTGTCAGATTCTATGGCCTAGACATGCCAGTCACTCCAGGCGCTTCAGTCCTCCTGACCTAAGCTGTGCTCTTCGGATACACACTAGGCAGGGGTTTGGTAGTCTGGCGGCGTTGGTACTCGTTCCCCAAAGCGCTTTTGACGCAGCTCGAGTTCCTGAAGAGGAACGTCTCTAGGTTACGTATGTAACCCTAGTTCCTCGAGGGAACGAGACGCTGCGTCTCGGAGCCATACCCCCCGGCACCCCTGCCGGCGCTTGCTGGTACTCGAAGCTGACGCCAGCTGCGTGGCACGTGCTTTTATAGCTTCCTGGTCGCTTACGTCACTCCGCCGGTGACGTCACGCTCTTCCATTGGTCTGATTTCACACGATACTTAGAGTCGCGCACGCTGGGCGCGTTCCCCAAAGCGCTTTTGACGCAGCGTCTCGTTCCCTCGAGGAACTAGGGTTACATACGTAACCTAGAGACGTTTTTAATATGTTAGAAGTTATATGCACAAAAACTCATGTTAGGACTTCAATGATCAAGATTGTCAGTTTACAGCTTTCTGAGTCCAGTAATGCTGAAATAGTGTTTCTGTTCAAATGAAGTGAAATCAAGCCCAAATCTGCTCAAAAGCTTGTCTCTCTAATAGAGAAAGCTGTTTCATTCAGTATTCAGTGCAAATCTTGCCAAACTGATAGATGCTTATGCCTTATGAAGTACAATGTTTTCTGCAATGCTGTAAGACAGATTTTAATGTGTTAGAAGTTATATACACAAAAACTAATGTTAGGACTTCAATGATCAAGATTGTCAGTTTACAGCTTTCTGAGTCCAGTAATGTTGAAATAGTGTTTCTGTTCAAATGAAGTGAAATCAAGCCCAAATCTGCTCAAAAGCTTGTCTCTCTATTAGAGAAAGCTGTTTCATTCAGTATTCAGTGCAAATCTTGCCAAACTGATAGATGCTTATGCCATATGAAATACAATGTTTTCTGCAATGCTGTAAGACAGTTTTTAATGTGTTAGAAGTTATATGCACAAAAACTCATGTTAGGACTTCAATGATCAAGATTGTCAGTTTACAGCTTTCTGAGTCCAGTAATGCTGAAATAGTGTTTCTGTTCAAATGAAGTGAAATCAAGCCCAAATCTGCTCAAAAGCTTGTCTCTCTAATAGAGAAAGCTGTTTCATTCAGTATTCAGTGCAAATCTTGCCAAACTGATAGATGCTTATGCCTTATGAAGTACAATGTTTTCTGCAATGCTGTAAGACAGTTTTTAATGTGTTAGAAGTTATATACACAAAAACTAATGTTAGGACTTCAATGATCAAGATTGTCAGTTTACAGCTTTCTGAGTCCAGTAATGTTGAAATAGTGTTTCTGTTCAAATGAAGTGAAATCAAGCCCAAATCTGCTCAAAAGCTTGTCTCTCTATTAGAGAAAGCTGTTTCATTCAGTATTCAGTGCAAATCTTGCCAAACTGATAGATGCTTATGCCTTATGAAATACAATGTTTTCTGCAATGCTGTAAGACAGTTTTTAATGTGTTAGAAGTTATATGCACAAAAACTTATGTTAGGACTTCAATGATCAAGATTGTCAGTTTACAGCTTTCTGAGTCCAGTAATGCTGAAATAGTGCTTCTGTTCAAATGAAGTGAAATCTAGCCAAATCTGCTCAAAAGCTTGTCTCTCTATTAGAGAAAGCTGTTTCATTCAGTATTCAGTGCAAATCTTGCCAATCTGATAGATGCTTATGCGTTATGAAGTACAATGTTTTCTGCAATGCTGTAAGACAGTTTTTAATGTGTTAGAAGTTATATGCACAAAAACTCATGTTAGGACTTCAATGATCAAGATTGTCAGTTTACAGCTTTCTGAGTCCTGTAATGTTGAAATAGTGTTTCTGTTCAAATGAAGTGAAATCAAGCCCAAATCTGCTCAAAAGCTTGTCTCTCTAATAGAGAAAGCTGTTTCATTCAGTATTCAGTGCAAATCTTGCCAAACTGATAGATGCTTATGCCATATGAAATACAATGTTTTCTGCAATGATGTAAGACAGTTTTTAATGTGTTAGAAGTTATATACACAAAAACTAATGTTAGGACTTCAATGATCAAGATTGTCAGTTTACAGCTTTCTGAGTCCAGTAATGTTGAAATAGTGTTTCTGTTCAAATGAAGTGAAATCAAGCCCAAATCTGCTCAAAAGCTTGTCTCTCTAATAGAGAAAGCTGTTTCATTCAGTATTCAGTGCAAATCTTGCCAAACTGATAGATGCTTATGCCATATGAAATACAATGTTTTCTGCAATGCTGTAAGACAGTTTTTAATGTGTTAGAAGTTATATGCACAAAAACTTATGTTAGGACTTCAATGATCAAGATTGTCAGTTTACAGCTTTCTGAGTCCAGTAATGCTGAAATAGTGTTTCTGTTCAAATGAAGTGAAATCAAGCCCAAATCTGCTCAAAAGCTTGTCTCTCTATTAGAGAAAGCTGTTTCATTCAGTATTCAGTGCAAATCTTGCCAAACTGATAGATGCTTATGACATATGAAATACAATGTTTTCTGCAATGCTGTAAGACAGTTTTTAATGTGTTAGAAGTTATATGCACAAAAACTTATGTTAGGACTTCAATGATCAAGATTGTCAGTTTACAGCTTTCTGAGTCCAGTAATGCTGAAATAGTGTTTCTGTTCAAATGAAGTGATATCAAGCCCAAATCTGCTCAAAAGCTTGTCTCTCTATTAGAGAAAGTTGTTTCATTCAGTATTCAGTGCAAATCTTGCCATACTGAAACATGCTTATGCCATATGAAATACAATGTTTTCTGCAATGCTGTAAGACAGTTTTTAATGTGTTAGAAGTTATATGCACAAAAACTTATGTTAGGACTTCAATGATCAAGATTGTCAGTTTACAGCTTTCTGAGTCCAGTAATGCTGAAATAGTGCTTCTGTTCAAATGAAGTGAAATCTAGCCAAATCTGCTCAAAAGCTTGTCTCTCTATTAGAGAAAGCTGTTTCATTCAGTATTCAGTGCAAATCTTGCCAATCTGATAGATGCTTATGCCTTATGAAATACAATGTTTTCTGCAATGCTGTAAGACAGTTTTTAATGTGTTAGAAGTTATATACACAAAAACTAATGTTAGGACTTCAATGATCAAGATTGTCAGTATACAGCTTTCTGAGTCCAGTAATGTTGAAATAGTGTTTCTGTTCAAATGAAGTGAAATCTAGCCCAAATCTACTCAAAAGCTTGTCTCTCTATTAGAGAAAGCTGTTTCATTCAGTATTCAGTGCAAATCTTGCCAAACTGATAGATGCTTATGCCATATGAAATACAATGTTTTCTGCAATGCTGTAAGACAGTTTTTAATGTGTTAGAAGTTATATGCACAAAAACTTATGTTAGGACTTCAATGATCAAGATTGTCAGTTTACAGCTTTCTGAGTCCAGTAATGCTGAAATAGTGTTTCTGTTCAAATGAAGTGAAATCAAGCCCCAATCTGCTCAAATGCTTGTCTCTCTAATAGAGAAAGCTGTTTCATTCAGTATTCAGTGCAAATCTTGCCAAACTGATAGATGCTTATGCCATATGAAATACAATGTTTTCTGCAATGCTGTAAGACAGTTTTTAATGTGTTAGAAGTTATATGCACAAAAACTTATGTTAGGACTTCAATGATCAAGATTGTCAGTTTACAGCTTTCTGAGTCCAGTAATGCTGAAATAGTGTTTCTGTTCAAATGAAGTGATATCAAGCCCAAATCTGCTCAAAAGCTTGTCTCTCTATTAGAGAAAGCTGTTTCATTCAGTATTCAGTGCAAATCTTGCCATACTGAAACATGCTTATGCCATATGAAATACAATGTTTTCTGCAATGCTGTAAGACAGTTTTTAATGTGTTAGAAGTTATATGCACAAAAACTTATGTTAGGACTTCAATGATCAAGATTGTCAGTTTACAGCTTTCTGAGTCCAGTAATGCTGAAATAGTGCTTCTGTTCAAATGAAGTGAAATCTAGCCAAATCTGCTCAAAAGCTTGTCTCTCTATTAGAGAAAGCTGTTTCATTCAGTATTCAGTGCAAATCTTGCCAATCTGATAGATGCTTATGCCTTATGAAATACAATGTTTTCTGCAATGCTGTAAGACAGTTTTTAATGTGTTAGAAGTTATATACACAAAAACTAATGTTAGGACTTCAATGATCAAGATTGTCAGTATACAGCTTTCTGAGTCCAGTAATGTTGAAATAGTGTTTCTGTTCAAATGAAGTGAAATCTAGCCCAAATCTACTCAAAAGCTTGTCTCTCTATTAGAGAAAGCTGTTTCATTCAGTATTCAGTGCAAATCTTGCCAAACTGATAGATGCTTATGCCATATGAAATACAATGTTTTCTGCAATGCTGTAAGACAGTTTTTAATGTGTTAGAAGTTATATGCACAAAAACTTATGTTAGGACTTCAATGATCAAGATTGTCAGTTTACAGCTTTCTGAGTCCAGTAATGCTGAAATAGTGGTCTGTTCAAATGAAGTGAAATCAAGCCCCAATCTGCTCAAATGCTTGTCTCTCTAATAGAGAAAGCTGTTTCATTCAGTATTCAGTGCAAATCTTGCCATACTGAAACATGCTTATGCCATATGAAATACAATGTTTTCTGCAATGCTGTAAGACAGTTTTTAATGTGTTAGAAGTTATATGCACAAAAACTTATGTTAGGACTTCAATGATCAAGATTGTCAGTTTACAGCTTTCTGAGTCCAGTAATGCTGAAATAGTGCTTCTGTTCAAATGAAGTGAAATCTAGCCAAATCTGCTCAAAAGCTTGTCTCTCTATTAGAGAAAGCTGTTTCATTCAGTATTCAGTGCAAATCTTGCCAATCTGATAGATGCTTATGCCTTATGAAGTACAATGTTTTCTGCAATGCTGTAAGACAGTTTTTAATGTGTTAGAAGTTATATGCACAAAAACTCATGTTAGGACTTCAATGATCAAGATTGTCAGTTTACAGCTTTCTGAGTCCTGTAATGTTGAAATAGTGTTTCTGTTCAAATGAAGTGAAATCAAGCCCAAATCTGCTCAAAAGCTTGTCTCTCTAATAGAGAAAGCTGTTTCATTCAGTATTCATTGCAAATCTTGCCAAACTGATAGATGCTTATGCCATATGAAATACAATGTTTTCTGCAATGCTGTAAGACAGTTTTTAATGTGTTAGAAGTTATATACACAAAAACTAATGTTAGGACTTCAATGATCAAGATTGTCAGTTTACAGCTTTCTGAGTCCAGTAATGTTGAAATAGTGTTTCTGTTCAAATGAAGTGAAATCTAGCCCAAATCTGCTCAAAAGCTTGTCTCTCTATTAGAGAAAGCTGTTTCATTCAGTATTCAGTGCAAATCTTGCCAAACTGATGGATGCTTATGCCTTATGAAGTACAATGTTTTCTGCAATGCTGTAAGACAGTTTTTAATGTGTTAGAAGTTATATACACAAAAACTAATGTTAGGACTTCAATGATCAAGATTGTCAGTTTACAGCTTTCTGAGTCCAGTAATGTTGAAATAGTGTTTCTGTTCAAATGAAGTGAAATCTAGCCCAAATCTGCTCAAAAGCTTGTCTCTCTATTAGAGAAAGCTGTTTCATTCAGTATTCAGTGCAAATCTTGCCAAACTGATAGATGCTTATGCCATATGAAATACAATGTTTTCTGCAATGCTGTAAGACAGTTTTTAATGTGTTAGAAGTTATATGCACCAAAAACTTATGTTAGGACTTCAATGATCAAGATTGTCAGTTTACAGCTTTCTGAGTCCAGTAATGCTGAAATAGTGTTTCTGTTCAAATGAAGTGAAATCAAGCCCAAATCTGCTCAAAAGCTTGTCTCTCTATTAGAGAAAGCTGTTTCATTCAGTATTCAGTGCAAATCTTGCCAAACTGATGGATGCTTATGCCTTATGAAGTACAATGTTTTCTGCAATGCTGTAAGACAGTTTTTAATGTGTTAGAAGTTATATACACAAAAACACATGTTAGGACTTCAATGATCAAGATTGTCAGTTTACAGCTTTCTGAGTCCAGTAATGCTGAAATAGTGCTTCTGTTCAAATGAAGTGAAATCTAGCCCAAATCTGCTCAAAAGCTTGTCTCTCTATTAGAGAAAGCTGTTTCATTCAGTATTCAGTGCAAATCTTGCCAAACTGATAGATGCTTATGCCTTATGAAGTACAATGTTTTCTGCAATGCTGTAAGACAGTTTTTAATGTGTTAGAAGTTATATGCACAAAAACTAATGTTAGGACTTCAATGATCAAGATTGTCAGTATACAGCTTTCTGAGTCCAGTAATGTTGAAATAGTGTTTCTGTTCAAATGAAGCGAAATCTAGCCCAAATCTGCTCAAAAGCTTGTCTCTCTATTAGAGAAAGCTGTTTCATTCAGTATTCAGTGCAAATCTTGCCAAACTAATAGATGCTTATGCCATATGAAATACAATGTTTTCTGCAATGCTGTAAGACAGTTTTTAATGTGTTAGAAGTTATATGCACAAAAACGTCCCAAGGTTACGTATGTAACCCTAGTTCCTTGAGGGAACGAGACGCTGCGTCGTAAAACGCTTTGGGGAACGTCCCTTACGAGACCGACTCTGAATATCGTGTGCAATCTGTCCAATGGACGAGCGTGACGTCACGGAGCGGGGTGACGTAGCGACCAGGAAGCTATATAAGCACGTGCCGTGCAGCTGGCTTCAGCTTCGAGTAGGGAAGCAAGCGCCGGCAGGGGTGCCGGGAGTATGGCTCTGCGACGCAGCGTCTCGTCCCCTCAAGGAACTAGGGTTACATACGTAACCTTGGGACGTTCCTTTTCGGGAACTCGAGCTGCGTCGTAAAACGCTTTGGGGAACGATATGCCAACGCTGCCAGACTACCAAAGCCCTGCCTAGTGTGTATCCGAAGAGCACAGCTTAGGACGAGAGAACAGAAGAGCCCGGAGTGGCTCGCATATCAAGATCGTAGAATCTGACAAATGTAGAGGGCGTGGACCACCCCGCAGCGTTGCAGATGTCCAAGAGGGACACACCTGCTGAGAAGGCCTTGGAGGCCGCCATACTCCGAGTAGAGTGAGCCTTGGCCCCCAAAGGGGGGGGGAATACCAGAGGACTCATAGGAGACGTTGATAGCCTCGACTATCCAACGACTAAGGGTCTGCTTGGTGGCAGGAGAACCCTTATTAGTAGGACCGTAGCATACAAGCAATTGGTCGGACTTTCTCCACAGGGCAGCTCTGTGGACGTATGCGTTCAGTGCTCGCACTGGACACATACAATTTAGCTTCTCTTGGTCTGGCTCCCGAAAGGGAGGAGGACAAAAGGCCTGCAGTACGATAGGTTGTGGCGTTACAGAGGGAACCTTTGGAACATAACCCGCTCGAGGGTATAAGAATGCTTTGGCCATACCAGGGGCAAAGTCTAGATAGGTAGGGGCCACCGAGAGGGCCTGGAGAGCTCCAACTCTTTTTAGTGAGGTGATTGCCAGTAACAGGGCAGTTTTAAGTGTCAGATGTCTATCTGAGATATCTTGTATTGGCTCGAATGGAGCTTTACAAAGAGCCTCTAGAACCACAACCAAATCCCATGGGGGAATACGGGACCGTACCGGAGGTCTCAGCCTCAGTGCACCTCGGAGGAAACGTGTAACTAGGGGGTGTCTACCCACTGACTGATCATTGAAAGGGACATGGAAAGCAGCTATGGCCGCCACGTACACCTTTAAGGTGGAGTGGGATAACCCCGCAGAGAGCCTAGCTTGTAAGAACTCCAGAACTGTACCAACTGGGCAGTTAACAGGGTCAAGGTGGCGATCTCTGCACCATGAAGTAAAGAATGACCACTTCAGGGCGTACAGTTTCCTCGTAGAGGGAGCTCTGGATTGGAGTAGGGTCTCAACAACCTCAGTTGAGAGACCAGCTGCTAACAGATGTGCCCCCTCAGGGGCCACACCCACAGCTTGAACGACTCCGGGCGAGGGTGAATTATCGTGCCCTGCGCCTGTGAGAGTAGGTCTGTCCTGATCGGTATCTCCCACGGAGAGCCGTCGAGGAGCGAGACTAGATCTGAGAACCATACTTGGCCCGGCCAGAACGGGGCTACTAATAGAAGACGGACCCCGTCCTGGCGTACTCTCGCCAGAACTCCCGGGAGCAGAGCGATAGGGGGAAAAGCGTACAGACGAAAGCCTCGGCCAGGTCTGTACCATAGCGTCCAGTCCCAGAGGAGCTGGATGAACTAGAGAGAACCAAAGGGGACATTGCGATGTCTCTCGAGTCGCGAAGAGGTCCACCTGAGCTTTGCCATACACTCTCCATATCTGCTTCACCACCTCGGGGTGAAGCATCCATTCCCCGGGCCTCGGCCCCTGCCTCGACAGTATGTCTGCTCCCACATTCAATCTCCCAGGAATATACACTGCTCTGATCGAGAGGAGTTTGCCCTGGGACCAGAGAAGGATCTGGTACGCCAGCTTGTACAAGGGGCGTGAGCGCAGACCCCCCTGGTGATTGATATAAGAGACCACTGATGTGTTGTCGGTGCGCACCAACACATGGTGACCTCTCAGGTCTGGGAGGAAATATTTTAATGCTCGATAGACTGCTAACATCTCTAGGCAATTGATGTGCCACGTCAGGTGGCGACCACTCCACAGACCGCGGGCAGGGTGGCCACTCATGACCGCACCCCAACCGGTGAGGGACGCGTCTGTCGCTAGCGTTACACGGCGACGAAGAGCTCCCAGCACCGGGCCCTGATTCAAGAACCAAGGTTTCTTCCACATGTCTAAGGCACGAAGGCATCGCCGCGTGACCTTGATAAATCGAAGTGGATTTCCCCTCGGGGAAAAGCCCTTGGACTTGAGCCACCACTGTAGGGGTCTCATGTGCAGCAGGCCAAAAGGTATCACGTTGGACGCAGCTGCCATCAGCCCTAACAATCTCTGGAATTGTTTGACAGTGAGTGACTGGCCTTCTTTGACTCTCTCGACTGATGTGAGGATCGACTCGATCCGCGCAGGAGACATACGTGCCTGCATCGTGGTCGAATCCCACACTACGCCTAGATAGGTGGTTCTCTGAACTGGAGAAAGTACACTCTTCTTGGCATTTAGTCTCAAACCCAGCTCCCCCATATGTGCGAGAACGACATCTCGATGTCGAACCGCCATCTGCTCTGATTGAGCTAGGATCAACCAATCGTCGATATAATTTAGAATGCGGATGCCCTGCATACGGAGGGATACCAGAGCCGCATCTACACACTTCGTGAACGTGCGGGGTGAGAGTGCAAGGCCGAAGGGAAGTACTCGATATTGATAAGCTTTGCCCCCGAAAGCGAACCTCAGAAACTTCCTGTGTTGTGGAAGGATGGATATGTGGAAGTATGCGTCTTTGAGATCTATGGTGACAAACCAGTCCTCGGATCTGATTTGAGCTACAACCTGCTTGACAGTGAGCATTTTGAACTTCAGTGACATAACTGAGCGGTTCAGGAGACGTAAGTCTAAGATCGGACGCAACCCCCCATCCTTCTTTGGAACTATGAAATACCGGCTGTAAAATCCGGATTCCCTGTCTAGAGGAGGGACCACCTCGATGGCCTCCTTCCTTAATAGGGCTTTCACTTCTTGTTCCATAACCAGAGCCTGCCGGGGGCCGACCACAGTCGGTGTAACCCCGTTGAATTTCGGTGGTGGATGACCGAACTGAATGCAATAGCCTTTTTCTATTGTACGCAGGACCCAATGAGATACATTTGGCAGTAGCTTCCACGCTGCTAAATAATCTACTAAGGGAATCAGTCTCTCGAGACTGACCTCTGGTGTAAGAGGCCCCCGAAGGGGCGGCGAGCATCCCAGCTCCGCTGCGCTCACGGGCGGAAATAGCTGGGAGTAGTACTCGCTGGAGGCCGCTGCGCCCTGAAACTCTGGCAGGGTTGGCAGGCCGACCTCCTGAGGGCACTGAGGTGAGGCGGGCACCGTATACTGAGGTGGACCGCGCTCTACCCCAGTAGGGGCTACCCTCTGGACCCTGATGTCAGGACCTTTTCGTCGAGGACTTCCGGGCCTCGATAACTGTTCTCAAATCGGGCTTTTTAACTCTGGAAGTCCCTGACTCAGAGCGTCGCTGGGGTCCTCGGTCTCGACGTGGGGGAACACGAGCGGCGACACTCTGTTTTTGCGCTTCCCGGTATGAGGAGCCGGTATGTGGCATGGTGATCTCCCGCCCAGATGCACCACGAGAGCGACGAGGGAGGAAATTCTGGAACGCCGCCGCCTGTTTGTGTGCCTCCTGGAACCTGTCGACGACAGTGTTGACTGTGTCGCCAAACAGGCCCGAGGCTTGGAGCGGGGTGTCCAGAAGGCAGACCCTGTCTCGTTCTTTTATCTCTGACAGGGTCAGCCACAAATGCCTCTCCGCGGCCACTAAGGCTGCCATAGACCGCCCAATCGCGCGAGCGGTCTCTTTAGTGGCGCGGAGGGAGAGATCAGCGGTCTTTCTGAGTTCATCGATATCTTCAGACTTAATCCCCTCTCCCTCATCGATATCTCTCAGCAGGTCGGCCTGATAAGCTTGAAGGACTGCCATGGTGTGAAGGCAAGCCCCAGCCTGACCTGCTGCCACATAACCTTTGCCCACAAGCGATGATGTAACTCGCAGCGGCTTAGTGGGCAATGCCGGAGCCTTTAGGGACGATGCCGAGCCGGGTGACAGATAGCCCGCGAGCGTCTGTTCAACCCGTGGCAACGTCCTATAACCCCGCTCTCCCAGCCCCATCACGTTGCCATAATATAGTGAATCGGGGCCAAAGAGGCGGGTCGAATACGGGTGTTTCCACGATCTCGATAACTCATCATGGAGATCGGGAAAAAATGGTAGACTCCGGCGTGGAGGTGGTTGCCTCGGCCGCAGAAAGCGTTCATCTAGCTTGCTTTTCTGCGGCTCAGTGTGTTTTTCTGCAGGCCACTCGATTTTTAATTTATCAACTGCACGTGTAACCACCTCCAAAAGCTCCTCATACTGGAGCGACAGGGGTGGCGAATCCCCAGCAACAGTCTCCACGTCAACCTCCTCGGAGGAAGAGAGGCGAAGAGCTGATCCCTCGCCCTGGGGGGAAGAAACCGACGAGCGTGCTTCCGAACCCAGGGTTTGGGCGCCTGATCTGGCAGATGAGGAAGGAGATAAGGACTGGCCCGTCTCCATTCCCTCTGACAGATCCACCTGCGAACCCCACGAGTGCAGCAGCCGCTCTGCCTCGGCAGAAGCGGGGCCAGCACCGCGAGGAACGCTGGTGAAGGCTCCCTCCTCGAAGAGAGCCCTCCGGGATCGAAGCGCCCGCATTGGCAATCGCTCGCAATGCGGACAGTCGGCCCCCTCGAGAGCCGACTCAGCGTGCTTCGATCCCAGGCAAGCCACGCACAAATTGTGTGTATCCCCACCCGTGATGTAGCGAGGGCAGGGAGGAACACACAATCTGTAACGCGGCTTGGAATCGCCCTTCAAATACTTGGTCTTTTGCTTTGACTTAGGCATTATTGAGCTGTATTAGCGATCTTTTTATGGCTAAGAGACAGACAACAATAAATAGGACCAACGGGACAGACTGTTTAACATGCACACACAGAGCGCTTGCTGACAGAGCGAAGCTGAAGCCAGCTGCACGGCACGTGCTTATATAGCTTCCTGGTCGCTACGTCACCCCGCTCCGTGACGTCACGCTCGTCCATTGGACAGATTGCACACGATATTCAGAGTCGGTCTCGTCAGGGACGTTCCCCAAAGCGTTTTACGACGCAGCTCGAGTTCCCGAAAAGGAACTTATGTTAGGACTTCAATGATCAAGATTGTCAGTTTACAGCTTTCTGAGTCCAGTAATGTTGAAATAGTGTTTCTGTTCAAATGAAGTGAAATCAAGCCCAAATCTGCTCAAAAGCTTGTCTCTCTATTAGAGAAAGCTGTTTCATTCAGTATTCAGTGCAAATCTTGCCAAACTGATAGATGCTTATGCCATATGAAATACAATGTTTTCTGCAATGCTGTAAGACAGTTTTTAATGTGTTAGAAGTTATATGCACAAAAACTCATGTTAGGACTTCAATGATCAAGATTGTCAGTTTACAGCTTTCTGAGTCCAGTAATGCTGAAATAGTGTTTCTGTTCAAATGAAGTGAAATCAAGCCCAAATCTGCTCAAAAGCTTGTCTCTCTAATAGAGAAAGCTGTTTCATTCAGTATTCAGTGCAAATCTTGCCAAACTGATAGATGCTTATGCCTTATGAAGTACAATGTTTTCTGCAATGCTGTAAGACAGTTTTTAATGTGTTAGAAGTTATATACACAAAAACTAATGTTAGGACTTCAATGATCAAGATTGTCAGTTTACAGCTTTCTGAGTCCAGTAATGTTGAAATAGTGTTTCTGTTCAAATGAAGTGAAATCAAGCCCAAATCTGCTCAAAAGCTTGTCTCTCTATTAGAGAAAGCTGTTTCATTCAGTATTCAGTGCAAATCTTGCCAAACTGATAGATGCTTATGCCTTATGAAATACAATGTTTTCTGCAATGCTGTAAGACAGTTTTTAATGTGTTAGAAGTTATATACACAAAAACTAATGTTAGGACTTCAATGATCAAGATTGTCAGTTTACAGCTTTCTGAGTCCAGTAATGTTGAAATAGTGTTTCTGTTCAAATGAAGTGAAATCAAGCCCAAATCTGCTCAAAAGCTTGTCTCTCTAATAGAGAAAGCTGTTTCATTCAGTATTCAGTGCAAATCTTGCCATACTGAAACATGCCTATGCCATATGAAATACAATGTTTTCTGCAATGCTGTAAGACAGTTTTTAATGTGTTAGAAGTTATATGCACAAAAACTTATGTTAGGACTTCAATGATCAAGATTGTCAGTTTACAGCTTTCTGAGTCCAGTAATGCTGAAATAGTGCTTCTGTTCAAATGAAGTGAAATCTAGCCAAATCTGCTCAAAAGCTTGTCTCTCTATTAGAGAAAGCTGTTTCATTCAGTATTCAGTGCAAATCTTGCCAATCTGATAGATGCTTATGCGTTATGAAGTACAATGTTTTCTGCAATGCTGTAAGACAGTTTTTAATGTGTTAGAAGTTATATGCACAAAAACTCATGTTAGGACTTCAATGATCAAGATTGTCAGTTTACAGCTTTCTGAGTCCTGTAATGTTGAAATAGTGTTTCTGTTCAAATGAAGTGAAATCAAGCCCAAATCTGCTCAAAAGCTTGTCTCTCTAATAGAGAAAGCTGTTTCATTCAGTATTCAGTGCAAATCTTGCCAAACTGATAGATGCTTATGCCATATGAAATACAATGTTTTCTGCAATGATGTAAGACAGTTTTTAATGTGTTAGAAGTTATATACACAAAAACTAATGTTAGGACTTCAATGATCAAGATTGTCAGTTTACAGCTTTCTGAGTCCAGTAATGTTGAAATAGTGTTTCTGTTCAAATGAAGTGAAATCAAGCCCAAATCTGCTCAAAAGCTTGTCTCTCTAATAGAGAAAGCTGTTTCATTCAGTATTCAGTGCAAATCTTGCCAAACTGATAGATGCTTATGCCATATGAAATACAATGTTTTCTGCAATGCTGTAAGACAGTTTTTAATGTGTTAGAAGTTATGTGCACAAAAACTTATGTTAGGACTTCAATGATCAAGATTGTCAGTTTACAGCTTTCTGAGTCCAGTAATGCTGAAATAGTGTTTCTGTTCAAATGAAGTGAAATCAAGCCCAAATCTGCTCAAAAGCTTGTCTCTCTATTAGAGAAAGCTGTTTCATTCAGTATTCAGTGCAAATCTTGCCAAACTGATAGATGCTTATGACATATGAAATACAATGTTTTCTGCAATGCTGTAAGACAGTTTTTAATGTGTTAGAAGTTATATGCACAAAAACTTATGTTAGGACTTCAATGATCAAGATTGTCAGTTTACAGCTTTCTGAGTCCAGTAATGCTGAAATAGTGTTTCTGTTTAAATGAAGTGAAATCAAGCCCAAATCTGCTCAAAAGCTTGTCTCTCTAATAGAGAAAGCTGTTTCATTCAGTATTCAGTGCAAATCTTGCCATACTGAAACATGCTTATGCCATATGAAATACAATGTTTTCTGCAATGCTGTAAGACAGTTTTTAATGTGTTAGAAGTTATATGCACAAAAACTTATGTTAGGACTTCAATGATCAAGATTGTCAGTTTACAGCTTTCTGAGTCCAGTAATGCTGAAATAGTGCTTCTGTTCAAATGAAGTGAAATCTAGCCAAATCTGCTCAAAAGTGTAACGACAGATAAAAGAGGAGGAAGCAATTGCAGGCGATCAGATGTAGTTTATTGAGAAAGAGAGTCCAGGATGTTGGCAATGGCAAGGAAGGTCTACGGTGGCGTGAGATGAGCTGGGTGGTGAAGTCGGCGGTGCAGGTGAAGGTGGTCAATGGTTGAAACCAGGAACAGACCGGAACACTGACACGAGGACGACAACACTTAATCCACTCCAGCACACGAACACGGAAGACGGTAATCCAACTAGGACACGAAGACATGAGAGAGGATCTGACAACAGAGAGAGAGCGAGGTGAGTATAAGTAGCTGAGGTGTGATGAAGGTCAGCTGGAGCGAGACAATCAACACCCAGGTGATGACAATCAACTAAACGAGCACATGGAGACAACGTAAGTACAAAAACAATCACAAAACATGACACGGAGGAAACACTGGATTTCCTACCGTGACAGTACCCTCTCCCCTAGGACGTCACCTGACGTTCCCAGCCTGCTTTACCTGTAGATTGTAATCATCTATAAGGTGGTGATCCAATATGTCCCGAGCAGGAACCCAGCTTCTCTCCTCCGGACCGTAACCTTCCCAATCCACCAAGTACTGAAAACCGCGTCCCCTCCGTCTAGAGTCCAGAATACGATTAACCGAATAGGTGGTCTCCCCATTAACGAGACGAGGCGGGGGGGGAACCGGAGCAGGCGGATTAAGACGGGAAGAAATCACCGATTTAATTTTGGACACGTGGAACACGGGATGAATCCTCCTGTACGCCGGAGGAAGGCTAAGACGCACGGTTACCGGATTAATAATCTTGGTAATAGAAAACGGGCCAATAAATTTGGGAGCAAGTTTGTTAGAAACGGAACGCATAGGAATATTCTGGGTAGAAAGCCACACTCTTTGACCGACGACGTAACGGGGAGGCTTCGACCGGTGGCGATCGGCCTTAGCCTTGGTGCGCGACCTAGCCTGGAGCAGAGCTCTGCGAGCTCTGGTCCAGGTTCGGTGACACCTCTGGACTAGTGCGTGTGCGGAGGGGACCGAAACCTCGGATTCCGTACTGACAAAATTAGGTGGTTGGTACCCTAAACTACACTTAAATGGAGACATGCCCGTAGATGACACTGGCAAAGAATTGTGTGCGTACTCCACAACTGAGAGTTGCTGACACCAGGACGAAGGATTATTGGAAACCAAACATCGCAAAACCCTCTCGACATCCTGATTGGCTCGTTCGGTTTGACCATTGCTCTGGGGATGGAACCCGGAAGAAAGACTAACAGTCGCTCCTAACAATTTACAAAATTCTCGCCAAAATTTGGACACAAATTGGGGACCCCTGTCAGAAACCACGTCTGTCGGGAGGCCATGTATGCGGAAGACGTGGTCAATGACAGCTACCGCTGTTTCCTTGGCTGAAGGTAATTTGGGCAAGGGAATAAAATGAGTCGCCTTCGAGAACCGGTCCACTACGGTTAAAATCACCGTATTGCCTCTAGAGGGCGGGAGGGCGGTGATAAAATCTAGCGAAATGTGGGACCAGGGTCTTGAAGGGACAGACAGCGGTAAGAGTAACCCATCTGGAGGTCGATTGGAAGTCTTACCAATAGCGCAAACTGAACAAGCCAAGACGAAATCGTGGACGTCGCGAGCCATACCAGGCCACCAAAATCGTTGCTTGACTAGAAATCTAGTTCTACTAACCCCTGGGTGACAAGCAACACTGGAACAATGACCCCACTGGAGAACGTCTGACCGTAACCCCTCCGGCACAAACAATCGGTTCGGTGGGCAACGAGCCGGGGGCGTTACCCCTTCTAAGGCGGTCAACACCTTCGATTCGACCTCCCATCTGAGCGCGGAGATAATGATGGTCCCCGGTAAAATGGGCTCGGGAGTAGCAGTACGATCGGAACGCTCAAAAAGACGGGATAAAGCATCGGGTTTGATGTTTTTGGAACCCGGCCGGTAAGAAAGTGTAAAATCGAAACGACCGAAAAACAATGCCCACCGAGCCTGCCTGGAGTTAAGTCTTTTGGCGGTTCTAATGTATTCGAGATTCTTATGGTCCGTCCATACAATGAAAGGTACACCCGACCCCTCAAGCCAGTGACGCCATTCTTCCAGTGCAAGTTTGACTGCCAACAACTCTCGATTGCCAATGTCATAATTAACTTCTGCAGGAGATAAACGGTGAGAATAATACGCGCACGGATGCACCTTTCCGTCTGAGGATGCGCGTTGGGATAACACTGCTCCTACCCCCACCTCTGACGCGTCGACCTCCACTATGAATTGACGTGAGCGATCAGGGGTGACGAGAATGGGAGCTGAAACAAAGCAGCTTTTCAGTTTGGCAAACGCAGCCTCAGCTGCGTCTGACCACCTGAACGTCAAACTAGGGGAGGTCAAGGCGGTCAGAGGAGCGGCTAGTTGGCTGAAATTGCGAATGAAACGCCGGTAAAAATTGGCGAACCCCAGAAATCTCTGCAGGGCCTTGCGAGACTCTGGGGATGGCCAATTTACCACAGCCTTAACCTTCTCAGGATCCATGCGAACACCCTCAGTCGAAATGATGTGTCCTAGAAAAGAAACAGACTGTGCATGAAAAACGCATTTCTCCGCCTTGACAAACAATCCATTCTCTAGCAACCGCAGAAGCACTCGTCGTACGTGTTGCACGTGTTCCTGGAGAGACGAAGAAAAAATCAATATGTCATCCAGGTAAACATATATGAACAGATCGACCATGTCTCGCAACACGTCATTAACGAGTGCTTGAAAGACTGCCGGCGAGTTGGTTAGCCCGAACGGCATAACGCAGTACTCAAAATGGCCTCTAGGGGTGTTAAAGGCAGTCTTCCACTCATCCCCCTCCCTGATGCGGACCAAATGATAAGCATTACGTAAGTCCAATTTAGTGAAAACGGACGCTCCCTGCAACCTCTCAAAAGCTGAAGACATAAGCGGTAAAGGATAGGTATTCTTTACCGTTATGTTGTTCAGCCCTCGGTAGTCAATGCAAGGTCGCAAGGATCCGTCCTTCTTTCCCACAAAAAAGAACCCCGCCCCCGCTGGAGAAGAAGAAGGGCGGATAAACCCCGTTGCTAGAGAACTGGATATATATTTCTCCATGGCCGCCGTCTCTGGAATAGACAAAGAATATAACTTGCCCTTAGGCGGAGAAGTACCTGGCAATAACTCTATCGCACAGTCATAGGGACGATGAGGAGGAAGAGAATCAGCACGAGACTTACTGAACACCTCCTTCAGGTCGTGGTACTCCGCGGGCACGCTAGCCAAATCCACTGCTTCCCCCTGAAACACAGACTCAGAAACATTAACACCAGCAGACAAAAGACAAGACAAATGACATTCCTCGCTCCAGCTAACCACAGATCCAAGGCGCCAATTGATCCTGGGGTTGTGTTTCTGAAGCCAGGTGTGACCGAGAACGATGGGGGATTGAGGTGAGTCCGTGATGTAAAATGATATCTCCTCAGTATGGTTGCCAGATGTGGTGAGGGAAACAGGTAAGGTGGTCTGAGTGATGACTGGTAGTCTGTGTCCGTTGAGAGCAAAGGGTGCAATGGGGTGTTTGAGGGAGGTGAGAGGAATGTTAAGCTTACAAGCGAACTTGAAGTCCATGAAGTTACCCTCTGCCCCAGAATCCAACAAGGCGTGATGCTCGAGTGCGTGGGTGGACCACCGTAGACTCACCGGAAGGAGTGTCGATGTAGATGAGGTCTTCCTGGCAGAGATCCCACCCGATAGTAGCCTCCGTTTTACTATCGGGCTTGGTCTTTTACCGGACAACGCTGGATGTGATGTTCTTGACTGCCGCAGTATAAACATAGTCCCAGGGATCTCCGCCTGATCCTCTCCTCCCGGGAGAGCCGAGCTCGCCCCACCTGCATGGGTTCATGATCTCCCGGTGGGCTGACCGCAACATCTGAGCGCTGATACTGAGCCTCCGGTCTGTTCGCGAGAACTGTTCTCCCCCTCCGTCTGGTGGCTTGATCGAGTCGATTGTCAACTCTGATGGTGAGGTCAATCAGACTATTGAGAGAAGTGGGGAGCTCGACGGCGCGGATCTCCTGTTGGATGCGGTCAGCCAACCCATGCAGGAAGTGATCCCACTGCGCCTCTTCGTTCCACTTACACTCCGCCGCCAGGGTGCGGAACTCAATCGAGTAATCGGAGACGGACCTTTCCCCCTGACGTAGGTCCGTGAGAAGGCGAGCCGCTTCCCTCCCGGCGACGGAGCGGTCGAAGACCCGTCTCATCTCTTCCGAAAGGGCGTGGAACGAGGCACAGCAGCTGTCTTGGTTCTCCCACACCGCCGTCCCCCAGAGGGCAGCCCTTCCCGTAAGTAGTGATAAGACGAATGCCACCTTCATTTCCTCGGTGTAGAACGTGCGGGGCTGCATGGCGAAGTGCAGAGAACAATGAGACAGAAATGATCGACAGAACTCTGGCTCACCCGCATATTTCTCCGGGATGGGGAGGCGTGGTTCGGGCTGGGAAATCCCCCCGGAGACGATCGGCGGTGTGGGTGGCGTGGGAGGCGCAGCGGGTGACGGTTGTTGTTGGTGTTGCGTCTGGAGAGCGAGCTCGGACACCTTCGTCACCATTGCTTGGAAGGCTCGACCCATCTCATCTATCGCCTTGTCTTGGCGATCCATACGACCCACAGCTCGTTGCAGAAATTCTTCCAGATGAGATGGGGAGCGGTCGCCTGCTGCTTCCATGATGGTCAGATCCTTCTGTAACGACAGATAAAAGAGGAGGAAGCAATTGCAGGCGATCAGATGTAGTTTATTGAGAAAGAGAGTCCAGGATGTTGGCAATGGCAAGGAAGGTCTACGGTGGCGTGAGATGAGCTGGGTGGTGAAGTCGGCGGTGCAGGTGAAGGTGGTCAATGGTTGAAACCAGGAACAGACCGGAACACTGACACGAGGACGACAACACTTAATCCACTCCAGCACACGAACACGGAAGACGGTAATCCAACTAGGACACGAAGACATGAGAGAGGATCTGACAACAGAGAGAGAGCGAGGTGAGTATAAGTAGCTGAGGTGTGATGAAGGTCAGCTGGAGCGAGACAATCAACACCCAGGTGATGACAATCAACTAAACGAGCACATGGAGACAACGTAAGTACAAAAACAATCACAAAACATGACACGGAGGAAACACTGGATTTCCTACCGTGACAAAAAGCTTGTCTCTCTATTAGAGAAAGCTGTTTCATTCAGTATTCAGTGCAAATCTTGCCAATCTGATAGATGCTTATGCCTTATGAAGTACAATGTTTTCTGCAATGCTGTAAGACAGTTTTTAATGTGTTAGAAGTTATATGCACAAAAACTCATGTTAGGACTTCAATGATCAAGATTGTCAGTTTACAGCTTTCTGAGTCCTGTAATGTTGAAATAGTGTTTCTGTTCAAATGAAGTGAAATCAAGCCCAAATCTGCTCAAAAGCTTGTCTCTCTAATAGAGAAAGCTGTTTCATTCAGTATTCAGTGCAAATCTTGCCAAACTGATAGATGCTTATGCCATATGAAATACAATGTTTTCTGCAATGCTGTAAGACAGTTTTTAATGTGTTAGAAGTTATATACACAAAAACTAATGTTAGGACTTCAATGATCAAGATTGTCAGTTTACAGCTTTCTGAGTCCAGTAATGTTGAAATAGTGTTTCTGTTCAAATGAAGTGAAATCAAGCCCAAATCTGCTCAAAAGCTTGTCTCTCTAATAGAGAAAGCTGTTTCATTCAGTATTCAGTGCAAATCTTGCCAAACTGATAGATGCTTATGCCATATGAAATACAATGTTTTCTGCAATGCTGTAAGACAGTTTTTAATGTGTTAGAAGTTATATGCACAAAAACTTATGTTAGGACTTCAATGATCAAGATTGTCAGTTTACAGCTTTCTGAGTCCAGTAATGTTGAAATAGTGTTTCTGTTCAAATGAAGTGAAATCTAGCCCAAATCTGCTCAAAAGCTTGTCTCTCTATTAGAGAAAGCTGTTTCATTCAGTATTCAGTGCAAATCTTGCCAAACTGATATATGCTTATGCCATATGAAATACAATGTTTTCTGCAATGCTGTAAGACAGTTTTTAATGTGTTAGAAGTTATATGCACAAAAACTTATGTTAGGACTTCAATGATCAAGATTGTCAGTTTACAGCTTTCTGAGTCCAGTAATGTTGAAATAGTGTTTCTGTTCAAATGAAGTGAAATCTAGCCAAATCTGCTCAAAAGCTTGTCTCTCTATTAGAGAAAGCTGTTTCATTCAGTATTCAGTGCAAATCTTGCCAAACTGATAGATGCTTATGCCATATGAAATACAATGTTTTCTGCAATGCTGTAAGACAGTTTTTAATGTGTTAGAAGTTATATGCACAAAAACTTATGTTAGGACTTCAATGATCAAGATTGTCAGTTTACAGCTTTCTGAGTCCAGTAATGCTGAAATAGTGTTTCTGTTCAAATGAAGTGATATCAAGCCCAAATCTGCTCAAAAGCTTGTCTCTCTATTAGAGAAAGCTGTTTCATTCAGTATTCAGTGCAAATCTTGCCATACTGAAACATGCTTATGCCATATGAAATACAATGTTTTCTGCAATGCTGTAAGACAGTTTTTAATGTGTTAGAAGTTATATGCACAAAAACTTATGTTAGGACTTCAATGATCAAGATTGTCAGTTTACAGCTTTCTGAGTCCAGTAATGCTGAAATAGTGCTTCTGTTCAAATGAAGTGAAATCTAGCCAAATCTGCTCAAAAGCTTGTCTCTCTATTAGAGAAAGCTGTTTCATTCAGTATTCAGTGCAAATCTTGCCAATCTGATAGATGCTTATGCCTTATGAAATACAATGTTTTCTGCAATGCTGTAAGACAGTTTTTAATGTGTTAGAAGTTATATACACAAAAACTAATGTTAGGACTTCAATGATCAAGATTGTCAGTATACAGCTTTCTGAGTCCAGTAATGTTGAAATAGTGTTTCTGTTCAAATGAAGTGAAATCTAGCCCAAATCTACTCAAAAGCTTGTCTCTCTATTAGAGAAAGCTGTTTCATTCAGTATTCAGTGCAAATCTTGCCAAACTGATAGATGCTTATGCCATATGAAATACAATGTTTTCTGCAATGCTGTAAGACAGTTTTTAATGTGTTAGAAGTTATATGCACAAAAACTTATGTTAGGACTTCAATGATCAAGATTGTCAGTTTACAGCTTTCTGAGTCCAGTAATGCTGAAATAGTGTTTCTGTTCAAATGAAGTGAAATCAAGCCCCAATCTGCTCAAATGCTTGTCTCTCTAATAGAGAAAGCTGTTTCATTCAGTATTCAGTGCAAATCTTGCCATACTGAAACATGCTTATGCCATATGAAATACAATGTTTTCTGCAATGCTGTAAGACAGTTTTTAATGTGTTAGAAGTTATATGCACAAAAACTTATGTTAGGACTTCAATGATCAAGATTGTCAGTTTACAGCTTTCTGAGTCCAGTAATGCTGAAATAGTGTTTCTGTTCAAATGAAGTGAAATCAAGCCCAAATCTGCTCAAAAGCTTGTCTCTCTATTAGAGAAAGCTGTTTCATTCAGTATTCAGTGCAAATCTTGCCAAACTGATGGATGCTTATGCCTTATGAAGTACAATGTTTTCTGCAATGCTGTAAGACAGTTTTTAATATGTTAGAAGTTATATACACAAAAACACATGTTAGGACTTCAATGATCAAGATTGTCAGTTTACAGCTTTCTGAGTCCAGTAATGCTGAAATAGTGCTTCTGTTCAAATGAAGTGAAATCTAGCCCAAATCTGCTCAAAAGCTTGTCTCTCTATTAGAGAAAGCTGTTTCATTCAGTATTCAGTGCAAATCTTGCCAAACTGATAGATGCTTATGCCTTATGAAGTACAATGTTTTCTGCAATGCTGTAAGACAGTTTTTAATGTGTTAGAAGTTATATGCACAAAAACTAATGTTAGGACTTCAATGACAACCCATTCTCACTCCAAAGGCGTCAAAAACCGAAGCATGGTCAAGCGCCCCTAGCGTCACTTTTATGACGCCAAATGTGCCTCTCGGCGTCGACTATCGAAGCACTACGACCTTCATTGCTTTCAGTGGGAAACTTTTGGCGTCAGAATTCGACACGAGGACATGAGATGTTTATCGCTATGAAATCACGTTCAAGAAGTCTCATTCAGCATACATCGCGCGATACTTGCTATCAGTTCCACAGTTTGGGTGAGTAGTCGTATATACGCTCTTTTAATGCCTTTTATCAAATGTATTCTGTCTTCTTTATTAATCAGATTAGTGCCATATGTTTAATCGCTGTATTATATCGGTCATCCGCGGCTGTCTTTGAGTTTCATTGCGTTTAAATAAATGAACACAGCTGCTAATTAGTGTGATTAAACTCTATCTGTCACGTGACGTGCCTTAGACCTTCGATCCGTTTTATATTATTATTCATTTCAGGATCAATGATGTAAGTTGTATTTGTAGTAAAATCATGGTAATCACGACACAATAGTAATAAATGAAATGTGAAGTTAAAACACAGTAAATGGGACATTAGTAACTGTAACTGTAGTTTTACTATGATATATTAATAATCAATACAACAATACAATAATCACCAAACCAGCTATGTTTGTATCACTGTAATGTTAGTGTTTTTATGTGCTTTTATATGACAGATATCACAGTAATCATGTGTTCTGTACCATGCTTTTAATACCTTTTAATGTGAATCCAAAAAAAAAAAAAAATCAAATTAAAAATAAATAATAAAACATGTATTTTTCCATCTTGCAGTTCATTCATATCAGTTTATATATATATATATATATATATATATATATATATATATATATATATATATATATATATATATATATATATATATATATATTTATTTTTATATATATAAATATTTTGCTCACAGATCATTATTAACATTCTGTATATAATTCAATTTTATTTTCTCTCCCCTTTTTTATTATTTATATTTTTAGCTGAAAAGACGTAAAGACAGTCAGCCCAGTGGTGTTTCTGGAGAGGGATTCCTTCAGAAATGGAGAAGACAGAAAGCTGCGGAGGCAGATATTTCCAGCAGTAAGTCTGTGATAGTTTGTCTCTTTTATCAAAAATTCCTGCTGTTATAATTTGTACAGCATTTGTTGTTTCTTAAACTGTTGCACTGTCCAAATACCCACACTTGCCATCTTTGCACTTGACCACTTGATTACTTATTTGACGTCTTTCCTGTATTTGGCCTAGTGTTCGAGTGAGCATGATGACCACAAGTGTGTGTCGAACTTTTCATGACCTGATGACTGTGTTTCCCAATCCTGATCCTGGAGAACCCCAGCACTGCACGGTTTTGGCGTCTCTCTTATCTGACAAACACACTTTTGAGGTCTTGGAGTCTTCACTGATGAGCTGATGAGTTGAATCAGGTGTGTTTGATCAGGGAGACATCTCAAATGTGCAGTGTTGGGCTTCTCCAGGACCAGGCTTGGGAGCCACTGCCTTATGGGACACTTATGTGTTTAAAGAGATTTTTAATATCTAATTATCAATATTTCACATACTGTACTAAACACATCACAGTCTTAATAATCCAGTTTAACACTTGTATGATATTGTACAAGCCCCAGGACGGTCTCATCTGACACTATCAAAAGAATTCATATGACTATAGCTTGCTATTAATTACTTGCTTTCAATAATGGATTCATTTAACATTTAATTTTACAGCATCTTTACAGAGGCTGCTTTTATGGTCTAAACAAAACACAGTGTAATGTATAAGTTGAATGTAATGTAATATTTCTGTTTTACAGGATTGTTTGAGGATAACACTGCAGTTCTCCATCATGCACAAGGACTCACCTCGTTAACTCTTTATCCCCCACACACACAGATATGGTCCCTGGATCAGTGATTAGACTTTGCAGTGGTTTGATTTTTGCAGAAGATGTAACTTTGTTTTATTTATAAGCTCATAATGAATACATTACAGAACCAGTGATGAAAACAATAGTTAAAAATAGTATTTTTCGTATTGATAAAGCATTTTGTTCTCTTTTTCAAGCTTCATACAGTGAACTTTTTAGACTTTAATTAAGAGTTTTAGTAAAGGAGATATTCATACACAGTCATCCCCTAGCTCCAGTCATGAAGTGAAATCATGATGTTATGTCAAAGCTAGCAGGTGTTTGGTTTCCTGAACACTTTCTCTGTCTTCCATTGTTCAGACAATCAGTGTTTATTTGATGCTGTGCTGATTGAGTTTTATAGATGATATTGCACACTTGACATGCATGTCTTCATGGTGTTTTTTTGTGAGTTTGAAACATTTACATTGTGTTGTATAACATTTTGGTCAATTTAATTTTTTTAATAAAATTGATCTTTTTCCAGTGTTCTCTGAAAGACATACTGTATTTACTGTTTTGTTTTTTTAATAAAAGCATTTTCATTTGCATACTGAAAATAGTTAATGTTTACAACATAACTGCCTTTTTATTCTTTATGGTGGCAAAAACGAGCTTGGTGACAGAGGATGCAGTGTAGTAATTTGGGCATGTTGTCTTTAAATGAGTTTGACATATCAATAAATAATGGAAGATCCTTACAAAAATATGCATGTTTATTATGCTTTATGTATTTATTTGTTCATTCATTCATTCATTAATTTATAATTTCTGTTTTTATTCCTAGGGTTCAAATGGTAGAGAATGGTAAATCACAGAAACACAAATGTGAACAATTTTAACTTTAAAACACAATGTAATATACAATGTAAATTTTAGAAGCACGTCATTTGATTAGTAAATATATTTGTCTTTGGTCAAAAAAAAAAAAATACAAATCTTAAAAATGTGTCTTATATTTAATGAGAGGAATCTATCTGTTGGATACAACTGCGACTGCTGGGCATGTGCACATCAATATTGCCCAATTTTTGTCAAGCTGAACAACGGAGTAAGGTGAAGACGTTAATAAAACAGAATCTAATAAGTAGCAAGCTTAATCTATTGTTAACCGAATCTATCCCTTCAGCCGAAAAACGAAAGACATCTGTCATACATGGATAAGGAAGTGTGACGCTGCTGCTCAGCTTAGATGCCATTGGCTATGACTTTTCAGGACAGTCTGTGGTTGGACTATCTTTTAACCCATATTAAACAGCGCATCATGTTAAAAAGTATGTTTTGCTCCTATCATCACATTAGTAATATATTAAGTCAACAATGAAGTGTTGCTATCTTGAGAAAAATGACATCTTTAGCGAGATCCTAATCCTAACCCTAAGCATAACTTCAATGAACTACAAAAACAGCCCCCTAGTGTTGCCTTTCTATAGATAGAACGACGGAGGCTTGTGGGTAATGTAGTTTAAAACTTTTTATTAACGAAACTAAATAAATTATTTATTTTAAGGTAAACTGGATATCTAAATATGTTTATTGTGCAAACCTCTATGATATATTTGAGAGGCAGGCTGAAATGTGGTATTTTACAGTGAGCAATATTTAAAATGCTTTTATGCCAGCTTTCCACTTATTTCTGAAAACTGAGCTCAACATTATTTTATCAGCATAGCATAAGTAATAATCCTGCCCATTTTCTCTTTGATATGTTAATTGGACTCTGATTTACAGCCATTTGAAATGTACAGTTTTGGGCTCTTCCGGGGGGTGCTACTGGGCCCCTGGGGGTAGCAGGGCAGTAAAACCTACATATATGTATTCTCCTCATCATGAACAACAAACTGAGCTGAGTCACATTTATATCTGACAGTTTTCACAGTCCTCTGTTTTCTATTCTATTCATCATGGCTATTATACCTTTTGACAGGACATTGTGAGGCCATCTGATGAAACATGGAAAAATTATAAAGAAATGATTTAATAATGAAAATAATAGATTATTTCTTTGATTTTTGAAGTAAATGGCAAGAAATATAATGGATGAACCTGCAACAACTTGCCATTATCTATTCCCCACTGTAAAGCAGTAATCAAGGACAATGTATACACATTGTGATACTTCACTATTACACAAGGACAAATTCATGCAGTGCTAAGAATATTAATTTATATATATATATATATATATATATATATATATATATATATTAGCATTATATATAACTAATTAGCCGAAATCAGTGTAAAAATGTCCTCCTCACCCCCGTATCTTGCTCCTCATGTGCTGGACATCAGTAATGTGCGTGCTCTTGGTTTTAATGCAGTACAAGATCCACGTTGATCATTCCTGCTACATTCTCAGTTATCCGTCAAGTGCTTGTAACAATAAAGCCCATGGCACCATCTTGTAATGCAGAATAATTAATCTTGTAACTCCCTGTATTTCACAAAAAAATGTGCATATTTGTTACTAAAATATAAAAAAATTACTTTCTGGTGTACTGATGTCCCAGATGTTATTAATCCGATCAAAAATGTTCATGTCTTAAATAAAAAAATAATCCCAATAATTAATATGTCGTTTTTCCAAGTCTAAAATAAACACATATGAGCCTACCTAGTAAAATGATGTATTTACCAAGAATCTTCAGAACACAATATTCACCATTTTCATTTTATTGAAGCATAGACTATAAAGTTGATAAAGTAGCATCAAGACAAATAAGATTCAATGAAAATAATTATCATCAAAGATACATTAACCTCATATATAAATCAGTTCACACAGATGAGTGATGAAATGTCCTTAAAAGTCACACAGTCCCAT
The DNA here is from genome assembly GCF_023724105.1 of Carassius gibelio. NCBI lineage: Eukaryota > Metazoa > Chordata > Actinopteri > Cypriniformes > Cyprinidae > Carassius > Carassius gibelio. Next base: position 10,389,844 of record NC_068397.1, on the reverse strand, counting down.
CCAGTCAACTGTGATACAGATCATGTGATACATATAAGACATGTGATACTGTTTCAGAAAATAATGATTCCCATCATCACATCTAAACTGGTTTCATCTCCCCATCGTGATCTTCTTCTCTCGTGTCTGGAAACAGTTTGTGGTTGATGTCCAGCACTGATGAGGTGTAGCTTGTTCTCAGCCAGATGATCTCTCAGTCCTAAGATCCCAGACCTGGTCAAAGTGAAACAAACAATGCAGAAGAAGTTGTTTAATGGACAGAGAGCGCAGCTTATGTTCTGTGTGGTTTTAGCAGGGTGAGTAACTATGACCCTTGTAGTACTGTACACTTACCATTCTTCAAGCTGTTTTAAGATCTTTTGAGAAGCTTTTCTCTGAAGACAATTTACCACATCCTCTTCTTTCACTCCTTTCAAGAGCATCACTTGGTCAAAACCCCTCATTTGGCTGATGAGATCATCTGTACAAATAAAAATACTGCAATAAATATGTCATTCTGCAAGAATTAAGAAAAAGTTACAGAAGCAAAGGTCTTGCTCATGAGACATTAGCATGTGTAGTTCTCAGAGACTCTAGAATTCATCTGTTGTTGCAGTAAATGTGTTTTTTTCCTCTAGAATCTTTCTCCAAAGTTCCTGACTTCTCTCACAAACGTGTTTTAGTCTGTGCAGTGTAATGCCTGGCTTCAAACCAATCAACTATCAATTCACAATTAATAACATAACATTTACAAAACAATGAAATAATGTCAATTGGTGTTTATATCAACTAAACCAATTTCATGACACTTGTCTGCTAATAAAACAGGTGGTGTGTTTTTAAAAACATAATATTAAAAATGTCCAGTCACACTTTGCTAACATGCTGTAATTGTAATAGTATAAAATGAAATCAAGGCTGACATGACCAGTTCTGTGAGAGATCATCATAAAATGTTGTATAACATTGCTTCAACACACACATACCAGAGGACTTCTGTTTGTTTGAGCTCAAGATGGCCATCTTCATTCCTCATCCTGAGCAAATCATATCCTTGGTCTTCCTTCTCTTCTGTGAAACAAGATAATCTCTACTTACTCTGTGTGCAATTAATATTGCTCATTAAACATAATTAAGTTAATTTAAAGTAAGATTCAGACCAGAGCATTTTTGGAGTAAACAAATGTACCTGGGAAGAGCTGATCATGGCAAGATTCGCTGAGACTCAGTAATAGCTCTTTTAGGTTTTAGGAAGGTTTGTGAGGGTTGGCTCTTAAAATAGCTGTTGAGCTCGATATTTTAGACCTGAAAAAGAAGAACAGCATTATCTGGAAAAAATCCTGTAAGACAGAAGGAAGGACATATTATTAATTACGTGCAGCTTGTACATTACACCTCTGTAAAGATGCTGTATAATTAAATGTTAAATGAATCCATTATTGAAAGCAAGTAATTAATAACAAGCTATAGTCATATGAATTCTTTGATAGTGTCAGATGAGACAGTCCTGGGGCTTGTACAATATCATACAAGTGTTAAACTGGATTATTAAGACTGTGATGTGTTTAGGGATCATTTTTAAGACTTTGACCCTGTCCAGATACCCACACTTGCAGTCTTGGCCACTTGAGAGTGTGTGTACGTGACAGTGTGTGCACAAGACTGTCCCCGGTCTTAATAATGCCAAAGCACAGCGTCCTTAACACACACTAAACCTCTCCAATACTGCTCTGGAGCGCTATACAAAGCTTAGTGTATCCCATCATGCATCATGTTTTGGAATAAATCGTCAGACTTTTTGCCGAGATCTCACAAGAGGTTATGGAAAGCTGTCCAATGTACAGTATGTGAAATATTGATAATTAGATATTAAAAATCTCTGTAAACACATAAGTGTCCCATAAGGCAGTGGCTCCCAATCCTGGTCCTGGAGAACCCCAACACTGCACATTTGAGATGTCTCCCTGATCAAACACACCTGATTCAACTCATCAGCTCATCAGTGAAGACTCCAAGGCAGATAAGAGAGACGCCAAAACCGTGCAGTGCTGGGGTTCTCCAGGATCAGGATTGGGAAACACAGTCATCAGGTCATGAAAAGTTCGACACACACTTGTGGTCATCATGCTCACTCGAACACTAGGCCAAATACAGGAAAGACTTCAAATAAGTAATCAAGTGGTCAAGTGAAAAGATGGCAAGTGTGGGTATTTGGACAGTGCAACAGTTTAAGAAACAACAAATGCTGTACAAATTATAACAGCAGGAATTTTTGATAAAAGAGACAAACTATCACAGACTTACTGCTGCAAATATCTGCCTCCGCAGCTTTCTGTCTTCTCCATTTCTGAAGGAATCCCTCTCCAGAAACACCACTGGGCTGACTGCCTTTACGTCTTTTCAGCTAAAAATAAAAATAATAAAAAAGGGGAGAGAAAATAAAATTGAATTATATACAGAATGTTAATAATGATCTGTGAGCAAAATATTTATATATATAAAAATATATATATATATATATATATATATATATATATATATATATATATATATATATATATATATATATATATAAACTGATATGAATGAACTGCAAGATGGAAAAATACATGTTTTATTATTTATTTTTAATTTGATTTTTTTTTTTTTTTGGATTCACATTAAAAGGTATTAAAAGCATGGTACAGAACACATGATTACTGTGATATCTGTCATATAAAAGCACATAAAAACACTAACATTACAGTGATACAAACATAGCTGGTTTGGTGATTATTGTATTGTTGTATTGATTATTAATATATCATAGTAAAACTACAGTTACAGTTACTAATGTCCCATTTACTGTGTTTTAACTTCACATTTCATTTATTACTATTGTGTCGTGATTACCATGATTTTACTACAAATACAACTTACATCATTGATCCTGAAATGAATAATAATATAAAACGGATCGAAGGTCTAAGGCACGTCACGTGACAGATAGAGTTTAATCACACTAATTAGCAGCTGTGTTCATTTATTTAAACGCAATGAAACTCAAAGACAGCCGCGGATGACCGATATAATACAGCGATTAAACATATGGCACTAATCTGATTAATAAAGAAGACAGAATACATTTGATAAAAGGCATTAAAAGAGCGTATATACGACTACTCACCCAAACTGTGGAACTGATAGCAAGTAACGCGCGATGTGTGCTGAATGAGACTTCTTGAACGTGATTTCATAGCGATAAACATCTCATGTCCTCGTGTCGAATTCTGACGCCAAAAGTTTCCCACTGAAAGCAATGAAGGTCGTAGTGCTTCGATAGTCGACGCCGAGAGGCACATTTGGCGTCATAAAAGTGACGCTAGGGGCGCTTGACCATGCTTCGGTTTTTGACGCCTTTGGAGTGAGAATGGGTTGTCAATGATCAAGATTGTCAGTATACAGCTTTCTGAGTCCAGTAATGTTGAAATAGTGTTTCTGTTCAAATGAAGCGAAATCTAGCCCAAATCTGCTCAAAAGCTTGTCTCTCTATTAGAGAAAGCTGTTTCATTCAGTATTCAGTGCAAATCTTGCCAAACTGATAGATGCTTATGCCATATGAAATACAATGTTTTCTGCAATGCTGTAAGACAGTTTTTAATGTGTTAGAAGTTATATGCACAAAAACTTATGTTAGGACTTCAATGATCAAGATTGTCAGTTTACAGCTTTCTGAGTCCAGTAATGCTGAAATAGTGTTTCTGTTCAAATGAAGTGATATCAAGCCCAAATCTGCTCAAAAGCTTGTCTCTCTATTAGAGAAAGCTGTTTCATTCAGTATTCAGTGCAAATCTTGCCATACTGAAACATGCTTATGCCATATGAAATACAATGTTTTCTGCAATGCTGTAAGACAGTTTTTAATGTGTTAGAAGTTATATGCACAAAAACTTATGTTAGGACTTCAATGATCAAGATTGTCAGTTTACAGCTTTCTGAGTCCAGTAATGCTGAAATAGTGCTTCTGTTCAAATGAAGTGAAATCTAGCCAAATCTGCTCAAAAGCTTGTCTCTCTATTAGAGAAAGCTGTTTCATTCAGTATTCAGTGCAAATCTTGCCAATCTGATAGATGCTTATGCCTTATGAAATACAATGTTTTCTGCAATGCTGTAAGACAGTTTTTAATGTGTTAGAAGTTATATACACAAAAACTAATGTTAGGACTTCAATGATCAAGATTGTCAGTATACAGCTTTCTGAGTCCAGTAATGTTGAAATAGTGTTTCTGTTCAAATGAAGTGAAATCTAGCCCAAATCTACTCAAAAGCTTGTCTCTCTATTAGAGAAAGCTGTTTCATTCAGTATTCAGTGCAAATCTTGCCAAACTGATAGATGCTTATGCCATATGAAATACAATGTTTTCTGCAATGCTGTAAGACAGTTTTTAATGTGTTAGAAGTTATATGCACAAAAACTTATGTTAGGACTTCAATGATCAAGATTGTCAGTTTACAGCTTTCTGAGTCCAGTAATGCTGAAATAGTGGTCTGTTCAAATGAAGTGAAATCAAGCCCCAATCTGCTCAAATGCTTGTCTCTCTAATAGAGAAAGCTGTTTCATTCAGTATTCAGTGCAAATCTTGCCATACTGAAACATGCTTATGCCATATGAAATACAATGTTTTCTGCAATGCTGTAAGACAGTTTTTAATGTGTTAGAAGTTATATGCACAAAAACTTATGTTAGGACTTCAATGATCAAGATTGTCAGTTTACAGCTTTTTGAGTCCAGTAATGCTGAAATAGTGCTTCTGTTCAAATGAAGTGAAATCTAGCCAAATCTGCTCAAAAGCTTGTCTCTCTATTAGAGAAAGCTGTTTCATTCAGTATTCAGTGCAAATCTTGCCAATCTGATAGATGCTTATGCCTTATGAAGTACAATGTTTTCTGCAATGCTGTAAGACAGTTTTTAATGTGTTAGAAGTTATATGCACAAAAACTCATGTTAGGACTTCAATGATCAAGATTGTCAGTTTACAGCTTTCTGAGTCCTGTAATGTTGAAATAGTGTTTCTGTTCAAATGAAGTGAAATCAAGCCCAAATCTGCTCAAAAGCTTGTCTCTCTAATAGAGAAAGCTGTTTCATTCAGTATTCATTGCAAATCTTGCCAAACTGATAGATGCGTATGCCATATGAAATACAATGTTTTCTGCAATGCTGTAAGACAGTTTTTAATGTGTTAGAAGTTATATACACAAAAACTAATGTTAGGACTTCAATGATCAAGATTGTCAGTTTACAGCTTTCTGAGTCCAGTAATGTTGAAATAGTGTTTCTGTTCAAATGAAGTGAAATCTAGCCCAAATCTGCTCAAAAGCTTGTCTCTCTATTAGAGAAAGCTGTTTCATTCAGTATTCAGTGCAAATCTTGCCAAACTGATGGATGCTTATGCCTTATGAAGTACAATGTTTTCTGCAATGCTGTAAGACAGTTTTTAATGTGTTAGAAGTTATATACACAAAAACTAATGTTAGGACTTCAATGATCAAGATTGTCAGTTTACAGCTTTCTGAGTCCAGTAATGTTGAAATAGTGTTTCTGTTCAAATGAAGTGAAATCTAGCCCAAATCTGCTCAAAAGCTTGTCTCTCTATTAGAGAAAGCTGTTTCATTCAGTATTCAGTGCAAATCTTGCCAAACTGATAGATGCTTATGCCATATGAAATACAATGTTTTCTGCAATGCTGTAAGACAGTTTTTAATGTGTTAGAAGTTATATGCACCAAAAACTTATGTTAGGACTTCAATGATCAAGATTGTCAGTTTACAGCTTTCTGAGTCCAGTAATGCTGAAATAGTGTTTCTGTTCAAATGAAGTGAAATCAAGCCCAAATCTGCTCAAAAGCTTGTCTCTCTATTAGAGAAAGCTGTTTCATTCAGTATTCAGTGCAAATCTTGCCAAACTGATGGATGCTTATGCCTTATGAAGTACAATGTTTTCTGCAATGCTGTAAGACAGTTTTTAATGTGTTAGAAGTTATATACACAACAACACATGTTAGGACTTCAATGATCAAGATTGTCAGTTTACAGCTTTCTGAGTCCAGTAATGCTGAAATAGTGCTTCTGTTCAAATGAAGTGAAATCTAGCCCAAATCTGCTCAAAAGCTTGTCTCTCTATTAGAGAAAGCTGTTTCATTCAGTATTCAGTGCAAATCTTGCCAAACTGATAGATGCTTATGCCTTATGAAGTACAATGTTTTCTGCAATGCTGTAAGACAGTTTTTAATGTGTTAGAAGTTATATGCACAAAAACTAATGTTAGGACTTCAATGATCAAGATTGTCAGTATACAGCTTTCTGAGTCCAGTAATGTTGAAATAGTGTTTCTGTTCAAATGAAGCGAAATCTAGCCCAAATCTGCTCAAAAGCTTGTCTCTCTATTAGAGAAAGCTGTTTCATTCAGTATTCAGTGCAAATCTTGCCAAACTAATAGATGCTTATGCCATATGAAATACAATGTTTTCTGCAATGCTGTAAGACAGTTTTTAATGTGTTAGAAGTTATATGCACAAAAACGTCCCAAGGTTACGTATGTAACCCTAGTTCCTTGAGGGAACGAGACGCTGCGTCGTAAAACGCTTTGGGGAACGTCCCTTACGAGACCGACTCTGAATATCGTGTGCAATCTGTCCAATGGACGAGCGTGACGTCACGGAGCGGGGTGACGTAGCGACCAGGAAGCTATATAAGCACGTGCCGTGCAGCTGGCTTCAGCTTCGAGTAGGGAAGCAAGCGCCGGCAGGGGTGCCGGGAGTATGGCTCTGCGACGCAGCGTCTCGTCCCCTCAAGGAACTAGGGTTACATACGTAACCTTGGGACGTTCCTTTTCGGGAACTCGAGCTGCGTCGTAAAACGCTTTGGGGAACGATATGCCAACGCTGCCAGACTACCAAAGCCCTGCCTAGTGTGTATCCGAAGAGCACAGCTTAGGACGAGAGAACAGAAGAGCCCGGAGTGGCTCGCATATCAAGATCGTAGAATCTGACAAATGTAGAGGGCGTGGACCACCCCGCAGCGTTGCAGATGTCCAAGAGGGACACACCTGCTGAGAAGGCCTTGGAGGCCGCCATACTCCGAGTAGAGTGAGCCTTGGCCCCCAAAGGGGGGGGGGAATACCAGAGGACTCATAGGAGACGTTGATAGCCTCGACTATCCAACGACTAAGGGTCTGCTTGGTGGCAGGAGAACCCTTATTAGTAGGACCGTAGCATACAAGCAATTGGTCGGACTTTCTCCACAGGGCAGCTCTGTGGACGTATGCGTTCAGTGCTCGCACTGGACACATACAATTTAGCTTCTCTTGGTCTGGCTCCCGAAAGGGAGGAGGACAAAAGGCCTGCAGTACGATAGGTTGTGGCGTTACAGAGGGAACCTTTGGAACATAACCCGCTCGAGGGTATAAGAATGCTTTGGCCATACCAGGGGCAAAGTCTAGATAGGTAGGGGCCACCGAGAGGGCCTGGAGAGCTCCAACTCTTTTTAGTGAGGTGATTGCCAGTAACAGGGCAGTTTTAAGTGTCAGATGTCTATCTGAGATATCTTGTATTGGCTCGAATGGAGCTTTACAAAGAGCCTCTAGAACCACAACCAAATCCCATGGGGGAATACGGGACCGTACCGGAGGTCTCAGCCTCAGTGCACCTCGGAGGAAACGTGTAACTAGGGGGTGTCTACCCACTGACTGATCATTGAAAGGGACATGGAAAGCAGCTATGGCCGCCACGTACACCTTTAAGGTGGAGTGGGATAACCCCGCAGAGAGCCTAGCTTGTAAGAACTCCAGAACTGTACCAACTGGGCAGTTAACAGGGTCAAGGTGGCGATCTCTGCACCATGAAGTAAAGAATGACCACTTCAGGGCGTACAGTTTCCTCGTAGAGGGAGCTCTGGATTGGAGTAGGGTCTCAACAACCTCAGTTGAGAGACCAGCTGCTAACAGATGTGCCCCCTCAGGGGCCACACCCACAGCTTGAACGACTCCGGGCGAGGGTGAATTATCGTGCCCTGCGCCTGTGAGAGTAGGTCTGTCCTGATCGGTATCTCCCACGGAGAGCCGTCGAGGAGCGAGACTAGATCTGAGAACCATACTTGGCCCGGCCAGAACGGGGCTACTAATAGAAGACGGACCCCGTCCTGGCGTACTCTCGCCAGAACTCCCGGGAGCAGAGCGATAGGGGGAAAAGCGTACAGACGAAAGCCTCGGCCAGGTCTGTACCATAGCGTCCAGTCCCAGAGGAGCTGGATGAACTAGAGAGAACCAAAGGGGACATTGCGATGTCTCTCGAGTCGCGAAGAGGTCCACCTGAGCTTTGCCATACACTCTCCATATCTGCTTCACCACCTCGGGGTGAAGCATCCATTCCCCGGGCCTCGGCCCCTGCCTCGACAGTATGTCTGCTCCCACATTCAATCTCCCAGGAATATACACTGCTCTGATCGAGAGGAGTTTGCCCTGGGACCAGAGAAGGATCTGGTACGCCAGCTTGTACAAGGGGCGTGAGCGCAGACCCCCCTGGTGATTGATATAAGAGACCACTGATGTGTTGTCGGTGCGCACCAACACATGGTGACCTCTCAGGTCTGGGAGGAAATATTTTAATGCTCGATAGACTGCTAACATCTCTAGGCAATTGATGTGCCACGTCAGGTGGCGACCACTCCACAGACCGCGGGCAGGGTGGCCACTCATGACCGCACCCCAACCGGTGAGGGACGCGTCTGTCGCTAGCGTTACACGGCGACGAAGAGCTCCCAGCACCGGGCCCTGATTCAAGAACCAAGGTTTCTTCCACATGTCTAAGGCACGAAGGCATCGCCGCGTGACCTTGATAAATCGAAGTGGATTTCCCCTCGGGGAAAAGCCCTTGGACTTGAGCCACCACTGTAGGGGTCTCATGTGCAGCAGGCCAAAAGGTATCACGTTGGACGCAGCTGCCATCAGCCCTAACAATCTCTGGAATTGTTTGACAGTGAGTGACTGGCCTTCTTTGACTCTCTCGACTGATGTGAGGATCGACTCGATCCGCGCAGGAGACATACGTGCCTGCATAGGTCGAATCCCACACTACGCCTAGATAGGTGGTTCTCTGAACTGGAGAAAGTACACTCTTCTTGGCATTTAGTCTCAAACCCAGCTCCCCCATATGTGCGAGAACGACATCTCGATGTCGAACCGCCATCTGCTCTGATTGAGCTAGGATCAACCAATCGTCGATATAATTTAGAATGCGGATGCCCTGCATACGGAGGGATACCAGAGCCGCATCTACACACTTCGTGAACGTGCGGGGTGAGAGTGCAAGGCCGAAGGGAAGTACTCGATATTGATAAGCTTTGCCCCCGAAAGCGAACCTCAGAAACTTCCTGTGTTGTGGAAGGATGGATATGTGGAAGTATGCGTCTTTGAGATCTATGGTGACAAACCAGTCCTCGGATCTGATTTGAGCTACAACCTGCTTGACAGTGAGCATTTTGAACTTCAGTGACATAACTGAGCGGTTCAGGAGACGTAAGTCTAAGATCGGACGCAACCCCCCATCCTTCTTTGGAACTATGAAATACCGGCTGTAAAATCCGGATTCCCTGTCTAGAGGAGGGACCACCTCGATGGCCTCCTTCCTTAATAGGGCTTTCACTTCTTGTTCCATAACCAGAGCCTGCCGGGGGCCGACCACAGTCGGTGTAACCCCGTTGAATTTCGGTGGTGGATGACCGAACTGAATGCAATAGCCTTTTTCTATTGTACGCAGGACCCAATGAGATACATTTGGCAGTAGCTTCCACGCTGCTAAATAATCTACTAAGGGAATCAGTCTCTCGAGACTGACCTCTGGTGTAAGAGGCCCCCGAAGGGGCGGCGAGCATCCCAGCTCCGCTGCGCTCACGGGCGGAAATAGCTGGGAGTAGTACTCGCTGGAGGCCGCTGCGCCCTGAAACTCTGGCAGGGTTGGCAGGCCGACCTCCTGAGGGCACTGAGGTGAGGCGGGCACCGTATACTGAGGTGGACCGCGCTCTACCCCAGTAGGGGCTACCCTCTGGACCCTGATGTCAGGACCTTTTCGTCGAGGACTTCCGGGCCTCGATAACTGTTCTCAAATCGGGCTTTTTAACTCTGGAAGTCCCTGACTCAGAGCGTCGCTGGGGTCCTCGGTCCCGACGTGGGGGAACACGAGCGGCGACACTCTGTTTTTGCGCTTCCCGGTATGAGGAGCCGGTATGTGGCATGGTGATCTCCCGCCCAGATGCACCACGAGAGCGACGAGGGAGGAAATTCTGGAACGCCGCCGCCTGTTTGTGTGCCTCCTGGAACCTGTCGACGACAGTGTTGACTGTGTCGCCAAACAGGCCCGAGGCTTGGAGCGGGGTGTCCAGAAGGCAGACCCTGTCTCGTTCTTTTATCTCTGACAGGGTCAGCCACAAATGCCTCTCCGCGGCCACTAAGGCTGCCATAGACCGCCCAATCGCGCGAGCGGTCTCTTTAGTGGCGCGGAGGGAGAGATCAGCGGTCTTTCTGAGTTCATCGATATCTTCAGACTTAATCCCCTCTCCCTCATCGATATCTCTCAGCAGGTCGGCCTGATAAGCTTGAAGGACTGCCATGGTGTGAAGGCAAGCCCCAGCCTGACCTGCTGCCACATAACCTTTGCCCACAAGCGATGATGTAACTCGCAGCGGCTTAGTGGGCAATGCCGGAGCCTTTAGGGACGATGCCGAGCCGGGTGACAGATAGCCCGCGAGCGTCTGTTCAACCCGTGGCAACGTCCTATAACCCCGCTCTCCCAGCCCCATCACGTTGCCATAATATAGTGAATCGGGGCCAAAGAGGCGGGTCGAATACGGGTGTTTCCACGATCTCGATAACTCATCATGGAGATCGGGAAAAAATGGTAGACTCCGGCGTGGAGGTGGTTGCCTCGGCCGCAGAAAGCGTTCATCTAGCTTGCTTTTCTGCGGCTCAGTGTGTTTTTCTGCAGGCCACTCAATTTTTAATTTATCAACTGCACGTGTAACCACCTCCAAAAGCTCCTCATACTGGAGCGACAGGGGTGGCGAATCCCCAGCAACAGTCTCCACGTCAACCTCCTCGGAGGAAGAGAGGCGAAGAGCTGATCCCTCGCCCTGGGGGGAAGAAACCGACGAGCGTGCTTCCGAACCCAGGGTTTGGGCGCCTGATCTGGCAGATGAGGAAGGAGATAAGGACTGGCCCGTCTCCATTCCCTCTGACAGATCCACCTGCGAACCCCACGAGTGCAGCAGCCGCTCTGCCTCGGCAGAAGCGGGGCCAGCACCGCGAGGAACGCTGGTGAAGGCTCCCTCCTCGAAGAGAGCCCTCCGGGATCGAAGCGCCCGCATTGGCAATCGCTCGCAATGCGGACAGTCGGCCCCCTCGAGAGCCGACTCAGCGTGCTTCGATCCCAGGCAAGCCACGCACAAATTGTGTGTATCCCCACCCGTGATGTAGCGAGGGCAGGGAGGAACACACAATCTGTAACGCGGCTTGGAATCGCCCTTCAAATACTTGGTCTTTTGCTTTGACTTAGGCATTATTGAGCTGTATTAGCGATCTTTTTATGGCTAAGAGACAGACAACAATAAATAGGACCAACGGGACAGACTGTTTAACATGCACACACAGAGCGCTTGCTGACAGAGCGAAGCTGAAGCCAGCTGCACGGCACGTGCTTATATAGCTTCCTGGTCGCTACGTCACCCCGCTCCGTGACGTCACGCTCGTCCATTGGACAGATTGCACACGATATTCAGAGTCGGTCTCGTCAGGGACGTTCCCCAAAGCGTTTTACGACGCAGCTCGAGTTCCCGAAAAGGAACTTATGTTAGGACTTCAATGATCAAGATTGTCAGTTTACAGCTTTCTGAGTCCAGTAATGTTGAAATAGTGTTTCTGTTCAAATGAAGTGAAATCTAGCCCAAATCTGCTCAAAAGCTTGTCTCTCTATTAGAGAAAGCTGTTTCATTCAGTATTCAGTGCAAATCTTGCCAAACTGATAGATGCTTATGCCATATGAAATACAATGTTTTCTGCAATGCTGTAAGACAGTTTTTAATGTGTTAGAAGTTATATACACAAAAACTAATGTTAGGACTTCAATGATCAAGATTGTCAGTTTACAGCTTTCTGAGTCCAGTAATGTTGAAATAGTGTTTCTGTTCAAATGAAGTGAAATCTAGCCCAAATCTGCTCAAAAGCTTGTCTCTCTATTAGAGAAAGCTGTTTCATTCAGTATTCAGTGCAAATCTTGCCAAACTGATAGATGCTTATGCCATATGAAATACAATGTTTTCTGCAATGCTGTAAGACAGTTTTTAATGTGTTAGAAGTTATATGCACAAAAACTTATGTTAGGACTTCAATGATCAAGATTGTCAGTTTACAGCTTTCTGAGTCCAGTAATGCTGAAATAGTGTTTCTGTTCAAATGAAGTGAAATCAAGCCCAAATCTGCTCAAAAGCTTGTCTCTCTATTAGAGAAAGCTGTTTCATTCAGTATTCAGTGCAAATCTTGCCAAACTGATGGATGCTTATGCCTTATGAAGTACAATGTTTTCTGCAATGCTGTAAGACAGTTTTTAATGTGTTAGAAGTCATATACACAAAAACTAATGTTAGGACTTCAATGATCAAGATTGTCAGTTTACAGCTTTCTGAGTCCAGTAATGTTGAAATAGTGTTTCTGTTCAAATGAAGTGAAATCTAGCCCAAATCTGCTCAAAAGCTTGTCTCTCTATTAGAGAAAGCTGTTTCATTCAGTATTCAGTGCAAATCTTGCCAAACTAATAGATGCTTATGCCATATGAAATACAATGTTTTCTGCAATGCTGTAAGACAGTTTTTAATGTGTTAGAAGTTATATGCACAAAAACTTATGTTAGGACTTCAATGATCAAGATTGTCAGCTTACAGCTTTCTGAGTCCAGTAATGCTGAAATAGTGCTTCTGTTCAAATGAAGTGAAATCAAGCCCAAATCTGCTCAAAAGCTTGTCTCTCTATTAGAGAAAGCTGTTTCATTCAGTATTCAGTGCAAATCTTGCCAAACTGATAGATGCTTATGCCTTATGAAGTACAATGTTTTCTGCAATGCTGTAAGACAGTTTTTAATGTGTTAGAAGTTATATGCACAAAAACTCATGTTAGGACTTCAATGATCAAGATTGTCAGTTTACAGCTTTCTGAGTCCAGTAATGTTGAAATAGTGTTTCTGTTCAAATGAAGTGAAATCTAGCCCAAATCTGCTCAAAAGCTTGTCTCTCTATTAGAGAAAGCTGTTTCATTCAGTATTCAGTGCAAATCTTGCCAAACTGATAGATGCTTATGCCATATGAAATACAATGTTTTCTGCAATGCTGTAAGACAGTTTTTAATGTGTTAGAAGTTATATACACAAAAACTAATGTTAGGACTTCAATGATCAAGATTGTCAGTTTACAGCTTTCTGAGTCCAGTAATGTTGAAATAGTGTTTCTGTTCAAATGAAGTGAAATCTAGCTCAAATCTGCTCAAAAGCTTGTCTCTCTATTAGAGAAAGCTGTTTCATTCAGTATTCAGTGCAAATCTTGCCAAACTGATAGATGCTTATGCCATATGAAATACAATGTTTTCTGCAATGCTGTAAGACAGTTTTTAATGTGTTAGAAGTTATATGCACAAAAACTTATGTTAGGACTTCAATGATCAAGATTGTCAGTTTACAGCTTTCTGAGTCCAGTAATGCTGAAATAGTGTTTCTGTTCAAATGAAGTGAAATCAAGCCCAAATCTGCTCAAAAGCTTGTCTCTCTATTAGAGAAAGCTGTTTCATTCAGTATTCAGTGCAAATCTTGCCAAACTGATGGATGCTTATGCCTTATGAAGTACAATGTTTTCTGCAATGCTGTAAGACAGTTTTTAATGTGTTAGAAGTCATATACACAAAAACTAATGTTAGGACTTCAATGATCAAGATTGTCAGTTTACAGCTTTCTGAGTCCAGTAATGTTGAAATAGTGTTTCTGTTCAAATGAAGTGAAATCAAGCCCAAATCTGCTCAAAAGCTTGTCTCTCTATTAGAGAAAGCTGTTTCATTCAGTATTCAGTGCAAATCTTGCCAAACTAATAGATGCTTATGCCATATGAAATACAATGTTTTCTGCAATGCTGTAAGACAGTTTTTAATGTGTTAGAAGTTATATGCACAAAAACTTATGTTAGGACTTCAATGATCAAGATTGTCAGTTTACAGCTTTCTGAGTCCAGTAATGCTGAAATAGTGTTTCTGTTCAAATGAAGTGAAATCAAGCCCAAATCTGCTCAAAAGCTTGTCTCTCTAATAGAGAAAGCTGTTTCATTCAGTATTCAGTGCAAATCTTGCCATACTGAAACATGCTTATGCCATATGAAATGCAATGTTTTCTGCAATGCTGTAAGACAGTTTTTAATGTGTTAGAAGTTATATGCACAAAAACTTATGTTAGGACTTCAATGATCAAGATTGTCAGTTTACAGCTTTCTGAGTCCAGTAATGCTGAAATAGTGCTTCTGTTCAAATGAAGTGAAATCAAGCCCAAATCTGCTCAAAAGCTTGTCTGTCTATTAGAGAAAGCTGTTTCATTCAGTATTCAGTGCAAATCTTGCCAAACTGATAGATGCTTATGCCTTATGAAGTACAATGTTTTCTGCAATGCTGTAAGACAGTTTTTAATGTGTTAGAAGTTATATGCACAAAAACTCATGTTAGGACTTCAATGATCAAGATTGTCAGTTTACAGCTTTCTGAGTCCAGTAATGCTGAAATAGTGTTTCTGTTCAAATGAAGTGAAATCAAGCCCAAATCTGCTCAAAAGCTTGTCTCTCTAATAGAGAAAGCTGTTTCATTCAGTATTCAGTGCAAATCTTGCCAAACTGATAGATGCTTATGCCTTATGAAGTACAATGTTTTCTGCAATGCTGTAAGACAGTTTTTAATGTGTTAGAAGTTATATACACAAAAACTAATGTTAGGACTTCAATGATCAAGATTGTCAGTTTACAGCTTTCTGAGTCCAGTAATGTTGAAATAGTGTTTCTGTTCAAATGAAGTGAAATCAAGCCCAAATCTGCTCAAAAGCTTGTCTCTCTATTAGAGAAAGCTGTTTCATTCAGTATTCAGTGCAAATCTTGCCACACTGATAGATGCTTATGCCATATGAAATACAATGTTTTCTGCAATGCTGTAAGACAGTTTTTAATGTGTTAGAAGTTATATGCACAAAAACTCATGTTAGGACTTCAATGATCAAGATTGTCAGTTTACAGCTTTCTGAGTCCAGTAATGCTGAAATAGTGTTTCTGTTCAAATGAAGTGAAATCAAGCCCAAATCTGCTCAAAAGCTTGTCTCTCTAATAGAGAAAGCTGTTTCATTCAGTATTCAGTGCAAATCTTGCCAAACTGATAGATGCTTATGCCTTATGAAGTACAATGTTTTCTGCAATTCTGTAAGACAGTTTTTAATGTGTTAGAAGTTATATACACAAAAACTAATGTTAGGACTTCAATGATCAAGATTGTCAGTTTACAGCTTTCTGAGTCCAGTAATGTTGAAATAGTGTTTCTGTTCAAATGAAGTGAAATCAAGCCCAAATCTGCTCAAAAGCTTGTCTCTCTATTAGAGAAAGCTGTTTCATTCAGTATTCAGTGCAAATCTTGCCAAACTGATAGATGCTTATGCCTTATGAAATACAATGTTTTCTGCAATGCTGTAAGACAGTTTTTAATGTGTTAGAAGTTATATACACAAAAACTAATGTTAGGACTTCAATGATCAAGATTGTCAGTTTACAGCTTTCTGAGTCCAGTAATGTTGAAATAGTGTTTCTGTTCAAATGAAGTGAAATCAAGCCCAAATCTGCTCAAAAGCTTGTCTCTCTAATAGAGAAAGCTGTTTCATTCAGTATTCAGTGCGAATCTTGCCAAACTGATAGATGCTTATGCCATATGAAATACAATGTTTTCTGCAATGCTGTAAGACAGTTTTTAATGTGTTAGAAGTTATATGCACAAAAACTTATGTTAGGACTTCAATGATCAAGATTGTCAGTTTACAGCTTTCTGAGTCCTGTAATGTTGAAATAGTGTTTCTGTTCAAATAAAGTGAAATCAAGCCCAAATCTGCTCAAAAGCTTGTCTCTCTAAAAGAGAAAGCTGTTTCATTCAGTATTCAGTGCAAATCTTGCCAAACTGATAGATGCTTATGCCATATGAAATACAATGTTTTCTGCAATGCTGTAAGACAGTTTTTAATGTGTTAGAAGTTATATGCACAAAAACTTATGTTAGGACTTCAATGATCAAGATTGTCAGTTTACAGCTTTCTGAGTCCAGTAATGCTGAAATAGTGTTTCTGTTCAAATGAAGTGAAATCAAGCCCAAATCTGCTCAAAAGCTTGTCTCTCTATTAGAGAAAGCTGTTTCATTCAGTATTCAGTGCAAATCTTGCCAAACTGATGGATGCTTATGCCTTATGAAGTACAATGTTTTCTGCAATGCTGTAAGACAGTTTTTAATGTGTTAGAAGTTATATACACAAAAACACATGTTAGGACTTCAATGATCAAGATTGTCAGTTTACAGCTTTCTGAGTCCAGTAATGCTGAAATAGTGCTTCTGTTCAAATGAAGTGAAATCTAGCCCAAATCTGCTCAAAAGCTTGTCTCTCTATTAGAGAAAGCTGTTTCATTCAGTATTCAGTGCAAATCTTGCCAAACTGATAGATGCTTATGCCTTATGAAGTACAATGTTTTCTGCAATGCTGTAAGACAGTTTTTAATGTGTTAGAAGTTATATACACAAAAACTAATGTTAGGACTTCAATGATCAAGATTGTCAGTTTACAGCTTTCTGAGTCCAGTAATGTTGAAATAGTGTTTCTGTTCAAATGAAGTGAAATCAAGCCCAAATCTGCTCAAAAGCTTGTCTCTCTATTAGAGAAAGCTGTTTCATTCAGTATTCAGTGCAAATCTTGCCAAACTGATAGATGCTTATGCCTTATGAAATACAATGTTTTCTGCAATGCTGTAAGACAGTTTTTAATGTGTTAGAAGTTATATACACAAAAACTAATGTTAGGACTTCAATGATCAAGATTGTCAGTTTACAGCTTTCTGAGTCCAGTAATGTTGAAATAGTGTTTCTGTTCAAATGAAGTGAAATCAAGCCCAAATCTGCTCAAAAGCTTGTCTCTCTAATAGAGAAAGCTGTTTCATTCAGTATTCAGTGCGAATCTTGCCAAACTGATAGATGCTTATGCCATATGAAATACAATGTTTTCTGCAATGCTGTAAGACAGTTTTTAATGTGTTAGAAGTTATATGCACAAAAACTTATGTTAGGACTTCAATGATCAAGATTGTCAGTTTACAGCTTTCTGAGTCCAGTAATGCTGAAATAGTGTTTCTGTTCAAATGAAGTGAAATCAAGCCCAAATCTGCTCAAAAGCTTGTCTCTCTAATAGAGAAAGCTGTTTCATTCAGTATTCAGTGCAAATCTTGCCATACTGAAACATGCTTATGCCATATGAAATACAATGTTTTCTGCAATGCTGTAAGACAGTTTTTAATGTGTTAGAAGTTATATGCACAAAAACTTATGTTAGGACTTCAATGATCAAGATTGTCAGTTTACAGCTTTCTGAGTCCAGTAATGCTGAAATAGTGCTTCTGTTCAAATGAAGTGAAATCAAGCCCAAATCTGCTCAAAAGCTTGTCTCTCTATTAGAGAAAGCTGTTTCATTCAGTATTCAGTGCAAATCTTGCCAAACTGATAGATGCTTATGCCTTATGAAGTACAATGTTTTCTGCAATGCTGTAAGACAGTTTTTAATGTGTTAGAAGTTATATGCACAAAAACTCATGTTAGGACTTCAATGATCAAGATTGTCAGTTTACAGCTTTCTGAGTCCAGTAATGTTGAAATAGTGTTTCTGTTCAAATGAAGTGAAATCTAGCCCAAATCTGCTCAAAAGCTTGTCTCTCTATTAGAGAAAGCTGTTTCATTCAGTATTCAGTGCAAATCTTGCCAAACTGATAGATGCTTATGCCATATGAAATACAATGTTTTCTGCAATGCTGTAAGACAGTTTTTAATGTGTTAGAAGTTATATACACAAAAACTAATGTTAGGACTTCAATGATCAAGATTGTCAGTTTACAGCTTTCTGAGTCCAGTAATGTTGAAATAGTGTTTCTGTTCAAATGAAGTGAAATCTAGCCCAAATCTGCTCAAAAGCTTGTCTCTCTATTAGAGAAAGCTGTTTCATTCAGTATTCAGTGCAAATCTTGCCAAACTGATAGATGCTTATGCCATATGAAATACAATGTTTTCTGCAATGCTGTAAGACAGTTTTTAATGTGTTAGAAGTTATATGCACAAAAACTTATGTTAGGACTTCAATGATCAAGATTGTCAGTTTACAGCTTTCTGAGTCCAGTAATGCTGAAATAGTGTTTCTGTTCAAATGAAGTGAAATCAAGCCCAAATCTGCTCAAAAGCTTGTCTCTCTATTAGAGAAAGCTGTTTCATTCAGTATTCAGTGCAAATCTTGCCAAACTGATGGATGCTTATGCCTTATGAAGTACAATGTTTTCTGCAATGCTGTAAGACAGTTTTTAATGTGTTAGAAGTCATATACACAAAAACTAATGTTAGGACTTCAATGATCAAGATTGTCAGTTTACAGCTTTCTGAGTCCAGTAATGTTGAAATAGTGTTTCTGTTCAAATGAAGTGAAATCTAGCCCAAATCTGCTCAAAAGCTTGTCTCTCTATTAGAGAAAGCTGTTTCATTCAGTATTCAGTGCAAATCTTGCCAAACTAATAGATGCTTATGCCATATGAAATACAATGTTTTCTGCAATGCTGTAAGACAGTTTTTAATGTGTTAGAAGTTATATGCACAAAAACTTATGTTAGGACTTCAATGATCAAGATTGTCAGTTTACAGCTTTCTGAGTCCAGTAATGCTGAAATAGTGTTTCTGTTCAAATGAAGTGAAATCAAGCCCAAATCTGCTCAAAAGCTTGTCTCTCTAATAGAGAAAGCTGTTTCATTCAGTATTCAGTGCAAATCTTGCCATACTGAAACATGCTTATGCCATATGAAATACAATGTTTTCTGCAATGCTGTAAGACAGTTTTTAATGTGTTAGAAGTTATATGCACAAAAACTTATGTTAGGACTTCAATGATCAAGATTGTCAGTTTACAGCTTTCTGAGTCCAGTAATGCTGAAATAGTGCTTCTGTTCAAATGAAGTGAAATCAAGCCCAAATCTGCTCAAAAGCTTGTCTCTCTATTAGAGAAAGCTGTTTCATTCAGTATTCAGAGCAAATCTTGCCAAACTGATAGATGCTTATGCCTTATGAAATACAATGTTTTCTGCAATGCTGTAAGACAGTTTTTAATGTGTTAGAAGTTATATACACAAAAACTAATGTTAGGACTTCAATGATCAAGATTGTCAGTTTACAGCTTTCTGAGTCCAGTAATGTTGAAATAGTGTTTCTGTTCAAATGAAGTGAAATCAAGCCCAAATCTGCTCAAAAGCTTGTCTCTCTAATAGAGAAAGCTGTTTCATTCAGTATTCAGTGCGAATCTTGCCAAACTGATAGATGCTTATGCCATATGAAATACAATGTTTTCTGCAATGCTGTAAGACAGTTTTTAATGTGTTAGAAGTTATATGCACAAAAACTTATGTTAGGACTTCAATGATCAAGATTGTCAGTTTACAGCTTTCTGAGTCCTGTAATGTTGAAATAGTGTTTCTGTTCAAATAAAGTGAAATCAAGCCCAAATCTGCTCAAAAGCTTGTCTCTCTAAAAGAGAAAGCTGTTTCATTCAGTATTCAGTGCAAATCTTGCCAAACTGATAGATGCTTATGCCATATGAAATACAATGTTTTCTGCAATGCTGTAAGACAGTTTTTAATGTGTTAGAAGTTATATGCACAAAAACTTATGTTAGGACTTCAATGATCAAGATTGTCAGTTTACAGCTTTCTGAGTCCAGTAATGCTGAAATAGTGTTTCTGTTCAAATGAAGTGAAATCAAGCCCAAATCTGCTCAAAAGCTTGTCTCTCTATTAGAGAAAGCTGTTTCATTCAGTATTCAGTGCAAATCTTGCCAAACTGATGGATGCTTATGCCTTATGAAGTACAATGTTTTCTGCAATGCTGTAAGACAGTTTTTAATGTGTTAGAAGTTATATACACAAAAACACATGTTAGGACTTCAATGATCAAGATTGTCAGTTTACAGCTTTCTGAGTCCAGTAATGCTGAAATAGTGCTTCTGTTCAAATGAAGTGAAATCTAGCCCAAATCTGCTCAAAAGCTTGTCTCTCTATTAGAGAAAGCTGTTTCATTCAGTATTCAGTGCAAATCTTGCCAAACTGATAGATGCTTATGCCTTATGAAGTACAATGTTTTCTGCAATGCTGTAAGACAGTTTTTAATGTGTTAGAAGTTATATACACAAAAACTAATGTTAGGACTTCAATGATCAAGATTGTCAGTTTACAGCTTTCTGAGTCCAGTAATGTTGAAATAGTGTTTCTGTTCAAATGAAGTGAAATCAAGCCCAAATCTGCTCAAAAGCTTGTCTCTCTATTAGAGAAAGCTGTTTCATTCAGTATTCAGTGCAAATCTTGCCAAACTGATAGATGCTTATGCCTTATGAAATACAATGTTTTCTGCAATGCTGTAAGACAGTTTTTAATGTGTTAGAAGTTATATACACAAAAACTAATGTTAGGACTTCAATGATCAAGATTGTCAGTTTACAGCTTTCTGAGTCCAGTAATGTTGAAATAGTGTTTCTGTTCAAATGAAGTGAAATCAAGCCCAAATCTGCTCAAAAGCTTGTCTCTCTAATAGAGAAAGCTGTTTCATTCAGTATTCAGTGCGAATCTTGCCAAACTGATAGATGCTTATGCCATATGAAATACAATGTTTTCTGCAATGCTGTAAGACAGTTTTTAATGTGTTAGAAGTTATATGCACAAAAACTTATGTTAGGACTTCAATGATCAAGATTGTCAGTTTACAGCTTTCTGAGTCCAGTAATGCTGAAATAGTGTTTCTGTTCAAATGAAGTGAAATCAAGCCCAAATCTGCTCAAAAGCTTGTCTCTCTAATAGAGAAAGCTGTTTCATTCAGTATTCAGTGCAAATCTTGCCATACTGAAACATGCTTATGCCATATGAAATACAATGTTTTCTGCAATGCTGTAAGACAGTTTTTAATGTGTTAGAAGTTATATGCACAAAAACTTATGTTAGGACTTCAATGATCAAGATTGTCAGTTTACAGCTTTCTGAGTCCAGTAATGCTGAAATAGTGCTTCTGTTCAAATGAAGTGAAATCAAGCCCAAATCTGCTCAAAAGCTTGTCTCTCTATTAGAGAAAGCTGTTTCATTCAGTATTCAGTGCAAATCTTGCCAAACTGATAGATGCTTATGCCTTATGAAGTACAATGTTTTCTGCAATGCTGTAAGACAGTTTTTAATGTGTTAGAAGTTATATGCACAAAAACTCATGTTAGGACTTCAATGATCAAGATTGTCAGTTTACAGCTTTCTGAGTCCAGTAATGTTGAAATAGTGTTTCTGTTCAAATGAAGTGAAATCTAGCCCAAATCTGCTCAAAAGCTTGTCTCTCTATTAGAGAAAGCTGTTTCATTCAGTATTCAGTGCAAATCTTGCCAAACTGATAGATGCTTATGCCATATGAAATACAATGTTTTCTGCAATGCTGTAAGACAGTTTTTAATGTGTTAGAAGTTATATACACAAAAACTAATGTTAGGACTTCAATGATCAAGATTGTCAGTTTACAGCTTTCTGAGTCCAGTAATGTTGAAATAGTGTTTCTGTTCAAATGAAGTGAAATCTAGCCCAAATCTGCTCAAAAGCTTGTCTCTCTATTAGAGAAAGCTGTTTCATTCAGTATTCAGTGCAAATCTTGCCAAACTGATAGATGCTTATGCCATATGAAATACAATGTTTTCTGCAATGCTGTAAGACAGTTTTTAATGTGTTAGAAGTTATATGCACAAAAACTTATGTTAGGACTTCAATGATCAAGATTGTCAGTTTACAGCTTTCTGAGTCCAGTAATGCTGACATAGTGTTTCTGTTCAAATGAAGTGAAATCAAGCCCAAATCTGCTCAAAAGCTTGTCTCTCTATTAGAGAAAGCTGTTTCATTCAGTATTCAGTGCAAATCTTGCCAAACTGATGGATGCTTATGCCTTATGAAGTACAATGTTTTCTGCAATGCTGTAAGACAGTTTTTAATGTGTTAGAAGTCATATACACAAAAACTAATGTTAGGACTTCAATGATCAAGATTGTCAGTTTACAGCTTTCTGAGTCCAGTAATGTTGAAATAGTGTTTCTGTTCAAATGAAGTGAAATCTAGCCCAAATCTGCTCAAAAGCTTGTCTCTCTATTAGAGAAAGCTGTTTCATTCAGTATTCAGTGCAAATCTTGCCAAACTAATAGATGCTTATGCCATATGAAATACAATGTTTTCTGCAATGCTGTAAGACAGTTTTTAATGTGTTAGAAGTTATATGCACAAAAACTTATGTTAGGACTTCAATGATCAAGATTGTCAGTTTACAGCTTTCTGAGTCCAGTAATGCTGAAATAGTGTTTCTGTTCAAATGAAGTGAAATCAAGCCCAAATCTGCTCAAAAGCTTGTCTCTCTAATAGAGAAAGCTGTTTCATTCAGTATTCAGTGCAAATCTTGCCATACTGAAACATGCTTATGCCATATGAAATACAATGTTTTCTGCAATGCTGTAAGACAGTTTTTAATGTGTTAGAAGTTATATGCACAAAAACTTATGTAAGGACTTCAATGATCAAGATTGTCAGTTTACAGCTTTCTGAGTCCAGTAATGCTGAAATAGTGCTTCTGTTCAAATGAAGTGAAATCAAGCCCAAATCTGCTCAAAAGCTTGTCTCTCTATTAGAGAAAGCTGTTTCATTCAGTATTCAGTGCAAATCTTGCCAAACTGATAGATGCTTTTGCCTTATGAAGTACAATGTTTTCTGCAATGCTGTAAGACAGTTTTTAATGTGTTAGAAGTTATATGCACAAAAACTCATGTTAGGACTTCAATGATCAAGATTGTCAGTTTACAGCTTTCTGAGTCCAGTAATGCTGAAATAGTGTTTCTGTTCAAATGAAGTGAAATCAAGCCCAAATCTGCTCAAAAGCTTGTCTCTCTAATAGAGAAAGCTGTTTAATTCAGTATTCAGTGCAAATCTTGCCAAACTGATAGATGCTTATGCCTTATGAAGTACAATGTTTTCTGCAATGCTGTAAGACAGTTTTTAATGTGTTAGAAGTTATATACACAAAAACTAATGTTAGGACTTCAATGATCAAGATTGTCAGTTTACAGCTTTCTGAGTCCAGTAATGTTGAAATAGTGTTTCTGTTCAAATGAAGTGAAATCAAGCCCAAATCTGCTCAAAAGCTTGTCTCTCTATTAGAGAAAGCTGTTTCATTCAGTATTCAGTGCAAATCTTGCCACACTGATAGATGCTTATGCCATATGAAATACAATGTTTTCTGCAATGCTGTAAGACAGTTTTTAATGTGTTAGAAGTTATATGCACAAAAACTCATGTTAGGACTTCAATGATCAAGATTGTCAGTTTACAGCTTTCTGAGTCCAGTAATGCTGAAATAGTGTTTCTGTTCAAATGAAGTGAAATCAAGCCCAAATCTGCTCAAAAGCTTGTCTCTCTAATAGAGAAAGCTGTTTCATTCAGTATTCAGTGCAAATCTTGCCAAACTGATAGATGCTTATGCCTTATGAAGTACAATGTTTTCTGCAATTCTGTAAGACAGTTTTTAATGTGTTAGAAGTTATATACACAAAAACTAATGTTAGGACTTCAATGATCAAGATTGTCAGTTTACAGCTTTCTGAGTCCAGTAATGTTGAAATAGTGTTTCTGTTCAAATGAAGTGAAATCAAGCCCAAATCTGCTCAAAAGCTTGTCTCTCTATTAGAGAAAGCTGTTTCATTCAGTATTCAGTGCAAATCTTGCCAAACTGATAGATGCTTATGCCTTATGAAATACAATGTTTTCTGCAATGCTGTAAGACAGTTTTTAATGTGTTAGAAGTTATATACACAAAAACTAATGTTAGGACTTCAATGATCAAGATTGTCAGTTTACAGCTTTCTGAGTCCAGTAATGTTGAAATAGTGTTTCTGTTCAAATGAAGTGAAATCAAGCCCAAATCTGCTCAAAAGCTTGTCTCTCTAATAGAGAAAGCTGTTTCATTCAGTATTCAGTGCGAATCTTGCCAAACTGATAGATGCTTATGCCATATGAAATACAATGTTTTCTGCAATGCTGTAAGACAGTTTTTAATGTGTTAGAAGTTATATGCACAAAAACTTATGTTAGGACTTCAATGATCAAGATTGTCAGTTTACAGCTTTCTGAGTCCTGTAATGTTGAAATAGTGTTTCTGTTCAAATAAAGTGAAATCAAGCCCAAATCTGCTCAAAAGCTTGTCTCTCTAATAGAGAAAGCTGTTTCATTCAGTATTCAGTGCAAATCTTGCCAAACTGATAGATGCTTATGCCATATGAAATACAATGTTTTCTGCAATGCTGTAAGACAGTTTTTAATGTGTTAGAAGTTATATGCACAAAAACTTATGTTAGGACTTCAATGATCAAGATTGTCAGTTTACAGCTTTCTGAGTCCAGTAATGCTGAAATAGTGCTTCTGTTCAAATGAAGTGAAATCTAGCCAAATCTGCTCAAAAGCTTGTCTCTCTATTAGAGAAAGCTGTTTCATTCAGTATTCAGTGCAAATCTTGCCAAACTGATAGATGCTTATGCCATATGAAATACAATGTTTTCTGCAATGCTGTAAGACAGTTTTTAATGTGTTAGAAGTTATATGCACAAAAACTTATGTTAGGACTTCAATGATCAAGATTGTCAGTTTACAGCTTTCTGAGTCCAGTAATGTTGAAATAGTGTTTCTGTTCAAATAAAGTGAAATCTAGCCCAAATCTGCTCAAAAGCTTGTCTCTCTATTAGAGAAAGCTGTTTCATTCAGTATTCAGTGCAAATCTTGCCAAACTGATAGATGCTTATGCCATATGAAATACAATGTTTTCTGCAATGCTGTAAGACAGTTTTTAATGTGTTAGAAGTTATATGCACAAAAACTTATGTTAGGACTTCAATGATCAAGATTGTCAGTTTACAGCTTTCTGAGTCCAGTAATGCTGAAATAGTGTTTCTGTTTAAATGAAGTGAAATCAAGCCCAAATCTGCTCAAAAGCTTGTCTCTCTATTAGAGAAAGCTGTTTCATTCAGTATTCAGTGCAAATCTTGCCAAACTGATGGATGCTTATGCCTTATGAAGTACAATGTTTTCTGCAATGCTGTAAGACAGTTTTTAATGTGTTAGAAGTCATATACACAAAAACTAATGTTAGGACTTCAATGATCAAGATTGTCAGTTTACAGCTTTCTGAGTCCAGTAATGTTGAAATAGTGTTTCTGTTCAAATGAAGTGAAATCTAGCCCAAATCTGCTCAAAAGCTTGTCTCTCTATTAGAGAAAGCTGTTTCATTCAGTATTCAGTGCAAATCTTGCCAAACTAATAGATGCTTATGCCATATGAAATACAATGTTTTCTGCAATGCTGTAAGACAGTTTTTAATGTGTTAGAAGTTATATGCACAAAAACTTATGTTAGGACTTCAATGATCAAGATTGTCAGTTTACAGCTTTCTGAGTCCAGTAATGCTGAAATAGTGTTTCTGTTCAAATGAAGTGAAATCAAGCCCAAATCTGCTCAAAAGCTTGTCTCTCTAATAGAGAAAGCTGTTTCATTCAGTATTCAGTGCAAATCTTGCCATACTGAAACATGCTTATGCCATATGAAATACAATGTTTTCTGCAATGCTGTAAGACAGTTTTTAATGTGTTAGAAGTTATATGCACAAAAACTTATGTTAGGACTTCAATGATCAAGATTGTCAGTTTACAGCTTTCTGAGTCCAGTAATGCTGAAATAGTGTTTCTGTTCAAATGAAGTGAAATCAAGCCCAAATCTGCTCAAAAGCTTGTCTCTCTATTAGAGAAAGCTGTTTCATTCAGTATTCAGTGCAAATCTTGCCAAACTGATAGATGCTTATGCCTTATGAAGTACAATGTTTTCTGCAATGCTGTAAGAAAGTTTTTAATGTGTTAGAAGTTATATGCACAAAAACTCATGTTAGGACTTCAATGATCAAGATTGTCAGTTTACAGCTTTCTGAGTCCAGTAATGCTGAAATAGTGTTTCTGTTCAAATGAAGTGAAATCAAGCCCAAATCTGCTCAAAAGCTTGTCTCTCTAATAGAGAAAGCTGTTTCATTCAGTATTCAGTGCAAATCTTGCCAAACTGATAGATGCTTATGCCTTATGAAGTACAATGTTTTCTGCAATGCTGTAAGACAGTTTTTAATGTGTTAGAAGTTATATACACAAAAACTAATGTTAGGACTTCAATGATCAAGATTGTCAGTTTACAGCTTTCTGAGTCCAGTAATGTTGAAATAGTGTTTCTGTTCAAATGAAGTGAAATCAAGCCCAAATCTGCTCAAAAGCTTGTCTCTCTATTAGAGAAAGCTGTTTCATTCAGTATTCAGTGCAAATCTTGCCAAACTGATAGATGCTTATGCCATATGAAATACAATGTTTTCTGCAATGCTGTAAGACAGTTTTTAATGTGTTAGAAGTTATATGCACAAAAACTCATGTTAGGACTTCAATGATCAAGATTGTCAGTTTACAGCTTTCTGAGTCCAGTAATGCTGAAATAGTGTTTCTGTTCAAATGAAGTGAAATCAAGCCCAAATCTGCTCAAAAGCTTGTCTCTCTATTAGAGAAAGCTGTTTCATTCAGTATTCAGTGCAAATCTTGCCAAACTGATAGATGCTTATGCCTTATGAAGTACAATGTTTTCTGCAATGCTGTAAGACAGTTTTTAATGTGTTAGAAGTTATATACACAAAAACTAATGTTAGGACTTCAATGATCAAGATTGTCAGTTTACAGCTTTCTGAGTCCAGTAATGTTGAAATAGTGTTTCTGTTCAAATGAAGTGAAATCAAGCCCAAATCTGCTCAAAAGCTTGTCTCTCTATTAGAGAAAGCTGTTTCATTCAGTATTCAGTGCAAATCTTGCCAAACTGATAGATGCTTATGCCTTATGAAATACAATGTTTTCTGCAATGCTGTAAGACAGTTTTTAATGTGTTAGAAGTTATATACACAAAAACTAATGTTAGGACTTCAATGATCAAGATTGTCAGTTTACAGCTTTCTGAGTCCAGTAATGTTGAAATAGTGTTTCTGTTCAAATGAAGTGAAATCAAGCCCAAATCTGCTCAAAAGCTTGTCTCTCTAATAGAGAAAGCTGTTTCATTCAGTATTCAGTGCGAATCTTGCCAAACTGATAGATGCTTATGCCATATGAAATACAATGTTTTCTGCAATGCTGTAAGACAGTTTTTAATGTGTTAGAAGTTATATGCACAAAAACTTATGTTAGGACTTCAATGATCAAGATTGTCAGTTTACAGCTTTCTGAGTCCTGTAATGTTGAAATAGTGTTTCTGTTCAAATAAAGTGAAATCAAGCCCAAATCTGCTCAAAAGCTTGTCTCTCTAATAGAGAAAGCTGTTTCATTCAGTATTCAGTGCAAATCTTGCCAAACTGATAGATGCTTATGCCATATGAAATACAATGTTTTCTGCAATGCTGTAAGACAGTTTTTAATGTGTTAGAAGTTATATGCACAAAAACTTATGTTAGGACTTCAATGATCAAGATTGTCAGTTTACAGCTTTCTGAGTCCAGTAATGCTGAAATAGTGTTTCTGTTCAAATGAAGTGAAATCAAGCCCAAATCTGCTCAAAAGCTTGTCTCTCTATTAGAGAAAGCTGTTTCATTCAGTATTCAGTGCAAATCTTGCCAAACTGATGGATGCTTATGCCTTATGAAGTACAATGTTTTCTGCAATGCTGTAAGACAGTTTTTAATGTGTTAGAAGTTATATACACAAAAACACATGTTAGGACTTCAATGATCAAGATTGTCAGTTTACAGCTTTCTGAGTCCAGTAATGCTGAAATAGTGCTTCTGTTCAAATGAAGTGAAATCTAGCCCAAATCTGCTCAAAAGCTTGTCTCTCTATTAGAGAAATCTGTTTCATTCAGTATTCAGTGCAAATCTTGCCAAACTGATAGATGCTTATGCCTTATGAAGTACAATGTTTTCTGCAATGCTGTAAGACAGTTTTTAATGTGTTAGAAGTTATATGCACAAAAACTAATGTTAGGACTTCAATGATCAAGATTGTCAGTATACAGCTTTCTGAGTCCAGTAATGTTGAAATAGTGTTTCTGTTCAAATGAAGTGAAATCAAGCCCAAATCTGCTCAAAAGCTTGTCTCTCTAATAGAGAAAGCTGTTTCATTCAGTATTCAGTGCAAATCTTGCCAAACTGATAGATGCTTATGCCATATGAAATACAATGTTTTCTGCAATGCTGTAAGACAGTTTTTAATGTGTTAGAAGTTATATGCACAAAAACTTATGTTAGGACTTCAATGATCAAGATTGTCAGTTTACAGCTTTCTGAGTCCAGTAATGCTGAAATAGTGCTTCTGTTCAAATGAAGTGAAATCTAGCCAAATCTGCTCAAAAGCTTGTCTCTCTATTAGAGAAAGCTGTTTCATTCAGTATTCAGTGCAAATCTTGCCAAACTGATAGATGCTTATGCCATATGAAATACAATGTTTTCTGCAATGCTGTAAGACAGTTTTTAATGTGTTAGAAGTCATATACACAAAAACTAATGTTAGGACTTCAATGATCAAGATTGTCAGTTTACAGCTTTCTGAGTCCAGTAATGTTGAAATAGTGTTTCTGTTCAAATGAAGTGAAATCTAGCCCAAATCTGCTCAAAAGCTTGTCTCTCTATTAGAGAAAGCTGTTTCATTCAGTATTCAGTGCAAATCTTGCCAAACTAATAGATGCTTATGCCATATGAAATACAATGTTTTCTGCAATGCTGTAAGACAGTTTTTAATGTGTTAGAAGTTATATGCACAAAAACTTATGTTAGGACTTCAATGATCAAGATTGTCAGTTTACAGCTTTCTGAGTCCAGTAATGCTGAAATAGTGTTTCTGTTCAAATGAAGTGAAATCAAGCCCAAATCTGCTCAAAAGCTTGTCTCTCTAATAGAGAAAGCTGTTTCATTCAGTATTCAGTGCAAATCTTGCCATACTGAAACATGCTTATGCCATATGAAATACAATGTTTTCTGCAATGCTGTAAGACAGTTTTTAATGTGTTAGAAGTTATATGCACAAAAACTTATGTTAGGACTTCAATGATCAAGATTGTCAGTTTACAGCTTTCTGAGTCCAGTAATGCTGAAATAGTGTTTCTGTTCAAATGAAGTGAAATCAAGCCCAAATCTGCTCAAAAGCTTGTCTCTCTATTAGAGAAAGCTGTTTCATTCAGTATTCAGTGCAAATCTTGCCAAACTGATAGATGCTTATGCCATATGAAATACAATGTTTTCTGCAATGCTGTAAGACAGTTTTTAATATGTTAGAAGTTATATACACAAAAACTAATGTTAGGACTTCAATGATCAAGATTGTCAGTTTACAGCTTTCTGAGTCCAGTAATGCTGAAATAGTGCTTCTGTTCAAATGAAGTGAAATCTAGCCAAATCTGCTCAAAAGCTTGTCTCTCTATTAGAGAAAGCTGTTTCATTCAGTATTCAGTGCAAATCTTGCCAATCTGATAGATGCTTATGCCTTATGAAGTACAATGTTTTCTGCAATGCTGTAAGACAGTTTTTAATGTGTTAGAAGTTATATGCACAAAAACTCATGTTAGGACTTCAATGATCAAGATTGTCAGTTTACAGCTTTCTGAGTCCTGTAATGTTGAAATAGTGTTTCTGTTCAAATGAAGTGAAATCAAGCCCAAATCTGCTCAAAAGCTTGTCTCTCTAATAGAGAAAGCTGTTTCATTCAGTATTCAGTGCAAATCTTGCCAAACTGATAGATGCTTATGCCATATGAAATACAATGTTTTCTGCAATGCTGTAAGACAGTTTTTAATGTGTTAGAAGTTATATGCACAAAAACTTATGTTAGGACTTCAATGATCAAGATTGTCAGTTTACAGCTTTCTGAGTCCAGTAATGCTGAAATAGTGTTTCTGTTCAAATGAAGTGAAATCAAGCCCAAATCTGCTCAAAAGCTTGTCTCTCTATTAGAGAAAGCTGTTTCATTCAGTATTCAGTGCAAATCTTGCCAAACTGATGGATGCTTATGCCTTATGAAGTACAATGTTTTCTGCAATGCTGTAAGACAGTTTTTAATGTGTTAGAAGTTATATACACAAAAACACATGTTAGGACTTCAATGATCAAGATTGTCAGTTTACAGCTTTCTGAGTCCAGTAATGCTGAAATAGTGCTTCTGTTCAAATGAAGTGAAATCTAGCCCAAATCTGCTCAAAAGCTTGTCTCTCTATTAGAGAAAGCTGTTTCATTCAGTATTCAGTGCAAATCTTGCCAAACTGATAGATGCTTATGCCTTATGAAGTACAATGTTTTCTGCAATGCTGTAAGACAGTTTTTAATGTGTTAGAAGTTATATACACAAAAACTAATGTTAGGACTTCAATGATCAAGATTGTCAGTTTACAGCTTTCTGAGTCCAGTAATGTTGAAATAGTGTTTCTGTTCAAATGAAGTGAAATCAAGCCCAAATCTGCTCAAAAGCTTGTCTCTCTATTAGAGAAAGCTGTTTCATTCAGTATTCAGTGCAAATCTTGCCAAACTGATAGATGCTTATGCCTTATGAAATACAATGTTTTCTGCAATGCTGTAAGACAGTTTTTAATGTGTTAGAAGTTATATGCACAAAAACTTATGTTAGGACTTCAATGATCAAGATTGTCAGTTTACAGCTTTCTGAGTCCTGTAATGTTGAAATAGTGTTTCTGTTCAAATAAAGTGAAATCAAGCCCAAATCTGCTCAAAAGCTTGTCTCTCTAATAGAGAAAGCTGTTTCATTCAGTATTCAGTGCAAATCTTGCCAAACTGATAGATGCTTATGCCATATGAAATACAATGTTTTCTGCAATGCTGTAAGACAGTTTTTAATGTGTTAGAAGTTATATGCACAAAAACTTATGTTAGGACTTCAATGATCAAGATTGTCAGTTTACAGCTTTCTGAGTCCAGTAATGCTGAAATAGTGTTTCTGTTCAAATGAAGTGAAATCAAGCCCAAATCTGCTCAAAAGCTTGTCTCTCTATTAGAGAAAGCTGTTTCATTCAGTATTCAGTGCAAATCTTGCCAAACTGATGGATGCTTATGCCTTATGAAGTACAATGTTTTCTGCAATGCTGTAAGACAGTTTTTAATGTGTTAGAAGTTATATACACAAAAACACATGTTAGGACTTCAATGATCAAGATTGTCAGTTTACAGCTTTCTGAGTCCAGTAATGCTGAAATAGTGCTTCTGTTCAAATGAAGTGAAATCTAGCCCAAATCTGCTCAAAAGCTTGTCTCTCTATTAGAGAAAGCTGTTTCATTCAGTATTCAGTGCAAATCTTGCCAAACTGATAGATGCTTATGCCTTATGAAGTACAATGTTTTCTGCAATGCTGTAAGACAGTTTTTAATGTGTTAGAAGTTATATGCACAAAAACTAATGTTAGGACTTCAATGATCAAGATTGTCAGTATACAGCTTTCTGAGTCCAGTAATGTTGAAATAGTGTTTCTGTTCAAATGAAGTGAAATCAAGCCCAAATCTGCTCAAAAGCTTGTCTCTCTAATAGAGAAAGCTGTTTCATTCAGTATTCAGTGCAAATCTTGCCAAACTGATAGATGCTTATGCCATATGAAATACAATGTTTTCTGCAATGCTGTAAGACAGTTTTTAATGTGTTAGAAGTTATATGCACAAAAACTTATGTTAGGACTTCAATGATCAAGATTGTCAGTTTACAGCTTTCTGAGTCCAGTAATGCTGAAATAGTGCTTCTGTTCAAATGAAGTGAAATCTAGCCAAATCTGCTCAAAAGCTTGTCTCTCTATTAGAGAAAGCTGTTTCATTCAGTATTCAGTGCAAATCTTGCCAAACTGATAGATGCTTATGCCATATGAAATACAATGTTTTCTGCAATGCTGTAAGACAGTTTTTAATGTGTTAGAAGTCATATACACAAAAACTAATGTTAGGACTTCAATGATCAAGATTGTCAGTTTACAGCTTTCTGAGTCCAGTAATGTTGAAATAGTGTTTCTGTTCAAATGAAGTGAAATCTAGCCCAAATCTGCTCAAAAGCTTGTCTCTCTATTAGAGAAAGCTGTTTCATTCAGTATTCAGTGCAAATCTTGCCAAACTAATAGATGCTTATGCCATATGAAATACAATGTTTTCTGCAATGCTGTAAGACAGTTTTTAATGTGTTAGAAGTTATATGCACAAAAACTTATGTTAGGACTTCAATGATCAAGATTGTCAGTTTACAGCTTTCTGAGTCCAGTAATGCTGAAATAGTGTTTCTGTTCAAA
The DNA here is from genome assembly GCF_023724105.1 of Carassius gibelio. Classification (NCBI taxonomy): domain Eukaryota; kingdom Metazoa; phylum Chordata; class Actinopteri; order Cypriniformes; family Cyprinidae; genus Carassius; species Carassius gibelio. The sequence continues at coordinate 10,357,139 of NC_068397.1, read as the reverse complement.
TGAAGTGAAATCAAGCCCAAATCTGCTCAAAAGCTTGTCTCTCTAATAGAGAAAGCTGTTTCATTCAGTATTCAGTGCAAATCTTGCCATACTGAAACATGCTTATGCCATATGAAATACAATGTTTTCTGCAATGCTGTAAGACAGTTTTTAATGTGTTAGAAGTTATATGCACAAAAACTTATGTTAGGACTTCAATGATCAAGATTGTCAGTTTACAGCTTTCTGAGTCCAGTAATGCTGAAATAGTGTTTCTGTTCAAATGAAGTGAAATCAAGCCCAAATCTGCTCAAAAGCTTGTCTCTCTATTAGAGAAAGCTGTTTCATTCAGTATTCAGTGCAAATCTTGCCAAACTGATAGATGCTTATGCCATATGAAATACAATGTTTTCTGCAATGCTGTAAGACAGTTTTTAATATGTTAGAAGTTATATACACAAAAACTAATGTTAGGACTTCAATGATCAAGATTGTCAGTTTACAGCTTTCTGAGTCCAGTAATGCTGAAATAGTGCTTCTGTTCAAATGAAGTGAAATCTAGCCAAATCTGCTCAAAAGCTTGTCTCTCTATTAGAGAAAGCTGTTTCATTCAGTATTCAGTGCAAATCTTGCCAATCTGATAGATGCTTATGCCTTATGAAGTACAATGTTTTCTGCAATGCTGTAAGACAGTTTTTAATGTGTTAGAAGTTATATGCACAAAAACTCATGTTAGGACTTCAATGATCAAGATTGTCAGTTTACAGCTTTCTGAGTCCTGTAATGTTGAAATAGTGTTTCTGTTCAAATGAAGTGAAATCAAGCCCAAATCTGCTCAAAAGCTTGTCTCTCTAATAGAGAAAGCTGTTTCATTCAGTATTCAGTGCAAATCTTGCCAAACTGATAGATGCTTATGCCATATGAAATACAATGTTTTCTGCAATGCTGTAAGACAGTTTTTAATGTGTTAGAAGTTATATGCACAAAAACTTATGTTAGGACTTCAATGATCAAGATTGTCAGTTTACAGCTTTCTGAGTCCAGTAATGCTGAAATAGTGTTTCTGTTCAAATGAAGTGAAATCAAGCCCAAATCTGCTCAAAAGCTTGTCTCTCTATTAGAGAAAGCTGTTTCATTCAGTATTCAGTGCAAATCTTGCCAAACTGATGGATGCTTATGCCTTATGAAGTACAATGTTTTCTGCAATGCTGTAAGACAGTTTTTAATGTGTTAGAAGTTATATACACAAAAACACATGTTAGGACTTCAATGATCAAGATTGTCAGTTTACAGCTTTCTGAGTCCAGTAATGCTGAAATAGTGCTTCTGTTCAAATGAAGTGAAATCTAGCCCAAATCTGCTCAAAAGCTTGTCTCTCTATTAGAGAAAGCTGTTTCATTCAGTATTCAGTGCAAATCTTGCCAAACTGATAGATGCTTATGCCTTATGAAGTACAATGTTTTCTGCAATGCTGTAAGACAGTTTTTAATGTGTTAGAAGTTATATACACAAAAACTAATGTTAGGACTTCAATGATCAAGATTGTCAGTTTACAGCTTTCTGAGTCCAGTAATGTTGAAATAGTGTTTCTGTTCAAATGAAGTGAAATCAAGCCCAAATCTGCTCAAAAGCTTGTCTCTCTATTAGAGAAAGCTGTTTCATTCAGTATTCAGTGCAAATCTTGCCAAACTGATAGATGCTTATGCCTTATGAAATACAATGTTTTCTGCAATGCTGTAAGACAGTTTTTAATGTGTTAGAAGTTATATACACAAAAACTAATGTTAGGACTTCAATGATCAAGATTGTCAGTTTACAGCTTTCTGAGTCCAGTAATGTTGAAATAGTGTTTCTGTTCAAATGAAGTGAAATCAAGCCCAAATCTGCTCAAAAGCTTGTCTCTCTAATAGAGAAAGCTGTTTCATTCAGTATTCAGTGCGAATCTTGCCAAACTGATAGATGCTTATGCCATATGAAATACAATGTTTTCTGCAATGCTGTAAGACAGTTTTTAATGTGTTAGAAGTTATATGCACAAAAACTTATGTTAGGACTTCAATGATCAAGATTGTCAGTTTACAGCTTTCTGAGTCCTGTAATGTTGAAATAGTGTTTCTGTTCAAATAAAGTGAAATCAAGCCCAAATCTGCTCAAAAGCTTGTCTCTCTAATAGAGAAAGCTGTTTCATTCAGTATTCAGTGCAAATCTTGCCAAACTGATAGATGCTTATGCCATATGAAATACAATGTTTTCTGCAATGCTGTAAGACAGTTTTTAATGTGTTAGAAGTTATATGCACAAAAACTTATGTTAGGACTTCAATGATCAAGATTGTCAGTTTACAGCTTTCTGAGTCCAGTAATGTTGAAATAGTGTTTCTGTTCAAATAAAGTGAAATCTAGCCCAAATCTGCTCAAAAGCTTGTCTCTCTATTAGAGAAAGCTGTTTCATTCAGTATTCAGTGCAAATCTTGCCAAACTGATAGATGCTTATGCCATATGAAATACAATGTTTTCTGCAATGCTGTAAGACAGTTTTTAATGTGTTAGAAGTTATATACACGAAAACTAATGTTAGGACTTCAATGATCAAGATTGTCAGTTTACAGCTTTCTGAGTCCAGTAATGTTGAAATAGTGTTTCTGTTCAAATGAAGTGAAATCTAGCCCAAATCTGCTCAAAAGCTTGTCTCTCTATTAGAGAAAGCTGTTTCATTCAGTATTCAGTGCAAATCTTGCCAAACTGATAGATGCTTATGCCATATGAAATACAATGTTTTCTGCAATGCTGTAAGACAGTTTTTAATGTGTTAGAAGTTATATGCACAAAAACTAATGTTAGGACTTCAATGATCAAGATTGTCAGTTTACAGCTTTCTGAGTCCAGTAATGCTGAAATAGTGCTTCTGTTCAAATGAAGTGAAATCTAGCCAAATCTGCTCAAAAGCTTGTCTCTCTATTAGAGAAAGCTGTTTCATTCAGTATTCAGTGCAAATCTTGCCAATCTGATAGATGCTTATGCCTTATGAAGTACAATGTTTTCTGCAATGCTGTAAGACAGTTTTTAATGTGTTAGAAGTTATATGCACAAAAACTCATGTTAGGACTTCAATGATCAAGATTGTCAGTTTACAGCTTTCTGAGTCCTGTAATGTTGAAATAGTGTTTCTGTTCAAATGAAGTGAAATCAAGCCCAAATCTGCTCAAAAGCTTGTCTCTCTAATAGAGAAAGCTGTTTCATTCAGTATTCAGTGCAAATCTTGCCAAACTGATAGATGCTTATGCCATATGAAATACAATGTTTTCTGCAATGCTGTAAGACAGTTTTTAATGTGTTAGAAGTTATATGCACAAAAACTTATGTTAGGACTTCAATGATCAAGATTGTCAGTTTACAGCTTTCTGAGTCCAGTAATGCTGAAATAGTGTTTCTGTTCAAATGAAGTGAAATCAAGCCCAAATCTGCTCAAAAGCTTGTCTCTCTATTAGAGAAAGCTGTTTCATTCAGTATTCAGTGCAAATCTTGCCAAACTGATGGATGCTTATGCCTTATGAAGTACAATGTTTTCTGCAATGCTGTAAGACGGTTTTTAATGTGTTAGAAGTTATATACACAAAAACACATGTTAGGACTTCAATGATCAAGATTGTCAGTTTACAGCTTTCTGAGTCCAGTAATGCTGAAATAGTGCTTCTGTTCAAATGAAGTGAAATCTAGCCCAAATCTGCTCAAAAGCTTGTCTCTCTATTAGAGAAAGCTGTTTCATTCAGTATTCAGTGCAAATCTTGCCAAACTGATAGATGCTTATGCCTTATGAAGTACAATGTTTTCTGCAATGCTGTAAGACAGTTTTTAATGTGTTAGAAGTTATATACACAAAAACTAATGTTAGGACTTCAATGATCAAGATTGTCAGTTTACAGCTTTCTGAGTCCAGTAATGTTGAAATAGTGTTTCTGTTCAAATGAAGTGAAATCAAGCCCAAATCTGCTCAAAAGCTTGTCTCTCTATTAGAGAAAGCTGTTTCATTCAGTATTCAGTGCAAATCTTGCCAAACTGATAGATGCTTATGCCTTATGAAATACAATGTTTTCTGCAATGCTGTAAGACAGTTTTTAATGTGTTAGAAGTTATATACACAAAAACTAATGTTAGGACTTCAATGATCAAGATTGTCAGTTTACAGCTTTCTGAGTCCAGTAATGTTGAAATAGTGTTTCTGTTCAAATGAAGTGAAATCAAGCCCAAATCTGCTCAAAAGCTTGTCTCTCTAATAGAGAAAGCTGTTTCATTCAGTATTCAGTGCGAATCTTGCCAAACTGATAGATGCTTATGCCATATGAAATACAATGTTTTCTGCAATGCTGTAAGACAGTTTTTAATGTGTTAGAAGTTATATGCACAAAAACTTATGTTAGGACTTCAATGATCAAGATTGTCAGTTTACAGCTTTCTGAGTCCTGTAATGTTGAAATAGTGTTTCTGTTCAAATAAAGTGAAATCAAGCCCAAATCTGCTCAAAAGCTTGTCTCTCTAATAGAGAAAGCTGTTTCATTCAGTATTCAGTGCAAATCTTGCCAAACTGATAGATGCTTATGCCATATGAAATACAATGTTTTCTGCAATGCTGTAAGACAGTTTTTAATGTGTTAGAAGTTATATGCACAAAAACTTATGTTAGGACTTCAATGATCAAGATTGTCAGTTTACAGCTTTCTGAGTCCAGTAATGCTGAAATAGTGTTTCTGTTCAAATGAAGTGAAATCAAGCCCAAATCTGCTCAAAAGCTTGTCTCTCTATTAGAGAAAGCTGTTTCATTCAGTATTCAGTGCAAATCTTGCCAAACTGATGGATGCTTATGCCTTATGAAGTACAATGTTTTCTGCAATGCTGTAAGACAGTTTTTAATGTGTTAGAAGTTATATACACAAAAACACATGTTAGGACTTCAATGATCAAGATTGTCAGTTTACAGCTTTCTGAGTCCAGTAATGCTGAAATAGTGCTTCTGTTCAAATGAAGTGAAATCTAGCCCAAATCTGCTCAAAAGCTTGTCTCTCTATTAGAGAAAGCTGTTTCATTCAGTATTCAGTGCAAATCTTGCCAAACTGATAGATGCTTATGCCTTATGAAGTACAATGTTTTCTGCAATGCTGTAAGACAGTTTTTAATGTGTTAGAAGTTATATGCACAAAAACTAATGTTAGGACTTCAATGATCAAGATTGTCAGTATACAGCTTTCTGAGTCCAGTAATGTTGAAATAGTGTTTCTGTTCAAATGAAGTGAAATCAAGCCCAAATCTGCTCAAAAGCTTGTCTCTCTAATAGAGAAAGCTGTTTCATTCAGTATTCAGTGCAAATCTTGCCAAACTGATAGATGCTTATGCCATATGAAATACAATGTTTTCTGCAATGCTGTAAGACAGTTTTTAATGTGTTAGAAGTTATATGCACAAAAACTTATGTTAGGACTTCAATGATCAAGATTGTCAGTTTACAGCTTTCTGAGTCCAGTAATGCTGAAATAGTGCTTCTGTTCAAATGAAGTGAAATCTAGCCAAATCTGCTCAAAAGCTTGTCTCTCTATTAGAGAAAGCTGTTTCATTCAGTATTCAGTGCAAATCTTGCCAAACTGATAGATGCTTATGCCATATGAAATACAATGTTTTCTGCAATGCTGTAAGACAGTTTTTAATGTGTTAGAAGTTATATGCACAAAAACTTATGTTAGGACTTCAATGATCAAGATTGTCAGTTTACAGCTTTCTGAGTCCAGTAATGTTGAAATAGTGTTTCTGTTCAAATAAAGTGAAATCTAGCCCAAATCTGCTCAAAAGCTTGTCTCTCTATTAGAGAAAGCTGTTTCATTCAGTATTCAGTGCAAATCTTGCCAAACTGATAGATGCTTATGCCATATGAAATACAATGTTTTCTGCAATGCTGTAAGACAGTTTTTAATGTGTTAGAAGTTATATACACGAAAACTAATGTTAGGACTTCAATGATCAAGATTGTCAGTTTACAGCTTTCTGAGTCCAGTAATGTTGAAATAGTGTTTCTGTTCAAATGAAGTGAAATCTAGCCCAAATCTGCTCAAAAGCTTGTCTCTCTATTAGAGAAAGCTGTTTCATTCAGTATTCAGTGCAAATCTTGCCAAACTGATAGATGCTTATGCCATATGAAATACAATGTTTTCTGCAATGCTGTAAGACAGTTTTTAATGTGTTAGAAGTTATATGCACAAAAACTAATGTTAGGACTTCAATGATCAAGATTGTCAGTTTACAGCTTTCTGAGTCCAGTAATGCTGAAATAGTGTTTCTGTTTAAATGAAGTGAAATCAAGCCCAAATCTGCTCAAAAGCTTGTCTCTCTATTAGAGAAAGCTGTTTCATTCAGTATTCAGTGCAAATCTTGCCAAACTGATGGATGCTTATGCCTTATGAAGTACAATGTTTTCTGCAATGCTGTAAGACAGTTTTTAATGTGTTAGAAGTCATATACACAAAAACTAATGTTAGGACTTCAATGATCAAGATTGTCAGTTTACAGCTTTCTGAGTCCAGTAATGTTGAAATAGTGTTTCTGTTCAAATGAAGTGAAATCTAGCCCAAATCTGCTCAAAAGCTTGTCTCTCTATTAGAGAAAGCTGTTTCATTCAGTATTCAGTGCAAATCTTGCCAAACTAATAGATGCTTATGCCATATGAAATACAATGTTTTCTGCAATGCTGTAAGACAGTTTTTAATGTGTTAGAAGTTATATGCACAAAAACTTATGTTAGGACTTCAATGATCAAGATTGTCAGTTTACAGCTTTCTGAGTCCAGTAATGCTGAAATAGTGTTTCTGTTCAAATGAAGTGAAATCAAGCCCAAATCTGCTCAAAAGCTTGTCTCTCTAATAGAGAAAGCTGTTTCATTCAGTATTCAGTGCAAATCTTGCCATACTGAAACATGCTTATGCCATATGAAATACAATGTTTTCTGCAATGCTGTAAGACAGTTTTTAATGTGTTAGAAGTTATATGCACAAAAACTTATGTTAGGACTTCAATGATCAAGATTGTCAGTTTACAGCTTTCTGAGTCCAGTAATGCTGAAATAGTGTTTCTGTTCAAATGAAGTGAAATCAAGCCCAAATCTGCTCAAAAGCTTGTCTCTCTATTAGAGAAAGCTGTTTCATTCAGTATTCAGTGCAAATCTTGCCAAACTGATAGATGCTTATGCCTTATGAAGTACAATGTTTTCTGCAATGCTGTAAGACAGTTTTTAATGTGTTAGAAGTTATATGCACAAAAACTCATGTTAGGACTTCAATGATCAAGATTGTCAGTTTACAGCTTTCTGAGTCCAGTAATGCTGAAATAGTGTTTCTGTTCAAATGAAGTGAAATCAAGCCCAAATCTGCTCAAAAGCTTGTCTCTCTAATAGAGAAAGCTGTTTCATTCAGTATTCAGTGCAAATCTTGCCAAACTGATAGATGCTTATGCCTTATGAAGTACAATGTTTTCTGCAATGCTGTAAGACAGTTTTTAATGTGTTAGAAGTTATATACACAAAAACTAATGTTAGGACTTCAATGATCAAGATTGTCAGTTTACAGCTTTCTGAGTCCAGTAATGTTGAAATAGTGTTTCTGTTCAAATGAAGTGAAATCTAGCCCAAATCTGCTCAAAAGCTTGTCTCTCTATTAGAGAAAGCTGTTTCATTCAGTATTCAGTGCAAATCTTGCCAAACTGATAGATGCTTATGCCATATGAAATACAATGTTTTCTGCAATGCTGTAAGACAGTTTTTAATGTGTTAGAAGTTATATGCACAAAAACTAATGTTAGGACTTCAATGATCAAGATTGTCAGTTTACAGCTTTCTGAGTCCAGTAATGCTGAAATAGTGCTTCTGTTCAAATGAAGTGAAATCTAGCCAAATCTGCTCAAAAGCTTGTCTCTCTATTAGAGAAAGCTGTTTCATTCAGTATTCAGTGCAAATCTTGCCAATCTGATAGATGCTTATGCCTTATGAAGTACAATGTTTTCTGCAATGCTGTAAGACAGTTTTTAATGTGTTAGAAGTTATATGCACAAAAACTCATGTTAGGACTTCAATGATCAAGATTGTCAGTTTACAGCTTTCTGAGTCCTGTAATGTTGAAATAGTGTTTCTGTTCAAATGAAGTGAAATCAAGCCCAAATCTGCTCAAAAGCTTGTCTCTCTAATAGAGAAAGCTGTTTCATTCAGTATTCAGTGCAAATCTTGCCAAACTGATAGATGCTTATGCCATATGAAATACAATGTTTTCTGCAATGCTGTAAGACAGTTTTTAATGTGTTAGAAGTTATATGCACAAAAACTTATGTTAGGACTTCAATGATCAAGATTGTCAGTTTACAGCTTTCTGAGTCCAGTAATGCTGAAATAGTGTTTCTGTTCAAATGAAGTGAAATCAAGCCCAAATCTGCTCAAAAGCTTGTCTCTCTATTAGAGAAAGCTGTTTCATTCAGTATTCAGTGCAAATCTTGCCAAACTGATGGATGCTTATGCCTTATGAAGTACAATGTTTTCTGCAATGCTGTAAGACAGTTTTTAATGTGTTAGAAGTTATATACACAAAAACACATGTTAGGACTTCAATGATCAAGATTGTCAGTTTACAGCTTTCTGAGTCCAGTAATGCTGAAATAGTGCTTCTGTTCAAATGAAGTGAAATCTAGCCCAAATCTGCTCAAAAGCTTGTCTCTCTATTAGAGAAAGCTGTTTCATTCAGTATTCAGTGCAAATCTTGCCAAACTGATAGATGCTTATGCCTTATGAAGTACAATGTTTTCTGCAATGCTGTAAGACAGTTTTTAATGTGTTAGAAGTTATATACACAAAAACTAATGTTAGGACTTCAATGATCAAGATTGTCAGTTTACAGCTTTCTGAGTCCAGTAATGTTGAAATAGTGTTTCTGTTCAAATGAAGTGAAATCAAGCCCAAATCTGCTCAAAAGCTTGTCTCTCTATTAGAGAAAGCTGTTTCATTCAGTATTCAGTGCAAATCTTGCCAAACTGATAGATGCTTATGCCTTATGAAATACAATGTTTTCTGCAATGCTGTAAGACAGTTTTTAATGTGTTAGAAGTTATATACACAAAAACTAATGTTAGGACTTCAATGATCAAGATTGTCAGTTTACAGCTTTCTGAGTCCAGTAATGTTGAAATAGTGTTTCTGTTCAAATGAAGTGAAATCAAGCCCAAATCTGCTCAAAAGCTTGTCTCTCTAATAGAGAAAGCTGTTTCATTCAGTATTCAGTGCGAATCTTGCCAAACTGATAGATGCTTATGCCATATGAAATACAATGTTTTCTGCAATGCTGTAAGACAGTTTTTAATGTGTTAGAAGTTATATGCACAAAAACTTATGTTAGGACTTCAATGATCAAGATTGTCAGTTTACAGCTTTCTGAGTCCTGTAATGTTGAAATAGTGTTTCTGTTCAAATAAAGTGAAATCAAGCCCAAATCTGCTCAAAAGCTTGTCTCTCTAATAGAGAAAGCTGTTTCATTCAGTATTCAGTGCAAATCTTGCCAAACTGATAGATGCTTATGCCATATGAAATACAATGTTTTCTGCAATGCTGTAAGACAGTTTTTAATGTGTTAGAAGTTATATGCACAAAAACTTATGTTAGGACTTCAATGATCAAGATTGTCAGTTTACAGCTTTCTGAGTCCAGTAATGCTGAAATAGTGTTTCTGTTCAAATGAAGTGAAATCAAGCCCAAATCTGCTCAAAAGCTTGTCTCTCTATTAGAGAAAGCTGTTTCATTCAGTATTCAGTGCAAATCTTGCCAAACTGATGGATGCTTATGCCTTATGAAGTACAATGTTTTCTGCAATGCTGTAAGACAGTTTTTAATGTGTTAGAAGTTATATACACAAAAACACATGTTAGGACTTCAATGATCAAGATTGTCAGTTTACAGCTTTCTGAGTCCAGTAATGCTGAAATAGTGCTTCTGTTCAAATGAAGTGAAATCTAGCCCAAATCTGCTCAAAAGCTTGTCTCTCTATTAGAGAAAGCTGTTTCATTCAGTATTCAGTGCAAATCTTGCCAAACTGATAGATGCTTATGCCTTATGAAGTACAATGTTTTCTGCAATGCTGTAAGACAGTTTTTAATGTGTTAGAAGTTATATGCACAAAAACTAATGTTAGGACTTCAATGATCAAGATTGTCAGTATACAGCTTTCTGAGTCCAGTAATGTTGAAATAGTGTTTCTGTTCAAATGAAGTGAAATCAAGCCCAAATCTGCTCAAAAGCTTGTCTCTCTAATAGAGAAAGCTGTTTCATTCAGTATTCAGTGCAAATCTTGCCAAACTGATAGATGCTTATGCCATATGAAATACAATGTTTTCTGCAATGCTGTAAGACAGTTTTTAATGTGTTAGAAGTTATATGCACAAAAACTTATGTTAGGACTTCAATGATCAAGATTGTCAGTTTACAGCTTTCTGAGTCCAGTAATGCTGAAATAGTGCTTCTGTTCAAATGAAGTGAAATCTAGCCAAATCTGCTCAAAAGCTTGTCTCTCTATTAGAGAAAGCTGTTTCATTCAGTATTCAGTGCAAATCTTGCCAAACTGATAGATGCTTATGCCATATGAAATACAATGTTTTCTGCAATGCTGTAAGACAGTTTTTAATGTGTTAGAAGTTATATGCACAAAAACTTATGTTAGGACTTCAATGATCAAGATTGTCAGTTTACAGCTTTCTGAGTCCAGTAATGTTGAAATAGTGTTTCTGTTCAAATAAAGTGAAATCTAGCCCAAATCTGCTCAAAAGCTTGTCTCTCTATTAGAGAAAGCTGTTTCATTCAGTATTCAGTGCAAATCTTGCCAAACTGATAGATGCTTATGCCATATGAAATACAATGTTTTCTGCAATGCTGTAAGACAGTTTTTAATGTGTTAGAAGTTATATACACGAAAACTAATGTTAGGACTTCAATGATCAAGATTGTCAGTTTACAGCTTTCTGAGTCCAGTAATGTTGAAATAGTGTTTCTGTTCAAATGAAGTGAAATCTAGCCCAAATCTGCTCAAAAGCTTGTCTCTCTATTAGAGAAAGCTGTTTCATTCAGTATTCAGTGCAAATCTTGCCAAACTGATAGATGCTTATGCCATATGAAATACAATGTTTTCTGCAATGCTGTAAGACAGTTTTTAATGTGTTAGAAGTTATATGCACAAAAACTAATGTTAGGACTTCAATGATCAAGATTGTCAGTTTACAGCTTTCTGAGTCCAGTAATGCTGAAATAGTGTTTCTGTTTAAATGAAGTGAAATCAAGCCCAAATCTGCTCAAAAGCTTGTCTCTCTATTAGAGAAAGCTGTTTCATTCAGTATTCAGTGCAAATCTTGCCAAACTGATGGATGCTTATGCCTTATGAAGTACAATGTTTTCTGCAATGCTGTAAGACAGTTTTTAATGTGTTAGAAGTCATATACACAAAAACTAATGTTAGGACTTCAATGATCAAGATTGTCAGTTTACAGCTTTCTGAGTCCAGTAATGTTGAAATAGTGTTTCTGTTCAAATGAAGTGAAATCTAGCCCAAATCTGCTCAAAAGCTTGTCTCTCTATTAGAGAAAGCTGTTTCATTCAGTATTCAGTGCAAATCTTGCCAAACTAATAGATGCTTATGCCATATGAAATACAATGTTTTCTGCAATGCTGTAAGACAGTTTTTAATGTGTTAGAAGTTATATGCACAAAAACTTATGTTAGGACTTCAATGATCAAGATTGTCAGTTTACAGCTTTCTGAGTCCAGTAATGCTGAAATAGTGTTTCTGTTCAAATGAAGTGAAATCAAGCCCAAATCTGCTCAAAAGCTTGTCTCTCTAATAGAGAAAGCTGTTTCATTCAGTATTCAGTGCAAATCTTGCCATACTGAAACATGCTTATGCCATATGAAATACAATGTTTTCTGCAATGCTGTAAGACAGTTTTTAATGTGTTAGAAGTTATATGCACAAAAACTTATGTTAGGACTTCAATGATCAAGATTGTCAGTTTACAGCTTTCTGAGTCCAGTAATGCTGAAATAGTGTTTCTGTTCAAATGAAGTGAAATCAAGCCCAAATCTGCTCAAAAGCTTGTCTCTCTATTAGAGAAAGCTGTTTCATTCAGTATTCAGTGCAAATCTTGCCAAACTGATAGATGCTTATGCCTTATGAAGTACAATGTTTTCTGCAATGCTGTAAGACAGTTTTTAATGTGTTAGAAGTTATATGCACAAAAACTCATGTTAGGACTTCAATGATCAAGATTGTCAGTTTACAGCTTTCTGAGTCCAGTAATGCTGAAATAGTGTTTCTGTTCAAATGAAGTGAAATCAAGCCCAAATCTGCTCAAAAGCTTGTCTCTCTAATAGAGAAAGCTGTTTCATTCAGTATTCAGTGCAAATCTTGCCAAACTGATAGATGCTTATGCCTTATGAAGTACAATGTTTTCTGCAATGCTGTAAGACAGTTTTTAATGTGTTAGAAGTTATATACACAAAAACTAATGTTAGGACTTCAATGATCAAGATTGTCAGTTTACAGCTTTCTGAGTCCAGTAATGTTGAAATAGTGTTTCTGTTCAAATGAAGTGAAATCAAGCCCAAATCTGCTCAAAAGCTTGTCTCTCTATTAGAGAAAGCTGTTTCATTCAGTATTCAGTGCAAATCTTGCCAAACTGATAGATGCTTATGCCATATGAAATACAATGTTTTCTGCAATGCTGTAAGACAGTTTTTAATGTGTTAGAAGTTATATGCACAAAAACTCATGTTAGGACTTCAATGATCAAGATTGTCAGTTTACAGCTTTCTGAGTCCAGTAATGCTGAAATAGTGTTTCTGTTCAAATGAAGTGAAATCAAGCCCAAATCTGCTCAAAAGCTTGTCTCTCTAATAGAGAAAGCTGTTTCATTCAGTATTCAGTGCAAATCTTGCCAAACTGATAGATGCTTATGCCTTATGAAGTACAATGTTTTCTGCAATGCTGTAAGACAGTTTTTAATGTGTTAGAAGTTATATACACAAAAACTAATGTTAGGACTTCAATGATCAAGATTGTCAGTTTACAGCTTTCTGAGTCCAGTAATGCTGAAATAGTGCTTCTGTTCAAATGAAGTGAAATCTAGCCAAATCTGCTCAAAAGCTTGTCTCTCTATTAGAGAAAGCTGTTTCATTCAGTATTCAGTGCAAATCTTGCCAATCTGATAGATGCTTATGCCTTATGAAGTACAATGTTTTCTGCAATGCTGTAAGACAGTTTTTAATGTGTTAGAAGTTATATGCAACTTCTAACACATTAGCTCATGTTAGGACTTCAATGATCAAGATTGTCAGTTTACAGCTTTCTGAGTCCAGTAATGCTGAAATAGTGTTTCTGTTCAAATGAAGTGAAATCAAGCCCAAATCTGCTCAAAAGCTTGTCTCTCTAATAGAGAAAGCTGTTTCATTCAGTATTCAGTGCAAATCTTGCCAAACTGATAGATGCTTATGCCTTATGAAGTACAATGTTTTCTGCAATGCTGTAAGACAGTTTTTAATGTGTTAGAAGTTATATACACAAAAACTAATGTTAGGACTTCAATGATCAAGATTGTCAGTTTACAGCTTTCTGAGTCCAGTAATGTTGAAATAGTGTTTCTGTTCAAATGAAGTGAAATCAAGCCCAAATCTGCTCAAAAGCTTGTCTCTCTATTAGAGAAAGCTGTTTCATTCAGTATTCAGTGCAAATCTTGCCAAACTGATAGATGCTTATGCCATATGAAATACAATGTTTTCTGCAATGCTGTAAGACAGTTTTTAATGTGTTAGAAGTTATATGCACAAAAACTCATGTTAGGACTCCAATGATCAAGATTGTCAGTTTACAGCTTTCTGAGTCCTGTAATGTTGAAATAGTGTTTCTGTTCAAATGAAGTGAAATCTAGCCCAAATCTGCTCAAAAGCTTGTCTCTCTATTAGAGAAAGCTGTTTCATTCAGTATTCAGTGCAAATCTTGCCAAACTGATAGATGCTTATGCCTTATGAAGTACAATGTTTTCTGCAATGCTGTAAGACAGTTTTTAATGTGTTAGAAGTTATATACACAAAAACTAATGTTAGGACTTCAATGATCAAGATTGTCAGTTTACAGCTTTCTGAGTCCAGTAATGTTGAAATAGTGTTTCTGTTCAAATGAAGTGAAATCAAGCCCAAATCTGCTCAAAAGCTTGTCTCTCTATTAGAGAAAGCTGTTTCATTCAGTATTCAGTGCAAATCTTGCCAAACTGATAGATGCTTATGCCTTATGAAATACAATGTTTTCTGCAATGCTGTAAGACAGTTTTTAATGTGTTAGAAGTTATATACACAAAAACTAATGTTAGGACTTCAATGATCAAGATTGTCAGTTTACAGCTTTCTGAGTCCAGTAATGTTGAAATAGTGTTTCTGTTCAAATGAAGTGAAATCAAGCCCAAATCTGCTCAAAAGCTTGTCTCTCTAATAGAGAAAGCTGTTTCATTCAGTATTCAGTGCGAATCTTGCCAAACTGATAGATGCTTATGCCATATGAAATACAATGTTTTCTGCAATGCTGTAAGACAGTTTTTAATGTGTTAGAAGTTATATGCACAAAAACTTATGTTAGGACTTCAATGATCAAGATTGTCAGTTTACAGCTTTCTGAGTCCTGTAATGTTGAAATAGTGTTTCTGTTCAAATAAAGTGAAATCAAGCCCAAATCTGCTCAAAAGCTTGTCTCTCTAATAGAGAAAGCTGTTTCATTCAGTATTCAGTGCAAATCTTGCCAAACTGATAGATGCTTATGCCATATGAACTACAATGTTTTCTGCAATGCTGTAAGACAGTTTTTAATGTGTTAGAAGTTATATGCACAAAAACTTATGTTAGGACTTCAATGATCAAGATTGTCAGTTTACAGCTTTCTGAGTCCAGTAATGCTGAAATAGTGTTTCTGTTCAAATGAAGTGAAATCAAGCCCAAATCTGCTCAAAAGCTTGTCTCTCTATTAGAGAAAGCTGTTTCATTCAGTATTCAGTGCAAATCTTGCCAAACTGATGGATGCTTATGCCTTATGAAGTACAATGTTTTCTGCAATGCTGTAAGACAGTTTTTAATGTGTTAGAAGTTATATACACAAAAACACATGTTAGGACTTCAATGATCAAGATTGTCAGTTTACAGCTTTCTGAGTCCAGTAATGCTGAAATAGTGCTTCTGTTCAAATGAAGTGAAATCTAGCCCAAATCTGCTCAAAAGCTTGTCTCTCTATTAGAGAAAGCTGTTTCATTCAGTATTCAGTGCAAATCTTGCCAAACTGATAGATGCTTATGCCTTATGAAGTACAATGTTTTCTGCAATGCTGTAAGACAGTTTTTAATGTGTTAGAAGTTATATGCACAAAAACTAATGTTAGGACTTCAATGATCAAGATTGTCAGTATACAGCTTTCTGAGTCCAGTAATGTTGAAATAGTGTTTCTGTTCAAATGAAGTGAAATCAAGCCCAAATCTGCTCAAAAGCTTGTCTCTCTAATAGAGAAAGCTGTTTCATTCAGTATTCAGTGCAAATCTTGCCAAACTGATAGATGCTTATGCCATATGAAATACAATGTTTTCTGCAATGCTGTAAGACAGTTTTTAATGTGTTAGAAGTTATATGCACAAAAACTTATGTTAGGACTTCAATGATCAAGATTGTCAGTTTACAGCTTTCTGAGTCCAGTAATGCTGAAATAGTGCTTCTGTTCAAATGAAGTGAAATCTAGCCAAATCTGCTCAAAAGCTTGTCTCTCTATTAGAGAAAGCTGTTTCATTCAGTATTCAGTGCAAATCTTGCCAAACTGATAGATGCTTATGCCATATGAAATACAATGTTTTCTGCAATGCTGTAAGACAGTTTTTAATGTGTTAGAAGTTATATGCACAAAAACTTATGTTAGGACTTCAATGATCAAGATTGTCAGTTTACAGCTTTCTGAGTCCAGTAATGTTGAAATAGTGTTTCTGTTCAAATAAAGTGAAATCTAGCCCAAATCTGCTCAAAAGCTTGTCTCTCTATTAGAGAAAGCTGTTTCATTCAGTATTCAGTGCAAATCTTGCCAAACTGATAGATGCTTATGCCATATGAAATACAATGTTTTCTGCAATGCTGTAAGACAGTTTTTAATGTGTTAGAAGTTATATACACGAAAACTAATGTTAGGACTTCAATGATCAAGATTGTCAGTTTACAGCTTTCTGAGTCCAGTAATGTTGAAATAGTGTTTCTGTTCAAATGAAGTGAAATCAAGCCCAAATCTGCTCAAAAGCTTGTCTCTCTATTAGAGAAAGCTGTTTCATTCAGTATTCAGTGCAAATCTTGCCAAACTGATAGATGCTTATGCCATATGAAATACAATGTTTTCTGCAATGCTGTAAGACAGTTTTTAATGTGTTAGAAGTTATATGCACAAAAACTCATGTTAGGACTTCAATGATCAAGATTGTCAGTTTACAGCTTTCTGAGTCCAGTAATGCTGAAATAGTGTTTCTGTTCAAATGAAGTGAAATCAAGCCCAAATCTGCTCAAAAGCTTGTCTCTCTATTAGAGAAAGCTGTTTCATTCAGTATTCAGTGCAAATCTTGCCAAACTGATAGATGCTTATGCCATATGAAATACAATGTTTTCTGCAATGCTGTAAGACAGTTTTTAATGTGTTAGAAGTTATATGCACAAAAACTTATGTTAGGACTTCAATGATCAAGATTGTCAGTTTACAGCTTTCTGAGTCCAGTAATGCTGAAATAGTGTTTCTGTTTAAATGAAGTGAAATCAAGCCCAAATCTGCTCAAAAGCTTGTCTCTCTATTAGAGAAAGCTGTTTCATTCAGTATTCAGTGCAAATCTTGCCAAACTGATGGATGCTTATGCCTTATGAAGTACAATGTTTTCTGCAATGCTGTAAGACAGTTTTTAATGTGTTAGAAGTCATATACACAAAAACTAATGTTAGGACTTCAATGATCAAGATTGTCAGTTTACAGCTTTCTGAGTCCAGTAATGTTGAAATAGTGTTTCTGTTCAAATGAAGTGAAATCTAGCCCAAATCTGCTCAAAAGCTTGTCTCTCTATTAGAGAAAGCTGTTTCATTCAGTATTCAGTGCAAATCTTGCCAAACTAATAGATGCTTATGCCATATGAAATACAATGTTTTCTGCAATGCTGTAAGACAGTTTTTAATGTGTTAGAAGTTATATGCACAAAAACTTATGTTAGGACTTCAATGATCAAGATTGTCAGTTTACAGCTTTCTGAGTCCAGTAATGCTGAAATAGTGTTTCTGTTCAAATGAAGTGAAATCAAGCCCAAATCTGCTCAAAAGCTTGTCTCTCTAATAGAGAAAGCTGTTTCATTCAGTATTCAGTGCAAATCTTGCCATACTGAAACATGCTTATGCCATATGAAATACAATGTTTTCTGCAATGCTGTAAGACAGTTTTTAATGTGTTAGAAGTTATATGCACAAAAACTTATGTTAGGACTTCAATGATCAAGATTGTCAGTTTACAGCTTTCTGAGTCCAGTAATGCTGAAATAGTGTTTCTGTTCAAATGAAGTGAAATCAAGCCCAAATCTGCTCAAAAGCTTGTCTCTCTATTAGAGAAAGCTGTTTCATTCAGTATTCAGTGCAAATCTTGCCAAACTGATAGATGCTTATGCCTTATGAAGTACAATGTTTTCTGCAATGCTGTAGACAGTTTTTAATGTGTTAGAAGTTATATGCACAAAAACTCATGTTAGGACTTCAATGATCAAGATTGTCAGTTTACAGCTTTCTGAGTCCAGTAATGCTGAAATAGTGTTTCTGTTCAAATGAAGTGAAATCAAGCCCAAATCTGCTCAAAAGCTTGTCTCTCTAATAGAGAAAGCTGTTTCATTCAGTATTCAGTGCAAATCTTGCCAAACTGATAGATGCTTATGCCTTATGAAGTACAATGTTTTCTGCAATGCTGTAAGACAGTTTTTAATGTGTTAGAAGTTATATACACAAAAACTAATGTTAGGACTTCAATGATCAAGATTGTCAGTTTACAGCTTTCTGAGTCCAGTAATGTTGAAATAGTGTTTCTGTTCAAATGAAGTGAAATCAAGCCCAAATCTGCTCAAAAGCTTGTCTCTCTATTAGAGAAAGCTGTTTCATTCAGTATTCAGTGCAAATCTTGCCAAACTGATAGATGCTTATGCCATATGAAATACAATGTTTTCTGCAATGCTGTAAGACAGTTTTTCAATGTGTTAGAAGTTATATGCACAAAAACTCATGTTAGGACTTCAATGATCAAGATTGTCAGTTTACAGCTTTCTGAGTCCAGTAATGCTGAAATAGTGTTTCTGTTCAAATGAAGTGAAATCAAGCCCAAATCTGCTCAAAAGCTTGTCTCTCTAATAGAGAAAGCTGTTTCATTCAGTATTCAGTGCAAATCTTGCCAAACTGATAGATGCTTATGCCTTATGAAGTACAATGTTTTCTGCAATGCTGTAAGACAGTTTTTAATGTGTTAGAAGTTATATACACAAAAACTAATGTTAGGACTTCAATGATCAAGATTGTCAGTTTACAGCTTTCTGAGTCCAGTAATGCTGAAATAGTGCTTCTGTTCAAATGAAGTGAAATCTAGCCAAATCTGCTCAAAAGCTTGTCTCTCTATTAGAGAAAGCTGTTTCATTCAGTATTCAGTGCAAATCTTGCCAATCTGATAGATGCTTATGCCTTATGAAGTACAATGTTTTCTGCAATGCTGTAAGACAGTTTTTAATGTGTTAGAAGTTATATGCAACTTCTAACACATTAGCTCATGTTAGGACTTCAATGATCAAGATTGTCAGTTTACAGCTTTCTGAGTCCAGTAATGCTGAAATAGTGTTTCTGTTCAAATGAAGTGAAATCAAGCCCAAATCTGCTCAAAAGCTTGTCTCTCTAATAGAGAAAGCTGTTTCATTCAGTATTCAGTGCAAATCTTGCCAAACTGATAGATGCTTATGCCTTATGAAGTACAATGTTTTCTGCAATGCTGTAAGACAGTTTTTAATGTGTTAGAAGTTATATACACAAAAACTAATGTTAGGACTTCAATGATCAAGATTGTCAGTTTACAGCTTTCTGAGTCCAGTAATGTTGAAATAGTGTTTCTGTTCAAATGAAGTGAAATCAAGCCCAAATCTGCTCAAAAGCTTGTCTCTCTATTAGAGAAAGCTGTTTCATTCAGTATTCAGTGCAAATCTTGCCAAACTGATAGATGCTTATGCCATATGAAATACAATGTTTTCTGCAATGCTGTAAGACAGTTTTTAATGTGTTAGAAGTTATATGCACAAAAACTCATGTTAGGACTTCAATGATCAAGATTGTCAGTTTACAGCTTTCTGAGTCCAGTAATGCTGAAATAGTGTTTCTGTTCAAATGAAGTGAAATCAAGCCCAAATCTGCTCAAAAGCTTGTCTCTCTAATAGAGAAAGCTGTTTCATTCAGTATTCAGTGCAAATCTTGCCAAACTGATAGATGCTTATGCCTTATGAAGTACAATGTTTTCTGCAATGCTGTAAGACAGTTTTTAATGTGTTAGAAGTTATATACACAAAAACTAATGTTAGGACTTCAATGATCAAGATTGTCAGTTTACAGCTTTCTGAGTCCAGTAATGTTGAAATAGTGTTTCTGTTCAAATGAAGTGAAATCAAGCCCAAATCTGCTCAAAAGCTTGTCTCTCTATTAGAGAAAGCTGTTTCATTCAGTATTCAGTGCAAATCTTGCCAAACTGATAGATGCTTATGCCTTATGAAATACAATGTTTTCTGCAATGCTGTAAGACAGTTTTTAATGTGTTAGAAGTTATATACACAAAAACTAATGTTAGGACTTCAATGATCAAGATTGTCAGTTTACAGCTTTCTGAGTCCAGTAATGTTGAAATAGTGTTTCTGTTCAAATGAAGTGAAATCAAGCCCAAATCTGCTCAAAAGCTTGTCTCTCTAATAGAGAAAGCTGTTTCATTCAGTATTCAGTGCAAATCTTGCCAAACTGATAGATGCTTATGCCATATGAAATACAATGTTTTCTGCAATGCTGTAAGACAGTTTTTAATGTGTTAGAAGTTATATGCACAAAAACTCATGTTAGGACTCCAATGATCAAGATTGTCAGTTTACAGCTTTCTGAGTCCTGTAATGTTGAAATAGTGTTTCTGTTCAAATGAAGTGAAATCAAGCCCAAATCTGCTCAAAAGCTTGTCTCTCTATTAGAGAAAGCTGTTTCATTCAGTATTCAGTGCAAATCTTGCCAAACTGATAGATGCTTATGCCATATGAAATACAATGTTTTCTGCAATGCTGTCAGACAGTTTTTAATGTGTTAGAAGTTATATACACAAAAACTAATGTTAGGACTTCAATGATCAAGATTGTCAGTTTACAGCTTTCTGAGTCCTGTAATGTTGAAATAGTGTTTCTGTTCAAATAAAGTGAAATCAAGCCCAAATCTGCTCAAAAGCTTGTCTCTCTAATAGAGAAAGCTGTTTCATTCAGTATTCAGTGCAAATCTTGCCAAACTGATAGATGCTTATGCCTTATGAAGTACAATGTTTTCTGCAATGCTGTAAGACAGTTTTTAATGTGTTAGAAGTTATATACACAAAAACTAATGTTAGGACTTCAATGATCAAGATTGTCAGTTTACAGCTTTCTGAGTCCAGTAATGTTGAAATAGTGTTTCTGTTCAAATGAAGTGAAATCAAGCCCAAATCTGCTCAAAAGCTTGTCTCTCTATTAGAGAAAGCTGTTTCATTCAGTATTCAGTGCAAATCTTGCCAAACTGATAGATGCTTATGCCATATGAAATACAATGTTTTCTGCAATGCTGTAAGACAGTTTTTAATGTGTTAGAAGTTATATGCACAAAAACTCATGTTAGGACTTCAATGATCAAGATTGTCAGTTTACAGCTTTCTGAGTCCAGTAATGCTGAAATAGTGTTTCTGTTCAAATGAAGTGAAATCAAGCCCAAATCTGCTCAAAAGCTTGTCTCTCTAATAGAGAAAGCTGTTTCATTCAGTATTCAGTGCAAATCTTGCCAAACTGATAGATGCTTATGCCTTATGAAGTACAATGTTTTCTGCAATGCTGTAAGACAGTTTTTAATGTGTTAGAAGTTATATACACAAAAACTAATGTTAGGACTTCAATGATCAAGATTGTCAGTTTACAGCTTTCTGAGTCCAGTAATGCTGAAATAGTGCTTCTGTTCAAATGAAGTGAAATCTAGCCAAATCTGCTCAAAAGCTTGTCTCTCTATTAGAGAAAGCTGTTTCATTCAGTATTCAGTGCAAATCTTGCCAATCTGATAGATGCTTATGCCTTATGAAGTACAATGTTTTCTGCAATGCTGTAAGACAGTTTTTAATGTGTTAGAAGTTATATGCACAAAAACTCATGTTAGGACTTCAATGATCAAGATTGTCAGTTTACAGCTTTCTGAGTCCTGTAATGTTGAAATAGTGTTTCTGTTCAAATGAAGTGAAATCAAGCCCAAATCTGCTCAAAAGCTTGTCTCTCTAATAGAGAAAGCTGTTTCATTCAGTATTCAGTGCAAATCTTGCCAAACTGATAGATGCTTATGCCATATGAAATACAATGTTTTCTGCAATGCTGTAAGACAGTTTTTAATGTGTTAGAAGTTATATACACAAAAACTAATGTTAGGACTTCAATGATCAAGATTGTCAGTTTACAGCTTTCTGAGTCCAGTAATGTTGAAATAGTGTTTCTGTTCAAATGAAGTGAAATCAAGCCCAAATCTGCTCAAAAGCTTGTCTCTCTAATAGAGAAAGCTGTTTCATTCAGTATTCAGTGCAAATCTTGCCAAACTGATAGATGCTTATGCCATATGAAATACAATGTTTTCTGCAATGCTGTAAGACAGTTTTTAATGTGTTAGAAGTTATATGCACAAAAACTTATGTTAGGACTTCAATGATCAAGATTGTCAGTTTACAGCTTTCTGAGTCCAGTAAGGCTGAAATAGTGCTTCTGTTCAAATGAAGTGAAATCTAGCCAAATCTGCTCAAAAGCTTGTCTCTCTATTAGAGAAAGCTGTTTCATTCAGTATTCAGTGCAAATCTTGCCAAACTGATAGATGCTTATGCCTTATGAAATACAATGTTTTCTGCAATGCTGTAGACAGTTTTTAATGTGTTAGAAGTTATATACACAAAAACACATGTTAGGACTTCAATGATCAAGATTGTCAGTTTACAGCTTTCTGAGTCCAGTAATGCTGAAATAGTGCTTCTGTTCAAATGAAGTGAAATCTAGCCCAAATCTGCTCAAAAGCTTGTCTCTCTATTAGAGAAAGCTGTTTCATTCAGTATTCAGTGCAAATCTTGCCAAACTGATAGATGCTTATGCCTTATGAAGTACAATGTTTTCTGCAATGCTGTAAGACAGTTTTTAATGTGTTAGAAGTTATATACACAAAAACTAATGTTAGGACTTCAATGATCAAGATTGTCAGTTTACAGCTTTCTGAGTCCAGTAATGTTGAAATAGTGTTTCTGTTCAAATGAAGTGAAATCAAGCCCAAATCTGCTCAAAAGCTTGTCTCTCTATTAGAGAAAGCTGTTTCATTCAGTATTCAGTGCAAATCTTGCCAAACTGATAGATGCTTATGCCTTATGAAATACAATGTTTTCTGCAATGCTGTAAGACAGTTTTTAATGTGTTAGAAGTTATATACACAAAAACTAATGTTAGGACTTCAATGATCAAGATTGTCAGTTTACAGCTTTCTGAGTCCAGTAATGTTGAAATAGTGTTTCTGTTCAAATGAAGTGAAATCAAGCCCAAATCTGCTCAAAAGCTTGTCTCTCTAATAGAGAAAGCTGTTTCATTCAGTATTCAGTGCGAATCTTGCCAAACTGATAGATGCTTATGCCATATGAAATACAATGTTTTCTGCAATGCTGTAAGACAGTTTTTAATGTGTTAGAAGTTATATGCACAAAAACTTATGTTAGGACTTCAATGATCAAGATTGTCAGTTTACAGCTTTCTGAGTCCTGTAATGTTGAAATAGTGTTTCTGTTCAAATAAAGTGAAATCAAGCCCAAATCTGCTCAAAAGCTTGTCTCTCTAATAGAGAAAGCTGTTTCATTCAGTATTCAGTGCAAATCTTGCCAAACTGATAGATGCTTATGCCATATGAAATACAATGTTTTCTGCAATGCTGTAAGACAGTTTTTAATGTGTTAGAAGTTATATGCACAAAAACTTATGTTAGGACTTCAATGATCAAGATTGTCAGTTTACAGCTTTCTGAGTCCAGTAATGCTGAAATAGTGTTTCTGTTCAAATGAAGTGAAATCAAGCCCAAATCTGCTCAAAAGCTTGTCTCTCTATTAGAGAAAGCTGTTTCATTCAGTATTCAGTGCAAATCTTGCCAAACTGATGGATGCTTATGCCTTATGAAGTACAATGTTTTCTGCAATGCTGTAAGACAGTTTTTAATGTGTTAGAAGTTATATACACAAAAACACATGTTAGGACTTCAATGATCAAGATTGTCAGTTTACAGCTTTCTGAGTCCAGTAATGCTGAAATAGTGCTTCTGTTCAAATGAAGTGAAATCTAGCCCAAATCTGCTCAAAAGCTTGTCTCTCTATTAGAGAAAGCTGTTTCATTCAGTATTCAGTGCAAATCTTGCCAAACTGATAGATGCTTATGCCTTATGAAGTACAATGTTTTCTGCAATGCTGTAAGACAGTTTTTAATGTGTTAGAAGTTATATGCACAAAAACTAATGTTAGGACTTCAATGATCAAGATTGTCAGTATACAGCTTTCTGAGTCCAGTAATGTTGAAATAGTGTTTCTGTTCAAATGAAGTGAAATCAAGCCCAAATCTGCTCAAAAGCTTGTCTCTCTAATAGAGAAAGCTGTTTCATTCAGTATTCAGTGCAAATCTTGCCAAACTGATAGATGCTTATGCCATATGAAATACAATGTTTTCTGCAATGCTGTAAGACAGTTTTTAATGTGTTAGAAGTTATATGCACAAAAACTTATGTTAGGACTTCAATGATCAAGATTGTCAGTTTACAGCTTTCTGAGTCCAGTAATGCTGAAATAGTGCTTCTGTTCAAATGAAGTGAAATCTAGCCAAATCTGCTCAAAAGCTTGTCTCTCTATTAGAGAAAGCTGTTTCATTCAGTATTCAGTGCAAATCTTGCCAAACTGATAGATGCTTATGCCATATGAAATACAATGTTTTCTGCAATGCTGTAAGACAGTTTTTAATGTGTTAGAAGTTATATGCACAAAAACTTATGTTAGGACTTCAATGATCAAGATTGTCAGTTTACAGCTTTCTGAGTCCAGTAATGTTGAAATAGTGTTTCTGTTCAAATAAAGTGAAATCTAGCCCAAATCTGCTCAAAAGCTTGTCTCTCTATTAGAGAAAGCTGTTTCATTCAGTATTCAGTGCAAATCTTGCCAAACTGATAGATGCTTATGCCATATGAAATACAATGTTTTCTGCAATGCTGTAAGACAGTTTTTAATGTGTTAGAAGTTATATACACGAAAACTAATGTTAGGACTTCAATGATCAAGATTGTCAGTTTACAGCTTTCTGAGTCCAGTAATGTTGAAATAGTGTTTCTGTTCAAATGAAGTGAAATCTAGCCCAAATCTGCTCAAAAGCTTGTCTCTCTATTAGAGAAAGCTGTTTCATTCAGTATTCAGTGCAAATCTTGCCAAACTGATAGATGCTTATGCCATATGAAATACAATGTTTTCTGCAATGCTGTAAGACAGTTTTTAATGTGTTAGAAGTTATATGCACAAAAACTTATGTTAGGACTTCAATGATCAAGATTGTCAGTTTACAGCTTTCTGAGTCCAGTAATGCTGAAATAGTGTTTCTGTTCAAATGAAGTGAAATCAAGCCCAAATCTGCTCAAAAGCTTGTCTCTCTAATAGAGAAAGCTGTTTCATTCAGTATTCAGTGCAAATCTTGCCAAACTGATAGATGCTTATGCCTTATGAAGTACAATGTTTTCTGCAATGCTGTAAGACAGTTTTTAATGTGTTAGAAGTTATATACACAAAAACTAATGTTAGGACTTCAATGATCAAGATTGTCAGTTTACAGCTTTCTGAGTCCAGTAATGTTGAAATAGTGTTTCTGTTCAAATGAAGTGAAATCAAGCCCAAATCTGCTCAAAAGCTTGTCTCTCTATTAGAGAAAGCTGTTTCATTCAGTATTCAGTGCAAATCTTGCCAAACTGATAGATGCTTATGCCATATGAAATACAATGTTTTCTGCAATGCTGTAAGACAGTTTTTAATGTGTTAGAAGTTATATGCACAAAAACTCATGTTAGGACTTCAATGATCAAGATTGTCAGTTTACAGCTTTCTGAGTCCAGTAATGCTGAAATAGTGTTTCTGTTCAAATGAAGTGAAATCAAGCCCAAATCTGCTCAAAAGCTTGTCTCTCTAATAGAGAAAGCTGTTTCATTCAGTATTCAGTGCAAATCTTGCCAAACTGATAGATGCTTATGCCTTATGAAGTACAATGTTTTCTGCAATGCTGTAAGACAGTTTTTAATGTGTTAGAAGTTATATACACAAAAACTAATGTTAGGACTTCAATGATCAAGATTGTCAGTTTACAGCTTTCTGAGTCCAGTAATGTTGAAATAGTGTTTCTGTTCAAATGAAGTGAAATCAAGCCCAAATCTGCTCAAAAGCTTGTCTCTCTATTAGAGAAAGCTGTTTCATTCAGTATTCAGTGCAAATCTTGCCAAACTGTTAGATGCTTATGCCTTATGAAATACAATGTTTTCTGCAATGCTGTAAGACAGTTTTTAATGTGTTAGAAGTTATATACACAAAAACTAATGTTAGGACTTCAATGATCAAGATTGTCAGTTTACAGCTTTCTGAGTCCAGTAATGTTGAAATAGTGTTTCTGTTCAAATGAAGTGAAATCAAGCCCAAATCTGCTCAAAAGCTTGTCTCTCTAATAGAGAAAGCTGTTTCATTCAGTATTCAGTGCAAATCTTGCCAAACTGATAGATGCTTATGCCATATGAAATACAATGTTTTCTGCAATGCTGTAAGACAGTTTTTAATGTGTTAGAAGTTATATGCACAAAAACTCATGTTAGGACTCCAATGATCAAGATTGTCAGTTTACAGCTTTCTGAGTCCTGTAATGTTGAAATAGTGTTTCTGTTCAAATGAAGTGAAATCAAGCCCAAATCTGCTCAAAAGCTTGTCTCTCTATTAGAGAAAGCTGTTTCATTCAGTATTCAGTGCAAATCTTGCCAAACTGATAGATGCTTATGCCATATGAAATACAATGTTTTCTGCAATGCTGTCAGACAGTTTTTAATGTGTTAGAAGTTATATACACAAAAACTAATGTTAGGACTTCAATGATCAAGATTGTCAGTTTACAGCTTTCTGAGTCCTGTAATGTTGAAATAGTGTTTCTGTTCAAATAAAGTGAAATCAAGCCCAAATCTGCTCAAAAGCTTGTCTCTCTAATAGAGAAAGCTGTTTCATTCAGTATTCAGTGCAAATCTTGCCAAACTGATAGATGCTTATGCCTTATGAAGTACAATGTTTTCTGCAATGCTGTAAGACAGTTTTTAATGTGTTAGAAGTTATATACACAAAAACTAATGTTAGGACTTCAATGATCAAGATTGTCAGTTTACAGCTTTCTGAGTCCAGTAATGTTGAAATAGTGTTTCTGTTCAAATGAAGTGAAATCAAGCCCAAATCTGCTCAAAAGCTTGTCTCTCTAATAGAGAAAGCTGTTTCATTCAGTATTCAGTGCAAATCTTGCCAAACTGATAGATGCTTATGCCATATGAAATACAATGTTTTCTGCAATGCTGTAAGACAGTTTTTAATGTGTTAGAAGTTATATGCACAAAAACTTATGTTAGGACTTCAATGATCAAGATTGTCAGTTTACAGCTTTCTGAGTCCAGTAAGGCTGAAATAGTGCTTCTGTTCAAATGAAGTGAAATCTAGCCAAATCTGCTCAAAAGCTTGTCTCTCTATTAGAGAAAGCTGTTTCATTCAGTATTCAGTGCAAATCTTGCCAAACTGATAGATGCTTATGCCTTATGAAATACAATGTTTTCTGCAATGCTGTAGACAGTTTTTAATGTGTTAGAAGTTATATACACAAAAACACATGTTAGGACTTCAATGATCAAGATTGTCAGTTTACAGCTTTCTGAGTCCAGTAATGCTGAAATAGTGCTTCTGTTCAAATGAAGTGAAATCTAGCCCAAATCTGCTCAAAAGCTTGTCTCTCTATTAGAGAAAGCTGTTTCATTCAGTATTCAGTGCAAATCTTGCCAAACTGATAGATGCTTATGCCTTATGAAGTACAATGTTTTCTGCAATGCTGTAAGACAGTTTTTAATGTGTTAGAAGTTATATACACAAAAACTAATGTTAGGACTTCAATGATCAAGATTGTCAGTTTACAGCTTTCTGAGTCCAGTAATGTTGAAATAGTGTTTCTGTTCAAATGAAGTGAAATCAAGCCCAAATCTGCTCAAAAGCTTGTCTCTCTATTAGAGAAAGCTGTTTCATTCAGTATTCAGTGCAAATCTTGCCAAACTGATAGATGCTTATGCCTTATGAAATACAATGTTTTCTGCAATGCTGTAAGACAGTTTTTAATGTGTTAGAAGTTATATACACAAAAACTAATGTTAGGACTTCAATGATCAAGATTGTCAGTTTACAGCTTTCTGAGTCCAGTAATGTTGAAATAGTGTTTCTGTTCAAATGAAGTGAAATCAAGCCCAAATCTGCTCAAAAGCTTGTCTCTCTAATAGAGAAAGCTGTTTCATTCAGTATTCAGTGCGAATCTTGCCAAACTGATAGATGCTTATGCCATATGAAATACAATGTTTTCTGCAATGCTGTAAGACAGTTTTTAATGTGTTAGAAGTTATATGCACAAAAACTCATGTTAGGACTTCAATGATCAAGATTGTCAGTTTACAGCTTTCTGAGTCATGTAATGTTGAAATAGTGTTTCTGTTCAAATGAAGTGAAATCAAGCCCAAATCTGCTCAAAAGCTTGTCTCTCTAATAGAGAAAGCTGTTTCATTCAGTATTCAGTGCAAATCTTGCCAAACTGATAGATGCTTATGCCATATGAAATACAATGTTTTCTGCAATGCTGTAAGACAGTTTTTAATGTGTTAGAAGTTATATACACAAAAACTAATGTTAGGACTTCAATGATCAAGATTGTCAGTTTACAGCTTTCTGAGTCCAGTAATGTTGAAATAGTGTTTCTGTTCAAATGAAGTGAAATCAAGCCCAAATCTGCTCAAAAGCTTGTCTCTCTAATAGAGAAAGCTGTTTCATTCAGTATTCAGTGCAAATCTTGCCAAACTGATAGATGCTTATGCCATATGAAATACAATGTTTTCTGCAATGCTGTAAGACAGTTTTTAATGTGTTAGAAGTTATATGCACAAAAACTTATGTTAGGACTTCAATGATCAAGATTGTCAGTTTACAGCTTTCTGAGTCCAGTAAGGCTGAAATAGTGCTTCTGTTCAAATGAAGTGAAATCTAGCCAAATCTGCTCAAAAGCTTGTCTCTCTATTAGAGAAAGCTGTTTCATTCAGTATTCAGTGCAAATCTTGCCAAACTGATAGATGCTTATGCCTTATGAAATACAATGTTTTCTGCAATGCTGTAGACAGTTTTTAATGTGTTAGAAGTTATATACACAAAAACACATGTTAGGACTTCAATGATCAAGATTGTCAGTTTACAGCTTTCTGAGTCCAGTAATGCTGAAATAGTGCTTCTGTTCAAATGAAGTGAAATCTAGCCCAAATCTGCTCAAAAGCTTGTCTCTCTATTAGAGAAAGCTGTTTCATTCAGTATTCAGTGCAAATCTTGCCAAACTGATAGATGCTTATGCCTTATGAAGTACAATGTTTTCTGCAATGCTGTAAGACAGTTTTTAATGTGTTAGAAGTTATATACACAAAAACTAATGTTAGGACTTCAATGATCAAGATTGTCAGTTTACAGCTTTCTGAGTCCAGTAATGTTGAAATAGTGTTTCTGTTCAAATGAAGTGAAATCAAGCCCAAATCTGCTCAAAAGCTTGTCTCTCTATTAGAGAAAGCTGTTTCATTCAGTATTCAGTGCAAATCTTGCCAAACTGATAGATGCTTATGCCTTATGAAATACAATGTTTTCTGCAATGCTGTAAGACAGTTTTTAATGTGTTAGAAGTTATATACACAAAAACTAATGTTAGGACTTCAATGATCAAGATTGTCAGTTTACAGCTTTCTGAGTCCAGTAATGTTGAAATAGTGTTTCTGTTCAAATGAAGTGAAATCAAGCCCAAATCTGCTCAAAAGCTTGTCTCTCTAATAGAGAAAGCTGTTTCATTCAGTATTCAGTGCGAATCTTGCCAAACTGATAGATGCTTATGCCATATGAAATACAATGTTTTCTGCAATGCTGTAAGACAGTTTTTAATGTGTTAGAAGTTATATGCACAAAAACTTATGTTAGGACTTCAATGATCAAGATTGTCAGTTTACAGCTTTCTGAGTCCTGTAATGTTGAAATAGTGTTTCTGTTCAAATAAAGTGAAATCAAGCCCAAATCTGCTCAAAAGCTTGTCTCTCTAATAGAGAAAGCTGTTTCATTCAGTATTCAGTGCAAATCTTGCCAAACTGATAGATGCTTATGCCATATGAAATACAATGTTTTCTGCAATGCTGTAAGACAGTTTTTAATGTGTTAGAAGTTATATGCACAAAAACTTATGTTAGGACTTCAATGATCAAGATTGTCAGGTTTACAGCTTTCTGAGTCCAGTAATGCTGAAATAGTGTTTCTGTTCAAATGAAGTGAAATCAAGCCCAAATCTGCTCAAAAGCTTGTCTCTCTATTAGAGAAAGCTGTTTCATTCAGTATTCAGTGCAAATCTTGCCAAACTGATGGATGCTTATGCCTTATGAAGTACAATGTTTTCTGCAATGCTGTAAGACAGTTTTTAATGTGTTAGAAGTTATATACACAAAAACACATGTTAGGACTTCAATGATCAAGATTGTCAGTTTACAGCTTTCTGAGTCCAGTAATGCTGAAATAGTGCTTCTGTTCAAATGAAGTGAAATCTAGCCCAAATCTGCTCAAAAGCTTGTCTCTCTATTAGAGAAAGCTGTTTCATTCAGTATTCAGTGCAAATCTTGCCAAACTGATAGATGCTTATGCCTTATGAAGTACAATGTTTTCTGCAATGCTGTAAGACAGTTTTTAATGTGTTAGAAGTTATATGCACAAAAACTAATGTTAGGACTTCAATGATCAAGATTGTCAGTATACAGCTTTCTGAGTCCAGTAATGTTGAAATAGTGTTTCTGTTCAAATGAAGTGAAATCAAGCCCAAATCTGCTCAAAAGCTTGTCTCTCTAATAGAGAAAGCTGTTTCATTCAGTATTCAGTGCAAATCTTGCCAAACTGATAGATGCTTATGCCATATGAAATACAATGTTTTCTGCAATGCTGTAAGACAGTTTTTAATGTGTTAGAAGTTATATGCACAAAAACTTATGTTAGGACTTCAATGATCAAGATTGTCAGTTTACAGCTTTCTGAGTCCAGTAATGTTGAAATAGTGTTTCTGTTCAAATAAAGTGAAATCTAGCCCAAATCTGCTCAAAAGCTTGTCTCTCTATTAGAGAAAGCTGTTTCATTCAGTATTCAGTGCAAATCTTGCCAAACTGATAGATGCTTATGCCATATGAAATACAATGTTTTCTGCAATGCTGTAAGACAGTTTTTAATGTGTTAGAAGTTATATACACGAAAACTAATGTTAGGACTTCAATGATCAAGATTGTCAGTTTACAGCTTTCTGAGTCCAGTAATGTTGAAATAGTGTTTCTGTTCAAATGAAGTGAAATCTAGCCCAAATCTGCTCAAAAGCTTGTCTCTCTATTAGAGAAAGCTGTTTCATTCAGTATTCAGTGCAAATCTTGCCAAACTGATAGATGCTTATGCCATATGAAATACAATGTTTTCTGCAATGCTGTAAGACAGTTTTTAATGTGTTAGAAGTTATATGCACAAAAACTTATGTTAGGACTTCAATGATCAAGATTGTCAGTTTACAGCTTTCTGAGTCCAGTAATGCTGAAATAGTGTTTCTGTTCAAATGAAGTGAAATCAAGCCCAAATCTGCTCAAAAGCTTGTCTCTCTAATAGAGAAAGCTGTTTCATTCAGTATTCAGTGCAAATCTTGCCAAACTGATAGATGCTTATGCCTTATGAAGTACAATGTTTTCTGCAATGCTGTAAGACAGTTTTTAATGTGTTAGAAGTTATATACACAAAAACTAATGTTAGGACTTCAATGATCAAGATTGTCAGTTTACAGCTTTCTGAGTCCAGTAATGTTGAAATAGTGTTTCTGTTCAAATGAAGTGAAATCAAGCCCAAATCTGCTCAAAAGCTTGTCTCTCTATTAGAGAAAGCTGTTTCATTCAGTATTCAGTGCAAATCTTGCCAAACTGATAGATGCTTATGCCATATGAAATACAATGTTTTCTGCAATGCTGTAAGACAGTTTTTAATGTGTTAGAAGTTATATGCACAAAAACTCATGTTAGGACTTCAATGATCAAGATTGTCAGTTTACAGCTTTCTGAGTCCAGTAATGCTGAAATAGTGTTTCTGTTCAAATGAAGTGAAATCAAGCCCAAATCTGCTCAAAAGCTTGTCTCTCTAATAGAGAAAGCTGTTTCATTCAGTATTCAGTGCAAATCTTGCCAAACTGATAGATGCTTATGCCTTATGAAGTACAATGTTTTCTGCAATGCTGTAAGACAGTTTTTAATGTGTTAGAAGTTATATACACAAAAACTAATGTTAGGACTTCAATGATCAAGATTGTCAGTTTACAGCTTTCTGAGTCCAGTAATGTTGAAATAGTGTTTCTGTTCAAATGAAGTGAAATCAAGCCCAAATCTGCTCAAAAGCTTGTCTCTCTATTAGAGAAAGCTGTTTCATTCAGTATTCAGTGCAAATCTTGCCAAACTGATAGATGCTTATGCCTTATGAAATACAATGTTTTCTGCAATGCTGTAAGACAGTTTTTAATGTGTTAGAAGTTATATACACAAAAACTAATGTTAGGACTTCAATGATCAAGATTGTCAGTTTACAGCTTTCTGAGTCCAGTAATGTTGAAATAGTGTTTCTGTTCAAATGAAGTGAAATCAAGCCCAAATCTGCTCAAAAGCTTGTCTCTCTAATAGAGAAAGCTGTTTCATTCAGTATTCAGTGCAAATCTTGCCAAACTGATAGATGCTTATGCCATATGAAATACAATGTTTTCTGCAATGCTGTAAGACAGTTTTTAATGTGTTAGAAGTTATATGCACAAAAACTCATGTTAGGACTCCAATGATCAAGATTGTCAGTTTACAGCTTTCTGAGTCCTGTAATGTTGAAATAGTGTTTCTGTTCAAATGAAGTGAAATCAAGCCCAAATCTGCTCAAAAGCTTGTCTCTCTATTAGAGAAAGCTGTTTCATTCAGTATTCAGTGCAAATCTTGCCAAACTGATAGATGCTTATGCCATATGAAATACAATGTTTTCTGCAATGCTGTAAGACAGTTTTTAATGTGTTAGAAGTTATATGCACAAAAACTCATGTTAGGACTTCAATGATCAAGATTGTCAGTTTACAGCTTTCTGAGTCCAGTAATGCTGAAATAGTGTTTCTGTTCAAATGAAGTGAAATCAAGCCCAAATCTGCTCAAAAGCTTGTCTCTCTAATAGAGAAAGCTGTTTCATTCAGTATTCAGTGCAAATCTTGCCAAACTGATAGATGCTTATGCCATATGAAATACAATGTTTTCTGCAATGCTGTAAGACAGTTTTTAATGTGTTAGAAGTTATATACACGAAAACTAATGTTAGGACTTCAATGATCAAGATTGTCAGTTTACAGCTTTCTGAGTCCAGTAATGTTGAAATAGTGTTTCTGTTCAAATGAAGTGAAATCTAGCCCAAATCTGCTCAAAAGCTTGTCTCTCTATTAGAGAAAGCTGTTTCATTCAGTATTCAGTGCAAATCTTGCCAAACTGATAGATGCTTATGCCATATGAAATACAATGTTTTCTGCAATGCTGTAAGACAGTTTTTAATGTGTTAGAAGTTATATGCACAAAAACTTATGTTAGGACTTCAATGATCAAGATTGTCAGTTTACAGCTTTCTGAGTCCAGTAATGCTGAAATAGTGTTTCTGTTCAAATGAAGTGAAATCAAGCCCAAATCTGCTCAAAAGCTTGTCTCTCTAATAGAGAAAGCTGTTTCATTCAGTATTCAGTGCAAATCTTGCCAAACTGATAGATGCTTATGCCTTATGAAGTACAATGTTTTCTGCAATGCTGTAAGACAGTTTTTAATGTGTTAGAAGTTATATACACAAAAACTAATGTTAGGACTTCAATGATCAAGATTGTCAGTTTACAGCTTTCTGAGTCCAGTAATGTTGAAATAGTGTTTCTGTTCAAATGAAGTGAAATCAAGCCCAAATCTGCTCAAAAGCTTGTCTCTCTATTAGAGAAAGCTGTTTCATTCAGTATTCAGTGCAAATCTTGCCAAACTGATAGATGCTTATGCCATATGAAATACAATGTTTTCTGCAATGCTGTAAGACAGTTTTTAATGTGTTAGAAGTTATATGCACAAAAACTCATGTTAGGACTTCAATGATCAAGATTGTCAGTTTACAGCTTTCTGAGTCCAGTAATGCTGAAATAGTGTTTCTGTTCAAATGAAGTGAAATCAAGCCCAAATCTGCTCAAAAGCTTGTCTCTCTAATAGAGAAAGCTGTTTCATTCAGTATTCAGTGCAAATCTTGCCAAACTGATAGATGCTTATGCCTTATGAAGTACAATGTTTTCTGCAATGCTGTAAGACAGTTTTTAATGTGTTAGAAGTTATATACACAAAAACTAATGTTAGGACTTCAATGATCAAGATTGTCAGTTTACAGCTTTCTGAGTCCAGTAATGTTGAAATAGTGTTTCTGTTCAAATGAAGTGAAATCAAGCCCAAATCTGCTCAAAAGCTTGTCTCTCTATTAGAGAAAGCTGTTTCATTCAGTATTCAGTGCAAATCTTGCCAAACTGATAGATGCTTATGCCTTATGAAATACAATGTTTTCTGCAATGCTGTAAGACAGTTTTTAATGTGTTAGAAGTTATATACACAAAAACTAATGTTAGGACTTCAATGATCAAGATTGTCAGTTTACAGCTTTCTGAGTCCAGTAATGTTGAAATAGTGTTTCTGTTCAAATGAAGTGAAATCAAGCCCAAATCTGCTCAAAAGCTTGTCTCTCTAATAGAGAAAGCTGTTTCATTCAGTATTCAGTGCAAATCTTGCCAAACTGATAGATGCTTATGCCATATGAAATACAATGTTTTCTGCAATGCTGTAAGACAGTTTTTAATGTGTTAGAAGTTATATGCACAAAAACTCATGTTAGGACTCCAATGATCAAGATTGTCAGTTTACAGCTTTCTGAGTCCTGTAATGTTGAAATAGTGTTTCTGTTCAAATGAAGTGAAATCAAGCCCAAATCTGCTCAAAAGCTTGTCTCTCTATTAGAGAAAGCTGTTTCATTCAGTATTCAGTGCAAATCTTGCCAAACTGATAGATGCTTATGCCATATGAAATACAATGTTTTCTGCAATGCTGTCAGACAGTTTTTAATGTGTTAGAAGTTATATACACAAAAACTAATGTTAGGACTTCAATGATCAAGATTGTCAGTTTACAGCTTTCTGAGTCCTGTAATGTTGAAATAGTGTTTCTGTTCAAATAAAGTGAAATCAAGCCCAAATCTGCTCAAAAGCTTGTCTCTCTAATAGAGAAAGCTGTTTCATTCAGTATTCAGTGCAAATCTTGCCAAACTGATAGATGCTTATGCCTTATGAAGTACAATGTTTTCTGCAATGCTGTAAGACAGTTTTTAATGTGTTAGAAGTTATATACACAAAAACTAATGTTAGGACTTCAATGATCAAGATTGTCAGTTTACAGCTTTCTGAGTCCAGTAATGTTGAAATAGTGTTTCTGTTCAAATGAAGTGAAATCAAGCCCAAATCTGCTCAAAAGCTTGTCTCTCTATTAGAGAAAGCTGTTTCATTCAGTATTCAGTGCAAATCTTGCCAAACTGATAGATGCTTATGCCATATGAAATACAATGTTTTCTGCAATGCTGTAAGACAGTTTTTAATGTGTTAGAAGTTATATGCACAAAAACTCATGTTAGGACTTCAATGATCAAGATTGTCAGTTTACAGCTTTCTGAGTCCAGTAATGCTGAAATAGTGTTTCTGTTCAAATGAAGTGAAATCAAGCCCAAATCTGCTCAAAAGCTTGTCTCTCTAATAGAGAAAGCTGTTTCATTCAGTATTCAGTGCAAATCTTGCCAAACTGATAGATGCTTATGCCTTATGAAGTACAATGTTTTCTGCAATGCTGTAAGACAGTTTTTAATGTGTTAGAAGTTATATACACAAAAACTAATGTTAGGACTTCAATGATCAAGATTGTCAGTTTACAGCTTTCTGAGTCCAGTAATGTTGAAATAGTGTTTCTGTTCAAATGAAGTGAAATCAAGCCCAAATCTGCTCAAAAGCTTGTCTCTCTATTAGAGAAAGCTGTTTCATTCAGTATTCAGTGCAAATCTTGCCAAACTGATAGATGCTTATGCCTTATGAAATACAATGTTTTCTGCAATGCTGTAAGACCGTTTTTAATGTGTTAGAAGTTATATACACAAAAACTAATGTTAGGACTTCAATGATCAAGATTGTCAGTTTACAGCTTTCTGAGTCCAGTAATGTTGAAATAGTGTTTCTGTTCAAATGAAGTGAAATCAAGCCCAAATCTGCTCAAAAGCTTGTCTCTCTAATAGAGAAAGCTGTTTCATTCAGTATTCAGTGCAAATCTTGCCAAACTGATAGATGCTTATGCCATATGAAATACAATGTTTTCTGCAATGCTGTAAGACAGTTTTTAATGTGTTAGAAGTTATATGCACAAAAACTCATGTTAGGACTCCAATGATCAAGATTGTCAGTTTACAGCTTTCTGAGTCCTGTAATGTTGAAATAGTGTTTCTGTTCAAATGAAGTGAAATCAAGCCCAAATCTGCTCAAAAGCTTGTCTCTCTATTAGAGAAAGCTGTTTCATTCAGTATTCAGTGCAAATCTTGCCAAACTGATAGATGCTTATGCCATATGAAATACAATGTTTTCTGCAATGCTGTAAGACAGTTTTTAATGTGTTAGAAGTTATATACACAAAAACTAATGTTAGGACTTCAATGATCAAGATTGTCAGTTTACAGCTTTCTGAGTCCTGTAATGTTGAAATAGTGTTTCTGTTCAAATAAAGTGAAATCAAGCCCAAATCTGCTCAAAAGCTTGTCTCTCTAATAGAGAAAGCTGTTTCATTCAGTATTCAGTGCAAATCTTGCCAAACTGATAGATGCTTATGCCATATGAAATACAATGTTTTCTGCAATGCTGTAAGACAGTTTTTAATGTGTTAGAAGTTATATGCACAAAAACTTATGTTAGGACTTCAATGATCAAGATTGTCAGTTTACAGCTTTCTGAGTCCAGTAATGCTGAAATAGTGTTACTGTTCAAATGAAGTGAAATCAAGCCCAAATCTGCTCAAAAGCTTGTCTCTCTAATAGAGAAAGCTGTTTCATTCAGTATTCAGTGCAAATCTTGCCATACTGAAACATGCTTATGCCATATGAAATACAATGTTTTCTGCAATGCTGTAAGATAGTTTTTAATGTGTTAGAAGTTATATGCACAAAAACTTATGTTAGGACTTCAATGATCAAGATTGTCAGTTTACAGCTTTCTGAGTCCAGTAATGTTGAAATAGTGTTTCTGTTCAAATGAAGTGAAATCTAGCCAAATCTGCTCAAAAGCTTGTCTCTCTATTAGAGAAAGCTGTTTCATTCAGTATTCAGTGCAAATCTTGCCAAACTGATAGATGCTTATGCCATATGAAATACAATGTTTTCTGCAATGCTGTAAGACATTTTTTAATGTGTTAGAAGTTATATGCACAAAAACTTATGTTAGGACTTCAATGATCAAGATTGTCAGTTTACAGCTTTCTGAGTCCAGTAATGCTGAAATAGTGTTTCTGTTCAAATGAAGTGAAATCAAGCCCAAATCTGCTCAAAAGCTTGTCTCTCTATTAGAGAAAGCTGTTTCATTCAGTATTCAGTGCAAATCTTGCCAAACTGATGGATGCTTATGCCTTATGAAGTACAATGTTTTCTGCAATGCTGTAAGACAGTTTTTAATGTGTTAGAAGTCATATACACAAAAACTAATGTTAGGACTTCAATGATCAAGATTGTCAGTTTACAGCTTTCTGAGTCCAGTAATGTTGAAATAGTGTTTCTGTTCAAATGAAGTGAAATCTAGCCCAAATCTGCTCAAAAGCTTGTCTCTCTATTAGAGAAAGCTGTTTCATTCAGTATTCAGTGCAAATCTTGCCAAACTAATAGATGCTTATGCCATATGAAATACAATGTTTTCTGCAATGCTGTAAGACAGTTTTTAATGTGTTAGAAGTTATATGCACAAAAACTTATGTTAGGACTTCAATGATCAAGATTGTCAGTTTACAGCTTTCTGAGTCCAGTAATGCGGAAATAGTGCTTCTGTTCAAATGAAGTGAAATCAAGCCCAAATCTGCTCAAAAGCTTGTCTCTCTATTAGAGAAAGCTGTTTCATTCAGTATTCAGTGCAAATCTTGCCAAACTGATAGATGCTTATGCCTTATGAAGTACAATGTTTTCTGCAATGCTGTAAGACAGTTTTTAATGTGTTAGAAGTTATATGCACAAAAACTCATGTTAGGACTTCAATGATCAAGATTGTCAGTTTACAGCTTTCTGAGTCCAGTAATGCTGAAATAGTGTTTCTGTTCAAATGAAGTGAAATCAAGCCCAAATCTGCTCAAAAGCTTGTCTCTCTAATGGAGAAAGCTGTTTCATTCAGTATTCAGTGCAAATCTTGCCAAACTGATAGATGCTTATGCCTTATGAAGTACAATGTTTTCTGCAATGCTGTAAGACAGTTTTTAATGTGTTAGAAGTTATATACACAAAAACTAATGTTAGGACTTCAATGATCAAGATTGTCAGTTTACAGCTTTCTGAGTCCAGTAATGTTGAAATAGTGTTTCTGTTCAAATGAAGTGAAATCAAGCCCAAATCTGCTCAAAAGCTTGTCTCTCTATTAGAGAAAGCTGTTTCATTCAGTATTCAGTGCAAATCTTGCCAAACTGATAGATGTAGATGCTTATGCCATATGAAATACAATGTTTTCTGCAATGCTGTAAGACAGTTTTTAATGTGTTAGAAGTTATATGCACAAAAACTCATGTTAGGACTTCAATGATCAAGATTGTCAGTTTACAGCTTTCTGAGTCCAGTAATGCTGAAATAGTGTTTCTGTTCAAATGAAGTGAAATCAAGCCCAAATCTGCTCAAAAGCTTGTCTCTCTAATAGAGAAAGCTGTTTCATTCAGTATTCAGTGCAAATCTTGCCAAACTGATAGATGCTTATGCCTTATGAAGTACAATGTTTTCTGCAATGCTGTAAGACAGTTTTTAATGTGTTAGAAGTTATATACACAAAAACTAATGTTAGGACTTCAATGATCAAGATTGTCAGTTTACAGCTTTCTGAGTCCAGTAATGTTGAAATAGTGTTTCTGTTCAAATGAAGTGAAATCAAGCCCAAATCTGCTCAAAAGCTTGTCTCTCTATTAGAGAAAGCTGTTTCATTCAGTATTCAGTGCAAATCTTGCCAAACTGATAGATGCTTATGCCTTATGAAATACAATGTTTTCTGCAATGCTGTAAGACAGTTTTTAATGTGTTAGAAGTTATATACACAAAAACTAATGTTAGGACTTCAATGATCAAGATTGTCAGTTTACAGCTTTCTGAGTCCAGTAATGTTGAAATAGTGTTTCTGTTCAAATGAAGTGAAATCAAGCCCAAATCTGCTCAAAAGCTTGTCTCTCTAATAGAGAAAGCTGTTTCATTCAGTATTCAGTGCAAATCTTGCCAAACTGATAGATGCTTATGCCATATGAAATACAATGTTTTCTGCAATGCTGTAAGACAGTTTTTAATGTGTTAGAAGTTATATGCACAAAAACTCATGTTAGGACTCCAATGATCAAGATTGTCAGTTTACAGCTTTCTGAGTCCTGTAATGTTGAAATAGTGTTTCTGTTCAAATGAAGTGAAATCAAGCCCAAATCTGCTCAAAAGCTTGTCTCTCTATTAGAGAAAGCTGTTTCATTCAGTATTCAGTGCAAATCTTGCCAAACTGATAGATGCTTATGCCATATGAAATACAATGTTTTCTGCAATGCTGTAAGACAGTTTTTAATGTGTTAGAAGTTATATACACAAAAACTAATGTTAGGACTTCAATGATCAAGATTGTCAGTTTACAGCTTTCTGAGTCCTGTAATGTTGAAATAGTGTTTCTGTTCAAATAAAGTGAAATCAAGCCCAAATCTGCTCAAAAGCTTGTCTCTCTAATAGAGAAAGCTGTTTCATTCAGTATTCAGTGCAAATCTTGCCAAACTGATAGATGCTTATGCCATATGAAATACAATGTTTTCTGCAATGCTGTAAGACAGTTTTTAATGTGTTAGAAGTTATATGCACAAAAACTTATGTTAGGACTTCAATGATCAAGATTGTCAGTTTACAGCTTTCTGAGTCCAGTAATGCTGAAATAGTGTTACTGTTCAAATGAAGTGAAATCAAGCCCAAATCTGCTCAAAAGCTTGTCTCTCTAATAGAGAAAGCTGTTTCATTCAGTATTCAGTGCAAATCTTGCCATACTGAAACATGCTTATGCCATATGAAATACAATGTTTTCTGCAATGCTGTAAGATAGTTTTTAATGTGTTAGAAGTTATATGCACAAAAACTTATGTTAGGACTTCAATGATCAAGATTGTCAGTTTACAGCTTTCTGAGTCCAGTAATGTTGAAATAGTGTTTCTGTTCAAATGAAGTGAAATCTAGCCAAATCTGCTCAAAAGCTTGTCTCTCTATTAGAGAAAGCTGTTTCATTCAGTATTCAGTGCAAATCTTGCCAAACTGATAGATGCTTATGCCATATGAAATACAATGTTTTCTGCAATGCTGTAAGACAGTTTTTAATGTGTTAGAAGTTATATGCACAAAAACTTATGTTAGGACTTCAATGATCAAGATTGTCAGTTTACAGCTTTCTGAGTCCAGTAATGCTGAAATAGTGTTTCTGTTCAAATGAAGTGAAATCAAGCCCAAATCTGCTCAAAAGCTTGTCTCTCTATTAGAGAAAGCTGTTTCATTCAGTATTCAGTGCAAATCTTGCCAAACTGATAGATGCTTATGCCATATGAAATACAATGTTTTCTGCAATGCTGTAAGACATTTTTTAATGTGTTAGAAGTTATATGCACAAAAACTTATGTTAGGACTTCAATGATCAAGATTGTCAGTTTACAGCTTTCTGAGTCCAGTAATGCTGAAATAGTGTTTCTGTTCAAATGAAGTGAAATCAAGCCCAAATCTGCTCAAAAGCTTGTCTCTCTATTAGAGAAAGCTGTTTCATTCAGTATTCAGTGCAAATCTTGCCAAACTGATAGATGCTTATGCCTTATGAAGTACAATGTTTTCTGCAATGCTGTAAGACAGTTTTTAATGTGTTAGAAGTTATATGCACAAAAACTCATGTTAGGACTTCAATGATCAAGATTGTCAGTTTACAGCTTTCTGAGTCCAGTAATGCTGAAATAGTGTTTCTGTTCAAATGAAGTGAAATCAAGCCCAAATCTGCTCAAAAGCTTGTCTCTCTAATAGAGAAAGCTGTTTCATTCAGTATTCAGTGCAAATCTTGCCAAACTGATAGATGCTTATGCCTTATGAAGTACAATGTTTTCTGCAATGCTGTAAGACAGTTTTTAATGTGTTAGAAGTTATATACACAAAAACTAATGTTAGGACTTCAATGATCAAGATTGTCAGTTTACAGCTTTCTGAGTCCAGTAATGTTGAAATAGTGTTTCTGTTCAAATGAAGTGAAATCAAGCCCAAATCTGCTCAAAAGCTTGTCTCTCTATTAGAGAAAGCTGTTTCATTCAGTATTCAGTGCAAATCTTGCCAAACTGATAGATGCTTATGCCATATGAAATACAATGTTTTCTGCAATGCTGTAAGACAGTTTTTAATGTGTTAGAAGTTATATGCACAAAAACTCATGTTAGGACTTCAATGATCAAGATTGTCAGTTTACAGCTTTCTGAGTCCAGTAATGCTGAAATAGTGTTTCTGTTCAAATGAAGTGAAATCAAGCCCAAATCTGCTCAAAAGCTTGTCTCTCTAATAGAGAAAGCTGTTTCATTCAGTATTCAGTGCAAATCTTGCCAAACTGATAGATGCTTATGCCTTATGAAGTACAATGTTTTCTGCAATGCTGTAAGACAGTTTTTAATGTGTTAGAAGTTATATACACAAAAACTAATGTTAGGACTTCAATGATCAAGATTGTCAGTTTACAGCTTTCTGAGTCCAGTAATGTTGAAATAGTGTTTCTGTTCAAATGAAGTGAAATCAAGCCCAAATCTGCTCAAAAGCTTGTCTCTCTATTAGAGAAAGCTGTTTCATTCAGTATTCAGTGCAAATCTTGCCAAACTGATAGATGCTTATGCCATATGAAATACAATGTTTTCTGCAATGCTGTAAGACAGTTTTTAATGTGTTAGAAGTTATATGCACAAAAACTCATGTTAGGACTTCAATGATCAAGATTGTCAGTTTACAGCTTTCTGAGTCCAGTAATGCTGAAATAGTGTTTCTGTTCAAATGAAGTGAAATCAAGCCCAAATCTGCTCAAAAGCTTGTCTCTCTAATAGAGAAAGCTGTTTCATTCAGTATTCAGTGCAAATCTTGC
Source organism: Carassius gibelio (assembly GCF_023724105.1). Classification (NCBI taxonomy): domain Eukaryota; kingdom Metazoa; phylum Chordata; class Actinopteri; order Cypriniformes; family Cyprinidae; genus Carassius; species Carassius gibelio. Next base: position 10,314,963 of record NC_068397.1, on the reverse strand, counting down.
CAAACTGATAGATGCTTATGCCTTATGAAGTACAATGTTTTCTGCAATGCTGTAAGACAGTTTTTAATGTGTTAGAAGTTATATACACAAAAACTAATGTTAGGACTTCAATGATCAAGATTGTCAGTTTACAGCTTTCTGAGTCCAGTAATGTTGAAATAGTGTTTCTGTTCAAATGAAGTGAAATCAAGCCCAAATCTGCTCAAAAGCTTGTCTCTCTATTAGAGAAAGCTGTTTCATTCAGTATTCAGTGCAAATCTTGCCAAACTGATAGATGTAGATGCTTATGCCATATGAAATACAATGTTTTCTGCAATGCTGTAAGACAGTTTTTAATGTGTTAGAAGTTATATGCACAAAAACTCATGTTAGGACTTCAATGATCAAGATTGTCAGTTTACAGCTTTCTGAGTCCAGTAATGCTGAAATAGTGTTTCTGTTCAAATGAAGTGAAATCAAGCCCAAATCTGCTCAAAAGCTTGTCTCTCTAATAGAGAAAGCTGTTTCATTCAGTATTCAGTGCAAATCTTGCCAAACTGATAGATGCTTATGCCTTATGAAGTACAATGTTTTCTGCAATGCTGTAAGACAGTTTTTAATGTGTTAGAAGTTATATACACAAAAACTAATGTTAGGACTTCAATGATCAAGATTGTCAGTTTACAGCTTTCTGAGTCCAGTAATGTTGAAATAGTGTTTCTGTTCAAATGAAGTGAAATCAAGCCCAAATCTGCTCAAAAGCTTGTCTCTCTATTAGAGAAAGCTGTTTCATTCAGTATTCAGTGCAAATCTTGCCAAACTGATAGATGCTTATGCCTTATGAAATACAATGTTTTCTGCAATGCTGTAAGACAGTTTTTAATGTGTTAGAAGTTATATACACAAAAACTAATGTTAGGACTTCAATGATCAAGATTGTCAGTTTACAGCTTTCTGAGTCCAGTAATGTTGAAATAGTGTTTCTGTTCAAATGAAGTGAAATCAAGCCCAAATCTGCTCAAAAGCTTGTCTCTCTAATAGAGAAAGCTGTTTCATTCAGTATTCAGTGCAAATCTTGCCAAACTGATAGATGCTTATGCCATATGAAATACAATGTTTTCTGCAATGCTGTAAGACAGTTTTTAATGTGTTAGAAGTTATATGCACAAAAACTCATGTTAGGACTCCAATGATCAAGATTGTCAGTTTACAGCTTTCTGAGTCCTGTAATGTTGAAATAGTGTTTCTGTTCAAATGAAGTGAAATCAAGCCCAAATCTGCTCAAAAGCTTGTCTCTCTATTAGAGAAAGCTGTTTCATTCAGTATTCAGTGCAAATCTTGCCAAACTGATAGATGCTTATGCCATATGAAATACAATGTTTTCTGCAATGCTGTAAGACAGTTTTTAATGTGTTAGAAGTTATATACACAAAAACTAATGTTAGGACTTCAATGATCAAGATTGTCAGTTTACAGCTTTCTGAGTCCTGTAATGTTGAAATAGTGTTTCTGTTCAAATAAAGTGAAATCAAGCCCAAATCTGCTCAAAAGCTTGTCTCTCTAATAGAGAAAGCTGTTTCATTCAGTATTCAGTGCAAATCTTGCCAAACTGATAGATGCTTATGCCATATGAAATACAATGTTTTCTGCAATGCTGTAAGACAGTTTTTAATGTGTTAGAAGTTATATGCACAAAAACTTATGTTAGGACTTCAATGATCAAGATTGTCAGTTTACAGCTTTCTGAGTCCAGTAATGCTGAAATAGTGTTACTGTTCAAATGAAGTGAAATCAAGCCCAAATCTGCTCAAAAGCTTGTCTCTCTAATAGAGAAAGCTGTTTCATTCAGTATTCAGTGCAAATCTTGCCAAACTGATAGATGCTTATGCCTTATGAAGTACAATGTTTTCTGCAATGCTGTAAGACAGTTTTTAATGTGTTAGAAGTTATATACACAAAAACTAATGTTAGGACTTCAATGATCAAGATTGTCAGTTTACAGCTTTCTGAGTCCAGTAATGTTGAAATAGTGTTTCTGTTCAAATGAAGTGAAATCAAGCCCAAATCTGCTCAAAAGCTTGTCTCTCTATTAGAGAAAGCTGTTTCATTCAGTATTCAGTGCAAATCTTGCCAAACTGATAGATGCTTATGCCATATGAAATACAATGTTTTCTGCAATGCTGTAAGACAGTTTTTAATGTGTTAGAAGTTATATGCACAAAAACTCATGTTAGGACTTCAATGATCAAGATTGTCAGTTTACAGCTTTCTGAGTCCAGTAATGCTGAAATAGTGTTTCTGTTCAAATGAAGTGAAATCAAGCCCAAATCTGCTCAAAAGCTTGTCTCTCTAATAGAGAAAGCTGTTTCATTCAGTATTCAGTGCAAATCTTGCCAAACTGATAGATGCTTATGCCTTATGAAGTACAATGTTTTCTGCAATGCTGTAAGACAGTTTTTAATGTGTTAGAAGTTATATACACAAAAACTAATGTTAGGACTTCAATGATCAAGATTGTCAGTTTACAGCTTTCTGAGTCCAGTAATGTTGAAATAGTGTTTCTGTTCAAATGAAGTGAAATCAAGCCCAAATCTGCTCAAAAGCTTGTCTCTCTATTAGAGAAAGCTGTTTCATTCAGTATTCAGTGCAAATCTTGCCAAACTGATAGATGCTTATGCCTTATGAAATACAATGTTTTCTGCAATGCTGTAAGACCGTTTTTAATGTGTTAGAAGTTATATACACAAAAACTAATGTTAGGACTTCAATGATCAAGATTGTCAGTTTACAGCTTTCTGAGTCCAGTAATGTTGAAATAGTGTTTCTGTTCAAATGAAGTGAAATCAAGCCCAAATCTGCTCAAAAGCTTGTCTCTCTAATAGAGAAAGCTGTTTCATTCAGTATTCAGTGCAAATCTTGCCAAACTGATAGATGCTTATGCCATATGAAATACAATGTTTTCTGCAATGCTGTAAGACAGTTTTTAATGTGTTAGAAGTTATATGCACAAAAACTCATGTTAGGACTCCAATGATCAAGATTGTCAGTTTACAGCTTTCTGAGTCCTGTAATGTTGAAATAGTGTTTCTGTTCAAATGAAGTGAAATCAAGCCCAAATCTGCTCAAAAGCTTGTCTCTCTATTAGAGAAAGCTGTTTCATTCAGTATTCAGTGCAAATCTTGCCAAACTGATAGATGCTTATGCCATATGAAATACAATGTTTTCTGCAATGCTGTAAGACAGTTTTTAATGTGTTAGAAGTTATATACACAAAAACTAATGTTAGGACTTCAATGATCAAGATTGTCAGTTTACAGCTTTCTGAGTCCTGTAATGTTGAAATAGTGTTTCTGTTCAAATAAAGTGAAATCAAGCCCAAATCTGCTCAAAAGCTTGTCTCTCTAATAGAGAAAGCTGTTTCATTCAGTATTCAGTGCAAATCTTGCCAAACTGATAGATGCTTATGCCATATGAAATACAATGTTTTCTGCAATGCTGTAAGACAGTTTTTAATGTGTTAGAAGTTATATGCACAAAAACTTATGTTAGGACTTCAATGATCAAGATTGTCAGTTTACAGCTTTCTGAGTCCAGTAATGCTGAAATAGTGTTACTGTTCAAATGAAGTGAAATCAAGCCCAAATCTGCTCAAAAGCTTGTCTCTCTAATAGAGAAAGCTGTTTCATTCAGTATTCAGTGCAAATCTTGCCATACTGAAACATGCTTATGCCATATGAAATACAATGTTTTCTGCAATGCTGTAAGATAGTTTTTAATGTGTTAGAAGTTATATGCACAAAAACTTATGTTAGGACTTCAATGATCAAGATTGTCAGTTTACAGCTTTCTGAGTCCAGTAATGTTGAAATAGTGTTTCTGTTCAAATGAAGTGAAATCTAGCCAAATCTGCTCAAAAGCTTGTCTCTCTATTAGAGAAAGCTGTTTCATTCAGTATTCAGTGCAAATCTTGCCAAACTGATAGATGCTTATGCCATATGAAATACAATGTTTTCTGCAATGCTGTAAGACATTTTTTAATGTGTTAGAAGTTATATGCACAAAAACTTATGTTAGGACTTCAATGATCAAGATTGTCAGTTTACAGCTTTCTGAGTCCAGTAATGCTGAAATAGTGTTTCTGTTCAAATGAAGTGAAATCAAGCCCAAATCTGCTCAAAAGCTTGTCTCTCTATTAGAGAAAGCTGTTTCATTCAGTATTCAGTGCAAATCTTGCCAAACTGATGGATGCTTATGCCTTATGAAGTACAATGTTTTCTGCAATGCTGTAAGACAGTTTTTAATGTGTTAGAAGTCATATACACAAAAACTAATGTTAGGACTTCAATGATCAAGATTGTCAGTTTACAGCTTTCTGAGTCCAGTAATGTTGAAATAGTGTTTCTGTTCAAATGAAGTGAAATCTAGCCAAATCTGCTCAAAAGCTTGTCTCTCTATTAGAGAAAGCTGTTTCATTCAGTATTCAGTGCAAATCTTGCCAAACTGATAGATGCTTATGCCATATGAAATACAATGTTTTCTGCAATGCTGTAAGACAGTTTTTAATGTGTTAGAAGTTATATGCACAAAAACTTATGTTAGGACTTCAATGATCAAGATTGTCAGTTTACAGCTTTCTGAGTCCAGTAATGCTGAAATAGTGTTTCTGTTCAAATGAAGTGAAATCAAGCCCAAATCTGCTCAAAAGCTTGTCTCTCTATTAGAGAAAGCTGTTTCATTCAGTATTCAGTGCAAATCTTGCCAAACTGATAGATGCTTATGCCATATGAAATACAATGTTTTCTGCAATGCTGTAAGACATTTTTTAATGTGTTAGAAGTTATATGCACAAAAACTTATGTTAGGACTTCAATGATCAAGATTGTCAGTTTACAGCTTTCTGAGTCCAGTAATGCTGAAATAGTGTTTCTGTTCAAATGAAGTGAAATCAAGCCCAAATCTGCTCAAAAGCTTGTCTCTCTATTAGAGAAAGCTGTTTCATTCAGTATTCAGTGCAAATCTTGCCAAACTGATAGATGCTTATGCCTTATGAAGTACAATGTTTTCTGCAATGCTGTAAGACAGTTTTTAATGTGTTAGAAGTTATATGCACAAAAACTCATGTTAGGACTTCAATGATCAAGATTGTCAGTTTACAGCTTTCTGAGTCCAGTAATGCTGAAATAGTGTTTCTGTTCAAATGAAGTGAAATCAAGCCCAAATCTGCTCAAAAGCTTGTCTCTCTAATAGAGAAAGCTGTTTCATTCAGTATTCAGTGCAAATCTTGCCAAACTGATAGATGCTTATGCCTTATGAAGTACAATGTTTTCTGCAATGCTGTAAGACAGTTTTTAATGTGTTAGAAGTTATATACACAAAAACTAATGTTAGGACTTCAATGATCAAGATTGTCAGTTTACAGCTTTCTGAGTCCAGTAATGTTGAAATAGTGTTTCTGTTCAAATGAAGTGAAATCAAGCCCAAATCTGCTCAAAAGCTTGTCTCTCTATTAGAGAAAGCTGTTTCATTCAGTATTCAGTGCAAATCTTGCCAAACTGATAGATGCTTATGCCATATGAAATACAATGTTTTCTGCAATGCTGTAAGACAGTTTTTAATGTGTTAGAAGTTATATGCACAAAAACTCATGTTAGGACTTCAATGATCAAGATTGTCAGTTTACAGCTTTCTGAGTCCAGTAATGCTGAAATAGTGTTTCTGTTCAAATGAAGTGAAATCAAGCCCAAATCTGCTCAAAAGCTTGTCTCTCTAATAGAGAAAGCTGTTTCATTCAGTATTCAGTGCAAATCTTGCCAAACTGATAGATGCTTATGCCTTATGAAGTACAATGTTTTCTGCAATGCTGTAAGACAGTTTTTAATGTGTTAGAAGTTATATACACAAAAACTAATGTTAGGACTTCAATGATCAAGATTGTCAGTTTACAGCTTTCTGAGTCCAGTAATGTTGAAATAGTGTTTCTGTTCAAATGAAGTGAAATCAAGCCCAAATCTGCTCAAAAGCTTGTCTCTCTATTAGAGAAAGCTGTTTCATTCAGTATTCAGTGCAAATCTTGCCAAACTGATAGATGCTTATGCCATATGAAATACAATGTTTTCTGCAATGCTGTAAGACAGTTTTTAATGTGTTAGAAGTTATATGCACAAAAACTCATGTTAGGACTTCAATGATCAAGATTGTCAGTTTACAGCTTTCTGAGTCCAGTAATGCTGAAATAGTGTTTCTGTTCAAATGAAGTGAAATCAAGCCCAAATCTGCTCAAAAGCTTGTCTCTCTAATAGAGAAAGCTGTTTCATTCAGTATTCAGTGCAAATCTTGCCAAACTGATAGATGCTTATGCCTTATGAAGTACAATGTTTTCTGCAATGCTGTAAGACAGTTTTTAATGTGTTAGAAGTTATATACACAAAAACTAATGTTAGGACTTCAATGATCAAGATTGTCAGTTTACAGCTTTCTGAGTCCAGTAATGTTGAAATAGTGTTTCTGTTCAAATGAAGTGAAATCAAGCCCAAATCTGCTCAAAAGCTTGTCTCTCTATTAGAGAAAGCTGTTTCATTCAGTATTCAGTGCAAATCTTGCCAAACTGATAGATGCTTATGCCATATGAAATACAATGTTTTCTGCAATGCTGTAAGACAGTTTTTAATGTGTTAGAAGTTATATACACAAAAACTAATGTTAGGACTTCAATGATCAAGATTGTCAGTTTACAGCTTTCTGAGTCCTGTAATGTTGAAATAGTGTTTCTGTTCAAATAAAGTGAAATCAAGCCCAAATCTGCTCAAAAGCTTGTCTCTCTAATAGAGAAAGCTGTTTCATTCAGTATTCAGTGCAAATCTTGCCAAACTGATAGATGCTTATGCCATATGAAATACAATGTTTTCTGCAATGCTGTAAGACAGTTTTTAATGTGTTAGAAGTTATATGCACAAAAACTTATGTTAGGACTTCAATGATCAAGATTGTCAGTTTACAGCTTTCTGAGTCCAGTAATGCTGAAATAGTGTTACTGTTCAAATGAAGTGAAATCAAGCCCAAATCTGCTCAAAAGCTTGTCTCTCTAATAGAGAAAGCTGTTTCATTCAGTATTCAGTGCAAATCTTGCCATACTGAAACATGCTTATGCCATATGAAATACAATGTTTTCTGCAATGCTGTAAGATAGTTTTTAATGTGTTAGAAGTTATATGCACAAAAACTTATGTTAGGACTTCAATGATCAAGATTGTCAGTTTACAGCTTTCTGAGTCCAGTAATGTTGAAATAGTGTTTCTGTTCAAATGAAGTGAAATCTAGCCAAATCTGCTCAAAAGCTTGTCTCTCTATTAGAGAAAGCTGTTTCATTCAGTATTCAGTGCAAATCTTGCCAAACTGATAGATGCTTATGCCATATGAAATACAATGTTTTCTGCAATGCTGTAAGACAGTTTTTAATGTGTTAGAAGTTATATGCACAAAAACTTATGTTAGGACTTCAATGATCAAGATTGTCAGTTTACAGCTTTCTGAGTCCAGTAATGCTGAAATAGTGTTTCTGTTCAAATGAAGTGAAATCAAGCCCAAATCTGCTCAAAAGCTTGTCTCTCTATTAGAGAAAGCTGTTTCATTCAGTATTCAGTGCAAATCTTGCCAAACTGATAGATGCTTATGCCATATGAAATACAATGTTTTCTGCAATGCTGTAAGACATTTTTTTAATGTGTTAGAAGTTATATGCACAAAAACTTATGTTAGGACTTCAATGATCAAGATTGTCAGTTTACAGCTTTCTGAGTCCAGTAATGCTGAAATAGTGTTTCTGTTCAAATGAAGTGAAATCAAGCCCAAATCTGCTCAAAAGCTTGTCTCTCTATTAGAGAAAGCTGTTTCATTCAGTATTCAGTGCAAATCTTGCCAAACTGATGGATGCTTATGCCTTATGAAGTACAATGTTTTCTGCAATGCTGTAAGACAGTTTTTAATGTGTTAGAAGTCATATACACAAAAACTAATGTTAGGACTTCAATGATCAAGATTGTCAGTTTACAGCTTTCTGAGTCCAGTAATGCTGAAATAGTGTTACTGTTCAAATGAAGTGAAATCAAGCCCAAATCTGCTCAAAAGCTTGTCTCTCTAATAGAGAAAGCTGTTTCATTCAGTATTCAGTGCAAATCTTGCCATACTGAAACATGCTTATGCCATATGAAATACAATGTTTTCTGCAATGCTGTAAGATAGTTTTTAATGTGTTAGAAGTTATATGCACAAAAACTTATGTTAGGACTTCAATGATCAAGATTGTCAGTTTACAGCTTTCTGAGTCCAGTAATGTTGAAATAGTGTTTCTGTTCAAATGAAGTGAAATCTAGCCAAATCTGCTCAAAAGCTTGTCTCTCTATTAGAGAAAGCTGTTTCATTCAGTATTCAGTGCAAATCTTGCCAAACTGATAGATGCTTATGCCATATGAAATACAATGTTTTCTGCAATGCTGTAAGACAGTTTTTAATGTGTTAGAAGTTATATGCACAAAAACTTATGTTAGGACTTCAATGATCAAGATTGTCAGTTTACAGCTTTCTGAGTCCAGTAATGCTGAAATAGTGTTTCTGTTCAAATGAAGTGAAATCAAGCCCAAATCTGCTCAAAAGCTTGTCTCTCTATTAGAGAAAGCTGTTTCATTCAGTATTCAGTGCAAATCTTGCCAAACTGATAGATGCTTATGCCATATGAAATACAATGTTTTCTGCAATGCTGTAAGACATTTTTTAATGTGTTAGAAGTTATATGCACAAAAACTTATGTTAGGACTTCAATGATCAAGATTGTCAGTTTACAGCTTTCTGAGTCCAGTAATGCTGAAATAGTGTTTCTGTTCAAATGAAGTGAAATCAAGCCCAAATCTGCTCAAAAGCTTGTCTCTCTATTAGAGAAAGCTGTTTCATTCAGTATTCAGTGCAAATCTTGCCAAACTGATGGATGCTTATGCCTTATGAAGTACAATGTTTTCTGCAATGCTGTAAGACAGTTTTTAATGTGTTAGAAGTCATATACACAAAAACTAATGTTAGGACTTCAATGATCAAGATTGTCAGTTTACAGCTTTCTGAGTCCAGTAATGTTGAAATAGTGTTTCTGTTCAAATGAAGTGAAATCTAGCCCAAATCTGCTCAAAAGCTTGTCTCTCTATTAGAGAAAGCTGTTTCATTCAGTATTCAGTGCAAATCTTGCCAAACTAATAGATGCTTATGCCATATGAAATACAATGTTTTCTGCAATGCTGTAAGACAGTTTTTAATGTGTTAGAAGTTATATGCACAAAAACTTATGTTAGGACTTCAATGATCAAGATTGTCAGTTTACAGCTTTCTGAGTCCAGTAATGCTGAAATAGTGTTTCTGTTCAAATGAAGTGAAATCAAGCCCAAATCTGCTCAAAAGCTTGTCTCTCTATTAGAGAAAGCTGTTTCATTCAGTATTCAGTGCAAATCTTGCCAAACTGATAGATGCTTATGCCATATGAAATACAATGTTTTCTGCAATGCTGTAAGACATTTTTTAATGTGTTAGAAGTTATATGCACAAAAACTTATGTTAGGACTTCAATGATCAAGATTGTCAGTTTACAGCTTTCTGAGTCCAGTAATGCTGAAATAGTGTTTCTGTTCAAATGAAGTGAAATCAAGCCCAAATCTGCTCAAAAGCTTGTCTCTCTATTAGAGAAAGCTGTTTCATTCAGTATTCAGTGCAAATCTTGCCAAACTGATGGATGCTTATGCCTTATGAAGTACAATGTTTTCTGCAATGCTGTAAGACAGTTTTTAATGTGTTAGAAGTCATATACACAAAAACTAATGTTAGGACTTCAATGATCAAGATTGTCAGTTTACAGCTTTCTGAGTCCAGTAATGTTGAAATAGTGTTTCTGTTCAAATGAAGTGAAATCTAGCCCAAATCTGCTCAAAAGCTTGTCTCTCTATTAGAGAAAGCTGTTTCATTCAGTATTCAGTGCAAATCTTGCCAAACTAATAGATGCTTATGCCATATGAAATACAATGTTTTCTGCAATGCTGTAAGACAGTTTTTAATGTGTTAGAAGTTATATGCACAAAAACTTATGTTAGGACTTCAATGATCAAGATTGTCAGTTTACAGCTTTCTGAGTCCAGTAATGCTGAAATAGTGTTTCTGTTCAAATGAAGTGAAATCAAGCCCAAATCTGCTCAAAAGCTTGTCTCTCTATTAGAGAAAGCTGTTTCATTCAGTATTCAGTGCAAATCTTGCCAAACTGATGGATGCTTATGCCTTATGAAGTACAATGTTTTCTGCAATGCTGTAAGACAGTTTTTAATGTGTTAGAAGTCATATACACAAAAACTAATGTTAGGACTTCAATGATCAAGATTGTCAGTTTACAGCTTTCTGAGTCCAGTAATGTTGAAATAGTGTTTCTGTTCAAATGAAGTGAAATCTAGCCCAAATCTGCTCAAAAGCTTGTCTCTCTATTAGAGAAAGCTGTTTCATTCAGTATTCAGTGCAAATCTTGCCAAACTAATAGATGCTTATGCCATATGAAATACAATGTTTTCTGCAATGCTGTAAGACAGTTTTTAATGTGTTAGAAGTTATATGCACAAAAACTTATGTTAGGACTTCAATGATCAAGATTGTCAGTTTACAGCTTTCTGAGTCCAGTAATGCTGAAATAGTGTTTCTGTTCAAATGAAGTGAAATCAAGCCCAAATCTGCTCAAAAGCTTGTCTCTCTAATAGAGAAAGCTGTTTCATTCAGTATTCAGTGCAAATCTTGCCATACTGAAACATGCTTATGCCATATGAAATACAATGTTTTCTGCAATGCTGTAAGACAGTTTTTAATGTGTTAGAAGTTATATGCACAAAAACTTATGTTAGGACTTCAATGATCAAGATTGTCAGTTTACAGCTTTCTGAGTCCAGTAATGCGGAAATAGTGCTTCTGTTCAAATGAAGTGAAATCAAGCCCAAATCTGCTCAAAAGCTTGTCTCTCTATTAGAGAAAGCTGTTTCATTCAGTATTCAGTGCAAATCTTGCCAAACTGATAGATGCTTATGCCTTATGAAGTACAATGTTTTCTGCAATGCTGTAAGACAGTTTTTAATGTGTTAGAAGTTATATGCACAAAAACTCATGTTAGGACTTCAATGATCAAGATTGTCAGTTTACAGCTTTCTGAGTCCAGTAATGCTGAAATAGTGTTTCTGTTCAAATGAAGTGAAATCAAGCCCAAATCTGCTCAAAAGCTTGTCTCTCTAATAGAGAAAGCTGTTTCATTCAGTATTCAGTGCAAATCTTGCCAAACTGATAGATGCTTATGCCTTATGAAGTACAATGTTTTCTGCAATGCTGTAAGACAGTTTTTAATGTGTTAGAAGTTATATACACAAAAACTAATGTTAGGACTTCAATGATCAAGATTGTCAGTTTACAGCTTTCTGAGTCCAGTAATGTTGAAATAGTGTTTCTGTTCAAATGAAGTGAAATCAAGCCCAAATCTGCTCAAAAGCTTGTCTCTCTATTAGAGAAAGCTGTTTCATTCAGTATTCAGTGCAAATCTTGCCAAACTGATAGATGCTTATGCCATATGAAATACAATGTTTTCTGCAATGCTGTAAGACAGTTTTTAATGTGTTAGAAGTTATATGCACAAAAACTCATGTTAGGACTTCAATGATCAAGATTGTCAGTTTACAGCTTTCTGAGTCCAGTAATGCTGAAATAGTGTTTCTGTTCAAATGAAGTGAAATCAAGCCCAAATCTGCTCAAAAGCTTGTCTCTCTAATAGAGAAAGCTGTTTCATTCAGTATTCAGTGCAAATCTTGCCAAACTGATAGATGCTTATGCCTTATGAAGTACAATGTTTTCTGCAATGCTGTAAGACAGTTTTTAATGTGTTAGAAGTTATATACACAAAAACTAATGTTAGGACTTCAATGATCAAGATTGTCAGTTTACAGCTTTCTGAGTCCAGTAATGTTGAAATAGTGTTTCTGTTCAAATGAAGTGAAATCAAGCCCAAATCTGCTCAAAAGCTTGTCTCTCTATTAGAGAAAGCTGTTTCATTCAGTATTCAGTGCAAATCTTGCCAAACTGATAGATGCTTATGCCTTATGAAATACAATGTTTTCTGCAATGCTGTAAGACAGTTTTTAATGTGTTAGAAGTTATATACACAAAAACTAATGTTAGGACTTCAATGATCAAGATTGTCAGTTTACAGCTTTCTGAGTCCAGTAATGTTGAAATAGTGTTTCTGTTCAAATGAAGTGAAATCAAGCCCAAATCTGCTCAAAAGCTTGTCTCTCTAATAGAGAAAGCTCTTTCATTCAGTATTCAGTGCAAATCTTGCCAAACTGATAGATGCTTATGCCATATGAAATACAATGTTTTCTGCAATGCTGTAAGACAGTTTTTAATGTGTTAGAAGTTATATGCACAAAAACTCATGTTAGGACTCCAATGATCAAGATTGTCAGTTTACAGCTTTCTGAGTCCTGTAATGTTGAAATAGTGTTTCTGTTCAAATGAAGTGAAATCAAGCCCAAATCTGCTCAAAAGCTTGTCTCTCTATTAGAGAAAGCTGTTTCATTCAGTATTCAGTGCAAATCTTGCCAAACTGATAGATGCTTATGCCATATGAAATACAATGTTTTCTGCAATGCTGTAAGACAGTTTTTAATGTGTTAGAAGTTATATACACAAAAACTAATGTTAGGACTTCAATGATCAAGATTGTCAGTTTACAGCTTTCTGAGTCCTGTAATGTTGAAATAGTGTTTCTGTTCAAATAAAGTGAAATCAAGCCCAAATCTGCTCAAAAGCTTGTCTCTCTAATAGAGAAAGCTGTTTCATTCAGTATTCAGTGCAAATCTTGCCAAACTGATAGATGCTTATGCCATATGAAATACAATGTTTTCTGCAATGCTGTAAGACAGTTTTTAATGTGTTAGAAGTTATATGCACAAAAACTTATGTTAGGACTTCAATGATCAAGATTGTCAGTTTACAGCTTTCTGAGTCCAGTAATGCTGAAATAGTGTTACTGTTCAAATGAAGTGAAATCAAGCCCAAATCTGCTCAAAAGCTTGTCTCTCTAATAGAGAAAGCTGTTTCATTCAGTATTCAGTGCAAATCTTGCCATACTGAAACATGCTTATGCCATATGAAATACAATGTTTTCTGCAATGCTGTAAGATAGTTTTTAATGTGTTAGAAGTTATATGCACAAAAACTTATGTTAGGACTTCAATGATCAAGATTGTCAGTTTACAGCTTTCTGAGTCCAGTAATGTTGAAATAGTGTTTCTGTTCAAATGAAGTGAAATCTAGCCAAATCTGCTCAAAAGCTTGTCTCTCTATTAGAGAAAGCTGTTTCATTCAGTATTCAGTGCAAATCTTGCCAAACTGATAGATGCTTATGCCATATGAAATACAATGTTTTCTGCAATGCTGTAAGACAGTTTTTAATGTGTTAGAAGTTATATGCACAAAAACTTATGTTAGGACTTCAATGATCAAGATTGTCAGTTTACAGCTTTCTGAGTCCAGTAATGCTGAAATAGTGTTTCTGTTCAAATGAAGTGAAATCAAGCCCAAATCTGCTCAAAAGCTTGTCTCTCTATTAGAGAAAGCTGTTTCATTCAGTATTCAGTGCAAATCTTGCCAAACTGATAGATGCTTATGCCATATGAAATACAATGTTTTCTGCAATGCTGTAAGACATTTTTTAATGTGTTAGAAGTTATATGCACAAAAACTTATGTTAGGACTTCAATGATCAAGATTGTCAGTTTACAGCTTTCTGAGTCCAGTAATGCTGAAATAGTGTTTCTGTTCAAATGAAGTGAAATCAAGCCCAAATCTGCTCAAAAGCTTGTCTCTCTATTAGAGAAAGCTGTTTCATTCAGTATTCAGTGCAAATCTTGCCAAACTGATGGATGCTTATGCCTTATGAAGTACAATGTTTTCTGCAATGCTGTAAGACAGTTTTTAATGTGTTAGAAGTCATATACACAAAAACTAATGTTAGGACTTCAATGATCAAGATTGTCAGTTTACAGCTTTCTGAGTCCAGTAATGCTGAAATAGTGTTACTGTTCAAATGAAGTGAAATCAAGCCCAAATCTGCTCAAAAGCTTGTCTCTCTAATAGAGAAAGCTGTTTCATTCAGTATTCAGTGCAAATCTTGCCATACTGAAACATGCTTATGCCATATGAAATACAATGTTTTCTGCAATGCTGTAAGATAGTTTTTAATGTGTTAGAAGTTATATGCACAAAAACTTATGTTAGGACTTCAATGATCAAGATTGTCAGTTTACAGCTTTCTGAGTCCAGTAATGTTGAAATAGTGTTTCTGTTCAAATGAAGTGAAATCTAGCCCAAATCTGCTCAAAAGCTTGTCTCTCTATTAGAGAAAGCTGTTTCATTCAGTATTCAGTGCAAATCTTGCCAAACTGATAGATGCTTATGCCATATGAAATACAATGTTTTCTGCAATGCTGTAAGACAGTTTTTAATGTGTTAGAAGTTATATGCACAAAAACTTATGTTAGGACTTCAATGATCAAGATTGTCAGTTTACAGCTTTCTGAGTCCAGTAATGCTGAAATAGTGTTTCTGTTCAAATGAAGTGAAATCAAGCCCAAATCTGCTCAAAAGCTTGTCTCTCTATTAGAGAAAGCTGTTTCATTCAGTATTCAGTGCAAATCTTGCCAAACTGATAGATGCTTATGCCATATGAAATACAATGTTTTCTGCAATGCTGTAAGACATTTTTTAATGTGTTAGAAGTTATATGCACAAAAACTTATGTTAGGACTTCAATGATCAAGATTGTCAGTTTACAGCTTTCTGAGTCCAGTAATGCTGAAATAGTGTTTCTGTTCAAATGAAGTGAAATCAAGCCCAAATCTGCTCAAAAGCTTGTCTCTCTATTAGAGAAAGCTGTTTCATTCAGTATTCAGTGCAAATCTTGCCAAACTGATGGATGCTTATGCCTTATGAAGTACAATGTTTTCTGCAATGCTGTAAGACAGTTTTTAATGTGTTAGAAGTCATATACACAAAAACTAATGTTAGGACTTCAATGATCAAGATTGTCAGTTTACAGCTTTCTGAGTCCAGTAATGTTGAAATAGTGTTTCTGTTCAAATGAAGTGAAATCTAGCCCAAATCTGCTCAAAAGCTTGTCTCTCTATTAGAGAAAGCTGTTTCATTCAGTATTCAGTGCAAATCTTGCCAAACTAATAGATGCTTATGCCATATGAAATACAATGTTTTCTGCAATGCTGTAAGACAGTTTTTAATGTGTTAGAAGTTATATGCACAAAAACTTATGTTAGGACTTCAATGATCAAGATTGTCAGTTTACAGCTTTCTGAGTCCAGTAATGCTGAAATAGTGTTTCTGTTCAAATGAAGTGAAATCAAGCCCAAATCTGCTCAAAAGCTTGTCTCTCTATTAGAGAAAGCTGTTTCATTCAGTATTCAGTGCAAATCTTGCCAAACTGATAGATGCTTATGCCATATGAAATACAATGTTTTCTGCAATGCTGTAAGACATTTTTTAATGTGTTAGAAGTTATATGCACAAAAACTTATGTTAGGACTTCAATGATCAAGATTGTCAGTTTACAGCTTTCTGAGTCCAGTAATGCTGAAATAGTGTTTCTGTTCAAATGAAGTGAAATCAAGCCCAAATCTGCTCAAAAGCTTGTCTCTCTATTAGAGAAAGCTGTTTCATTCAGTATTCAGTGCAAATCTTGCCAAACTGATGGATGCTTATGCCTTATGAAGTACAATGTTTTCTGCAATGCTGTAAGACAGTTTTTAATGTGTTAGAAGTCATATACACAAAAACTAATGTTAGGACTTCAATGATCAAGATTGTCAGTTTACAGCTTTCTGAGTCCAGTAATGTTGAAATAGTGTTTCTGTTCAAATGAAGTGAAATCTAGCCCAAATCTGCTCAAAAGCTTGTCTCTCTATTAGAGAAAGCTGTTTCATTCAGTATTCAGTGCAAATCTTGCCAAACTAATAGATGCTTATGCCATATGAAATACAATGTTTTCTGCAATGCTGTAAGACAGTTTTTAATGTGTTAGAAGTTATATGCACAAAAACTTATGTTAGGACTTCAATGATCAAGATTGTCAGTTTACAGCTTTCTGAGTCCAGTAATGCTGAAATAGTGTTTCTGTTCAAATGAAGTGAAATCAAGCCCAAATCTGCTCAAAAGCTTGTCTCTCTATTAGAGAAAGCTGTTTCATTCAGTATTCAGTGCAAATCTTGCCAAACTGATGGATGCTTATGCCTTATGAAGTACAATGTTTTCTGCAATGCTGTAAGACAGTTTTTAATGTGTTAGAAGTCATATACACAAAAACTAATGTTAGGACTTCAATGATCAAGATTGTCAGTTTACAGCTTTCTGAGTCCAGTAATGTTGAAATAGTGTTTCTGTTCAAATGAAGTGAAATCTAGCCCAAATCTGCTCAAAAGCTTGTCTCTCTATTAGAGAAAGCTGTTTCATTCAGTATTCAGTGCAAATCTTGCCAAACTAATAGATGCTTATGCCATATGAAATACAATGTTTTCTGCAATGCTGTAAGACAGTTTTTAATGTGTTAGAAGTTATATGCACAAAAACTTATGTTAGGACTTCAATGATCAAGATTGTCAGTTTACAGCTTTCTGAGTCCAGTAATGCTGAAATAGTGTTTCTGTTCAAATGAAGTGAAATCAAGCCCAAATCTGCTCAAAAGCTTGTCTCTCTAATAGAGAAAGCTGTTTCATTCAGTATTCAGTGCAAATCTTGCCATACTGAAACATGCTTATGCCATATGAAATACAATGTTTTCTGCAATGCTGTAAGACAGTTTTTAATGTGTTAGAAGTTATATGCACAAAAACTTATGTTAGGACTTCAATGATCAAGATTGTCAGTTTACAGCTTTCTGAGTCCAGTAATGCGGAAATAGTGCTTCTGTTCAAATGAAGTGAAATCAAGCCCAAATCTGCTCAAAAGCTTGTCTCTCTATTAGAGAAAGCTGTTTCATTCAGTATTCAGTGCAAATCTTGCCAAACTGATAGATGCTTATGCCTTATGAAGTACAATGTTTTCTGCAATGCTGTAAGACAGTTTTTAATGTGTTAGAAGTTATATGCACAAAAACTCATGTTAGGACTTCAATGATCAAGATTGTCAGTTTACAGCTTTCTGAGTCCAGTAATGCTGAAATAGTGTTTCTGTTCAAATGAAGTGAAATCAAGCCCAAATCTGCTCAAAAGCTTGTCTCTCTAATAGAGAAAGCTGTTTCATTCAGTATTCAGTGCAAATCTTGCCAAACTGATAGATGCTTATGCCTTATGAAGTACAATGTTTTCTGCAATGCTGTAAGACAGTTTTTAATGTGTTAGAAGTTATATACACAAAAACTAATGTTAGGACTTCAATGATCAAGATTGTCAGTTTACAGCTTTCTGAGTCCAGTAATGTTGAAATAGTGTTTCTGTTCAAATGAAGTGAAATCAAGCCCAAATCTGCTCAAAAGCTTGTCTCTCTATTAGAGAAAGCTGTTTCATTCAGTATTCAGTGCAAATCTTGCCAAACTGATAGATGCTTATGCCATATGAAATACAATGTTTTCTGCAATGCTGTAAGACAGTTTTTAATGTGTTAGAAGTTATATGCACAAAAACTCATGTTAGGACTTCAATGATCAAGATTGTCAGTTTACAGCTTTCTGAGTCCAGTAATGCTGAAATAGTGTTTCTGTTCAAATGAAGTGAAATCAAGCCCAAATCTGCTCAAAAGCTTGTCTCTCTAATAGAGAAAGCTGTTTCATTCAGTATTCAGTGCAAATCTTGCCAAACTGATAGATGCTTATGCCTTATGAAGTACAATGTTTTCTGCAATGCTGTAAGACAGTTTTTAATGTGTTAGAAGTTATATACACAAAAACTAATGTTAGGACTTCAATGATCAAGATTGTCAGTTTACAGCTTTCTGAGTCCAGTAATGTTGAAATAGTGTTTCTGTTCAAATGAAGTGAAATCAAGCCCAAATCTGCTCAAAAGCTTGTCTCTCTATTAGAGAAAGCTGTTTCATTCAGTATTCAGTGCAAATCTTGCCAAACTGATAGATGCTTATGCCTTATGAAATACAATGTTTTCTGCAATGCTGTAAGACAGTTTTTAATGTGTTAGAAGTTATATACACAAAAACTAATGTTAGGACTTCAATGATCAAGATTGTCAGTTTACAGCTTTCTGAGTCCAGTAATGTTGAAATAGTGTTTCTGTTCAAATGAAGTGAAATCAAGCCCAAATCTGCTCAAAAGCTTGTCTCTCTAATAGAGAAAGCTGTTTCATTCAGTATTCAGTGCAAATCTTGCCAAACTGATAGATGCTTATGCCATATGAAATACAATGTTTTCTGCAATGCTGTAAGACAGTTTTTAATGTGTTAGAAGTTATATGCACAAAAACTCATGTTAGGACTCCAATGATCAAGATTGTCAGTTTACAGCTTTCTGAGTCCTGTAATGTTGAAATAGTGTTTCTGTTCAAATGAAGTGAAATCAAGCCCAAATCTGCTCAAAAGCTTGTCTCTCTATTAGAGAAAGCTGTTTCATTCAGTATTCAGTGCAAATCTTGCCAAACTGATAGATGCTTATGCCATATGAAATACAATGTTTTCTGCAATGCTGTAAGACAGTTTTTAATGTGTTAGAAGTTATATACACAAAAACTAATGTTAGGACTTCAATGATCAAGATTGTCAGTTTACAGCTTTCTGAGTCCTGTAATGTTGAAATAGTGTTTCTGTTCAAATAAAGTGAAATCAAGCCCAAATCTGCTCAAAAGCTTGTCTCTCTAATAGAGAAAGCTGTTTCATTCAGTATTCAGTGCAAATCTTGCCAAACTGATAGATGCTTATGCCATATGAAATACAATGTTTTCTGCAATGCTGTAAGACAGTTTTTAATGTGTTAGAAGTTATATGCACAAAAACTTATGTTAGGACTTCAATGATCAAGATTGTCAGTTTACAGCTTTCTGAGTCCAGTAATGCTGAAATAGTGTTACTGTTCAAATGAAGTGAAATCAAGCCCAAATCTGCTCAAAAGCTTGTCTCTCTAATAGAGAAAGCTGTTTCATTCAGTATTCAGTGCAAATCTTGCCATACTGAAACATGCTTATGCCATATGAAATACAATGTTTTCTGCAATGCTGTAAGATAGTTTTTAATGTGTTAGAAGTTATATGCACAAAAACTTATGTTAGGACTTCAATGATCAAGATTGTCAGTTTACAGCTTTCTGAGTCCAATAATGTAGAAATAGTGTTTCTGTTCAAATGAAGTGAAATCTAGCCAAATCTGCTCAAAAGCTTGTCTCTCTATTAGAGAAAGCTGTTTCATTCAGTATTCAGTGCAAATCTTGCCAAACTGATAGATGCTTATGCCATATGAAATACAATGTTTTCTGCAATGCTGTAAGACAGTTTTTAATGTGTTAGAAGTTATATGCACAAAAACTTATGTTAGGACTTCAATGATCAAGATTGTCAGTTTACAGCTTTCTGAGTCCAGTAATGCTGAAATAGTGTTTCTGTTCAAATGAAGTGAAATCAAGCCCAAATCTGCTCAAAAGCTTGTCTCTCTATTAGAGAAAGCTGTTTCATTCAGTATTCAGTGCAAATCTTGCCATACTGAAACATGCTTATGCCATATGAAATACAATGTTTTCTGCAATGCTGTAAGACAGTTTTTAATGTGTTAGAAGTTATATGCACAAAAACTTATGTTAGGACTTCAATGATCAAGATTGTCAGTTTACAGCTTTCTGAGTCCAGTAATGCTGAAATAGTGCTTCTGTTCAAATGAAGTGAAATCTAGCCAAATCTGCTCAAAAGCTTGTCTCTCTATTAGAGAAAGCTGTTTCATTCAGTATTCAGTGCAAATCTTGCCAATCTGATAGATGCTTATGCCTTATGAAGTACAATGTTTTCTGCAATGCTGTAAGACAGTTTTTAATGTGTTAGAAGTTATATGCACAAAAACTCATGTTAGGACTTCAATGATCAAGATTGTCAGTTTACAGCTTTCTGAGTCCTGTAATGTTGAAATAGTGTTTCTGTTCAAATGAAGTGAAATCAAGCCCAAATCTGCTCAAAAGCTTGTCTCTCTAATAGAGAAAGCTGTTTCATTCAGTATTCATTGCAAATCTTGCCAAACTGATAGATGCTTATGCCATATGAAATACAATGTTTTCTGCAATGCTGTAAGACAGTTTTTAATGTGTTAGAAGTTATATACACAAAAACTAATGTTAGGACTTCAATGATCAAGATTGTCAGTTTACAGCTTTCTGAGTCCAGTAATGTTGAAATAGTGTTTCTGTTCAAATGAAGTGAAATCTAGCCCAAATCTGCTCAAAAGCTTGTCTCTCTATTAGAGAAAGCTGTTTCATTCAGTATTCAGTGCAAATCTTGCCAAACTGATAGATGCTTATGCCTTATGAAATACAATGTTTTCTGCAATGCTGTAAGACAGTTTTTAATGTGTTAGAAGTTATATACACAAAAACTAATGTTAGGACTTCAATGATCAAGATTGTCAGTTTACAGCTTTCTGAGTCCAGTAATGTTGAAATAGTGTTTCTGTTCAAATGAAGTGAAATCAAGCCCAAATCTGCTCAAAAGCTTGTCTCTCTAATAGAGAAAGCTGTTTCATTCAGTATTCAGTGCAAATCTTGCCAAACTGATAGATGCTTATGCCATATGAAATACAATGTTTTCTGCAATGCTGTAAGACAGTTTTTAATGTGTTAGAAGTTATATGCACAAAAACTCATGTTAGGACTCCAATGATCAAGATTGTCAGTTTACAGCTTTCTGAGTCCTGTAATGTTGAAATAGTGTTTCTGTTCAAATGAAGTGAAATCAAGCCCAAATCTGCTCAAAAGCTTGTCTCTCTATTAGAGAAAGCTGTTTCATTCAGTATTCAGTGCAAATCTTGCCAAACTGATAGATGCTTATGCCATATGAAATACAATGTTTTCTGCAATGCTGTAAGATAGTTTTTAATGTGTTAGAAGTTATATGCACAAAAACTTATGTTAGGACTTCAATGATCAAGATTGTCAGTTTACAGCTTTCTGAGTCCAGTAATGTTGAAATAGTGTTTCTGTTCAAATGAAGTGAAATCTAGCCAAATCTGCTCAAAAGCTTGTCTCTCTATTAGAGAAAGCTGTTTCATTCAGTATTCAGTGCAAATCTTGCCAAACTGATAGATGCTTATGCCATATGAAATACAATGTTTTCTGCAATGCTGTAAGACAGTTTTTAATGTGTTAGAAGTTATATGCACAAAAACTTATGTTAGGACTTCAATGATCAAGATTGTCAGTTTACAGCTTTCTGAGTCCAGTAATGCTGAAATAGTGTTTCTGTTCAAATGAAGTGAAATCAAGCCCAAATCTGCTCAAAAGCTTGTCTCTCTATTAGAGAAAGCTGTTTCATTCAGTATTCAGTGCAAATCTTGCCAAACTGATAGATGCTTATGCCATATGAAATACAATGTTTTCTGCAATGCTGTAAGACAGTTTTTAATGTGTTAGAAGTTATATGCACAAAAACTCATGTTAGGACTTCAATGATCAAGATTGTCAGTTTACAGCTTTCTGAGTCCAGTAATGCTGAAATAGTGTTTCTGTTCAAATGAAGTGAAATCAAGCCCAAATCTGCTCAAAAGCTTGTCTCTCTAATAGAGAAAGCTGTTTCATTCAGTATTCAGTGCAAATCTTGCCAAACTGATAGATGCTTATGCCTTATGAAGTACAATGTTTTCTGCAATGCTGTAAGACAGTTTTTAATGTGTTAGAAGTTATATACACAAAAACTAATGTTAGGACTTCAATGATCAAGATTGTCAGTTTACAGCTTTCTGAGTCCAGTAATGTTGAAATAGTGTTTCTGTTCAAATGAAGTGAAATCAAGCCCAAATCTGCTCAAAAGCTTGTCTCTCTATTAGAGAAAGCTGTTTCATTCAGTATTCAGTGCAAATCTTGCCAAACTGATAGATGCTTATGCCTTATGAAATACAATGTTTTCTGCAATGCTGTAAGACAGTTTTTAATGTGTTAGAAGTTATATACACAAAAACTAATGTTAGGACTTCAATGATCAAGATTGTCAGTTTACAGCTTTCTGAGTCCAGTAATGTTGAAATAGTGTTTCTGTTCAAATGAAGTGAAATCAAGCCCAAATATGCTCAAAAGCTTGTCTCTCTAATAGAGAAAGCTGTTTCATTCAGTATTCAGTGCAAATCTTGCCAAACTGATAGATGCTTATGCCATATGAAATACAATGTTTTCTGCAATGCTGTAAGACAGTTTTTAATGTGTTAGAAGTTATATGCACAAAAACTCATGTTAGGACTCCAATGATCAAGATTGTCAGTTTACAGCTTTCTGAGTCCTGTAATGTTGAAATAGTGTTTCTGTTCAAATGAAGTGAAATCAAGCCCAAATCTGCTCAAAAGCTTGTCTCTCTATTAGAGAAAGCTGTTTCATTCAGTATTCAGTGCAAATCTTGCCAAACTGATAGATGCTTATGCCATATGAAATACAATGTTTTCTGCAATGCTGTAAGACAGTTTTTAATGTGTTAGAAGTTATATACACAAAAACTAATGTTAGGACTTCAATGATCAAGATTGTCAGTTTACAGCTTTCTGAGTCCTGTAATGTTGAAATAGTGTTTCTGTTCAAATAAAGTGAAATCAAGCCCAAATCTGCTCAAAAGCTTGTCTCTCTAATAGAGAAAGCTGTTTCATTCAGTATTCAGTGCAAATCTTGCCAAACTGATAGATGCTTATGCCATATGAAATACAATGTTTTCTGCAATGCTGTAAGACAGTTTTTAATGTGTTAGAAGTTATATGCACAAAAACTTATGTTAGGACTTCAATGATCAAGATTGTCAGTTTACAGCTTTCTGAGTCCAGTAATGCTGAAATAGTGTTACTGTTCAAATGAAGTGAAATCAAGCCCAAATCTGCTCAAAAGCTTGTCTCTCTAATAGAGAAAGCTGTTTCATTCAGTATTCAGTGCAAATCTTGCCATACTGAAACATGCTTATGCCATATGAAATACAATGTTTTCTGCAATGCTGTAAGATAGTTTTTAATGTGTTAGAAGTTATATGCACAAAAACTTATGTTAGGACTTCAATGATCAAGATTGTCAGTTTACCGCTTTCTGAGTCCAGTAATGTTGAAATAGTGTTTCTGTTCAAATGAAGTGAAATCTAGCCAAATCTGCTCAAAAGCTTGTCTCTCTATTAGAGAAAGCTGTTTCATTCAGTATTCAGTGCAAATCTTGCCAAACTGATAGATGCTTATGCCATATGAAATACAATGTTTTCTGCAATGCTGTAAGACAGTTTTTAATGTGTTAGAAGTTATATGCACAAAAACTTATGTTAGGACTTCAATGATCAAGATTGTCAGTTTACAGCTTTCTGAGTCCAGTAATGCTGAAATAGTGTTTCTGTTCAAATGAAGTGAAATCAAGCCCAAATCTGCTCAAAAGCTTGTCTCTCTATTAGAGAAAGCTGTTTCATTCAGTATTCAGTGCAAATCTTGCCATACTGAAACATGCTTATGCCATATGAAATACAATGCTTTCTGCAATGCTGTAAGACAGTTTTTAATGTGTTAGAAGTTATATGCACAAAAACTTATGTTAGGACTTCAATGATCAAGATTGTCAGTTTACCGCTTTCTGAGTCCAGTAATGTTGAAATAGTGTTTCTGTTCAAATGAAGTGAAATCTAGCCAAATCTGCTCAAAAGCTTGTCTCTCTATTAGAGAAAGCTGTTTCATTCAGTATTCAGTGCAAATCTTGCCAAACTGATAGATGCTTATGCCATATGAAATACAATGTTTTCTGCAATGCTGTAAGACAGTTTTTAATGTGTTAGAAGTTATATGCACAAAAACTTATGTTAGGACTTCAATGATCAAGATTGTCAGTTTACAGCTTTCTGAGTCCAGTAATGCTGAAATAGTGTTTCTGTTCAAATGAAGTGAAATCAAGCCCAAATCTGCTCAAAAGCTTGTCTCTCTATTAGAGAAAGCTGTTTCATTCAGTATTCAGTGCAAATCTTGCCATACTGAAACATGCTTATGCCATATGAAATACAATGCTTTCTGCAATGCTGTAAGACAGTTTTTAATGTGTTAGAAGTTATATGCACAAAAACTTATGTTAGGACTTCAATGATCAAGATTGTCAGTTTACAGCTTTCTGAGTCCAGTAATGTTGAAATAGTGTTTCTGTTCAAATGAAGTGAAATCTAGCCCAAATCTGCTCAAAAGCTTGTCTCTCTATTAGAGAAAGCTGTTTCATTCAGTATTCAGTGCAAATCTTGCCAAACTGATAGATGCTTATGCCTTATGAAATACAATGTTTTCTGCAATGCTGTAAGACAGTTTTTAATGTGTTAGAAGTTATATACACAAAAACTCATGTTAGGACTTCAATGATCAAGATTGTCAGTTTACAGCTTTCTGAGTCCAGTAATGTTGAAATAGTGTTTCTGTTCAAATGAAGTGAAATCAAGCCCAAATCTGCTCAAAAGCTTGTCTCTCTAATAGAGAAAGCTGTTTCATTCAGTATTCAGTGCAAATCATGCCAAACTGATAGATGCTTATGCCATATGAAATACAATGTTTTCTGCAATGCTGTAAGATAGTTTTTAATGTGTTAGAAGTTATATGCACAAAAACTCATGTTAGGACTCCAATGATCAAGATTGTCAGTTTACAGCTTTCTGAGTCCTGTAATGTTGAAATAGTGTTTCTGTTCAAATGAAGTGAAATCAAGCCCAAATCTGCTCAAAAGCTTGTCTCTCTATTAGAGAAAGCTGTTTCATTCAGTATTCAGTGCAAATCTTGCCAAACTGATAGATGCTTATGCCATATGAAATACAATGTTTTCTGCAATGCTGTAAGATAGTTTTTAATGTGTTAGAAGTTATATGCACAAAAACTTATGTTAGGACTTCAATGATTAAGATTGTCAGTTTACAGCTTTCTGAGTCCAGTAATGTTGAAATAGTGTTTCTGTTCAAATGAAGTGAAATCTAGCCAAATCTGCTCAAAAGCTTGTCTCTCTATTAGAGAAAGCTGTTTCATTCAGTATTCAGTGCAAATCTTGCCAAACTGATAGATGCTTATGCCATATGAAATACAATGTTTTCTGCAATGCTGTAAGACAGTTTTTAATGTGTTAGAAGTTATATGCACAAAAACTTATGTTAGGACTTCAATGATCAAGATTGTCAGTTTACAGCTTTCTGAGTCCAGTAATGCTGAAATAGTGTTTCTGTTCAAATGAAGTGAAATCAAGCCCAAATCTGCTCAAAAGCTTGTCTCTCTATTAGAGAAAGCTGTTTCATTCAGTATTCAGTGCAAATCTTGCCATACTGAAACATGCTTATGCCATATGAAATACAATGTTTTCTGCAATGCTGTAAGACAGTTTTTAATGTGTTAGAAGTTATATGCACAAAAACTTATGTTAGGACTTCAATGATCAAGATTGTCAGTTTACAGCTTTCTGAGTCCAGTAATGCTGAAATAGTGCTTCTGTTCAAATGAAGTGAAATCTAGCCAAATCTGCTCAAAAGCTTGTCTCTCTATTAGAGAAAGCTGTTTCATTCAGTATTCAGTGCAAATCTTGCCAATCTGATAGATGCTTATGCCTTATGAAGTACAATGTTTTCTGCAATGCTGTAAGACAGTTTTTAATGTGTTAGAAGTTATATGCACAAAAACTCATGTTAGGACTTCAATGATCAAGATTGTCAGTTTACAGCTTTCTGAGTCCTGTAATGTTGAAATAGTGTTTCTGTTCAAATGAAGTGAAATCAAGCCCAAATCTGCTCAAAAGCTTGTCTCTCTAATAGAGAAAGCTGTTTCATTCAGTATTCATTGCAAATCTTGCCAAACTGATAGATGCTTATGCCATATGAAATACAATGTTTTCTGCAATGCTGTAAGACAGTTTTTAATGTGTTAGAAGTTATATACACAAAAACTAATGTTAGGACTTCAATGATCAAGATTGTCAGTTTACAGCTTTCTGAGTCCAGTAATGTTGAAATAGTGTTTCTGTTCAAATGAAGTGAAATCTAGCCCAAATCTGCCCAAAAGCTTGTCTCTCTATTAGAGAAAGCTGTTTCATTCAGTATTCAGTGCAAATCTTGCCAAACTGATAGATGCTTATGCCATATGAAATACAATGTTTTCTGCAATGCTGTAAGACAGTTTTTAATGTGTTAGAAGTTATATACACAAAAACTAATGTTAGGACTTCAATGATCAAGATTGTCAGTTTACAGCTTTCTGAGTCCAGTAATGTTGAAATAGTGTTTCTGTTCAAATGAAGTGAAATCAAGCCCAAATCTGCTCAAAAGCTTGTCTCTCTAATAGAGAAAGCTGTTTCATTCAGTATTCAGTGCAAATCTTGCCAAACTGATAGATGCTTATGCCATATGAAATACAATGTTTTCTGCAATGCTGTAAGACAGTTTTTAATGTGTTAGAAGTTATATGCACAAAAACTCATGTTAGGACTCCAATGATCAAGATTGTCAGTTTACAGCTTTCTGAGTCCTGTAATGTTGAAATAGTGTTTCTGTTCAAATGAAGTGAAATCAAGCCCAAATCTGCTCAAAAGCTTGTCTCTCTATTAGAGAAAGCTGTTTCATTCAGTATTCAGTGCAAATCTTGCCAAACTGATAGATGCTTATGCCATATGAAATACAATGTTTTCTGCAATGCTGTAAGATAGTTTTTAATGTGTTAGAAGTTATATGCACAAAAACTTATGTTAGGACTTCAATGATCAAGATTGTCAGTTTACAGCTTTCTGAGTCCAGTAATGTTGAAATAGTGTTTCTGTTCAAATGAAGTGAAATCTAGCCAAATCTGCTCAAAAGCTTGTCTCTCTATTAGAGAAAGCTGTTTCATTCAGTATTCAGTGCAAATCTTGCCAAACTGATAGATGCTTATGCCATATGAAATACAATGTTTTCTGCAATGCTGTAAGACAGTTTTTAATGTGTTAGAAGTTATATGCACAAAAACTTATGTTAGGACTTCAATGATCAAGATTGTCAGTTTACAGCTTTCTGAGTCCAGTAATGCTGAAATAGTGTTTCTGTTCAAATGAAGTGAAATCAAGCCCAAATCTGCTCAAAAGCTTGTCTCTCTATTAGAGAAAGCTGTTTCATTCAGTATTCAGTGCAAATCTTGCCATACTGAAACATGCTTATGCCATATGAAATACAATGTTTTCTGCAATGCTGTAAGACAGTTTTTAATGTGTTAGAAGTTATATGCACAAAAACTTATGTTAGGACTTCAATGATCAAGATTGTCAGTTTACAGCTTTCTGAGTCCAGTAATGCTGAAATAGTGCTTCTGTTCAAATGAAGTGAAATCTAGACAAATCTGCTCAAAAGCTTGTCTCTCTATTAGAGAAAGCTGTTTCATTCAGTATTCAGTGCAAATCTTGCCAATCTGATAGATGCTTATGCCTTATGAAGTACAATGTTTTCTGCAATGCTGTAAGACAGTTTTTAATGTGTTAGAAGTTATATGCACAAAAACTCATGTTAGGACTTCAATGATCAAGATTGTCAGTTTACAGCTTTCTGAGTCCTGTAATGTTGAAATAGTGTTTCTGTTCAAATGAAGTGAAATCAAGCCCAAATCTGCTCAAAAGCTTGTCTCTCTAATAGAGAAAGCTGTTTCATTCAGTATTCATTGCAAATCTTGCCAAACTGATAGATGCTTATGCCATATGAAATACAATGTTTTCTGCAATGCTGTAAGACAGTTTTTAATGTGTTAGAAGTTATATACACAAAAACTAATGTTAGGACTTCAATGATCAAGATTGTCAGTTTACAGCTTTCTGAGTCCAGTAATGTTGAAATAGTGTTTCTGTTCAAATGAAGTGAAATCTAGCCCAAATCTGCTCAAAAGCTTGTCTCTATATTAGAGAAAGCTGTTTCATTCAGTATTCAGTGCAAATCTTGCCAAACTGATAGATGCTTATGCCATATGAAATACAATGTTTTCTGCAATGCTGTAAGACAGTTTTTAATGTGTTAGAAGTTATATACACAAAAACTAATGTTAGGACTTCAATGATCAAGATTGTCAGTTTACAGCTTTCTGAGTCCAGTAATGTTGAAATAGTGTTTCTGTTCAAATGAAGTGAAATCAAGCCCAAATCTGCTCAAAAGCTTGTCTCTCTATTAGAGAAAGCTGTTTCATTCAGTATTCAGTGCAAATCTTGCCAAACTGATAGATGCTTATGCCATATGAAATACAATGTTTTCTGCAATGCTGTAAGACAGTTTTTAATGTGTTAGAAGTTATATGCACAAAAACTCATGTTAGGACTTCAATGATCAAGATTGTCAGTTTACAGCTTTCTGAGTCCAGTAATGCTGAAATAGTGTTTCTGTTCAAATGAAGTGAAATCAAGCCCAAATCTGCTCAAAAGCTTGTCTCTCTAATAGAGAAAGCTGTTTCATTCAGTATTCAGTGCAAATCTTGCCAAACTGATAGATGCTTATGCCTTATGAAGTACAATGTTTTCTGCAATGCTGTAAGACAGTTTTTAATGTGTTAGAAGTTATATACACAAAAACTAATGTTAGGACTTCAATGATCAAGATTGTCAGTTTACAGCTTTCTGAGTCCAGTAATGTTGAAATAGTGTTTCTGTTCAAATGAAGTGAAATCTAGCCCAAATCTGCTCAAAAGCTTGTCTCTCTAATAGAGAAAGCTGTTTCATTCAGTATTCAGTGCAAATATTGCCAAACTGATAGATGCTTATGCCATATGAAATACAATGTTTTCTGCAATGCTGTAAGACAGTTTTTAATGTGTTAGAAGTTATATGCACAAAAACTTATGTTAGGACTTCAATGATCAAGATTGTCAGTTTACAGCTTTCTGAGTCCAGTAATGCTGAAATAGTGTTACTGTTCAAATGAAGTGAAATCAAGCCCAAATCTGCTCAAAAGCTTGTCTCTCTAATAGAGAAAGCTGTTTCATTCAGTATTCAGTGCAAATCTTGCCATACTGAAACATGCTTATGCCATATGAAATACAATGTTTTCTGCAATGCTGTAAGACAGTTTTTAATGTGTTAGAAGTTATATACACAAAAACTAATGTTAGGACTTCAATGATCAAGATTGTCAGTTTACAGCTTTCTGAGTCCAGTAATGTTGAAATAGTGTTTCTGTTCAAATGAAGTGAAATCAAGCCCAAATCTGCTCAAAAGCTTGTCTCTCTATTAGAGAAAGCTGTTTCATTCAGTATTCAGTGCAAATCTTGCCAAACTGATAGATGCTTATGCCTTATGAAATACAATGTTTTCTGCAATGCTGTAAGACAGTTTTTAATGTGTTAGAAGTTATATACACAAAAACTCATGTTAGGACTTCAATGATCAAGATTGTCAGTTTACAGCTTTCTGAGTCCTGTAATGTTGAAATAGTGTTTCTGTTCAAATGAAGTGAAATCAAGCCCAAATCTGCTCAAAAGCTTGTCTCTCTATTAGAGAAAGCTGTTTCATTCAGTATTCAGTGCAAATCTTGCCAAACTGATAGATGATTATGCCATATGAAATACAATGTTTTCTGCAATGCTGTAAGATAGTTTTTAATGTGTTAGAAGTTATATGCACAAAAACTTATGTTAGGACTTCAATGATCAAGATTGTCAGTTTACAGCTTTCTGAGTCCAGTAATGTTGAAATAGTGTTTCTGTTCAAATGAAGTGAAATCTAGCCAAATCTGCTCAAAAGCTTGTCTCTCTATTAGAGAAAGCTGTTTCATTCAGTATTCAGTGCAAATCTTGCCAAACTGATAGATGCTTATGCCATATGAAATACAATGTTTTCTGCAATGCTGTAAGACAGTTTTTAATGTGTTAGAAGTTATATGCACAAAAACTTATGTTAGGACTTCAATGATCAAGATTGTCAGTTTACAGCTTTCTGAGTCCAGTAATGCTGAAATAGTGTTTCTGTTCAAATGAAGTGAAATCAAGCCCAAATCTGCTCAAAAGCTTGTCTCTCTATTAGAGAAAGCTGTTTCATTCAGTATTCAGTGCAAATCTTGCCATACTGAAACATGCTTATGCCATATGAAATACAATGTTTTCTGCAATGCTGTATTACAGTTTTTAATGTGTTAGAAGTTATATGCACAAAAACTTATGTTAGGACTTCAATGATCAAGATTGTCAGTTTACAGCTTTCTGAGTCCAGTAATGCTGAAATAGTGCTTCTGTTCAAATGAAGTGAAATCTAGCCAAATCTGCTCAAAAGCTTGTCTCTCTATTAGAGAAAGCTGTTTCATTCAGTATTCAGTGCAAATCTTGCCAATCTGATAGATGCTTATGCCTTATGAAGTACAATGTTTTCTGCAATGCTGTAAGACAGTTTTTAATGTGTTAGAAGTTATATGCACAAAAACTCATGTTAGGACTTCAATGATCAAGATTGTCAGTTTACAGCTTTCTGAGTCCTGTAATGTTGAAATAGTGTTTCTGTTCAAATGAAGTGAAATCAAGCCCAAATCTGCTCAAAAGCTTGTCTCTCTAATAGAGAAAGCTGTTTCATTCAGTATTCATTGCAAATCTTGCCAAACTGATAGATGCTTATGCCATATGAAATACAATGTTTTCTGCAATGCTGTAAGACAGTTTTTAATGTGTTAGAAGTTATATACACAAAAACTAATGTTAGGACTTCAATGATCAAGATTGTCAGTTTACAGCTTTCTGAGTCCAGTAATGTTGAAATAGTGTTTCTGTTCAAATGAAGTGAAATCTAGCCCAAATCTGCTCAAAAGCTTGTCTCTCTATTAGAGAAAGCTGTTTCATTCAGTATTCAGTGCAAATCTTGCCAAACTGATAGATGCTTATGCCATATGAAATACAATGTTTTCTGCAATGCTGTAAGACAGTTTTTAATGTGTTAGAAGTTATATACACAAAAACTAATGTTAGGACTTCAATGATCAAGATTGTCAGTTTACAGCTTTCTGAGTCCAGTAATGTTGAAATAGTGTTTCTGTTCAAATGAAGTGAAATCAAGCCCAAATCTGCTCAAAAGCTTGTCTCTCTATTAGAGAAAGCTGTTTCATTCAGTATTCAGTGCAAATCTTGCCAAACTGATAGATGCTTATGCCATATGAAATACAATGTTTTCTGCAATGCTGTAAGACAGTTTTTAATGTGTTAGAAGTTATATGCACAAAAACTCATGTTAGGACTTCAATGATCAAGATTGTCAGTTTACAGCTTTCTGAGTCCAGTAATGCTGAAATAGTGTTTCTGTTCAAATGAAATGAAATCAAGCCCAAATCTGCTCAAAAGCTTGTCTCTCTAATAGAGAAAGCTGTTTCATTCAGTATTCAGTGCAAATCTTGCCAAACTGATAGATGCTTATGCCTTATGAAGTACAATGTTTTCTGCAATGCTGTAAGACAGTTTTTAATGTGTTAGAAGTTATATACACAAAAACTAATGTTAGGACTTCAATGATCAAGATTGTCAGTTTACAGCTTTCTGAGTCCAGTAATGTTGAAATAGTGTTTCTGTTCAAATGAAGTGAAATCTAGCCCAAATCTGCTCAAAAGCTTGTCTCTCTAATAGAGAAAGCTGTTTCATTCAGTATTCAGTGCAAATATTGCCAAACTGATAGATGCTTATGCCATATGAAATACAATGTTTTCTGCAATGCTGTAAGACAGTTTTTAATGTGTTAGAAGTTATATGCACAAAAACTTATGTTAGGACTTCAATGATCAAGATTGTCAGTTTACAGCTTTCTGAGTCCAGTAATGCTGAAATAGTGTTACTGTTCAAATGAAGTGAAATCAAGCCCAAATCTGCTCAAAGGCTTGTCTCTCTAATAGAGAAAGCTGTTTCATTCAGTATTCAGTGCAAATCTTGCCATACTGAAACATGCTTATGCCATATGAAATACAATGTTTTCTGCAATGCTGTAAGACAGTTTTTAATGTGTTAGAAGTTATATACACAAAAACTAATGTTAGGACTTCAATGATCAAGATTGTCAGTTTACAGCTTTCTGAGTCCAGTAATGTTGAAATAGTGTTTCTGTTCAAATGAAGTGAAATCAAGCCCAAATCTGCTCAAAAGCTTGTCTCTCTATTAGAGAAAGCTGTTTCATTCAGTATTCAGTGCAAATCTTGCCAAACTGATAGATGCTTATGCCTTATGAAATACAATGTTTTCTGCAATGCTGTAAGACAGTTTTTAATGTGTTAGAAGTTATATACACAAAAACTAATGTTAGGACTTCAATGATCAAGATTGTCAGTTTACAGCTTTCTGAGTCCAGTAATGTTGAAATAGTGTTTCTGTTCAAATGAAGTGAAATCAAGCCCAAATCTGCTCAAAAGCTTGTCTCTCTAATAGAGAAAGCTGTTTCATTCAGTATTCAGTGCAAATCTTGCCAAACTGATAGATGCTTATGCAATATGAAATACAATGTTTTCTGCAATGCTGTAAGACAGTTTTTAATGTGTTAGAAGTTATATGCACAAAAACTCATGTTAGGACTTCAATGATCAAGATTGTCAGTTTACAGCTTTCTGAGTCCAGTAATGCTGAAATAGTGCTTCTGTTCAAATGAAGTGAAATCTAGCCAAATCTGCTCAAAAGCTTGTCTCTCTATTAGAGAAAGCTGTTTCATTCAGTATTCAGTGCAAATCTTGCCAATCTGATAGATGCTTATGCCTTATGAAGTACAATGTTTTCTGCAATGCTGTAAGACAGTTTTTAATGTGTTAGAAGTTATATGCACAAAAACTTATGTTAGGACTTCAATGATCAAGATTGTCAGTTTACAGCTTTCTGAGTCCTGTAATGTTGAAATAGTGTTTCTGTTCAAATAAAGTGAAATCAAGCCCAAATCTGCTCAAAAGCTTGTCTCTCTAATAGAGAAAGCTGTTTCATTCAGTATTCAGTGCAAATATTGCCAAACTGATAGATGCTTATGCCATATGAAATACAATGTTTTCTGCAATGCTGTAAGACAGTTTTTAATGTGTTAGAAGTTATATGCACAAAAACTTATGTTAGGACTTCAATGATCAAGATTGTCAGTTTACAGCTTTCTGAGTCCAGTAATGCTTAAATAGTGTTACTGTTCAAATGAAGTGAAATCAAGCCCAAATCTGCTCAAAAGCTTGTCTCTCTAATAGAGAAAGCTGTTTCATTCAGTATTCAGTGCAAATCTTGCCATACTGAAACATGCTTATGCCATATGAAATACAATGTTTTCTGCAATGCTGTAAGACAGTTTTTAATGTGTTAGAAGTTATATGCACAAAAACTTATGTTAGGACTTCAATGATCAAGATTGTCAGTTTACAGCTTTCTGAGTCCAGTAATGTTGAAATAGTGTTTCTGTTCAAATGAAGTGAAATCTAGCCAAATCTGCTCAAAAGCTTGTCTCTCTATTAGAGAAAGCTGTTTCATTCAGTATTCAGTGCAAATCTTGCCAAACTGATAGATGCTTATGCCATATGAAATACAATGTTTTCTGCAATGCTGTAAGACAGTTTTTAATGTGTTAGAAGTTATATGCACAAAAACTTATGTTAGGACTTCAATGATCAAGATTGTCAGTTTACAGCTTTCTGAGTCCAGTAATGCTGAAATAGTGTTTCTGTTCAAATGAAGTGAAATCAAGCCCAAATCTGCTCAAAAGCTTGTCTCTCTATTAGAGAAAGCTGTTTCATTCAGTATTCAGTGCAAATCTTGCCATACTGAAACATGCTTATGCCATATGAAATACAATGTTTTCTGCAATGCTGTAAGACAGTTTTTAATGTGTTAGAAGTTATATGCACAAAAACTTATGTTAGGACTTCAATGATCAAGATTGTCAGTTTACAGCTTTCTGAGTCCAGTAATGCTGAAATAGTGCTTCTGTTCAAATGAAGTGAAATCTAGCCAAATCTGCTCAAAAGCTTGTCTCTCTATTAGAGAAAGCTGTTTCATTCAGTATTCAGTGCAAATCTTGCCAATCTGATAGATGCTTATGCCTTATGAAGTACAATGTTTTCTGCAATGCTGTAAGACAGTTTTTAATGTGTTAGAAGTTATATGCACAAAAACTCATGTTAGGACTTCAATGATCAAGATTGTCAGTTTACAGCTTTCTGAGTCCTGTAATGTTGAAATAGTGTTTCTGTTCAAATGAAGTGAAATCAAGCCCAAATCTGCTCAAAAGCTTGTCTCTCTAATAGAGAAAGCTGTTTCATTCAGTATTCATTGCAAATCTTGCCAAACTGATAGATGCTTATGCCATATGAAATACAATGTTTTCTGCAATGCTGTAAGACAGTTTTTAATGTGTTAGAAGTTATATACACAAAAACTAATGTTAGGACTTCAATGATCAAGATTGTCAGTTTACAGCTTTCTGAGTCCAGTAATGTTGAAATAGTGTTTCTGTTCAAATGAAGTGAAATCTAGCCCAAATCTGCTCAAAAGCTTGTCTCTCTATTAGAGAAAGCTGTTTCATTCAGTATTCAGTGCAAATCTTGCCAAACTGATAGATGCTTATGCCATATGAAATACAATGTTTTCTGCAATGCTGTAAGACAGTTTTTAATGTGTTAGAAGTTATATACACAAAAACTAATGTTAGGACTTCAATGATCAAGATTGTCAGTTTACAGCTTTCTGAGTCCAGTAATGTTGAAATAGTGTTTCTGTTCAAATGAAGTGAAATCAAGCCCAAATCTGCTCAAAAGCTTGTCTCTCTAATAGAGAAAGCTGTTTCATTCAGTATTCAGTGCAAATCTTGCCAAACTGATAGATGCTTATGCCATATGAAATACAATGTTTTCTGCAATGCTGTAAGACAGTTTTTAATGTGTTAGAAGTTATATGCACAAAAACTTATGTTAGGACTTCAATGATCAAGATTGTCAGTTTACAGCTTTCTGAGTCCAGTAATGCTGAAATAGTGCTTCTGTTCAAATGAAGTGAAATCTAGCCAAATCTGCTCAAAAGCTTGTCTCTCTATTAGAGAAAGCTGTTTCATTCAGTATTCAGTGCAAATCTTGCCAATCTGATAGATGCTTATGCCTTATGAAGTACAATGTTTTCTGCAATGCTGTAAGACAGTTTTTAATGTGTTAGAAGTTATATGCACAAAAACTTATGTTAGGACTTCAATGATCAAGATTGTCAGTTTACAGCTTTCTGAGTCCAGTAATGCTGAAATAGTGTTACTGTTCAAATGAAGTGAAATCAAGCCCAAATCTGCTCAAAAGCTTGTCTCTCTAATAGAGAAAGCTGTTTCATTCAGTATTCAGTGCAAATCTTGCCATACTGAAACATGCTTATGCCATATGAAATACAATGTTTTCTGCAATGCTGTAAGACAGTTTTTAATGTGTTAGAAGTTATATGCACAAAAACTCATGTTAGGACTTCAATGATCAAGATTGTCAGTTTACAGCTTTCTGAGTCCAGTAATGCTGAAATAGTGTTTCTGTTCAAATGAAGTGAAATCAAGCCCAAATCTGCTCAAAAGCTTGTCTCTCTAATAGAGAAAGCTGTTTCATTCAGTATTCAGTTCAAATCTTGCCAAACTGATAGATGCTTATGCCTTATGAAGTACAATGTTTTCTGCAATGCTGTAAGACAGTTTTTAATGTGTTAGAAGTTATATACACAAAAACTAATGTTAGGACTTCAATGATCAAGATTGTCAGTTTACAGCTTTCTGAGTCCAGTAATGTTGAAATAGTGTTTCTGTTCAAATGAAGTGAAATCAAGCCCAAATCTGCTCAAAAGCTTGTCTCTCTATTAGAGAAAGCTGTTTCATTCAGTATTCAGTGCAAATCTTGCCAAACTGATAGATGCTTATGCCATATGAAATACAATGTTTTCTGCAATGCTGTAAGACAGTTTTTAATGTGTTAGAAGTTATATGCACAAAAACTCATGTTAGGACTTCAATGATCAAGATTGTCAGTTTACAGCTTTCTGAGTCCAGTAATGCTGAAATAGTGTTTCTGTTCAAATGAAGTGAAATCAAGCCCAAATCTGCTCAAAAGCTTGTCTCTCTAATAGAGAAAGCTGTTTCATTCAGTATTCAGTGCAAATCTTGCCAAACTGATAGATGCTTATGCCTTATGAAGTACAATGTTTTCTGCAATGCTGTAAGACAGTTTTTAATGTGTTAGAAGTTATATACACAAAAACTAATGTTAGGACTTCAATGATCAAGATTGTCAGTTTACAGCTTTCTGAGTCCAGTAATGTTGAAATAGTGTTTCTGTTCAAATGAAGTGAAATCAAGCCCAAATCTGCTCAAAAGCTTGTCTCTCTATTAGAGAAAGCTGTTTCATTCAGTATTCAGTGCAAATCTTGCCAAACTGATAGATGCTTATGCCTTATGAAATACAATGTTTTCTGCAATGCTGTAAGACAGTTTTTAATGTGTTAGAAGTTATATACACAAAAACTAATGTTAGGACTTCAATGATCAAGATTGTCAGTTTACAGCTTTCTGAGTCCAGTAATGTTGAAATAGTGTTTCTGTTCAAATGAAGTGAAATCAAGCCCAAATCTGCTCAAAAGCTTGTCTCTCTAATAGAGAAAGCTGTTTCATTCAGTATTCAGTGCAAATCTTGCCAAACTGATAGATGCTTATGCCATATGAAATACAATGTTTTCTGCAATGCTGTAAGACAGTTTTTAATGTGTTAGAAGTTATATGCACAAAAACTTATGTTAGGACTTCAATGATCAAGATTGTCAGTTTACAGCTTTCTGAGTCCAGTAATGTTGAAATAGTGTTTCTGTTCAAATGAAGTGAAATCTAGCCCAAATCTGCTCAAAAGCTTGTCTCTCTATTAGAGAAAGCTGTTTCATTCGGTATTCAGAGCAAATCTTGCCAAACTGATATATGCTTATGCCATATGAAATACAATGTTTTCTGCAATGCTGTAAGACAGTTTTTAATGTGTTAGAAGTTATATGCACAAAAACTTATGTTAGGACTTCAATGATCAAGATTGTCAGTTTACAGCTTTCTGAGTCCAGTAATGTTGAAATAGTGTTTCTGTTCAAATGAAGTGAAATCTAGCCAAATCTGCTCAAAAGCTTGTCTCTCTATTAGAGAAAGCTGTTTCATTCAGTATTCAGTGCAAATCTTGCCAAACTGATAGATGCTTATGCCATATGAAATACAATGTTTTCTGCAATGCTGTAAGACAGTTTTTAATGTGTTAGAAGTTATATGCACAAAAACTTATGTTAGGACTTCAATGATCAAGATTGTCAGTTTACAGCTTTCTGAGTCCAGTAATGCTGAAATAGTGTTTCTGTTCAAATGAAGTGATATCAAGCCCAAATCTGCTCAAAAGCTTGTCTCTCTATTAGAGAAAGCTGTTTCATTCAGTATTCAGTGCAAATCTTGCCATACTGAAACATGCTTATGCCATATGAAATACAATGTTTTCTGCAATGCTGTAAGACAGTTTTTAATGTGTTAGAAGTTATATGCACAAAAACTTATGTTAGGACTTCAATGATCAAGATTGTCAGTTTACAGCTTTCTGAGTCCAGTAATGCTGAAATAGTGCTTCTGTTCAAATGAAGTGAAATCTAGCCAAATCTGCTCAAAAGCTTGTCTCTCTATTAGAGAAAGCTGTTTCATTCAGTATTCAGTGCAAATCTTGCCAATCTGATAGATGCTTATGCCTTATGAAATACAATGTTTTCTGCAATGCTGTAAGACAGTTTTTAATGTGTTAGAAGTTATATACACAAAAACTAATGTTAGGACTTCAATGATCAAGATTGTCAGTTTACAGCTTTCTGAGTCCAGTAATGTTGAAATAGTGTTTCTGTTCAAATGAAGTGAAATCAAGCCCAAATCTGCTCAAAAGCTTGTCTCTCTATTAGAGAAAGCTGTTTCATTCAGTATTCAGTGCAAATCTTGCCAAACTGATAGATGCTTATGCCTTATGAAATACAATGTTTTCTGCAATGCTGTAAGACAGTTTTTAATGTGTTAGAAGTTATATACACAAAAACTAATGTTAGGACTTCAATGATCAAGATTGTCAGTTTACAGCTTTCTGAGTCCAGTAATGTTGAAATAGTGTTTCTGTTCAAATGAAGTGAAATCAAGCCCAAATCTGCTCAAAAGCTTGTCTCTCTAATAGAGAAAGCTGTTTCATTCAGTATTCAGTGCAAATCTTGCCAAACTGATAGATGCTTATGCCATATGAAATACAATGTTTTCTGCAATGCTGTAAGACAGTTTTTAATGTGTTAGAAGTTATATGCACAAAAACTTATGTTAGGACTTCAATGATCAAGATTGTCAGTTTACAGCTTTCTGAGTCCAGTAATGTTGAAATAGTGTTTCTGTTCAAATGAAGTGAAATCTAGCCCAAATCTGCTCAAAAGCTTGTCTCTCTATTAGAGAAAGCTGTTTCATTCAGTATTCAGTGCAAATCTTGCCAAACTGATATATGCTTATGCCATATGAAATACAATGTTTTCTGCAATGCTGTAAGACAGTTTTTAATGTGTTAGAAGTTATATGCACAAAAACTTATGTTAGGACTTCAATGATCAAGATTGTCAGTTTACAGCTTTCTGAGTCCAGTAATGTTGAAATAGTGTTTCTGTTCAAATGAAGTGAAATCTAGCCAAATCTGCTCAAAAGCTTGTCTCTCTATTAGAGAAAGCTGTTTCATTCAGTATTCAGTGCAAATCTTGCCAAACTGATAGATGCTTATGCCATATGAAATACAATGTTTTCTGCAATGCTGTAAGACAGTTTTTAATGTGTTAGAAGTTATATGCACAAAAACTTATGTTAGGACTTCAATGATCAAGATTGTCAGTTTACAGCTTTCTGAGTCCAGTAATGCTGAAATAGTGTTTCTGTTCAAATGAAGTGATATCAAGCCCAAATCTGCTCAAAAGCTTGTCTCTCTATTAGAGAAAGCTGTTTCATTCAGTATTCAGTGCAAATCTTGCCATACTGAAACATGCTTATGCCATATGAAATACAATGTTTTCTGCAATGCTGTAAGACAGTTTTTAATGTGTTAGAAGTTATATGCACAAAAACTTATGTTAGGACTTCAATGATCAAGATTGTCAGTTTACAGCTTTCTGAGTCCAGTAATGCTGAAATAGTGCTTCTGTTCAAATGAAGTGAAATCTAGCCCAAATTTGCTCAAAAGCTTGTCTCTCTATTAGAGAAAGCTGTTTCATTCAGTATTCAGTGCAAATCTTGCCAAACTGATATATGCTTATGCCATATGAAATACAATGTTTTCTGCAATGCTGTAAGACAGTTTTTAATGTGTTAGAAGTTATATGCACAAAAACTTATGTTAGGACTTCAATGATCAAGATTGTCAGTTTACAGCTTTCTGAGTCCAGTAATGTTGAAATAGTGTTTCTGTTCAAATGAAGTGAAATCTAGCCAAATCTGTTCAAAAGCTTGACTCTCTATTAGAGAAAGCTGTTTCATTCAGTATTCAGTGCAAATCTTGCCAAACTGATAGATGCTTATGCCTTATGAAGTACAATGTTTTCTGCAATGCTGTAAGACAGTTTTTAATGTGTTAGAAGTTATATACACAAAAACTAATGTTAGGACTTCAATGATCAAGATTGTCAGTTTACAGCTTTCTGAGTCCAGTAATGTTGAAATAGTGTTTCTGTTCAAATGAAGTGAAATCAAGCCCAAATCTGCTCAAAAGCTTGTCTCTCTATTAGAGAAAGCTGTTTCATTCAGTATTCAGTGCAAATCTTGCCAAACTGATAGATGCTTATGCCTTATGAAATACAATGTTTTCTGCAATGCTGTAAGACAGTTTTTAATGTGTTAGAAGTTATATACACAAAAACTAATGTTAGGACTTCAATGATCAAGATTGTCAGTTTACAGCTTTCTGAGTCCAGTAATGTTGAAATAGTGTTTCTGTTCAAATGAAGTGAAATCAAGCCCAAATCTGCTCAAAAGCTTGTCTCTCTAATAGAGAAAGCTGTTTCATTCAGTATTCAGTGCAAATCTTGCCAAACTGATAGATGCTTATGCCATATGAAATACAATGTTTTCTGCAATGCTGTAAGACAGTTTTTAATGTGTTAGAAGTTATATGCACAAAAACTTATGTTAGGACTTCAATGATCAAGATTGTCAGTTTACAGCTTTCTGAGTCCAGTAATGTTGAAATAGTGTTTCTGTTCAAATGAAGTGAAATCTAGCCCAAATCTGCTCAAAAGCTTGTCTCTCTATTAGAGAAAGCTGTTTCATTCAGTATTCAGTGCAAATCTTGCCAAACTGATATATGCTTATGCCATATGAAATACAATGTTTTCTGCAATGCTGTAAGACAGTTTTTAATGTGTTAGAAGTTATATGCACAAAAACTTATGTTAGGACTTCAATGATCAAGATTGTCAGTTTACAGCTTTCTGAGTCCAGTAATGTTGAAATAGTGTTTCTGTTCAAATGAAGTGAAATCTAGCCAAATCTGCTCAAAAGCTTGTCTCTCTATTAGAGAAAGCTGTTTCATTCAGTATTCAGTGCAAATCTTGCCAAACTGATAGATGCTTATGCCATATGAAATACAATGTTTTCTGCAATGCTGTAAGACAGTTTTTAATGTGTTAGAAGTTATATGCACAAAAACTTATGTTAGGACTTCAATGATCAAGATTGTCAGTTTACAGCTTTCTGAGTCCAGTAATGTTGAAATAGTGTTTCTGTTCAAATGAAGTGAAATCTAGCCAAATCTGCTCAAAAGCTTGTCTCTCTATTAGAGAAAGCTGTTTCATTCAGTATTCAGTGCAAATCTTGCCAAACTGATAGATGCTTATGCCATATGAAATACAATGTTTTCTGCAATGCTGTAAGACAGTTTTTAATGTGTTAGAAGTTATATGCACAAAAACTTATGTTAGGACTTCAATGATCAAGATTGTCAGTTTACAGCTTTCTGAGTCCAGTAATGCTGAAATAGTGTTTCTGTTCAAATGAAGTGATATCAAGCCCAAATCTGCTCAAAAGCTTGTCTCTCTATTAGAGAAAGCTGTTTCATTCAGTATTCAGTGCAAATCTTGCCATACTGAAACATGCTTATGCCATATGAAATACAATGTTTTCTGCAATGCTGTAAGACAGTTTTTAATGTGTTAGAAGTTATATGCACAAAAACTTATGTTAGGACTTCAATGATCAAGATTGTCAGTTTACAGCTTTCTGAGTCCAGTAATGCTGAAATAGTGCTTCTGTTCAAATGAAGTGAAATCTAGCCAAATCTGCTCAAAAGCTTGTCTCTCTATTAGAGAAAGCTGTTTCATTCAGTATTCAGTGCAAATCTTGCCAATCTGATAGATGCTTATGCCTTATGAAATACAATGTTTTCTGCAATGCTGTAAGACAGTTTTTAATGTGTTAGAAGTTATATACACAAAAACTAATGTTAGGACTTCAATGATCAAGATTGTCAGTTTACAGCTTTCTGAGTCCAGTAATGTTGAAATAGTGTTTCTGTTCAAATGAAGTGAAATCAAGCCCAAATCTGCTCAAAAGCTTGTCTCTCTATTAGAGAAAGCTGTTTCATTCAGTATTCAGTGCAAATCTTGCCAAACTGATAGATGCTTATGCCTTATGAAATACAATGTTTTCTGCAATGCTGTAAGACAGTTTTTAATGTGTTAGAAGTTATATACACAAAAACTAATGTTAGGACTTCAATGATCAAGATTGTCAGTTTACAGCTTTCTGAGTCCAGTAATGTTGAAATAGTGTTTCTGTTCAAATGAAGTGAAATCAAGCCCAAATCTGCTCAAAAGCTTGTCTCTCTAATAGAGAAAGCTGTTTCATTCAGTATTCAGTGCAAATCTTGCCAAACTGATAGATGCTTATGCCATATGAAATACAATGTTTTCTGCAATGCTGTAAGACAGTTTTTAATGTGTTAGAAGTTATATGCACAAAAACTTATGTTAGGACTTCAATGATCAAGATTGTCAGTTTACAGCTTTCTGAGTCCAGTAATGTTGAAATAGTGTTTCTGTTCAAATGAAGTGAAATCTAGCCCAAATCTGCTCAAAAGCTTGTCTCTCTATTAGAGAAAGCTGTTTCATTCAGTATTCAGTGCAAATCTTGCCAAACTGATATATGCTTATGCCATATGAAATACAATGTTTTCTGCAATGCTGTAAGACAGTTTTTAATGTGTTAGAAGTTATATGCACAAAAACTTATGTTAGGACTTCAATGATCAAGATTGTCAGTTTACAGCTTTCTGAGTCCAATAATGCTGAAATAGTGCTTCTGTTCAAATGAAGTGAAATCTAGCCAAATCTGCTCAAAAGCTTGTCTCTCTATTAGAGAAAGCTGTTTCATTCAGTATTCAGTGCAAATCTTGCCAATCTGATAGATGCTTATGCCTTATGAAATACAATGTTTTCTGCAATGCTGTAAGACAGTTTTTAATGTGTTAGAAGTTATATACACAAAAACTAATGTTAGGACTTCAATGATCAAGATTGTCAGTATACAGCTTTCTGAGTCCAGTAATGTTGAAATAGTGTTTCTGTTCAAATGAAGTGAAATCTAGCCCAAATCTGCTCAAAAGCTTGTCTCTCTATTAGAGAAAGCTGTTTCATTCAGTATTCAGTGCAAATCTTGCCAAACTGATAGATGCTTATGCCATATGAAATACAATGTTTTCTGCAATGCTGTAAGACAGTTTTTAATGTGTTAGAAGTTATATGCACAAAAACTTATGTTAGGACTTCAATGATCAAGATTGTCAGTTTACAGCTTTCTGAGTCCAGTAATGTTGAAATAGTGTTTCTGTTCAAATGAAGTGAAATCAAGCCCAAATCTGCTCAAAAGCTTGTCTCTCTAATAGAGAAAGCTGTTTCATTCA
Source organism: Carassius gibelio (assembly GCF_023724105.1). NCBI lineage: Eukaryota > Metazoa > Chordata > Actinopteri > Cypriniformes > Cyprinidae > Carassius > Carassius gibelio. Next base: position 10,271,872 of record NC_068397.1, on the reverse strand, counting down.
GTATTCAGTGCAAATCTTGCCAACTGATAGATGCTTATGCCTTATGAAGTACAATGTTTTCTGCAATGCTGTAAGAAATCTTGCAAATCTTGCCATACTGAAACATGCTTATGCCATATGAAATACAATGTTTTCTGCAATGCTGTAAGACAGTTTTTAATGTGTTAGAAGTTATATGCAAGTTATATCTTGCCAATCTGATAGATGCTTATGCCTTATGAAGTACAATGTTTTCTGCAATGCTGTAAGACAGTTTTTAATGTGTTAGAAGTTATATACACAAAAACTAATGTTAGGACTTCAATGATCAAGATTGTCAGTTTACAGCTTTCTGAGTCCAGTAATGTTGAAATAGTGTTTCTGTTCAAATGAAGTGAAATCTAGCCCAAATCTGCTCAAAAGCTTGTCTCTCTATTAGAGAAAGCTGTTTCATTCAGTATTCAGTGCAAATCTTGCCAAACTGATGGATGCTTATGCCTTATGAAGTACAATGTTTTCTGCAATGCTGTAAGACAGTTTTTAATGTGTTAGAAGTTATATGCACAAAAACTTATGTTAGGACTTCAATGATCAAGATTGTCAGTTTACACCTTTCTGAGTCCAGTAATGCTGAAATAGTGTTTCTGTTCAAATGAAGTGAAATCAAGCCCCAATCTGCTCAAATGCTTGTCTCTCTAATAGAGAAAGCTGTTTCATTCAGTATTCAGTGCAAATCTTGCCATACTGAAACATGCTTATGCCATATGAAATACAATGTTTTCTGCAATGCTGTAAGACAGTTTTTAATGTGTTAGAAGTTATATGCACAAAAACTTATGTTAGGACTTCAATGATCAAGATTGTCAGTTTACAGCTTTCTGAGTCCAGTAATGCTGAAATAGTGTTTCTGTTCAAATGAAGTGAAATCAAGCCCAAATCTGCTCAAAAGCTTGTCTCTCTAATAGAGAAAGCTGTTTCATTCAGTATTCAGTGCAAATCTTGCCAAACTGATAGATGCTTATGCCTTATGAAGTACAATGTTTTCTGCAATGCTGTAAGACAGTTTTTAATGTGTTAGAAGTTATATACACAAAAACTAATGTTAGGACTTCAATGATCAAGATTGTCAGTTTACAGCTTTCTGAGTCCAGTAATGTTGAAATAGTGTTTCTGTTCAAATGAAGTGAAATCAAGCCCAAATCTGCTCAAAAGCTTGTCTCTCTATTAGAGAAAGCTGTTTCATTCAGTATTCAGTGCAAATCTTGCCAAACTGATAGATGCTTATGCCTTATGAAATACAATGTTTTCTGCAATGCTGTAAGACAGTTTTTAATGTGTTAGAAGTTATATACACAAAAACTAATGTTAGGACTTCAATGATCAAGATTGTCAGTTTACAGCTTTCTGAGTCCAGTAATGTTGAAATAGTGTTTCTGTTCAAATGAAGTGAAATCAAGCCCAAATCTGCTCAAAAGCTTGTCTCTCTAATAGAGAAAGCTGTTTCATTCAGTATTCAGTGCAAATCTTGCCAAACTGATAGATGCTTATGCCATATGAAATACAATGTTTTCTGCAATGCTGTAAGACAGTTTTTAATGTGTTAGAAGTTATATGCACAAAAACTTATGTTAGGACTTCAATGATCAAGATTGTCAGTTTACAGCTTTCTGAGTCCAGTAATGTTGAAATAGTGTTTCTGTTCAAATGAAGTGAAATCTAGCCCAAATCTGCTCAAAAGCTTGTCTCTCTATTAGAGAAAGCTGTTTCATTCAGTATTCAGTGCAAATCTTGCCAAACTGATATATGCTTATGCCATATGAAATACAATGTTTTCTGCAATGCTTTAAGACAGTTTTTAATGTGTTAGAAGTTATATGCACAAAAACTTATGTTAGGACTTCAATGATCAAGATTGTCAGTTTACAGCTTTCTGAGTCCAGTAATGTTGAAATAGTGTTTCTGTTCAAATGAAGTGAAATCTAGCCAAATCTGCTCAAAAGCTTGTCTCTCTATTAGAGAAAGCTGTTTCATTCAGTATTCAGTGCAAATCTTGCCAAACTGATAGATGCTTATGCCATATGAAATACAATGTTTTCTGCAATGCTGTAAGACAGTTTTTAATGTGTTAGAAGTTATATGCACAAAAACTTATGTTAGGACTTCAATGATCAAGATTGTCAGTTTACAGCTTTCTGAGTCCAGTAATGCTGAAATAGTGTTTCTGTTCAAATGAAGTGATATCAAGCCCAAATCTGCTCAAAAGCTTGTCTCTCTATTAGAGAAAGCTGTTTCATTCAGTATTCAGTGCAAATCTTGTCATACTGAAACATGCTTATGCCATATGAAATACAATGTTTTCTGCAATGCTGTAAGACAGTTTTTAATGTGTTAGAAGTTATATGCACAAAAACTTATGTTAGGACTTCAATGATCAAGATTGTCAGTTTACAGCTTTCTGAGTCCAGTAATGCTGAAATAGTGCTTCTGTTCAAATGAAGTGAAATCTAGCCCAAATCTGCTCAAAAGCTTGTCTCTCTATTAGAGAAAGCTGTTTCATTCAGTATTCAGTGCAAATCTTGCCAAACTGATATATGCTTATGCCATATGAAATACAATGTTTTCTGCAATGCTGTAAGACAGTTTTTAATGTGTTAGAAGTTATATGCACAAAAACTTATGTTAGGACTTCAATGATCAAGATTGTCAGTTTACAGCTTTCTGAGTCCAGTAATGTTGAAATAGTGTTTCTGTTCAAATGAAGTGAAATCTAGCCAAATCTGTTCAAAAGCTTGACTCTCTATTAGAGAAAGCTGTTTCATTCAGTATTCAGTGCAAATCTTGCCAAACTGATAGATGCTTATGCCATATGAAATACAATGTTTTCTGCAATGCTGTAAGACAGTTTTTAATGTGTTAGAAGTTATATGCACAAAAACTTATGTTAGGACTTCAATGATCAAGATTGTCAGTTTACAGCTTTCTGAGTCCAGTAATGCTGAAATAGTGTTTCTGTTCAAATGAAGTGATATCAAGCCCAAATCTGCTCAAAAGCTTGTCTCTCTATTAGAGAAAGCTGTTTCATTCAGTATTCAGTGCAAATCTTGCCATACTGAAACATGCTTATGCCATATGAAATACAATGTTTTCTGCAATGCTGTAAGACAGTTTTTAATGTGTTAGAAGTTATATGCACAAAAACTTATGTTAGGACTTCAATGATCAAGATTGTCAGTTTACAGCTTTCTGAGTCCAGTAATGCTGAAATAGTGCTTCTGTTCAAATGAAGTGAAATCTAGCCAAATCTGCTCAAAAGCTTGTCTCTCTATTAGAGAAAGCTGTTTCATTCAGTATTCAGTGCAAATCTTGCCAATCTGATAGATGCTTATGCCTTATGAAATACAATGTTTTCTGCAATGCTGTAAGACAGTTTTTAATGTGTTAGAAGTTATATACACAAAAACTAATGTTAGGACTTCAATGATCAAGATTGTCAGTATACAGCTTTCTGAGTCCAGTAATGTTGAAATAGTGTTTCTGTTCAAATGAAGTGAAATCTAGCCCAAATCTGCTCAAAAGCTTGTCTCTCTATTAGAGAAAGCTGTTTCATTCAGTATTCAGTGCAAATCTTGCCAAACTGATAGATGCTTATGCCATATGAAATACAATGTTTTCTGCAATGCTGTAAGACAGTTTTTAATGTGTTAGAAGTTATATGCACAAAAACTTATGTTAGGACTTCAATGATCAAGATTGTCAGTTTACAGCTTTCTGAGTCCAGTAATGCTGAAATAGTGTTTCTGTTCAAATGAAGTGAAATCAAGCCCCAATCTGCTCAAATGCTTGTCTCTCTAATAGAGAAAGCTGTTTCATTAAGTATTCAGTGCAAATCTTGCCATACTGAAACATGCTTATGCCATATGAAATACAATGTTTTCTGCAATGCTGTAAGACAGTTTTTAATGTGTTAGAAGTTATATGCACAAAAACTTATGTTAGGACTTCAATGATCAAGATTGTCAGTTTACAGCTTTCTGAGTCCTGTAATGTTGAAATAGTGTTTCTGTTCAAATAAAGTGAAATCAAGCCCAAATCTGCTCAAAAGCTTGTCTCTCTAATAGAGAAAGCTGTTTCATTCAGTATTCAGTGCAAATCTTGCCAAACTGATAGATGCTTATGCCATATGAAATACAATGTTTTCTGCAATGCTGTAAGACAGTTTTTAATGTGTTAGAAGTTATATGCACAAAAACTTATGTTAGGACTTCAATGATCAAGATTGTCAGTTTACAGCTTTCTGAGTCCAGTAATGCTGAAATAGTGTTACTGTTCAAATGAAGTGAAATCAAGCCCAAATCTGCTCAAAAGCTTGTCTCTCTAATAGAGAAAGCTGTTTCATTCAGTATTCAGTGCAAATCTTGCCATACTGAAACATGCTTATGCCATATGAAATACAATGTTTTCTGCAATGCTGTAAGACAGTTTTTAATGTGTTAGAAGTTATATGCACAAAAACTTATGTTAGGACTTCAATGATCAAGATTGTCAGTTTACAGCTTTCTGAGTCCAGTAATGTTGAAATAGTGTTTCTGTTCAAATGAAGTGAAATCTAGCCAAATCTGCTCAAAAGCTTGTCTCTCTATTAGACAAAGCTGTTTCATTCAGTATTCAGTGCAAATCTTGCCAAACTGATAGATGCTTATGCCATATGAAATACAATGTTTTCTGCAATGCTGTAAGACAGTTTTTAATGTGTTAGAAGTTATATGCACAAAAACTTATGTTAGGACTTCAATGATCAAGATTGTCAGTTTACAGCTTTCTGAGTCCAGTAATGCTGAAATAGTGTTTCTGTTCAAATGAAGTGAAATCAAGCCCAAATCTGCTCAAAAGCTTGTCTCTCTATTAGAGAAAGCTGTTTCATTCAGTATTCAGTGCAAATCTTGCCATACTGAAACATGCTTATGCCATATGAAATACAATGTTTTCTGCAATGCTGTAAGACAGTTTTTAATGTGTTAGAAGTTATATGCACAAAAACTTATGTTAGGACTTCAATGATCAAGATTGTCAGTTTACAGCTTTCTGAGTCCAGTAATGCTGAAATAGTGCTTCTGTTCAAATGAAGTGAAATCTAGCCAAATCTGCTCAAAAGCTTGTCTCTCTATTAGAGAAAGCTGTTTCATTCAGTATTCAGTGCAAATCTTGCCAATCTGATAGATGCTTATGCCTTATGATGTACAATGTTTTCTGCAATGCTGTAAGACAGTTTTTAATGTGTTAGAAGTTATATGCACAAAAACTCATGTTAGGACTTCAATGATCAAGATTGTCAGTTTACAGCTTTCTGAGTCCTGTAATGTTGAAATAGTGTTTCTGTTCAAATGAAGTGAAATCTAGCCCAAATCTGCTCAAAAGCTTGTCTCTCTATTAGAGAAAGCTGTTTCATTCAGTATTCAGTGCAAATCTTGCCAAACTGATAGATGCTTATGCCATATGAAATACAATGTTTTCTGCAATGGTGTAAGACAGTTTTTAATGTGTTAGAAGTTATATGCACAAAAACTAACGTTAGGACTTCAATGATCAAGATTGTCAGTTTACAGCTTTCTGAGTCCAGTAATGTTGAAATAGTGTTTCTGTTCAAATGAAGTGAAATCAAGCCCAAATCTGCTCAAAAGCTTGTCTCTCTAATAGAGAAAGCTGTTTCATTCAGTATTCAGTGCAAATCTTGCCAAACTGATAGATGCTTATGCCATATGAAATACAATGTTTTCTGCAATGCTGTAAGACAGTTTTTAATGTGTTAGAAGTTATATGCACAAAAACTTATGTTAGGACTTCAATGATCAAGATTGTCAGTTTACAGCTTTCTGAGTCCTGTAATGTTGAAATAGTGTTTCTGTTCAAATAAAGTGAAATCAAGCCCAAATCTGCTCAAAAGCTTGTCTCTCTAATAGAGAAAGCTGTTTCATTCAGTATTCAGTGCAAATCTTGCCAAACTGATAGATGCTTATGCCATATGAAATACAATGTTTTCTGCAATGCTGTAAGACAGTTTTTAATGTGTTAGAAGTTATATGCACAAAAACTTATGTTAGGACTTCAATGATCAAGATTGTCAGTTTACAGCTTTCTGAGTCCAGTAATGCTGAAATAGTGTTACTGTTCAAATGAAGTGAAATCAAGCCCAAATCTGCTCAAAAGCTTGTCTCTCTAATAGAGAAAGCTGTTTCATTCAGTATTCAGTGCAAATCTTGCCATACTGAAACATGCTTATGCCATATGAAATACAATGTTTTCTGCAATGCTGTGACAGTTTTTAATGTGTTAGAAGTTATATGCACAAAAACTCATGTTAGGACTTCAATGATCAAGATTGTCAGTTTACAGCTTTCTGAGTCCAGTAATGCTGAAATAGTGTTTCTGTTCAAATGAAGTGAAATCAAGCCCAAATCTGCTCAAAAGCTTGTCTCTCTAATAGAGAAAGCTGTTTCATTCAGTATTCAGTTCAAATCTTGCCAAACTGATAGATGCTTATGCCTTATGAAGTACAATGTTTTCTGCAATGCTGTAAAACAGTTTTTAATGTGTTAGAAGTTATATACACAAAAACTAATGTTAGGACTTCAATGATCAAGATTGTCAGTTTACAGCTTTCTGAGTCCAGTAATGTTGAAATAGTGTTTCTGTTCAAATGAAGTGAAATCAAGCCCAAATCTGCTCAAAAGCTTGTCTCTCTATTAGAGAAAGCTGTTTCATTCAGTATTCAGTGCAAATCTTGCCAAACTGATAGATGCTTATGCCATATGAAATACAATGTTTTCTGCAATGCTGTAAGACAGTTTTTAATGTGTTAGAAGTTATATGCACAAAAACTCATGTTAGGACTTCAATGATCAAGATTGTCAGTTTACAGCTTTCTGAGTCCAGTAATGCTGAAATAGTGTTTCTGTTCAAATGAAGTGAAATCAAGCCCAAATCTGCTCAAAAGCTTGTCTCTCTAATAGAGAAAGCTGTTTCATTCAGTATTCAGTGCAAATCTTGCCAAACTGATAGATGCTTATGCCTTATGAAGTACAATGTTTTCTGCAATGCTGTAAGACAGTTTTTAATGTGTTAGAAGTTATATACACAAAAACTAATGTTAGGACTTCAATGATCAAGATTGTCAGTTTACAGCTTTCTGAGTCCAGTAATGTTGAAATAGTGTTTCTGTTCAAATGAAGTGAAATCAAGCCCAAATCTGCTCAAAAGCTTGTCTCTCTATTAGAGAAAGCTGTTTCATTCAGTATTCAGTGCAAATCTTGCCAAACTGATAGATGCTTATGCCTTATGAAATACAATGTTTTCTGCAATGCTGTAAGACAGTTTTTAATGTGTTAGAAGTTATATACACAAAAACTAATGTTAGGACTTCAATGATCAAGATTGTCAGTTTACAGCTTTCTGAGTCCAGTAATGTTGAAATAGTGTTTCTGTTCAAATGAAGTGAAATCAAGCCCAAATCTGCTCAAAAGCTTGTCTCTCTAATAGAGAAAGCTGTTTCATTCAGTATTCAGTGCAAATCTTGCCAAACTGATAGATGCTTATGCCATATGAAATACAGTGTTTTCTGCAATGCTGTAAGACAGTTTTTAATGTGTTAGAAGTTATATGCACAAAAACTTATGTTAGGACTTCAATGATCAAGATTGTCAGTTTACAGCTTTCTGAGTCCAGTAATGCTGAAATAGTGCTTCTGTTCAAATGAAGTGAAATCTAGCCAAATCTGCTCAAAAGCTTGTCTCTCTATTAGAGAAAGCTGTTTCATTCAGTATTCAGTGCAAATCTTGCCAAACTGATATATGCTTATGCCATATGAAATACAATGTTTTCTGCAATGCTGTAAGACAGTTTTTAATGTGTTAGAAGTTATATGCACAAAAACTTATGTTAGGACTTCAATGATCAAGATTGTCAGTTTACAGCTTTCTGAGTCCAGTAATGTTGAAATAGTGTTTCTGTTCAAATGAAGTGAAATCTAGCCAAATCTGCTCAAAAGCTTGTCTCTCTATTAGAGAAAGCTGTTTCATTCAGTATTCAGTGCAAATCTTGCCAAACTGATAGATGCTTATGCCATATGAAATACAATGTTTTCTGCAATGCTGTAAGACAGTTTTTAATGTGTTAGAAGTTATATGCACAAAAACTTATGTTAGGACTTCAATGATCAAGATTGTCAGTTTACAGCTTTCTGAGTCCAGTAATGCTGAAATAGTGTTTCTGTTCAAATGAAGTGATATCAAGCCCAAATCTGCTCAAAAGCTTGTCTCTCTATTAGAGAAAGCTGTTTCATTCAGTATTCAGTGCAAATCTTGCCATACTGAAACATGCTTATGCCATATGAAATACAATGTTTTCTGCAATGCTGTAAGACAGTTTTTAATGTGTTAGAAGTTATATGCACAAAAACTTATGTTAGGACTTCAATGATCAAGATTGTCAGTTTACAGCTTTCTGAGTCCAGTAATGCTGAAATAGTGTTTCTGTTCAAATGAAGTGAAATCAAGCCCCAATCTGCTCAAATGCTTGTCTCTCTAATAGAGAAAGCTGTTTCATTCAGTATTCAGTGCAAATCTTGCCATACTGAAACATGCTTATGCCATATGAAATACAATGTTTTCTGCAATGCTGTAAGACAGTTTTTAATGTGTTAGAAGTTATATGCACAAAAACTTATGTTAGGACTTCAATGATCAAGATTGTCAGTTTACAGCTTTCTGAGTCCTGTAATGTTGAAATAGTGTTTCTGTTCAAATAAAGTGAAATCAAGCCCAAATCTGCTCAAAAGCTTGTCTCTCTAATAGAGAAAGCTGTTTCATTCAGTATTCAGTGCAAATCTTGCCAAACTGATAGATGCTTATGCCATATGAAATACAATGTTTTCTGCAATGCTGTAAGACAGTTTTTAATGTGTTAGAAGTTATATGCACAAAAACTTATGTTAGGACTTCAATGATCAAGATTGTCAGTTTACAGCTTTCTGAGTCCAGTAATGCTGAAATAGTGTTACTGTTCAAATGAAGTGAAATCAAGCCCAAATCTGCTCAAAAGCTTGTCTCTCTATTAGAGAAAGCTGTTTCATTCAGTATTCAGTGCAAATCTTGCCATACTGAAACATGCTTATGCCATATGAAATACAATGTTTTCTGCAATGCTGTAAGACAGTTTTTAATGTGTTAGAAGTTATATGCACAAAAACTCATGTTAGAACTTCAATGATCAAGATTGTCAGTTTACAGCTTTCTGAGTCCAGTAATGCTGAAATAGTGTTTCTGTTCAAATGAAGTGAAATCAAGCCCAAATCTGCTCAAAAGCTTGTCTCTCTAATAGAGAAAGCTGTTTCATTCAGTATTCAGTGCAAATCTTGCCAAACTGATAGATGCTTATGCCTTATGAAGTACAATGTTTTCTGCAATGCTGTAAGACAGTTTTTAATGTGTTAGAAGTTATATACACAAAAACTAATGTTAGGACTTCAATGATCAAGATTGTCAGTTTACAGCTTTCTGAGTCCAGTAATGTTGAAATAGTGTTTCTGTTCAAATGAAGTGAAATCAAGCCCAAATCTGCTCAAAAGCTTGTCTCTCTATTAGAGAAAGCTGTTTCATTCAGTATTCAGTGCAAATCTTGCCAAACTGATAGATGCTTATGCCTTATGAAATACAATGTTTTCTGCAATGCTGTAAGACAGTTTTTAATGTGTTAGAAGTTATATGCACAAAAACTTATGTTAGGACTTCAATGATCAAGATTGTCAGTTTACAGCTTTCTGAGTCCAGTAATGCTGAAATAGTGCTTCTGTTCAAATGAAGTGAAATCTAGCCAAATCTGCTCAAAAGCTTGTCTCTCTATTAGAGAAAGCTGTTTCATTCAGTATTCAGTGCAAATCTTGCCAAACTGATATATGCTTATGCCATATGAAATACAATGTTTTCTGCAATGCTGTAAGACAGTTTTTAATGTGTTAGAAGTTATATGCACAAAAACTTATGTTAGGACTTCAATGATCAAGATTGTCAGTTTACAGCTTTCTGAGTCCAGTAATGTTGAAATAGTGTTTCTGTTCAAATGAAGTGAAATCTAGCCAAATCTGCTCAAAAGCTTGTCTCTCTATTAGAGAAAGCTGTTTCATTCAGTATTCAGTGCAAATCTTGCCAAACTGATAGATGCTTATGCCATATGAAATACAATGTTTTCTGCAATGCTGTAAGACAGTTTTTAATGTGTTAGAAGTTATATGCACAAAAACTTATGTTAGGACTTCAATGATCAAGATTGTCAGTTTACAGCTTTCTGAGTCCAGTAATGCTGAAATAGTGTTTCTGTTCAAATGAAGTGATATCAAGCCCAAATCTGCTCAAAAGCTTGTCTCTCTATTAGAGAAAGCTGTTTCATTCAGTATTCAGTGCAAATCTTGCCAATCTGATAGATGCTTATGCCTTATGAAATATAATGTTTTCTGCAATGCTGTAAGACAGTTTTTAATGTGTTAGAAGTTATATACACAAAAACTAATGTTAGGACTTCAATGATCAAGATTGTCAGTATACAGCTTTCTGAGTCCAGTAATGTTGAAATAGTGTTTCTGTTCAAATGAAGTGAAATCTAGCCCAAATCTGCTCAAAAGCTTGTCTCTCTATTAGAGAAAGCTGTTTCATTCAGTATTCAGTGCAAATCTTGCCAAACTGATAGATGCTTATGCCATATGAAATACAATGTTTTCTGCAATGCTGTAAGACAGTTTTTAATGTGTTAGAAGTTATATGCACAAAAACTTATGTTAGGACTTCAATGATCAAGATTGTCAGTTTACAGCTTTCTGAGTCCAGTAATGCTGAAATAGTGTTTCTGTTCAAATGAAGTGAAATCAAGCCCCAATCTGCTCAAATGCTTGTCTCTCTAATAGAGAAAGCTGTTTCATTCAGTATTCAGTGCAAATCTTGCCATACTGAAACATGCTTATGCCATATGAAATACAATGTTTTCTGCAATGCTGTAAGACAGTTTTTAATGTGTTAGAAGTTATATGCACAAAAACTTATGTTAGGACTTCAATGATCAAGATTGTCAGTTTACAGCTTTCTGAGTCCTGTAATGTTGAAATAGTGTTTCTGTTCAAATAAAGTGAAATCAAGCCCAAATCTGCTCAAAAGCTTGTCTCTCTAATAGAGAAAGCTGTTTCATTCAGTATTCAGTGCAAATCTTGCCAAACTGATAGATGCTTATGCCATATGAAATACAATGTTTTCTGCAATGCTGTAAGACAGTTTTTAATGTGTTAGAAGTTATATGCACAAAAACTTATGTTAGGACTTCAATGATCAAGATTGTCAGTTTACAGCTTTCTGAGTCCAGTAATGCTGAAATAGTGTTACTGTTCAAATGAAGTGAAATCAAGCCCAAATCTGCTCAAAAGCTTGTCTCTCTAATAGAGAAAGCTGTTTCATTCAGTATTCAGTGCAAATCTTGCCATACTGAAACATGCTTATGCCATATGAAATACAATGTTTTCTGCAATGCTGTAAGACAGTTTTTAATGTGTTAGAAGTTATATGCACAAAAACTTATGTTAGGACTTCAATGATCAAGATTGTCAGTTTACAGCTTTCTGAGTCCAGTAATGCTGAAATAGTGCTTCTGTTCAAATGAAGTGAAATCTAGCCAAATCTGCTCAAAAGCTTGTCTCTCTATTAGAGAAAGCTGTTTCATTCAGTATTCAGTGCAAATCTTGCCAAACTGATAGATGCTTATGCCATATGAAATACAATGTTTTCTGCAATGCTGTAAGACAGTTTTTAATGTGGTAGAAGTTATATGCACAAAAACTTATGTTAGGACTTCAATGATCAAGATTGTCAGTTTACAGCTTTCTGAGTCCAGTAATGCTGAAATAGTGTTTCTGTTCAAATGAAGTGAAATCAAGCCCAAATCTGCTCAAAAGCTTGTCTCTCTATTAGAGAAAGCTGTTTCATTCAGTATTCAGTGCAAATCTTGCCATACTGAAACATGCTTATGCCATATGAAATACAATGTTTTCTGCAATGCTGTAAGACAGTTTTTAATGTGTTAGAAGTTATATGCACAAAAACTTATGTTAGGACTTCAATGATCAAGATTGTCAGTTTACAGCTTTCTGAGTCCAGTAATGCTGAAATAGTGCTTCTGTTCAAATGAAGTGAAATCTAGCCAAATCTGCTCAAAAGCTTGTCTCTCTATTAGAGAAAGCTGTTTCATTCAGTATTCAGTGCAAATCTTGCCAATCTGATAGATGCTTATGCCTTATGAAGTACAATGTTTTCTGCAATGCTGTAAGACAGTTTTTAATGTGTTAGAAGTTATATGCACAAAAACTCATGTTAGGACTTCAATGATCAAGATTGTCAGTTTACAGCTTTCTGAGTCCTGTAATGTTGAAATAGTGTTTCTGTTCAAATGAAGTGAAATCAAGCCCAAATCTGCTCAAAAGCTTGTCTCTCTAATAGAGAAAGCTGTTTCATTCAGTATTCATTGCAAATCTTGCCAAACTGATAGATGCTTATGCCATATGAAATACAATGTTTTCTGCAATGCTGTAAGACAGTTTTTAATGTGTTAGAAGTTATATACACAAAAACTAATGTTAGGACTTCAATGATCAAGATTGTCAGTTTACAGCTTTCTGAGTCCAGTAATGCTGAAATAGTGCTTCTGTTCAAATGAAGTGAAATCTAGCCAAATCTGCTCAAAAGCTTGTCTCTCTATTAGAGAAAGCTGTTTCATTCAGTATTCAGTGCAAATCTTGCCAATCTGATAGATGCTTATGCCTTATGAAATACAATGTTTTCTGCAATGCTGTAAGACAGTTTTTAATGTGTTAGAAGTTATATACACAAAAACTAATGTTAGGACTTCAATGATCAAGATTGTCATTATACAGCTTTCTGAGTCCAGTAATGTTGAAATAGTGTTTCTGTTCAAATGAAGTGAAATCTAGCCCAAATCTGCTCAAAAGCTTGTCTCTCTATTAGAGAAAGCTGTTTCATTCAGTATTCAGTGCAAATCTTGCCAAACTGATAGATGCTTATGCCATATGAAATACAATGTTTTCTGCAATGCTGTAAGACAGTTTTTAATGTGTTAGAAGTTATATGCACAAAAACTTATGTTAGGACTTCAATGATCAAGATTGTCAGTTTACAGCTTTCTGAGTCCAGTAATGCTGAAATAGTGTTTCTGTTCAAATGAAGTGAAATCAAGCCCCAATCTGCTCAAATGCTTGTCTCTCTAATAGAGAAAGCTGTTTCATTCAGTATTCAGTGCAAATCTTGCCATACTGAAACATGCTTATGCCATATGAAATGCAATGTTTTCTGCAATGCTGTAAGACAGTTTTTAATGTGTTAGAAGTTATATGCACAAAAACTTATGTTAGGACTTCAATGATCAAGATTGTCAGTTTACAGCTTTCTGAGTCCTGTAATGTTGAAATAGTGTTTCTGTTCAAATAAAGTGAAATCAAGCCCAAATCTGCTCAAAAGCTTGTCTCTCTAATAGAGAAAGCTGTTTCATTCAGTATTCAGTGCAAATCTTGCCAAACTGATAGATGCTTATGCCATATGAAATACAATGTTTTCTGCAATGCTGTAAGACAGTTTTTAATGTGTTAGAAGTTATATGCACAAAAACTTATGTTAGGACTTCAATGATCAAGATTGTCAGTTTACAGCTTTCTGAGTCCAGTAATGCTGAAATAGTGTTACTGTTCAAATGAAGTGAAATCAAGCCCAAATCTGCTCAAAAGCTTGTCTCTCTATTAGAGAAAGCTGTTTCATTCAGTATTCAGTGCAAATCTTGCCATACTGAAACATGCTTATGCCATATGAAATACAATGTTTTCTGCAATGCTGTAAGACAGTTTTTAATGTGTTAGAAGTTATATGCACAAAAACTCATGTTAGGACTTCAATGATCAAGATTGTCAGTTTACAGCTTTCTGAGTCCAGTAATGCTGAAATAGTGTTTCTGTTCAAATGAAGTGAAATCAAGCCCAAATCTGCTCAAAAGCTTGTCTCTCTAATAGAGAAAGCTGTTTCATTCAGTATTCAGTGCAAATCTTGCCAAACTGATAGATGCTTATGCCTTATGAAGTACAATGTTTTCTGCAATGCTGTAAGACAGTTTTTAATGTGTTAGAAGTTATATACACAAAAACTAATGTTAGGACTTCAATGATCAAGATTGTCAGTTTACAGCTTTCTGAGTCCAGTAATGTTGAAATAGTGTTTCTGTTCAAATGAAGTGAAATCTAGCCCAAATCTGCTCAAAAGCTTGTCTCTCTATTAGAGAAAGCTGTTTCATTCAGTATTCAGTGCAAATCTTGCCAAACTGATGGATGCTTATGCCTTATGAAGTACAATGTTTTCTGCAATGCTGTAAGACAGTTTTTAATGTGTTAGAAGTTATATGCACAAAAACTTATGTTAGGACTTCAATGATCAAGATTGTCAGTTTACACCTTTCTGAGTCCAGTAATGCTGAAATAGTGTTTCTGTTCAAATGAAGTGAAATCAAGCCCCAATCTGCTCAAATGCTTGTCTCTCTAATAGAGAAAGCTGTTTCATTCAGTATTCAGTGCAAATCTTGCCATACTGAAACATGCTTATGCCATATGAAATACAATGTTTTCTGCAATGCTGTAAGACAGTTTTTAATGTGTTAGAAGTTATATGCACAAAAACTTATGTTAGGACTTCAATGATCAAGATTGTCAGTTTACAGCTTTCTGAGTCCAGTAATGCTGAAATAGTGTTTCTGTTCAAATGAAGTGAAATCAAGCCCAAATCTGCTCAAAAGCTTGTCTCTCTAATAGAGAAAGCTGTTTCATTCAGTATTCAGTGCAAATCTTGCCAAACTGATAGATGCTTATGCCTTATGAAGTACAATGTTTTCTGCAATGCTGTAAGACAGTTTTTAATGTGTTAGAAGTTATATACACAAAAACTAATGTTAGGACTTCAATGATCAAGATTGTCAGTTTACAGCTTTCTGAGTCCAGTAATGTTGAAATAGTGTTTCTGTTCAAATGAAGTGAAATCAAGCCCAAATCTGCTCAAAAGCTTGTCTCTCTATTAGAGAAAGCTGTTTCATTCAGTATTCAGTGCAAATCTTGCCAAACTGATAGATGCTTATGCCTTATGAAATACAATGTTTTCTGCAATGCTGTAAGACAGTTTTTAATGTGTTAGAAGTTATATACACAAAAACTAATGTTAGGACTTCAATGATCAAGATTGTCAGTTTACAGCTTTCTGAGTCCAGTAATGTTGAAATAGTGTTTCTGTTCAAATGAAGTGAAATCAAGCCCAAATCTGCTCAAAAGCTTGTCTCTCTAATAGAGAAAGCTGTTTCATTCAGTATTCAGTGCAAATCTTGCCAAACTGATAGATGCTTATGCCATATGAAATACAATGTTTTCTGCAATGCTGTAAGACAGTTTTTAATGTGTTAGAAGTTATATGCACAAAAACTTATGTTAGGACTTCAATGATCAAGATTGTCAGTTTACAGCTTTCTGAGTCCAGTAATGTTGAAATAGTGTTTCTGTTCAAATGAAGTGAAATCTAGCCCAAATCTGCTCAAAAGCTTGTCTCTCTATTAGAGAAAGCTGTTTCATTCAGTATTCAGTGCAAATCTTGCCAAACTGATATATGCTTATGCCATATGAAATACAATGTTTTCTGCAATGCTGTAAGACAGTTTTTAATGTGTTAGAAGTTATATGCACAAAAACTTATGTTAGGACTTCAATGATCAAGATTGTCAGTTTACAGCTTTCTGAGTCCAGTAATGTTGAAATAGTGTTTCTGTTCAAATGAAGTGAAATCTAGCCAAATCTGCTCAAAAGCTTGTCTCTCTATTAGAGAAAGCTGTTTCATTCAGTATTCAGTGCAAATCTTGCCAAACTGATAGATGCTTATGCCATATGAAATACAATGTTTTCTGCAATGCTGTAAGACAGTTTTTAATGTGTTAGAAGTTATATGCACAAAAACTTATGTTAGGACTTCAATGATCAAGATTGTCAGTTTACAGCTTTCTGAGTCCAGTAATGCTGAAATAGTGTTTCTGTTCAAATGAAGTGATATCAAGCCCAAATCTGCTCAAAAGCTTGTCTCTCTATTAGAGAAAGCTGTTTCATTCAGTATTCAGTGCAAATCTTGCCATACTGAAACATGCTTATGCCATATGAAATACAATGTTTTCTGCAATGCTGTAAGACAGTTTTTAATGTGTTAGAAGTTATATGCACAAAAACTTATGTTAGGACTTCAATGATCAAGATTGTCAGTTTACAGCTTTCTGAGTCCAGTAATGCTGAAATAGTGCTTCTGTTCAAATGAAGTGAAATCTAGCCCAAATCTGCTCAAAAGCTTGTCTCTCTATTAGAGAAAGCTGTTTCATTCAGTATTCAGTGCAAATCTTGCCAAACTGATATATGCTTATGCCATATGAAATACAATGTTTTCTGCAATGCTGTAAGACAGTTTTTAATGTGTTAGAAGTTATATGCACAAAAACTTATGTTAGGACTTCAATGATCAAGATTGTCAGTTTACAGCTTTCTGAGTCCAGTAATGTTGAAATAGTGTTTCTGTTCAAATGAAGTGAAATCTAGCCAAATCTGTTCAAAAGCTTGACTCTCTATTAGAGAAAGCTGTTTCATTCAGTATTCAGTGCAAATCTTGCCAAACTGATAGATGCTTATGCCATATGAAATACAATGTTTTCTGCAATGCTGTAAGACAGTTTTTAATGTGTTAGAAGTTATATGCACAAAAACTTATGTTAGGACTTCAATGATCAAGATTGTCAGTTTACAGCTTTCTGAGTCCAGTAATGCTGAAATAGTGTTTCTGTTCAAATGAAGTGATATCAAGCCCAAATCTGCTCAAAAGCTTGTCTCTCTATTAGAGAAAGCTGTTTCATTCAGTATTCAGTGCAAATCTTGCCATACTGAAACATGCTTATGCCATATGAAATACAATGTTTTCTGCAATGCTGTAAGACAGTTTTTAATGTGTTAGAAGTTATATGCACAAAAACTTATGTTAGGACTTCAATGATCAAGATTGTCAGTTTACAGCTTTCTGAGTCCAGTAATGCTGAAATAGTGCTTCTGTTCAAATGAAGTGAAATCTAGCCAAATCTGCTCAAAAGCTTGTCTCTCTATTAGAGAAAGCTGTTTCATTCAGTATTCAGTGCAAATCTTGCCAATCTGATAGATGCTTATGCCTTATGAAATACAATGTTTTCTGCAATGCTGTAAGACAGTTTTTAATGTGTTAGAAGTTATATACACAAAAACTAATGTTAGGACTTCAATGATCAAGATTGTCAGTATACAGCTTTCTGAGTCCAGTAATGTTGAAATAGTGTTTCTGTTCAAATGAAGTGAAATCTAGCCCAAATCTGCTCAAAAGCTTGTCTCTCTATTAGAGAAAGCTGTTTCATTCAGTATTCAGTGCAAATCTTGCCAAACTGATAGATGCTTATGCCATATGAAATACAATGTTTTCTGCAATGCTGTAAGACAGTTTTTAATGTGTTAGAAGTTATATGCACAAAAACTTATGTTAGGACTTCAATGATCAAGATTGTCAGTTTACAGCTTTCTGAGTCCAGTAATGCTGAAATAGTGTTTCTGTTCAAATGAAGTGAAATCAAGCCCCAATCTGCTCAAATGCTTGTCTCTCTAATAGAGAAAGCTGTTTCATTCAGTATTCAGTGCAAATCTTGCCATACTGAAACATGCTTATGCCATATGAAATACAATGTTTTCTGCAATGCTGTAAGACAGTTTTTAATGTGTTAGAAGTTATATGCACAAAAACTTATGTTAGGACTTCAATGATCAAGATTGTCAGTTTACAGCTTTCTGAGTCCAGTAATGCTGAAATAGTGTTTCTGTTCAAATGAAGTGAAATCAAGCCCAAATCTGCTCAAAAGCTTGTCTCTCTAATAGAGAAAGCTGTTTCATTCAGTATTCAGTGCAAATCTTGCCAAACTGATAGATGCTTATGCCTTATGAAGTACAATGTTTTCTGCAATGCTGTAAGACAGTTTTTAATGTGTTAGAAGTTATATACACAAAAACTAATGTTAGGACTTCAATGATCAAGATTGTCAGTTTACAGCTTTCTGAGTCCAGTAATGTTGAAATAGTGTTTCTGTTCAAATGAAGTGAAATCAAGCCCAAATCTGCTCAAAAGCTTGTCTCTCTATTAGAGAAAGCTGTTTCATTCAGTATTCAGTGCAAATCTTGCCAAACTGATAGATGCTTATGCCTTATGAAATACAATGTTTTCTGCAATGCTGTAAGACAGTTTTTAATGTGTTAGAAGTTATATACACAAAAACTAATGTTAGGACTTCAATGATCAAGATTGTCAGTTTACAGCTTTCTGAGTCCAGTAATGTTGAAATAGTGTTTCTGTTCAAATGAAGTGAAATCAAGCCCAAATCTGCTCAAAAGCTTGTCTCTCTAATAGAGAAAGCTGTTTCATTCAGTATTCAGTGCAAATCTTGCCAAACTGATAGATGCTTATGCCATATGAAATACAATGTTTTCTGCAATGCTGTAAGACAGTTTTTAATGTGTTAGAAGTTATATGCACAAAAACTTATGTTAGGACTTCAATGATCAAGATTGTCAGTTTACAGCTTTCTGAGTCCAGTAATGTTGAAATAGTGTTTCTGTTCAAATGAAGTGAAATCTAGCCCAAATCTGCTCAAAAGCTTGTCTCTCTATTAGAGAAAGCTGTTTCATTCAGTATTCAGTGCAAATCTTGCCAAACTGATATATGCTTATGCCATATGAAATACAATGTTTTCTGCAATGCTGTAAGACAGTTTTTAATGTGTTAGAAGTTATATGCACAAAAACTTATGTTAGGACTTCAATGATCAAGATTGTCAGTTTACAGCTTTCTGAGTCCAGTAATGTTGAAATAGTGTTTCTGTTCAAATGAAGTGAAATCTAGCCAAATCTGCTCAAAAGCTTGTCTCTCTATTAGAGAAAGCTGTTTCATTCAGTATTCAGTGCAAATCTTGCCAAACTGATAGATGCTTATGCCATATGAAATACAATGTTTTCTGCAATGCTGTAAGACAGTTTTTAATGTGTTAGAAGTTATATGCACAAAAACTTATGTTAGGACTTCAATGATCAAGATTGTCAGTTTACAGCTTTCTGAGTCCAGTAATGCTGAAATAGTGTTTCTGTTCAAATGAAGTGATATCAAGCCCAAATCTGCTCAAAAGCTTGTCTCTCTATTAGAGAAAGCTGTTTCATTCAGTATTCAGTGCAAATCTTGCCATACTGAAACATGCTTATGCCATATGAAATACAATGTTTTCTGCAATGCTGTAAGACAGTTTTTAATGTGTTAGAAGTTATATGCACAAAAACTTATGTTAGGACTTCAATGATCAAGATTGTCAGTTTACAGCTTTCTGAGTCCAGTAATGCTGAAATAGTGCTTCTGTTCAAATGAAGTGAAATCTAGCCCAAATCTGCTCAAAAGCTTGTCTCTCTATTAGAGAAAGCTGTTTCATTCAGTATTCAGTGCAAATCTTGCCAAACTGATATATGCTTATGCCATATGAAATACAATGTTTTCTGCAATGCTGTAAGACAGTTTTTAATGTGTTAGAAGTTATATGCACAAAAACTTATGTTAGGACTTCAATGATCAAGATTGTCAGTTTACAGCTTTCTGAGTCCAGTAATGTTGAAATAGTGTTTCTGTTCAAATGAAGTGAAATCTAGCCAAATCTGTTCAAAAGCTTGACTCTCTATTAGAGAAAGCTGTTTCATTCAGTATTCAGTGCAAATCTTGCCAAACTGATAGATGCTTATGCCATATGAAATACAATGTTTTCTGCAATGCTGTAAGACAGTTTTTAATGTGTTAGAAGTTATATGCACAAAAACTTATGTTAGGACTTCAATGATCAAGATTGTCAGTTTACAGCTTTCTGAGTCCAGTAATGCTGAAATAGTGTTTCTGTTCAAATGAAGTGATATCAAGCCCAAATCTGCTCAAAAGCTTGTCTCTCTATTAGAGAAAGCTGTTTCATTCAGTATTCAGTGCAAATCTTGCCATACTGAAACATGCTTATGCCATATGAAATACAATGTTTTCTGCAATGCTGTAAGACAGTTTTTAATGTGTTAGAAGTTATATGCACAAAAACTTATGTTAGGACTTCAATGATCAAGATTGTCAGTTTACAGCTTTCTGAGTCCAGTAATGCTGAAATAGTGCTTCTGTTCAAATGAAGTGAAATCTAGCCAAATCTGCTCAAAAGCTTGTCTCTCTATTAGAGAAAGCTGTTTCATTCAGTATTCAGTGCAAATCTTGCCAATCTGATAGATGCTTATGCCTTATGAAATACAATGTTTTCTGCAATGCTGTAAGACAGTTTTTAATGTGTTAGAAGTTATATACACAAAAACTAATGTTAGGACTTCAATGATCAAGATTGTCAGTATACAGCTTTCTGAGTCCAGTAATGTTGAAATAGTGTTTCTGTTCAAATGAAGTGAAATCTAGCCCAAATCTGCTCAAAAGCTTGTCTCTCTATTAGAGAAAGCTGTTTCATTCAGTATTCAGTGCAAATCTTGCCAAACTGATAGATGCTTATGCCATATGAAATACAATGTTTTCTGCAATGCTGTAAGACAGTTTTTAATGTGTTAGAAGTTATATGCACAAAAACTTATGTTAGGACTTCAATGATCAAGATTGTCAGTTTACAGCTTTCTGAGTCCAGTAATGCTGAAATAGTGTTTCTGTTCAAATGAAGTGAAATCAAGCCCCAATCTGCTCAAATGCTTGTCTCTCTAATAGAGAAAGCTGTTTCATTCAGTATTCAGTGCAAATCTTGCCATACTGAAACATGCTTATGCCATATGAAATACAATGTTTTCTGCAATGCTGTAAGACAGTTTTTAATGTGTTAGAAGTTATATGCACAAAAACTTATGTTAGGACTTCAATGATCAAGATTGTCAGTTTACAGCTTTCTGAGTCCTGTAATGTTGAAATAGTGTTTCTGTTCAAATAAAGTGAAATCAAGCCCAAATCTGCTCAAAAGCTTGTCTCTCTAATAGAGAAAGCTGTTTCATTCAGTATTCAGTGCAAATCTTGCCAAACTGATAGATGCTTATGCCATATGAAATACAATGTTTTCTGCAATGCTGTAAGACAGTTTTTAATGTGTTAGAAGTTATATGCACAAAAACTTATGTTAGGACTTCAATGATCAAGATTGTCAGTTTACAGCTTTCTGAGTCCAGTAATGCTGAAATAGTGTTTCTGTTCAAATGAAGTGAAATCAAGCCCAAATCTGCTCAAAAGCTTGTCTCTCTAATAGAGAAAGCTGTTTCATTCAGTATTCAGTGCAAATCTTGCCAAACTGATAGATGCTTATGCCTTATGAAGTACAATGTTTTCTGCAATGCTGTAAGACAGTTTTTAATGTGTTAGAAGTTATATACACAAAAACTAATGTTAGGACTTCAATGATCAAGATTGTCAGTTTACAGCTTTCTGAGTCCAGTAATGTTGAAATAGTGTTTCTGTTCAAATGAAGTGAAATCAAGCCCAAATCTGCTCAAAAGCTTGTCTCTCTATTAGAGAAAGCTGTTTCATTCAGTATTCAGTGCAAATCTTGCCAAACTGATAGATGCTTATGCCTTATGAAATACAATGTTTTCTGCAATGCTGTAAGACAGTTTTTAATGTGTTAGAAGTTATATACACAAAAACTAATGTTAGGACTTCAATGATCAAGATTGTCAGTTTACAGCTTTCTGAGTCCAGTAATGTTGAAATAGTGTTTCTGTTCAAATGAAGTGAAATCAAGCCCAAATCTGCTCAAAAGCTTGTCTCTCTAATAGAGAAAGCTGTTTCATTCAGTATTCAGTGCAAATCTTGCCAAACTGATAGATGCTTATGCCATATGAAATACAATGTTTTCTGCAATGCTGTAAGACAGTTTTTAATGTGTTAGAAGTTATATGCACAAAAACTTATGTTAGGACTTCAATGATCAAGATTGTCAGTTTACAGCTTTCTGAGTCCAGTAATGTTGAAATAGTGTTTCTGTTCAAATGAAGTGAAATCTAGCCCAAATCTGCTCAAAAGCTTGTCTCTCTATTAGAGAAAGCTGTTTCATTCAGTATTCAGTGCAAATCTTGCCAAACTGATATATGCTTATGCCATATGAAATACAATGTTTTCTGCAATGCTGTAAGACAGTTTTTAATGTGTTAGAAGTTATATGCACAAAAACTTATGTTAGGACTTCAATGATCAAGATTGTCAGTTTACAGCTTTCTGAGTCCAGTAATGTTGAAATAGTGTTTCTGTTCAAATGAAGTGAAATCTAGCCAAATCTGCTCAAAAGCTTGTCTCTCTATTAGAGAAAGCTGTTTCATTCAGTATTCAGTGCAAATCTTGCCAAACTGATAGATGCTTATGCCATATGAAATACAATGTTTTCTGCAATGCTGTAAGACAGTTTTTAATGTGTTAGAAGTTATATGCACAAAAACTTATGTTAGGACTTCAATGATCAAGATTGTCAGTTTACAGCTTTCTGAGTCCAGTAATGCTGAAATAGTGTTTCTGTTCAAATGAAGTGATATCAAGCCCAAATCTGCTCAAAAGCTTGTCTCTCTATTAGAGAAAGCTGTTTCATTCAGTATTCAGTGCAAATCTTGCCATACTGAAACATGCTTATGCCATATGAAATACAATGTTTTCTGCAATGCTGTAAGACAGTTTTTAATGTGTTAGAAGTTATATGCACAAAAACTTATGTTAGGACTTCAATGATCAAGATTGTCAGTTTACAGCTTTCTGAGTCCAGTAATGCTGAAATAGTGCTTCTGTTCAAATGAAGTGAAATCTAGCCCAAATCTGCTCAAAAGCTTGTCTCTCTATTAGAGAAAGCTGTTTCATTCAGTATTCAGTGCAAATCTTGCCAAACTGATATATGCTTATGCCATATGAAATACAATGTTTTCTGCAATGCTGTAAGACAGTTTTTAATGTGTTAGAAGTTATATGCACAAAAACTTATGTTAGGACTTCAATGATCAAGATTGTCAGTTTACAGCTTTCTGAGTCCAGTAATGTTGAAATAGTGTTTCTGTTCAAATGAAGTGAAATCTAGCCAAATCTGTTCAAAAGCTTGACTCTCTATTAGAGAAAGCTGTTTCATTCAGTATTCAGTGCAAATCTTGCCAAACTGATAGATGCTTATGCCATATGAAATACAATGTTTTCTGCAATGCTGTAAGACAGTTTTTAATGTGTTAGAAGTTATATGCACAAAAACTTATGTTAGGACTTCAATGATCAAGATTGTCAGTTTACAGCTTTCTGAGTCCAGTAATGCTGAAATAGTGTTACTGTTCAAATGAAGTGAAATCAAGCCCAAATCTGCTCAAAAGCTTGTCTCTCTATTAGAGAAAGCTGTTTCATTCAGTATTCAGTGCAAATCTTGCCATACTGAAACATGCTTATGCCATATGAAATACAATGTTTTCTGCAATGCTGTAAGACAGTTTTTAATGTGTTAGAAGTTATATGCACAAAAACTCATGTTAGGACTTCAATGATCAAGATTGTCAGTTTACAGCTTTCTGAGTCCAGTAATGCTGAAATAGTGTTTCTGTTCAAATGAAGTGAAATCAAGCCCAAATCTGCTCAAAAGCTTGTCTCTCTAATAGAGAAAGCTGTTTCATTCAGTATTCAGTGCAAATCTTGCCAAACTGATAGATGCTTATGCCTTATGAAGTACAATGTTTTCTGCAATGCTGTAAGACAGTTTTTAATGTGTTAGAAGTTATATACACAAAAACTAATGTTAGGACTTCAATGATCAAGATTGTCAGTTTACAGCTTTCTGAGTCCAGTAATGTTGAAATAGTGTTTCTGTTCAAATGAAGTGAAATCAAGCCCAAATCTGCTCAAAAGCTTGTCTCTCTAATAGAGAAAGCTGTTTCATTCAGTATTCAGTGCAAATCTTGCCAACTGATAGATGCTTATGCCTTATGAAGTACAATGTTTTCTGCAATGCTGTAAGAAATCTTGCAAATCTTGCCATACTGAAACATGCTTATGCCATATGAAATACAATGTTTTCTGCAATGCTGTAAGACAGTTTTTAATGTGTTAGAAGTTATATGCAAGTTATATCTTGCCAATCTGATAGATGCTTATGCCTTATGAAGTACAATGTTTTCTGCAATGCTGTAAGACAGTTTTTAATGTGTTAGAAGTTATATACACAAAAACTAATGTTAGGACTTCAATGATCAAGATTGTCAGTTTACAGCTTTCTGAGTCCAGTAATGTTGAAATAGTGTTTCTGTTCAAATGAAGTGAAATCTAGCCCAAATCTGCTCAAAAGCTTGTCTCTCTATTAGAGAAAGCTGTTTCATTCAGTATTCAGTGCAAATCTTGCCAAACTGATGGATGCTTATGCCTTATGAAGTACAATGTTTTCTGCAATGCTGTAAGACAGTTTTTAATGTGTTAGAAGTTATATGCACAAAAACTTATGTTAGGACTTCAATGATCAAGATTGTCAGTTTACACGGTAACACTTTAGAATAAGGTTCCATTAGTTAATGTTAGTTAACTACTTTCGTTAACATGAACTAAGCAAGAACAATCCTTCTACAGCATTTATAAGTCTTAGTTCATGTTAATTTCAACATTTACTAATGCATTATTTAAATCAAAAGTTGTGCTTGTTAACATTAGTTAATGCACTGTGAATTACCACGAACTAACAATGAATAACTGTATTTTCATTAACTAACATTAACGGAGATGAATAAATACAGTAATAAATGTATTATTCATTGTTTGTTCATGTTAATTAATACATTAACTAACATTAACTAATGGAACCTTATTCTAAAGTGTTACCGTTTACACCTTTCTGAGTCCAGTAATGCTGAAATAGTGTTTCTGTTCAAATGAAGTGAAATCAAGCCCCAATCTGCTCAAATGCTTGTCTCTCTAATAGAGAAAGCTGTTTCATTCAATATTCAGTGCAAATCTTGCCATACTGAAACATGCTTATGCCATATGAAATACAATGTTTTCTGCAATGCTGTAAGACAGTTTTTAATGTGTTAGAAGTTATATGCACAAAAACTTATGTTAGGACTTCAATGATCAAGATTGTCAGTTTACAGCTTTCTGAGTCCAGTAATGCTGAAATAGTGTTTCTGTTCAAATGAAGTGAAATCAAGCCCAAATCTGCTCAAAAGCTTGTCTCTCTAATAGAGAAAGCTGTTTCATTCAGTATTCAGTGCAAATCTTGCCAAACTGATAGATGCTTATGCCTTATGAAGTACAATGTTTTCTGCAATGCTGTAAGACAGTTTTTAATGTGTTAGAAGTTATATACACAAAAACTAATGTTAGGACTTCAATGATCAAGATTGTCAGTTTACAGCTTTCTGAGTCCAGTAATGTTGAAATAGTGTTTCTGTTCAAATGAAGTGAAATCAAGCCCAAATCTGCTCAAAAGCTTGTCTCTCTATTAGAGAAAGCTGTTTCATTCAGTATTCAGTGCAAATCTTGCCAAACTGATAGATGCTTATGCCTTATGAAATACAATGTTTTCTGCAATGCTGTAAGACAGTTTTTAATGTGTTAGAAGTTATATACACAAAAACTAATGTTAGGACTTCAATGATCAAGATTGTCAGTTTACAGCTTTCTGAGTCCAGTAATGTTGAAATAGTGTTTCTGTTCAAATGAAGTGAAATCAAGCCCAAATCTGCTCAAAAGCTTGTCTCTCTAATAGAGAAAGCTGTTTCATTCAGTATTCAGTGCAAATCTTGCCAAACTGATAGATGCTTATGCCATATGAAATACAATGTTTTCTGCAATGCTGTAAGACAGTTTTTAATGTGTTAGAAGTTATATGCACAAAAACTTATGTTAGGACTTCAATGATCAAGATTGTCAGTTTACAGCTTTCTTAGTCCAGTAATGTTGAAATAGTGTTTCTGTTCAAATGAAGTGAAATCTAGCCCAAATCTGCTCAAAAGCTTGTCTCTCTATTAGAGAAAGCTGTTTCATTCAGTATTCAGTGCAAATCTTGCCAAACTGATATATGCTTATGCCATATGAAATACAATGTTTTCTGCAATGCTGTAAGACAGTTTTTAATGTGTTAGAAGTTATATGCACAAAAACTTATGTTAGGACTTCAATGATCAAGATTGTCAGTTTACAGCTTTCTGAGTCCAGTAATGTTGAAATAGTGTTTCTGTTCAAATGAAGTGAAATCTAGCCAAATCTGCTCAAAAGCTTGTCTCTCTATTAGAGAAAGCTGTTTCATTCAGTATTCAGTGCAAATCTTGCCAAACTGATAGATGCTTATGCCATATGAAATACAATGTTTTCTGCAATGCTGTAAGACAGTTTTTAATGTGTTAGAAGTTATATGCACAAAAACTTATGTTAGGACTTCAATGATCAAGATTGTCAGTTTACAGCTTTCTGAGTCCAGTAATGCTGAAATAGTGTTTCTGTTCAAATGAAGTGATATCAAGCCCAAATCTGCTCAAAAGCTTGTCTCTCTATTAGAGAAAGCTGTTTCATTCAGTATTCAGTGCAAATCTTGCCATACTGAAACATGCTTATGCCATATGAAATACAATGTTTTCTGCAATGCTGTAAGACAGTTTTTAATGTGTTAGAAGTTATATGCACAAAAACTTATGTTAGGACTTCAATGATCAAGATTGTCAGTTTACAGCTTTCTGAGTCCAGTAATGCTGAAATAGTGCTTCTGTTCAAATGAAGTGAAATCTAGCCCAAATCTGCTCAAAAGCTTGTCTCTCTATTAGAGAAAGCTGTTTCATTCAGTATTCAGTGCAAATCTTGCCAAACTGATATATGCTTATGCCATATGAAATACAATGTTTTCTGCAATGCTGTAAGACAGTTTTTAATGTGTTAGAAGTTATATGCACAAAAACTTATGTTAGGACTTCAATGATCAAGATTGTCAGTTTACAGCTTTCTGAGTCCAGTAATGTTGAAATAGTGTTTCTGTTCAAATGAAGTGAAATCTAGCCAAATCTGTTCAAAAGCTTGACTCTCTATTAGAGAAAGCTGTTTCATTCAGTATTCAGTGCAAATCTTGCCAAACTGATAGATGCTTATGCCATATGAAATACAATGTTTTCTGCAATGCTGTAAGACAGTTTTTAATGTGTTAGAAGTTATATGCACAAAAACTTATGTTAGGACTTCAATGATCAAGATTGTCAGTTTACAGCTTTCTGAGTCCAGTAATGCTGAAATAGTGTTTCTGTTCAAATGAAGTGATATCAAGCCCAAATCTGCTCAAAAGCTTGTCTCTCTATTAGAGAAAGCTGTTTCATTCAGTATTCAGTGCAAATCTTGCCATACTGAAACATGCTTATGCCATATGAAATACAATGTTTTCTGCAATGCTGTAAGACAGTTTTTAATGTGTTAGAAGTTATATGCACAAAAACTTATGTTAGGACTTCAATGATCAAGATTGTCAGTTTACAGCTTTCTGAGTCCAGTAATGCTGAAATAGTGCTTCTGTTCAAATGAAGTGAAATCTAGCCAAATCTGCTCAAAAGCTTGTCTCTCTATTAGAGAAAGCTGTTTCATTCAGTATTCAGTGCAAATCTTGCCAATCTGATAGATGCTTATGCCTTATGAAATACAATGTTTTCTGCAATGCTGTAAGACAGTTTTTAATGTGTTAGAAGTTATATACACAAAAACTAATGTTAGGACTTCAATGATCAAGATTGTCAGTATACAGCTTTCTGAGTCCAGTAATGTTGAAATAGTGTTTCTGTTCAAATGAAGTGAAATCTAGCCCAAATCTGCTCAAAAGCTTGTCTCTCTATTAGAGAAAGCTGTTTCATTCAGTATTCAGTGCAAATCTTGCCAAACTGATAGATGCTTATGCCATATGAAATACAATGTTTTCTGCAATGCTGTAAGACAGTTTTTAATGTGTTAGAAGTTATATGCACAAAAACTTATGTTAGGACTTCAATGATCAAGATTGTCAGTTTACAGCTTTCTGAGTCCAGTAATGCTGAAATAGTGTTTCTGTTCAAATGAAGTGAAATCAAGCCCCAATCTGCTCAAATGCTTGTCTCTCTAATAGAGAAAGCTGTTTCATTCAGTATTCAGTGCAAATCTTGCCATACTGAAACATGCTTATGCCATATGAAATACAATGTTTTCTGCAATGCTGTAAGACAGTTTTTAATGTGTTAGAAGTTATATGCACAAAAACTTATGTTAGGACTTCAATGATCAAGATTGTCAGTTTACAGCTTTCTGAGTCCTGTAATGTTGAAATAGTGTTTCTGTTCAAATAAAGTGAAATCAAGCCCAAATCTGCTCAAAAGCTTGTCTCTCTAATAGAGAAAGCTGTTTCATTCAGTATTCAGTGCAAATCTTGCCAAACTGATAGATGCTTATGCCATATGAAATACAATGTTTTCTGCAATGCTGTAAGACAGTTTTTAATGTGTTAGAAGTTATATGCACAAAAACTTATGTTAGGACTTCAATGATCAAGATTGTCAGTTTACAGCTTTCTGAGTCCAGTAATGCTGAAATAGTGTTTCTGTTCAAATGAAGTGAAATCAAGCCCAAATCTGCTCAAAAGCTTGTCTCTCTAATAGAGAAAGCTGTTTCATTCAGTATTCAGTGCAAATCTTGCCAAACTGATAGATGCTTATGCCTTATGAAGTACAATGTTTTCTGCAATGCTGTAAGACAGTTTTTAATGTGTTAGAAGTTATATACACAAAAACTAATGTTAGGACTTCAATGATCAAGATTGTCAGTTTACAGCTTTCTGAGTCCAGTAATGTTGAAATAGTGTTTCTGTTCAAATGAAGTGAAATCAAGCCCAAATCTGCTCAAAAGCTTGTCTCTCTATTAGAGAAAGCTGTTTCATTCAGTATTCAGTGCAAATCTTGCCAAACTGATAGATGCTTATGCCTTATGAAATACAATGTTTTCTGCAATGCTGTAAGACAGTTTTTAATGTGTTAGAAGTTATATACACAAAAACTAATGTTAGGACTTCAATGATCAAGATTGTCAGTTTACAGCTTTCTGAGTCCAGTAATGTTGAAATAGTGTTTCTGTTCAAATGAAGTGAAATCAAGCCCAAATCTGCTCAAAAGCTTGTCTCTCTAATAGAGAAAGCTGTTTCATTCAGTATTCAGTGCAAATCTTGCCAAACTGATAGATGCTTATGCCATATGAAATACAATGTTTTCTGCAATGCTGTAAGACAGTTTTTAATGTGTTAGAAGTTATATGCACAAAAACTTATGTTAGGACTTCAATGATCAAGATTGTCAGTTTACAGCTTTCTGAGTCCAGTAATGTTGAAATAGTGTTTCTGTTCAAATGAAGTGAAATCTAGCCCAAATCTGCTCAAAAGCTTGTCTCTCTATTAGAGAAAGCTGTTTCATTCAGTATTCAGTGCAAATCTTGCCAAACTGATATATGCTTATGCCATATGAAATACAATGTTTTCTGCAATGCTGTAAGACAGTTTTTAATGTGTTAGAAGTTATATGCACAAAAACTTATGTTAGGACTTCAATGATCAAGATTGTCAGTTTACAGCTTTCTGAGTCCAGTAATGTTGAAATAGTGTTTCTGTTCAAATGAAGTGAAATCTAGCCAAATCTGCTCAAAAGCTTGTCTCTCTATTAGAGAAAGCTGTTTCATTCAGTATTCAGTGCAAATCTTGCCAAACTGATAGATGCTTATGCCATATGAAATACAATGTTTTCTGCAATGCTGTAAGACAGTTTTTAATGTGTTAGAAGTTATATGCACAAAAACTTATGTTAGGACTTCAATGATCAAGATTGTCAGTTTACAGCTTTCTGAGTCCAGTAATGCTGAAATAGTGTTTCTGTTCAAATGAAGTGATATCAAGCCCAAATCTGCTCAAAAGCTTGTCTCTCTATTAGAGAAAGCTGTTTCATTCAGTATTCAGTGCAAATCTTGCCATACTGAAACATGCTTATGCCATATGAAATACAATGTTTTCTGCAATGCTGTAAGACAGTTTTTAATGTGTTAGAAGTTATATGCACAAAAACTTATGTTAGGACTTCAATGATCAAGATTGTCAGTTTACAGCTTTCTGAGTCCAGTAATGCTGAAATAGTGCTTCTGTTCAAATGAAGTGAAATCTAGCCCAAATCTGCTCAAAAGCTTGTCTCTCTATTAGAGAAAGCTGTTTCATTCAGTATTCAGTGCAAATCTTGCCAAACTGATATATGCTTATGCCATATGAAATACAATGTTTTCTGCAATGCTGTAAGACAGTTTTTAATGTGTTAGAAGTTATATGCACAAAAACTTATGTTAGGACTTCAATGATCAAGATTGTCAGTTTACAGCTTTCTGAGTCCAGTAATGTTGAAATAGTGTTTCTGTTCAAATGAAGTGAAATCTAGCCAAATCTGTTCAAAAGCTTGACTCTCTATTAGAGAAAGCTGTTTCATTCAGTATTCAGTGCAAATCTTGCCAAACTGATAGATGCTTATGCCATATGAAATACAATGTTTTCTGCAATGCTGTAAGACAGTTTTTAATGTGTTAGAAGTTATATGCACAAAAACTTATGTTAGGACTTCAATGATCAAGATTGTCAGTTTACAGCTTTCTGAGTCCAGTAATGCTGAAATAGTGTTTCTGTTCAAATGAAGTGATATCAAGCCCAAATCTGCTCAAAAGCTTGTCTCTCTATTAGAGAAAGCTGTTTCATTCAGTATTCAGTGCAAATCTTGCCATACTGAAACATGCTTATGCCATATGAAATACAATGTTTTCTGCAATGCTGTAAGACAGTTTTTAATGTGTTAGAAGTTATATGCACAAAAACTTATGTTAGGACTTCAATGATCAAGATTGTCAGTTTACAGCTTTCTGAGTCCAGTAATGCTGAAATAGTGCTTCTGTTCAAATGAAGTGAAATCTAGCCAAATCTGCTCAAAAGCTTGTCTCTCTAATAGAGAAAGCTGTTTCATTCAGTATTCAGTGCAAATCTTGCCAATCTGATAGATGCTTATGCCTTATGAAATACAATGTTTTCTGCAATGCTGTAAGACAGTTTTTAATGTGTTAGAAGTTATATACACAAAAACTAATGTTAGGACTTCAATGATCAAGATTGTCAGTATACAGCTTTCTGAGTCCAGTAATGTTGAAATAGTGTTTCTGTTCAAATGAAGTGAAATCTAGCCCAAATCTGCTCAAAAGCTTGTCTCTCTATTAGAGAAAGCTGTTTCATTCAGTATTCAGTGCAAATCTTGCCAAACTGATAGATGCTTATGCCATATGAAATACAATGTTTTCTGCAATGCTGTAAGACAGTTTTTAATGTGTTAGAAGTTATATGCACAAAAACTTATGTTAGGACTTCAATGATCAAGATTGTCAGTTTACAGCTTTCTGAGTCCAGTAATGCTGAAATAGTGTTTCTGTTCAAATGAAGTGAAATCAAGCCCCAATCTGCTCAAATGCTTGTCTCTCTAATAGAGAAAGCTGTTTCATTCAGTATTCAGTGCAAATCTTGCCATACTGAAACATGCTTATGCCATATGAAATACAATGTTTTCTGCAATGCTGTAAGACAGTTTTTAATGTGTTAGAAGTTATATGCACAAAAACTTATGTTAGGACTTCAATGATCAAGATTGTCAGTTTACAGCTTTCTGAGTCCTGTAATGTTGAAATAGTGTTTCTGTTCAAATAAAGTGAAATCAAGCCCAAATCTGCTCAAAAGCTTGTCTCTCTAATAGAGAAAGCTGTTTCATTCAGTATTCAGTGCAAATCTTGCCAAACTGATAGATGCTTATGCCATATGAAATACAATGTTTTCTGCAATGCTGTAAGACAGTTTTTAATGTGTTAGAAGTTATATGCACAAAAACTTATGTTAGGACTTCAATGATCAAGATTGTCAGTTTACAGCTTTCTGAGTCCAGTAATGCTGAAATAGTGTTTCTGTTCAAATGAAGTGAAATCAAGCCCAAATCTGCTCAAAAGCTTGTCTCTCTAATAGAGAAAGCTGTTTCATTCAGTATTCAGTGCAAATCTTGCCAAACTGATAGATGCTTATGCCTTATGAAGTACAATGTTTTCTGCAATGCTGTAAGACAGTTTTTAATGTGTTAGAAGTTATATACACAAAAACTAATGTTAGGACTTCAATGATCAAGATTGTCAGTTTACAGCTTTCTGAGTCCAGTAATGTTGAAATAGTGTTTCTGTTCAAATGAAGTGAAATCAAGCCCAAATCTGCTCAAAAGCTTGTCTCTCTATTAGAGAAAGCTGTTTCATTCAGTATTCAGTGCAAATCTTGCCAAACTGATAGATGCTTATGCCTTATGAAATACAATGTTTTCTGCAATGCTGTAAGACAGTTTTTAATGTGTTAGAAGTTATATACACAAAAACTAATGTTAGGACTTCAATGATCAAGATTGTCAGTTTACAGCTTTCTGAGTCCAGTAATGCTGAAATAGTGTTTCTGTTCAAATGAAGTGAAATCAAGCCCAAATCTGCTCAAAAGCTTGTCTCTCTATTAGAGAAAGCTGTTTCATTCAGTATTCAGTGCAAATCTTGCCATACTGAAACATGCTTATGCCATATGAAATACAATGTTTTCTGCAATGCTGTAAGACAGTTTTTAATGTGTTAGAAGTTATATGCACAAAAACTTATGTTAGGACTTCAATGATCAAGATTGTCAGTTTACAGCTTTCTGAGTCCAGTAATGCTGAAATAGTGCTTCTGTTCAAATGAAGTGAAATCTAGCCAAATCTGCTCAAAAGCTTGTCTCTCTATTAGAGAAAGCTGTTTCATTCAGTATTCAGTGCAAATCTTGCCAATCTGATAGATGCTTATGCCTTATGATGTACAATGTTTTCTGCAATGCTGTAAGACAGTTTTTAATGTGTTAGAAGTTATATGCACAAAAACTCATGTTAGGACTTCAATGATCAAGATTGTCAGTTTACAGCTTTCTGAGTCCTGTAATGTTGAAATAGTGTTTCTGTTCAAATGAAGTGAAATCAAGCCCAAATCTGCTCAAAAGCTTGTCTCTCTAATAGAGAAAGCTGTTTCATTCAGTATTCATTGCAAATCTTGCCAAACTGATAGATGCTTATGCCATATGAAATACAATGTTTTCTGCAATGCTGTAAGACAGTTTTTAATGTGTTAGAAGTTATATACACAAAAACTAATGTTAGGACTTCAATGATCAAGATTGTCAGTTTACAGCTTTCTGAGTCCAGTAATGTTGAAATAGTGTTTCTGTTCAAATGAAGTGAAATCTAGCCCAAATCTGCTCAAAAGCTTGTCTCTCTATTAGAGAAAGCTGTTTCATTCAGTATTCAGTGCAAATCTTGCCAAACTGATAGATGCTTATGCCATATGAAATACAATGTTTTCTGCAATGCTGTAAGACAGTTTTTAATGTGTTAGAAGTTATATGCACAAAAACTAACGTTAGGACTTCAATGATCAAGATTGTCAGTTTACAGCTTTCTGAGTCCAGTAATGTTGAAATAGTGTTTCTGTTCAAATGAAGTGAAATCAAGCCCAAATCTGCTCAAAAGCTTGTCTCTCTAATAGAGAAAGCTGTTTCATTCAGTATTCAGTGCAAATCTTGCCAAACTGATAGATGCTTATGCCATATGAAATACAATGTTTTCTGCAATGCTGTAAGACAGTTTTTAATGTGTTAGAAGTTATATGCACAAAAACTTATGTTAGGACTTCAATGATCAAGATTGTCAGTTTACAGCTTTCTGAGTCCTGTAATGTTGAAATAGTGTTTCTGTTCAAATAAAGTGAAATCAAGCCCAAATCTGCTCAAAAGCTTGTCTCTCTAATAGAGAAAGCTGTTTCATTCAGTATTCAGTGCAAATCTTGCCAAACTGATAGATGCTTATGCCATATGAAATACAATGTTTTCTGCAATGCTGTAAGACAGTTTTTAATGTGTTAGAAGTTATATGCACAAAAACTTATGTTAGGACTTCAATGATCAAGATTGTCAGTTTACAGCTTTCTGAGTCCAGTAATGCTGAAATAGTGTTACTGTTCAAATGAAGTGAAATCAAGCCCAAATCTGCTCAAAAGCTTGTCTCTCTAATAGAGAAAGCTGTTTCATTCAGTATTCAGTGCAAATCTTGCCATACTGAAACATGCTTATGCCATATGAAATACAATGTTTTCTGCAATGCTGTGACAGTTTTTAATGTGTTAGAAGTTATATGCACAAAAACTCATGTTAGGACTTCAATGATCAAGATTGTCAGTTTACAGCTTTCTGAGTCCAGTAATGCTGAAATAGTGTTTCTGTTCAAATGAAGTGAAATCAAGCCCAAATCTGCTCAAAAGCTTGTCTCTCTAATAGAGAAAGCTGTTTCATTCAGTATTCAGTTCAAATCTTGCCAAACTGATAGATGCTTATGCCTTATGAAGTACAATGTTTTCTGCAATGCTGTAAGACAGTTTTTAATGTGTTAGAAGTTATATACACAAAAACTAATGTTAGGACTTCAATTATCAAGATTGTCAGTTTACAGCTTTCTGAGTCCAGTAATGTTGAAATAGTGTTTCTGTTCAAATGAAGTGAAATCAAGCCCAAATCTGCTCAAAAGCTTGTCTCTCTATTAGAGAAAGCTGTTTCATTCAGTATTCAGTGCAAATCTTGCCAAACTGATAGATGCTTATGCCATATGAAATACAATGTTTTCTGCAATGCTGTAAGACAGTTTTTAATGTGTTAGAAGTTATATGCACAAAAACTCATGTTAGGACTTCAATGATCAAGATTGTCAGTTTACAGCTTTCTGAGTCCAGTAATGCTGAAATAGTGTTTCTGTTCAAATGAAGTGAAATCAAGCCCAAATCTGCTCAAAAGCTTGTCTCTCTAATAGAGAAAGCTGTTTCATTCAGTATTCAGTGCAAATCTTGCCAAACTGATAGATGCTTATGCCTTATGAAGTACAATGTTTTCTGCAATGCTGTAAGACAGTTTTTTATGTGTTAGAAGTTATATACACAAAAACTAATGTTAGGACTTCAATGATCAAGATTGTCAGTTTACAGCTTTCTGAGTCCAGTAATGTTGAAATAGTGTTTCTGTTCAAATGAAGTGAAATCAAGCCCAAATCTGCTCAAAAGCTTGTCTCTCTATTAGAGAAAGCTGTTTCATTCAGTATTCAGTGCAAATCTTGCCAAACTGATAGATGCTTATGCCTTATGAAATACAATGTTTTCTGCAATGCTGTAAGACAGTTTTTAATGTGTTAGAAGTTATATACACAAAAACTAATGTTAGGACTTCAATGATCAAGATTGTCAGTTTACAGCTTTCTGAGTCCAGTAATGTTGAAATAGTGTTTCTGTTCAAATGAAGTGAAATCAAGCCCAAATCTGCTCAAAAGCTTGTCTCTCTAATAGAGAAAGCTGTTTCATTCAGTATTCAGTGCAAATCTTGCCAAACTGATAGATGCTTATGCCATATGAAATACAGTGTTTTCTGCAATGCTGTAAGACAGTTTTTAATGTGTTAGAAGTTATATGCACAAAAACTTATGTTAGGACTTCAATGATCAAGATTGTCAGTTTACAGCTTTCTGAGTCCAGTAATGCTGAAATAGTGCTTCTGTTCAAATGAAGTGAAATCTAGCCAAATCTGCTCAAAAGCTTGTCTCTCTATTAGAGAAAGCTGTTTCATTCAGTATTCAGTGCAAATCTTGCCAAACTGATATATGCTTATGCCATATGAAATACAATGTTTTCTGCAATGCTGTAAGACAGTTTTTAATGTGTTAGAAGTTATATGCACAAAAACTTATGTTAGGACTTCAATGATCAAGATTGTCAGTTTACAGCTTTCTGAGTCCAGTAATGTTGAAATAGTGTTTCTGTTCAAATGAAGTGAAATCTAGCCAAATCTGCTCAAAAGCTTGTCTCTCTATTAGAGAAAGCTGTTTCATTCAGTATTCAGTGCAAATCTTGCCAAACTGATAGATGCTTATGCCATATGAAATACAATGTTTTCTGCAATGCTGTAAGACAGTTTTTAATGTGTTAGAAGTTATATGCACAAAAACTTATGTTAGGACTTCAATGATCAAGATTGTCAGTTTACAGCTTTCTGAGTCCAGTAATGCTGAAATAGTGTTACTGTTCAAATGAAGTGAAATCAAGCCCAAATCTGCTCAAAAGCTTGTCTCTCTAATAGAGAAAGCTGTTTCATTCAGTATTCAGTGCAAATCTTGCCATACTGAAACATGCTTATGCCATATGAAATACAATGTTTTCTGCAATGCTGTGACAGTTTTTAATGTGTTAGAAGTTATATGCACAAAAACTCATGTTAGGACTTCAATGATCAAGATTGTCAGTTTACAGCTTTCTGAGTCCAGTAATGCTGAAATAGTGTTTCTGTTCAAATGAAGTGAAATCAAGCCCAAATCTGCTCAAAAGCTTGTCTCTCTAATAGAGAAAGCTGTTTCATTCAGTATTCAGTTCAAATCTTGCCAAACTGATAGATGCTTATGCCTTATGAAGTACAATGTTTTCTGCAATGCTGTAAGACAGTTTTTAATGTGTTAGAAGTTATATACACAAAAACTAATGTTAGGACTTCAATTATCAAGATTGTCAGTTTACAGCTTTCTGAGTCCAGTAATGTTGAAATAGTGTTTCTGTTCAAATGAAGTGAAATCAAGCCCAAATCTGCTCAAAAGCTTGTCTCTCTATTAGAGAAAGCTGTTTCATTCAGTATTCAGTGCAAATCTTGCCAAACTGATAGATGCTTATGCCATATGAAATACAATGTTTTCTGCAATGCTGTAAGACAGTTTTTAATGTGTTAGAAGTTATATGCACAAAAACTCATGTTAGGACTTCAATGATCAAGATTGTCAGTTTACAGCTTTCTGAGTCCAGTAATGCTGAAATAGTGTTTCTGTTCAAATGAAGTGAAATCAAGCCCAAATCTGCTCAAAAGCTTGTCTCTCTAATAGAGAAAGCTGTTTCATTCAGTATTCAGTGCAAATCTTGCCAAACTGATAGATGCTTATGCCTTATGAAGTACAATGTTTTCTGCAATGCTGTAAGACAGTTTTTTATGTGTTAGAAGTTATATACACAAAAACTAATGTTAGGACTTCAATGATCAAGATTGTCAGTTTACAGCTTTCTGAGTCCAGTAATGTTGAAATAGTGTTTCTGTTCAAATGAAGTGAAATCAAGCCCAAATCTGCTCAAAAGCTTGTCTCTCTATTAGAGAAAGCTGTTTCATTCAGTATTCAGTGCAAATCTTGCCAAACTGATAGATGCTTATGCCTTATGAAATACAATGTTTTCTGCAATGCTGTAAGACAGTTTTTAATGTGTTAGAAGTTATATACACAAAAACTAATGTTAGGACTTCAATGATCAAGATTGTCAGTTTACAGCTTTCTGAGTCCAGTAATGTTGAAATAGTGTTTCTGTTCAAATGAAGTGAAATCAAGCCCAAATCTGCTCAAAAGCTTGTCTCTCTAATAGAGAAAGCTGTTTCATTCAGTATTCAGTGCAAATCTTGCCAAACTGATAGATGCTTATGCCATATGAAATACAGTGTTTTCTGCAATGCTGTAAGACAGTTTTTAATGTGTTAGAAGTTATATGCACAAAAACTTATGTTAGGACTTCAATGATCAAGATTGTCAGTTTACAGCTTTCTGAGTCCAGTAATGCTGAAATAGTGCTTCTGTTCAAATGAAGTGAAATCTAGCCAAATCTGCTCAAAAGCTTGTCTCTCTATTAGAGAAAGCTGTTTCATTCAGTATTCAGTGCAAATCTTGCCAAACTGATATATGCTTATGCCATATGAAATACAATGTTTTCTGCAATGCTGTAAGACAGTTTTTAATGTGTTAGAAGTTATATGCACAAAAACTTATGTTAGGACTTCAATGATCAAGATTGTCAGTTTACAGCTTTCTGAGTCCAGTAATGTTGAAATAGTGTTTCTGTTCAAATGAAGTGAAATCTAGCCAAATCTGCTCAAAAGCTTGTCTCTCTATTAGAGAAAGCTGTTTCATTCAGTATTCAGTGCAAATCTTGCCAAACTGATAGATGCTTATGCCATATGAAATACAATGTTTTCTGCAATGCTGTAAGACAGTTTTTAATGTGTTAGAAGTTATATGCACAAAAACTTATGTTAGGACTTCAATGATCAAGATTGTCAGTTTACAGCTTTCTGAGTCCAGTAATGCTGAAATAGTGTTTCTGTTCAAATGAAGTGATATCAAGCCCAAATCTGCTCAAAAGCTTGTCTCTCTATTAGAGAAAGCTGTTTCATTCAGTATTCAGTGCAAATCTTGCCATACTGAAACATGCTTATGCCATATGAAATACAATGTTTTCTGCAATGCTGTAAGACAGTTTTTAATGTGTTAGAAGTTATATGCACAAAAACTTATGTTAGGACTTCAATGATCAAGATTGTCAGTCTACAGCTTTCTGAGTCCAGTAATGCTGAAATAGTGCTTCTGTTCAAATGAAGTGAAATCTAGCCAAATCTGCTCAAAAGCTTGTCTCTCTATTAGAGAAAGCTGTTTCATTCAGTATTCAGTGCAAATCTTGCCAATCTGATAGATGCTTATGCCTTATGAAATACAATGTTTTCTGCAATGCTGTAAGACAGTTTTTAATGTGTTAGAAGTTATATACACAAAAACTAATGTTAGGACTTCAATGATCAAGATTGTCAGTATACAGCTTTCTGAGTCCAGTAATGTTGAAATAGTGTTTCTGTTCAAATGAAGTGAAATCTAGCCCAAATCTGCTCAAAAGCTTGTCTCTCTATTAGAGAAAGCTGTTTCATTCAGTATTCAGTGCAAATCTTGCCAAACTGATAGATGCTTATGCCATATGAAATACAATGTTTTCTGCAATGCTGTAAGACAGTTTTTAATGTGTTAGAAGTTATATGCACAAAAACTTATGTTAGGACTTCAATGATCAAGATTGTCAGTTTACAGCTTTCTGAGTCCAGTAATGCTGAAATAGTGTTTCTGTTCAAATGAAGTGAAATCAAGCCCCAATCTGCTCAAATGCTTGTCTCTCTAATAGAGAAAGCTGTTTCATTCAGTATTCAGTGCAAATCTTGCCATACTGAAACATGCTTATGCCATATGAAATACAATGTTTTCTGCAATGCTGTAAGACAGTTTTTAATGTGTTAGAAGTTATATGCACAAAAACTTATGTTAGGACTTCAATGATCAAGATTGTCAGTTTACAGCTTTCTGAGTCCTGTAATGTTGAAATAGTGTTTCTGTTCAAATAAAGTGAAATCAAGCCCAAATCTGCTCAAAAGCTTGTCTCTCTAATAGAGAAAGCTGTTTCATTCAGTATTCAGTGCAAATCTTGCCATACTGAAACATGCTTATGCCATATGAAATACAATGTTTTCTGCAATGCTGTAAGACAGTTTTTAATGTGTTAGAAGTTATATGCACAAAAACTCATGTTAGAACTTCAATGATCAAGATTGTCAGTTTACAGCTTTCTGAGTCCAGTAATGCTGAAATAGTGTTTCTGTTCAAATGAAGTGAAATCAAGCCCAAATCTGCTCAAAAGCTTGTCTCTCTAATAGAGAAAGCTGTTTCATTCAGTATTCAGTGCAAATCTTGCCAAACTGATAGATGCTTATGCCTTATGAAGTACAATGTTTTCTGCAATGCTGTAAGACAGTTTTTAATGTGTTAGAAGTTATATACACAAAAACTAATGTTAGGACTTCAATGATCAAGATTGTCAGTTTACAGCTTTCTGAGTCCAGTAATGTTGAAATAGTGTTTCTGTTCAAATGAAGTGAAATCTAGCCAAATCTGCTCAAAAGCTTGTCTCTC
The DNA here is from genome assembly GCF_023724105.1 of Carassius gibelio. Taxonomy (NCBI): domain Eukaryota; kingdom Metazoa; phylum Chordata; class Actinopteri; order Cypriniformes; family Cyprinidae; genus Carassius; species Carassius gibelio. Next base: position 10,231,794 of record NC_068397.1, on the reverse strand, counting down.
TATTAGAGAAAGCTGTTTCATTCAGTATTCAGTGCAAATCTTGCCAAACTGATAGATGCTTATGCCATATGAAATACAATGTTTTCTGCAATGCTGTAAGACAGTTTTTAATGTGTTAGAAGTTATATGCACAAAAACTTATGTTAGGACTTCAATGATCAAGATTGTCAGTTTACAGCTTTCTGAGTCCAGTAATGCTGAAATAGTGTTTCTGTTCAAATGAAGTGATATCAAGCCCAAATCTGCTCAAAAGCTTGACTCTCTATTAGAGAAAGCTGTTTCATTCAGTATTCAGTGCAAATCTTGCCAAACTGATAGATGCTTATGCCATATGAAATACAATGTTTTCTGCAATGCTGTAAGACAGTTTTTAATGTGTTAGAAGTTATATGCACAAAAACTTATGTTAGGACTTCAATGATCAAGATTGTCAGTTTACAGCTTTCTGAGTCCAGTAATGCTGAAATAGTGTTTCTGTTCAAATGAAGTGATATCAAGCCCAAATCTGCTCAAAAGCTTGTCTCTCTATTAGAGAAAGCTGTTTCATTCAGTATTCAGTGCAAATCTTGCCATACTGAAACATGCTTATGCCATATGAAATACAATGTTTTCTGCAATGCTGTAAGACAGTTTTTAATGTGTTAGAAGTTATATGCACAAAAACTTATGTTAGGACTTCAATGATCAAGATTGTCAGTTTACAGTTTTCTGAGTCCAGTAATGCTGAAATAGTGCTTCTGTTCAAATGAAGTGAAATCTAGCCAAATCTGCTCAAAAGCTTGTCTCTCTAATAGAGAAAGCTGTTTCATTCAGTATTCAGTGCAAATCTTGCCAATCTGATAGATGCTTATGCCTTATGAAATACAATGTTTTCTGCAATGCTGTAAGACAGTTTTTAATGTGTTAGAAGTTATATACACAAAAACTAATGTTAGGACTTCAATGATCAAGATTGTCAGTATACAGCTTTCTGAGTCCAGTAATGTTGAAATAGTGTTTCTGTTCAAATGAAGTGAAATCTAGCCCAAATCTGCTCAAAAGCTTGTCTCTCTATTAGAGAAAGCTGTTTCATTCAGTATTCAGTGCAAATCTTGCCAAACTGATAGATGCTTATGCCATATGAAATACAATGTTTTCTGCAATGCTGTAAGACAGTTTTTAATGTGTTAGAAGTTATATGCACAAAAACTTATGTTAGGACTTCAATGATCAAGATTGTCAGTTTACAGCTTTCTGAGTCCAGTAATGCTGAAATAGTGTTTCTGTTCAAATGAAGTGAAATCAAGCCCCAATCTGCTCAAATGCTTGTCTCTCTAATAGAGAAAGCTGTTTCATTCAGTATTCAGTGCAAATCTTGCCATACTGAAACATGCTTATGCCATATGAAATACAATGTTTTCTGCAATGCTGTAAGACAGTTTTTAATGTGTTAGAAGTTATATGCACAAAAACTTATGTTAGGACTTCAATGATCAAGATTGTCAGTTTACAGCTTTCTGAGTCCTGTAATGTTGAAATAGTGTTTCTGTTCAAATAAAGTGAAATCAAGCCCAAATCTGCTCAAAAGCTTGTCTCTCTAATAGAGAAAGCTGTTTCATTCAGTATTCAGTGCAAATCTTGCCAAACTGATAGATGCTTATGCCATATGAAATACAATGTTTTCTGCAATGCTGTAAGACAGTTTTTAATGTGTTAGAAGTTATATGCACAAAAACTTATGTTAGGACTTCAATGATCAAGATTGTCAGTTTACAGCTTTCTGAGTCCAGTAATGCTGAAATAGTGTTACTGTTCAAATGAAGTGAAATCAAGCCCAAATCTGCTCAAAAGCTTGTCTCTCTAATAGAGAAAGCTGTTTCATTCAGTATTCAGTGCAAATCTTGCCATACTGAAACATGCTTATGCCATATGAAATACAATGTTTTCTGCAATGCTGTAAGACAGTTTTTAATGTGTTAAAAGTTATATGCACAAAAACTTATGTTAGGACTTCAATGATCAAGATTGTCAGTTTACAGCTTTCTGAGTCCAGTAATGTTGAAATAGTGTTTCTGTTCAAATGAAGTGAAATCTAGCCAAATCTGCTCAAAAGCTTGTCTCTCTATTAGACAAAGCTGTTTCATTCAGTATTCAGTGCAAATCTTGCCAAACTGATAGATGCTTATGCCATATGAAATACAATGTTTTCTGCAATGCTGTAAGACAGTTTTTAATGTGTTAGAAGTTATATGCACAAAAACTTATGTTAGGACTTCAATGATCAAGATTGTCAGTTTACAGCTTTCTTAGTCCAGTAATGCTGAAATAGTGTTTCTGTTCAAATGAAGTGAAATCAAGCCCAAATCTGCTCAAAAGCTTGTCTCTCTATTAGAGAAAGCTGTTTCATTCAGTATTCAGTGCAAATCTTGCCATACTGAAACATGCTTATGCCATATGAAATACAATGTTTTCTGCAATGCTGTAAGACAGTTTTTAATGTGTTAGAAGTTATATGCACAAAAACTTATGTTAGGACTTCAATGATCAAGATTGTCAGTTTACAGCTTTCTGAGTCCAGTAATGCTGAAATAGTGCTTCTGTTCAAATGAAGTGAAATCTAGCCAAATCTGCTCAAAAGCTTGTCTCTCTATTAGAGAAAGCTGTTTCATTCAGTATTCAGTGCAAATCTTGCCAATCTGATAGATGCTTATGCCTTATGATGTACAATGTTTTCTGCAATGCTGTAAGACAGTTTTTAATGTGTTAGAAGTTATATGCACAAAAACTCATGTTAGGACTTCAATGATCAAGATTGTCAGTTTACAGCTTTCTGAGTCCTGTAATGTTGAAATAGTGTTTCTGTTCAAATGAAGTGAAATCAAGCCCAAATCTGCTCAAAAGCTTGTCTCTCTAATAGAGAAAGCTGTTTTATTCAGTATTCATTGCAAATCTTGCCAAACTGATAGATGCTTATGCCATATGAAATACAATGTTTTCTGCAATGCTGTAAGACAGTTTTTAATGTGTTAGAAGTTATATACACAAAAACTAATGTTAGGACTTCAATGATCAAGATTGTCAGTTTACAGCTTTCTGAGTCCAGTAATGTTGAAATAGTGTTTCTGTTCAAATGAAGTGAAATCTAGCCCAAATCTGCTCAAAAGCTTGTCTCTCTATTAGAGAAAGCTGTTTCATTCAGTATTCAGTGCAAATCTTGCCAAACTGATAGATGCTTATGCCATATGAAATACAATGTTTTCTGCAATGCTGTAAGACAGTTTTTAATGTGTTAGAAGTTATATGCACAAAAACTAACGTTAGGACTTCAATGATCAAGATTGTCAGTTTACAGCTTTCTGAGTCCAGTAATGTTGAAATAGTGTTTCTGTTCAAATGAAGTGAAATCAAGCCCAAATCTGCTCAAAAGCTTGTCTCTCTAATAGAGAAAGCTGTTTCATTCAGTATTCAGTGCAAATCTTGCCAAACTGATAGATGCTTATGCCATATGAAATACAATGTTTTCTGCAATGCTGTAAGACAGTTTTTAATGTGTTAGAAGTTATATGCACAAAAACTTATGTTAGGACTTCAATGATCAAGATTGTCAGTTTACAGCTTTCTGAGTCCTGTAATGTTGAAATAGTGTTTCTGTTCAAATAAAGTGAAATCAAGCCCAAATCTGCTCAAAAGCTTGTCTCTCTAATAGAGAAAGCTGTTTCATTCAGTATTCAGTGCAAATCTTGCCAAACTGATAGATGCTTATGCCATATGAAATACAATTTTTTCTGCAATGCTGTAAGACAGTTTTTAATGTGTTAGAAGTTATATGCACAAAAACTTATGTTAGGACTTCAATGATCAAGATTGTCAGTTTACAGCTTTCTGAGTCCAGTAATGCTGAAATAGTGTTACTGTTCAAATGAAGTGAAATCAAGCCCAAATCTGCTCAAAAGCTTGTCTCTCTAATAGAGAAAGCTGTTTCATTCAGTATTCAGTGCAAATCTTGCCATACTGAAACATGCTTATGCCATATGAAATACAATGTTTTCTGCAATGCTGTGACAGTTTTTAATGTGTTAGAAGTTATATGCACAAAAACTCATGTTAGGACTTCAATGATCAAGATTGTCAGTTTACAGCTTTCTGAGTCCAGTAATGCTGAAATAGTGTTTCTGTTCAAATGAAGTGAAATCAAGCCCAAATCTGCTCAAAAGCTTGTCTCTCTAATAGAGAAAGCTGTTTCATTCAGTATTCAGTTCAAATCTTGCCAAACTGATAGATGCTTATGCCTTATGAAGTACAATGTTTTCTGCAATGCTGTAAGACAGTTTTTAATGTGTTAGAAGTTATATACACAAAAACTAATGTTAGGACTTCAATGATCAAGATTGTCAGTTTACAGCTTTCTGAGTCCAGTAATGTTGAAATAGTGTTTCTGTTCAAATGAAGTGAAATCAAGCCCAAATCTGCTCAAAAGCTTGTCTCTCTATTAGAGAAAGCTGTTTCATTCAGTATTCAGTGCAAATCTTGCCAAACTGATAGATGCTTATGCCATATGAAATACAATGTTTTCTGCAATGCTGTAAGACAGTTTTTAATGTGTTAGAAGTTATATGCACAAAAACTCATGTTAGGACTTCAATGATCAAGATTGTCAGTTTACAGCTTTCTGAGTCCAGTAATGCTGAAATAGTGTTTCTGTTCAAATGAAGTGAAATCAAGCCCAAATCTGCTCAAAAGCTTGTCTCTCTAATAGAGAAAGCTGTTTCATTCAGTATTCAGTGCAAATCTTGCCAAACTGATAGATGCTTATGCCTTATGAAGTACAATGTTTTCTGCAATGCTGTAAGACAGTTTTTAATGTGTTAGAAGTTATATACACAAAAACTAATGTTAGGACTTCAATGATCAAGATTGTCAGTTTACAGCTTTCTGAGTCCAGTAATGTTGAAATAGTGTTTCTGTTCAAATGAAGTGAAATCAAGCCCAAATCTGCTCAAAAGCTTGTCTCTCTATTAGAGAAAGCTGTTTCATTCAGTATTCAGTGCAAATCTTGCCAAACTGATAGATGCTTATGCCTTATGAAATACAATGTTTTCTGCAATGCTGTAAGACAGTTTTTAATGTGTTAGAAGTTATATACACAAAAACTAATGTTAGGACTTCAATGATCAAGATTGTCAGTTTACAGCTTTCTGAGTCCAGTAATGTTGAAATAGTGTTTCTGTTCAAATGAAGTGAAATCAAGCCCAAATCTGCTCAAAAGCTTGTCTCTCTAATAGAGAAAGCTGTTTCATTCAGTATTCAGTGCAAATCTTGCCAAACTGATAGATGCTTATGCCATATGAAATACAGTGTTTTCTGCAATGCTGTAAGACAGTTTTTAATGTGTTAGAAGTTATATGCACAAAAACTTATGTTAGGACTTCAATGATCAAGATTGTCAGTTTACAGCTTTCTGAGTCCAGTAATGCTGAAATAGTGCTTCTGTTCAAATGAAGTGAAATCTAGCCAAATCTGCTCAAAAGCTTGTCTCTCTATTAGAGAAAGCTGTTTCATTCAGTATTCAGTGCAAATCTTGCCAAACTGATATATGCTTATGCCATATGAAATACAATGTTTTCTGCAATGCTGTAAGACAGTTTTTAATGTGTTAGAAGTTATATGCACAAAAACTTATGTTAGGACTTCAATGATCAAGATTGTCAGTTTACAGCTTTCTGAGTCCAGTAATGTTGAAATAGTGTTTCTGTTCAAATGAAGTGAAATCTAGCCAAATCTGCTCAAAAGCTTGTCTCTCTATTAGAGAAAGCTGTTTCATTCAGTATTCAGTGCAAATCTTGCCAAACTGATAGATGCTTATGCCATATGAAATACAATGTTTTCTGCAATGCTGTAAGACAGTTTTTAATGTGTTAGAAGTTATATGCACAAAAACTTATGTTAGGACTTCAATGATCAAGATTGTCAGTTTACAGCTTTCTGAGTCCAGTAATGCTGAAATAGTGTTTCTGTTCAAATGAAGTGATATCAAGCCCAAATCTGCTCAAAAGCTTGTCTCTCTATTAGAGAAAGCTGTTTCATTCAGTATTCAGTGCAAATCTTGCCATACTGAAACATGCTTATGCCATATGAAATACAATGTTTTCTGCAATGCTGTAAGACAGTTTTTAATGTGTTAGAAGTTATATGCACAAAAACTTATGTTAGGACTTCAATGATCAAGATTGTCAGTTTACAGCTTTCTGAGTCCAGTAATGCTGAAATAGTGCTTCTGTTCAAATGAAGTGAAATCTAGCCAAATCTGCTCAAAAGCTTGTCTCTCTAATAGAGAAAGCTGTTTCATTCAGTATTCAGTGCAAATCTTGCCAAACTGATAGATGCTTATGCCTTATGAAGTACAATGTTTTCTGCAATGCTGTAAGACAGTTTTTAATGTGTTAGAAGTTATATACACAAAAACTAATGTTAGGACTTCAATGATCAAGATTGTCAGTTTACAGCTTTCTGAGTCCAGTAATGTTGAAATAGTGTTTCTGTTCAAATGAAGTGAAATCAAGCCCAAATCTGCTCAAAAGCTTGTCTCTCTATAAGAGAAAGCTGTTTCATTCAGTATTCAGTGCAAATCTTGCCAAACTGATAGATGCTTATGCCTTATGAAATACAATGTTTTCTGCAATGCTGTAAGACAGTTTTTAATGTGTTAGAAGTTATATACACAAAAACTAATGTTAGGACTTCAATGATCAAGATTGTCAGTTTACAGCTTTCTGAGTCCAGTAATGTTGAAATAGTGTTTCTGTTCAAATGAAGTGAAATCAAGCCCAAATCTGCTCAAAAGCTTGTCTCTCTAATAGAGAAAGCTGTTTCATTCAGTATTCAGTGCAAATCTTGCCAAACTGATAGATGCTTATGCCATATGAAATACAGTGTTTTCTGCAATGCTGTAAGACAGTTTTTAATGTGTTAGAAGTTATATGCACAAAAACTTATGTTAGGACTTCAATGATCAAGATTGTCAGTTTACAGCTTTCTGAGTCCAGTAATGCTGAAATAGTGCTTCTGTTCAAATGAAGTGAAATCTAGCCAAATCTGCTCAAAAGCTTGTCTCTCTATTAGAGAAAGCTGTTTCATTCAGTATTCAGTGCAAATCTTGCCAAACTGATATATGCTTATGCCATATGAAATACAATGTTTTCTGCAATGCTGTAAGACAGTTTTTAATGTGTTAGAAGTTATATGCACAAAAACTTATGTTAGGACTTCAATGATCAAGATTGTCAGTTTACAGCTTTCTGAGTCCAGTAATGTTGAAATAGTGTTTCTGTTCAAATGAAGTGAAATCTAGCCAAATCTGCTCAAAAGCTTGTCTCTCTATTAGAGAAAGCTGTTTCATTCAGTATTCAGTGCAAATCTTGCCAAACTGATAGATGCTTATGCCATATGAAATACAATGTTTTCTGCAATGCTGTAAGACAGTTTTTAATGTGTTAGAAGTTATATGCACAAAAACTTATGTTAGGACTTCAATGATCAAGATTGTCAGTTTACAGCTTTCTGAGTCCAGTAATGCTGAAATAGTGTTTCTGTTCAAATGAAGTGATATCAAGCCCAAATCTGCTCAAAAGCTTGTCTCTCTATTAGAGAAAGCTGTTTCATTCAGTATTCAGTGCAAATCTTGCCATACTGAAACATGCTTATGCCATATGAAATACAATGTTTTCTGCAATGCTGTAAGACAGTTTTTAATGTGTTAGAAGTTATATGCACAAAAACTTATGTTAGGACTTCAATGATCAAGATTGTCAGTTTACAGCTTTCTGAGTCCAGTAATGCTGAAATAGTGCTTCTGTTCAAATGAAGTGAAATCTAGCCAAATCTGCTCAAAAGCTTGTCTCTCTATTAGAGAAAGCTGTTTCATTCAGTATTCAGTGCAAATCTTGCCAATCTGATAGATGCTTATGCCTTATGAAATATAATGTTTTCTGCAATGCTGTAAGACAGTTTTTAATGTGTTAGAAGTTATATACACAAAAACTAATGTTAGGACTTCAATGATCAAGATTGTCAGTATACAGCTTTCTGAGTCCAGTAATGTTGAAATAGTGTTTCTGTTCAAATGAAGTGAAATCTAGCCCAAATCTGCTCAAAAGCTTGTCTCTCTATTAGAGAAAGCTGTTTCATTCAGTATTCAGTGCAAATCTTGCCAAACTGATAGATGCTTATGCCATATGAAATACAATGTTTTCTGCAATGCTGTAAGACAGTTTTTAATGTGTTAGAAGTTATATGCACAAAAACTTATGTTAGGACTTCAATGATCAAGATTGTCAGTTTACAGCTTTCTGAGTCCAGTAATGCTGAAATAGTGTTTCTGTTCAAATGAAGTGAAATCAAGCCCCAATCTGCTCAAATGCTTGTCTCTCTAATAGAGAAAGCTGTTTCATTCAGTATTCAGTGCAAATCTTGCCATACTGAAACATGCTTATGCCATATGAAATACAATGTTTTCTGCAATGCTGTAAGACAGTTTTTAATGTGTTAGAAGTTATATGCACAAAAACTTATGTTAGGACTTCAATGATCAAGATTGTCAGTTTACAGCTTTCTGAGTCCTGTAATGTTGAAATAGTGTTTCTGTTCAAATAAAGTGAAATCAAGCCCAAATCTGCTCAAAAGCTTGTCTCTCTAATAGAGAAAGCTGTTTCATTCAGTATTCAGTGCAAATCTTGCCAAACTGATAGATGCTTATGCCATATGAAATACAATGTTTTCTGCAATGCTGTAAGACAGTTTTTAATGTGTTAGAAGTTATATGCACAAAAACTTATGTTAGGACTTCAATGATCAAGATTGTCAGTTTACAGCTTTCTGAGTCCAGTAATGCTGAAATAGTGTTACTGTTCAAATGAAGTGAAATCAAGCCCAAATCTGCTCAAAAGCTTGTCTCTCTAATAGAGAAAGCTGTTTCATTCAGTATTCAGTGCAAATCTTGCCATACTGAAACATGCTTATGCCATATGAAATACAATGTTTTCTGCAATGCTGTAAGACAGTTTTTAATGTGTTAGAAGTTATATGCACAAAAACTTATGTTAGGACTTCAATGATCAAGATTGTCAGTTTACAGCTTTCTGAGTCCAGTAATGCTGAAATAGTGCTTCTGTTCAAATGAAGTGAAATCTAGCCAAATCTGCTCAAAAGCTTGTCTCTCTATTAGAGAAAGCTGTTTCATTCAGTATTCAGTGCAAATCTTGCCAAACTGATAGATGCTTATGCCATATGAAATACAATGTTTTCTGCAATGCTGTAAGACAGTTTTTAATGTGGTAGAAGTTATATGCACAAAAACTTATGTTAGGACTTCAATGATCAAGATTGTCAGTTTACAGCTTTCTGAGTCCAGTAATGCTGAAATAGTGTTTCTGTTCAAATGAAGTGAAATCAAGCCCAAATCTGCTCAAAAGCTTGTCTCTCTATTAGAGAAAGCTGTTTCATTCAGTATTCAGTGCAAATCTTGCCATACTGAAACATGCTTATGCCATATGAAATACAATGTTTTCTGCAATGCTGTAAGACAGTTTTTAATGTGTTAGAAGTTATATGCACAAAAACTTATGTTAGGACTTCAATGATCAAGATTGTCAGTTTACAGCTTTCTGAGTCCAGTAATGCTGAAATAGTGCTTCTGTTCAAATGAAGTGAAATCTAGCCAAATCTGCTCAAAAGCTTGTCTCTCTATTAGAGAAAGCTGTTTCATTCAGTATTCAGTGCAAATCTTGCCAATCTGATAGATGCTTATGCCTTATGAAGTACAATGTTTTCTGCAATGCTGTAAGACAGTTTTTAATGTGTTAGAAGTTATATACACAAAAACTAATGTTAGGACTTCAATGATCAAGATTGTCAGTTTACAGCTTTCTGAGTCCAGTAATGTTGAAATAGTGTTTCTGTTCAAATGAAGTGAAATCAAGCCCAAATCTGCTCAAAAGCTTGTCTCTCTAATAGAGAAAGCTGTTTCATTCAGTATTCAGTGCAAATCTTGCCAATCTGATAGATGCTTATGCCTTATGAAGTACAATGTTTTCTGCAATGCTGTAAGACAGTTTTTAATGTGTTAGAAGTTATATGCACAAAAACTCATGTTAGGACTTCAATGATCAAGATTGTCAGTTTACAGCTTTCTGAGTCCTGTAATGTTGAAATAGTGTTTCTGTTCAAATGAAGTGAAATCAAGCCCAAATCTGCTCAAAAGCTTGTCTCTCTAATAGAGAAAGCTGTTTCATTCAGTATTCATTGCAAATCTTGCCAAACTGATAGATGCTTATGCCATATGAAATACAATGTTTTCTGCAATGCTGTAAGACAGTTTTTAATGTGTTAGAAGTTATATACACAAAAACTAATGTTAGGACTTCAATGATCAAGATTGTCAGTTTACAGCTTTCTGAGTCCAGTAATGCTGAAATAGTGCTTCTGTTCAAATGAAGTGAAATCTAGCCAAATCTGCTCAAAAGCTTGTCTCTCTATTAGAGAAAGCTGTTTCATTCAGTATTCAGTACAAATCTTGCCAATCTGATAGATGCTTATGCCTTATGAAATACAATGTTTTCTGCAATGCTGTAAGACAGTTTTTAATGTGTTAGAAGTTATATACACAAAAACTAATGTTAGGACTTCAATGATCAAGATTGTCAGTATACAGCTTTCTGAGTCCAGTAATGTTGAAATAGTGTTTCTGTTCAAATGAAGTGAAATCTAGCCCAAATCTGCTCAAAAGCTTGTCTCTCTATTAGAGAAAGCTGTTTCATTCAGTATTCAGTGCAAATCTTGCCAAACTGATAGATGCTTATGCCATATGAAATACAATGTTTTCTGCAATGCTGTAAGACAGTTTTTAATGTGTTAGAAGTTATATGCACAAAAACTTATGTTAGGACTTCAATGATCAAGATTGTCAGTTTACAGCTTTCTGAGTCCAGTAATGCTGAAATAGTGTTTCTGTTCAAATGAAGTGAAATCAAGCCCCAATCTGCTCAAATGCTTGTCTCTCTAATAGAGAAAGCTGTTTCATTCAGTATTCAGTGCAAATCTTGCCATACTGAAACATGCTTATGCCATATGAAATACAATGTTTTCTGCAATGCTGTAAGACAGTTTTTAATGTGTTAGAAGTTATATGCACAAAAACTTATGTTAGGACTTCAATGATCAAGATTGTCAGTTTACAGCTTTCTGAGTCCTGTAATGTTGAAATAGTGTTTCTGTTCAAATAAAGTGAAATCAAGCCCAAATCTGCTCAAAAGCTTGTCTCTCTAATAGAGAAAGCTGTTTCATTCAGTATTCAGTGCAAATCTTGCCAAACTGATAGATGCTTATGCCATATGAAATACAATGTTTTCTGCAATGCTGTAAGACAGTTTTTAATGTGTTAGAAGTTATATGCACAAAAACTTATGTTAGGACTTCAATGATCAAGATTGTCAGTTTACAGCTTTCTGAGTCCAGTAATGCTGAAATAGTGTTACTGTTCAAATGAAGTGAAATCAAGCCCAAATCTGCTCAAAAGCTTGTCTCTCTATTAGAGAAAGCTGTTTCATTCAGTATTCAGTGCAAATCTTGCCATACTGAAACATGCTTATGCCATATGAAATACAATGTTTTCTGCAATGCTGTAAGACAGTTTTTAATGTGTTAGAAGTTATATGCACAAAAACTCATGTTAGGACTTCAATGATCAAGATTGTCAGTTTACAGCTTTCTGAGTCCAGTAATGCTGAAATAGTGTTTCTGTTCAAATGAAGTGAAATCAAGCCCAAATCTGCTCAAAAGCTTGTCTCTCTATTAGAGAAAGCTGTTTCATTCAGTATTCAGTGCAAATCTTGCCAATCTGATAGATGCTTATGCCTTATGAAGTACAATGTTTTCTGCAATGCTGTAAGACAGTTTTTAATGTGTTAGAAGTTATATGCACAAAAACTTATGTTAGGACTTCAATGATCAAGATTGTCAGTTTACAGCTTTCTGAGTCCAGTAATGTTGAAATAGTGTTTCTGTTCAAATGAAGTGAAATCTAGCCAAATCTGCTCAAAAGCTTGTCTCTCTATTAGAGAAAGCTGTTTCATTCAGTATTCAGTGCAAATCTTGCCAAACTGATAGATGCTTATGCCATATGAAATACAATGTTTTCTGCAATGCTGTAAGACAGTTTTTAATGTGTTAGAAGTTATATGCACAAAAACTTATGTTAGGACTTCAATGATCAAGATTGTCAGTTTACAGCTTTCTGAGTCCAGTAATGCTGAAATAGTGTTTCTGTTCAAATGAAGTGATATCAAGCCCAAATCTGCTCAAAAGCTTGTCTCTCTATTAGAGAAAGCTGTTTCATTCAGTATTCAGTGCAAATCTTGCCATACTGAAACATGCTTATGCCATATGAAATACAATGTTTTCTGCAATGCTGTAAGACAGTTTTTAATGTGTTAGAAGTTATATGCACAAAAACTTATGTTAGGACTTCAATGATCAAGATTGTCAGTTTACAGCTTTCTGAGTCCAGTAATGCTGAAATAGTGCTTCTGTTCAAATGAAGTGAAATCTAGCCAAATCTGCTCAAAAGCTTGTCTCTCTATTAGAGAAAGCTGTTTCATTCAGTATTCAGTGCAAATCTTGCCAATCTGATAGATGCTTATGCCTTATGAAATATAATGTTTTCTGCAATGCTGTAAGACAGTTTTTAATGTGTTAGAAGTTATATACACAAAAACTAATGTTAGGACTTCAATGATCAAGATTGTCAGTATACAGCTTTCTGAGTCCAGTAATGTTGAAATAGTGTTTCTGTTCAAATGAAGTGAAATCTAGCCCAAATCTGCTCAAAAGCTTGTCTCTCTATTAGAGAAAGCTGTTTCATTCAGTATTCAGTGCAAATCTTGCCAAACTGATAGATGCTTATGCCATATGAAATACAATGTTTTCTGCAATGCTGTAAGACAGTTTTTAATGTGTTAGAAGTTATATGCACAAAAACTTATGTTAGGACTTCAATGATCAAGATTGTCAGTTTACAGCTTTCTGAGTCCAGTAATGCTGAAATAGTGTTTCTGTTCAAATGAAGTGAAATCAAGCCCCAATCTGCTCAAATGCTTGTCTCTCTAATAGAGAAAGCTGTTTCATTCAGTATTCAGTGCAAATCTTGCCATACTGAAACATGCTTATGCCATATGAAATACAATGTTTTCTGCAATGCTGTAAGACAGTTTTTAATGTGTTAGAAGTTATATGCACAAAAACTTATGTTAGGACTTCAATGATCAAGATTGTCAGTTTACAGCTTTCTGAGTCCTGTAATGTTGAAATAGTGTTTCTGTTCAAATAAAGTGAAATCAAGCCCAAATCTGCTCAAAAGCTTGTCTCTCTAATAGAGAAAGCTGTTTCATTCAGTATTCAGTGCAAATCTTGCCAAACTGATAGATGCTTATGCCATATGAAATACAATGTTTTCTGCAATGCTGTAAGACAGTTTTTAATGTGTTAGAAGTTATATGCACAAAAACTTATGTTAGGACTTCAATGATCAAGATTGTCAGTTTACAGCTTTCTGAGTCCAGTAATGCTGAAATAGTGCTTCTGTTCAAATGAAGTGAAATCTAGCCAAATCTGCTCAAAAGCTTGTCTCTCTATTAGAGAAAGCTGTTTCATTCAGTATTCAGTGCAAATCTTGCCAAACTGATAGATGCTTATGCCATATGAAATACAATGTTTTCTGCAATGCTGTAAGACAGTTTTTAATGTGGTAGAAGTTATATGCACAAAAACTTATGTTAGGACTTCAATGATCAAGATTGTCAGTTTACAGCTTTCTGAGTCCAGTAATGCTGAAATAGTGTTTCTGTTCAAATGAAGTGAAATCAAGCCCAAATCTGCTCAAAAGCTTGTCTCTCTATTAGAGAAAGCTGTTTCATTCAGTATTCAGTGCAAATCTTGCCATACTGAAACATGCTTATGCCATATGAAATACAATGTTTTCTGCAATGCTGTAAGACAGTTTTTAATGTGTTAGAAGTTATATGCACAAAAACTCATGTTAGGACTTCAATGATCAAGATTGTCAGTTTACAGCTTTCTGAGTCCAGTAATGCTGAAATAGTGTTTCTGTTCAAATGAAGTGAAATCAAGCCCAAATCTGCTCAAAAGCTTGTCTCTCTATTAGAGAAAGCTGTTTCATTCAGTATTCAGTGCAAATCTTGCCAATCTGATAGATGCTTATGCCTTATGAAGTACAATGTTTTCTGCAATGCTGTAAGACAGTTTTTAATGTGTTAGAAGTTATATGCACAAAAACTTATGTGAGGACTTCAATGATCAAGATTGTCAGTTTACAGCTTTCTGAGTCCAGTAATGCTGAAATAGTGTTTCTGTTCAAATGAAGTGATATCAAGCCCAAATCTGCTCAAAAGCTTGTCTCTCTATTAGAGAAAGCTGTTTCATTCAGTATTCAGTGCAAATCTTGCCATACTGAAACATGCTTATGCCATATGAAATACAATGTTTTCTGCAATGCTGTAAGACAGTTTTTAATGTGTTAGAAGTTATATGCACAAAAACTTATGTTAGGACTTCAATGATCAAGATTGTCAGTTTACAGCTTTCTGAGTCCTGTAATGTTGAAATAGTGTTTCTGTTCAAATAAAGTGAAATCAAGCCCAAATCTGCTCAAAAGCTTGTCTCTCTAATAGAGAAAGCTGTTTCATTCAGTATTCAGTGCAAATCTTGCCAAACTGATAGATGCTTATGCCATATGAAATACAATGTTTTCTGCAATGCTGTAAGACAGTTTTTAATGTGTTAGAAGTTATATGCACAAAAACTTATGTTAGGACTTCAATGATCAAGATTGTCAGTTTACAGCTTTCTGAGTCCAGTAATGCTGAAATAGTGTTACTGTTCAAATGAAGTGAAATCAAGCCCAAATCTGCTCAAAAGCTTGTCTCTCTAATAGAGAAAGCTGTTTCATTCAGTATTCAGTGCAAATCTTGCCATACTGAAACATGCTTATGCCATATGAAATACAATGTTTTCTGCAATGCTGTAAGACAGTTTTTAATGTGTTAGAAGTTATATGCACAAAAACTTATGTTAGGACTTCAATGATCAAGATTGTCAGTTTACAGCTTTCTGAGTCCAGTAATGCTGAAATAGTGCTTCTGTTCAAATGAAGTGAAATCTAGCCAAATCTGCTCAAAAGCTTGTCTCTCTATTAGAGAAAGCTGTTTCATTCAGTATTCAGTGCAAATCTTGCCAAACTGATAGATGCTTATGCCATATGAAATACAATGTTTTCTGCAATGCTGTAAGACAGTTTTTAATGTGGTAGAAGTTATATGCACAAAAACTTATGTTAGGACTTCAATGATCAAGATTGTCAGTTTACAGCTTTCTGAGTCCAGTAATGCTGAAATAGTGTTTCTGTTCAAATGAAGTGAAATCAAGCCCAAATCTGCTCAAAAGCTTGTCTCTCTATTAGAGAAAGCTGTTTCATTCAGTATTCAGTGCAAATCTTGCCATACTGAAACATGCTTATGCCATATGAAATACAATGTTTTCTGCAATGCTGTAAGACAGTTTTTAATGTGTTAGAAGTTATATGCACAAAAACTTATGTTAGGACTTCAATGATCAAGATTGTCAGTTTACAGCTTTCTGAGTCCAGTAATGCTGAAATAGTGCTTCTGTTCAAATGAAGTGAAATCTAGCCAAATCTGCTCAAAAGCTTGTCTCTCTATTAGAGAAAGCTGTTTCATTCAGTATTCAGTGCAAATCTTGCCAATCTGATAGATGCTTATGCCTTATGAAGTACAATGTTTTCTGCAATGCTGTAAGACAGTTTTTAATGTGTTAGAAGTTATATACACAAAAACTAATGTTAGGACTTCAATGATCAAGATTGTCAGTTTACAGCTTTCTGAGTCCAGTAATGTTGAAATAGTGTTTCTGTTCAAATGAAGTGAAATCTAGCCCAAATCTGCTCAAAAGCTTGTCTCTCTATTAGAGAAAGCTGTTTCATTCAGTATTCAGTGCAAATCTTGCCAAACTGATAGATGCTTATGCCATATGAAATACAATGTTTTCTGCAATGCTGTAAGACAGTTTTTAATGTGTTAGAAGTTATATGCACAAAAACTTATGTTAGGACTTCAATGATCAAGATTGTCAGTTTACAGCTTTCTGAGTCCAGTAATGCTGAAATAGTGTTTCTGTTCAAATGAAGTGAAATCAAGCCCCAATCTGCTCAAATGCTTGTCTCTCTAATAGAGAAAGCTGTTTCATTCAGTATTCAGTGCAAATCTTGCCATACTGAAACATGCTTATGCCATATGAAATACATGTTTTCTGCAATGCTGTAAGACAGTTTTTAATGTGTTAGAAGTTATATGCACAAAAACTTATGTTAGGACTTCAATGATCAAGATTGTCAGTTTACAGCTTTCTGAGTCCTGTAATGTTGAAATAGTGTTTCTGTTCAAATAAAGTGAAATCAAGCCCAAATCTGCTCAAAAGCTTGTCTCTCTAATAGAGAAAGCTGTTTCATTCAGTATTCAGTGCAAATCTTGCCAAACTGATAGATGCTTATGCCATATGAAATACAATGTTTTCTGCAATGCTGTAAGACAGTTTTTAATGTGTTAGAAGTTATATGCACAAAAACTTATGTTAGGACTTCAATGATCAAGATTGTCAGTTTACAGCTTTCTGAGTCCAGTAATGCTGAAATAGTGTTACTGTTCAAATGAAGTGAAATCAAGCCCAAATCTGCTCAAAAGCTTGTCTCTCTATTAGAGAAAGCTGTTTCATTCAGTATTCAGTGCAAATCTTGCCATACTGAAACATGCTTATGCCATATGAAATACAATGTTTTCTGCAATGCTGTAAGACAGTTTTTAATGTGTTAGAAGTTATATGCACAAAAACTCATGTTAGAACTTCAATGATCAAGATTGTCAGTTTACAGCTTTCTGAGTCCAGTAATGCTGAAATAGTGTTTCTGTTCAAATGAAGTGAAATCAAGCCCAAATCTGCTCAAAAGCTTGTCTCTCTAATAGAGAAAGCTGTTTCATTCAGTATTCAGTGCAAATCTTGCCAAACTGATAGATGCTTATGCCTTATGAAGTACAATGTTTTCTGCAATGCTGTAAGACAGTTTTTAATGTGTTAGAAGTTATATGCACAAAAACTTATGTTAGGACTTCAATGATCAAGATTGTCAGTTTACAGCTTTCTGAGTCCAGTAATGCTGAAATAGTGTTTCTGTTCAAATGAAGTGAAATCAAGCCCCAATCTGCTCAAATGCTTGTCTCTCTAATAGAGAAAGCTGTTTCATTCAGTATTCAGTGCAAATCTTGCCATACTGAAACATGCTTATGCCATATGAAATACAATGTTTTCTGCAATGCTGTAAGACAGTTTTTAATGTGTTAGAAGTTATATGCACAAAAACTTATGTTAGGACTTCAATGATCAAGATTGTCAGTTTACAGCTTTCTGAGTCCTGTAATGTTGAAATAGTGTTTCTGTTCAAATAAAGTGAAATCAAGCCCAAATCTGCTCAAAAGCTTGTCTCTCTAATAGAGAAAGCTGTTTCATTCAGTATTCAGTGCAAATCTTGCCAAACTGATAGATGCTTATGCCATATGAAATACAATGTTTTCTGCAATGCTGTAAGACAGTTTTTAATGTGTTAGAAGTTATATGCACAAAAACTTATGTTAGGACTTCAATGATCAAGATTGTCAGTTTACAGCTTTCTGAGTCCAGTAATGCTGAAATAGTGTTACTGTTCAAATGAAGTGAAATCAAGCCCAAATCTGCTCAAAAGCTTGTCTCTCTATTAGAGAAAGCTGTTTCATTCAGTATTCAGTGCAAATCTTGCCATACTGAAACATGCTTATGCCATATGAAATACAATGTTTTCTGCAATGCTGTAAGACAGTTTTTAATGTGTTAGAAGTTATATGCACAAAAACTCATGTTAGAACTTCAATGATCAAGATTGTCAGTTTACAGCTTTCTGAGTCCAGTAATGCTGAAATAGTGTTTCTGTTCAAATGAAGTGAAATCAAGCCCAAATCTGCTCAAAAGCTTGTCTCTCTAATAGAGAAAGCTGTTTCATTCAGTATTCAGTGCAAATCTTGCCAAACTGATAGATGCTTATGCCTTATGAAGTACAATGTTTTCTGCAATGCTGTAAGACAGTTTTTAATGTGTTAGAAGTTATATACACAAAAACTAATGTTAGGACTTCAATGATCAAGATTGTCAGTTTACAGCTTTCTGAGTCCAGTAATGTTGAAATAGTGTTTCTGTTCAAATGAAGTGAAATCAAGCCCAAATCTGCTCAAAAGCTTGTCTCTCTATTAGAGAAAGCTGTTTCATTCAGTATTCAGTGCAAATCTTGCCAAACTGATAGATGCTTATGCCTTATGAAATACAATGTTTTCTGCAATGCTGTAAGACAGTTTTTAATGTGTTAGAAGTTATATACACAAAAACTAATGTTAGGACTTCAATGATCAAGATTGTCAGTTTACAGCTTTCTGAGTCCAGTAATGTTGAAATAGTGTTTCTGTTCAAATGAAGTGAAATCAAGCCCAAATCTGCTCAAAAGCTTGTCTCTCTAATAGAGAAAGCTGTTTCATTCAGTATTCAGTGCAAATCTTGCCAAACTGATAGATGCTTATGCCATATGAAATACAGTGTTTTCTGCAATGCTGTAAGACAGTTTTTAATGTGTTAGAAGTTATATGCACAAAAACTTATGTTAGGACTTCAATGATCAAGATTGTCAGTTTACAGCTTTCTGAGTCCAGTAATGCTGAAATAGTGCTTCTGTTCAAATGAAGTGAAATCTAGCCAAATCTGCTCAAAAGCTTGTCTCTCTATTAGAGAAAGCTGTTTCATTCAGTATTCAGTGCAAATCTTGCCAAACTGATATATGCTTATGCCATATGAAATACAATGTTTTCTGCAATGCTGTAAGACAGTTTTTAATGTGTTAGAAGTTATATGCACAAAAACTTATGTTAGGACTTCAATGATCAAGATTGTCAGTTTACAGCTTTCTGAGTCCAGTAATGCTGAAATAGTGTTTCTGTTCAAATGAAGTGATATCAAGCCCAAATCTGCTCAAAAGCTTGTCTCTCTATTAGAGAAAGCTGTTTCATTCAGTATTCAGTGCAAATCTTGCCATACTGAAACATGCTTATGCCATATGAAATACAATGTTTTCTGCAATGCTGTAAGACAGTTTTTAATGTGTTAGAAGTTATATGCACAAAAACTTATGTTAGGACTTCAATGATCAAGATTGTCAGTTTACAGCTTTCTGAGTCCAGTAATGCTGAAATAGTGCTTCTGTTCAAATGAAGTGAAATCTAGCCAAATCTGCTCAAAAGCTTGTCTCTCTATTAGAGAAAGCTGTTTCATTCAGTATTCAGTGCAAATCTTGCCAATCTGATAGATGCTTATGCCTTATGAAATATAATGTTTTCTGCAATGCTGTAAGACAGTTTTTAATGTGTTAGAAGTTATATACACAAAAACTAATGTTAGGACTTCAATGATCAAGATTGTCAGTATACAGCTTTCTGAGTCCAGTAATGTTGAAATAGTGTTTCTGTTCAAATGAAGTGAAATCTAGCCCAAATCTGCTCAAAAGCTTGTCTCTCTATTAGAGAAAGCTGTTTCATTCAGTATTCAGTGCAAATCTTGCCAAACTGATAGATGCTTATGCCATATGAAATACAATGTTTTCTGCAATGCTGTAAGACAGTTTTTAATGTGTTAGAAGTTATATGCACAAAAACTTATGTTAGGACTTCAATGATCAAGATTGTCAGTTTACAGCTTTCTGAGTCCAGTAATGCTGAAATAGTGTTTCTGTTCAAATGAAGTGAAATCAAGCCCCAATCTGCTCAAATGCTTGTCTCTCTAATAGAGAAAGCTGTTTCATTCAGTATTCAGTGCAAATCTTGCCATACTGAAACATGCTTATGCCATATGAAATACAATGTTTTCTGCAATGCTGTAAGACAGTTTTTAATGTGTTAGAAGTTATATGCACAAAAACTTATGTTAGGACTTCAATGATCAAGATTGTCAGTTTACAGCTTTCTGAGTCCTGTAATGTTGAAATAGTGTTTCTGTTCAAATAAAGTGAAATCAAGCCCAAATCTGCTCAAAAGCTTGTCTCTCTAATAGAGAAAGCTGTTTCATTCAGTATTCAGTGCAAATCTTGCCAAACTGATAGATGCTTATGCCATATGAAATACAATGTTTTCTGCAATGCTGTAAGACAGTTTTTAATGTGTTAGAAGTTATATGCACAAAAACTTATGTTAGGACTTCAATGATCAAGATTGTCAGTTTACAGCTTTCTGAGTCCAGTAATGCTGAAATAGTGTTACTGTTCAAATGAAGTGAAATCAAGCCCAAATCTGCTCAAAAGCTTGTCTCTCTAATAGAGAAAGCTGTTTCATTCAGTATTCAGTGCAAATCTTGCCATACTGAAACATGCTTATGCCATATGAAATACAATGTTTTCTGCAATGCTGTAAGACAGTTTTTAATGTGTTAGAAGTTATATGCACAAAAACTTATGTTAGGACTTCAATGATCAAGATTGTCAGTTTACAGCTTTCTGAGTCCAGTAATGCTGAAATAGTGCTTCTGTTCAAATGAAGTGAAATCTAGCCAAATCTGCTCAAAAGCTTGTCTCTCTATTAGAGAAAGCTGTTTCATTCAGTATTCAGTGCAAATCTTGCCAAACTGATAGATGCTTATGCCATATGAAATACAATGTTTTCTGCAATGCTGTAAGACAGTTTTTAATGTGGTAGAAGTTATATGCACAAAAACTTATGTTAGGACTTCAATGATCAAGATTGTCAGTTTACAGCTTTCTGAGTCCAGTAATGCTGAAATAGTGTTTCTGTTCAAATGAAGTGAAATCAAGCCCAAATCTGCTCAAAAGCTTGTCTCTCTATTAGAGAAAGCTGTTTCATTCAGTATTCAGTGCAAATCTTGCCATACTGAAACATGCTTATGCCATATGAAATACAATGTTTTCTGCAATGCTGTAAGACAGTTTTTAATGTGTTAGAAGTTATATGCACAAAAACTTATGTTAGGACTTCAATGATCAAGATTGTCAGTTTACAGCTTTCTGAGTCCAGTAATGCTGAAATAGTGCTTCTGTTCAAATGAAGTGAAATCTAGCCAAATCTGCTCAAAAGCTTGTCTCTCTATTAGAGAAAGCTGTTTCATTCAGTATTCAGTGCAAATCTTGCCAATCTGATAGATGCTTATGCCTTATGAAGTACAATGTTTTCTGCAATGCTGTAAGACAGTTTTTAATGTGTTAGAAGTTATATGCACAAAAACTCATGTTAGGACTTCAATGATCAAGATTGTCAGTTTACAGCTTTCTGAGTCCTGTAATGTTGAAATAGTGTTTCTGTTCAAATGAAGTGAAATCAAGCCCAAATCTGCTCAAAAGCTTGTCTCTCTAATAGAGAAAGCTGTTTCATTCAGTATTCATTGCAAATCTTGCCAAACTGATAGATGCTTATGCCATATGAAATACAATGTTTTCTGCAATGCTGTAAGACAGTTTTTAATGTGTTAGAAGTTATATACACAAAAACTAATGTTAGGACTTCAATGATCAAGATTGTCAGTTTACAGCTTTCTGAGTCCAGTAATGCTGAAATAGTGCTTCTGTTCAAATGAAGTGAAATCTAGCCAAATCTGCTCAAAAGCTTGTCTCTCTATTAGAGAAAGCTGTTTCATTCAGTATTCAGTACAAATCTTGCCAATCTGATAGATGCTTATGCCTTATGAAATACAATGTTTTCTGCAATGCTGTAAGACAGTTTTTAATGTGTTAGAAGTTATATACACAAAAACTAATGTTAGGACTTCAATGATCAAGATTGTCAGTATACAGCTTTCTGAGTCCAGTAATGTTGAAATAGTGTTTCTGTTCAAATGAAGTGAAATCTAGCCCAAATCTGCTCAAAAGCTTGTCTCTCTATTAGAGAAAGCTGTTTCATTCAGTATTCAGTGCAAATCTTGCCAAACTGATAGATGCTTATGCCATATGAAATACAATGTTTTCTGCAATGCTGTAAGACAGTTTTTAATGTGTTAGAAGTTATATGCACAAAAACTTATGTTAGGACTTCAATGATCAAGATTGTCAGTTTACAGCTTTCTGAGTCCAGTAATGCTGAAATAGTGTTTCTGTTCAAATGAAGTGAAATCAAGCCCCAATCTGCTCAAATGCTTGTCTCTCTAATAGAGAAAGCTGTTTCATTCAGTATTCAGTGCAAATCTTGCCATACTGAAACATGCTTATGCCATATGAAATACAATGTTTTCTGCAATGCTGTAAGACAGTTTTTAATGTGTTAGAAGTTATATGCACAAAAACTTATGTTAGGACTTCAATGATCAAGATTGTCAGTTTACAGCTTTCTGAGTCCTGTAATGTTGAAATAGTGTTTCTGTTCAAATAAAGTGAAATCAAGCCCAAATCTGCTCAAAAGCTTGTCTCTCTAATAGAGAAAGCTGTTTCATTCAGTATTCAGTGCAAATCTTGCCAAACTGATAGATGCTTATGCCATATGAAATACAATGTTTTCTGCAATGCTGTAAGACAGTTTTTAATGTGTTAGAAGTTATATGCACAAAAACTTATGTTAGGACTTCAATGATCAAGATTGTCAGTTTACAGCTTTCTGAGTCCAGTAATGCTGAAATAGTGTTACTGTTCAAATGAAGTGAAATCAAGCCCAAATCTGCTCAAAAGCTTGTCTCTCTAATAGAGAAAGCTGTTTCATTCAGTATTCAGTGCAAATCTTGCCATACTGAAACATGCTTATGCCATATGAAATACAATGTTTTCTGCAATGCTGTAAGACAGTTTTTAATGTGGTAGAAGTTATATGCACAAAAACTTATGTTAGGACTTCAATGATCAAGATTGTCAGTTTACAGCTTTCTGAGTCCAGTAATGCTGAAATAGTGTTTCTGTTCAAATGAAGTGAAATCAAGCCCAAATCTGCTCAAAAGCTTGTCTCTCTATTAGAGAAAGCTGTTTCATTCAGTATTCAGTGCAAATCTTGCCATACTGAAACATGCTTATGCCATATGAAATACAATGTTTTCTGCAATGCTGTAAGACAGTTTTTAATGTGTTAGAAGTTATATGCACAAAAACTTATGTTAGGACTTCAATGATCAAGATTGTCAGTTTACAGCTTTCTGAGTCCAGTAATGCTGAAATAGTGCTTCTGTTCAAATGAAGTGAAATCTAGCCAAATCTGCTCAAAAGCTTGTCTCTCTATTAGAGAAAGCTGTTTCATTCAGTATTCAGTGCAAATCTTGCCAATCTGATAGATGCTTATGCCTTATGAAGTACAATGTTTTCTGCAATGCTGTAAGACAGTTTTTAATGTGTTAGAAGTTATATGCACAAAAACTCATGTTAGGACTTCAATGATCAAGATTGTCAGTTTACAGCTTTCTGAGTCCTGTAATGTTGAAATAGTGTTTCTGTTCAAATGAAGTGAAATCAAGCCCAAATCTGCTCAAAAGCTTGTCTCTCTAATAGAGAAAGCTGTTTCATTCAGTATTCATTGCAAATCTTGCCAAACTGATAGATGCTTATGCCATATGAAATACAATGTTTTCTGCAATGCTGTAAGACAGTTTTTAATGTGTTAGAAGTTATATACACAAAAACTAATGTTAGGACTTCAATGATCAAGATTGTCAGTTTACAGCTTTCTGAGTCCAGTAATGCTGAAATAGTGCTTCTGTTCAAATGAAGTGAAATCTAGCCAAATCTGCTCAAAAGCTTGTCTCTCTATTAGAGAAAGCTGTTTCATTCAGTATTCAGTACAAATCTTGCCAATCTGATAGATGCTTATGCCTTATGAAATACAATGTTTTCTGCAATGCTGTAAGACAGTTTTTAATGTGTTAGAAGTTATATACACAAAAACTAATGTTAGGACTTCAATGATCAAGATTGTCAGTATACAGCTTTCTGAGTCCAGTAATGTTGAAATAGTGTTTCTGTTCAAATGAAGTGAAATCTAGCCCAAATCTGCTCAAAAGCTTGTCTCTCTATTAGAGAAAGCTGTTTCATTCAGTATTCAGTGCAAATCTTGCCAAACTGATAGATGCTTATGCCATATGAAATACAATGTTTTCTGCAATGCTGTAAGACAGTTTTTAATGTGTTAGAAGTTATATGCACAAAAACTTATGTTAGGACTTCAATGATCAAGATTGTCAGTTTACAGCTTTCTGAGTCCAGTAATGCTGAAATAGTGTTTCTGTTCAAATGAAGTGAAATCAAGCCCCAATCTGCTCAAATGCTTGTCTCTCTAATAGAGAAAGCTGTTTCATTCAGTATTCAGTGCAAATCTTGCCATACTGAAACATGCTTATGCCATATGAAATACAATGTTTTCTGCAATGCTGTAAGACAGTTTTTAATGTGTTAGAAGTTATATGCACAAAAACTTATGTTAGGACTTCAATGATCAAGATTGTCAGTTTACAGCTTTCTGAGTCCTGTAATGTTGAAATAGTGTTTCTGTTCAAATAAAGTGAAATCAAGCCCAAATCTGCTCAAAAGCTTGTCTCTCTAATAGAGAAAGCTGTTTCATTCAGTATTCAGTGCAAATCTTGCCAAACTGATAGATGCTTATGCCATATGAAATACAATGTTTTCTGCAATGCTGTAAGACAGTTTTTAATGTGTTAGAAGTTATATGCACAAAAACTTATGTTAGGACTTCAATGATCAAGATTGTCAGTTTACAGCTTTCTGAGTCCAGTAATGCTGAAATAGTGTTACTGTTCAAATGAAGTGAAATCAAGCCCAAATCTGCTCAAAAGCTTGTCTCTCTATTAGAGAAAGCTGTTTCATTCAGTATTCAGTGCAAATCTTGCCATACTGAAACATGCTTATGCCATATGAAATACAATGTTTTCTGCAATGCTGTAAGACAGTTTTTAATGTGTTAGAAGTTATATGCACAAAAACTCATGTTAGGACTTCGATGATCAAGATTGTCAGTTTACAGCTTTCTGAGTCCAGTAATGCTGAAATAGTGTTTCTGTTCAAATGAAGTGAAATCAAGCCCAAATCTGCTCAAAAGCTTGTCTCTCTAATAGAGAAAGCTGTTTCATTCAGTATTCAGTGCAAATCTTGCCAAACTGATAGATGCTTATGCCTTATGAAGTACAATGTTTTCTGCAATGCTGTAAGACAGTTTTTAATGTGTTAGAAGTTATATACACAAAAACTAATGTTAGGACTTCAATGATCAAGATTGTCAGTTTACAGCTTTCTGAGTCCAGTAATGTTGAAATAGTGTTTCTGTTCAAATGAAGTGAAATCAAGCCCAAATCTGCTCAAAAGCTTGTCTCTCTATTAGAGAAAGCTGTTTCATTCAGTATTCAGTGCAAATCTTGCCAAACTGATAGATGCTTATGCCTTATGAAATACAATGTTTTCT
The DNA here is from genome assembly GCF_023724105.1 of Carassius gibelio. Lineage (NCBI taxonomy): Eukaryota > Metazoa > Chordata > Actinopteri > Cypriniformes > Cyprinidae > Carassius > Carassius gibelio. Next base: position 10,206,223 of record NC_068397.1, on the reverse strand, counting down.
GCAATGCTGTAAGACAGTTTTTAATGTGTTAGAAGTTATATACACAAAAACTAATGTTAGGACTTCAATGATCAAGATTGTCAGTTTACAGCTTTCTGAGTCCAGTAATGTTGAAATAGTGTTTCTGTTCAAATGAAGTGAAATCAAGCCCAAATCTGCTCAAAAGCTTGTCTCTCTAATAGAGAAAGCTGTTTCATTCAGTATTCAGTGCAAATCTTGCCAAACTGATAGATGCTTATGCCATATGAAATACAGTGTTTTCTGCAATGCTGTAAGACAGTTTTTAATGTGTTAGAAGTTATATGCACAAAAACTTATGTTAGGACTTCAATGATCAAGATTGTCAGTTTACAGCTTTCTGAGTCCAGTAATGCTGAAATAGTGCTTCTGTTCAAATGAAGTGAAATCTAGCCAAATCTGCTCAAAAGCTTGTCTCTCTATTAGAGAAAGCTGTTTCATTCAGTATTCAGTGCAAATCTTGCCAAACTGATATATGCTTATGCCATATGAAATACAATGTTTTCTGCAATGCTGTAAGACAGTTTTTAATGTGTTAGAAGTTATATGCACAAAAACTTATGTTAGGACTTCAATGATCAAGATTGTCAGTTTACAGCTTTCTGAGTCCAGTAATGTTGAAATAGTGTTTCTGTTCAAATGAAGTGAAATCTAGCCAAATCTGCTCAAAAGCTTGTCTCTCTATTAGAGAAAGCTGTTTCATTCAGTATTCAGTGCAAATCTTGCCAAACTGATAGATGCTTATGCCATATGAAATACAATGTTTTCTGCAATGCTGTAAGACAGTTTTTAATGTGTTAGAAGTTATATGCACAAAAACTTATGTTAGGACTTCAATGATCAAGATTGTCAGTTTACAGCTTTCTGAGTCCAGTAATGCTGAAATAGTGTTTCTGTTCAAATGAAGTGATATCAAGCCCAAATCTGCTCAAAAGCTTGTCTCTCTATTAGAGAAAGCTGTTTCATTCAGTATTCAGTGCAAATCTTGCCATACTGAAACATGCTTATGCCATATGAAATACAATGTTTTCTGCAATGCTGTAAGACAGTTTTTAATGTGTTAGAAGTTATATGCACAAAAACTTATGTTAGGACTTCAATGATCAAGATTGTCAGTTTACAGCTTTCTGAGTCCAGTAATGCTGAAATAGTGCTTCTGTTCAAATGAAGTGAAATCTAGCCAAATCTGCTCAAAAGCTTGTCTCTCTATTAGAGAAAGCTGTTTCATTCAGTATTCAGTGCAAATCTTGCCAATCTGATAGATGCTTATGCCTTATGAAATATAATGTTTTCTGCAATGCTGTAAGACAGTTTTTAATGTGTTAGAAGTTATATACACAAAAACTAATGTTAGGACTTCAATGATCAAGATTGTCAGTATACAGCTTTCTGAGTCCAGTAATGTTGAAATAGTGTTTCTGTTCAAATGAAGTGAAATCTAGCCCAAATCTGCTCAAAAGCTTGTCTCTCTATTAGAGAAAGCTGTTTCATTCAGTATTCAGTGCAAATCTTGCCAAACTGATAGATGCTTATGCCATATGAAATACAATGTTTTCTGCAATGCTGTAAGACAGTTTTTAATGTGTTAGAAGTTATATGCACAAAAACTTATGTTAGGACTTCAATGATCAAGATTGTCAGTTTACAGCTTTCTGAGTCCAGTAATGCTGAAATAGTGTTTCTGTTCAAATGAAGTGAAATTAAGCCCCAATCTGCTCAAATGCTTGTCTCTCTAATAGAGAAAGCTGTTTCATTCAGTATTCAGTGCAAATCTTGCCATACTGAAACATGCTTATGCCATATGAAATACAATGTTTTCTGCAATGCTGTAAGACAGTTTTTAATGTGTTAGAAGTTATATGCACAAAAACTTATGTTAGGACTTCAATGATCAAGATTGTCAGTTTACAGCTTTCTGAGTCCTGTAATGTTGAAATAGTGTTTCTGTTCAAATAAAGTGAAATCAAGCCCAAATCTGCTCAAAAGCTTGTCTCTCTAATAGAGAAAGCTGTTTCATTCAGTATTCAGTGCAAATCTTGCCAAACTGATAGATGCTTATGCCATATGAAATACAATGTTTTCTGCAATGCTGTAAGACAGTTTTTAATGTGTTAGAAGTTATATGCACAAAAACTTATGTTAGGACTTCAATGATCAAGATTGTCAGTTTACAGCTTTCTGAGTCCAGTAATGCTGAAATAGTGCTTCTGTTCAAATGAAGTGAAATCTAGCCAAATCTGCTCAAAAGCTTGTCTCTCTATTAGAGAAAGCTGTTTCATTCAGTATTCAGTGCAAATCTTGCCAAACTGATAGATGCTTATGCCATATGAAATACAATGTTTTCTGCAATGCTGTAAGACAGTTTTTAATGTGGTAGAAGTTATATGCACAAAAACTTATGTTAGGACTTCAATGATCAAGATTGTCAGTTTACAGCTTTCTGAGTCCAGTAATGCTGAAATAGTGTTTCTGTTCAAATGAAGTGAAATCAAGCCCAAATCTGCTCAAAAGCTTGTCTCTCTATTAGAGAAAGCTGTTTCATTCAGTATTCAGTGCAAATCTTGCCATACTGAAACATGCTTATGCCATATGAAATACAATGTTTTCTGCAATGCTGTAAGACAGTTTTTAATGTGTTAGAAGTTATATGCACAAAAACTCATGTTAGGACTTCAATGATCAAGATTGTCAGTTTACAGCTTTCTGAGTCCAGTAATGCTGAAATAGTGTTTCTGTTCAAATGAAGTGAAATCAAGCCCAAATCTGCTCAAAAGCTTGTCTCTCTATTAGAGAAAGCTGTTTCATTCAGTATTCAGTGCAAATCTTGCCAATCTGATAGATGCTTATGCCTTATGAAGTACAATGTTTTCTGCAATGCTGTAAGACAGTTTTTAATGTGTTAGAAGTTATATGCACAAAAACTTATGTGAGGACTTCAATGATCAAGATTGTCAGTTTACAGCTTTCTGAGTCCAGTAATGCTGAAATAGTGTTTCTGTTCAAATGAAGTGATATCAAGCCCAAATCTGCTCAAAAGCTTGTCTCTCTATTAGAGAAAGCTGTTTCATTCAGTATTCAGTGCAAATCTTGCCATACTGAAACATGCTTATGCCATATGAAATACAATGTTTTCTGCAATGCTGTAAGACAGTTTTTAATGTGTTAGAAGTTATATGCACAAAAACTTATGTTAGGACTTCAATGATCAAGATTGTCAGTTTACAGCTTTCTGAGTCCAGTAATGCTGAAATAGTGCTTCTGTTCAAATGAAGTGAAATCTAGCCAAATCTGCTCAAAAGCTTGTCTCTCTATTAGAGAAAGCTGTTTCATTCAGTATTCAGTGCAAATCTTGCCAAACTGATAGATGCTTATGCCATATGAAATACAGTGTTTTCTGCAATGCTGTAAGACAGTTTTTAATGTGTTAGAAGTTATATGCACAAAAACTTATGTTAGGACTTCAATGATCAAGATTGTCAGTTTACAGCTTTCTGAGTCCAGTAATGCTGAAATAGTGCTTCTGTTCAAATGAAGTGAAATCTAGCCAAATCTGCTCAAAAGCTTGTCTCTCTATTAGAGAAAGCTGTTTCATTCAGTATTCAGTGCAAATCTTGCCAAACTGATATATGCTTATGCCATATGAAATACAATGTTTTCTGCAATGCTGTAAGACAGTTTTTAATGTGTTAGAAGTTATATGCACAAAAACTTATGTTAGGACTTCAATGATCAAGATTGTCAGTTTACAGCTTTCTGAGTCCAGTAATGCTGAAATAGTGTTTCTGTTCAAATGAAGTGATATCAAGCCCAAATCTGCTCAAAAGCTTGTCTCTCTATTAGAGAAAGCTGTTTCATTCAGTATTCAGTGCAAATCTTGCCATACTGAAACATGCTTATGCCATATGAAATACAATGTTTTCTGCAATGCTGTAAGACAGTTTTTAATGTGTTAGAAGTTATATGCACAAAAACTTATGTTAGGACTTCAATGATCAAGATTGTCAGTTTACAGCTTTCTGAGTCCAGTAATGCTGAAATAGTGCTTCTGTTCAAATGAAGTGAAATCTAGCCAAATCTGCTCAAAAGCTTGTCTCTCTATTAGAGAAAGCTGTTTCATTCAGTATTCAGTGCAAATCTTGCCAATCTGATAGATGCTTATGCCTTATGAAATATAATGTTTTCTGCAATGCTGTAAGACAGTTTTTAATGTGTTAGAAGTTATATACACAAAAACTAATGTTAGGACTTCAATGATCAAGATTGTCAGTATACAGCTTTCTGAGTCCAGTAATGTTGAAATAGTGTTTCTGTTCAAATGAAGTGAAATCTAGCCCAAATCTGCTCAAAAGCTTGTCTCTCTATTAGAGAAAGCTGTTTCATTCAGTATTCAGTGCAAATCTTGTCAAACTGATAGATGCTTATGCCATATGAAATACAATGTTTTCTGCAATGCTGTAAGACAGTTTTTAATGTGTTAGAAGTTATATGCACAAAAACTTATGTTAGGACTTCAATGATCAAGATTGTCAGTTTACAGCTTTCTGAGTCCAGTAATGCTGAAATAGTGTTTCTGTTCAAATGAAGTGAAATCAAGCCCCAATCTGCTCAAATGCTTGTCTCTCTAATAGAGAAAGCTGTTTCATTCAGTATTCAGTGCAAATCTTGCCATACTGAAACATGCTTATGCCATATGAAATACAATGTTTTCTGCAATGCTGTAAGACAGTTTTTAATGTGTTAGAAGTTATATGCACAAAAACTTATGTTAGGACTTCAATGATCAAGATTGTCAGTTTACAGCTTTCTGAGTCCTGTAATGTTGAAATAGTGTTTCTGTTCAAATAAAGTGAAATCAAGCCCAAATCTGCTCAAAAGCTTGTCTCTCTAATAGAGAAAGCTGTTTCATTCAGTATTCAGTGCAAATCTTGCCAAACTGATAGATGCTTATGCCATATGAAATACAATGTTTTCTGCAATGCTGTAAGACAGTTTTTAATGTGTTAGAAGTTATATGCACAAAAACTTATGTTAGGACTTCAATGATCAAGATTGTCAGTTTACAGCTTTCTGAGTCCAGTAATGCTGAAATAGTGTTACTGTTCAAATGAAGTGAAATCAAGCCCAAATCTGCTCAAAAGCTTGTCTCTCTAATAGAGAAAGCTGTTTCATTCAGTATTCAGTGCAAATCTTGCCATACTGAAACATGCTTATGCCATATGAAATACAATGTTTTCTGCAATGCTGTAAGACAGTTTTTAATGTGTTAGAAGTTATATGCACAAAAACTTATGTTAGGACTTCAATGATCAAGATTGTCAGTTTACAGCTTTCTGAGTCCAGTAATGCTGAAATAGTGCTTCTGTTCAAATGAAGTGAAATCTAGCCAAATCTGCTCAAAAGCTTGTCTCTCTATTAGAGAAAGCTGTTTCATTCAGTATTCAGTGCAAATCTTGCCAAACTGATAGATGCTTATGCCATATGAAATACAATGTTTTCTGCAATGCTGTAAGACAGTTTTTAATGTGGTAGAAGTTATATGCACAAAAACTTATGTTAGGACTTCAATGATCAAGATTGTCAGTTTACAGCTTTCTGAGTCCAGTAATGCTGAAATAGTGTTTCTGTTCAAATGAAGTGAAATCAAGCCCAAATCTGCTCAAAAGCTTGTCTCTCTATTAGAGAAAGCTGTTTCATTCAGTATTCAGTGCAAATCTTGCCATACTGAAACATGCTTATGCCATATGAAATACAATGTTTTCTGCAATGCTGTAAGACAGTTTTTAATGTGTTAGAAGTTATATGCACAAAAACTTATGTTAGGACTTCAATGATCAAGATTGTCAGTTTACAGCTTTCTGAGTCCAGTAATGCTGAAATAGTGCTTCTGTTCAAATGAAGTGAAATCTAGCCAAATCTGCTCAAAAGCTTGTCTCTCTATTAGAGAAAGCTGTTTCATTCAGTATTCAGTGCAAATCTTGCCAATCTGATAGATGCTTATGCCTTATGAAGTACAATGTTTTCTGCAATGCTGTAAGACAGTTTTTAATGTGTTAGAAGTTATATGCACAAAAACTCATGTTAGGACTTCAATGATCAAGATTGTCAGTTTACAGCTTTCTGAGTCCTGTAATGTTGAAATAGTGTTTCTGTTCAAATGAAGTGAAATCAAGCCCAAATCTGCTCAAAAGCTTGTCTCTCTAATAGAGAAAGCTGTTTCATTCAGTATTCATTGCAAATCTTGCCAAACTGATAGATGCTTATGCCATATGAAATACAATGTTTTCTGCAATGCTGTAAGACAGTTTTTAATGTGTTAGAAGTTATATACACAAAAACTAATGTTAGGACTTCAATGATCAAGATTGTCAGTTTACAGCTTTCTGAGTCCAGTAATGCTGAAATAGTGCTTCTGTTCAAATGAAGTGAAATCTAGCCAAATCTGCTCAAAAGCTTGTCTCTCTATTAGAGAAAGCTGTTTCATTCAGTATTCAGTACAAATCTTGCCAATCTGATAGATGCTTATGCCTTATGAAATACAATGTTTTCTGCAATGCTGTAAGACAGTTTTTAATGTGTTAGAAGTTATATACACAAAAACTAATGTTAGGACTTCAATGATCAAGATTGTCAGTATACAGCTTTCTGAGTCCAGTAATGTTGAAATAGTGTTTCTGTTCAAATGAAGTGAAATCTAGCCCAAATCTGCTCAAAAGCTTGTCTCTCTATTAGAGAAAGCTGTTTCATTCAGTATTCAGTGCAAATCTTGCCAAACTGATAGATGCTTATGCCATATGAAATACAATGTTTTCTGCAATGCTGTAAGACAGTTTTTAATGTGTTAGAAGTTATATGCACAAAAACTTATGTTAGGACTTCAATGATCAAGATTGTCAGTTTACAGCTTTCTGAGTCCAGTAATGCTGAAATAGTGTTTCTGTTCAAATGAAGTGAAATCAAGCCCCAATCTGCTCAAATGCTTGTCTCTCTAATAGAGAAAGCTGTTTCATTCAGTATTCAGTGCAAATCTTGCCATACTGAAACATGCTTATGCCATATGAAATACAATGTTTTCTGCAATGCTGTAAGACAGTTTTTAATGTGTTAGAAGTTATATGCACAAAAACTTATGTTAGGACTTCAATGATCAAGATTGTCAGTTTACAGCTTTCTGAGTCCTGTAATGTTGAAATAGTGTTTCTGTTCAAATAAAGTGAAATCAAGCCCAAATCTGCTCAAAAGCTTGTCTCTCTAATAGAGAAAGCTGTTTCATTCAGTATTCAGTGCAAATCTTGCCAAACTGATAGATGCTTATGCCATATGAAATACAATGTTTTCTGCAATGCTGTAAGACAGTTTTTAATGTGTTAGAAGTTATATGCACAAAAACTTATGTTAGGACTTCAATGATTAAGATTGTCAGTTTACAGCTTTCTGAGTCCAGTAATGCTGAAATAGTGTTACTGTTCAAATGAAGTGAAATCAAGCCCAAATCTGCTCAAAAGCTTGTCTCTCTATTAGAGAAAGCTGTTTCATTCAGTATTCAGTGCAAATCTTGCCATACTGAAACATGCTTATGCCATATGAAATACAATGTTTTCTGCAATGCTGTAAGACAGTTTTTAATGTGTTAGAAGTTATATGCACAAAAACTCATGTTAGGACTTCAATGATCAAGATTGTCAGTTTACAGCTTTCTGAGTCCAGTAATGCTGAAATAGTGTTTCTGTTCAAATGAAGTGAAATCAAGCCCAAATCTGCTCAAAAGCTTGTCTCTCTAATAGAGAAAGCTGTTTCATTCAGTATTCAGTGCAAATCTTGCCAAACTGATAGATGCTTATGCCTTATGAAGTACAATGTTTTCTGCAATGCTGTAAGACAGTTTTTAATGTGTTAGAAGTTATATACACAAAAACTAATGTTAGGACTTCAATGATCAAGATTGTCAGTTTACAGCTTTCTGAGTCCAGTAATGTTGAAATAGTGTTTCTGTTCAAATGAAGTGAAATCAAGCCCAAATCTGCTCAAAAGCTTGTCTCTCTATTAGAGAAAGCTGTTTCATTCAGTATTCAGTGCAAATCTTGCCAAACTGATAGATGCTTATGCCTTATGAAATACAATGTTTTCTGCAATGCTGTAAGACAGTTTTTAATGTGTTAGAAGTTATATACACAAAAACTAATGTTAGGACTTCAATGATCAAGATTGTCAGTTTACAGCTTTCTGAGTCCAGTAATGTTGAAATAGTGTTTCTGTTCAAATGAAGTGAAATCAAGCCCAAATCTGCTCAAAAGCTTGTCTCTCTAATAGAGAAAGCTGTTTCATTCAGTATTCAGTGCAAATCTTGCCAAACTGATAGATGCTTATGCCATATGAAATACAGTGTTTTCTGCAATGCTGTAAGACAGTTTTTAATGTGTTAGAAGTTATATGCACAAAAACTTATGTTAGGACTTCAATGATCAAGATTGTCAGTTTACAGCTTTCTGAGTCCAGTAATGCTGAAATAGTGCTTCTGTTCAAATGAAGTGAAATCTAGCCAAATCTGCTCAAAAGCTTGTCTCTCTATTAGAGAAAGCTGTTTCATTCAGTATTCAGTGCAAATCTTGCCAAACTGATATATGCTTATGCCATATGAAATACAATGTTTTCTGCAATGCTGTAAGACAGTTTTTAATGTGTTAGAAGTTATATGCACAAAAACTTATGTTAGGACTTCAATGATCAAGATTGTCAGTTTACAGCTTTCTGAGTCCAGTAATGTTGAAATAGTGTTTCTGTTCAAATGAAGTGAAATCTAGCCAAATCTGCTCAAAAGCTTGTCTCTCTATTAGAGAAAGCTGTTTCATTCAGTATTCAGTGCAAATCTTGCCAAACTGATAGATGCTTATGCCATATGAAATACAATGTTTTCTGCAATGCTGTAAGACAGTTTTTAATGTGTTAGAAGTTATATGCACAAAAACTTATGTTAGGACTTCAATGATCAAGATTGTCAGTTTACAGCTTTCTGAGTCCAGTAATGCTGAAATAGTGTTTCTGTTCAAATGAAGTGATATCAAGCCCAAATCTGCTGAAAAGCTTGTCTCTCTATTAGAGAAAGCTGTTTCATTCAGTATTCAGTGCAAATCTTGCCATACTGAAACATGCTTATGCCATATGAAATACAATGTTTTCTGCAATGCTGTAAGACAGTTTTTAATGTGTTAGAAGTTATATGCACAAAAACTTATGTTAGGACTTCAATGATCAAGATTGTCAGTTTACAGCTTTCTGAGTCCAGTAATGCTGAAATAGTGCTTCTGTTCAAATGAAGTGAAATCTAGCCAAATCTGCTCAAAAGCTTGTCTCTCTATTAGAGAAAGCTGTTTCATTCAGTATTCAGTGCAAATCTTGCCAATCTGATAGATGCTTATGCCTTATGAAATATAATGTTTTCTGCAATGCTGTAAGACAGTTTTTAATGTGTTAGAAGTTATATACACAAAAACTAATGTTAGGACTTCAATGATCAAGATTGTCAGTATACAGCTTTCTGAGTCCAGTAATGTTGAAATAGTGTTTCTGTTCAAATGAAGTGAAATCTAGCCCAAATCTGCTCAAAAGCTTGTCTCTCTATTAGAGAAAGCTGTTTCATTCAGTATTCAGTGCAAATCTTGCCAAACTGATAGATGCTTATGCCATATGAAATACAATGTTTTCTGCAATGCTGTAAGACAGTTTTTAATGTGTTAGAAGTTATATGCACAAAAACTTATGTTAGGACTTCAATGATCAAGATTGTCAGTTTACAGCTTTCTGAGTCCAGTAATGCTGAAATAGTGTTTCTGTTCAAATGAAGTGAAATCAAGCCCCAATCTGCTCAAATGCTTGTCTCTCTAATAGAGAAAGCTGTTTCATTCAGTATTCAGTGCAAATCTTGCCATACTGAAACATGCTTATGCCATATGAAATACAATGTTTTCTGCAATGCTGTAAGACAGTTTTTAATGTGTTAGAAGTTATATGCACAAAAACTTATGTTAGGACTTCAATGATCAACATTGTCAGTTTACAGCTTTCTGAGTCCTGTAATGTTGAAATAGTGTTTCTGTTCAAATAAAGTGAAATCAAGCCCAAATCTGCTCAAAAGCTTGTCTCTCTAATAGAGAAAGCTGTTTCATTCAGTATTCAGTGCAAATCTTGCCAAACTGATAGATGCTTATGCCATATGAAATACAATGTTTTCTGCAATGCTGTAAGACAGTTTTTAATGTGTTAGAAGTTATATGCACAAAAACTTATGTTAGGACTTCAATGATCAAGATTGTCAGTTTACAGCTTTCTGAGTCCAGTAATGCTGAAATAGTGCTTCTGTTCAAATGAAGTGAAATCTAGCCAAATCTGCTCAAAAGCTTGTCTCTCTATTAGAGAAAGCTGTTTCATTCAGTATTCAGTGCAAATCTTGCCAAACTGATAGATGCTTATGCCATATGAAATACAATGTTTTCTGCAATGCTGTAAGACAGTTTTTAATGTGGTAGAAGTTATATGCACAAAAACTTATGTTAGGACTTCAATGATCAAGATTGTCAGTTTACAGCTTTCTGAGTCCAGTAATGCTGAAATAGTGTTTCTGTTCAAATGAAGTGAAATCAAGCCCAAATCTGCTCAAAAGCTTGTCTCTCTATTAGAGAAAGCTGTTTCATTCAGTATTCAGTGCAAATCTTGCCATACTGAAACATGCTTATGCCATATGAAATACAATGTTTTCTGCAATGCTGTAAGACAGTTTTTAATGTGTTAGAAGTTATATGCACAAAAACTCATGTTAGGACTTCAATGATCAAGATTGTCAGTTTACAGCTTTCTGAGTCCAGTAATGCTGAAATAGTGTTTCTGTTCAAATGAAGTGAAATCAAGCCCAAATCTGCTCAAAAGCTTGTCTCTCTATTAGAGAAAGCTGTTTCATTCAGTATTCAGTGCAAATCTTGCCAATCTGATAGATGCTTATGCCTTATGAAGTACAATGTTTTCTGCAATGCTGTAAGACAGTTTTTAATGTGTTAGAAGTTATATGCACAAAAACTTATGTGAGGACTTCAATGATCAAGATTGTCAGTTTACAGCTTTCTGAGTCCTGTAATGTTGAAATAGTGTTTCTGTTCAAATAAAGTGAAATCAAGCCCAAATCTGCTCAAAAGCTTGTCTCTCTATTAGAGAAAGCTGTTTCATTCAGTATTCAGTGCAAATCTTGCCAATCTGATAGATGCTTATGCCTTATGAAATATAATGTTTTCTGCAATGCTGTAAGACAGTTTTTAATGTGTTAGAAGTTATATACACAAAAACTAATGTTAGGACTTCAATGATCAAGATTGTCAGTATACAGCTTTCTGAGTCCAGTAATGTTGAAATAGTGTTTCTGTTCAAATGAAGTGAAATCTAGCCCAAATCTGCTCAAAAGCTTGTCTCTCTATTAGAGAAAGCTGTTTCATTCAGTATTCAGTGCAAATCTTGCCAAACTGATAGATGCTTATGCCATATGAAATACAATGTTTTCTGCAATGCTGTAAGACAGTTTTTAATGTGTTAGAAGTTATATGCACAAAAACTTATGTTAGGACTTCAATGATCAAGATTGTCAGTTTACAGCTTTCTGAGTCCAGTAATGCTGAAATAGTGTTTCTGTTCAAATGAAGTGAAATCAAGCCCCAATCTGCTCAAATGCTTGTCTCTCTAATAGAGAAAGCTGTTTCATTCAGTATTCAGTGCAAATCTTGCCATACTGAAACATGCTTATGCCATATGAAATACAATGTTTTCTGCAATGCTGTAAGACAGTTTTTAATGTGTTAGAAGTTATATGCACAAAAACTTATGTTAGGACTTCAATGATCAAGATTGTCAGTTTACAGCTTTCTGAGTCCTGTAATGTTGAAATGGTGTTTCTGTTCAAATAAAGTGAAATCTAGCCAAATCTGCTCAAAAGCTTGTCTCTCTATTAGAGAAAGCTGTTTCATTCAGTATTCAGTGCAAATCTTGCCAAACTGATAGATGCTTATGCCATATGAAATACAATGTTTTCTGCAATGCTGTAAGACAGTTTTTAATGTGGTAGAAGTTATATGCACAAAAACTTATGTTAGGACTTCAATGATCAAGATTGTCAGTTTACAGCTTTCTGAGTCCAGTAATGCTGAAATAGTGTTTCTGTTCAAATGAAGTGAAATCAAGCCCAAATCTGCTCAAAAGCTTGTCTCTCTATTAGAGAAAGCTGTTTCATTCAGTATTCAGTGCAAATCTTGCCATACTGAAACATGCTTATGCCATATGAAATACAATGTTTTCTGCAATGCTGTAAGACAGTTTTTAATGTGTTAGAAGTTATATGCACAAAAACTTATGTTAGGACTTCAATGATCAAGATTGTCAGTTTACAGCTTTCTGAGTCCAGTAATGCTGAAATAGTGCTTCTGTTCAAATGAAGTGAAATCTAGCCAAATCTGCTCAAAAGCTTGTCTCTCTATTAGAGAAAGCTGTTTCATTCAGTATTCAGTGCAAATCTTGCCAATCTGATAGATGCTTATGCCTTATGAAGTACAATGTTTTCTGCAATGCTGTAAGACAGTTTTTAATGTGTTAGAAGTTATATGCACAAAAACTCATGTTAGGACTTCAATGATCAAGATTGTCAGTTTACAGCTTTCTGAGTCCTGTAATGTTGAAATAGTGTTTCTGTTCAAATGAAGTGAAATCAAGCCCAAATCTGCTCAAAAGCTTGTCTCTCTAATAGAGAAAGCTGTTTCATTCAGTATTCATTGCAAATCTTGCCAAACTGATAGATGCTTATGCCATATGAAATACAATGTTTTCTGCAATGCTGTAAGACAGTTTTTAATGTGTTAGAAGTTATATACACAAAAACTAATGTTAGGACTTCAATGATCAAGATTGTCAGTTTACAGCTTTCTGAGTCCAGTAATGCTGAAATAGTGCTTCTGTTCAAATGAAGTGAAATCTAGCCAAATCTGCTCAAAAGCTTGTCTCTCTATTAGAGAAAGCTGTTTCATTCAGTATTCAGTACAAATCTTGCCAATCTGATAGATGCTTATGCCTTATGAAATACAATGTTTTCTGCAATGCTGTAAGACAGTTTTTAATGTGTTAGAAGTTATATACACAAAAACTAATGTTAGGACTTCAATGATCAAGATTGTCAGTATACAGCTTTCTGAGTCCAGTAATGTTGAAATAGTGTTTCTGTTCAAATGAAGTGAAATCTAGCCCAAATCTGCTCAAAAGCTTGTCTCTCTATTAGAGAAAGCTGTTTCATTCAGTATTCAGTGCAAATCTTGCCAAACTGATAGATGCTTATGCCATATGAAATACAATGTTTTCTGCAATGCTGTAAGACAGTTTTTAATGTGTTAGAAGTTATATGCACAAAAACTTATGTTAGGACTTCAATGATCAAGATTGTCAGTTTACAGCTTTCTGAGTCCAGTAATGCTGAAATAGTGTTTCTGTTCAAATGAAGTGAAATCAAGCCCCAATCTGCTCAAATGCTTGTCTCTCTAATACAGAAAGCTGTTTCATTCAGTATTCAGTGCAAATCTTGCCATACTGAAACATGCTTATGCCATATGAAATACAATGTTTTCTGCAATGCTGTAAGACAGTTTTTAATGTGTTAGAAGTTATATGCACAAAAACTTATGTTAGGACTTCAATGATCAAGATTGTCAGTTTACAGCTTTCTGAGTCCTGTAATGTTGAAATAGTGTTTCTGTTCAAATAAAGTGAAATCAAGCCCAAATCTGCTCAAAAGCTTGTCTCTCTAATAGAGAAAGCTGTTTCATTCAGTATTCAGTGCAAATCTTGCCAAACTGATAGATGCTTATGCCATATGAAATACAATGTTTTCTGCAATGCTGTAAGACAGTTTTTAATGTGTTAGAAGTTATATGCACAAAAACTTATGTTAGGACTTCAATGATCAAGATTGTCAGTTTACAGCTTTCTGAGTCCAGTAATGCTGAAATAGTGTTACTGTTCAAATGAAGTGAAATCAAGCCCAAATCTGCTCAAAAGCTTGTCTCTCTATTAGAGAAAGCTGTTTCATTCAGTATTCAGTGCAAATCTTGCCATACTGAAACATGCTTATGCCATATGAAATACAATGTTTTCTGCAATGCTGTAAGACAGTTTTTAATGTGTTAGAAGTTATATGCACAAAAACTCATGTTAGGACTTCGATGATCAAGATTGTCAGTTTACAGCTTTCTGAGTCCAGTAATGCTGAAATAGTGTTTCTGTTCAAATGAAGTGAAATCAAGCCCAAATCTGCTCAAAAGCTTGTCTCTCTAATAGAGAAAGCTGTTTCATTCAGTATTCAGTGCAAATCTTGCCAAACTGATAGATGCTTATGCCTTATGAAGTACAATGTTTTCTGCAATGCTGTAAGACAGTTTTTAATGTGTTAGAAGTTATATACACAAAAACTAATGTTAGGACTTCAATGATCAAGATTGTCAGTTTACAGCTTTCTGAGTCCAGTAATGTTGAAATAGTGTTTCTGTTCAAATGAAGTGAAATCAAGCCCAAATCTGCTCAAAAGCTTGTCTCTCTATTAGAGAAAGCTGTTTCATTCAGTATTCAGTGCAAATCTTGCCAAACTGATAGATGCTTATGCCTTATGAAATACAATGTTTTCTGCAATGCTGTAAGACAGTTTTTAATGTGTTAGAAGTTATATACACAAAAACTAATGTTAGGACTTCAATGATCAAGATTGTCAGTTTACAGCTTTCTGAGTCCAGTAATGTTGAAATAGTGTTTCTGTTCAAATGAAGTGAAATCAAGCCCAAATCTGCTCAAAAGCTTGTCTCTCTAATAGAGAAAGCTGTTTCATTCAGTATTCAGTGCAAATCTTGCCAAACTGATAGATGCTTATGCCATATGAAATACAGTGTTTTCTGCAATGCTGTAAGACAGTTTTTAATGTGTTAGAAGTTATATGCACAAAAACTTATGTTAGGACTTCAATGATCAAGATTGTCAGTTTACAGCTTTCTGAGTCCAGTAATGCTGAAATAGTGCTTCTGTTCAAATGAAGTGAAATCTAGCCAAATCTGCTCAAAAGCTTGTCTCTCTATTAGAGAAAGCTGTTTCATTCAGTATTCAGTGCAAATCTTGCCAAACTGATATATGCTTATGCCATATGAAATACAATGTTTTCTGCAATGCTGTAAGACAGTTTTTAATGTGTTAGAAGTTATATGCACAAAAACTTATGTTAGGACTTCAATGATCAAGATTGTCAGTTTACAGCTTTCTGAGTCCAGTAATGTTGAAATAGTGTTTCTGTTCAAATGAAGTGAAATCTAGCCAAATCTGCTCAAAAGCTTGTCTCTCTATTAGAGAAAGCTGTTTCATTCAGTATTCAGTGCAAATCTTGCCAAACTGATAGATGCTTATGCCATATGAAATACAATGTTTTCTGCAATGCTGTAAGACAGTTTTTAATGTGTTAGAAGTTATATGCACAAAAACTTATGTTAGGACTTCAATGATCAAGATTGTCAGTTTACAGCTTTCTGAGTCCAGTAATGCTGAAATAGTGTTTCTGTTCAAATGAAGTGATATCAAGCCCAAATCTGCTCAAAAGCTTGTCTCTCTATTAGAGAAAGCTGTTTCATTCAGTATTCAGTGCAAATCTTGCCATACTGAAACATGCTTATGCCATATGAAATACAATGTTTTCTGCAATGCTGTAAGACAGTTTTTAATGTGTTAGAAGTTATATGCACAAAAACTTATGTTAGGACTTAAATGATCAAGATTGTCAGTTTACAGCTTTCTGAGTCCAGTAATGCTGAAATAGTGCTTCTGTTCAAATGAAGTGAAATCTAGCCAAATCTGCTCAAAAGCTTGTCTCTCTATTAGAGAAAGCTGTTTCATTCAGTATTCAGTGCAAATCTTGCCAATCTGATAGATGCTTATGCCTTATGAAATATAATGTTTTCTGCAATGCTGTAAGACAGTTTTTAATGTGTTAGAAGTTATATACACAAAAACTAATGTTAGGACTTCAATGATCAAGATTGTCAGTATACAGCTTTCTGAGTCCAGTAATGTTGAAATAGTGTTTCTGTTCAAATGAAGTGAAATCTAGCCCAAATCTGCTCAAAAGCTTGTCTCTCTATTAGAGAAAGCTGTTTCATTCAGTATTCAGTGCAAATCTTGCCAAACTGATAGATGCTTATGCCATATGAAATACAATGTTTTCTGCAATGCTGTAAGACAGTTTTTAATGTGTTAGAAGTTATATGCACAAAAACTTATGTTAGGACTTCAATGATCAAGATTGTCAGTTTACAGCTTTCTGAGTCCAGTAATGCTGAAATAGTGTTTCTGTTCAAATGAAGTGAAATCAAGCCCCAATCTGCTCAAATGCTTGTCTCTCTAATAGAGAAAGCTGTTTCATTCAGTATTCAGTGCAAATCTTGCCAATCTGATAGATGCTTATGCCATATGAAATACAATGTTTTCTGCAATGCTGTAAGACAGTTTTTAATGTGTTAGAAGTTATATGCACAAAAACTTATGTTAGGACTTCAATGATCAAGATTGTCAGTTTACAGCTTTCTGAGTCCAGTAATGCTGAAATAGTGTTTCTGTTCAAATGAAGTGATATCAAGCCCAAATCTGCTCAAAAGCTTGTCTCTCTATTAGAGAAAGCTGTTTCATTCAGTATTCAGTGCAAATCTTGCCATACTGAAACATGCTTATGCCATATGAAATACAATGTTTTCTGCAATGCTGTAAGACAGTTTTTAATGTGTTAGAAGTTATATGCACAAAAACTTATGTTAGGACTTCAATGATCAAGATTGTCAGTTTACAGCTTTCTGAGTCCAGTAATGCTGAAATAGTGCTTCTGTTCAAATGAAGTGAAATCTAGCCAAATCTGCTCAAAAGCTTGTCTCTCTATTAGAGAAAGCTGTTTCATTCAGTATTCAGTGCAAATCTT
Organism: Carassius gibelio; assembly: GCF_023724105.1. Classification (NCBI taxonomy): domain Eukaryota; kingdom Metazoa; phylum Chordata; class Actinopteri; order Cypriniformes; family Cyprinidae; genus Carassius; species Carassius gibelio. Next base: position 10,189,194 of record NC_068397.1, on the reverse strand, counting down.
GCCAATCTGATAGATGCTTATGCCTTATGAAATATAATGTTTTCTGCAATGCTGTAAGACAGTTTTTAATGTGTTAGAAGTTATATACACAAAAACTAATGTTAGGACTTCAATGATCAAGATTGTCAGTATACAGCTTTCTGAGTCCAGTAATGTTGAAATAGTGTTTCTGTTCAAATGAAGTGAAATCTAGCCCAAATCTGCTCAAAAGCTTGTCTCTCTATTAGAGAAAGCTGTTTCATTCAGTATTCAGTGCAAATCTTGCCAAACTGATAGATGCTTATGCCATATGAAATACAATGTTTTCTGCAATGCTGTAAGACAGTTTTTAATGTGTTAGAAGTTATATGCACAAAAACTTATGTTAGGACTTCAATGATCAAGATTGTCAGTTTACAGCTTTCTGAGTCCAGTAATGCTGAAATAGTGTTTCTGTTCAAATGAAGTGAAATCAAGCCCCAATCTGCTCAAATGCTTGTCTCTCTAATAGAGAAAGCTGTTTCATTCAGTATTCAGTGCAAATCTTGCCATACTGAAACATGCTTATGCCATATGAAATACAATGTTTTCTGCAATGCTGTAAGACAGTTTTTAATGTGTTAGAAGTTATATGCACAAAAACTTATGTTAGGACTTCAATGATCAAGATTGTCAGTTTACAGCTTTCTGAGTCCTGTAATGTTGAAATAGTGTTTCTGTTCAAATAAAGTGAAATCAAGCCCAAATCTGCTCAAAAGCTTGTCTCTCTAATAGAGAAAGCTGTTTCATTCAGTATTCAGTGCAAATCTTGCCAAACTGATAGATGCTTATGCCATATGAAATACAATGTTTTCTGCAATGCTGTAAGACAGTTTTTAATGTGTTAGAAGTTATATGCACAAAAACTTATGTTAGGACTTCAATGATCAAGATTGTCAGTTTACAGCTTTCTGAGTCCAGTAATGCTGAAATAGTGTTACTGTTCAAATGAAGTGAAATCAAGCCCAAATCTGCTCAAAAGCTTGTCTCTCTAATAGAGAAAGCTGTTTCATTCAGTATTCAGTGCAAATCTTGCCATACTGAAACATGCTTATGCCATATGAAATACAATGTTTTCTGCAATGCTGTAAGACAGTTTTTAATGTGTTAGAAGTTATATGCACAAAAACTTATGTTAGGACTTCAATGATCAAGATTGTCAGTTTACAGCTTTCTGAGTCCAGTAATGCTGAAATAGTGCTTCTGTTCAAATGAAGTGAAATCTAGCCAAATCTGCTCAAAAGCTTGTCTCTCTATTAGAGAAAGCTGTTTCATTCAGTATTCAGTGCAAATCTTGCCAAACTGATAGATGCTTATGCCATATGAAATACAATGTTTTCTGCAATGCTGTAAGACAGTTTTTAATGTGGTAGAAGTTATATGCACAAAAACTTATGTTAGGACTTCAATGATCAAGATTGTCAGTTTACAGCTTTCTGAGTCCAGTAATGCTGAAATAGTGTTTCTGTTCAAATGAAGTGAAATCAAGCCCAAATCTGCTCAAAAGCTTGTCTCTCTATTAGAGAAAGCTGTTTCATTCAGTATTCAGTGCAAATCTTGCCATACTGAAACATGCTTATGCCATATGAAATACAATGTTTTCTGCAATGCTGTAAGACAGTTTTTAATGTGTTAGAAGTTATATGCACAAAAACTTATGTTAGGACTTCAATGATCAAGATTGTCAGTTTACAGCTTTCTGAGTCCAGTAATGCTGAAATAGTGCTTCTGTTCAAATGAAGTGAAATCTAGCCAAATCTGCTCAAAAGCTTGTCTCTCTATTAGAGAAAGCTGTTTCATTCAGTATTCAGTGCAAATCTTGCCAATCTGATAGATGCTTATGCCTTATGAAGTACAATGTTTTCTGCAATGCTGTAAGACAGTTTTTAATGTGTTAGAAGTTATATGCACAAAAACTCATGTTAGGACTTCAATGATCAAGATTGTCAGTTTACAGCTTTCTGAGTCCTGTAATGTTGAAATAGTGTTTCTGTTCAAATGAAGTGAAATCAAGCCCAAATCTGCTCAAAAGCTTGTCTCTCTAATAGAGAAAGCTGTTTCATTCAGTATTCATTGCAAATCTTGCCAAACTGATAGATGCTTATGCCATATGAAATACAATGTTTTCTGCAATGCTGTAAGACAGTTTTTAATGTGTTAGAAGTTATATACACAAAAACTAATGTTAGGACTTCAATGATCAAGATTGTCAGTTTACAGCTTTCTGAGTCCAGTAATGCTGAAATAGTGCTTCTGTTCAAATGAAGTGAAATCTAGCCAAATCTGCTCAAAAGCTTGTCTCTCTATTAGAGAAAGCTGTTTCATTCAGTATTCAGTACAAATCTTGCCAATCTGATAGATGCTTATGCCTTATGAAATACAATGTTTTCTGCAATGCTGTAAGACAGTTTTTAATGTGTTAGAAGTTATATACACAAAAACTAATGTTAGGACTTCAATGATCAAGATTGTCAGTATACAGCTTTCTGAGTCCAGTAATGTTGAAATAGTGTTTCTGTTCAAATGAAGTGAAATCTAGCCCAAATCTGCTCAAAAGCTTGTCTCTCTATTAGAGAAAGCTGTTTCATTCAGTATTCAGTGCAAATCTTGCCAAACTGATAGATGCTTATGCCATATGAAATACAATGTTTTCTGCAATGCTGTAAGACAGTTTTTAATGTGTTAGAAGTTATATGCACAAAAACTTATGTTAGGACTTCAATGATCAAGATTGTCAGTTTACAGCTTTCTGAGTCCAGTAATGCTGAAATAGTGTTTCTGTTCAAATGAAGTGAAATCAAGCCCCAATCTGCTCAAATGCTTGTCTCTCTAATAGAGAAAGCTGTTTCATTCAGTATTCAGTGCAAATCTTGCCATACTGAAACATGCTTATGCCATATGAAATACAATGTTTTCTGCAATGCTGTAAGACAGTTTTTAATGTGTTAGAAGTTATATGCACAAAAACTTATGTTAGGACTTCAATGATCAAGATTGTCAGTTTACAGCTTTCTGAGTCCTGTAATGTTGAAATAGTGTTTCTGTTCAAATAAAGTGAAATCAAGCCCAAATCTGCTCAAAAGCTTGTCTCTCTAATAGAGAAAGCTGTTTCATTCAGTATTCAGTGCAAATCTTGCCAAACTGATAGATGCTTATGCCATATGAAATACAATGTTTTCTGCAATGCTGTAAGACAGTTTTTAATGTGTTAGAAGTTATATGCACAAAAACTTATGTTAGGACTTCAATGATCAAGATTGTCAGTTTACAGCTTTCTGAGTCCAGTAATGCTGAAATAGTGTTACTGTTCAAATGAAGTGAAATCAAGCCCAAATCTGCTCAAAAGCTTGTCTCTCTATTAGAGAAAGCTGTTTCATTCAGTATTCAGTGCAAATCTTGCCATACTGAAACATGCTTATGCCATATGAAATACAATGTTTTCTGCAATGCTGTAAGACAGTTTTTAATGTGTTAGAAGTTATATGCACAAAAACTCATGTTAGGACTTCAATGATCAAGATTGTCAGTTTACAGCTTTCTGAGTCCAGTAATGCTGAAATAGTGTTTCTGTTCAAATGAAGTGAAATCAAGCCCAAATCTGCTCAAAAGCTTGTCTCTCTAATAGAGAAAGCTGTTTCATTCAGTATTCAGTGCAAATCTTGCCAAACTGATAGATGCTTATGCCTTATGAAGTACAATGTTTTCTGCAATGCTGTAAGACAGTTTTTAATGTGTTAGAAGTTATATACACAAAAACTAATGTTAGGACTTCAATGATCAAGATTGTCAGTTTACAGCTTTCTGAGTCCAGTAATGTTGAAATAGTGTTTCTGTTCAAATGAAGTGAAATCAAGCCCAAATCTGCTCAAAAGCTTGTCTCTCTATTAGAGAAAGCTGTTTCATTCAGTATTCAGTGCAAATCTTGCCAAACTGATAGATGCTTATGCCTTATGAAATACAATGTTTTCTGCAATGCTGTAAGACAGTTTTTAATGTGTTAGAAGTTATATACACAAAAACTAATGTTAGGACTTCAATGATCAAGATTGTCAGTTTACAGCTTTCTGAGTCCAGTAATGTTGAAATAGTGTTTCTGTTCAAATGAAGTGAAATCAAGCCCAAATCTGCTCAAAAGCTTGTCTCTCTAATAGAGAAAGCTGTTTCATTCAGTATTCAGTGCAAATCTTGCCAAACTGATAGATGCTTATGCCATATGAAATACAGTGTTTTCTGCAATGCTGTAAGACAGTTTTTAATGTGTTAGAAGTTATATGCACAAAAACTTATGTTAGGACTTCAATGATCAAGATTGTCAGTTTACAGCTTTCTGAGTCCAGTAATGCTGAAATAGTGCTTCTTTTCAAATGAAGTGAAATCTAGCCAAATCTGCTCAAAAGCTTGTCTCTCTATTAGAGAAAGCTGTTTCATTCAGTATTCAGTGCAAATCTTGCCAAACTGATATATGCTTATGCCATATGAAATACAATGTTTTCTGCAATGCTGTAAGACAGTTTTTAATGTGTTAGAAGTTATATGCACAAAAACTTATGTTAGGACTTCAATGATCAAGATTGTCAGTTTACAGCTTTCTGAGTCCAGTAATGTTGAAATAGTGTTTCTGTTCAAATGAAGTGAAATCTAGCCAAATCTGCTCAAAAGCTTGTCTCTCTATTAGAGAAAGCTGTTTCATTCAGTATTCAGTGCAAATCTTGCCAAACTGATAGATGCTTATGCCATATGAAATACAATGTTTTCTGCAATGCTGTAAGACAGTTTTTAATGTGTTAGAAGTTATATGCACAAAAACTTATGTTAGGACTTCAATGATCAAGATTGTCAGTTTACAGCTTTCTGAGTCCAGTAATGCTGAAATAGTGTTTCTGTTCAAATGAAGTGATATCAAGCCCAAATCTGCTCAAAAGCTTGTCTCTCTATTAGAGAAAGCTGTTTCATTCAGTATTCAGTGCAAATCTTGCCATACTGAAACATGCTTATGCCATATGAAATACAATGTTTTCTGCAATGCTGTAAGACAGTTTTTAATGTGTTAGAAGTTATATGCACAAAAACTTATGTTAGGACTTCAATGATCAAGATTGTCAGTTTACAGCTTTCTGAGTCCAGTAATGCTGAAATAGTGCTTCTGTTCAAATGAAGTGAAATCTAGCCAAATCTGCTCAAAAGCTTGTCTCTCTATTAGAGAAAGCTGTTTCATTCAGTATTCAGTGCAAATCTTGCCAATCTGATAGATGCTTATGCCTTATGAAATATAATGTTTTCTGCAATGCTGTAAGACAGTTTTTAATGTGTTAGAAGTTATATACACAAAAACTAATGTTAGGACTTCAATGATCAAGATTGTCAGTATACAGCTTTCTGAGTCCAGTAATGTTGAAATAGTGTTTCTGTTCAAATGAAGTGAAATCTAGCCCAAATCTGCTCAAAAGCTTGTCTCTCTATTAGAGAAAGCTGTTTCATTCAGTATTCAGTGCAAATCTTGCCAAACTGATAGATGCTTATGCCATATGAAATACAATGTTTTCTGCAATGCTGTAAGACAGTTTTTAATGTGTTAGAAGTTATATGCACAAAAACTTATGTTAGGACTTCAATGATCAAGATTGTCAGTTTACAGCTTTCTGAGTCCAGTAATGCTGAAATAGTGTTTCTGTTCAAATGAAGTGAAATCAAGCCCCAATCTGCTCAAATGCTTGTCTCTCTAATAGAGAAAGCTGTTTCATTCAGTATTCAGTGCAAATCTTGCCATACTGAAACATGCTTATGCCATATGAAATACAATGTTTTCTGCAATGCTGTAAGACAGTTTTTAATGTGTTAGAAGTTATATGCACAAAAACTTATGTTAGGACTTCAATGATCAAGATTGTCAGTTTACAGCTTTCTGAGTCCTGTAATGTTGAAATAGTGTTTCTGTTCAAATAAAGTGAAATCAAGCCCAAATCTGCTCAAAAGCTTGTCTCTCTAATAGAGAAAGCTGTTTCATTCAGTATTCAGTGCAAATCTTGCCAAACTGATAGATGCTTATGCCATATGAAATACAATGTTTTCTGCAATGCTGTAAGACAGTTTTTAATGTGTTAGAAGTTATATGCACAAAAACTTATGTTAGGACTTCAATGATCAAGATTGTCAGTTTACAGCTTTCTGAGTCCAGTAATGCTGAAATAGTGCTTCTGTTCAAATGAAGTGAAATCTAGCCAAATCTGCTCAAAAGCTTGTCTCTCTATTAGAGAAAGCTGTTTCATTCAGTATTCAGTGCAAATCTTGCCAAACTGATAGATGCTTATGCCATATGAAATACAATGTTTTCTGCAATGCTGTAAGACAGTTTTTAATGTGTTAGAAGTTATATGCACAAAAACTTATGTGAGGACTTCAATGATCAAGATTGTCAGTTTACAGCTTTCTGAGTCCTGTAATGTTGAAATAGTGTTTCTGTTCAAATAAAGTGAAATCAAGCCCAAATCTGCTCAAAAGCTTGTCTCTCTAATAGAGAAAGCTGTTTCATTCAGTATTCAGTGCAAATCTTGCCAAACTGATAGATGCTTATGCCATATGAAATACAATGTTTTCTGCAATGCTGTAAGACAGTTTTTAATGTGTTAGAAGTTATATGCACAAAAACTTATGTTAGGACTTCAATGGTCAAGATTGTCAGTTTACAGCTTTCTGAGTCCAGTAATGCTGAAATAGTGTTACTGTTCAAATGAAGTGAAATCAAGCCCAAATCTGCTCAAAAGCTTGTCTCTCTAATAGAGAAAGCTGTTTCATTCAGTATTCAGTGCAAATCTTGCCATACTGAAACATGCTTATGCCATATGAAATACAATGTTTTCTGCAATGCTGTAAGACAGTTTTTAATGTGTTAGAAGTTATATGCTCAAAAACTCATGTTAGGACTTCAATGATCAAGATTGTCAGTTTACAGCTTTCTGAGTCCTGTAATGTTGAAATAGTGTTTCTGTTCAAATAAAGTGAAATCAAGCCCAAATCTGCTCAAAAGCTTGTCTCTCTAATAGAGAAAGCTGTTTCATTCAGTATTCAGTGCAAATCTTGCCAAACTGATAGATGCTTATGCCATATGAAATACAATGTTTTCTGCAATGCTGTAAGACAGTTTTTAATGTGTTAGAAGTTATATGCACAAAAACTTATGTTAGGACTTCAATGATCAAGATTGTCAGTTTACAGCTTTCTGAGTCCAGTAATGCTGAAATAGTGTTACTGTTCAAATGAAGTGAAATCAAGCCCAAATCTGCTCAAAAGCTTGTCTCTCTAATAGAGAAAGCTGTTTCATTCAGTATTCAGTGCAAATCTTGCCATACTGAAACATGCTTATGCCATATGAAATACAATGTTTTCTGCAATGCTGTAAGACAGTTTTTAATGTGTTAGAAGTTATATGCACAAAAACTCATGTTAGGACTTCAATGATCAAGATTGTCAGTTTACAGCTTTCTGAGTCCAGTAATGCTGAAATAGTGTTTCTGTTCAAATGAAGTGAAATCAAGCCCAAATCTGCTCAAAAGCTTGTCTCTCTAATAGAGAAAGCTGTTTCATTCAGTATTCAGTGCAAATCTTGCCAAACTGATAGATGCTTATGCCTTATGAAGTACAATGTTTTCTGCAATGCTGTAAGACAGTTTTTAATGTGTTAGAAGTTATATACACAAAAACTAATGTTAGGACTTCAATGATCAAGATTGTCAGTTTACAGCTTTCTGAGTCCAGTAATGTTGAAATAGTGTTTCTGTTCAAATGAAGTGAAATCAAGCCCAAATCTGCTCAAAAGCTTGTCTCTCTATTAGAGAAAGCTGTTTCATTCAGTATTCAGTGCAAATCTTGCCAAACTGATAGATGCTTATGCCTTATGAAATACAATGTTTTCTGCAATGCTGTAAGACAGTTTTTAATGTGTTAGAAGTTATATACACAAAAACTAATGTTAGGACTTCAATGATCAAGATTGTCAGTTTACAGCTTTCTGAGTCCAGTAATGTTGAAATAGTGTTTCTGTTCAAATGAAGTGAAATCAAGCCCAAATCTGCTCAAAAGCTTGTCTCTCTAATAGAGAAAGCTGTTTCATTCAGTATTCAGTGCAAATCTTGCCAAACTGATAGATGCTTATGCCATATGAAATACAGTGTTTTCTGCAATGCTGTAAGACAGTTTTTAATGTGTTAGAAGTTATATGCACAAAAACTTATGTTAGGACTTCAATGATCAAGATTGTCAGTTTACAGCTTTCTGAGTCCAGTAATGCTGAAATAGTGCTTCTTTTCAAATGAAGTGAAATCTAGCCAAATCTGCTCAAAAGCTTGTCTCTCTATTAGAGAAAGCTGTTTCATTCAGTATTCAGTGCAAATCTTGCCAAACTGATATATGCTTATGCCATATGAAATACAATGTTTTCTGCAATGCTGTAAGACAGTTTTTAATGTGTTAGAAGTTATATGCACAAAAACTTATGTTAGGACTTCAATGATCAAGATTGTCAGTTTACAGCTTTCTGAGTCCAGTAATGTTGAAATAGTGTTTCTGTTCAAATGAAGTGAAATCTAGCCAAATCTGCTCAAAAGCTTGTCTCTCTATTAGAGAAAGCTGTTTCATTCAGTATTCAGTGCAAATCTTGCCAAACTGATAGATGCTTATGCCATATGAAATACAATGTTTTCTGCAATGCTGTAAGACAGTTTTTAATGTGTTAGAAGTTATATGCACAAAAACTTATGTTAGGACTTCAATGATCAAGATTGTCAGTTTACAGCTTTCTGAGTCCAGTAATGCTGAAATAGTGTTTCTGTTCAAATGAAGTGATATCAAGCCCAAATCTGCTCAAAAGCTTGTCTCTCTATTAGAGAAAGCTGTTTCATTCAGTATTCAGTGCAAATCTTGCCATACTGAAACATGCTTATGCCATATGAAATACAATGTTTTCTGCAATGCTGTAAGACAGTTTTTAATGTGTTAGAAGTTATATGCACAAAAACTTATGTTAGGACTTCAATGATCAAGATTGTCAGTTTACAGCTTTCTGAGTCCAGTAATGCTGAAATAGTGCTTCTGTTCAAATGAAGTGAAATCTAGCCAAATCTGCTCAAAAGCTTGTCTCTCTATTAGAGAAAGCTGTTTCATTCAGTATTCAGTGCAAATCTTGCCAATCTGATAGATGCTTATGCCTTATGAAATATAATGTTTTCTGCAATGCTGTAAGACAGTTTTTAATGTGTTAGAAGTTATATACACAAAAACTAATGTTAGGACTTCAATGATCAAGATTGTCAGTATACAGCTTTCTGAGTCCAGTAATGTTGAAATAGTGTTTCTGTTCAAATGAAGTGAAATCTAGCCCAAATCTGCTCAAAAGCTTGTCTCTCTATTAGAGAAAGCTGTTTCATTCAGTATTCAGTGCAAATCTTGCCAAACTGATAGATGCTTATGCCATATGAAATACAATGTTTTCTGCAATGCTGTAAGACAGTTTTTAATGTGTTAGAAGTTATATGCACAAAAACTTATGTTAGGACTTCAATGATCAAGATTGTCAGTTTACAGCTTTCTGAGTCCAGTAATGCTGAAATAGTGTTTCTGTTCAAATGAAGTGAAATCAAGCCCCAATCTGCTCAAATGCTTGTCTCTCTAATAGAGAAAGCTGTTTCATTCAGTATTCAGTGCAAATCTTGCCATACTGAAACATGCTTATGCCATATGAAATACAATGTTTTCTGCAATGCTGTAAGACAGTTTTTAATGTGTTAGAAGTTATATGCACAAAAACTTATGTTAGGACTTCAATGATCAAGATTGTCAGTTTACAGCTTTCTGAGTCCTGTAATGTTGAAATAGTGTTTCTGTTCAAATAAAGTGAAATCAAGCCCAAATCTGCTCAAAAGCTTGTCTCTCTAATAGAGAAAGCTGTTTCATTCAGTATTCAGTGCAAATCTTGCCAAACTGATAGATGCTTATGCCATATGAAATACAATGTTTTCTGCAATGCTGTAAGACAGTTTTTAATGTGTTAGAAGTTATATGCACAAAAACTTATGTTAGGACTTCAATGATCAAGATTGTCAGTTTACAGCTTTCTGAGTCCAGTAATGCTGAAATAGTGCTTCTGTTCAAATGAAGTGAAATCTAGCCAAATCTGCTCAAAAGCTTGTCTCTCTATTAGAGAAAGCTGTTTCATTCAGTATTCAGTGCAAATCTTGCCAAACTGATAGATGCTTATGCCATATGAAATACAATGTTTTCTGCAATGCTGTAAGACAGTTTTTAATGTGGTAGAAGTTATATGCACAAAAACTTATGTTAGGACTTCAATGATCAAGATTGTCAGTTTACAGCTTTCTGAGTCCAGTAATGCTGAAATAGTGTTTCTGTTCAAATGAAGTGAAATCAAGCCCAAATCTGCTCAAAAGCTTGTCTCTCTATTAGAGAAAGCTGTTTCATTCAGTATTCAGTGCAAATCTTGCCATACTGAAACATGCTTATGCCATATGAAATACAATGTTTTCTGCAATGCTGTAAGACAGTTTTTAATGTGTTAGAAGTTATATGCACAAAAACTCATGTTAGGACTTCAATGATCAAGATTGTCAGTTTACAGCTTTCTGAGTCCAGTAATGCTGAAATAGTGTTTCTGTTCAAATGAAGTGAAATCAAGCCCAAATCTGCTCAAAAGCTTGTCTCTCTATTAGAGAAAGCTGTTTCATTCAGTATTCAGTGCAAATCTTGCCAATCTGATAGATGCTTATGCCTTATGAAGTACAATGTTTTCTGCAATGCTGTAAGACAGTTTTTAATGTGTTAGAAGTTATATGCACAAAAACTTATGTGAGGACTTCAATGATCAAGATTGTCAGTTTACAGCTTTCTGAGTCCTGTAATGTTGAAATAGTGTTTCTGTTCAAATAAAGTGAAATCAAGCCCAAATCTGCTCAAAAGCTTGTCTCTCTAATAGAGAAAGCTGTTTCATTCAGTATTCAGTGCAAATCTTGCCAAACTGATAGATGCTTATGCCATATGAAATACAATGTTTTCTGCAATGCTGTAAGACAGTTTTTAATGTGTTAGAAGTTATATGCACAAAAACTTATGTTAGGACTTCAATGATCAAGATTGTCAGTTTACAGCTTTCTGAGTCCAGTAATGCTGAAATAGTGTTACTGTTCAAATGAAGTGAAATCAAGCCCAAATCTGCTCAAAAGCTTGTCTCTCTAATAGAGAAAGCTGTTTCATTCAGTATTCAGTGCAAATCTTGCCATACTGAAACATGCTTATGCCATATGAAATACAATGTTTTCTGCAATGCTGTAAGACAGTTTTTAATGTGTTAGAAGTTATATGCTCAAAAACTCATGTTAGGACTTCAATGATCAAGATTGTCAGTTTACAGCTTTCTGAGTCCTGTAATGTTGAAATAGTGTTTCTGTTCAAATAAAGTGAAATCAAGCCCAAATCTGCTCAAAAGCTTGTCTCTCTAATAGAGAAAGCTGTTTCATTCAGTATTCAGTGCAAATCTTGCCAAACTGATAGATGCTTATGCCATATGAAATACAATGTTTTCTGCAATGCTGTAAGACAGTTTTTAATGTGTTAGAAGTTATATGCACAAAAACTTATGTTAGGACTTCAATGATCAAGATTGTCAGTTTACAGCTTTCTGAGTCCAGTAATGCTGAAATAGTGTTACTGTTCAAATGAAGTGAAATCAAGCCCAAATCTGCTCAAAAGCTTGTCTCTCTAATAGAGAAAGCTGTTTCATTCAGTATTCAGTGCAAATCTTGCCATACTGAAACATGCTTATGCCATATGAAATACAATGTTTTCTGCAATGCTGTAAGACAGTTTTTAATGTGTTAGAAGTTATATGCACAAAAACTTATGTTAGGACTTCAATGATCAAGATTGTCAGTTTACAGCTTTCTGAGTCCAGTAATGCTGAAATAGTGCTTCTGTTCAAATGAAGTGAAATCTAGCCAAATCTGCTCAAAAGCTTGTCTCTCTATTAGAGAAAGCTGTTTCATTCAGTATTCAGTGCAAATCTTGCCAATCTGATAGATGCTTATGCCTTATAAAGTACAATGTTTTCTGCAATGCTGTAAGACAGTTTTTAATGTGTTAGAAGTTATATGCACAAAAACTCATGTTAGGACTTCAATGATCAAGATTGTCAGTTTACAGCTTTCTGAGTCCTGTAATGTTGAAATAGTGTTTCTGTTCAAATGAAGTGAAATCAAGCCCAAATCTGCTCAAAAGCTTGTCTCTCTAATAGAGAAAGCTGTTTCATTCAGTATTCATTGCAAATCTTGCCAAACTGATAGATGCTTATGCCATATGAAATACAATGTTTTCTGCAATGCTGTAAGACAGTTTTTAATGTGTTAGAAGTTATATACACAAAAACTAATGTTAGGACTTCAATGATCAAGATTGTCAGTTTACAGCTTTCTGAGTCCAGTAATGTTGAAATAGTGTTTCTGTTCAAATGAAGTGAAATCTAGCCCAAATCTGCTCAAAAGCTTGTCTCTCTATTAGAGAAAGCTGTTTCATTCAGTATTCAGTGCAAATCTTGCCAAACTGATAGATGCTTATGCCATATGAAATACAATGTTTTCTGCAATGCTGTAAGACAGTTTTTAATGTGTTAGAAGTTATATACACAAAAACTAATGTTAGGACTTCAATGATCAAGATTGTCAGTTTACAGCTTTCTGAGTCCAGTAATGTTGAAATAGTGTTTCTGTTCAAATGAAGTGAAATCAAGCCCAAATCTGCTCAAAAGCTTGTCTCTCTATTAGAGAAAGCTGTTTCATTCAGTATTCAGTGCAAATCTTGCCAAACTGATAGATGCTTATGCCTTATGAAATACAATGTTTTCTGCAATGCTGTAAGACAGTTTTTAATGTGTTAGAAGTTATATACACAAAAACTAATGTTAGGACTTCAATGATCAAGATTGTCAGTTTACAGCTTTCTGAGTCCCGTAATGTTGAAATAGTGTTTCTGTTCAAATGAAGTGAAATCAAGCCCAAATCTGCTCAAAAGCTTGTCTCTCTAATAGAGAAAGCTGTTTCATTCAGTATTCAGTGCAAATCTTGCCAAACTGATAGATGCTTATGCCATATGAAATACAATGTTTTCTGCAATGCTGTAAGACAGTTTTTAATGTGTTAGAAGTTATATGCACAAAAACTTATGTTAGGACTTCAATGATCAAGATTGTCAGTTTACAGCTTTCTGAGTCCAGTAATGCTGAAATAGTGTTTCTGTGCAAATGAAGTGAAATCAAGCCCCAATCTGCTCAAATGCTTGTCTCTCTAATAGAGAAAGCTGTTTCATTCAGTATTCAGTGCAAATCTTGCCATACTGAAACATGCTTATGCCATATGAAATACAATGTTTTCTGCAATGCTGTAAGACAGTTTTTAATGTGTTAGAAGTTATATGCACAAAAACTTATGTTAGGACTTCAATGATCAAGATTGTCAGTTTACAGCTTTCTGAGTCCTGTAATGTTGAAATAGTGTTTCTGTTCAAATAAAGTGAAATCAAGCCCAAATCTGCTCAAAAGCTTGTCTCTCTAATAGAGAAAGCTGTTTCATTCAGTATTCAGTGCAAATCTTGCCAAACTGATAGATGCTTATGCCATATGAAATACAATGTTTTCTGCAATGCTGTAAGACAGTTTTTAATGTGTTAGAAGTTATATGCACAAAAACTTATGTTAGGACTTCAATGATCAAGATTGTCAGTTTACAGCTTTCTGAGTCCTGTAATGTTGAAATAGTGTTTCTGTTCAAATAAAGTGAAATCAAGCCCAAATCTGCTCAAAAGCTTGTCTCTCTAATAGAGAAAGCTGTTTCATTCAGTATTCAGTGCAAATCTTGCCAAACTGATAGATGCTTATGCCATATGAAATACAATGTTTTCTGCAATGCTGTAAGACAGTTTTTAATGTGTTAGAAGTTATATGCACAAAAACTTATGTTAGGACTTCAATGATCAAGATTGTCAGTTTACAGCTTTCTGAGTCCAGTAATGCTGAAATAGTGCTTCTGTTCAAATGAAGTGAAATCTAGCCAAATCTGCTCAAAAGCTTGTCTCTCTATTAGAGAAAGCTGTTTCATTCAGTATTCAGTGCAAATCTTGCCAAACTGATAGATGCTTATGCCATATGAAATACAATGTTTTCTGCAATGCTGTAAGACAGTTTTTAATGTGGTAGAAGTTATATGCACAAAAACTTATGTTAGGACTTCAATGATCAAGATTGTCAGTTTACAGCTTTCTGAGTCCAGTAATGCTGAAATAGTGTTTCTGTTCAAATGAAGTGAAATCAAGCCCAAATCTGCTCAAAAGCTTGTCTCTCTATTAGAGAAAGCTGTTTCATTCAGTATTCAGTGCAAATCTTGCCATACTGAAACATGCTTATGCCATATGAAATACAATGTTTTCTGCAATGCTGTAAGACAGTTTTTAATGTGTTAGAAGTTATATGCACAAAAACTCATGTTAGGACTTCAATGATCAAGATTGTCAGTTTACAGCTTTCTGAGTCCAGTAATGCTGAAATAGTGTTTCTGTTCAAATGAAGTGAAATCAAGCCCAAATCTGCTCAAAAGCTTGTCTCTCTATTAGAGAAAGCTGTTTCATTCAGTATTCAGTGCAAATCTTGCCAATCTGATAGATGCTTATGCCTTATGAAGTACAATGTTTTCTGCAATGCTGTAAGACAGTTTTTAATGTGTTAGAAGTTATATGCACAAAAACTTATGTGAGGACTTCAATGATCAAGATTGTCAGTTTACAGCTTTCTGAGTCCAGTAATGCTGAAATAGTGTTTCTGTTCAAATGAAGTGATATCAAGCCCAAATCTGCTCAAAAGCTTGTCTCTCTATTAGAGAAAGCTGTTTCATTCAGTATTCAGTGCAAATCTTGCCATACTGAAACATGCTTATGCCATATGAAATACAATGTTTTCTGCAATGCTGTAAGACAGTTTTTAATGTGTTAGAAGTTATATGCACAAAAACTTATGTTAGGACTTCAATGATCAAGATTGTCAGTTTACAGCTTTCTGAGTCCAGTAATGCTGAAATAGTGCTTCTGTTCAAATGAAGTGAAATCTAGCCAAATCTGCTCAAAAGCTTGTCTCTCTATTAGAGAAAGCTGTTTCATTCAGTATTCAGTGCAAATCTTGCCAATCTGATAGATGCTTATGCCTTATGAAATACAATGTTTTCTGCAATGCTGTAAGACAGTTTTTAATGTGTTAGAAGTTATATACACAAAAACTAATGTTAGGACTTCAATGATCAAGATTGTCAGTATACAGCTTTCTGAGTCCAGTAATGTTGAAATAGTGTTTCTGTTCAAATGAAGTGAAATCTAGCCCAAATCTGCTCAAAAGCTTGTCTCTCTATTAGAGAAAGCTGTTTCATTCAGTATTCAGTGCAAATCTTGCCAAACTGATAGATGCTTATGCCATATGAAATACAATGTTTTCTGCAATGCTGTAAGACAGTTTTTAATGTGTTAGAAGTTATATGCACAAAAACTTATGTTAGGACTTCAATGATCAAGATTGTCAGTTTACAGCTTTCTGAGTCCAGTAATGCTGAAATAGTGTTTCTGTTCAAATGAAGTGAAATCAAGCCCCAATCTGCTCAAATGCTTGTCTCTCTAATAGAGAAAGCTGTTTCATTCAGTATTCAGTGCAAATCTTGCCATACTGAAACATGCTTATGCCATATGAAATACAATGTTTTCTGCAATGCTGTAAGACAGTTTTTAATGTGTTAGAAGTTATATGCACAAAAACTTATGTTAGGACTTCAATGATCAAGATTGTCAGTTTACAGCTTTCTGAGTCCTGTAATGTTGAAATAGTGTTTCTGTTCAAATAAAGTGAAATCAAGCCCAAATCTGCTCAAAAGCTTGTCTCTCTAATAGAGAAAGCTGTTTCATTCAGTATTCAGTGCAAATCTTGCCAAACTGATAGATGCTTATGCCATATGAAATACAATGTTTTCTGCAATGCTGTAAGACAGTTTTTAATGTGTTAGAAGTTATATGCACAAAAACTTATGTTAGGACTTCAATGATCAAGATTGTCAGTTTACAGCTTTCTGAGTCCAGTAATGCTGAAATAGTGTTACTGTTCAAATGAAGTGAAATCAAGCCCAAATCTGCTCAAAAGCTTGTCTCTCTATTAGAGAAAGCTGTTTCATTCAGTATTCAGTGCAAATCTTGCCATACTGAAACATGCTTATGCCATATGAAATACAATGTTTTCTGCAATGCTGTAAGACAGTTTTTAATGTGTTAGAAGTTATATGCACAAAAACTCATGTTAGAACTTCAATGATCAAGATTGTCAGTTTACAGCTTTCTGAGTCCAGTAATGCTGAAATAGTGTTTCTGTTCAAATGAAGTGAAATCAAGCCCAAATCTGCTCAAAAGCTTGTCTCTCTAATAGAGAAAGCTGTTTCATTCAGTATTCAGTGCAAATCTTGCCAAACTGATAGATGCTTATGCCTTATGAAGTACAATGTTTTCTGCAATGCTGTAAGACAGTTTTTAATGTGTTAGAAGTTATATACACAAAAACTAATGTTAGGACTTCAATGATCAAGATTGTCAGTTTACAGCTTTCTGAGTCCAGTAATGTTGAAATAGTGTTTCTGTTCAAATGAAGTGAAATCAAGCCCAAATCTGCTCAAAAGCTTGTCTCTCTATTAGAGAAAGCTGTTTCATTCAGTATTCAGTGCAAATCTTGCCAAACTGATAGATGCTTATGCCTTATGAAATACAATGTTTTCTGCAATGCTGTAAGACAGTTTTTAATGTGTTAGAAGTTATATACACAAAAACTAATGTTAGGACTTCAATGATCAAGATTGTCAGTTTACAGCTTTCTGAGTCCAGTAATGTTGAAATAGTGTTTCTGTTCAAATGAAGTGAAATCAAGCCCAAATCTGCTCAAAAGCTTGTCTCTCTAATAGAGAAAGCTGTTTCATTCAGTATTCAGTGCAAATCTTGCCAAACTGATAGATGCTTATGCCATATGAAATACAGTGTTTTCTGCAATGCTGTAAGACAGTTTTTAATGTGTTAGAAGTTATATGCACAAAAACTTATGTTAGGACTTCAATGATCAAGATTGTCAGTTTACAGCTTTCTGAGTCCAGTAATGCTGAAATAGTGCTTCTGTTCAAATGAAGTGAAATCTAGCCAAATCTGCTCAAAAGCTTGTCTCTCTATTAGAGAAAGCTGTTTCATTCAGTATTCAGTGCAAATCTTGCCAAACTGATATATGCTTATGCCATATGAAATACAATGTTTTCTGCAATGCTGTAAGACAGTTTTTAATGTGTTAGAAGTTATATGCACAAAAACTTATGTTAGGACTTCAATGATCAAGATTGTCAGTTTACAGCTTTCTGAGTCCAGTAATGCTGAAATAGTGTTTCTGTTCAAATGAAGTGATATCAAGCCCAAATCTGCTCAAAAGCTTGTCTCTCTATTAGAGAAAGCTGTTTCATTCAGTATTCAGTGCAAATCTTGCCATACTGAAACATGCTTATGCCATATGAAATACAATGTTTTCTGCAATGCTGTAAGACAGTTTTTAATGTGTTAGAAGTTATATGCACAAAAACTTATGTTAGGACTTCAATGATCAAGATTGTCAGTTTACAGCTTTCTGAGTCCAGTAATGCTGAAATAGTGCTTCTGTTCAAATGAAGTGAAATCTAGCCAAATCTGCTCAAAAGCTTGTCTCTCTATTAGAGAAAGCTGTTTCATTCAGTATTCAGTGCAAATCTTGCCAATCTGATAGATGCTTATGCCTTATGAAATATAATGTTTTCTGCAATGCTGTAAGACAGTTTTTAATGTGTTAGAAGTTATATACACAAAAACTAATGTTAGGACTTCAATGATCAAGATTGTCAGTATACAGCTTTCTGAGTCCAGTAATGTTGAAATAGTGTTTCTGTTCAAATGAAGTGAAATCTAGCCCAAATCTGCTCAAAAGCTTGTCTCTCTATTAGAGAAAGCTGTTTCATTCAGTATTCAGTGCAAATCTTGCCAAACTGATAGATGCTTATGCCATATGAAATACAATGTTTTCTGCAATGCTGTAAGACAGTTTTTAATGTGTTAGAAGTTATATGCACAAAAACTTATGTTAGGACTTCAATGATCAAGATTGTCAGTTTACAGCTTTCTGAGTCCAGTAATGCTGAAATAGTGTTTCTGTTCAAATGAAGTGAAATCAAGCCCCAATCTGCTCAAATGCTTGTCTCTCTAATAGAGAAAGCTGTTTCATTCAGTATTCAGTGCAAATCTTGCCATACTGAAACATGCTTATGCCATATGAAATACAATGTTTTCTGCAATGCTGTAAGACAGTTTTTAATGTGTTAGAAGTTATATGCACAAAAACTTATGTTAGGACTTCAATGATCAAGATTGTCAGTTTACAGCTTTCTGAGTCCTGTAATGTTGAAATAGTGTTTCTGTTCAAATAAAGTGAAATCAAGCCCAAATCTGCTCAAAAGCTTGTCTCTCTAATAGAGAAAGCTGTTTCATTCAGTATTCAGTGCAAATCTTGCCAAACTGATAGATGCTTATGCCATATGAAATACAATGTTTTCTGCAATGCTGTAAGACAGTTTTTAATGTGTTAGAAGTTATATGCACAAAAACTTATGTTAGGACTTCAATGATCAAGATTGTCAGTTTACAGCTTTCTGAGTCCAGTAATGCTGAAATAGTGTTACTGTTCAAATGAAGTGAAATCAAGCCCAAATCTGCTCAAAAGCTTGTCTCTCTAATAGAGAAAGCTGTTTCATTCAGTATTCAGTGCAAATCTTGCCATACTGAAACATGCTTATGCCATATGAAATACAATGTTTTCTGCAATGCTGTAAGACAGTTTTTAATGTGTTAGAAGTTATATGCACAAAAACTTATGTTAGGACTTCAATGATCAAGATTGTCAGTTTACAGCTTTCTGAGTCCAGTAATGCTGAAATAGTGCTTCTGTTCAAATGAAGTGAAATCTAGCCAAATCTGCTCAAAAGCTTGTCTCTCTATTAGAGAAAGCTGTTTCATTCAGTATTCAGTGCAAATCTTGCCAAACTGATAGATGCTTATGCCATATGAAATACAATGTTTTCTGCAATGCTGTAAGACAGTTTTTAATGTGGTAGAAGTTATATGCACAAAAACTTATGTTAGGACTTCAATGATCAAGATTGTCAGTTTACAGCTTTCTGAGTCCAGTAATGCTGAAATAGTGTTTCTGTTCAAATGAAGTGAAATCAAGCCCAAATCTGCTCAAAAGCTTGTCTCTCTATTAGAGAAAGCTGTTTCATTCAGTATTCAGTGCAAATCTTGCCATACTGAAACATGCTTATGCCATATGAAATACAATGTTTTCTGCAATGCTGTAAGACAGTTTTTAATGTGTTAGAAGTTATATGCACAAAAACTTATGTTAGGACTTCAATGATCAAGATTGTCAGTTTACAGCTTTCTGAGTCCAGTAATGCTGAAATAGTGCTTCTGTTCAAATGAAGTGAAATCTAGCCAAATCTGCTCAAAAGCTTGTCTCTCTATTAGAGAAAGCTGTTTCATTCAGTATTCAGTGCAAATCTTGCCAATCTGATAGATGCTTATGCCTTATGAAGTACAATGTTTTCTGCAATGCTGTAAGACAGTTTTTAATGTGTTAGAAGTTATATGCACAAAAACTCATGTTAGGACTTCAATGATCAAGATTGTCAGTTTACAGCTTTCTGAGTCCTGTAATGTTGAAATAGTGTTTCTGTTCAAATGAAGTGAAATCAAGCCCAAATCTGCTCAAAAGCTTGTCTCTCTAATAGAGAAAGCTGTTTCATTCAGTATTCATTGCAAATCTTGCCAAACTGATAGATGCTTATGCCATATGAAATACAATGTTTTCTGCAATGCTGTAAGACAGTTTTTAATGTGTTAGAAGTTATATACACAAAAATTAATGTTAGGACTTCAATGATCAAGATTGTCAGTTTACAGCTTTCTGAGTCCAGTAATGCTGAAATAGTGCTTCTGTTCAAATGAAGTGAAATCTAGCCAAATCTGCTCAAAAGCTTGTCTCTCTATTAGAGAAAGCTGTTTCATTCAGTATTCAGTACAAATCTTGCCAATCTGATAGATGCTTATGCCTTATGAAATACAATGTTTTCTGCAATGCTGTAAGACAGTTTTTAATGTGTTAGAAGTTATATACACAAAAACTAATGTTAGGACTTCAATGATCAAGATTGTCAGTATACAGCTTTCTGAGTCCAGTAATGTTGAAATAGTGTTTCTGTTCAAATGAAGTGAAATCTAGCCCAAATCTGCTCAAAAGCTTGTCTCTCTATTAGAGAAAGCTGTTTCATTCAGTATTCAGTGCAAATCTTGCCAAACTGATAGATGCTTATGCCATATGAAATACAATGTTTTCTGCAATGCTGTAAGACAGTTTTTAATGTGTTAGAAGTTATATGCACAAAAACTTATGTTAGGACTTCAATGATCAAGATTGTCAGTTTACAGCTTTCTGAGTCCAGTAATGCTGAAATAGTGTTTCTGTTCAAATGAAGTGAAATCAAGCCCCAATCTGCTCAAATGCTTGTCTCTCTAATAGAGAAAGCTGTTTCATTCAGTATTCAGTGCAAATCTTGCCATACTGAAACATGCTTATGCCATATGAAATACAATGTTTTCTGCAATGCTGTAAGACAGTTTTTAATGTGTTAGAAGTTATATGCACAAAAACTTATGTTAGGACTTCAATGATCAAGATTGTCAGTTTACAGCTTTCTGAGTCCTGTAATGTTGAAATAGTGTTTCTGTTCAAATAAAGTGAAATCAAGCCCAAATCTGCTCAAAAGCTTGTCTCTCTAATAGAGAAAGCTGTTTCATTCAGTATTCAGTGCAAATCTTGCCAAACTGATAGATGCTTATGCCATATGAAATACAATGTTTTCTGCAATGCTGTAAGACAGTTTTTAATGTGTTAGAAGTTATATGCACAAAAACTTATGTTAGGACTTCAATGATCAAGATTGTCAGTTTACAGCTTTCTGAGTCCAGTAATGCTGAAATAGTGTTACTGTTCAAATGAAGTGAAATCAAGCCCAAATCTGCTCAAAAGCTTGTCTCTCTATTAGAGAAAGCTGTTTCATTCAGTATTCAGTGCAAATCTTGCCATACTGAAACATGCTTATGCCATATGAAATACAATGTTTTCTGCAATGCTGTAAGACAGTTTTTAATGTGTTAGAAGTTATATGCACAAAAACTCATGTTAGGACTTCAATGATCAAGATTGTCAGTTTACAGCTTTCTGAGTCCAGTAATGCTGAAATAGTGTTTCTGTTCAAATGAAGTGAAATCAAGCCCAAATCTGCTCAAAAGCTTGTCTCTCTAATAGAGAAAGCTGTTTCATTCAGTATTCAGTGCAAATCTTGCCAAACTGATAGATGCTTATGCCTTATGAAGTACAATGTTTTCTGCAATGCTGTAAGACAGTTTTTAATGTGTTAGAAGTTATATACACAAAAACTAATGTTAGGACTTCAATGATCAAGATTGTCAGTTTACAGCTTTCTGAGTCCAGTAATGTTGAAATAGTGTTTCTGTTCAAATGAAGTGAAATCAAGCCCAAATCTGCTCAAAAGCTTGTCTCTCTATTAGAGAAAGCTGTTTCATTCAGTATTCAGTGCAAATCTTGCCAAACTGATAGATGCTTATGCCTTATGAAATACAATGTTTTCTGCAATGCTGTAAGACAGTTTTTAATGTGTTAGAAGTTATATACACAAAAACTAATGTTAGGACTTCAATGATCAAGATTGTCAGTTTACAGCTTTCTGAGTCCAGTAATGTTGAAATAGTGTTTCTGTTCAAATGAAGTGAAATCAAGCCCAAATCTGCTCAAAAGCTTGTCTCTCTAATAGAGAAAGCTGTTTCATTCAGTATTCAGTGCAAATCTTGCCAAACTGATAGATGCTTATGCCATATGAAATACAGTGTTTTCTGCAATGCTGTAAGACAGTTTTTAATGTGTTAGAAGTTATATGCACAAAAACTTATGTTAGGACTTCAATGATCAAGATTGTCAGTTTACAGCTTTCTGAGTCCAGTAATGCTGAAATAGTGCTTCTTTTCAAATGAAGTGAAATCTAGCCAAATCTGCTCAAAAGCTTGTCTCTCTATTAGAGAAAGCTGTTTCATTCAGTATTCAGTGCAAATCTTGCCAAACTGATATATGCTTATGCCATATGAAATACAATGTTTTCTGCAATGCTGTAAGACAGTTTTTAATGTGTTAGAAGTTATATGCACAAAAACTTATGTTAGGACTTCAATGATCAAGATTGTCAGTTTACAGCTTTCTGAGTCCAGTAATGTTGAAATAGTGTTTCTGTTCAAATGAAGTGAAATCTAGCCAAATCTGCTCAAAAGCTTGTCTCTCTATTAGAGAAAGCTGTTTCATTCAGTATTCAGTGCAAATCTTGCCAAACTGATAGATGCTTATGCCATATGAAATACAATGTTTTCTGCAATGCTGTAAGACAGTTTTTAATGTGTTAGAAGTTATATGCACAAAAACTTATGTTAGGACTTCAATGATCAAGATTGTCAGTTTACAGCTTTCTGAGTCCAGTAATGCTGAAATAGTGTTTCTGTTCAAATGAAGTGATATCAAGCCCAAATCTGCTCAAAAGCTTGTCTCTCTATTAGAGAAAGCTGTTTCATTCAGTATTCAGTGCAAATCTTGCCATACTGAAACATGCTTATGCCATATGAAATACAATGTTTTCTGCAATGCTGTAAGACAGTTTTTAATGTGTTAGAAGTTATATGCACAAAAACTTATGTTAGGACTTCAATGATCAAGATTGTCAGTTTACAGCTTTCTGAGTCCAGTAATGCTGAAATAGTGCTTCTGTTCAAATGAAGTGAAATCTAGCCAAATCTGCTCAAAAGCTTGTCTCTCTATTAGAGAAAGCTGTTTCATTCAGTATTCAGTGCAAATCTTGCCAATCTGATAGATGCTTATGCCTTATGAAATATAATGTTTTCTGCAATGCTGTAAGACAGTTTTTAATGTGTTAGAAGTTATATACACAAAAACTAATGTTAGGACTTCAATGATCAAGATTGTCAGTATACAGCTTTCTGAGTCCAGTAATGTTGAAATAGTGTTTCTGTTCAAATGAAGTGAAATCTAGCCCAAATCTGCTCAAAAGCTTGTCTCTCTATTAGAGAAAGCTGTTTCATTCAGTATTCAGTGCAAATCTTGCCAAACTGATAGATGCTTATGCCATATGAAATACAATGTTTTCTGCAATGCTGTAAGACAGTTTTTAATGTGTTAGAAGTTATATGCACAAAAACTTATGTTAGGACTTCAATGATCAAGATTGTCAGTTTACAGCTTTCTGAGTCCAGTAATGCTGAAATAGTGTTTCTGTTCAAATGAAGTGAAATCAAGCCCCAATCTGCTCAAATGCTTGTCTCTCTAATAGAGAAAGCTGTTTCATTCAGTATTCAGTGCAAATCTTGCCATACTGAAACATGCTTATGCCATATGAAATACAATGTTTTCTGCAATGCTGTAAGACAGTTTTTAATGTGTTAGAAGTTATATGCACAAAAACTTATGTTAGGACTTCAATGATCAAGATTGTCAGTTTACAGCTTTCTGAGTCCTGTAATGTTGAAATAGTGTTTCTGTTCAAATAAAGTGAAATCAAGCCCAAATCTGCTCAAAAGCTTGTCTCTCTAATAGAGAAAGCTGTTTCATTCAGTATTCAGTGCAAATCTTGCCAAACTGATAGATGCTTATGCCATATGAAATACAATGTTTTCTGCAATGCTGTAAGACAGTTTTTAATGTGTTAGAAGTTATATGCACAAAAACTTATGTTAGGACTTCAATGATCAAGATTGTCAGTTTACAGCTTTCTGAGTCCAGTAATGCTGAAATAGTGCTTCTGTTCAAATGAAGTGAAATCTAGCCAAATCTGCTCAAAAGCTTGTCTCTCTATTAGAGAAAGCTGTTTCATTCAGTATTCAGTGCAAATCTTGCCAAACTGATAGATGCTTATGCCATATGAAATACAATGTTTTCTGCAATGCTGTAAGACAGTTTTTAATGTGGTAGAAGTTATATGCACAAAAACTTATGTTAGGACTTCAATGATCAAGATTGTCAGTTTACAGCTTTCTGAGTCCAGTAATGCTGAAATAGTGTTTCTGTTCAAATGAAGTGAAATCAAGCCCAAATCTGCTCAAAAGCTTGTCTCTCTATTAGAGAAAGCTGTTTCATTCAGTATTCAGTGCAAATCTTGCCATACTGAAACATGCTTATGCCATATGAAATACAATGTTTTCTGCAATGCTGTAAGACAGTTTTTAATGTGTTAGAAGTTATATGCACAAAAACTCATGTTAGGACTTCAATGATCAAGATTGTCAGTTTACAGCTTTCTGAGTCCAGTAATGCTGAAATAGTGTTTCTGTTCAAATGAAGTGAAATCAAGCCCAAATCTGCTCAAAAGCTTGTCTCTCTATTAGAGAAAGCTGTTTCATTCAGTATTCAGTGCAAATCTTGCCAATCTGATAGATGCTTATGCCTTATGAAGTACAATGTTTTCTGCAATGCTGTAAGACAGTTTTTAATGTGTTAGAAGTTATATGCACAAAAACTTATGTGAGGACTTCAATGATCAAGATTGTCAGTTTACAGCTTTCTGAGTCCTGTAATGTTGAAATAGTGTTTCTGTTCAAATAAAGTGAAATCAAGCCCAAATCTGCTCAAAAGCTTGTCTCTCTAATAGAGAAAGCTGTTTCATTCAGTATTCAGTGCAAATCTTGCCAAACTGATAGATGCTTATGCCATATGAAATACAATGTTTTCTGCAATGCTGTAAGACAGTTTTTAATGTGTTAGAAGTTATATGCACAAAAACTTATGTTAGGACTTCAATGATCAAGATTGTCAGTTTACAGCTTTCTGAGTCCAGTAATGCTGAAATAGTGTTACTGTTCAAATGAAGTGAAATCAAGCCCAAATCTGCTCAAAAGCTTGTCTCTCTAATAGAGAAAGCTGTTTCATTCAGTATTCAGTGCAAATCTTGCCATACTGAAACATGCTTATGCCATATGAAATACAATGTTTTCTGCAATGCTGTAAGACAGTTTTTAATGTGTTAGAAGTTATATGCTCAAAAACTCATGTTAGGACTTCAATGATCAAGATTGTCAGTTTACAGCTTTCTGAGTCCTGTAATGTTGAAATAGTGTTTCTGTTCAAATAAAGTGAAATCAAGCCCAAATCTGCTCAAAAGCTTGTCTCTCTAATAGAGAAAGCTGTTTCATTCAGTATTCAGTGCAAATCTTGCCAAACTGATAGATGCTTATGCCATATGAAATACAATGTTTTCTGCAATGCTGTAAGACAGTTTTTAATGTGTTAGAAGTTATATGCACAAAAACTTATGTTAGGACTTCAATGATCAAGATTGTCAGTTTACAGCTTTCTGAGTCCAGTAATGCTGAAATAGTGTTACTGTTCAAATGAAGTGAAATCAAGCCCAAATCTGCTCAAAAGCTTGTCTCTCTAATAGAGAAAGCTGTTTCATTCAGTATTCAGTGCAAATCTTGCCATACTGAAACATGCTTATGCCATATGAAATACAATGTTTTCTGCAATGCTGTAAGACAGTTTTTAATGTGTTAGAAGTTATATGCACAAAAACTCATGTTAGGACTTCAATGATCAAGATTGTCAGTTTACAGCTTTCTGAGTCCAGTAATGCTGAAATAGTGTTTCTGTTCAAATGAAGTGAAATCAAGCCCAAATCTGCTCAAAAGCTTGTCTCTCTAATAGAGAAAGCTGTTTCATTCAGTATTCAGTGCAAATCTTGCCAAACTGATAGATGCTTATGCCTTATGAAGTACAATGTTTTCTGCAATGCTGTAAGACAGTTTTTAATGTGTTAGAAGTTATATACACAAAAACTAATGTTAGGACTTCAATGATCAAGATTGTCAGTTTACAGCTTTCTGAGTCCAGTAATGTTGAAATAGTGTTTCTGTTCAAATGAAGTGAAATCAAGCCCAAATCTGCTCAAAAGCTTGTCTCTCTATTAGAGAAAGCTGTTTCATTCAGTATTCAGTGCAAATCTTGCCAAACTGATAGATGCTTATGCCTTATGAAATACAATGTTTTCTGCAATGCTGTAAGACAGTTTTTAATGTGTTAGAAGTTATATACACAAAAACTAATGTTAGGACTTCAATGATCAAGATTGTCAGTTTACAGCTTTCTGAGTCCAGTAATGTTGAAATAGTGTTTCTGTTCAAATGAAGTGAAATCAAGCCCAAATCTGCTCAAAAGCTTGTCTCTCTAATAGAGAAAGCTGTTTCATTCAGTATTCAGTGCAAATCTTGCCAAACTGATAGATGCTTATGCCATATGAAATACAGTGTTTTCTGCAATGCTGTAAGACAGTTTTTAATGTGTTAGAAGTTATATGCACAAAAACTTATGTTAGGACTTCAATGATCAAGATTGTCAGTTTACAGCTTTCTGAGTCCAGTAATGCTGAAATAGTGCTTCTTTTCAAATGAAGTGAAATCTAGCCAAATCTGCTCAAAAGCTTGTCTCTCTATTAGAGAAAGCTGTTTCATTCAGTATTCAGTGCAAATCTTGCCAAACTGATATATGCTTATGCCATATGAAATACAATGTTTTCTGCAATGCTGTAAGACAGTTTTTAATGTGTTAGAAGTTATATGCACAAAAACTTATGTTAGGACTTCAATGATCAAGATTGTCAGTTTACAGCTTTCTGAGTCCAGTAATGTTGAAATAGTGTTTCTGTTCAAATGAAGTGAAATCTAGCCAAATCTGCTCAAAAGCTTGTCTCTCTATTAGAGAAAGCTGTTTCATTCAGTATTCAGTGCAAATCTTGCCAAACTGATAGATGCTTATGCCATATGAAATACAATGTTTTCTGCAATGCTGTAAGACAGTTTTTAATGTGTTAGAAGTTATATGCACAAAAACTTATGTTAGGACTTCAATGATCAAGATTGTCAGTTTACAGCTTTCTGAGTCCAGTAATGCTGAAATAGTGTTTCTGTTCAAATGAAGTGATATCAAGCCCAAATCTGCTCAAAAGCTTGTCTCTCTATTAGAGAAAGCTGTTTCATTCAGTATTCAGTGCAAATCTTGCCATACTGAAACATGCTTATGCCATATGAAATACAATGTTTTCTGCAATGCTGTAAGACAGTTTTTAATGTGTTAGAAGTTATATGCACAAAAACTTATGTTAGGACTTCAATGATCAAGATTGTCAGTTTACAGCTTTCTGAGTCCAGTAATGCTGAAATAGTGCTTCTGTTCAAATGAAGTGAAATCTAGCCAAATCTGCTCAAAAGCTTGTCTCTCTATTAGAGAAAGCTGTTTCATTCAGTATTCAGTGCAAATCTTGCCAATCTGATAGATGCTTATGCCTTATGAAATATAATGTTTTCTGCAATGCTGTAAGACAGTTTTTAATGTGTTAGAAGTTATATACACAAAAACTAATGTTAGGACTTCAATGATCAAGATTGTCAGTATACAGCTTTCTGAGTCCAGTAATGTTGAAATAGTGTTTCTGTTCAAATGAAGTGAAATCTAGCCCAAATCTGCTCAAAAGCTTGTCTCTCTATTAGAGAAAGCTGTTTCATTCAGTATTCAGTGCAAATCTTGCCAAACTGATAGATGCTTATGCCATATGAAATACAATGTTTTCTGCAATGCTGTAAGACAGTTTTTAATGTGTTAGAAGTTATATGCACAAAAACTTATGTTAGGACTTCAATGATCAAGATTGTCAGTTTACAGCTTTCTGAGTCCAGTAATGCTGAAATAGTGTTTCTGTTCAAATGAAGTGAAATCAAGCCCCAATCTGCTCAAATGCTTGTCTCTCTAATAGAGAAAGCTGTTTCATTCAGTATTCAGTGCAAATCTTGCCATACTGAAACATGCTTATGCCATATGAAATACAATGTTTTCTGCAATGCTGTAAGACAGTTTTTAATGTGTTAGAAGTTATATGCACAAAAACTTATGTTAGGACTTCAATGATCAAGATTGTCAGTTTACAGCTTTCTGAGTCCTGTAATGTTGAAATAGTGTTTCTGTTCAAATAAAGTGAAATCAAGCCCAAATCTGCTCAAAAGCTTGTCTCTCTAATAGAGAAAGCTGTTTCATTCAGTATTCAGTGCAAATCTTGCCAAACTGATAGATGCTTATGCCATATGAAATACAATGTTTTCTGCAATGCTGTAAGACAGTTTTTAATGTGTTAGAAGTTATATGCACAAAAACTTATGTTAGGACTTCAATGATCAAGATTGTCAGTTTACAGCTTTCTGAGTCCAGTAATGCTGAAATAGTGCTTCTGTTCAAATGAAGTGAAATCTAGCCAAATCTGCTCAAAAGCTTGTCTCTCTATTAGAGAAAGCTGTTTCATTCAGTATTCAGTGCAAATCTTGCCAAACTGATAGATGCTTATGCCATATGAAATACAATGTTTTCTGCAATGCTGTAAGACAGTTTTTAATGTGGTAGAAGTTATATGCACAAAAACTTATGTTAGGACTTCAATGATCAAGATTGTCAGTTTACAGCTTTCTGAGTCCAGTAATGCTGAAATAGTGTTTCTGTTCAAATGAAGTGAAATCAAGCCCAAATCTGCTCAAAAGCTTGTCTCTCTATTAGAGAAAGCTGTTTCATTCAGTATTCAGTGCAAATCTTGCCATACTGAAACATGCTTATGCCATATGAAATACAATGTTTTCTGCAATGCTGTAAGACAGTTTTTAATGTGTTAGAAGTTATATGCACAAAAACTCATGTTAGGACTTCAATGATCAAGATTGTCAGTTTACAGCTTTCTGAGTCCAGTAATGCTGAAATAGTGTTTCTGTTCAAATGAAGTGAAATCAAGCCCAAATCTGCTCAAAAGCTTGTCTCTCTATTAGAGAAAGCTGTTTCATTCAGTATTCAGTGCAAATCTTGCCAATCTGATAGATGCTTATGCCTTATGAAGTACAATGTTTTCTGCAATGCTGTAAGACAGTTTTTAATGTGTTAGAAGTTATATGCACAAAAACTTATGTGAGGACTTCAATGATCAAGATTGTCAGTTTACAGCTTTCTGAGTCCTGTAATGTTGAAATAGTGTTTCTGTTCAAATAAAGTGAAATCAAGCCCAAATCTGCTCAAAAGCTTGTCTCTCTAATAGAGAAAGCTGTTTCATTCAGTATTCAGTGCAAATCTTGCCAAACTGATAGATGCTTATGCCATATGAAATACAATGTTTTCTGCAATGCTGTAAGACAGTTTTTAATGTGTTAGAAGTTATATGCACAAAAACTTATGTTAGGACTTCAATGATCAAGATTGTCAGTTTACAGCTTTCTGAGTCCAGTAATGCTGAAATAGTGTTACTGTTCAAATGAAGTGAAATCAAGCCCAAATCTGCTCAAAAGCTTGTCTCTCTAATAGAGAAAGCTGTTTCATTCAGTATTCAGTGCAAATCTTGCCATACTGAAACATGCTTATGCCATATGAAATACAATGTTTTCTGCAATGCTGTAAGACAGTTTTTAATGTGTTAGAAGTTATATGCTCAAAAACTCATGTTAGGACTTCAATGATCAAGATTGTCAGTTTACAGCTTTCTGAGTCCTGTAATGTTGAAATAGTGTTTCTGTTCAAATAAAGTGAAATCAAGCCCAAATCTGCTCAAAAGCTTGTCTCTCTAATAGAGAAAGCTGTTTCATTCAGTATTCAGTGCAAATCTTGCCAAACTGATAGATGCTTATGCCATATGAAATACAATGTTTTCTGCAATGCTGTAAGACAGTTTTTAATGTGTTAGAAGTTATATGCACAAAAACTTATGTTAGGACTTCAATGATCAAGATTGTCAGTTTACAGCTTTCTGAGTCCAGTAATGCTGAAATAGTGTTACTGTTCAAATGAAGTGAAATCAAGCCCAAATCTGCTCAAAAGCTTGTCTCTCTAATAGAGAAAGCTGTTTCATTCAGTATTCAGTGCAAATCTTGCCATACTGAAACATGCTTATGCCATATGAAATACAATGTTTTCTGCAATGCTGTAAGACAGTTTTTAATGTGTTAGAAGTTATATGCACAAAAACTTATGTTAGGACTTCAATGATCAAGATTGTCAGTTTACAGCTTTCTGAGTCCAGTAATGCTGAAATAGTGCTTCTGTTCAAATGAAGTGAAATCTAGCCAAATCTGCTCAAAAGCTTGTCTCTCTATTAGAGAAAGCTGTTTCATTCAGTATTCAGTGCAAATCTTGCCAATCTGATAGATGCTTATGCCTTATAAAGTACAATGTTTTCTGCAATGCTGTAAGACAGTTTTTAATGTGTTAGAAGTTATATGCACAAAAACTCATGTTAGGACTTCAATGATCAAGATTGTCAGTTTACAGCTTTCTGAGTCCTGTAATGTTGAAATAGTGTTTCTGTTCAAATGAAGTGAAATCAAGCCCAAATCTGCTCAAAAGCTTGTCTCTCTAATAGAGAAAGCTGTTTCATTCAGTATTCATTGCAAATCTTGCCAAACTGATAGATGCTTATGCCATATGAAATACAATGTTTTCTGCAATGCTGTAAGACAGTTTTTAATGTGTTAGAAGTTATATACACAAAAACTAATGTTAGGACTTCAATGATCAAGATTGTCAGTTTACAGCTTTCTGAGTCCAGTAATGTTGAAATAGTGTTTCTGTTCAAATGAAGTGAAATCTAGCCCAAATCTGCTCAAAAGCTTGTCTCTCTATTAGAGAAAGCTGTTTCATTCAGTATTCAGTGCAAATCTTGCCAAACTGATAGATGCTTATGCCATATGAAATACAATGTTTTCTGCAATGCTGTAAGACAGTTTTTAATGTGTTAGAAGTTATATGCACAAAAACTTATGTTAGGACTTCAATGATCAAGATTGTCAGTTTACAGCTTTCTGAGTCCAGTAATGCTGAAATAGTGTTACTGTTCAAATGAAGTGAAATCAAGCCCAAATCTGCTCAAAAGCTTGTCTCTCTAATAGAGAAAGCTGTTTCATTCAGTATTCAGTGCAAATCTTGCCATACTGAAACATGCTTATGCCATATGAAATACAATGTTTTCTGCAATGCTGTAAGACAGTTTTTAATGTGTTAGAAGTTATATGCTCAAAAACTCATGTTAGGACTTCAATGATCAAGATTGTCAGTTTACAGCTTTCTGAGTCCTGTAATGTTGAAATAGTGTTTCTGTTCAAATAAAGTGAAATCAAGCCCAAATCTGCTCAAAAGCTTGTCTCTCTAATAGAGAAAGCTGTTTCATTCAGTATTCAGTGCAAATCTTGCCAAACTGATAGATGCTTATGCCATATGAAATACAATGTTTTCTGCAATGCTGTAAGACAGTTTTTAATGTGTTAGAAGTTATATGCACAAAAACTTATGTTAG
This sequence comes from Carassius gibelio, assembly GCF_023724105.1. NCBI lineage: Eukaryota > Metazoa > Chordata > Actinopteri > Cypriniformes > Cyprinidae > Carassius > Carassius gibelio. The sequence continues at coordinate 10,157,557 of NC_068397.1, read as the reverse complement.
GACTTCAATGATCAAGATTGTCAGTTTACAGCTTTCTGAGTCCAGTAATGCTGAAATAGTGTTACTGTTCAAATGAAGTGAAATCAAGCCCAAATCTGCTCAAAAGCTTGTCTCTCTAATAGAGAAAGCTGTTTCATTCAGTATTCAGTGCAAATCTTGCCATACTGAAACATGCTTATGCCATATGAAATACAATGTTTTCTGCAATGCTGTAAGACAGTTTTTAATGTGTTAGAAGTTATATGCACAAAAACTCATGTTAGGACTTCAATGATCAAGATTGTCAGTTTACAGCTTTCTGAGTCCAGTAATGCTGAAATAGTGTTTCTGTTCAAATGAAGTGAAATCAAGCCCAAATCTGCTCAAAAGCTTGTCTCTCTAATAGAGAAAGCTGTTTCATTCAGTATTCAGTGCAAATCTTGCCAAACTGATAGATGCTTATGCCTTATGAAGTACAATGTTTTCTGCAATGCTGTAAGACAGTTTTTAATGTGTTAGAAGTTATATACACAAAAACTAATGTTAGGACTTCAATGATCAAGATTGTCAGTTTACAGCTTTCTGAGTCCAGTAATGTTGAAATAGTGTTTCTGTTCAAATGAAGTGAAATCAAGCCCAAATCTGCTCAAAAGCTTGTCTCTCTATTAGAGAAAGCTGTTTCATTCAGTATTCAGTGCAAATCTTGCCAAACTGATAGATGCTTATGCCTTATGAAATACAATGTTTTCTGCAATGCTGTAAGACAGTTTTTAATGTGTTAGAAGTTATATACACAAAAACTAATGTTAGGACTTCAATGATCAAGATTGTCAGTTTACAGCTTTCTGAGTCCAGTAATGTTGAAATAGTGTTTCTGTTCAAATGAAGTGAAATCAAGCCCAAATCTGCTCAAAAGCTTGTCTCTCTAATAGAGAAAGCTGTTTCATTCAGTATTCAGTGCAAATCTTGCCAAACTGATAGATGCTTATGCCATATGAAATACAGTGTTTTCTGCAATGCTGTAAGACAGTTTTTAATGTGTTAGAAGTTATATGCACAAAAACTTATGTTAGGACTTCAATGATCAAGATTGTCAGTTTACAGCTTTCTGAGTCCAGTAATGCTGAAATAGTGCTTCTTTTCAAATGAAGTGAAATCTAGCCAAATCTGCTCAAAAGCTTGTCTCTCTATTAGAGAAAGCTGTTTCATTCAGTATTCAGTGCAAATCTTGCCAAACTGATATATGCTTATGCCATATGAAATACAATGTTTTCTGCAATGCTGTAAGACAGTTTTTAATGTGTTAGAAGTTATATGCACAAAAACTTATGTTAGGACTTCAATGATCAAGATTGTCAGTTTACAGCTTTCTGAGTCCAGTAATGTTGAAATAGTGTTTCTGTTCAAATGAAGTGAAATCTAGCCAAATCTGCTCAAAAGCTTGTCTCTCTATTAGAGAAAGCTGTTTCATTCAGTATTCAGTGCAAATCTTGCCAAACTGATAGATGCTTATGCCATATGAAATACAATGTTTTCTGCAATGCTGTAAGACAGTTTTTAATGTGTTAGAAGTTATATGCACAAAAACTTATGTTAGGACTTCAATGATCAAGATTGTCAGTTTACAGCTTTCTGAGTCCAGTAATGCTGAAATAGTGTTTCTGTTCAAATGAAGTGATATCAAGCCCAAATCTGCTCAAAAGCTTGTCTCTCTATTAGAGAAAGCTGTTTCATTCAGTATTCAGTGCAAATCTTGCCATACTGAAACATGCTTATGCCATATGAAATACAATGTTTTCTGCAATGCTGTAAGACAGTTTTTAATGTGTTAGAAGTTATATGCACAAAAACTTATGTTAGGACTTCAATGATCAAGATTGTCAGTTTACAGCTTTCTGAGTCCAGTAATGCTGAAATAGTGCTTCTGTTCAAATGAAGTGAAATCTAGCCAAATCTGCTCAAAAGCTTGTCTCTCTATTAGAGAAAGCTGTTTCATTCAGTATTCAGTGCAAATCTTGCCAATCTGATAGATGCTTATGCCTTATGAAATATAATGTTTTCTGCAATGCTGTAAGACAGTTTTTAATGTGTTAGAAGTTATATACACAAAAACTAATGTTAGGACTTCAATGATCAAGATTGTCAGTATACAGCTTTCTGAGTCCAGTAATGTTGAAATAGTGTTTCTGTTCAAATGAAGTGAAATCTAGCCCAAATCTGCTCAAAAGCTTGTCTCTCTATTAGAGAAAGCTGTTTCATTCAGTATTCAGTGCAAATCTTGCCAAACTGATAGATGCTTATGCCATATGAAATACAATGTTTTCTGCAATGCTGTAAGACAGTTTTTAATGTGTTAGAAGTTATATGCACAAAAACTTATGTTAGGACTTCAATGATCAAGATTGTCAGTTTACAGCTTTCTGAGTCCAGTAATGCTGAAATAGTGTTTCTGTTCAAATGAAGTGAAATCAAGCCCCAATCTGCTCAAATGCTTGTCTCTCTAATAGAGAAAGCTGTTTCATTCAGTATTCAGTGCAAATCTTGCCATACTGAAACATGCTTATGCCATATGAAATACAATGTTTTCTGCAATGCTGTAAGACAGTTTTTAATGTGTTAGAAGTTATATGCACAAAAACTTATGTTAGGACTTCAATGATCAAGATTGTCAGTTTACAGCTTTCTGAGTCCTGTAATGTTGAAATAGTGTTTCTGTTCAAATAAAGTGAAATCAAGCCCAAATCTGCTCAAAAGCTTGTCTCTCTAATAGAGAAAGCTGTTTCATTCAGTATTCAGTGCAAATCTTGCCAAACTGATAGATGCTTATGCCATATGAAATACAATGTTTTCTGCAATGCTGTAAGACAGTTTTTAATGTGTTAGAAGTTATATGCACAAAAACTTATGTTAGGACTTCAATGATCAAGATTGTCAGTTTACAGCTTTCTGAGTCCAGTAATGCTGAAATAGTGCTTCTGTTCAAATGAAGTGAAATCTAGCCAAATCTGCTCAAAAGCTTGTCTCTCTATTAGAGAAAGCTGTTTCATTCAGTATTCAGTGCAAATCTTGCCAAACTGATAGATGCTTATGCCATATGAAATACAATGTTTTCTGCAATGCTGTAAGACAGTTTTTAATGTGGTAGAAGTTATATGCACAAAAACTTATGTTAGGACTTCAATGATCAAGATTGTCAGTTTACAGCTTTCTGAGTCCAGTAATGCTGAAATAGTGTTTCTGTTCAAATGAAGTGAAATCAAGCCCAAATCTGCTCAAAAGCTTGTCTCTCTATTAGAGAAAGCTGTTTCATTCAGTATTCAGTGCAAATCTTGCCATACTGAAACATGCTTATGCCATATGAAATACAATGTTTTCTGCAATGCTGTAAGACAGTTTTTAATGTGTTAGAAGTTATATGCACAAAAACTCATGTTAGGACTTCAATGATCAAGATTGTCAGTTTACAGCTTTCTGAGTCCAGTAATGCTGAAATAGTGTTTCTGTTCAAATGAAGTGAAATCAAGCCCAAATCTGCTCAAAAGCTTGTCTCTCTATTAGAGAAAGCTGTTTCATTCAGTATTCAGTGCAAATCTTGCCAATCTGATAGATGCTTATGCCTTATGAAGTACAATGTTTTCTGCAATGCTGTAAGACAGTTTTTAATGTGTTAGAAGTTATATGCACAAAAACTTATGTGAGGACTTCAATGATCAAGATTGTCAGTTTACAGCTTTCTGAGTCCTGTAATGTTGAAATAGTGTTTCTGTTCAAATAAAGTGAAATCAAGCCCAAATCTGCTCAAAAGCTTGTCTCTCTAATAGAGAAAGCTGTTTCATTCAGTATTCAGTGCAAATCTTGCCAAACTGATAGATGCTTATGCCATATGAAATACAATGTTTTCTGCAATGCTGTAAGACAGTTTTTAATGTGTTAGAAGTTATATGCACAAAAACTTATGTTAGGACTTCAATGATCAAGATTGTCAGTTTACAGCTTTCTGAGTCCAGTAATGCTGAAATAGTGTTACTGTTCAAATGAAGTGAAATCAAGCCCAAATCTGCTCAAAAGCTTGTCTCTCTAATAGAGAAAGCTGTTTCATTCAGTATTCAGTGCAAATCTTGCCATACTGAAACATGCTTATGCCATATGAAATACAATGTTTTCTGCAATGCTGTAAGACAGTTTTTAATGTGTTAGAAGTTATATGCTCAAAAACTCATGTTAGGACTTCAATGATCAAGATTGTCAGTTTACAGCTTTCTGAGTCCTGTAATGTTGAAATAGTGTTTCTGTTCAAATAAAGTGAAATCAAGCCCAAATCTGCTCAAAAGCTTGTCTCTCTAATAGAGAAAGCTGTTTCATTCAGTATTCAGTGCAAATCTTGCCAAACTGATAGATGCTTATGCCATATGAAATACAATGTTTTCTGCAATGCTGTAAGACAGTTTTTAATGTGTTAGAAGTTATATGCACAAAAACTTATGTTAGGACTTCAATGATCAAGATTGTCAGTTTACAGCTTTCTGAGTCCAGTAATGCTGAAATAGTGTTACTGTTCAAATGAAGTGAAATCAAGCCCAAATCTGCTCAAAAGCTTGTCTCTCTAATAGAGAAAGCTGTTTCATTCAGTATTCAGTGCAAATCTTGCCATACTGAAACATGCTTATGCCATATGAAATACAATGTTTTCTGCAATGCTGTAAGACAGTTTTTAATGTGTTAGAAGTTATATGCACAAAAACTTATGTTAGGACTTCAATGATCAAGATTGTCAGTTTACAGCTTTCTGAGTCCAGTAATGCTGAAATAGTGCTTCTGTTCAAATGAAGTGAAATCTAGCCAAATCTGCTCAAAAGCTTGTCTCTCTATTAGAGAAAGCTGTTTCATTCAGTATTCAGTGCAAATCTTGCCAATCTGATAGATGCTTATGCCTTATAAAGTACAATGTTTTCTGCAATGCTGTAAGACAGTTTTTAATGTGTTAGAAGTTATATGCACAAAAACTCATGTTAGGACTTCAATGATCAAGATTGTCAGTTTACAGCTTTCTGAGTCCTGTAATGTTGAAATAGTGTTTCTGTTCAAATGAAGTGAAATCAAGCCCAAATCTGCTCAAAAGCTTGTCTCTCTAATAGAGAAAGCTGTTTCATTCAGTATTCATTGCAAATCTTGCCAAACTGATAGATGCTTATGCCATATGAAATACAATGTTTTCTGCAATGCTGTAAGACAGTTTTTAATGTGTTAGAAGTTATATACACAAAAACTAATGTTAGGACTTCAATGATCAAGATTGTCAGTTTACAGCTTTCTGAGTCCAGTAATGTTGAAATAGTGTTTCTGTTCAAATGAAGTGAAATCTAGCCCAAATCTGCTCAAAAGCTTGTCTCTCTATTAGAGAAAGCTGTTTCATTCAGTATTCAGTGCAAATCTTGCCAAACTGATAGATGCTTATGCCATATGAAATACAATGTTTTCTGCAATGCTGTAAGACAGTTTTTAATGTGTTAGAAGTTATATACACAAAAACTAATGTTAGGACTTCAATGATCAAGATTGTCAGTTTACAGCTTTCTGAGTCCAGTAATGTTGAAATAGTGTTTCTGTTCAAATGAAGTGAAATCAAGCCCAAATCTGCTCAAAAGCTTGTCTCTCTATTAGAGAAAGCTGTTTCATTCAGTATTCAGTGCAAATCTTGCCAAACTGATAGATGCTTATGCCTTATGAAATACAATGTTTTCTGCAATGCTGTAAGACAGTTTTTAATGTGTTAGAAGTTATATACACAAAAACTAATGTTAGGACTTCAATGATCAAGATTGTCAGTTTACAGCTTTCTGAGTCCAGTAATGTTGAAATAGTGTTTCTGTTCAAATGAAGTGAAATCAAGCCCAAATCTGCTCAAAAGCTTGTCTCTCTAATAGAGAAAGCTGTTTCATTCAGTATTCAGTGCAAATCTTGCCAAACTGATAGATGCTTATGCCATATGAAATACAGTGTTTTCTGCAATGCTGTAAGACAGTTTTTAATGTGTTAGAAGTTATATGCACAAAAACTTATGTTAGGACTTCAATGATCAAGATTGTCAGTTTACAGCTTTCTGAGTCCAGTAATGCTGAAATAGTGCTTCTTTTCAAATGAAGTGAAATCTAGCCAAATCTGCTCAAAAGCTTGTCTCTCTATTAGAGAAAGCTGTTTCATTCAGTATTCAGTGCAAATCTTGCCAAACTGATATATGCTTATGCCATATGAAATACAATGTTTTCTGCAATGCTGTAAGACAGTTTTTAATGTGTTAGAAGTTATATGCACAAAAACTTATGTTAGGACTTCAATGATCAAGATTGTCAGTTTACAGCTTTCTGAGTCCAGTAATGTTGAAATAGTGTTTCTGTTCAAATGAAGTGAAATCTAGCCAAATCTGCTCAAAAGCTTGTCTCTCTATTAGAGAAAGCTGTTTCATTCAGTATTCAGTGCAAATCTTGCCAAACTGATAGATGCTTATGCCATATGAAATACAATGTTTTTTCTGCAATGCTGTAAGACAGTTTTTAATGTGTTAGAAGTTATATGCACAAAAACTTATGTTAGGACTTCAATGATCAAGATTGTCAGTTTACAGCTTTCTGAGTCCAGTAATGCTGAAATAGTGTTTCTGTTCAAATGAAGTGATATCAAGCCCAAATCTGCTCAAAAGCTTGTCTCTCTATTAGAGAAAGCTGTTTCATTCAGTATTCAGTGCAAATCTTGCCATACTGAAACATGCTTATGCCATATGAAATACAATGTTTTCTGCAATGCTGTAAGACAGTTTTTAATGTGTTAGAAGTTATATGCACAAAAACTTATGTTAGGACTTCAATGATCAAGATTGTCAGTTTACAGCTTTCTGAGTCCAGTAATGCTGAAATAGTGCTTCTGTTCAAATGAAGTGAAATCTAGCCAAATCTGCTCAAAAGCTTGTCTCTCTATTAGAGAAAGCTGTTTCATTCAGTATTCAGTGCAAATCTTGCCAATCTGATAGATGCTTATGCCTTATGAAATATAATGTTTTCTGCAATGCTGTAAGACAGTTTTTAATGTGTTAGAAGTTATATACACAAAAACTAATGTTAGGACTTCAATGATCAAGATTGTCAGTATACAGCTTTCTGAGTCCAGTAATGTTGAAATAGTGTTTCTGTTCAAATGAAGTGAAATCTAGCCCAAATCTGCTCAAAAGCTTGTCTCTCTATTAGAGAAAGCTGTTTCATTCAGTATTCAGTGCAAATCTTGCCAAACTGATAGATGCTTATGCCATATGAAATACAATGTTTTCTGCAATGCTGTAAGACAGTTTTTAATGTGTTAGAAGTTATATGCACAAAAACTTATGTTAGGACTTCAATGATCAAGATTGTCAGTTTACAGCTTTCTGAGTCCAGTAATGCTGAAATAGTGTTTCTGTTCAAATGAAGTGAAATCAAGCCCCACTCTGCTCAAATGCTTGTCTCTCTAATAGAGAAAGATGTTTCATTCAGTATTCAGTGCAAATCTTGCCATACTGAAACATGCTTATGCCATATGAAATACAATGTTTTCTGCAATGCTGTAAGACAGTTTTTAATGTGTTAGAAGTTATATGCACAAAAACTTATGTTAGGACTTCAATGATCAAGATTGTCAGTTTACAGCTTTCTGAGTCCTGTAATGTTGAAATAGTGTTTCTGTTCAAATAAAGTGAAATCAAGCCCAAATCTGCTCAAAAGCTTGTCTCTCTAATAGAGAAAGCTGTTTCATTCAGTATTCAGTGCAAATCTTGCCAAACTGATAGATGCTTATGCCATATGAAATACAATGTTTTCTGCAATGCTGTAAGACAGTTTTTAATGTGTTAGAAGTTATATGCACAAAAACTTATGTTAGGACTTCAATGATCAAGATTGTCAGTTTACAGCTTTCTGAGTCCAGTAATGCTGAAATAGTGCTTCTGTTCAAATGAAGTGAAATCTAGCCAAATCTGCTCAAAAGCTTGTCTCTCTATTAGAGAAAGCTGTTTCATTCAGTATTCAGTGCAAATCTTGCCAAACTGATAGATGCTTATGCCATATGAAATACAATGTTTTCTGCAATGCTGTAAGACAGTTTTTAATGTGTTAGAAGTTATATGCACAAAAACTTATGTTAGGACTTCAATGATCAAGATTGTCAGTTTACAGCTTTCTGAGTCCAGTAATGCTGAAATAGTGCTTCTGTTCAAATGAAGTGAAATCTAGCCAAATCTGCTCAAAAGCTTGTCTCTCTATTAGAGAAAGCTGTTTCATTCAGTATTCAGTGCAAATCTTGCCAAACTGATAGATGCTTATGCCATATGAAATACAATGTTTTCTGCAATGCTGTAAGACAGTTTTTAATGTGGTAGAAGTTATATGCACAAAAACTTATGTTAGGACTTCAATGATCAAGATTGTCAGTTTACAGCTTTCTGAGTCCAGTAATGCTGAAATAGTGTTTCTGTTCAAATGAAGTGAAATCAAGCCCAAATCTGCTCAAAAGCTTGTCTCTCTATTAGAGAAAGCTGTTTCATTCAGTATTCAGTGCAAATCTTGCCATACTGAAACATGCTTATGCCATATGAAATACAATGTTTTCTGCAATGCTGTAAGACAGTTTTTAATGTGTTAGAAGTTATATGCACAAAAACTCATGTTAGGACTTCAATGATCAAGATTGTCAGTTTACAGCTTTCTGAGTCCAGTAATGCTGAAATAGTGTTTCTGTTCAAATGAAGTGAAATCAAGCCCAAATCTGCTCAAAAGCTTGTCTCTCTATTAGAGAAAGCTGTTTCATTCAGTATTCAGTGCAAATCTTGCCAATCTGATAGATGCTTATGCCTTATGAAGTACAATGTTTTCTGCAATGCTGTAAGACAGTTTTTAATGTGTTAGAAGTTATATGCACAAAAACTTATGTGAGGACTTCAATGATCAAGATTGTCAGTTTACAGCTTTCTGAGTCCTGTAATGTTGAAATAGTGTTTCTGTTCAAATAAAGTGAAATCAAGCCCAAATCTGCTCAAAAGCTTGTCTCTCTAATAGAGAAAGCTGTTTCATTCAGTATTCAGTGCAAATCTTGCCAAACTGATAGATGCTTATGCCATATGAAATACAATGTTTTCTGCAATGCTGTAAGACAGTTTTTAATGTGTTAGAAGTTATATGCACAAAAACTTATGTTAGGACTTCAATGATCAAGATTGTCAGTTTACAGCTTTCTGAGTCCAGTAATGCTGAAATAGTGTTACTGTTCAAATGAAGTGAAATCAAGCCCAAATCTGCTCAAAAGCTTGTCTCTCTAATAGAGAAAGCTGTTTCATTCAGTATTCAGTGCAAATCTTGCCATACTGAAACATGCTTATGCCATATGAAATACAATGTTTTCTGCAATGCTGTAAGACAGTTTTTAATGTGTTAGAAGTTATATGCTCAAAAACTCATGTTAGGACTTCAATGATCAAGATTGTCAGTTTACAGCTTTCTGAGTCCAGTAATGCTGAAATAGTGTTTCTGTTCAAATGAAGTGAAATCAAGCCCAAATCTGCTCAAAAGCTTGTCTCTCTAATAGAGAAAGCTGTTTCATTCAGTATTCAGTTCAAATCTTGCCAAACTGATAGATGCTTATGCCATATGAAATACAATGTTTTCTGCAATGCTGTAAGACAGTTTTTAATGTGTTAGAAGTTATATGCACAAAAACTCATGTTAGGACTTCAATGATCAAGATTGTCAGTTTACAGCTTTCTGAGTCCAGTAATGCTGAAATAGTGTTTCTGTTCAAATGAAGTGAAATCAAGCCCAAATCTGCTCAAAAGCTTGTCTCTCTAATAGAGAAAGCTGTTTCATTCAGTATTCAGTGCAAATCTTGCCAACTGATAGATGCTTATGCCTTATGAAGTACAATGTTTTCTGCAATGCTGTAAGAAATCTTGCAAATCTTGCCATACTGAAACATGCTTATGCCATATGAAATACAATGTTTTCTGCAATGCTGTAAGACAGTTTTTAATGTGTTAGAAGTTATATGCAAGTTATATCTTGCCAATCTGATAGATGCTTATGCCTTATGAAGTACAATGTTTTCTGCAATGCTGTAAGACAGTTTTTAATGTGTTAGAAGTTATATACACAAAAACTAATGTTAGGACTTCAATGATCAAGATTGTCAGTTTACAGCTTTCTGAGTCCAGTAATGTTGAAATAGTGTTTCTGTTCAAATGAAGTGAAATCTAGCCCAAATCTGCTCAAAAGCTTGTCTCTCTATTAGAGAAAGCTGTTTCATTCAGTATTCAGTGCAAATCTTGCCAAACTGATGGATGCTTATGCCTTATGAAGTACAATGTTTTCTGCAATGCTGTAAGACAGTTTTTAATGTGTTAGAAGTTATATGCACAAAAACTTATGTTAGGACTTCAATGATCAAGATTGTCAGTTTACACCTTTCTGAGTCCAGTAATGCTGAAATAGTGTTTCTGTTAAAATGAAGTGAAATCAAGCCCCAATCTGCTCAAATGCTTGTCTCTCTAATAGAGAAAGCTGTTTCATTCAGTATTCAGTGCAAATCTTGCCATACTGAAACATGCTTATGCCATATGAAATACAATGTTTTCTGCAATGCTGTAAGACAGTTTTTAATGTGTTAGAAGTTATATGCACAAAAACTTATGTTAGGACTTCAATGATCAAGATTGTCAGTTTACAGCTTTCTGAGTCCAGTAATGCTGAAATAGTGTTTCTGTTCAAATGAAGTGATATCAAGCCCAAATCTGCTCAAAAGCTTGTCTCTCTATTAGAGAAAGCTGTTTCATTCAGTATTCAGTGCAAATCTTGCCATACTGAAACATGCTTATGCCATATGAAATACAATGTTTTCTGCAATGCTGTAAGACAGTTTTTAATGTGTTAGAAGTTATATGCACAAAAACTTATGTTAGGACTTCAATGATCAAGATTGTCAGTTTACAGCTTTCTGAGTCCAGTAATGCTGAAATAGTGTTACTGTTCAAATGAAGTGAAATCAAGCCCAAATCTGCTCAAAAGCTTGTCTCTCTAATAGAGAAAGCTGTTTCATTCAGTATTCAGTGCAAATCTTGCCATACTGAAACATGCTTATGCCATATGAAATACAATGTTTTCTGCAATGCTGTAAGACAGTTTTTAATGTGTTAGAAGTTATATGCACAAAAACTTATGTTAGGACTTCAATGATCAAGATTGTCAGTTTACAGCTTTCTGAGTCCAGTAATGCTGAAATAGTGCTTCTGTTCAAATGAAGTGAAATCTAGCCAAATCTGCTCAAAAGCTTGTCTCTCTATTAGAGAAAGCTGTTTCATTCAGTATTCAGTGCAAATCTTGCCAATCTGATAGATGCTTATGCCTTATGAAGTACAATGTTTTCTGCAATGCTGTAAGACAGTTTTTAATGTGTTAGAAGTTATATGCACAAAAACTCATGTTAGGACTTCAATGATCAAGATTGTCAGTTTACAGCTTTCTGAGTCCTGTAATGTTGAAATAGTGTTTCTGTTCAAATGAAGTGAAATCAAGCCCAAATCTGCTCAAAAGCTTGTCTCTCTAATAGAGAAAGCTGTTTCATTCAGTATTCATTGCAAATCTTGCCAAACTGATAGATGCTTATGCCATATGAAATACAATGTTTTCTGCAATGCTGTAAGACAGTTTTTAATGTGTTAGAAGTTATATACACAAAAACTAATGTTAGGACTTCAATGATCAAGATTGTCAGTTTACAGCTTTCTGAGTCCAGTAATGTTGAAATAGTGTTTCTGTTCAAATGAAGTGAAATCTAGCCCAAATCTGCTCAAAAGCTTGTCTCTCTATTAGAGAAAGCTGTTTCATTCAGTATTCAGTGCAAATCTTGCCAAACTGATAGATGCTTATGCCATATGAAATACAATGTTTTCTGCAATGCTGTAAGACAGTTTTTAATGTGTTAGAAGTTATATACACAAAAACTAATGTTAGGACTTCAATGATCAAGATTGTCAGTTTACAGCTTTCTGAGTCCAGTAATGTTGAAATAGTGTTTCTGTTCAAATGAAGTGAAATCAAGCCCAAATCTGCTCAAAAGCTTGTCTCTCTAATAGAGAAAGCTGTTTCATTCAGTATTCAGTGCAAATCTTGCCAAACTGATAGATGCTTATGCCATATGAAATACAATGTTTTCTGCAATGCTGTAAGACAGTTTTTAATGTGTTAGAAGTTATATGCACAAAAACTTATGTTAGGACTTCAATGATCAAGATTGTCAGTTTACAGCTTTCTGAGTCCAGTAATGCTGAAATAGTGTTACTGTTCAAATGAAGTGAAATCAAGCCCAAATCTGCTCAAAAGCTTGTCTCTCTAATAGAGAAAGCTGTTTCATTCAGTATTCAGTGCAAATCTTGCCATACTGAAACATGCTTATGCCATATGAAATACAATGTTTTCTGCAATGCTGTAAGACAGTTTTTAATGTGTTAGAAGTTATATGCACAAAAACTCATGTTAGGACTTCAATGATCAAGATTGTCAGTTTACAGCTTTCTGAGTCCAGTAATGCTGAAATAGTGTTTCTGTTCAAATGAAGTGAAATCAAGCCCAAATCTGCTCAAAAGCTTGTCTCTCTAATAGAGAAAGCTGTTTCATTCAGTATTCAGTTCAAATCTTGCCAAACTGATAGATGCTTATGCCTTATGAAGTACAATGTTTTCTGCAATGCTGTAAGACAGTTTTTAATGTGTTAGAAGTTATATACACAAAAACTAATGTTAGGACTTCAATGATCAAGATTGTCAGTTTACAGCTTTCTGAGTCCAGTAATGTTGAAATAGTGTTTCTGTTCAAATGAAGTGAAATCAAGCCCAAATCTGCTCAAAAGCTTGTCTCTCTATTAGAGAAAGCTGTTTCATTCAGTATTCAGTGCAAATCTTGCCAAACTGATAGATGCTTATGCCATATGAAATACAATGTTTTCTGCAATGCTGTAAGACAGTTTTTAATGTGTTAGAAGTTATATGCACAAAAACTTATGTTAGGACTTCAATGATCAAGATTGTCAGTTTACAGCTTTCTGAGTCCAGTAATGCTGAAATAGTGCTTCTGTTCAAATGAAGTGAAATCTAGCCAAATCTGCTCAAAAGCTTGTCTCTCTATTAGAGAAAGCTGTTTCATTCAGTATTCAGTGCAAATCTTGCCAAACTGATATATGCTTATGCCATATGAAATACAATGTTTTCTGCAATGCTGTAAGACAGTTTTTAATGTGTTAGAAGTTATATGCACAAAAACTTATGTTAGGACTTCAATGATCAAGATTGTCAGTTTACAGCTTTCTGAGTCCAGTAATGTTGAAATAGTGTTTCTGTTCAAATGAAGTGAAGTCTAGCCAAATCTGCTCAAAAGCTTGTCTCTCTATTAGAGAAAGCTGTTTCATTCAGTATTCAGTGCAAATCTTGCCAAACTGATAGATGCTTATGCCATATGAAATACAATGTTTTCTGCAATGCTGTAAGACAGTTTTTAATGTGTTAGAAGTTATATGCACAAAAACTTATGTTAGGACTTCAATGATCAAGATTGTCAGTTTACAGCTTTCTGAGTCCAGTAATGCTGAAATAGTGTTTCTGTTCAAATGAAGTGATATCAAGCCCAAATCTGCTCAAAAGCTTGTCTCTCTATTAGAGAAAGCTGTTTCATTCAGTATTCAGTGCAAATCTTGCCATACTGAAACATGCTTATGCCATATGAAATACAATGTTTTCTGCAATGCTGTAAGACAGTTTTTAATGTGTTAGAAGTTATATGCACAAAAACTTATGTTAGGACTTCAATGATCAAGATTGTCAGTTTACAGCTTTCTGAGTCCAGTAATGCTGAAATAGTGCTTCTGTTCAAATGAAGTGAAATCTAGCCAAATCTGCTCAAAAGCTTGTCTCTCTATTAGAGAAAGCTGTTTCATTCAGTATTCAGTGCAAATCTTGCCAATCTGATAGATGCTTATGCCTTATGAAATACAATGTTTTCTGCAATGCTGTAAGACAGTTTTTAATGTGTTAGAAGTTATATACACAAAAACTAATGTTAGGACTTCAATGATCAAGATTGTCAGTATACAGCTTTCTGAGTCCAGTAATGTTGAAATAGTGTTTCTGTTCAAATGAAGTGAAATCTAGCCCAAATCTGCTCAAAAGCTTGTCTCTCTATTAGAGAAAGCTGTTTCATTCAGTTATTCAGTGCAAATCTTGCCAAACTGATAGATGCTTATGCCATATGAAATACAATGTTTTCTGCAATGCTGTAAGACAGTTTTTAATGTGTTAGAAGTTATATGCACAAAAACTTATGTTAGGACTTCAATGATCAAGATTGTCAGTTTACAGCTTTCTGAGTCCAGTAATGCTGAAATAGTGTTTCTGTTCAAATGAAGTGAAATCAAGCCCCAATCTGCTCAAATGCTTGTCTCTCTAATAGAGAAAGCTGTTTCATTCAGTATTCAGTGCAAATCTTGCCATACTGAAACATGCTTATTGCCATATGAAATACAATGTTTTCTGCAATGCTGTAAGACAGTTTTTAATGTGTTAGAAGTTATATGCACAAAAACTTATGTTAGGACTTCAATGATCAAGATTGTCAGTTTACAGCTTTCTGAGTCCTGTAATGTTGAAATAGTGTTTCTGTTCAAATAAAGTGAAATCAAGCCCAAATCTGCTCAAAAGCTTGTCTCTCTAATAGAGAAAGCTGTTTCATTCAGTATTCAGTGCAAATCTTGCCAAACTGATAGATGCTTATGCCATATGAAATACAATGTTTTCTGCAATGCTGTAAGACAGTTTTTAATGTGTTAGAAGTTATATGCACAAAAACTTATGTTAGGACTTCAATGATCAAGATTGTCAGTTTACAGCTTTCTGAGTCCAGTAATGCTGAAATAGTGTTACTGTTCAAATGAAGTGAAATCAAGCCCAAATCTGCTCAAAAGCTTGTCTCTCTAATAGAGAAAGCTGTTTCATTCAGTATTCAGTGCAAATCTTGCCATACTGAAACATGCTTATGCCATATGAAATACAATGTTTTCTGCAATGCTGTAAGACAGTTTTTAATGTGTTAGAAGTTATATGCACAAAAACTTATGTTAGGACTTCAATGATCAAGATTGTCAGTTTACAGCTTTCTGAGTCCAGTAATGTTGAAATAGTGTTTCTGTTCAAATGAAGTGAAATCTAGCCAAATCTGCTCAAAAGCTTGTCTCTCTATTAGAGAAAGCTGTTTCATTCAGTATTCAGTGCAAATCTTGCCAAACTGATAGATGCTTATGCCATATGAAATACAATGTTTTCTGCAATGCTGTAAGACAGTTTTTAATGTGTTTGAAGTTATATGCACAAAAACTTATGTTAGGACTTCAATGATCAAGATTGTCAGTTTACAGCTTTCTGAGTCCAGTAATGCTGAAATAGTGTTTCTGTTCAAATGAAGTGAAATCAAGCCCAAATCTGCTCAAAAGCTTGTCTCTCTATTAGAGAAAGCTGTTTCATTCAGTATTCAGTGCAAATCTTGCCAATCTGATAGATGCTTATGCCTTATGAAGTACAATGTTTTCTGCAATGCTGTAAGACAGTTTTTAATGTGTTAGAAGTTATATGCACAAAAACTCATGTTAGGACTTCAATGATCAAGATTGTCAGTTTACAGCTTTCTGAGTCCTGTAATGTTGAAATAGTGTTTCTGTTCAAATGAAGTGAAATCAAGCCCAAATCTGCTCAAAAGCTTGTCTCTCTAATAGAGAAAGCTGTTTCATTCAGTATTCATTGCAAATCTTGCCAAACTGATAGATGCTTATGCCATATGAAATACAATGTTTTCTGCAATGCTGTAAGACAGTTTTTAATGTGTTAGAAGTTATATACACAAAAACTAATGTTAGGACTTCAATGATCAAGATTGTCAGTTTACAGCTTTCTGAGTCCAGTAATGTTGAAATAGTGTTTCTGTTCAAATGAAGTGAAATCTAGCCCAAATCTGCTCAAAAGCTTGTCTCTCTATTAGAGAAAGCTGTTTCATTCAGTATTCAGTGCAAATCTTGCCAAACTGATAGATGCTTATGCCATATGAAATACAATGTTTTCTGCAATGCTGTAAGACAGTTTTTAATGTGTTAGAAGTTATATACACAAAAACTAATGTTAGGACTTCAATGATCAAGATTGTCAGTTTACAGCTTTCTGAGTCCAGTAATGTTGAAATAGTGTTTCTGTTCAAATGAAGTGAAATCAAGCCCAAATCTGCTCAAAAGCTTGTCTCTCTAATAGAGAAAGCTGTTTCATTCAGTATTCAGTGCAAATCTTGCCAAACTGATAGATGCTTATGCCATATGAAATACAATGTTTTCTGCAATGCTGTAAGACAGTTTTTAATGTGTTAGAAGTTATATACACAAAAACTAATGTTAGGACTTCAATGATCAAGATTGTCAGTTTACAGCTTTCTGAGTCCAGTAATGTTGAAATAGTGTTTCTGTTCAAATGAAGTGAAATCTAGCCCAAATCTGCTCAAAAGCTTGTCTCTCTATTAGAGAAAGCTGTTTCATTCAGTATTCAGTGCAAATCTTGCCAAACTGATAGATGCTTATGCCATATGAAATACAATGTTTTCTGCAATGCTGTAAGACAGTTTTTAATGTGTTAGAAGCTATATACACAAAAACTAATGTTAGGACTTCAATGATCAAGATTGTCAGTTTACAGCTTTCTGAGTCCAGTAATGTTGAAATAGTGTTTCTGTTCAAATGAAGTGAAATCAAGCCCAAATCTGCTCAAAAGCTTGTCTCTCTAATAGAGAAAGCTGTTTCATTCAGTATTCAGTGCAAATCTTGCCAAACTGATAGATGCTTATGCCATATGAAATACAATGTTTTCTGCAATGCTGTAAGACAGTTTTTAATGTGTTAGAAGTTATATGCACAAAAACTTATGTTAGGACTTCAATGATCAAGATTGTCAGTTTACAGCTTTCTGAGTCCTGTAATGTTGAAATAGTGTTTCTGTTCAAATAAAGTGAAATCAAGCCCAAATCTGCTCAAAAGCTTGTCTCTCTAATAGAGAAAGCTGTTTCATTCAGTATTCAGTGCAAATCTTGCCAAACTGATAGATGCTTATGCCATATGAAATACAATGTTTTCTGCAATGCTGTAAGACAGTTTTTAATGTGTTAGAAGTTATATGCACAAAAACTTATGTTAGGACTTCAATGATCAAGATTGTCAGTTTACAGCTTTCTGAGTCCAGTAATGCTGAAATAGTGTTACTGTTCAAATGAAGTGAAATCAAGCCCAAATCTGCTCAAAAGCTTGTCTCTCTAATAGAGAAAGCTGTTTCATTCAGTATTCAGTGCAAATCTTGCCATACTGAAACATGCTTATGCCATATGAAATACAATGTTTTCTGCAATGCTGTAAGACAGTTTTTAATGTGTTAGAAGTTATATGCACAAAAACTCATGTTAGGACTTCAATGATCAAGATTGTCAGTTTACAGCTTTCTGAGTCCAGTAATGCTGAAATAGTGTTTCTGTTCAAATGAAGTGAAATCAAGCCCAAATCTGCTCAAAAGCTTGTCTCTCTAATAGAGAAAGCTGTTTCATTCAGTATTCAGTTCAAATCTTGCCAAACTGATAGATGCTTATGCCTTATGAAGTACAATGTTTTCTGTAATGCTGTAAGACAGTTTTTAATGTGTTAGAAGTTATATACACAAAAACTAATGTTAGGACTTCAATGATCAAGATTGTCAGTTTAGAGCTTTCTGAGTCCAGTAATGTTGAAATAGTGTTTCTGTTCAAATGAAGTGAAATCAAGCCCAAATCTGCTCAAAAGCTTGTCTCTCTATTAGAGAAAGCTGTTTCATTCAGTATTCAGTGCAAATCTTGCCAAACTGATAGATGCTTATGCCATATGAAATACAATGTTTTCTGCAATGCTGTAAGACAGTTTTTAATGTGTTAGAAGTTATATGCACAAAAACTTATGTTAGGACTTCAATGATCAAGATTGTCAGTTTACAGCTTTCTGAGTCCTGTAATGTTGAAATAGTGTTTCTGTTCAAATAAAGTAAAATCAAGCCCAAATCTGCTCAAAAGCTTGTCTCTCTAATAGAGAAAGCTGTTTCATTCAGTATTCAGTGCAAATCTTGCCAAACTGATAGATGCTTATGCCATATGAAATACAATGTTTTCTGCAATGCTGTAAGACAGTTTTTAATGTGTTAGAAGTTATATGCACAAAAACTTATGTTAGGACTTCAATGATCAAGATTGTCAGTTTACAGCTTTCTGAGTCCAGTAATGTTGAAATAGTGTTTCTGTTCAAATGAAGTGAAATCAAGCCCAAATCTGCTCAAAAGCTTGTCTCTCTAATAGAGAAAGCTGTTTCATTCAGTATTCAGTGCAAATCTTGCCAAACTGATAGATGCTTATGCCATATGAAATACAATGTTTTCTGCAATGCTGTAAGACAGTTTTTAATGTGTTAGAAGTTATATGCACAAAAACTTATGTTAGGACTTCAATGATCAAGATTGTCAGTTTACAGCTTTCTGAGTCCAGTAATGCTGAAATAGTGCTTCTGTTCAAATGAAGTGAAATCTAGCCAAATCTGCTCAAAAGCTTGTCTCTCTATTAGAGAAAGCTGTTTCATTCAGTATTCAGTGCAAATCTTGCCAATCTGATAGATGCTTATGCCTTATGAAATACAATGTTTTCTGCAATGCTGTAAGACAGTTTTTAATGTGTTAGAAGTTATATACACAAAAACTAATGTTAGGACTTCAATGATCAAGATTGTCAGTATACAGCTTTCTGAGTCCAGTAATGTTGAAATAGTGTTTCTGTTCAAATGAAGTGAAATCTAGCCCAAATCTGCTCAAAAGCTTGTCTCTCTATTAGAGAAAGCTGTTTCATTCAGTATTCAGTGCAAATCTTGCCAAACTGATAGATGCTTATGCCATATGAAATACAATGTTTTCTGCAATGCTGTAAGACAGTTTTTAATGTGTTAGAAGTTATATGCACAAAAACTTATGTTAGGACTTCAATGATCAAGATTGTCAGTTTACAGCTTTCTGAGTCCAGTAATGCTGAAATAGTGTTTCTGTTCAAATGAAGTGAAATCAAGCCCCAATCTGCTCAAATGCTTGTCTCTCTAATAGAGAAAGCTGTTTCATTCAGTATTCAGTGCAAATCTTGCCATACTGAAACATGCTTATGCCATATGAAATACAATGTTTTCTGCAATGCTGTAAGACAGTTTTTAATGTGTTAGAAGTTATATGCACAAAAACTTATGTTAGGACTTCAATGATCAAGATTGTCAGTTTACAGCTTTCTGAGTCCTGTAATGTTGAAATAGTGTTTCTGTTCAAATAAAGTGAAATCAAGCCCAAATCTGCTCAAAAGCTTGTCTCTCTAATAGAGAAAGCTGTTTCATTCAGTATTCAGTGCAAATCTTGCCAAACTGATAGATGCTTATGCCATATGAAATACAATGTTTTCTGCAATGCTGTAAGACAGTTTTTAATGTGTTAGAAGTTATATGCACAAAAACTTATGTTAGGACTTCAATGATCAAGATTGTCAGTTTACAGCTTTCTGAGTCCAGTAATGCTGAAATAGTGTTACTGTTCAAATGAAGTGAAATCAAGCCCAAATCTGCTCAAAAGCTTGTCTCTCTAATAGAGAAAGCTGTTTCATTCAGTATTCAGTGCAAATCTTGCCATACTGAAACATGCTTATGCCATATGAAATACAATGTTTTCTGCAATGCTGTAAGACAGTTTTTAATGTGTTAGAAGTTATATGCACAAAAACTTATGTTAGGACTTCAATGATCAAGATTGTCAGTTTACAGCTTTCTGAGTCCAGTAATGTTGAAATAGTGTTTCTGTTCAAATGAAGTGAAATCTAGCCAAATCTGCTCAAAAGCTTGTCTCTCTATTAGAGAAAGCTGTTTCATTCAGTATTCAGTGCAAATCTTGCCAAACTGATAGATGCTTATGCCATATGAAATACAATGTTTTCTGCAATGCTGTAAGACAGTTTTTAATGTGTTTGAAGTTATATGCACAAAAACTTATGTTAGGACTTCAATGATCAAGATTGTCAGTTTACAGCTTTCTGAGTCCAGTAATGCTGAAATAGTGTTTCTGTTCAAATGAAGTGAAATCTAGCCCAAATCTGCTCAAAAGCTTGTCTCTCTATTAGAGAAAGCTGTTTCATTCAGTATTCAGTGCAAATCTTGCCAAACTGATAGATGCTTATGCCATATGAAATACAATGTTTTCTGCAATGCTGTAAGACAGTTTTTAATGTGTTAGAAGTTATATGCACAAAAACTTATGTTAGGACTTCAATGATCAAGATTGTCAGTTTACAGCTTTCTGAGTCCAGTAATGCTGAAATAGTGTTTCTGTTCAAATGAAGTGAAATCAAGCCCCAATCTGCTCAAATGCTTGTCTCTCTAATAGAGAAAGCTGTTTCATTCAGTATTCACTGCAAATCTTGCCATACTGAAACATGCTTATGCCATATGAAATACAATGTTTTCTGCAATGCTGTAAGACAGTTTTTAATGTGTTAGAAGTTATATGCACAAAAACTTATGTTAGGACTTCAATGATCAAGATTGTCAGTTTACAGCTTTCTGAGTCCTGTAATGTTGAAATAGTGTTTCTGTTCAAATAAAGTGAAATCAAGCCCAAATCTGCTCAAAAGCTTGTCTCTCTAATAGAGAAAGCTGTTTCATTCAGTATTCAGTGCAAATCTTGCCAAACTGATAGATGCTTATGCCATATGAAATACAATGTTTTCTGCAATGCTGTAAGACAGTTTTTAATGTGTTAGAAGTTATATGCACAAAAACTTATGTTAGGACTTCAATGATCAAGATTGTCAGTTTACAGCTTTCTGAGTCCAGTAATGCTGAAATAGTGTTACTGTTCAAATGAAGTGAAATCAAGCCCAAATCTGCTCAAAAGCTTGTCTCTCTAATAGAGAAAGCTGTTTCATTCAGTATTCAGTGCAAATCTTGCCATACTGAAACATGCTTATGCCATATGAAATACAATGTTTTCTGCAATGCTGTAAGACAGTTTTTAATGTGTTAGAAGTTATATGCACAAAAACTTATGTTAGGACTTCAATGATCAAGATTGTCAGTTTACAGCTTTCTGAGTCCAGTAATGTTGAAATAGAGTTTCTGTTCAAATGAAGTGAAATCTAGCCAAATCTGCTCAAAAGCTTGTCTCTCTATTAGAGAAAGCTGTTTCATTCAGTATTCAGTGCAAATCTTGCCAAACTGATAGATGCTTATGCCATATGAAATACAATGTTTTCTGCAATGCTGTAAGACAGTTTTTAATGTGTTAGAAGTTATATGCACAAAAACTTATGTTAGGACTTCAATGATCAAGATTGTCAGTTTACAGCTTTCTGAGTCCAGTAATGCTGAAATAGTGTTTCTGTTCAAATGAAGTGAAATCAAGCCCAAATCTGCTCAAAAGCTTGTCTCTCTATTAGAGAAAGCTGTTTCATTCAGTATTCAGTGCAAATCTTGCCATACTGAAACATGCTTATGCCATATGAAATACAATGTTTTCTGCAATGCTGTAAGACAGTTTTTAATGTGTTAGAAGTTATATGCACAAAAACTTATGTTAGGACTTCAATGATCAAGATTGTCAGTTTACAGCTTTCTGAGTCCAGTAATGCTGAAATAGTGCTTCTGTTCAAATGAAGTGAAATCTAGCCAAATCTGCTCAAAAGCTTGTCTCTCTATTAGAGAAAGCTGTTTCATTCAGTATTCAGTGCAAATCTTGCCAATCTGATAGATGCTTATGCTTTATGAAGTACAATGTTTTCTGCAATGCTGTAAGACAGTTTTTAATGTGTTAGAAGTTATATGCACAAAAACTCATGTTAGGACTTCAATGATCAAGATTGTCAGTTTACAGCTTTCTGAGTCCTGTAATGTTGAAATAGTGTTTCTGTTCAAATGAAGTGAAATCAAGCCCAAATCTGCTCAAAAGCTTGTCTCTCTAATAGAGAAAGCTGTTTCATTCAGTATTCATTGCAAATCTTGCCAATCTGATAGATGCTTATGCCATATGAAATACAATGTTTTCTGCAATGCTGTAAGACAGTTTTTAATGTGTTAGAAGTTATATACACAAAAACTAATGTTAGGACTTCAATGATCAAGATTGTCAGTTTACAGCTTTCTGAGTCCAGTAATGTTGAAATAGTGTTTCTGTTCAAATGAAGTGAAATCTAGCCCAAATCTGCTCAAAAGCTTGTCTCTCTATTAGAGAAAGCTGTTTCATTCAGTATTCAGTGCAAATCTTGCCAAACTGATAGATGCTTATGCCATATGAAATACAATGTTTTCTGCAATGCTGTAAGACAGTTTTTAATGTGTTAGAAGTTATATACACAAAAACTAATGTTAGGACTTCAATGATCAAGATTGTCAGTTTACAGCTTTCGAGGTCCAGTAATGTTGAAATAGTGTTTCTGTTCAAATGAAGTGAAATCAAGCCCAAATCTGCTCAAAAGCTTGTCTCTCTAATAGAGAAAGCTGTTTCATTCAGTATTCAGTGCAAATCTTGCCAAACTGATAGATGCTTATGCCATATGAAATACAATGTTTTCTGCAATGCTGTAAGACAGTTTTTAATGTGTTAGAAGTTATATGCACAAAAACTTATGTTAGGACTTCAATGATCAAGATTGTCAGTTTACAGCTTTCTGCGTCCAGTAATGCTGAAATAGTGCTTCTGTTCAAATGAAGTGAAATCTAGCCAAATCTGCTCAAAAGCTTGTCTCTCTATTAGAGAAAGCTGTTTCATTCAGTATTCAGTGCAAATCTTGCCAATCTGATAGATGCTTATGCCTTATGAAGTACAATGTTTTCTGCAATGCTGTAAGACAGTTTTTAATGTGTTAGAAGTTATATGCACAAAAACTTATGTTAGGACTTCAATGATCAAGATTGTCAGTTTACAGCTTTCTGAGTCCTGTAATGTTGAAATAGTGTTTCTGTTCAAATAAAGTGAAATCAAGCCCAAATCTGCTCAAAAGCTTGTCTCTCTAATAGAGAAAGCTGTTTCATTCAGTATTCAGTGCAAATCTTGCCAAACTGATAGATGCTTATGCCATATGAAATACAATGTTTTCTGCAATGCTGTAAGACAGTTTTTAATGTGTTAGAAGTTATATGCACAAAAACTTATGTTAGGACTTCAATGATCAAGATTGTCAGTTTACAGCTTTCTGAGTCCAGTAATGCTGAAATAGTGTTACTGTTCAAATGAAGTGAAATCAAGCCCAAATCTGCTCAAAAGCTTGTCTCTCTAATAGAGAAAGCTGTTTCATTCAGTATTCAGTGCAAATCTTGCCATACTGAAACATGCTTATGCCATATGAAATACAATGTTTTCTGCAATGCTGTAAGACAGTTTTTAATGTGTTAGAAGTTATATGCTCAAAAACTCATGTTAGGACTTCAATGATCAAGATTGTCAGTTTACAGCTTTCTGAGTCCAGTAATGCTGAAATAGTGTTTCTGTTCAAATGAAGTGAAATCAAGCCCAAATCTGCTCAAAAGCTTGTCTCTCTAATAGAGAAAGCTGTTTCATTCAGTATTCAGTTCAAATCTTGCCAAACTGATAGATGCTTATGCCATATGAAATACAATGTTTTCTGCAATGCTGTAAGACAGTTTTTAATGTGTTAGAAGTTATATGCACAAAAACTCATGTTAGGACTTCAATGATCAAGATTGTCAGTTTACAGCTTTCTGAGTCCAGTAATGCTGAATGAAATAGTGTTTCTGTTCAAATGAAGTGAAATCAAGCCCAAATCTGCTCAAAAGCTTGTCTCTCTAATAGAGAAAGCTGTTTCATTCAGTATTCAGTGCAAATCTTGCCAACTGATAGATGCTTATGCCTTATGAAGTACAATGTTTTCTGCAATGCTGTAAGAAATCTTGCAAATCTTGCCATACTGAAACATGCTTATGCCATATGAAATACAATGTTTTCTGCAATGCTGTAAGACAGTTTTTAATGTGTTAGAAGTTATATGCAAGTTATATCTTGCCAATCTGATAGATGCTTATGCCTTATGAAGTACAATGTTTTCTGCAATGCTGTAAGACAGTTTTTAATGTGTTAGAAGTTATATACACAAAAACTAATGTTAGGACTTCAATGATCAAGATTGTCAGTTTACAGCTTTCTGAGTCCAGTAATGTTGAAATAGTGTTTCTGTTCAAATGAAGTGAAATCTAGCCCAAATCTGCTCAAAAGCTTGTCTCTCTATTAGAGAAAGCTGTTTCATTCAGTATTCAGTGCAAATCTTGCCAAACTGATGGATGCTTATGCCTTATGAAGTACAATGTTTTCTGCAATGCTGTAAGACAGTTTTTAATGTGTTAGAAGTTATATGCACAAAAACTTATGTTAGGACTTCAATGATCAAGATTGTCAGTTTACACCTTTCTGAGTCCAGTAATGCTGAAATAGTGTTTCTGTTAAAATGAAGTGAAATCAAGCCCCAATCTGCTCAAATGCTTGTCTCTCTAATAGAGAAAGCTGTTTCATTCAGTATTCAGTGCAAATCTTGCCATACTGAAACATGCTTATGCCATATGAAATACAATGTTTTCTGCAATGCTGTAAGACAGTTTTTAATGTGTTAGAAGTTATATGCACAAAAACTTATGTTAGGACTTCAATGATCAAGATTGTCAGTTTACAGCTTTCTGAGTCCAGTAATGCTGAAATAGTGTTTCTGTTCAAATGAAGTGAAATCAAGCCCAAATCTGCTCAAAAGCTTGTCTCTCTAATAGAGAAAGCTGTTTCATTCAGTATTCAGTGCAAATCTTGCCAAACTGATAGATGCTTATGCCTTATGAAGTACAATGTTTTCTGCAATGCTGTAAGACAGTTTTTAATGTGTTAGAAGTTATATACACAAAAACTAATGTTAGGACTTCAATGATCAAGATTGTCAGTTTACAGCTTTCTGAGTCCAGTAATGTTGAAATAGTGTTTCTGTTCAAATGAAGTGAAATCAAGCCCAAATCTGCTCAAAAGCTTGTCTCTCTATTAGAGAAAGCTGTTTCATTCAGTATTCAGTGCAAATCTTGCCAAACTGATAGATGCTTATGCCTTATGAAATACAATGTTTTCTGCAATGCTGTAAGACAGTTTTTAATGTGTTAGAAGTTATATACACAAAAACTAATGTTAGGACTTCAATGATCAAGATTGTCAGTTTACAGCTTTCTGAGTCCAGTAATGTTGAAATAGTGTTTCTGTTCAAATGAAGTGAAATCAAGCCCAAATCTGCTCAAAAGCTTGTCTCTCTAATAGAGAAAGCTGTTTCATTCAGTATTCAGTGCAAATCTTGCCAAACTGATAGATGCTTATGCCATATGAAATACAATGTTTTCTGCAATGCTGTAAGACAGTTTTTAATGTGTTAGAAGTTATATGCACAAAAACTTATGTTAGGACTTCAATGATCAAGATTGTCAGTTTACAGCTTTCTGAGTCCAGTAATGTTGAAATAGTGTTTCTGTTCAAATGAAGTGAAATCTAGCCCAAATCTGCTCAAAAGCTTGTCTCTCTATTAGAGAAAGCTGTTTCATTCAGTATTCAGTGCAAATCTTGCCAAACTGATATATGCTTATGCCATATGAAATACAATGTTTTCTGCAATGCTGTAAGACAGTTTTTAATGTGTTAGAAGTTATATGCACAAAAACTTATGTTAGGACTTCAATGATCAAGATTGTCAGTTTACAGCTTTCTGAGTCCAGTAATGTTGAAATAGTGTTTCTGTTCAAATGAAGTGAAATCTAGCCAAATCTGCTCAAAAGCTTGTCTCTCTATTAGAGAAAGCTGTTTCATTCAGTATTCAGTGCAAATCTTGCCAAACTGATAGATGCTTATGCCATATGAAATACAATGTTTTCTGCAATGCTGTAAGACAGTTTTTAATGTGTTAGAAGTTATATGCACAAAAACTTATGTTAGGACTTCAATGATCAAGATTGTCAGTTTACAGCTTTCTGAGTCCAGTAATGCTGAAATAGTGTTTCTGTTCAAATGAAGTGAAATCAAGCCCAAATCTGCTCAAAAGCTTGTCTCTCTATTAGAGAAAGCTGTTTCATTCAGTATTCAGTGCAAATCTTGCCATACTGAAACATGCTTATGCCATATGAAATACAATGTTTTCTGCAATGCTGTAAGACAGTTTTTAATGTGTTAGAAGTTATATGCTCAAAAACTCATGTTAGGACTTCAATGATCAAGATTGTCAGTTTACAGCTTTCTGAGTCCTGTAATGTTGAAATAGTGTTTCTGTTCAAATAAAGTGAAATCAAGCCCAAATCTGCTCAAAAGCTTGTCTCTCTAATAGAGAAAGCTGTTTCATTCAGTATTCAGTGCAAATCTTGCCAAACTGATAGATGCTTATGCCATATGAAATACAATGTTTTCTGCAATGCTGTAAGACAGTTTTTAATGTGTTAGAAGTTATATGCTCAAAAACTCATGTTAGGACTTCAATGATCAAGATTGTCAGTTTACAGCTTTCTGAGTCCAGTAATGCTGAAATAGTGTTTCTGTTCAAATGAAGTGAAATCAAGCCCAAATCTGCTCAAAAGCTTGTCTCTCTAATAGAGAAAGCTGTTTCATTCAGTATTCAGTTCAAATCTTGCCAAACTGATAGATGCTTATGCCATATGAAATACAATGTTTTCTGCAATGCTGTAAGACAGTTTTTAATGTGTTAGAAGTTATATGCACAAAAACTCATGTTAGGACTTCAATGATCAAGATTGTCAGTTTACAGCTTTCTGAGTCCAGTAATGCTGAATGAAATAGTGTTTCTGTTCAAATGAAGTGAAATCAAGCCCAAATCTGCTCAAAAGCTTGTCTCTCTAATAGAGAAAGCTGTTTCATTCAGTATTCAGTGCAAATCTTGCCAACTGATAGATGCTTATGCCTTATGAAGTACAATGTTTTCTGCAATGCTGTAAGAAATCTTGCAAATCTTGCCATACTGAAACATGCTTATGCCATATGAAATACAATGTTTTCTGCAATGCTGTAAGACAGTTTTTAATGTGTTAGAAGTTATATGCAAGTTATATCTTGCCAATCTGATAGATGCTTATGCCTTATGAAGTACAATGTTTTCTGCAATGCTGTAAGACAGTTTTTAATGTGTTAGAAGTTATATACACAAAAACTAATGTTAGGACTTCAATGATCAAGATTGTCAGTTTACAGCTTTCTGAGTCCAGTAATGTTGAAATAGTGTTTCTGTTCAAATGAAGTGAAATCTAGCCCAAATCTGCTCAAAAGCTTGTCTCTCTATTAGAGAAAGCTGTTTCATTCAGTATTCAGTGCAAATCTTGCCAAACTGATGGATGCTTATGCCTTATGAAGTACAATGTTTTCTGCAATGCTGTAAGACAGTTTTTAATGTGTTAGAAGTTATATGCACAAAAACTTATGTTAGGACTTCAATGATCAAGATTGTCAGTTTACACCTTTCTGAGTCCAGTAATGCTGAAATAGTGTTTCTGTTAAAATGAAGTGAAATCAAGCCCCAATCTGCTCAAATGCTTGTCTCTCTAATAGAGAAAGCTGTTTCATTCAGTATTCAGTGCAAATCTTGCCATACTGAAACATGCTTATGCCATATGAAATACAATGTTTTCTGCAATGCTGTAAGACAGTTTTTAATGTGTTAGAAGTTATATGCACAAAAACTTATGTTAGGACTTCAATGATCAAGATTGTCAGTTTACAGCTTTCTGAGTCCAGTAATGCTGAAATAGTGTTTCTGTTCAAATGAAGTGAAATCAAGCCCAAATCTGCTCAAAAGCTTGTCTCTCTAATAGAGAAAGCTGTTTCATTCAGTATTCAGTGCAAATCTTGCCAAACTGATAGATGCTTATGCCTTATGAAGTACAATGTTTTCTGCAATGCTGTAAGACAGTTTTTAATGTGTTAGAAGTTATATACACAAAAACTAATGTTAGGACTTCAATGATCAAGATTGTCAGTTTACAGCTTTCTGAGTCCAGTAATGTTGAAATAGTGTTTCTGTTCAAATGAAGTGAAATCAAGCCCAAATCTGCTCAAAAGCTTGTCTCTCTATTAGAGAAAGCTGTTTCATTCAGTATTCAGTGCAAATCTTGCCAAACTGATAGATGCTTATGCCTTATGAAATACAATGTTTTCTGCAATGCTGTAAGACAGTTTTTAATGTGTTAGAAGTTATATACACAAAAACTAATGTTAGGACTTCAATGATCAAGATTGTCAGTTTACAGCTTTCTGAGTCCAGTAATGTTGAAATAGTGTTTCTGTTCAAATGAAGTGAAATCAAGCCCAAATCTGCTCAAAAGCTTGTCTCTCTAATAGAGAAAGCTGTTTCATTCAGTATTCAGTGCAAATCTTGCCAAACTGATAGATGCTTATGCCATATGAAATACAATGTTTTCTGCAATGCTGTAAGACAGTTTTTAATGTGTTAGAAGTTATATGCACAAAAACTTATGTTAGGACTTCAATGATCAAGATTGTCAGTTTACAGCTTTCTGAGTCCAGTAATGTTGAAATAGTGTTTCTGTTCAAATGAAGTGAAATCTAGCCCAAATCTGCTCAAAAGCTTGTCTCTCTATTAGAGAAAGCTGTTTCATTCAGTATTCAGTGCAAATCTTGCCAAACTGATATATGCTTATGCCATATGAAATACAATGTTTTCTGCAATGCTGTAAGACAGTTTTTAATGTGTTAGAAGTTATATGCACAAAAACTTATGTTAGGACTTCAATGATCAAGATTGTCAGTTTACAGCTTTCTGAGTCCAGTAATGTTGAAATAGTGTTTCTGTTCAAATGAAGTGAAATCTAGCCAAATCTGCTCAAAAGCTTGTCTCTCTATTAGAGAAAGCTGTTTCATTCAGTATTCAGTGCAAATCTTGCCAAACTGATAGATGCTTATGCCATATGAAATACAATGTTTTCTGCAATGCTGTAAGACAGTTTTTAATGTGTTAGAAGTTATATGCACAAAAACTTATGTTAGGACTTCAATGATCAAGATTGTCAGTTTACAGCTTTCTGAGTCCAGTAATGCTGAAATAGTGTTTCTGTTCAAATGAAGTGAAATCAAGCCCAAATCTGCTCAAAAGCTTGTCTCTCTATTAGAGAAAGCTGTTTCATTCAGTATTCAGTGCAAATCTTGCCATACTGAAACATGCTTATGCCATATGAAATACAATGTTTTCTGCAATGCTGTAAGACAGTTTTTAATGTGTTAGAAGTTATATGCTCAAAAACTCATGTTAGGACTTCAATGATCAAGATTGTCAGTTTACAGCTTTCTGAGTCCTGTAATGTTGAAATAGTGTTTCTGTTCAAATAAAGTGAAATCAAGCCCAAATCTGCTCAAAAGCTTGTCTCTCTAATAGAGAAAGCTGTTTCATTCAGTATTCAGTGCAAATCTTGCCAAACTGATAGATGCTTATGCCATATGAAATACAATGTTTTCTGCAATGCTGTAAGACAGTTTTTAATGTGTTAGAAGTTATATGCACAAAAACTTATGTTAGGACTTCAATGATCAAGATTGTCAGTTTACAGCTTTCTGAGTCCAGTAATGCTGAAATAGTGTTACTGTTCAAATGAAGTGAAATCAAGCCCAAATCTGCTCAAAAGCTTGTCTCTCTAATAGAGAAAGCTGTTTCATTCAGTATTCAGTGCAAATCTTGCCATACTGAAACATGCTTATGCCATATGAAATACAATGTTTTCTGCAATGCTGTAAGACAGTTTTTAATGTGTTAGAAGTTATATGCACAAAAACTTATGTTAGGACTTCAATGATCAAGATTGTCAGTTTACAGCTTTCTGAGTCCAGTAATGCTGAAATAGTGCTTCTGTTCAAATGAAGTGAAATCTAGCCAAATCTGCTCAAAAGCTTGTCTCTCTATTAGAGAAAGCTGTTTCATTCAGTATTCAGTGCAAATCTTGCCAATCTGATAGATGCTTATGCCTTATAAAGTACAATGTTTTCTGCAATGCTGTAAGACAGTTTTTAATGTGTTAGAAGTTATATGCACAAAAACTCATGTTAGGACTTCAATGATCAAGATTGTCAGTTTACAGCTTTCTGAGTCCTGTAATGTTGAAATAGTGTTTCTGTTCAAATGAAGTGAAATCAAGCCCAAATCTGCTCAAAAGCTTGTCTCTCTAATAGAGAAAGCTGTTTCATTCAGTATTCATTGCAAATCTTGCCAAACTGATAGATGCTTATGCCATATGAAATACAATGTTTTCTGCAATGCTGTAAGACAGTTTTTAATGTGTTAGAAGTTATATACACAAAAACTAATGTTAGGACTTCAATGATCAAGATTGTCAGTTTACAGCTTTCTGAGTCCAGTAATGTTGAAATAGTGTTTCTGTTCAAATGAAGTGAAATCTAGCCCAAATCTGCTCAAAAGCTTGTCTCTCTATTAGAGAAAGCTGTTTCATTCAGTATTCAGTGCAAATCTTGCCAAACTGATAGATGCTTATGCCATATGAAATACAATGTTTTCTGCAATGCTGTAAGACAGTTTTTAATGTGTTAGAAGTTATATACACAAAAACTAATGTTAGGACTTCAATGATCAAGATTGTCAGTTTACAGCTTTCTGAGTCCAGTAATGTTGAAATAGTGTTTCTGTTCAAATGAAGTGAAATCAAGCCCAAATCTGCTCAAAAGCTTGTCTCTCTATTAGAGAAAGCTGTTTCATTCAGTATTCAGTGCAAATCTTGCCAAACTGATAGATGCTTATGCCTTATGAAATACAATGTTTTCTGCAATGCTGTAAGACAGTTTTTAATGTGTTAGAAGTTATATACACAAAAACTAATGTTAGGACTTCAATGATCAAGATTGTCAGTTTACAGCTTTCTGAGTCCAGTAATGTTGAAATAGTGTTTCTGTTCAAATGAAGTGAAATCAAGCCCAAATCTGCTCAAAAGCTTGTCTCTCTAATAGAGAAAGCTGTTTCATTCAGTATTCAGTGCAAATCTTGCCAAACTGATAGATGCTTATGCCATATGAAATACAGTGTTTTCTGCAATGCTGTAAGACAGTTTTTAATGTGTTAGAAGTTATATGCACAAAAACTTATGTTAGGACTTCAATGATCAAGATTGTCAGTTTACAGCTTTCTGAGTCCAGTAATGCTGAAATAGTGCTTCTTTTCAAATGAAGTGAAATCTAGCCAAATCTGCTCAAAAGCTTGTCTCTCTATTAGAGAAAGCTGTTTCATTCAGTATTCAGTGCAAATCTTGCCAAACTGATATATGCTTATGCCATATGAAATACAATGTTTTCTGCAATGCTGTAAGACAGTTTTTAATGTGTTAGAAGTTATATGCACAAAAACTTATGTTAGGACTTCAATGATCAAGATTGTCAGTTTACAGCTTTCTGAGTCCAGTAATGTTGAAATAGTGTTTCTGTTCAAATGAAGTGAAATC
This sequence comes from Carassius gibelio, assembly GCF_023724105.1. Classification (NCBI taxonomy): domain Eukaryota; kingdom Metazoa; phylum Chordata; class Actinopteri; order Cypriniformes; family Cyprinidae; genus Carassius; species Carassius gibelio. The sequence continues at coordinate 10,125,931 of NC_068397.1, read as the reverse complement.
TAGCCAAATCTGCTCAAAAGCTTGTCTCTCTATTAGAGAAAGCTGTTTCATTCAGTATTCAGTGCAAATCTTGCCAAACTGATAGATGCTTATGCCATATGAAATACAATGTTTTCTGCAATGCTGTAAGACAGTTTTTAATGTGTTAGAAGTTATATGCACAAAAACTTATGTTAGGACTTCAATGATCAAGATTGTCAGTTTACAGCTTTCTGAGTCCAGTAATGCTGAAATAGTGTTTCTGTTCAAATGAAGTGATATCAAGCCCAAATCTGCTCAAAAGCTTGTCTCTCTATTAGAGAAAGCTGTTTCATTCAGTATTCAGTGCAAATCTTGCCATACTGAAACATGCTTATGCCATATGAAATACAATGTTTTCTGCAATGCTGTAAGACAGTTTTTAATGTGTTAGAAGTTATATGCACAAAAACTTATGTTAGGACTTCAATGATCAAGATTGTCAGTTTACAGCTTTCTGAGTCCAGTAATGCTGAAATAGTGCTTCTGTTCAAATGAAGTGAAATCTAGCCAAATCTGCTCAAAAGCTTGTCTCTCTATTAGAGAAAGCTGTTTCATTCAGTATTCAGTGCAAATCTTGCCAATCTGATAGATGCTTATGCCTTATGAAATATAATGTTTTCTGCAATGCTGTAAGACAGTTTTTAATGTGTTAGAAGTTATATACACAAAAACTAATGTTAGGACTTCAATGATCAAGATTGTCAGTATACAGCTTTCTGAGTCCAGTAATGTTGAAATAGTGTTTCTGTTCAAATGAAGTGAAATCTAGCCCAAATCTGCTCAAAAGCTTGTCTCTCTATTAGAGAAAGCTGTTTCATTCAGTATTCAGTGCAAATCTTGCCAAACTGATAGATGCTTATGCCATATGAAATACAATGTTTTCTGCAATGCTGTAAGACAGTTTTTAATGTGTTAGAAGTTATATGCACAAAAACTTATGTTAGGACTTCAATGATCAAGATTGTCAGTTTACAGCTTTCTGAGTCCAGTAATGCTGAAATAGTGTTTCTGTTCAAATGAAGTGAAATCAAGCCCCACTCTGCTCAAATGCTTGTCTCTCTAATAGAGAAAGATGTTTCATTCAGTATTCAGTGCAAATCTTGCCATACTGAAACATGCTTATGCCATATGAAATACAATGTTTTCTGCAATGCTGTAAGACAGTTTTTAATGTGTTAGAAGTTATATGCACAAAAACTTATGTTAGGACTTCAATGATCAAGATTGTCAGTTTACAGCTTTCTGAGTCCTGTAATGTTGAAATAGTGTTTCTGTTCAAATAAAGTGAAATCAAGCCCAAATCTGCTCAAAAGCTTGTCTCTCTAATAGAGAAAGCTGTTTCATTCAGTATTCAGTGCAAATCTTGCCAAACTGATAGATGCTTATGCCATATGAAATACAATGTTTTCTGCAATGCTGTAAGACAGTTTTTAATGTGTTAGAAGTTATATGCACAAAAACTTATGTTAGGACTTCAATGATCAAGATTGTCAGTTTACAGCTTTCTGAGTCCAGTAATGCTGAAATAGTGCTTCTGTTCAAATGAAGTGAAATCTAGCCAAATCTGCTCAAAAGCTTGTCTCTCTATTAGAGAAAGCTGTTTCATTCAGTATTCAGTGCAAATCTTGCCAAACTGATAGATGCTTATGCCATATGAAATACAATGTTTTCTGCAATGCTGTAAGACAGTTTTTAATGTGTTAGAAGTTATATGCACAAAAACTTATGTTAGGACTTCAATGATCAAGATTGTCAGTTTACAGCTTTCTGAGTCCAGTAATGCTGAAATAGTGCTTCTGTTCAAATGAAGTGAAATCTAGCCAAATCTGCTCAAAAGCTTGTCTCTCTATTAGAGAAAGCTGTTTCATTCAGTATTCAGTGCAAATCTTGCCAAACTGATAGATGCTTATGCCATATGAAATACAATGTTTTCTGCAATGCTGTAAGACAGTTTTTAATGTGGTAGAAGTTATATGCACAAAAACTTATGTTAGGACTTCAATGATCAAGATTGTCAGTTTACAGCTTTCTGAGTCCAGTAATGCTGAAATAGTGTTTCTGTTCAAATGAAGTGAAATCAAGCCCAAATCTGCTCAAAAGCTTGTCTCTCTATTAGAGAAAGCTGTTTCATTCAGTATTCAGTGCAAATCTTGCCATACTGAAACATGCTTATGCCATATGAAATACAATGTTTTCTGCAATGCTGTAAGACAGTTTTTAATGTGTTAGAAGTTATATGCACAAAAACTCATGTTAGGACTTCAATGATCAAGATTGTCAGTTTACAGCTTTCTGAGTCCAGTAATGCTGAAATAGTGTTTCTGTTCAAATGAAGTGAAATCAAGCCCAAATCTGCTCAAAAGCTTGTCTCTCTATTAGAGAAAGCTGTTTCATTCAGTATTCAGTGCAAATCTTGCCAATCTGATAGATGCTTATGCCTTATGAAGTACAATGTTTTCTGCAATGCTGTAAGACAGTTTTTAATGTGTTAGAAGTTATATGCACAAAAACTTATGTGAGGACTTCAATGATCAAGATTGTCAGTTTACAGCTTTCTGAGTCCTGTAATGTTGAAATAGTGTTTCTGTTCAAATAAAGTGAAATCAAGCCCAAATCTGCTCAAAAGCTTGTCTCTCTAATAGAGAAAGCTGTTTCATTCAGTATTCAGTGCAAATCTTGCCAAACTGATAGATGCTTATGCCATATGAAATACAATGTTTTCTGCAATGCTGTAAGACAGTTTTTAATGTGTTAGAAGTTATATGCACAAAAACTTATGTTAGGACTTCAATGATCAAGATTGTCAGTTTACAGCTTTCTGAGTCCAGTAATGCTGAAATAGTGTTACTGTTCAAATGAAGTGAAATCAAGCCCAAATCTGCTCAAAAGCTTGTCTCTCTAATAGAGAAAGCTGTTTCATTCAGTATTCAGTGCAAATCTTGCCATACTGAAACATGCTTATGCCATATGAAATACAATGTTTTCTGCAATGCTGTAAGACAGTTTTTAATGTGTTAGAAGTTATATGCTCAAAAACTCATGTTAGGACTTCAATGATCAAGATTGTCAGTTTACAGCTTTCTGAGTCCAGTAATGCTGAAATAGTGTTTCTGTTCAAATGAAGTGAAATCAAGCCCAAATCTGCTCAAAAGCTTGTCTCTCTAATAGAGAAAGCTGTTTCATTCAGTATTCAGTTCAAATCTTGCCAAACTGATAGATGCTTATGCCATATGAAATACAATGTTTTCTGCAATGCTGTAAGACAGTTTTTAATGTGTTAGAAGTTATATGCACAAAAACTCATGTTAGGACTTCAATGATCAAGATTGTCAGTTTACAGCTTTCTGAGTCCAGTAATGCTGAAATAGTGTTTCTGTTCAAATGAAGTGAAATCAAGCCCAAATCTGCTCAAAAGCTTGTCTCTCTAATAGAGAAAGCTGTTTCATTCAGTATTCAGTGCAAATCTTGCCAACTGATAGATGCTTATGCCTTATGAAGTACAATGTTTTCTGCAATGCTGTAAGAAATCTTGCAAATCTTGCCATACTGAAACATGCTTATGCCATATGAAATACAATGTTTTCTGCAATGCTGTAAGACAGTTTTTAATGTGTTAGAAGTTATATGCAAGTTATATCTTGCCAATCTGATAGATGCTTATGCCTTATGAAGTACAATGTTTTCTGCAATGCTGTAAGACAGTTTTTAATGTGTTAGAAGTTATATACACAAAAACTAATGTTAGGACTTCAATGATCAAGATTGTCAGTTTACAGCTTTCTGAGTCCAGTAATGTTGAAATAGTGTTTCTGTTCAAATGAAGTGAAATCTAGCCCAAATCTGCTCAAAAGCTTGTCTCTCTATTAGAGAAAGCTGTTTCATTCAGTATTCAGTGCAAATCTTGCCAAACTGATGGATGCTTATGCCTTATGAAGTACAATGTTTTCTGCAATGCTGTAAGACAGTTTTTAATGTGTTAGAAGTTATATGCACAAAAACTTATGTTAGGACTTCAATGATCAAGATTGTCAGTTTACACCTTTCTGAGTCCAGTAATGCTGAAATAGTGTTTCTGTTAAAATGAAGTGAAATCAAGCCCCAATCTGCTCAAATGCTTGTCTCTCTAATAGAGAAAGCTGTTTCATTCAGTATTCAGTGCAAATCTTGCCATACTGAAACATGCTTATGCCATATGAAATACAATGTTTTCTGCAATGCTGTAAGACAGTTTTTAATGTGTTAGAAGTTATATGCACAAAAACTTATGTTAGGACTTCAATGATCAAGATTGTCAGTTTACAGCTTTCTGAGTCCAGTAATGCTGAAATAGTGTTTCTGTTCAAATGAAGTGATATCAAGCCCAAATCTGCTCAAAAGCTTGTCTCTCTATTAGAGAAAGCTGTTTCATTCAGTATTCAGTGCAAATCTTGCCATACTGAAACATGCTTATGCCATATGAAATACAATGTTTTCTGCAATGCTGTAAGACAGTTTTTAATGTGTTAGAAGTTATATGCACAAAAACTTATGTTAGGACTTCAATGATCAAGATTGTCAGTTTACAGCTTTCTGAGTCCAGTAATGCTGAAATAGTGTTACTGTTCAAATGAAGTGAAATCAAGCCCAAATCTGCTCAAAAGCTTGTCTCTCTAATAGAGAAAGCTGTTTCATTCAGTATTCAGTGCAAATCTTGCCATACTGAAACATGCTTATGCCATATGAAATACAATGTTTTCTGCAATGCTGTAAGACAGTTTTTAATGTGTTAGAAGTTATATGCACAAAAACTTATGTTAGGACTTCAATGATCAAGATTGTCAGTTTACAGCTTTCTGAGTCCAGTAATGCTGAAATAGTGCTTCTGTTCAAATGAAGTGAAATCTAGCCAAATCTGCTCAAAAGCTTGTCTCTCTATTAGAGAAAGCTGTTTCATTCAGTATTCAGTGCAAATCTTGCCAATCTGATAGATGCTTATGCCTTATGAAGTACAATGTTTTCTGCAATGCTGTAAGACAGTTTTTAATGTGTTAGAAGTTATATGCACAAAAACTCATGTTAGGACTTCAATGATCAAGATTGTCAGTTTACAGCTTTCTGAGTCCTGTAATGTTGAAATAGTGTTTCTGTTCAAATGAAGTGAAATCAAGCCCAAATCTGCTCAAAAGCTTGTCTCTCTAATAGAGAAAGCTGTTTCATTCAGTATTCATTGCAAATCTTGCCAAACTGATAGATGCTTATGCCATATGAAATACAATGTTTTCTGCAATGCTGTAAGACAGTTTTTAATGTGTTAGAAGTTATATACACAAAAACTAATGTTAGGACTTCAATGATCAAGATTGTCAGTTTACAGCTTTCTGAGTCCAGTAATGTTGAAATAGTGTTTCTGTTCAAATGAAGTGAAATCTAGCCCAAATCTGCTCAAAAGCTTGTCTCTCTATTAGAGAAAGCTGTTTCATTCAGTATTCAGTGCAAATCTTGCCAAACTGATAGATGCTTATGCCATATGAAATACAATGTTTTCTGCAATGCTGTAAGACAGTTTTTAATGTGTTAGAAGTTATATACACAAAAACTAATGTTAGGACTTCAATGATCAAGATTGTCAGTTTACAGCTTTCTGAGTCCAGTAATGTTGAAATAGTGTTTCTGTTCAAATGAAGTGAAATCAAGCCCAAATCTGCTCAAAAGCTTGTCTCTCTAATAGAGAAAGCTGTTTCATTCAGTATTCAGTGCAAATCTTGCCAAACTGATAGATGCTTATGCCATATGAAATACAATGTTTTCTGCAATGCTGTAAGACAGTTTTTAATGTGTTAGAAGTTATATGCACAAAAACTTATGTTAGGACTTCAATGATCAAGATTGTCAGTTTACAGCTTTCTGAGTCCAGTAATGCTGAAATAGTGTTACTGTTCAAATGAAGTGAAATCAAGCCCAAATCTGCTCAAAAGCTTGTCTCTCTAATAGAGAAAGCTGTTTCATTCAGTATTCAGTGCAAATCTTGCCATACTGAAACATGCTTATGCCATATGAAATACAATGTTTTCTGCAATGCTGTAAGACAGTTTTTAATGTGTTAGAAGTTATATGCACAAAAACTCATGTTAGGACTTCAATGATCAAGATTGTCAGTTTACAGCTTTCTGAGTCCAGTAATGCTGAAATAGTGTTTCTGTTCAAATGAAGTGAAATCAAGCCCAAATCTGCTCAAAAGCTTGTCTCTCTAATAGAGAAAGCTGTTTCATTCAGTATTCAGTTCAAATCTTGCCAAACTGATAGATGCTTATGCCTTATGAAGTACAATGTTTTCTGCAATGCTGTAAGACAGTTTTTAATGTGTTAGAAGTTATATACACAAAAACTAATGTTAGGACTTCAATGATCAAGATTGTCAGTTTACAGCTTTCTGAGTCCAGTAATGTTGAAATAGTGTTTCTGTTCAAATGAAGTGAAATCAAGCCCAAATCTGCTCAAAAGCTTGTCTCTCTATTAGAGAAAGCTGTTTCATTCAGTATTCAGTGCAAATCTTGCCAAACTGATAGATGCTTATGCCATATGAAATACAATGTTTTCTGCAATGCTGTAAGACAGTTTTTAATGTGTTAGAAGTTATATGCACAAAAACTTATGTTAGGACTTCAATGATCAAGATTGTCAGTTTACAGCTTTCTGAGTCCAGTAATGCTGAAATAGTGCTTCTGTTCAAATGAAGTGAAATCTAGCCAAATCTGCTCAAAAGCTTGTCTCTCTATTAGAGAAAGCTGTTTCATTCAGTATTCAGTGCAAATCTTGCCAAACTGATATATGCTTATGCCATATGAAATACAATGTTTTCTGCAATGCTGTAAGACAGTTTTTAATGTGTTAGAAGTTATATGCACAAAAACTTATGTTAGGACTTCAATGATCAAGATTGTCAGTTTACAGCTTTCTGAGTCCAGTAATGTTGAAATAGTGTTTCTGTTCAAATGAAGTGAAATCTAGCCAAATCTGCTCAAAAGCTTGTCTCTCTATTAGAGAAAGCTGTTTCATTCAGTATTCAGTGCAAATCTTGCCAAACTGATAGATGCTTATGCCATATGAAATACAATGTTTTCTGCAATGCTGTAAGACAGTTTTTAATGTGTTAGAAGTTATATGCACAAAAACTTATGTTAGGACTTCAATGATCAAGATTGTCAGTTTACAGCTTTCTGAGTCCAGTAATGCTGAAATAGTGTTTCTGTTCAAATGAAGTGATATCAAGCCCAAATCTGCTCAAAAGCTTGTCTCTCTATTAGAGAAAGCTGTTTCATTCAGTATTCAGTGCAAATCTTGCCATACTGAAACATGCTTATGCCATATGAAATACAATGTTTTCTGCAATGCTGTAAGACAGTTTTTAATGTGTTAGAAGTTATATGCACAAAAACTTATGTTAGGACTTCAATGATCAAGATTGTCAGTTTACAGCTTTCTGAGTCCAGTAATGCTGAAATAGTGCTTCTGTTCAAATGAAGTGAAATCTAGCCAAATCTGCTCAAAAGCTTGTCTCTCTATTAGAGAAAGCTGTTTCATTCAGTATTCAGTGCAAATCTTGCCAATCTGATAGATGCTTATGCCTTATGAAATACAATGTTTTCTGCAATGCTGTAAGACAGTTTTTAATGTGTTAGAAGTTATATACACAAAAACTAATGTTAGGACTTCAATGATCAAGATTGTCAGTATACAGCTTTCTGAGTCCAGTAATGTTGAAATAGTGTTTCTGTTCAAATGAAGTGAAATCTAGCCCAAATCTGCTCAAAAGCTTGTCTCTCTATTAGAGAAAGCTGTTTCATTCAGTTATTCAGTGCAAATCTTGCCAAACTGATAGATGCTTATGCCATATGAAATACAATGTTTTCTGCAATGCTGTAAGACAGTTTTTAATGTGTTAGAAGTTATATGCACAAAAACTTATGTTAGGACTTCAATGATCAAGATTGTCAGTTTACAGCTTTCTGAGTCCAGTAATGCTGAAATAGTGTTTCTGTTCAAATGAAGTGAAATCAAGCCCCAATCTGCTCAAATGCTTGTCTCTCTAATAGAGAAAGCTGTTTCATTCAGTATTCAGTGCAAATCTTGCCATACTGAAACATGCTTATTGCCATATGAAATACAATGTTTTCTGCAATGCTGTAAGACAGTTTTTAATGTGTTAGAAGTTATATGCACAAAAACTTATGTTAGGACTTCAATGATCAAGATTGTCAGTTTACAGCTTTCTGAGTCCTGTAATGTTGAAATAGTGTTTCTGTTCAAATAAAGTGAAATCAAGCCCAAATCTGCTCAAAAGCTTGTCTCTCTAATAGAGAAAGCTGTTTCATTCAGTATTCAGTGCAAATCTTGCCAAACTGATAGATGCTTATGCCATATGAAATACAATGTTTTCTGCAATGCTGTAAGACAGTTTTTAATGTGTTAGAAGTTATATGCACAAAAACTTATGTTAGGACTTCAATGATCAAGATTGTCAGTTTACAGCTTTCTGAGTCCAGTAATGCTGAAATAGTGTTACTGTTCAAATGAAGTGAAATCAAGCCCAAATCTGCTCAAAAGCTTGTCTCTCTAATAGAGAAAGCTGTTTCATTCAGTATTCAGTGCAAATCTTGCCATACTGAAACATGCTTATGCCATATGAAATACAATGTTTTCTGCAATGCTGTAAGACAGTTTTTAATGTGTTAGAAGTTATATGCACAAAAACTTATGTTAGGACTTCAATGATCAAGATTGTCAGTTTACAGCTTTCTGAGTCCAGTAATGTTGAAATAGTGTTTCTGTTCAAATGAAGTGAAATCTAGCCAAATCTGCTCAAAAGCTTGTCTCTCTATTAGAGAAAGCTGTTTCATTCAGTATTCAGTGCAAATCTTGCCAAACTGATAGATGCTTATGCCATATGAAATACAATGTTTTCTGCAATGCTGTAAGACAGTTTTTAATGTGTTTGAAGTTATATGCACAAAAACTTATGTTAGGACTTCAATGATCAAGATTGTCAGTTTACAGCTTTCTGAGTCCAGTAATGCTGAAATAGTGTTTCTGTTCAAATGAAGTGAAATCAAGCCCAAATCTGCTCAAAAGCTTGTCTCTCTATTAGAGAAAGCTGTTTCATTCAGTATTCAGTGCAAATCTTGCCAATCTGATAGATGCTTATGCCTTATGAAGTACAATGTTTTCTGCAATGCTGTAAGACAGTTTTTAATGTGTTAGAAGTTATATGCACAAAAACTCATGTTAGGACTTCAATGATCAAGATTGTCAGTTTACAGCTTTCTGAGTCCTGTAATGTTGAAATAGTGTTTCTGTTCAAATGAAGTGAAATCAAGCCCAAATCTGCTCAAAAGCTTGTCTCTCTAATAGAGAAAGCTGTTTCATTCAGTATTCATTGCAAATCTTGCCAAACTGATAGATGCTTATGCCATATGAAATACAATGTTTTCTGCAATGCTGTAAGACAGTTTTTAATGTGTTAGAAGTTATATACACAAAAACTAATGTTAGGACTTCAATGATCAAGATTGTCAGTTTACAGCTTTCTGAGTCCAGTAATGTTGAAATAGTGTTTCTGTTCAAATGAAGTGAAATCTAGCCCAAATCTGCTCAAAAGCTTGTCTCTCTATTAGAGAAAGCTGTTTCATTCAGTATTCAGTGCAAATCTTGCCAAACTGATAGATGCTTATGCCATATGAAATACAATGTTTTCTGCAATGCTGTAAGACAGTTTTTAATGTGTTAGAAGTTATATACACAAAAACTAATGTTAGGACTTCAATGATCAAGATTGTCAGTTTACAGCTTTCTGAGTCCAGTAATGTTGAAATAGTGTTTCTGTTCAAATGAAGTGAAATCAAGCCCAAATCTGCTCAAAAGCTTGTCTCTCTAATAGAGAAAGCTGTTTCATTCAGTATTCAGTGCAAATCTTGCCAAACTGATAGATGCTTATGCCATATGAAATACAATGTTTTCTGCAATGCTGTAAGACAGTTTTTAATGTGTTAGAAGTTATATACACAAAAACTAATGTTAGGACTTCAATGATCAAGATTGTCAGTTTACAGCTTTCTGAGTCCAGTAATGTTGAAATAGTGTTTCTGTTCAAATGAAGTGAAATCTAGCCCAAATCTGCTCAAAAGCTTGTCTCTCTATTAGAGAAAGCTGTTTCATTCAGTATTCAGTGCAAATCTTGCCAAACTGATAGATGCTTATGCCATATGAAATACAATGTTTTCTGCAATGCTGTAAGACAGTTTTTAATGTGTTAGAAGCTATATACACAAAAACTAATGTTAGGACTTCAATGATCAAGATTGTCAGTTTACAGCTTTCTGAGTCCAGTAATGTTGAAATAGTGTTTCTGTTCAAATGAAGTGAAATCAAGCCCAAATCTGCTCAAAAGCTTGTCTCTCTAATAGAGAAAGCTGTTTCATTCAGTATTCAGTGCAAATCTTGCCAAACTGATAGATGCTTATGCCATATGAAATACAATGTTTTCTGCAATGCTGTAAGACAGTTTTTAATGTGTTAGAAGTTATATGCACAAAAACTTATGTTAGGACTTCAATGATCAAGATTGTCAGTTTACAGCTTTCTGAGTCCTGTAATGTTGAAATAGTGTTTCTGTTCAAATAAAGTGAAATCAAGCCCAAATCTGCTCAAAAGCTTGTCTCTCTAATAGAGAAAGCTGTTTCATTCAGTATTCAGTGCAAATCTTGCCAAACTGATAGATGCTTATGCCATATGAAATACAATGTTTTCTGCAATGCTGTAAGACAGTTTTTAATGTGTTAGAAGTTATATGCACAAAAACTTATGTTAGGACTTCAATGATCAAGATTGTCAGTTTACAGCTTTCTGAGTCCAGTAATGCTGAAATAGTGTTACTGTTCAAATGAAGTGAAATCAAGCCCAAATCTGCTCAAAAGCTTGTCTCTCTAATAGAGAAAGCTGTTTCATTCAGTATTCAGTGCAAATCTTGCCATACTGAAACATGCTTATGCCATATGAAATACAATGTTTTCTGCAATGCTGTAAGACAGTTTTTAATGTGTTAGAAGTTATATGCACAAAAACTCATGTTAGGACTTCAATGATCAAGATTGTCAGTTTACAGCTTTCTGAGTCCAGTAATGCTGAAATAGTGTTTCTGTTCAAATGAAGTGAAATCAAGCCCAAATCTGCTCAAAAGCTTGTCTCTCTAATAGAGAAAGCTGTTTCATTCAGTATTCAGTTCAAATCTTGCCAAACTGATAGATGCTTATGCCTTATGAAGTACAATGTTTTCTGTAATGCTGTAAGACAGTTTTTAATGTGTTAGAAGTTATATACACAAAAACTAATGTTAGGACTTCAATGATCAAGATTGTCAGTTTAGAGCTTTCTGAGTCCAGTAATGTTGAAATAGTGTTTCTGTTCAAATGAAGTGAAATCAAGCCCAAATCTGCTCAAAAGCTTGTCTCTCTATTAGAGAAAGCTGTTTCATTCAGTATTCAGTGCAAATCTTGCCAAACTGATAGATGCTTATGCCATATGAAATACAATGTTTTCTGCAATGCTGTAAGACAGTTTTTAATGTGTTAGAAGTTATATGCACAAAAACTTATGTTAGGACTTCAATGATCAAGATTGTCAGTTTACAGCTTTCTGAGTCCTGTAATGTTGAAATAGTGTTTCTGTTCAAATAAAGTAAAATCAAGCCCAAATCTGCTCAAAAGCTTGTCTCTCTAATAGAGAAAGCTGTTTCATTCAGTATTCAGTGCAAATCTTGCCAAACTGATAGATGCTTATGCCATATGAAATACAATGTTTTCTGCAATGCTGTAAGACAGTTTTTAATGTGTTAGAAGTTATATGCACAAAAACTTATGTTAGGACTTCAATGATCAAGATTGTCAGTTTACAGCTTTCTGAGTCCAGTAATGTTGAAATAGTGTTTCTGTTCAAATGAAGTGAAATCAAGCCCAAATCTGCTCAAAAGCTTGTCTCTCTAATAGAGAAAGCTGTTTCATTCAGTATTCAGTGCAAATCTTGCCAAACTGATAGATGCTTATGCCATATGAAATACAATGTTTTCTGCAATGCTGTAAGACAGTTTTTAATGTGTTAGAAGTTATATGCACAAAAACTTATGTTAGGACTTCAATGATCAAGATTGTCAGTTTACAGCTTTCTGAGTCCAGTAATGCTGAAATAGTGCTTCTGTTCAAATGAAGTGAAATCTAGCCAAATCTGCTCAAAAGCTTGTCTCTCTATTAGAGAAAGCTGTTTCATTCAGTATTCAGTGCAAATCTTGCCAATCTGATAGATGCTTATGCCTTATGAAATACAATGTTTTCTGCAATGCTGTAAGACAGTTTTTAATGTGTTAGAAGTTATATACACAAAAACTAATGTTAGGACTTCAATGATCAAGATTGTCAGTATACAGCTTTCTGAGTCCAGTAATGTTGAAATAGTGTTTCTGTTCAAATGAAGTGAAATCTAGCCCAAATCTGCTCAAAAGCTTGTCTCTCTATTAGAGAAAGCTGTTTCATTCAGTATTCAGTGCAAATCTTGCCAAACTGATAGATGCTTATGCCATATGAAATACAATGTTTTCTGCAATGCTGTAAGACAGTTTTTAATGTGTTAGAAGTTATATGCACAAAAACTTATGTTAGGACTTCAATGATCAAGATTGTCAGTTTACAGCTTTCTGAGTCCAGTAATGCTGAAATAGTGTTTCTGTTCAAATGAAGTGAAATCAAGCCCCAATCTGCTCAAATGCTTGTCTCTCTAATAGAGAAAGCTGTTTCATTCAGTATTCAGTGCAAATCTTGCCATACTGAAACATGCTTATGCCATATGAAATACAATGTTTTCTGCAATGCTGTAAGACAGTTTTTAATGTGTTAGAAGTTATATGCACAAAAACTTATGTTAGGACTTCAATGATCAAGATTGTCAGTTTACAGCTTTCTGAGTCCTGTAATGTTGAAATAGTGTTTCTGTTCAAATAAAGTGAAATCAAGCCCAAATCTGCTCAAAAGCTTGTCTCTCTAATAGAGAAAGCTGTTTCATTCAGTATTCAGTGCAAATCTTGCCAAACTGATAGATGCTTATGCCATATGAAATACAATGTTTTCTGCAATGCTGTAAGACAGTTTTTAATGTGTTAGAAGTTATATGCACAAAAACTTATGTTAGGACTTCAATGATCAAGATTGTCAGTTTACAGCTTTCTGAGTCCAGTAATGCTGAAATAGTGTTACTGTTCAAATGAAGTGAAATCAAGCCCAAATCTGCTCAAAAGCTTGTCTCTCTAATAGAGAAAGCTGTTTCATTCAGTATTCAGTGCAAATCTTGCCATACTGAAACATGCTTATGCCATATGAAATACAATGTTTTCTGCAATGCTGTAAGACAGTTTTTAATGTGTTAGAAGTTATATGCACAAAAACTTATGTTAGGACTTCAATGATCAAGATTGTCAGTTTACAGCTTTCTGAGTCCAGTAATGTTGAAATAGTGTTTCTGTTCAAATGAAGTGAAATCTAGCCAAATCTGCTCAAAAGCTTGTCTCTCTATTAGAGAAAGCTGTTTCATTCAGTATTCAGTGCAAATCTTGCCAAACTGATAGATGCTTATGCCATATGAAATACAATGTTTTCTGCAATGCTGTAAGACAGTTTTTAATGTGTTTGAAGTTATATGCACAAAAACTTATGTTAGGACTTCAATGATCAAGATTGTCAGTTTACAGCTTTCTGAGTCCAGTAATGCTGAAATAGTGTTTCTGTTCAAATGAAGTGAAATCTAGCCCAAATCTGCTCAAAAGCTTGTCTCTCTATTAGAGAAAGCTGTTTCATTCAGTATTCAGTGCAAATCTTGCCAAACTGATAGATGCTTATGCCATATGAAATACAATGTTTTCTGCAATGCTGTAAGACAGTTTTTAATGTGTTAGAAGTTATATGCACAAAAACTTATGTTAGGACTTCAATGATCAAGATTGTCAGTTTACAGCTTTCTGAGTCCAGTAATGCTGAAATAGTGTTTCTGTTCAAATGAAGTGAAATCAAGCCCCAATCTGCTCAAATGCTTGTCTCTCTAATAGAGAAAGCTGTTTCATTCAGTATTCACTGCAAATCTTGCCATACTGAAACATGCTTATGCCATATGAAATACAATGTTTTCTGCAATGCTGTAAGACAGTTTTTAATGTGTTAGAAGTTATATGCACAAAAACTTATGTTAGGACTTCAATGATCAAGATTGTCAGTTTACAGCTTTCTGAGTCCTGTAATGTTGAAATAGTGTTTCTGTTCAAATAAAGTGAAATCAAGCCCAAATCTGCTCAAAAGCTTGTCTCTCTAATAGAGAAAGCTGTTTCATTCAGTATTCAGTGCAAATCTTGCCAAACTGATAGATGCTTATGCCATATGAAATACAATGTTTTCTGCAATGCTGTAAGACAGTTTTTAATGTGTTAGAAGTTATATGCACAAAAACTTATGTTAGGACTTCAATGATCAAGATTGTCAGTTTACAGCTTTCTGAGTCCAGTAATGCTGAAATAGTGTTACTGTTCAAATGAAGTGAAATCAAGCCCAAATCTGCTCAAAAGCTTGTCTCTCTAATAGAGAAAGCTGTTTCATTCAGTATTCAGTGCAAATCTTGCCATACTGAAACATGCTTATGCCATATGAAATACAATGTTTTCTGCAATGCTGTAAGACAGTTTTTAATGTGTTAGAAGTTATATGCACAAAAACTTATGTTAGGACTTCAATGATCAAGATTGTCAGTTTACAGCTTTCTGAGTCCAGTAATGTTGAAATAGAGTTTCTGTTCAAATGAAGTGAAATCTAGCCAAATCTGCTCAAAAGCTTGTCTCTCTATTAGAGAAAGCTGTTTCATTCAGTATTCAGTGCAAATCTTGCCAAACTGATAGATGCTTATGCCATATGAAATACAATGTTTTCTGCAATGCTGTAAGACAGTTTTTAATGTGTTAGAAGTTATATGCACAAAAACTTATGTTAGGACTTCAATGATCAAGATTGTCAGTTTACAGCTTTCTGAGTCCAGTAATGCTGAAATAGTGTTTCTGTTCAAATGAAGTGAAATCAAGCCCAAATCTGCTCAAAAGCTTGTCTCTCTATTAGAGAAAGCTGTTTCATTCAGTATTCAGTGCAAATCTTGCCATACTGAAACATGCTTATGCCATATGAAATACAATGTTTTCTGCAATGCTGTAAGACAGTTTTTAATGTGTTAGAAGTTATATGCACAAAAACTTATGTTAGGACTTCAATGATCAAGATTGTCAGTTTACAGCTTTCTGAGTCCAGTAATGCTGAAATAGTGCTTCTGTTCAAATGAAGTGAAATCTAGCCAAATCTGCTCAAAAGCTTGTCTCTCTATTAGAGAAAGCTGTTTCATTCAGTATTCAGTGCAAATCTTGCCAATCTGATAGATGCTTATGCTTTATGAAGTACAATGTTTTCTGCAATGCTGTAAGACAGTTTTTAATGTGTTAGAAGTTATATGCACAAAAACTCATGTTAGGACTTCAATGATCAAGATTGTCAGTTTACAGCTTTCTGAGTCCTGTAATGTTGAAATAGTGTTTCTGTTCAAATGAAGTGAAATCAAGCCCAAATCTGCTCAAAAGCTTGTCTCTCTAATAGAGAAAGCTGTTTCATTCAGTATTCATTGCAAATCTTGCCAATCTGATAGATGCTTATGCCATATGAAATACAATGTTTTCTGCAATGCTGTAAGACAGTTTTTAATGTGTTAGAAGTTATATACACAAAAACTAATGTTAGGACTTCAATGATCAAGATTGTCAGTTTACAGCTTTCTGAGTCCAGTAATGTTGAAATAGTGTTTCTGTTCAAATGAAGTGAAATCTAGCCCAAATCTGCTCAAAAGCTTGTCTCTCTATTAGAGAAAGCTGTTTCATTCAGTATTCAGTGCAAATCTTGCCAAACTGATAGATGCTTATGCCATATGAAATACAATGTTTTCTGCAATGCTGTAAGACAGTTTTTAATGTGTTAGAAGTTATATACACAAAAACTAATGTTAGGACTTCAATGATCAAGATTGTCAGTTTACAGCTTTCGAGGTCCAGTAATGTTGAAATAGTGTTTCTGTTCAAATGAAGTGAAATCAAGCCCAAATCTGCTCAAAAGCTTGTCTCTCTAATAGAGAAAGCTGTTTCATTCAGTATTCAGTGCAAATCCTGCCAAACTGATAGATGCTTATGCCATATGAAATACAATGTTTTCTGCAATGCTGTAAGACAGTTTTTAATGTGTTAGAAGTTATATGCACAAAAACTTATGTTAGGACTTCAATGATCAAGATTGTCAGTTTACAGCTTTCTGCGTCCAGTAATGCTGAAATAGTGCTTCTGTTCAAATGAAGTGAAATCTAGCCAAATCTGCTCAAAAGCTTGTCTCTCTATTAGAGAAAGCTGTTTCATTCAGTATTCAGTGCAAATCTTGCCAATCTGATAGATGCTTATGCCTTATGAAGTACAATGTTTTCTGCAATGCTGTAAGACAGTTTTTAATGTGTTAGAAGTTATATGCACAAAAACTTATGTTAGGACTTCAATGATCAAGATTGTCAGTTTACAGCTTTCTGAGTCCTGTAATGTTGAAATAGTGTTTCTGTTCAAATAAAGTGAAATCAAGCCCAAATCTGCTCAAAAGCTTGTCTCTCTAATAGAGAAAGCTGTTTCATTCAGTATTCAGTGCAAATCTTGCCAAACTGATAGATGCTTATGCCATATGAAATACAATGTTTTCTGCAATGCTGTAAGACAGTTTTTAATGTGTTAGAAGTTATATGCACAAAAACTTATGTTAGGACTTCAATGATCAAGATTGTCAGTTTACAGCTTTCTGAGTCCAGTAATGCTGAAATAGTGTTACTGTTCAAATGAAGTGAAATCAAGCCCAAATCTGCTCAAAAGCTTGTCTCTCTAATAGAGAAAGCTGTTTCATTCAGTATTCAGTGCAAATCTTGCCATACTGAAACATGCTTATGCCATATGAAATACAATGTTTTCTGCAATGCTGTAAGACAGTTTTTAATGTGTTAGAAGTTATATGCTCAAAAACTCATGTTAGGACTTCAATGATCAAGATTGTCAGTTTACAGCTTTCTGAGTCCAGTAATGCTGAAATAGTGTTTCTGTTCAAATGAAGTGAAATCAAGCCCAAATCTGCTCAAAAGCTTGTCTCTCTAATAGAGAAAGCTGTTTCATTCAGTATTCAGTTCAAATCTTGCCAAACTGATAGATGCTTATGCCATATGAAATACAATGTTTTCTGCAATGCTGTAAGACAGTTTTTAATGTGTTAGAAGTTATATGCACAAAAACTCATGTTAGGACTTCAATGATCAAGATTGTCAGTTTACAGCTTTCTGAGTCCAGTAATGCTGAATGAAATAGTGTTTCTGTTCAAATGAAGTGAAATCAAGCCCAAATCTGCTCAAAAGCTTGTCTCTCTAATAGAGAAAGCTGTTTCATTCAGTATTCAGTGCAAATCTTGCCAACTGATAGATGCTTATGCCTTATGAAGTACAATGTTTTCTGCAATGCTGTAAGAAATCTTGCAAATCTTGCCATACTGAAACATGCTTATGCCATATGAAATACAATGTTTTCTGCAATGCTGTAAGACAGTTTTTAATGTGTTAGAAGTTATATGCAAGTTATATCTTGCCAATCTGATAGATGCTTATGCCTTATGAAGTACAATGTTTTCTGCAATGCTGTAAGACAGTTTTTAATGTGTTAGAAGTTATATACACAAAAACTAATGTTAGGACTTCAATGATCAAGATTGTCAGTTTACAGCTTTCTGAGTCCAGTAATGTTGAAATAGTGTTTCTGTTCAAATGAAGTGAAATCTAGCCCAAATCTGCTCAAAAGCTTGTCTCTCTATTAGAGAAAGCTGTTTCATTCAGTATTCAGTGCAAATCTTGCCAAACTGATGGATGCTTATGCCTTATGAAGTACAATGTTTTCTGCAATGCTGTAAGACAGTTTTTAATGTGTTAGAAGTTATATGCACAAAAACTTATGTTAGGACTTCAATGATCAAGATTGTCAGTTTACACCTTTCTGAGTCCAGTAATGCTGAAATAGTGTTTCTGTTAAAATGAAGTGAAATCAAGCCCCAATCTGCTCAAATGCTTGTCTCTCTAATAGAGAAAGCTGTTTCATTCAGTATTCAGTGCAAATCTTGCCATACTGAAACATGCTTATGCCATATGAAATACAATGTTTTCTGCAATGCTGTAAGACAGTTTTTAATGTGTTAGAAGTTATATGCACAAAAACTTATGTTAGGACTTCAATGATCAAGATTGTCAGTTTACAGCTTTCTGAGTCCAGTAATGCTGAAATAGTGTTTCTGTTCAAATGAAGTGAAATCAAGCCCAAATCTGCTCAAAAGCTTGTCTCTCTAATAGAGAAAGCTGTTTCATTCAGTATTCAGTGCAAATCTTGCCAAACTGATAGATGCTTATGCCTTATGAAGTACAATGTTTTCTGCAATGCTGTAAGACAGTTTTTAATGTGTTAGAAGTTATATACACAAAAACTAATGTTAGGACTTCAATGATCAAGATTGTCAGTTTACAGCTTTCTGAGTCCAGTAATGTTGAAATAGTGTTTCTGTTCAAATGAAGTGAAATCAAGCCCAAATCTGCTCAAAAGCTTGTCTCTCTATTAGAGAAAGCTGTTTCATTCAGTATTCAGTGCAAATCTTGCCAAACTGATAGATGCTTATGCCTTATGAAATACAATGTTTTCTGCAATGCTGTAAGACAGTTTTTAATGTGTTAGAAGTTATATACACAAAAACTAATGTTAGGACTTCAATGATCAAGATTGTCAGTTTACAGCTTTCTGAGTCCAGTAATGTTGAAATAGTGTTTCTGTTCAAATGAAGTGAAATCAAGCCCAAATCTGCTCAAAAGCTTGTCTCTCTAATAGAGAAAGCTGTTTCATTCAGTATTCAGTGCAAATCTTGCCAAACTGATAGATGCTTATGCCATATGAAATACAATGTTTTCTGCAATGCTGTAAGACAGTTTTTAATGTGTTAGAAGTTATATGCACAAAAACTTATGTTAGGACTTCAATGATCAAGATTGTCAGTTTACAGCTTTCTGAGTCCAGTAATGTTGAAATAGTGTTTCTGTTCAAATGAAGTGAAATCTAGCCCAAATCTGCTCAAAAGCTTGTCTCTCTATTAGAGAAAGCTGTTTCATTCAGTATTCAGTGCAAATCTTGCCAAACTGATATATGCTTATGCCATATGAAATACAATGTTTTCTGCAATGCTGTAAGACAGTTTTTAATGTGTTAGAAGTTATATGCACAAAAACTTATGTTAGGACTTCAATGATCAAGATTGTCAGTTTACAGCTTTCTGAGTCCAGTAATGTTGAAATAGTGTTTCTGTTCAAATGAAGTGAAATCTAGCCAAATCTGCTCAAAAGCTTGTCTCTCTATTAGAGAAAGCTGTTTCATTCAGTATTCAGTGCAAATCTTGCCAAACTGATAGATGCTTATGCCATATGAAATACAATGTTTTCTGCAATGCTGTAAGACAGTTTTTAATGTGTTAGAAGTTATATGCACAAAAACTTATGTTAGGACTTCAATGATCAAGATTGTCAGTTTACAGCTTTCTGAGTCCAGTAATGCTGAAATAGTGTTTCTGTTCAAATGAAGTGATATCAAGCCCAAATCTGCTCAAAAGCTTGTCTCTCTATTAGAGAAAGCTGTTTCATTCAGTATTCAGTGCAAATCTTGCCATACTGAAACATGCTTATGCCATTTGAAATACAATGTTTTCTGCAATGCTGTAAGACAGTTTTTAATGTGTTAGAAGTTATATGCACAAAAACTTATGTTAGGACTTCAATGATCAAGATTGTCAGTTTACAGCTTTCTGAGTCCAGTAATGCTGAAATAGTGCTTCTGTTCAAATGAAGTGAAATCTAGCCCAAATCTGCTCAAAAGCTTGTCTCTCTATTAGAGAAAGCTGTTTCATTCAGTATTCAGTGCAAATCTTGCCAAACTGATATATGCTTATGCCATATGAAATACAATGTTTTCTGCAATGCTGTAAGACAGTTTTTAATGTGTTAGAAGTTATATGCACAAAAACTTATGTTAGGACTTCAATGATCAAGATTGTCAGTTTACAGCTTTCTGAGTCCAGTAATGTTGAAATAGTGTTTCTGTTCAAATGAAGTGAAATCTAGCCAAATCTGTTCAAAAGCTTGTCTCTCTATTAGAGAAAGCTGTTTCATTCAGTATTCAGTGCAAATCTTGCCAAACTGATAGATGCTTATGCCATATGAAATACAATGTTTTCTGCAATGCTGTAAGACAGTTTTTAATGTGTTAGAAGTTATATGCACAAAAACTTATGTTAGGACTTCAATAATCAAGATTGTCAGTTTACAGCTTTCTGAGTCCAGTAATGCTGAAATAGTGTTTCTGTTCAAATGAAGTGATATCAAGCCCAAATCTGCTCAAAAGCTTGTCTCTCTATTAGAGAAAGCTGTTTCATTCAGTATTCAGTGCAAATCTTGCCATACTGAAACATGCTTATGCCATATGAAATACAATGTTTTCTGCAATGCTGTAAGACAGTTTTTAATGTGTTAGAAGTTATATGCACAAAAACTTATGTTAGGACTTCAATGATCAAGATTGTCAGTTTACAGCTTTCTGAGTCCAGTAATGCTGAAATAGTGCTTCTGTTCAAATGAAGTGAAATCTAGCCAAATCTGCTCAAAAGCTTGTCTCTCTATTAGAGAAAGCTGTTTCATTCAGTATTCAGTGCAAATCTTGCCAATCTGATAGATGCTTATGCCTTATGAAATACAATGTTTTCTGCAATGCTGTAAGACAGTTTTTAATGTGTTAGAAGTTATATACACAAAAACTAATGTTAGGACTTCAATGATCAAGATTGTCAGTATACAGCTTTCTGAGTCCAGTAATGTTGAAATAGTGTTTCTGTTCAAATGAAGTGAAATCTAGCCCAAATCTGCTCAAAAGCTTGTCTCTCTATTAGAGAAAGCTGTTTCATTCAGTATTCAGTGCAAATCTTGCCAAACTGATAGATGCTTATGCCATATGAAATACAATGTTTTCTGCAATGCTGTAAGACAGTTTTTAATGTGTTAGAAGTTATATGCACAAAAACTTATGTTAGGACTTCAATGATCAAGATTGTCAGTTTACAGCTTTCTGAGTCCAGTAATGCTGAAATAGTGTTTCTTTTCAAATGAAGTGAAATCAAGCCCCAATCTGCTCAAATGCTTGTCTCTCTAATAGAGAAAGCTGTTTCATTCAGTATTCAGTGCAAATCTTGCCATACTGAAACATGCTTATGCCATATGAAATACAATGTTTTCTGCAATGCTGTAAGACAGTTTTTAATGTGTTAGAAGTTATATGCACAAAAACTTATGTTAGGACTTCAATGATCAAGATTGTCAGTTTACAGCTTTCTGAGTCCTGTAATGTTGAAATAGTGTTTCTGTTCAAATAAAGTGAAATCAAGCCCAAATCTGCTCAAAAGCTTGTCTCTCTAATAGAGAAAGCTGTTTCATTCAGTATTCAGTGCAAATCTTGCCAAACTGATAGATGCTTATGCCATATGAAATACAATGTTTTCTGCAATGCTGTAAGACAGTTTTTAATGTGTTAGAAGTTATATGCACAAAAACTTATGTTAGGACTTCAATGATCAAGATTGTCAGTTTACAGCTTTCTGAGTCCAGTAATGCTGAAATAGTGTTACTGTTCAAATGAAGTAAAATCAAGCCCAAATCTGCTCAAAAGCTTGTCTCTCTAATAGAGAAAGCTGTTTCATTCAGTATTCAGTGCAAATCTTGCCATACTGAAACATGCTTATGCCATATGAAATACAATGTTTTCTGCAATGCTGTAAGACAGTTTTTAATGTGTTAGAAGTTATATGCACAAAAACTTATGTTAGGACTTCAATGATCAAGATTGTCAGTTTACAGCTTTCTGAGTCCAGTAATGTTGAAATAGTGTTTCTGTTCAAATGAAGTGAAATCTAGCCAAATCTGCTCAAAAGCTTGTCTCTCTATTAGACAAAGCTGTTTCATTCAGTATTCAGTGCAAATCTTGCCAAACTGATAGATGCTTATGCCATATGAAATACAATGTTTTCTGCAATGCTGTAAGACAGTTTTTAATGTGTTAGAAGTTATATGCACAAAAACTTATGTTAGGACTTCAATGATCAAGATTGTCAGTTTACAGCTTTCTGAGTCCAGTAATGCTGAAATAGTGTTTCTGTTCAAATGAAGTGAAATCAAGCCCAAATCTGCTCAAAAGCTTGTCTCTCTATTAGAGAAAGCTGTTTCATTCAGTATTCAGTGCAAATCTTGCCAATCTGATAGATGCTTATGCCTTATGATGTACAATGTTTTCTGCAATGCTGTAAGACAGTTTTTAATGTGTTAGAAGTTATATGCACAAAAACTCATGTTAGGACTTCAATGATCAAGATTGTCAGTTTACAGCTTTCTGAGTCCTGTAATGTTGAAATAGTGTTTCTGTTCAAATGAAGTGAAATCAAGCCCAAATCTGCTCAAAAGCTTGTCTCTCTAATAGAGAAAGCTGTTTCATTCAGTATTCATTGCAAATCTTGCCAAACTGATAGATGCTTATGCCATATGAAATACAATGTTTTCTGCAATGCTGTAAGACAGTTTTTAATGTGTTAGAAGTTATATACACAAAAACTAATGTTAGGACTTCAATGATCAAGATTGTCAGTTTACAGCTTTCTGAGTCCAGTAATGTTGAAATAGTGTTTCTGTTCAAATGAAGTGAAATCTAGCCCAAATCTGCTCAAAAGCTTGTCTCTCTATTAGAGAAAGCTGTTTCATTCAGTATTCAGTGCAAATCTTGCCAAACTGATAGATGCTTATGCCATATGAAATACAATGTTTTCTGCAATGCTGTAAGACAGTTTTTAATGTGTTAGAAGTTATATACACAAAAACTAATGTTAGGACTTCAATGATCAAGATTGTCAGTTTACAGCTTTCTGAGTCCAGTAATGTTGAAATAGTGTTTCTGTTCAAATGAAGTGAAATCAAGCCCAAATCTGCTCAAAAGCTTGTCTCTCTATTAGACAAAGCTGTTTCATTCAGTATTCAGTGCAAATCTTGCCAAACTGATAGATGCTTATGCCATATGAAATACAATGTTTTCTGCAATGCTGTAAGACAGTTTTTAATGTGTTAGAAGTTATATGCACAAAAACTAACGTTAGGACTTCAATGATCAAGATTGTCAGTTTACAGCTTTCTGAGTCCAGTAATGTTGAAATAGTGTTTCTGTTCAAATGAAGTGAAATCAAGCCCAAATCTGCTCAAAAGCTTGTCTCTCTAATAGAGAAAGCTGTTTCATTCAGTATTCAGTGCAAATCTTGCCAAACTGATAGATGCTTATGCCATATGAAATACAATGTTTTCTGCAATGCTGTAAGACAGTTTTTAATGTGTTAGAAGTTATATGCACAAAAACTTATGTTAGGACTTCAATGATCAAGATTGTCAGTTTACAGCTTTCTGAGTCCTGTAATGTTGAAATAGTGTTTCTGTTCAAATAAAGTGAAATCAAGCCCAAATCTGCTCAAAAGCTTGTCTCTCTAATAGAGAAAGCTGTTTCATTCAGTATTCAGTGCAAATCTTGCCAAACTGATAGATGCTTATGCCATATGAAATACAATGTTTTCTGCAATGCTGTAAGACAGTTTTTAATGTGTTAGAAGTTATATGCACAAAAACTTATGTTAGGACTTCAATGATCAAGATTGTCAGTTTACAGCTTTCTGAGTCCAGTAATGCTGAAATAGTGTTACTGTTCAAATGAAGTGAAATCAAGCCCAAATCTGCTCAAAAGCTTGTCTCTCTAATAGAGAAAGCTGTTTCATTCAGTATTCAGTGCAAATCTTGCCATACTGAAACATGCTTATGCCATATGAAATACAATGTTTTCTGCAATGCTGTGACAGTTTTTAATGTGTTAGAAGTTATATGCACAAAAACTCATGTTAGGACTTCAATGATCAAGATTGTCAGTTTACAGCTTTCTGAGTCCAGTAATGCTGAAATAGTGTTTCTGTTCAAATGAAGTGAAATCAAGCCCAAATCTGCTCAAAAGCTTGTCTCTCTAATAGAGAAAGCTGTTTCATTCAGTATTCAGTTCAAATCTTGCCAAACTGATAGATGCTTATGCCTTATGAAGTACAATGTTTTCTGCAATGCTGTAAGACAGTTTTTAATGTGTTAGAAGTTATATACACAAAAACTAATGTTAGGACTTCAATGATCAAGATTGTCAGTTTACAGCTTTCTGAGTCCAGTAATGTTGAAATAGTGTTTCTGTTCAAATGAAGTGAAATCAAGCCCAAATCTGCTCAAAAGCTTGTCTCTCTATTAGAGAAAGCTGTTTCATTCAGTATTCAGTGCAAATCTTGCCAAACTGATAGATGCTTATGCCATATGAAATACAATGTTTTCTGCAATGCTGTAAGACAGTTTTTAATGTGTTAGAAGTTATATGCACAAAAACTCATGTTAGGACTTCAATGATCAAGATTGTCAGTTTACAGCTTTCTGAGTCCAGTAATGCTGAAATAGTGTTTCTGTTCAAATGAAGTGAAATCAAGCCCAAATCTGCTCAAAAGCTTGTCTCTCTAATAGAGAAAGCTGTTTCATTCAGTATTCAGTGCAAATCTTGCCAAACTGATAGATGCTTATGCCTTATGAAGTACAATGTTTTCTGCAATGCTGTAAGACAGTTTTTAATGTGTTAGAAGTTATATACACAAAAACTAATGTTAGGACTTCAATGATCAAGATTGTCAGTTTACAGCTTTCTGAGTCCAGTAATGTTGAAATAGTGTTTCTGTTCAAATGAAGTGAAATCAAGCCCAAATCTGCTCAAAAGCTTGTCTCTCTATTAGAGAAAGCTGTTTCATTCAGTATTCAGTGCAAATCTTGCCAAACTGATAGATGCTTATGCCTTATGAAATACAATGTTTTCTGCAATGCTGTAAGACAGTTTTTAATGTGTTAGAAGTTATATACACAAAAACTAATGTTAGGACTTCAATGATCAAGATTGTCAGTTTACAGCTTTCTGAGTCCAGTAATGTTGAAATAGTGTTTCTGTTCAAATGAAGTGAAATCAAGCCCAAATCTGCTCAAAAGCTTGTCTCTCTAATAGAGAAAGCTGTTTCATTCAGTATTCAGTGCAAATCTTGCCAAACTGATAGATGCTTATGCCATATGAAATACAGTGTTTTCTGCAATGCTGTAAGACAGTTTTTAATGTGTTAGAAGTTATATGCACAAAAACTTATGTTAGGACTTCAATGATCAAGATTGTCAGTTTACAGCTTTCTGAGTCCAGTAATGCTGAAATAGTGCTTCTGTTCAAATGAAGTGAAATCTAGCCAAATCTGCTCAAAAGCTTGTCTCTCTATTAGAGAAAGCTGTTTCATTCAGTATTCAGTGCAAATCTTGCCAAACTGATATATGCTTATGCCATATGAAATACAATGTTTTCTGCAATGCTGTAAGACAGTTTTTAATGTGTTAGAAGTTATATGCACAAAAACTTATGTTAGGACTTCAATGATCAAGATTGTCAGTTTACAGCTTTCTGAGTCCAGTAATGTTGAAATAGTGTTTCTGTTCAAATGAAGTGAAATCTAGCCAAATCTGCTCAAAAGCTTGTCTCTCTATTAGAGAAAGCTGTTTCATTCAGTATTCAGTGCAAATCTTGCCAAACTGATAGATGCTTATGCCATATGAAATACAATGTTTTCTGCAATGCTGTAAGACAGTTTTTAATGTGTTAGAAGTTATATGCACAAAAACTTATGTTAGGACTTCAATGATCAAGATTGTCAGTTTACAGCTTTCTGAGTCCAGTAATGCTGAAATAGTGTTTCTGTTCAAATGAAGTGATATCAAGCCCAAATCTGCTCAAAAGCTTGTCTCTCTATTAGAGAAAGCTGTTTCATTCAGTATTCAGTGCAAATCTTGCCATACTGAAACATGCTTATGCCATATGAAATACAATGTTTTCTGCAATGCTGTAAGACAGTTTTTAATGTGTTAGAAGTTATATGCACAAAAACTTATGTTAGGACTTCAATGATCAAGATTGTCAGTTTACAGCTTTCTGAGTCCAGTAATGCTGAAATAGTGCTTCTGTTCAAATGAAGTGAAATCTAGCCAAATCTGCTCAAAAGCTTGTCTCTCTATTAGAGAAAGCTGTTTCATTCAGTATTCAGTGCAAATCTTGCCAATCTGATAGATGCTTATGCCTTATGAAATACAATGTTTTCTGCAATGCTGTAAGACAGTTTTTAATGTGTTAGAAGTTATATACACAAAAACTAATGTTAGGACTTCAATGATCAAGATTGTCAGTATACAGCTTTCTGAGTCCAGTAATGTTGAAATAGTGTTTCTGTTCAAATGAAGTGAAATCTAGCCCAAATCTGCTCAAAAGCTTGTCTCTCTATTAGAGAAAGCTGTTTCATTCAGTATTCAGTGCAAATCTTGCCAAACTGATAGATGCTTATGCCATATGAAATACAATGTTTTCTGCAATGCTGTAAGACAGTTTTTAATGTGTTAGAAGTTATATGCACAAAAACTTATGTTAGGACTTCAATGATCAAGATTGTCAGTTTACAGCTTTCTGAGTCCAGTAATGCTGAAATAGTGTTTCTGTTCAAATGAAGTGAAATTCAAGCCCCAATCTGCTCAAATGCTTGTCTCTCTAATAGAGAAAGCTGTTTCATTCAGTATTCAGTGCAAATCTTGCCATACTGAAACATGCTTATGCCATATGAAATACAATGTTTTCTGCAATGCTGTAAGACAGTTTTTAATGTGTTAGAAGTTATATGCACAAAAACTTATGTTAGGACTTCAATGATCAAGATTGTCAGTTTACAGCTTTCTGAGTCCTGTAATGTTGAAATAGTGTTTCTGTTCAAATAAAGTGAAATCAAGCCCAAATCTGCTCAAAAGCTTGTCTCTCTAATAGAGAAAGCTGTTTCATTCAGTATTCAGTGCAAATCTTGCCAAACTGATAGATGCTTATGCCATATGAAATACAATGTTTTCTGCAATGCTGTAAGACAGTTTTTAATGTGTTAGAAGTTATATGCACAAAAACTTATGTTAGGACTTCAATGATCAAGATTGTCAGTTTACAGCTTTCTGAGTCCAGTAATGCTGAAATAGTGTTACTGTTCAAATGAAGTGAAATCAAGCCCAAATCTGCTCAAAAGCTTGTCTCTCTATTAGAGAAAGCTGTTTCATTCAGTATTCAGTGCAAATCTTGCCATACTGAAACATGCTTATGCCATATGAAATACAATGTTTTCTGCAATGCTGTAAGACAGTTTTTAATGTGTTAGAAGTTATATGCACAAAAACTAATGTTAGGACTTCAATGATCAAGATTGTCAGTTTACAGCTTTCTGAGTCCAGTAATGTTGAAATAGTGTTTCTGTTCAAATGAAGTGAAATCAAGCCCAAATCTGCTCAAAAGCTTGTCTCTCTAATAGAGAAAGCTGTTTCATTCAGTATTCAGTGCAAATCTTGCCAAACTGATAGATGCTTATGCCATATGAAATACAGTGTTTTTTGCAATGCTGTAAGACAGTTTTTAATGTGTTAGAAGTTATATGCACAAAAACTTATGTTAGGACTTCAATGATCAAGATTGTCAGTTTACAGCTTTCTGAGTCCAGTAATGCTGAAATAGTGCTTCTGTTCAAATG
The DNA here is from genome assembly GCF_023724105.1 of Carassius gibelio. Taxonomy (NCBI): domain Eukaryota; kingdom Metazoa; phylum Chordata; class Actinopteri; order Cypriniformes; family Cyprinidae; genus Carassius; species Carassius gibelio. Next base: position 10,097,996 of record NC_068397.1, on the reverse strand, counting down.
AAGTGAAATCTAGCCAAATCTGCTCAAAAGCTTGTCTCTCTATTAGAGAAAGCTGTTTCATTCAGTATTCAGTGCAAATCTTGCCAAACTGATATATGCTTATGCCATATGAAATACAATGTTTTCTGCAATGCTGTAAGACAGTTTTTAATGTGTTAGAAGTTATATGCACAAAAACTTATGTTAGGACTTCAATGATCAAGATTGTCAGTTTACAGCTTTCTGAGTCCAGTAATGTTGAAATAGTGTTTCTGTTCAAATGAAGTGAAATCTAGCCAAATCTGCTCAAAAGCTTGTCTCTCTATTAGAGAAAGCTGTTTCATTCAGTATTCAGTGCAAATCTTGCCAAACTGATAGATGCTTATGCCATATGAAATACAATGTTTTCTGCAATGCTGTAAGACAGTTTTTAATGTGTTAGAAGTTATATGCACAAAAACTTATGTTAGGACTTCAATGATCAAGATTGTCAGTTTACAGCTTTCTGAGTCCAGTAATGCTGAAATAGTGTTTCTGTTCAAATGAAGTGATATCAAGCCCAAATCTGCTCAAAAGCTTGTCTCTCTATTAGAGAAAGCTGTTTCATTCAGTATTCAGTGCAAATCTTGCCATACTGAAACATGCTTATGCCATATGAAATACAATGTTTTCTGCAATGCTGTAAGACAGTTTTTAATGTGTTAGAAGTTATATGCACAAAAACTTATGTTAGGACTTCAATGATCAAGATTGTCAGTTTACAGCTTTCTGAGTCCAGTAATGCTGAAATAGTGCTTCTGTTCAAATGAAGTGAAATCTAGCCAAATCTGCTCAAAAGCTTGTCTCTCTATTAGAGAAAGCTGTTTCATTCAGTATTCAGTGCAAATCTTGCCAAACTGATAGATGCTTATGCCATATGAAATACAATGTTTTCTGCAATGCTGTAAGACAGTTTTTAATGTGTTAGAAGTTATATGCACAAAAACTTATGTTAGGACTTCAATGATCAAGATTGTCAGTTTACAGCTTTCTGAGTCCAGTAATGCTGAAATAGTGTTTCTGTTCAAATGAAGTGAAATCAAGCCCCAATCTGCTCAAATGCTTGTCTCTCTAATAGAGAAAGCTGTTTCATTCAGTATTCAGTGCAAATCTTGCCATACTGAAACATGCTTATGCCATATGAAATACAATGTTTTCTGCAATGCTGTAAGACAGTTTTTAATGTGTTAGAAGTTATATGCACAAAAACTTATGTTAGGACTTCAATGATCAAGATTGTCAGTTTACAGCTTTCTGAGTCCTGTAATGTTGAAATAGTGTTTCTGTTCAAATAAAGTGAAATCAAGCCCAAATCTGCTCAAAAGCTTGTCTCTCTAATAGAGAAAGCTGTTTCATTCAGTATTCAGTGCAAATCTTGCCAAACTGATAGATGCTTATGCCATATGAAATACAATGTTTTCTGCAATGCTGTAAGACAGTTTTTAATGTGTTAGAAGTTATATGCACAAAAACTTATGTTAGGACTTCAATGATCAAGATTGTCAGTTTACAGCTTTCTGAGTCCAGTAATGCTGAAATAGTGTTACTGTTCAAATGAAGTGAAATCAAGCCCAAATCTGCTCAAAAGCTTGTCTCTCTAATAGAGAAAGCTGTTTCATTCAGTATTCAGTGCAAATCTTGCCATACTGAAACATGCTTATGCCATATGAAATACAATGTTTTCTGCAATGCTGTAAGACAGTTTTTAATGTGTTAGAAGTTATATGCACAAAAACTTATGTTAGGACTTCAATGATCAAGATTGTCAGTTTACAGCTTTCTGAGTCCAGTAATGCTGAAATAGTGCTTCTGTTCAAATGAAGTGAAATCTAGCCAAATCTGCTCAAAAGCTTGTCTCTCTATTAGAGAAAGCTGTTTCATTCAGTATTCAGTGCAAATCTTGCCAAACTGATAGATGCTTATGCCATATGAAATACAATGTTTTCTGCAATGCTGTAAGACAGTTTTTAATGTGGTAGAAGTTATATGCACAAAAACTTATGTTAGGACTTCAATGATCAAGATTGTCAGTTTACAGCTTTCTGAGTCCAGTAATGCTGAAATAGTGTTTCTGTTCAAATGAAGTGAAATCAAGCCCAAATCTGCTCAAAAGCTTGTCTCTCTATTAGAGAAAGCTGTTTCATTCAGTATTCAGTGCAAATCTTGCCATACTGAAACATGCTTATGCCATATGAAATACAATGTTTTCTGCAATGCTGTAAGACAGTTTTTAATGTGTTAGAAGTTATATGCACAAAAACTTATGTTAGGACTTCAATGATCAAGATTGTCAGTTTACAGCTTTCTGAGTCCAGTAATGCTGAAATAGTGCTTCTGTTCAAATGAAGTGAAATCTAGCCAAATCTGCTCAAAAGCTTGTCTCTCTATTAGAGAAAGCTGTTTCATTCAGTATTCAGTGCAAATCTTGCCAATCTGATAGATGCTTATGCCTTATGAAGTACAATGTTTTCTGCAATGCTGTAAGACAGTTTTTAATGTGTTAGAAGTTATATGCACAAAAACTCATGTTAGGACTTCAATGATCAAGATTGTCAGTTTACAGCTTTCTGAGTCCTGTAATGTTGAAATAGTGTTTCTGTTCAAATGAAGTGAAATCAAGCCCAAATCTGCTCAAAAGCTTGTCTCTCTAATAGAGAAAGCTGTTTCATTCAGTATTCATTGCAAATCTTGCCAAACTGATAGATGCTTATGCCATATGAAATACAATGTTTTCTGCAATGCTGTAAGACAGTTTTTAATGTGTTAGAAGTTATATACACAAAAACTAATGTTAGGACTTCAATGATCAAGATTGTCAGTTTACAGCTTTCTGAGTCCAGTAATGTTGAAATAGTGTTTCTGTTCAAATGAAGTGAAATCTAGCCCAAATCTGCTCAAAAGCTTGTCTCTCTATTAGAGAAAGCTGTTTCATTCAGTATTCAGTGCAAATCTTGCCAAACTGATAGATGCTTATGCCATATGAAATACAATGTTTTCTGCAATGCTGTAAGACAGTTTTTAATGTGTTAGAAGTTATATACACAAAAACTAATGTTAGGACTTCAATGATCAAGATTGTCAGTTTACAGCTTTCTGAGTCCAGTAATGTTGAAATAGTGTTTCTGTTCAAATGAAGTGAAATCAAGCCCAAATCTGCTCAAAAGCTTGTCTCTCTAATAGAGAAAGCTGTTTCATTCAGTATTCAGTGCAAATCTTGCCAAACTGATAGATGCTTATGCCATATGAAATACAATGTTTTCTGCAATGCTGTAAGACAGTTTTTAATGTGTTAGAAGTTATATGCACAAAAACTTATGTTAGGACTTCAATGATCAAGATTGTCAGTTTACAGCTTTCTGCGTCCAGTAATGCTGAAATAGTGCTTCTGTTCAAATGAAGTGAAATCTAGCCAAATCTGCTCAAAAGCTTGTCTCTCTATTAGAGAAAGCTGTTTCATTCAGTATTCAGTGCAAATCTTGCCAATCTGATAGATGCTTATGCCTTATGAAGTACAATGTTTTCTGCAATGCTGTAAGACAGTTTTTAATGTGTTAGAAGTTATATGCACAAAAACTTATGTTAGGACTTCAATGATCAAGATTGTCAGTTTACAGCTTTCTGAGTCCTGTAATGTTGAAATAGTGTTTCTGTTCAAATAAAGTGAAATCAAGCCCAAATCTGCTCAAAAGCTTGTCTCTCTAATAGAGAAAGCTGTTTCATTCAGTATTCAGTGCAAATCTTGCCAAACTGATAGATGCTTATGCCATATGAAATACAATGTTTTCTGCAATGCTGTAAGACAGTTTTTAATGTGTTAGAAGTTATATGCACAAAAACTTATGTTAGGACTTCAATGATCAAGATTGTCAGTTTACAGCTTTCTGAGTCCAGTAATGCTGAAATAGTGTTACTGTTCAAATGAAGTGAAATCAAGCCCAAATCTGCTCAAAAGCTTGTCTCTCTAATAGAGAAAGCTGTTTCATTCAGTATTCAGTGCAAATCTTGCCATACTGAAACATGCTTATGCCATATGAAATACAATGTTTTCTGCAATGCTGTAAGACAGTTTTTAATGTGTTAGAAGTTATATGCACAAAAACTTATGTTAGGACTTCAATGATCAAGATTGTCAGTTTACAGCTTTCTGAGTCCAGTAATGCTGAAATAGTGTTTCTGTTCAAATGAAGTGAAATTCAAGCCCCAATCTGCTCAAATGCTTGTCTCTCTAATAGAGAAAGCTGTTTCATTCAGTATTCAGTGCAAATCTTGCCATACTGAAACATGCTTATGCCATATGAAATACAATGTTTTCTGCAATGCTGTAAGACAGTTTTTAATGTGTTAGAAGTTATATGCACAAAAACTTATGTTAGGACTTCAATGATCAAGATTGTCAGTTTACAGCTTTCTGAGTCCTGTAATGTTGAAATAGTGTTTCTGTTCAAATAAAGTGAAATCAAGCCCAAATCTGCTCAAAAGCTTGTCTCTCTAATAGAGAAAGCTGTTTCATTCAGTATTCAGTGCAAATCTTGCCAAACTGATAGATGCTTATGCCATATGAAATACAATGTTTTCTGCAATGCTGTAAGACAGTTTTTAATGTGTTAGAAGTTATATGCACAAAAACTTATGTTAGGACTTCAATGATCAAGATTGTCAGTTTACAGCTTTCTGAGTCCAGTAATGCTGAAATAGTGTTACTGTTCAAATGAAGTGAAATCAAGCCCAAATCTGCTCAAAAGCTTGTCTCTCTATTAGAGAAAGCTGTTTCATTCAGTATTCAGTGCAAATCTTGCCATACTGAAACATGCTTATGCCATATGAAATACAATGTTTTCTGCAATGCTGTAAGACAGTTTTTAATGTGTTAGAAGTTATATGCACAAAAACTAATGTTAGGACTTCAATGATCAAGATTGTCAGTTTACAGCTTTCTGAGTCCAGTAATGTTGAAATAGTGTTTCTGTTCAAATGAAGTGAAATCAAGCCCAAATCTGCTCAAAAGCTTGTCTCTCTAATAGAGAAAGCTGTTTCATTCAGTATTCAGTGCAAATCTTGCCAAACTGATAGATGCTTATGCCATATGAAATACAGTGTTTTTTGCAATGCTGTAAGACAGTTTTTAATGTGTTAGAAGTTATATGCACAAAAACTTATGTTAGGACTTCAATGATCAAGATTGTCAGTTTACAGCTTTCTGAGTCCAGTAATGCTGAAATAGTGCTTCTGTTCAAATGAAGTGAAATCTAGCCAAATCTGCTCAAAAGCTTGTCTCTCTATTAGAGAAAGCTGTTTCATTCAGTATTCAGTGCAAATCTTGCCAAACTGATATATGCTTATGCCATATGAAATACAATGTTTTCTGCAATGCTGTAAGACAGTTTTTAATGTGTTAGAAGTTATATGCACAAAAACTTATGTTAGGACTTCAATGATCAAGATTGTCAGTTTACAGCTTTCTGAGTCCAGTAATGTTGAAATAGTGTTTCTGTTCAAATGAAGTGAAATCTAGCCAAATCTGCTCAAAAGCTTGTCTCTCTATTAGAGAAAGCTGTTTCATTCAGTATTCAGTGCAAATCTTGCCAAACTGATAGATGCTTATGCCATATGAAATACAATGTTTTCTGCAATGCTGTAAGACAGTTTTTAATGTGTTAGAAGTTATATGCACAAAAACTTATGTTAGGACTTCAATGATCAAGATTGTCAGTTTACAGCTTTCTGAGTCCAGTAATGCTGAAATAGTGTTTCTGTTCAAATGAAGTGATATCAAGCCCAAATCTGCTCAAAAGCTTGTCTCTCTATTAGAGAAAGCTGTTTCATTCAGTATTCAGTGCAAATCTTGCCATACTGAAACATGCTTATGCCATATGAAATACAATGTTTTCTGCAATGCTGTAAGACAGTTTTTAATGTGTTAGAAGTTATATGCACAAAAACTTATGTTAGGACTTCAATGATCAAGATTGTCAGTTTACAGCTTTCTGAGTCCAGTAATGCTGAAATAGTGCTTCTGTTCAAATGAAGTGAAATCTAGCCAAATCTGCTCAAAAGCTTGTCTCTCTATTAGAGAAAGCTGTTTCATTCAGTATTCAGTGCAAATCTTGCCAAACTGATAGATGCTTATGCCATATGAAATACAATGTTTTCTGCAATGCTGTAAGACAGTTTTTAATGTGTTAGAAGTTATATGCACAAAAACTTATGTTAGGACTTCAATGATCAAGATTGTCAGTTTACAGCTTTCTGAGTCCAGTAATGCTGAAATAGTGTTTCTGTTCAAATGAAGTGAAATCAAGCCCCAATCTGCTCAAATGCTTGTCTCTCTAATAGAGAAAGCTGTTTCATTCAGTATTCAGTGCAAATCTTGCCATACTGAAACATGCTTATGCCATATGAAATACAATGTTTTCTGCAATGCTGTAAGACAGTTTTTAATGTGTTAGAAGTTATATGCACAAAAACTTATGTTAGGACTTCAATGATCAAGATTGTCAGTTTACAGCTTTCTGAGTCCTGTAATGTTGAAATAGTGTTTCTGTTCAAATAAAGTGAAATCAAGCCCAAATCTGCTCAAAAGCTTGTCTCTCTAATAGAGAAAGCTGTTTCATTCAGTATTCAGTGCAAATCTTGCCAAACTGATAGATGCTTATGCCATATGAAATACAATGTTTTCTGCAATGCTGTAAGACAGTTTTTAATGTGTTAGAAGTTATATGCACAAAAACTTATGTTAGGACTTCAATGATCAAGATTGTCAGTTTACAGCTTTCTGAGTCCAGTAATGCTGAAATAGTGTTACTGTTCAAATGAAGTGAAATCAAGCCCAAATCTGCTCAAAAGCTTGTCTCTCTAATAGAGAAAGCTGTTTCATTCAGTATTCAGTGCAAATCTTGCCATACTGAAACATGCTTATGCCATATGAAATACAATGTTTTCTGCAATGCTGTAAGACAGTTTTTAATGTGTTAGAAGTTATATGCACAAAAACTTATGTTAGGACTTCAATGATCAAGATTGTCAGTTTACAGCTTTCTGAGTCCAGTAATGCTGAAATAGTGCTTCTGTTCAAATGAAGTGAAATCTAGCCAAATCTGCTCAAAAGCTTGTCTCTCTATTAGAGAAAGCTGTTTCATTCAGTATTCAGTGCAAATCTTGCCAAACTGATAGATGCTTATGCCATATGAAATACAATGTTTTCTGCAATGCTGTAAGACAGTTTTTAATGTGGTAGAAGTTATATGCACAAAAACTTATGTTAGGACTTCAATGATCAAGATTGTCAGTTTACAGCTTTCTGAGTCCAGTAATGCTGAAATAGTGTTTCTGTTCAAATGAAGTGAAATCAAGCCCAAATCTGCTCAAAAGCTTGTCTCTCTATTAGAGAAAGCTGTTTCATTCAGTATTCAGTGCAAATCTTGCCATACTGAAACATGCTTATGCCATATGAAATACAATGTTTTCTGCAATGCTGTAAGACAGTTTTTAATGTGTTAGAAGTTATATGCACAAAAACTTATGTTAGGACTTCAATGATCAAGATTGTCAGTTTACAGCTTTCTGAGTCCAGTAATGCTGAAATAGTGCTTCTGTTCAAATGAAGTGAAATCTAGCCAAATCTGCTCAAAAGCTTGTCTCTCTATTAGAGAAAGCTGTTTCATTCAGTATTCAGTGCAAATCTTGCCAATCTGATAGATGCTTATGCCTTATGAAGTACAATGTTTTCTGCAATGCTGTAAGACAGTTTTTAATGTGTTAGAAGTTATATGCACAAAAACTCATGTTAGGACTTCAATGATCAAGATTGTCAGTTTACAGCTTTCTGAGTCCTGTAATGTTGAAATAGTGTTTCTGTTCAAATGAAGTGAAATCAAGCCCAAATCTGCTCAAAAGCTTGTCTCTCTAATAGAGAAAGCTGTTTCATTCAGTATTCATTGCAAATCTTGCCAAACTGATAGATGCTTATGCCATATGAAATACAATGTTTTCTGCAATGCTGTAAGACAGTTTTTAATGTGTTAGAAGTTATATACACAAAAACTAATGTTAGGACTTCAATGATCAAGATTGTCAGTTTACAGCTTTCTGAGTCCAGTAATGTTGAAATAGTGTTTCTGTTCAAATGAAGTGAAATCTAGCCCAAATCTGCTCAAAAGCTTGTCTCTCTATTAGAGAAAGCTGTTTCATTCAGTATTCAGTGCAAATCTTGCCAAACTGATAGATGCTTATGCCATATGAAATACAATGTTTTCTGCAATGCTGTAAGACAGTTTTTAATGTGTTAGAAGTTATATACACAAAAACTAATGTTAGGACTTCAATGATCAAGATTGTCAGTTTACAGCTTTCTGAGTCCAGTAATGTTGAAATAGTGTTTCTGTTCAAATGAAGTGAAATCAAGCCCAAATCTGCTCAAAAGCTTGTCTCTCTAATAGAGAAAGCTGTTTCATTCAGTATTCAGTGCAAATCTTGCCAAACTGATAGATGCTTATGCCATATGAAATACAATGTTTTCTGCAATGCTGTAAGACAGTTTTTAATGTGTTAGAAGTTATATGCACAAAAACTTATGTTAGGACTTCAATGATCAAGATTGTCAGTTTACAGCTTTCTGCGTCCAGTAATGCTGAAATAGTGCTTCTGTTCAAATGAAGTGAAATCTAGCCAAATCTGCTCAAAAGCTTGTCTCTCTATTAGAGAAAGCTGTTTCATTCAGTATTCAGTGCAAATCTTGCCAATCTGATAGATGCTTATGCCTTATGAAGTACAATGTTTTCTGCAATGCTGTAAGACAGTTTTTAATGTGTTAGAAGTTATATGCACAAAAACTTATGTTAGGACTTCAATGATCAAGATTGTCAGTTTACAGCTTTCTGAGTCCTGTAATGTTGAAATAGTGTTTCTGTTCAAATAAAGTGAAATCAAGCCCAAATCTGCTCAAAAGCTTGTCTCTCTAATAGAGAAAGCTGTTTCATTCAGTATTCAGTGCAAATCTTGCCAAACTGATAGATGCTTATGCCATATGAAATACAATGTTTTCTGCAATGCTGTAAGACAGTTTTTAATGTGTTAGAAGTTATATGCACAAAAACTTATGTTAGGACTTCAATGATCAAGATTGTCAGTTTACAGCTTTCTGAGTCCAGTAATGCTGAAATAGTGTTACTGTTCAAATGAAGTGAAATCAAGCCCAAATCTGCTCAAAAGCTTGTCTCTCTAATAGAGAAAGCTGTTTCATTCAGTATTCAGTGCAAATCTTGCCATACTGAAACATGCTTATGCCATATGAAATACAATGTTTTCTGCAATGCTGTAAGACAGTTTTTAATGTGTTAGAAGTTATATGCACAAAAACTTATGTTAGGACTTCAATGATCAAGATTGTCAGTTTACAGCTTTCTGAGTCCAGTAATGCTGAAATAGTGCTTCTGTTCAAATGAAGTGAAATCTAGCCCAAATCTGCTCAAAAGCTTGTCTCTCTATTAGAGAAAGCTGTTTCATTCAGTATTCAGTGCAAATCTTGCCAAACTGATAGATGCTTATGCCTTATGAAGTACAATGTTTTCTGCAATGCTGTAAGACAGTTTTTAATGTGTTAGAAGTTATATGCACAAAAACTCATGTTAGGACTTCAATGATCAAGATTGTCAGTTTACAGCTTTCTGAGTCCTGTAATGTTGAAATAGTGTTTCTGTTCAAATAAAGTGAAATCAAGCCCAAATCTGCTCAAAAGCTTGTCTCTCTAATAGAGAAAGCTGTTTCATTCAGTATTCAGTGCAAATCTTGCCAAACTGATAGATGCTTATGCCATATGAAATACAATGTTTTCTGCAATGCTGTAAGACAGTTTTTAATGTGTTAGAAGTTATATGCACAAAAACTTATGTTAGGACTTCAATGATCAAGATTGTCAGTTTACAGCTTTCTGAGTCCAGTAATGCTGAAATAGTGTTACTGTTCAAATGAAGTGAAATCAAGCCCAAATCTGCTCAAAAGCTTGTCTCTCTAATAGAGAAAGCTGTTTCATTCAGTATTCAGTGCAAATCTTGCCATACTGAAACATGCTTATGCCATATGAAATACAATGTTTTCTGCAATGCTGTAAGACAGTTTTTAATGTGTTAGAAGTTATATGCACAAAAACTTATGTTAGGACTTCAATGATCAAGATTGTCAGTTTACAGCTTTCTGAGTCCAGTAATGCTGAAATAGTGCTTCTGTTCAAATGAAGTGAAATCTAGCCAAATCTGCTCAAAAGCTTGTCTCTCTATTAGAGAAAGCTGTTTCATTCAGTATTCAGTGCAAATCTTGCCAATCTGATAGATGCTTATGCCTTATGAAGTACAATGTTTTCTGCAATGCTGTAAGACAGTTTTTAATGTGTTAGAAGTTATATGCACAAAAACTCATGTTAGGACTTCAATGATCAAGATTGTCAGTTTACAGCTTTCTGAGTCCTGTAATGTTGAAATAGTGTTTCTGTTCAAATGAAGTGAAATCAAGCCCAAATCTGCTCAAAAGCTTGTCTCTCTAATAGAGAAAGCTGTTTCATTCAGTATTCATTGCAAATCTTGCCAAACTGATAGATGCTTATGCCATATGAAATACAATGTTTTCTGCAATGCTGTAAGACAGTTTTTAATGTGTTAGAAGTTATATACACAAAAACTAATGTTAGGACTTCAATGATCAAGATTGTCAGTTTACAGCTTTCTGAGTCCAGTAATGTTGAAATAGTGTTTCTGTTCAAATGAAGTGAAATCTAGCCCAAATCTGCTCAAAAGCTTGTCTCTCTATTAGAGAAAGCTGTTTCATTCAGTATTCAGTGCAAATCTTGCCAAACTGATAGATGCTTATGCCATATGAAATACAATGTTTTCTGCAATGCTGTAAGACAGTTTTTAATGTGTTAGAAGTTATATACACAAAAACTAATGTTAGGACTTCAATGATCAAGATTGTCAGTTTACAGCTTTCTGAGTCCAGTAATGTTGAAATAGTGTTTCTGTTCAAATGAAGTGAAATCAAGCCCAAATCTGCTCAAAAGCTTGTCTCTCTAATAGAGAAAGCTGTTTCATTCAGTATTCAGTGCAAATCTTGCCAAACTGATAGATGCTTATGCCATATGAAATACAATGTTTTCTGCAATGCTGTAAGACAGTTTTTAATGTGTTAGAAGTTATATGCACAAAAACTTATGTTAGGACTTCAATGATCAAGATTGTCAGTTTACAGCTTTCTGAGTCCAGTAATGCTGAAATAGTGCTTCTGTTCAAATGAAGTGAAATCTAGCCCAAATCTGCTCAAAAGCTTGTCTCTCTATTAGAGAAAGCTGTTTCATTCAGTATTCAGTGCAAATCTTGCCAAACTGATAGATGCTTATGCCTTATGAAGTACAATGTTTTCTGCAATGCTGTAAGACAGTTTTTAATGTGTTAGAAGTTATATGCACAAAAACTCATGTTAGGACTTCAATGATCAAGATTGTCAGTTTACAGCTTTCTGAGTCCTGTAATGTTGAAATAGTGTTTCTGTTCAAATAAAGTGAAATCAAGCCCAAATCTGCTCAAAAGCTTGTCTCTCTAATAGAGAAAGCTGTTTCATTCAGTATTCAGTGCAAATCTTGCCAAACTGATAGATGCTTATGCCATATGAAATACAATGTTTTCTGCAATGCTGTAAGACAGTTTTTAATGTGTTAGAAGTTATATGCACAAAAACTTATGTTAGGACTTCAATGATCAAGATTGTCAGTTTACAGCTTTCTGAGTCCAGTAATGCTGAAATAGTGTTACTGTTCAAATGAAGTGAAATCAAGCCCAAATCTGCTCAAAAGCTTGTCTCTCTAATAGAGAAAGCTGTTTCATTCAGTATTCAGTGCAAATCTTGCCATACTGAAACATGCTTATGCCATATGAAATACAATGTTTTCTGCAATGCTGTAAGACAGTTTTTAATGTGTTAGAAGTTATATGCACAAAAACTTATGTTAGGACTTCAATGATCAAGATTGTCAGTTTACAGCTTTCTGAGTCCAGTAATGCTGAAATAGTGCTTCTGTTCAAATGAAGTGAAATCTAGCCAAATCTGCTCAAAAGCTTGTCTCTCTATTAGAGAAAGCTGTTTCATTCAGTATTCAGTGCAAATCTTGCCAATCTGATAGATGCTTATGCCTTATGAAGTACAATGTTTTCTGCAATGCTGTAAGACAGTTTTTAATGTGTTAGAAGTTATATGCACAAAAACTCATGTTAGGACTTCAATGATCAAGATTGTCAGTTTACAGCTTTCTGAGTCCTGTAATGTTGAAATAGTGTTTCTGTTCAAATGAAGTGAAATCAAGCCCAAATCTGCTCAAAAGCTTGTCTCTCTAATAGAGAAAGCTGTTTCATTCAGTATTCATTGCAAATCTTGCCAAACTGATAGATGCTTATGCCATATGAAATACAATGTTTTCTGCAATGCTGTAAGACAGTTTTTAATGTGTTAGAAGTTATATACACAAAAACTAATGTTAGGACTTCAATGATCAAGATTGTCAGTTTACAGCTTTCTGAGTCCAGTAATGTTGAAATAGTGTTTCTGTTCAAATGAAGTGAAATCTAGCCCAAATCTGCTCAAAAGCTTGTCTCTCTATTAGAGAAAGCTGTTTCATTCAGTATTCAGTGCAAATCTTGCCAAACTGATAGATGCTTATGCCATATGAAATACAATGTTTTCTGCAATGCTGTAAGACAGTTTTTAATGTGTTAGAAGTTATATACACAAAAACTAATGTTAGGACTTCAATGATCAAGATTGTCAGTTTACAGCTTTCTGAGTCCAGTAATGTTGAAATAGTGTTTCTGTTCAAATGAAGTGAAATCAAGCCCAAATCTGCTCAAAAGCTTGTCTCTCTAATAGAGAAAGCTGTTTCATTCAGTATTCAGTGCAAATCTTGCCAAACTGATAGATGCTTATGCCATATGAAATACAATGTTTTCTGCAATGCTGTAAGACAGTTTTTAATGTGTTAGAAGTTATATGCACAAAAACTTATGTTAGGACTTCAATGATCAAGATTGTCAGTTTACAGCTTTCTGAGTCCTGTAATGTTGAAATAGTGTTTCTGTTCAAATAAAGTGAAATCAAGCCCAAATCTGCTCAAAAGCTTGTCTCTCTAATAGAGAAAGCTGTTTCATTCAGTATTCAGTGCAAATCTTGCCAAACTGATAGATGCTTATGCCATATGAAATACAATGTTTTCTGCAATGCTGTAAGACAGTTTTTAATGTGTTAGAAGTTATATGCACAAAAACTTATGTTAGGACTTCAATGATCAAGATTGTCAGTTTACAGCTTTCTGAGTCCAGTAATGCTGAAATAGTGTTACTGTTCAAATGAAGTGAAATCAAGCCCAAATCTGCTCAAAAGCTTGTCTCTCTAATAGAGAAAGCTGTTTCATTCAGTATTCAGTGCAAATCTTGCCATACTGAAACATGCTTATGCCATATGAAATACAATGTTTTCTGCAATGCTGTAAGACAGTTTTTAATGTGTTAGAAGTTATATGCACAAAAACTCATGTTAGGACTTCAATGATCAAGATTGTCAGTTTACAGCTTTCTGAGTCCAGTAATGCTGAAATAGTGTTTCTGTTCAAATGAAGTGAAATCAAGCCCAAATCTGCTCAAAAGCTTGTCTCTCTAATAGAGAAAGCTGTTTCATTCAGTATTCAGTTCAAATCTTGCCAAACTGATAGATGCTTATGCCTTATGAAGTACAATGTTTTCTGCAATGCTGTAAGACAGTTTTTAATGTGTTAGAAGTTATATACACAAAAACTAATGTTAGGACTTCAATGATCAAGATTGTCAGTTTACAGTTTTCTGAGTCCAGTAATGTTGAAATAGTGTTTCTGTTCAAATGAAGTGAAATCAAGCCCAAATCTGCTCAAAAGCTTGTCTCTCTATTAGAGAAAGCTGTTTCATTCAGTATTCAGTGCAAATCTTGCCAAACTGATAGATGCTTATGCCATATGAAATACAATGTTTTCTGCAATGCTGTAAGACAGTTTTTAATGTGTTAGAAGTTATATGCACAAAAACTCATGTTAGGACTTCAATGATCAAGATTGTCAGTTTACAGCTTTCTGAGTCCAGTAATGCTGAAATAGTGTTTCTGTTCAAATGAAGTGAAATCAAGCCCAAATCTGCTCAAAAGCTTGTCTCTCTAATAGAGAAAGCTGTTTCATTCAGTATTCAGTGCAAATCTTGCCAAACTGATAGATGCTTATGCCTTATGAAGTACAATGTTTTCTGCAATGCTGTAAGACAGTTTTTAATGTGTTAGAAGTTATATACACAAAAACTAATGTTAGGACTTCAATGATCAAGATTGTCAGTTTACAGCTTTCTGAGTCCAGTAATGTTGAAATAGTGTTTCTGTTCAAATGAAGTGAAATCAAGCCCAAATCTGCTCAAAAGCTTGTCTCTCTATTAGAGAAAGCTGTTTCATTCAGTATTCAGTGCAAATCTTGCCAAACTGATAGATGCTTATGCCTTATGAAATACAATGTTTTCTGCAATGCTGTAAGACAGTTTTTAATGTGTTAGAAGTTATATACACAAAAACTAATGTTAGGACTTCAATGATCAAGATTGTCAGTTTACAGCTTTCTGAGTCCAGTAATGTTGAAATAGTGTTTCTGTTCAAATGAAGTGAAATCAAGCCCAAATCTGCTCAAAAGCTTGTCTCTCTAATAGAGAAAGCTGTTTCATTCAGTATTCAGTGCAAATCTTGCCAAACTGATAGATGCTTATGCCATATGAAATACAATGTTTTCTGCAATGCTGTAAGACAGTTTTTAATGTGTTAGAAGTTATATGCACAAAAACTTATGTTAGGACTTCAATGATCAAGATTGTCAGTTTACAGCTTTCTGAGTCCAGTAATGCTGAAATAGTGCTTCTGTTCAAATGAAGTGAAATCTAGCCAAATCTGCTCAAAAGCTTGTCTCTCTATTAGAGAAAGCTGTTTCATTCAGTATTCAGTGCAAATCTTGCCAAACTGATATATGCTTATGCCATATGAAATACAATGTTTTCTGCAATGCTGTAAGACAGTTTTTAATGTGTTAGAAGTTATATGCACAAAAACTTATGTTAGGACTTCAATGATCAAGATTGTCAGTTTACAGCTTTCTGAGTCCAGTAATGTTGAAATAGTGTTTCTGTTCAAATGAAGTGAAATCTAGCCAAATCTGCTCAAAAGCTTGTCTCTCTATTAGAGAAAGCTGTTTCATTCAGTATTCAGTGCAAATCTTGCCAAACTGATAGATGCTTATGCCATATGAAATACAATGTTTTCTGCAATGCTGTAAGACAGTTTTTAATGTGTTAGAAGTTATATGCACAAAAACTTATGTTAGGACTTCAATGATCAAGATTGTCAGTTTACAGCTTTCTGCGTCCAGTAATGCTGAAATAGTGCTTCTGTTCAAATGAAGTGAAATCTAGCCAAATCTGCTCAAAAGCTTGTCTCTCTATTAGAGAAAGCTGTTTCATTCAGTATTCAGTGCAAATCTTGCCAATCTGATAGATGCTTATGCCTTATGAAGTACAATGTTTTCTGCAATGCTGTAAGACAGTTTTTAATGTGTTAGAAGTTATATGCACAAAAACTTATGTTAGGACTTCAATGATCAAGATTGTCAGTTTACAGCTTTCTGAGTCCTGTAATGTTGAAATAGTGTTTCTGTTCAAATAAAGTGAAATCAAGCCCAAATCTGCTCAAAAGCTTGTCTCTCTAATAGAGAAAGCTGTTTCATTCAGTATTCAGTGCAAATCTTGCCAAACTGATAGATGCTTATGCCATATGAAATACAATGTTTTCTGCAATGCTGTAAGACAGTTTTTAATGTGTTAGAAGTTATATGCACAAAAACTTATGTTAGGACTTCAATGATCAAGATTGTCAGTTTACAGCTTTCTGAGTCCAGTAATGCTGAAATAGTGTTACTGTTCAAATGAAGTGAAATCAAGCCCAAATCTGCTCAAAAGCTTGTCTCTCTAATAGAGAAAGCTGTTTCATTCAGTATTCAGTGCAAATCTTGCCATACTGAAACATGCTTATGCCATATGAAATACAATGTTTTCTGCAATGCTGTAAGACAGTTTTTAATGTGTTAGAAGTTATATGCTCAAAAACTCATGTTAGGACTTCAATGATCAAGATTGTCAGTTTACAGCTTTCTGAGTCCAGTAATGCTGAAATAGTGTTTCTGTTCAAATGAAGTGAAATCAAGCCCAAATCTGCTCAAAAGCTTGTCTCTCTAATAGAGAAAGCTGTTTCATTCAGTATTCAGTTCAAATCTTGCCAAACTGATAGATGCTTATGCCATATGAAATACAATGTTTTCTGCAATGCTGTAAGACAGTTTTTAATGTGTTAGAAGTTATATGCACAAAAACTCATGTTAGGACTTCAATGATCAAGATTGTCAGTTTACAGCTTTCTGAGTCCAGTAATGCTGAAATAGTGTTTCTGTTCAAATGAAGTGAAATCAAGCCCAAATCTGCTCAAAAGCTTGTCTCTCTAATAGAGAAAGCTGTTTCATTCAGTATTCAGTGCAAATCTTGCCAACTGATAGATGCTTATGCCTTATGAAGTACAATGTTTTCTGCAATGCTGTAAGAAATCTTGCAAATCTTGCCATACTGAAACATGCTTATGCCATATGAAATACAATGTTTTCTGCAATGCTGTAAGACAGTTTTTAATGTGTTAGAAGTTATATGCAAGTTATATCTTGCCAATCTGATAGATGCTTATGCCTTATGAAGTACAATGTTTTCTGCAATGCTGTAAGACAGTTTTTAATGTGTTAGAAGTTATATACACAAAAACTAATGTTAGGACTTCAATGATCAAGATTGTCAGTTTACAGCTTTCTGAGTCCAGTAATGTTGAAATAGTGTTTCTGTTCAAATGAAGTGAAATCTAGCCCAAATCTGCTCAAAAGCTTGTCTCTCTATTAGAGAAAGCTGTTTCATTCAGTATTCAGTGCAAATCTTGCCAAACTGATGGATGCTTATGCCTTATGAAGTACAATGTTTTCTGCAATGCTGTAAGACAGTTTTTAATGTGTTAGAAGTTATATGCACAAAAACTTATGTTAGGACTTCAATGATCAAGATTGTCAGTTTACACCTTTCTGAGTCCAGTAATGCTGAAATAGTGTTTCTGTTAAAATGAAGTGAAATCAAGCCCCAATCTGCTCAAATGCTTGTCTCTCTAATAGAGAAAGCTGTTTCATTCAGTATTCAGTGCAAATCTTGCCATACTGAAACATGCTTATGCCATATGAAATACAATGTTTTCTGCAATGCTGTAAGACAGTTTTTAATGTGTTAGAAGTTATATGCACAAAAACTTATGTTAGGACTTCAATGATCAAGATTGTCAGTTTACAGCTTTCTGAGTCCAGTAATGCTGAAATAGTGTTTCTGTTCAAATGAAGTGAAATCAAGCCCAAATCTGCTCAAAAGCTTGTCTCTCTAATAGAGAAAGCTGTTTCATTCAGTATTCAGTGCAAATCTTGCCAAACTGATAGATGCTTATGCCTTATGAAGTACAATGTTTTCTGCAATGCTGTAAGACAGTTTTTAATGTGTTAGAAGTTATATACACAAAAACTAATGTTAGGACTTCAATGATCAAGATTGTCAGTTTACAGCTTTCTGAGTCCAGTAATGTTGAAATAGTGTTTCTGTTCAAATGAAGTGAAATCAAGCCCAAATCTGCTCAAAAGCTTGTCTCTCTATTAGAGAAAGCTGTTTCATTCAGTATTCAGTGCAAATCTTGCCAAACTGATAGATGCTTATGCCTTATGAAATACAATGTTTTCTGCAATGCTGTAAGACAGTTTTTAATGTGTTAGAAGTTATATATACAAAAACTAATGTTAGGACTTCAATGATCAAGATTGTCAGTTTACAGCTTTCTGAGTCCAGTAATGTTGAAATAGTGTTTCTGTTCAAATGAAGTGAAATCAAGCCCAAATCTGCTCAAAAGCTTGTCTCTCTAATAGAGAAAGCTGTTTCATTCAGTATTCAGTGCAAATCTTGCCAAACTGATAGATGCTTATGCCATATGAAATACAATGTTTTCTGCAATGCTGTAAGACAGTTTTTAATGTGTTAGAAGTTATATGCACAAAAACTTATGTTAGGACTTCAATGATCAAGATTGTCAGTTTACAGCTTTCTGAGTCCAGTAATGTTGAAATAGTGTTTCTGTTCAAATGAAGTGAAATCTAGCCCAAATCTGCTCAAAAGCTTGTCTCTCTATTAGAGAAAGCTGTTTCATTCAGTATTCAGTGCAAATCTTGCCAAACTGATATATGCTTATGCCATATGAAATACAATGTTTTCTGCAATGCT
The DNA here is from genome assembly GCF_023724105.1 of Carassius gibelio. NCBI lineage: Eukaryota > Metazoa > Chordata > Actinopteri > Cypriniformes > Cyprinidae > Carassius > Carassius gibelio. The sequence continues at coordinate 10,079,556 of NC_068397.1, read as the reverse complement.
GTAAGACAGTTTTTAATGTGTTAGAAGTTATATGCACAAAAACTTATGTTAGGACTTCAATGATCAAGATTGTCAGTTTACAGCTTTCTGAGTCCAGTAATGTTGAAATAGTGTTTCTGTTCAAATGAAGTGAAATCTAGCCAAATCTGCTCAAAAGCTTGTCTCTCTATTAGAGAAAGCTGTTTCATTCAGTATTCAGTGCAAATCTTGCCAAACTGATAGATGCTTATGCCATATGAAATACAATGTTTTCTGCAATGCTGTAAGACAGTTTTTAATGTGTTAGAAGTTATATGCACAAAAACTTATGTTAGGACTTCAATGATCAAGATTGTCAGTTTACAGCTTTCTGAGTCCAGTAATGCTGAAATAGTGTTTCTGTTCAAATGAAGTGATATCAAGCCCAAATCTGCTCAAAAGCTTGTCTCTCTATTAGAGAAAGCTGTTTCATTCAGTATTCAGTGCAAATCTTGCCATACTGAAACATGCTTATGCCATATGAAATACAATGTTTTCTGCAATGCTGTAAGACAGTTTTTAATGTGTTAGAAGTTATATGCACAAAAACTTATGTTAGGACTTCAATGATCAAGATTGTCAGTTTACAGCTTTCTGAGTCCAGTAATGCTGAAATAGTGCTTCTGTTCAAATGAAGTGAAATCTAGCCCAAATCTGCTCAAAAGCTTGTCTCTCTATTAGAGAAAGCTGTTTCATTCAGTATTCAGTGCAAATCTTGCCAAACTAATATATGCTTATGCCATATGAAATACAATGTTTTCTGCAATGCTGTAAGACAGTTTTTAATGTGTTAGAAGTTATATGCACAAAAACTTATGTTAGGACTTCAATGATCAAGATTGTCAGTTTACAGCTTTCTGAGTCCAGTAATGTTGAAATAGTGTTTCTGTTCAAATGAAGTGAAATCTAGCCAAATCTGTTCAAAAGCTTGTCTCTCTATTAGAGAAAGCTGTTTCATTCAGTATTCAGTGCAAATCTTGCCAAACTGATAGATGCTTATGCCATATGAAATACAATGTTTTCTGCAATGCTGTAAGACAGTTTTTAATGTGTTAGAAGTTATATGCACAAAAACTTATGTTAGGACTTCAATAATCAAGATTGTCAGTTTACAGCTTTCTGAGTCCAGTAATGCTGAAATAGTGTTTCTGTTCAAATGAAGTGATATCAAGCCCAAATCTGCTCAAAAGCTTGTCTCTCTATTAGAGAAAGCTGTTTCATTCAGTATTCAGTGCAAATCTTGCCATACTGAAACATGCTTATGCCATATGAAATACAATGTTTTCTGCAATGCTGTAAGACAGTTTTTAATGTGTTAGAAGTTATATGCACAAAAACTTATGTTAGGACTTCAATGATCAAGATTGTCAGTTTACAGCTTTCTGAGTCCAGTAATGCTGAAATAGTGCTTCTGTTCAAATGAAGTGAAATCTAGCCAAATCTGCTCAAAAGCTTGTCTCTCTATTAGAGAAAGCTGTTTCATTCAGTATTCAGTGCAAATCTTGCCAATCTGATAGATGCTTATGCCTTATGAAATACAATGTTTTCTGCAATGCTGTAAGACAGTTTTTAATGTGTTAGAAGTTATATACACAAAAACTAATGTTAGGACTTCAATGATCAAGATTGTCAGTATACAGCTTTCTGAGTCCAGTAATGTTGAAATAGTGTTTCTGTTCAAATGAAGTGAAATCTAGCCCAAATCTGCTCAAAAGCTTGTCTCTCTATTAGAGAAAGCTGTTTCATTCAGTATTCAGTGCAAATCTTGCCAAACTGATAGATGCTTATGCCATATGAAATACAATGTTTTCTGCAATGCTGTAAGACAGTTTTTAATGTGTTAGAAGTTATATGCACAAAAACTTATGTTAGGACTTCAATGATCAAGATTGTCAGTTTACAGCTTTCTGAGTCCAGTAATGCTGAAATAGTGTTTCTTTTCAAATGAAGTGAAATCAAGCCCCAATCTGCTCAAATGCTTGTCTCTCTAATAGAGAAAGCTGTTTCATTCAGTATTCAGTGCAAATCTTGCCATACTGAAACATGCTTATGCCATATGAAATACAATGTTTTCTGCAATGCTGTAAGACAGTTTTTAATGTGTTAGAAGTTATATGCACAAAAACTTATGTTAGGACTTCAATGATCAAGATTGTCAGTTTACAGCTTTCTGAGTCCAGTAATGCTGAAATAGTGTTACTGTTCAAATGAAGTGAAATCAAGCCCAAATCTGCTCAAAAGCTTGTCTCTCTAATAGAGAAAGCTGTTTCATTCAGTATTCAGTGCAAATCTTGCCATACTGAAACATGCTTATGCCATATGAAATACAATGTTTTCTGCAATGCTGTAAGACAGTTTTTAATGTGTTAGAAGTTATATGCACAAAAACGTATGTTAGGACTTCAATGATCAAGATTGTCAGTTTACAGCTTTCTGAGTCCAGTAATGTTGAAATAGTGTTTCTGTTCAAATGAAGTGAAATCTAGCCAAATCTGCTCAAAAGCTTGTCTCTCTATTAGACAAAGCTGTTTCATTCAGTATTCAGTGCAAATCTTGCCAAACTGATAGATGCTTATGCCATATGAAATACAATGTTTTCTGCAATGCTGTAAGACAGTTTTTAATGTGTTAGAAGTTATATGCACAAAAACTTATGTTAGGACTTCAATGATCAAGATTGTCAGTTTACAGCTTTCTGAGTCCAGTAATGCTGAAATAGTGTTTCTGTTCAAATGAAGTGAAATCAAGCCCAAATCTGCTCAAAAGCTTGTCTCTCTATTAGAGAAAGCTGTTTCATTCAGTATTCAGTGCAAATCTTGCCAATCTGATAGATGCTTATGCCTTATGATGTACAATGTTTTCTGCAATGCTGTAAGACAGTTTTTAATGTGTTAGAAGTTATATGCACAAAAACTCATGTTAGGACTTCAATGATCAAGATTGTCAGTTTACAGCTTTCTGAGTCCTGTAATGTTGAAATAGTGTTTCTGTTCAAATGAAGTGAAATCAAGCCCAAATCTGCTCAAAAGCTTGTCTCTCTAATAGAGAAAGCTGTTTCATTCAGTATTCATTGCAAATCTTGCCAAACTGATAGATGCTTATGCCATATGAAATACAATGTTTTCTGCAATGCTGTAAGACAGTTTTTAATGTGTTAGAAGTTATATACACAAAAACTAATGTTAGGACTTCAATGATCAAGATTGTCAGTTTACAGCTTTCTGAGTCCAGTAATGTTGAAATAGTGTTTCTGTTCAAATGAAGTGAAATCTAGCCCAAATCTGCTCAAAAGCTTGTCTCTCTATTAGAGAAAGCTGTTTCATTCAGTATTCAGTGCAAATCTTGCCAAACTGATAGATGCTTATGCCATATGAAATACAATGTTTTCTGCAATGCTGTAAGACAGTTTTTAATGTGTTAGAAGTTATATACACAAAAACTAATGTTAGGACTTCAATGATCAAGATTGTCAGTTTACAGCTTTCTGAGTCCAGTAATGTTGAAATAGTGTTTCTGTTCAAATGAAGTGAAATCAAGCCCAAATCTGCTCAAAAGCTTGTCTCTCTATTAGACAAAGCTGTTTCATTCAGTATTCAGTGCAAATCTTGCCAAACTGATAGATGCTTATGCCATATGAAATACAATGTTTTCTGCAATGCTGTAAGACAGTTTTTAATGTGTTAGAAGTTATATGCACAAAAACTAACGTTAGGACTTCAATGATCAAGATTGTCAGTTTACAGCTTTCTGAGTCCAGTAATGTTGAAATAGTGTTTCTGTTCAAATGAAGTGAAATCAAGCCCAAATCTGCTCAAAAGCTTGTCTCTCTAATAGAGAAAGCTGTTTCATTCAGTATTCAGTGCAAATCTTGCCAAACTGATAGATGCTTATGCCATATGAAATACAATGTTTTCTGCAATGCTGTAAGACAGTTTTTAATGTGTTAGAAGTTATATGCACAAAAACTTATGTTAGGACTTCAATGATCAAGATTGTCAGTTTACAGCTTTCTGAGTCCTGTAATGTTGAAATAGTGTTTCTGTTCAAATAAAGTGAAATCAAGCCCAAATCTGCTCAAAAGCTTGTCTCTCTAATAGAGAAAGCTGTTTCATTCAGTATTCAGTGCAAATCTTGCCAAACTGATAGATGCTTATGCCATATGAAATACAATGTTTTCTGCAATGCTGTAAGACAGTTTTTAATGTGTTAGAAGTTATATGCACAAAAACTTATGTTAGGACTTCAATGATCAAGATTGTCAGTTTACAGCTTTCTGAGTCCAGTAATGCTGAAATAGTGTTACTGTTCAAATGAAGTGAAATCAAGCCCAAATCTGCTCAAAAGCTTGTCTCTCTAATAGAGAAAGCTGTTTCATTCAGTATTCAGTGCAAATCTTGCCATACTGAAACATGCTTATGCCATATGAAATACAATGTTTTCTGCAATGCTGTGACAGTTTTTAATGTGTTAGAAGTTATATGCACAAAAACTCATGTTAGGACTTCAATGATCAAGATTGTCAGTTTACAGCTTTCTGAGTCCAGTAATGCTGAAATAGTGTTTCTGTTCAAATGAAGTGAAATCAAGCCCAAATCTGCTCAAAAGCTTGTCTCTCTAATAGAGAAAGCTGTTTCATTCAGTATTCAGTGCAAATCTTGCCAAACTGATAGATGCTTATGCCTTATGAAGTACAATGTTTTCTGCAATGCTGTAAGACAGTTTTTAATGTGTTAGAAGTTATATACACAAAAACTAATGTTAGGACTTCAATGATCAAGATTGTCAGTTTACAGCTTTCTGAGTCCAGTAATGTTGAAATAGTGTTTCTGTTCAAATGAAGTGAAATCAAGCCCAAATCTGCTCAAAAGCTTGTCTCTCTATTAGAGAAAGCTGTTTCATTCAGTATTCAGTGCAAATCTTGCCAAACTGATAGATGCTTATGCCTTATGAAATACAATGTTTTCTGCAATGCTGTAAGACAGTTTTTAATGTGTTAGAAGTTATATACACAAAAACTAATGTTAGGACTTCAATGATCAAGATTGTCAGTTTACAGCTTTCTGAGTCCAGTAATGTTGAAATAGTGTTTCTGTTCAAATGAAGTGAAATCAAGCCCAAATCTGCTCAAAAGCTTGTCTCTCTAATAGAGAAAGCTGTTTCATTCAGTATTCAGTGCAAATCTTGCCAAACTGATAGATGCTTATGCCATATGAAATACAGTGTTTTCTGCAATGCTGTAAGACAGTTTTTAATGTGTTAGAAGTTATATGCACAAAAACTTATGTTAGGACTTCAATGATCAAGATTGTCAGTTTACAGCTTTCTGAGTCCAGTAATGCTGAAATAGTGCTTCTGTTCAAATGAAGTGAAATCTAGCCAAATCTGCTCAAAAGCTTGTCTCTCTATTAGAGAAAGCTGTTTCATTCAGTATTCAGTGCAAATCTTGCCAAACTGATATATGCTTATGCCATATGAAATACAATGTTTTCTGCAATGCTGTAAGACAGTTTTTAATGTGTTAGAAGTTATATGCACAAAAACTTATGTTAGGACTTCAATGATCAAGATTGTCAGTTTACAGCTTTCTGAGTCCAGTAATGTTGAAATAGTGTTTCTGTTCAAATGAAGTGAAATCTAGCCAAATCTGCTCAAAAGCTTGTCTCTCTATTAGAGAAAGCTGTTTCATTCAGTATTCAGTGCAAATCTTGCCAAACTGATAGATGCTTATGCCATATGAAATACAATGTTTTCTGCAATGCTGTAAGACAGTTTTTAATGTGTTAGAAGTTATATGCACAAAAACTTATGTTAGGACTTCAATGATCAAGATTGTCAGTTTACAGCTTTCTGAGTCCAGTAATGCTGAAATAGTGTTTCTGTTCAAATGAAGTGATATCAAGCCCAAATCTGCTCAAAAGCTTGTCTCTCTATTAGAGAAAGCTGTTTCATTCAGTATTCAGTGCAAATCTTGCCATACTGAAACATGCTTATGCCATATGAAATACAATGTTTTCTGCAATGCTGTAAGACAGTTTTTAATGTGTTAGAAGTTATATGCACAAAAACTTATGTTAGGACTTCAATGATCAAGATTGTCAGTTTACAGCTTTCTGAGTCCAGTAATGCTGAAATAGTGCTTCTGTTCAAATGAAGTGAAATCTAGCCAAATCTGCTCAAAAGCTTGTCTCTCTATTAGAGAAAGCTGTTTCATTCAGTATTCAGTGCAAATCTTGCCAATCTGATAGATGCTTATGCCTTATGAAATACAATGTTTTCTGCAATGCTGTAAGACAGTTTTTAATGTGTTAGAAGTTATATACACAAAAACTAATGTTAGGACTTCAATGATCAAGATTGTCAGTATACAGCTTTCTGAGTCCAGTAATGTTGAAATAGTGTTTCTGTTCAAATGAAGTGAAATCTAGCCCAAATCTGCTCAAAAGCTTGTCTCTCTATTAGAGAAAGCTGTTTCATTCAGTATTCAGTGCAAATCTTGCCAAACTGATAGATGCTTATGCCATATGAAATACAATGTTTTCTGCAATGCTGTAAGACAGTTTTTAATGTGTTAGAAGTTATATGCACAAAAACTTATGTTAGGACTTCAATGATCAAGATTGTCAGTTTACAGCTTTCTGAGTCCAGTAATGCTGAAATAGTGTTTCTGTTCAAATGAAGTGAAATTCAAGCCCCAATCTGCTCAAATGCTTGTCTCTCTAATAGAGAAAGCTGTTTCATTCAGTATTCAGTGCAAATCTTGCCATACTGAAACATGCTCATGCCATATGAAATACAATGTTTTCTGCAATGCTGTAAGACAGTTTTTAATGTGTTAGAAGTTATATGCACAAAAACTTATGTTAGGACTTCAATGATCAAGATTGTCAGTTTACAGCTTTCTGAGTCCTGTAATGTTGAAATAGTGTTTCTGTTCAAATAAAGTGAAATCAAGCCCAAATCTGCTCAAAAGCTTGTCTCTCTAATAGAGAAAGCTGTTTCATTCAGTATTCAGTGCAAATCTTGCCAAACTGATAGATGCTTATGCCATATGAAATACAATGTTTTCTGCAATGCTGTAAGACAGTTTTTAATGTGTTAGAAGTTATATGCACAAAAACTTATGTTAGGACTTCAATGATCAAGATTGTCAGTTTACAGCTTTCTGAGTCCAGTAATGCTGAAATAGTGTTACTGTTCAAATGAAGTGAAATCAAGCCCAAATCTGCTCAAAAGCTTGTCTCTCTATTAGAGAAAGCTGTTTCATTCAGTATTCAGTGCAAATCTTGCCATACTGAAACATGCTTATGCCATATGAAATACAATGTTTTCTGCAATGCTGTAAGACAGTTTTTAATGTGTTAGAAGTTATATGCACAAAAACTAATGTTAGGACTTCAATGATCAAGATTGTCAGTTTACAGCTTTCTGAGTCCAGTAATGTTGAAATAGTGTTTCTGTTCAAATGAAGTGAAATCAAGCCCAAATCTGCTCAAAAGCTTGTCTCTCTAATAGAGAAAGCTGTTTCATTCAGTATTCAGTGCAAATCTTGCCAAACTGATAGATGCTTATGCCATATGAAATACAGTGTTTTTTGCAATGCTGTAAGACAGTTTTTAATGTGTTAGAAGTTATATGCACAAAAACTTATGTTAGGACTTCAATGATCAAGATTGTCAGTTTACAGCTTTCTGAGTCCAGTAATGCTGAAATAGTGCTTCTGTTCAAATGAAGTGAAATCTAGCCAAATCTGCTCAAAAGCTTGTCTCTCTATTAGAGAAAGCTGTTTCATTCAGTATTCAGTGCAAATCTTGCCAAACTGATATATGCTTATGCCATATGAAATACAATGTTTTCTGCAATGCTGTAAGACAGTTTTTAATGTGTTAGAAGTTATATGCACAAAAACTTATGTTAGGACTTCAATGATCAAGATTGTCAGTTTACAGCTTTCTGAGTCCAGTAATGTTGAAATAGTGTTTCTGTTCAAATGAAGTGAAATCTAGCCAAATCTGCTCAAAAGCTTGTCTCTCTATTAGAGAAAGCTGTTTCATTCAGTATTCAGTGCAAATCTTGCCAAACTGATAGATGCTTATGCCATATGAAATACAATGTTTTCTGCAATGCTGTAAGACAGTTTTTAATGTGTTAGAAGTTATATGCACAAAAACTTATGTTAGGACTTCAATGATCAAGATTGTCAGTTTACAGCTTTCTGAGTCCAGTAATGCTGAAATAGTGTTTCTGTTCAAATGAAGTGATATCAAGCCCAAATCTGCTCAAAAGCTTGTCTCTCTATTAGAGAAAGCTGTTTCATTCAGTATTCAGTGCAAATCTTGCCATACTGAAACATGCTTATGCCATATGAAATACAATGTTTTCTGCAATGCTGTAAGACAGTTTTTAATGTGTTAGAAGTTATATGCACAAAAACTTATGTTAGGACTTCAATGATCAAGATTGTCAGTTTACAGCTTTCTGAGTCCAGTAATGCTGAAATAGTGCTTCTGTTCAAATGAAGTGAAATCTAGCCAAATCTGCTCAAAAGCTTGTCTCTCTATTAGAGAAAGCTGTTTCATTCAGTATTCAGTGCAAATCTTGCCAAACTGATAGATGCTTATGCCATATGAAATACAATGTTTTCTGCAATGCTGTAAGACAGTTTTTAATGTGTTAGAAGTTATATGCACAAAAACTTATGTTAGGACTTCAATGATCAAGATTGTCAGTTTACAGCTTTCTGAGTCCAGTAATGCTGAAATAGTGTTTCTGTTCAAATGAAGTGAAATCAAGCCCCAATCTGCTCAAATGCTTGTCTCTCTAATAGAGAAAGCTGTTTCATTCAGTATTCAGTGCAAATCTTGCCATACTGAAACATGCTTATGCCATATGAAATACAATGTTTTCTGCAATGCTGTAAGACAGTTTTTAATGTGTTAGAAGTTATATGCACAAAAACTTATGTTAGGACTTCAATGATCAAGATTGTCAGTTTACAGCTTTCTGAGTCCTGTAATGTTGAAATAGTGTTTCTGTTCAAATAAAGTGAAATCAAGCCCAAATCTGCTCAAAAGCTTGTCTCTCTAATAGAGAAAGCTGTTTCATTCAGTATTCAGTGCAAATCTTGCCAAACTGATAGATGCTTATGCCATATGAAATACAATGTTTTCTGCAATGCTGTAAGACAGTTTTTAATGTGTTAGAAGTTATATGCACAAAAACTTATGTTAGGACTTCAATGATCAAGATTGTCAGTTTACAGCTTTCTGAGTCCAGTAATGTTGAAATAGTGTTTCTGTTCAAATGAAGTGAAATCAAGCCCAAATCTGCTCAAAAGCTTGTCTCTCTATTAGAGAAAGCTGTTTCATTCAGTATTCAGTGCAAATCTTGCCAAACTGATAGATGCTTATGCCTTATGAAATACAATGTTTTCTGCAATGCTGTAAGACAGTTTTTAATGTGTTAGAAGTTATATACACAAAAACTAATGTTAGGACTTCAATGATCAAGATTGTCAGTTTACAGCTTTCTGAGTCCAGTAATGTTGAAATAGTGTTTCTGTTCAAATGAAGTGAAATCAAGCCCAAATCTGCTCAAAAGCTTGTCTCTCTAATAGAGAAAGCTGTTTCATTCAGTATTCAGTGCAAATCTTGCCAAACTGATAGATGCTTATGCCATATGAAATACAGTGTTTTCTGCAATGCTGTAAGACAGTTTTTAATGTGTTAGAAGTTATATGCACAAAAACTTATGTTAGGACTTCAATGATCAAGATTGTCAGTTTACAGCTTTCTGAGTCCAGTAATGTTGAAATAGTGTTTCTGTTCAAATGAAGTGAAATCTAGCCAAATCTGCTCAAAAGCTTGTCTCTCTATTAGAGAAAGCTGTTTCATTCAGTATTCAGTGCAAATCTTGCCAAACTGATAGATGCTTATGCCATATGAAATACAATGTTTTCTGCAATGCTGTAAGACAGTTTTTAATGTGTTAGAAGTTATATGCACAAAAACTTATGTTAGGACTTCAATGATCAAGATTGTCAGTTTACAGCTTTCTGAGTCCAGTAATGCTGAAATAGTGTTTCTGTTCAAATGAAGTGATATCAAGCCCAAATCTGCTCAAAAGCTTGTCTCTCTATTAGAGAAAGCTGTTTCATTCAGTATTCAGTGCAAATCTTGCCATACTGAAACATGCTTATGCCATATGAAATACAATGTTTTCTGCAATGCTGTAAGACAGTTTTTAATGTGTTAGAAGTTATATGCACAAAAACTTATGTTAGGACTTCAATGATCAAGATTGTCAGTTTACAGCTTTCTGAGTCCAGTAATGCTGAAATAGTGCTTCTGTTCAAATGAAGTGAAATCTAGCCAAATCTGCTCAAAAGCTTGTCTCTCTATTAGAGAAAGCTGTTTCATTCAGTATTCAGTGCAAATCTTGCCAAACTGATAGATGCTTATGCCATATGAAATACAATGTTTTCTGCAATGCTGTAAGACAGTTTTTAATGTGTTAGAAGTTATATGCACAAAAACTTATGTTAGGACTTCAATGATCAAGATTGTCAGTTTACAGCTTTCTGAGTCCAGTAATGCTGAAATAGTGTTTCTGTTCAAATGAAGTGAAATTCAAGCCCCAATCTGCTCAAATGCTTGTCTCTCTAATAGAGAAAGCTGTTTCATTCAGTATTCAGTGCAAATCTTGCCATACTGAAACATGCTCATGCCATATGAAATACAATGTTTTCTGCAATGCTGTAAGACAGTTTTTAATGTGTTAGAAGTTATATGCACAAAAACTTATGTTAGGACTTCAATGATCAAGATTGTCAGTTTACAGCTTTCTGAGTCCTGTAATGTTGAAATAGTGTTTCTGTTCAAATAAAGTGAAATCAAGCCCAAATCTGCTCAAAAGCTTGTCTCTCTAATAGAGAAAGCTGTTTCATTCAGTATTCAGTGCAAATCTTGCCAAACTGATAGATGCTTATGCCATATGAAATACAATGTTTTCTGCAATGCTGTAAGACAGTTTTTAATGTGTTAGAAGTTATATGCACAAAAACTTATGTTAGGACTTCAATGATCAAGATTGTCAGTTTACAGCTTTCTGAGTCCAGTAATGCTGAAATAGTGTTACTGTTCAAATGAAGTGAAATCAAGCCCAAATCTGCTCAAAAGCTTGTCTCTCTATTAGAGAAAGCTGTTTCATTCAGTATTCAGTGCAAATCTTGCCATACTGAAACATGCTTATGCCATATGAAATACAATGTTTTCTGCAATGCTGTAAGACAGTTTTTAATGTGTTAGAAGTTATATGCACAAAAACTAATGTTAGGACTTCAATGATCAAGATTGTCAGTTTACAGCTTTCTGAGTCCAGTAATGTTGAAATAGTGTTTCTGTTCAAATGAAGTGAAATCAAGCCCAAATCTGCTCAAAAGCTTGTCTCTCTAATAGAGAAAGCTGTTTCATTCAGTATTCAGTGCAAATCTTGCCAAACTGATAGATGCTTATGCCATATGAAATACAGTGTTTTTTGCAATGCTGTAAGACAGTTTTTAATGTGTTAGAAGTTATATGCACAAAAACTTATGTTAGGACTTCAATGATCAAGATTGTCAGTTTACAGCTTTCTGAGTCCAGTAATGCTGAAATAGTGCTTCTGTTCAAATGAAGTGAAATCTAGCCAAATCTGCTCAAAAGCTTGTCTCTCTATTAGAGAAAGCTGTTTCATTCAGTATTCAGTGCAAATCTTGCCAAACTGATATATGCTTATGCCATATGAAATACAATGTTTTCTGCAATGCTGTAAGACAGTTTTTAATGTGTTAGAAGTTATATGCACAAAAACTTATGTTAGGACTTCAATGATCAAGATTGTCAGTTTACAGCTTTCTGAGTCCAGTAATGTTGAAATAGTGTTTCTGTTCAAATGAAGTGAAATCTAGCCAAATCTGCTCAAAAGCTTGTCTCTCTATTAGAGAAAGCTGTTTCATTCAGTATTCAGTGCAAATCTTGCCAAACTGATAGATGCTTATGCCATATGAAATACAATGTTTTCTGCAATGCTGTAAGACAGTTTTTAATGTGTTAGAAGTTATATGCACAAAAACTTATGTTAGGACTTCAATGATCAAGATTGTCAGTTTACAGCTTTCTGAGTCCAGTAATGCTGAAATAGTGTTTCTGTTCAAATGAAGTGATATCAAGCCCAAATCTGCTCAAAAGCTTGTCTCTCTATTAGAGAAAGCTGTTTCATTCAGTATTCAGTGCAAATCTTGCCATACTGAAACATGCTTATGCCATATGAAATACAATGTTTTCTGCAATGCTGTAAGACAGTTTTTAATGTGTTAGAAGTTATATGCACAAAAACTTATGTTAGGACTTCAATGATCAAGATTGTCAGTTTACAGCTTTCTGAGTCCAGTAATGCTGAAATAGTGCTTCTGTTCAAATGAAGTGAAATCTAGCCAAATCTGCTCAAAAGCTTGTCTCTCTATTAGAGAAAGCTGTTTCATTCAGTATTCAGTGCAAATCTTGCCAAACTGATAGATGCTTATGCCATATGAAATACAATGTTTTCTGCAATGCTGTAAGACAGTTTTTAATGTGTTAGAAGTTATATGCACAAAAACTTATGTTAGGACTTCAATGATCAAGATTGTCAGTTTACAGCTTTCTGAGTCCAGTAATGCTGAAATAGTGTTTCTGTTCAAATGAAGTGAAATCAAGCCCCAATCTGCTCAAATGCTTGTCTCTCTAATAGAGAAAGCTGTTTCATTCAGTATTCAGTGCAAATCTTGCCATACTGAAACATGCTTATGCCATATGAAATACAATGTTTTCTGCAATGCTGTAAGACAGTTTTTAATGTGTTAGAAGTTATATGCACAAAAACTTATGTTAGGACTTCAATGATCAAGATTGTCAGTTTACAGCTTTCTGAGTCCTGTAATGTTGAAATAGTGTTTCTGTTCAAATAAAGTGAAATCAAGCCCAAATCTGCTCAAAAGCTTGTCTCTCTAATAGAGAAAGCTGTTTCATTCAGTATTCAGTGCAAATCTTGCCAAACTGATAGATGCTTATGCCATATGAAATACAATGTTTTCTGCAATGCTGTAAGACAGTTTTTAATGTGTTAGAAGTTATATGCACAAAAACTTATGTTAGGACTTCAATGATCAAGATTGTCAGTTTACAGCTTTCTGAGTCCAGTAATGTTGAAATAGTGTTTCTGTTCAAATGAAGTGAAATCAAGCCCAAATCTGCTCAAAAGCTTGTCTCTCTATTAGAGAAAGCTGTTTCATTCAGTATTCAGTGCAAATCTTGCCAAACTGATAGATGCTTATGCCTTATGAAATACAATGTTTTCTGCAATGCTGTAAGACAGTTTTTAATGTGTTAGAAGTTATATACACAAAAACTAATGTTAGGACTTCAATGATCAAGATTGTCAGTTTACAGCTTTCTGAGTCCAGTAATGTTGAAATAGTGTTTCTGTTCAAATGAAGTGAAATCAAGCCCAAATCTGCTCAAAAGCTTGTCTCTCTAATAGAGAAAGCTGTTTCATTCAGTATTCAGTGCAAATCTTGCCAAACTGATAGATGCTTATGCCATATGAAATACAGTGTTTTCTGCAATGCTGTAAGACAGTTTTTAATGTGTTAGAAGTTATATGCACAAAAACTTATGTTAGGACTTCAATGATCAAGATTGTCAGTTTACAGCTTTCTGAGTCCAGTAATGTTGAAATAGTGTTTCTGTTCAAATGAAGTGAAATCTAGCCAAATCTGCTCAAAAGCTTGTCTCTCTATTAGAGAAAGCTGTTTCATTCAGTATTCAGTGCAAATCTTGCCAAACTGATAGATGCTTATGCCATATGAAATACAATGTTTTCTGCAATGCTGTAAGACAGTTTTTAATGTGTTAGAAGTTATATGCACAAAAACTTATGTTAGGACTTCAATGATCAAGATTGTCAGTTTACAGCTTTCTGAGTCCAGTAATGCTGAAATAGTGTTTCTGTTCAAATGAAGTGATATCAAGCCCAAATCTGCTCAAAAGCTTGTCTCTCTATTAGAGAAAGCTGTTTCATTCAGTATTCAGTGCAAATCTTGCCATACTGAAACATGCTTATGCCATATGAAATACAATGTTTTCTGCAATGCTGTAAGACAGTTTTTAATGTGTTAGAAGTTATATGCACAAAAACTTATGTTAGGACTTCAATGATCAAGATTGTCAGTTTACAGCTTTCTGAGTCCAGTAATGCTGAAATAGTGCTTCTGTTCAAATGAAGTGAAATCTAGCCAAATCTGCTCAAAAGCTTGTCTCTCTATTAGAGAAAGCTGTTTCATTCAGTATTCAGTGCAAATCTTGCCAAACTGATAGATGCTTATGCCATATGAAATACAATGTTTTCTGCAATGCTGTAAGACAGTTTTTAATGTGTTAGAAGTTATATGCACAAAAACTTATGTTAGGACTTCAATGATCAAGATTGTCAGTTTACAGCTTTCTGAGTCCAGTAATGCTGAAATAGTGTTTCTGTTCAAATGAAGTGAAATCAAGCCCCAATCTGCTCAAATGCTTGTCTCTCTAATAGAGAAAGCTGTTTCATTCAGTATTCAGTGCAAATCTTGCCATACTGAAACATGCTTATGCCATATGAAATACAATGTTTTCTGCAATGCTGTAAGACAGTTTTTAATGTGTTAGAAGTTATATGCACAAAAACTTATGTTAGGACTTCAATGATCAAGATTGTCAGTTTACAGCTTTCTGAGTCCTGTAATGTTGAAATAGTGTTTCTGTTCAAATAAAGTGAAATCAAGCCCAAATCTGCTCAAAAGCTTGTCTCTCTAATAGAGAAAGCTGTTTCATTCAGTATTCAGTGCAAATCTTGCCAAACTGATAGATGCTTATGCCATATGAAATACAATGTTTTCTGCAATGCTGTAAGACAGTTTTTAATGTGTTAGAAGTTATATGCACAAAAACTTATGTTAGGACTTCAATGATCAAGATTGTCAGTTTACAGCTTTCTGAGTCCAGTAATGTTGAAATAGTGTTTCTGTTCAAATGAAGTGATATCAAGCCCAAATCTGCTCAAAAGCTTGTCTCTCTATTAGAGAAAGCTGTTTCATTCAGTATTCAGTGCAAATCTTGCCATACTGAAACATGCTTATGCCATATGAAATACAATGTTTTCTGCAATGCTGTAAGACAGTTTTTAATGTGTTAGAAGTTATATGCACAAAAACTTATGTTAGGACTTCAATGATCAAGATTGTCAGTTTACAGCTTTCTGAGTCCAGTAATGCTGAAATAGTGCTTCTGTTCAAATGAAGTGAAATCTAGCCAAATCTGCTCAAAAGCTTGTCTCTCTATTAGAGAAAGCTGTTTCATTCAGTATTCAGTGCAAATCTTGCCAAACTGATAGATGCTTATGCCATATGAAATACAATGTTTTCTGCAATGCTGTAAGACAGTTTTTAATGTGTTAGAAGTTATATGCACAAAAACTTATGTTAGGACTTCAATGATCAAGATTGTCAGTTTACAGCTTTCTGAGTCCAGTAATGCTGAAATAGTGTTTCTGTTCAAATGAAGTGAAATCAAGCCCCAATCTGCTCAAATGCTTGTCTCTCTAATAGAGAAAGCTGTTTCATTCAGTATTCAGTGCAAATCTTGCCATACTGAAACATGCTTATGCCATATGAAATACAATGTTTTCTGCAATGCTGTAAGACAGTTTTTAATGTGTTAGAAGTTATATGCACAAAAACTTATGTTAGGACTTCAATGATCAAGATTGTCAGTTTACAGCTTTCTGAGTCCTGTAATGTTGAAATAGTGTTTCTGTTCAAATAAAGTGAAATCAAGCCCAAATCTGCTCAAAAGCTTGTCTCTCTAATAGAGAAAGCTGTTTCATTCAGTATTCAGTGCAAATCTTGCCAAACTGATAGATGCTTATGCCATATGAAATACAATGTTTTCTGCAATGCTGTAAGACAGTTTTTAATGTGTTAGAAGTTATATGCACAAAAACTTATGTTAGGACTTCAATGATCAAGATTGTCAGTTTACAGCTTTCTGAGTCCAGTAATGTTGAAATAGTGTTTCTGTTCAAATGAAGTGAAATCAAGCCCAAATCTGCTCAAAAGCTTGTCTCTCTATTAGAGAAAGCTGTTTCATTCAGTATTCAGTGCAAATCTTGCCAAACTGATAGATGCTTATGCCTTATGAAATACAATGTTTTCTGCAATGCTGTAAGACAGTTTTTAATGTGTTAGAAGTTATATACACAAAAACTAATGTTAGGACTTCAATGATCAAGATTGTCAGTTTACAGCTTTCTGAGTCCAGTAATGTTGAAATAGTGTTTCTGTTCAAATGAAGTGAAATCAAGCCCAAATCTGCTCAAAAGCTTGTCTCTCTAATAGAGAAAGCTGTTTCATTCAGTATTCAGTGCAAATCTTGCCAAACTGATAGATGCTTATGCCATATGAAATACAGTGTTTTCTGCAATGCTGTAAGACAGTTTTTAATGTGTTAGAAGTTATATGCACAAAAACTTATGTTAGGACTTCAATGATCAAGATTGTCAGTTTACAGCTTTCTGAGTCCAGTAATGTTGAAATAGTGTTTCTGTTCAAATGAAGTGAAATCTAGCCAAATCTGCTCAAAAGCTTGTCTCTCTATTAGAGAAAGCTGTTTCATTCAGTATTCAGTGCAAATCTTGCCAAACTGATAGATGCTTATGCCATATGAAATACAATGTTTTCTGCAATGCTGTAAGACAGTTTTTAATGTGTTAGAAGTTATATGCACAAAAACTTATGTTAGGACTTCAATGATCAAGATTGTCAGTTTACAGCTTTCTGAGTCCAGTAATGCTGAAATAGTGTTTCTGTTCAAATGAAGTGATATCAAGCCCAAATCTGCTCAAAAGCTTGTCTCTCTATTAGAGAAAGCTGTTTCATTCAGTATTCAGTGCAAATCTTGCCATACTGAAACATGCTTATGCCATATGAAATACAATGTTTTCTGCAATGCTGTAAGACAGTTTTTAATGTGTTAGAAGTTATATGCACAAAAACTTATGTTAGGACTTCAATGATCAAGATTGTCAGTTTACAGCTTTCTGAGTCCAGTAATGCTGAAATAGTGCTTCTGTTCAATTGAAGTGAAATCTAGCCAAATCTGCTCAAAAGCTTGTCTCTCTATTAGAGAAAGCTGTTTCATTCAGTATTCAGTGCAAATCTTGCCAAACTGATAGATGCTTATGCCATATGAAATACAATGTTTTCTGCAATGCTGTAAGACAGTTTTTAATGTGTTAGAAGTTATATGCACAAAAACTTATGTTAGGACTTCAATGATCAAGATTGTCAGTTTACAGCTTTCTGAGTCCAGTAATGCTGAAATAGTGTTTCTGTTCAAATGAAGTGAAATCAAGCCCCAATCTGCTCAAATGCTTGTCTCTCTAATAGAGAAAGCTGTTTCATTCAGTATTCAGTGCAAATCTTGCCATACTGAAACATGCTTATGCCATATGAAATACAATGTTTTCTGCAATGCTGTAAGACAGTTTTTAATGTGTTAGAAGTTATATGCACAAAAACTTATGTTAGGACTTCAATGATCAAGATTGTCAGTTTACAGCTTTCTGAGTCCTGTAATGTTGAAATAGTGTTTCTGTTCAAATAAAGTGAAATCAAGCCCAAATCTGCTCAAAAGCTTGTCTCTCTAATAGAGAAAGCTGTTTCATTCAGTATTCAGTGCAAATCTTGCCAAACTGATAGATGCTTATGCCATATGAAATACAATGTTTTCTGCAATGCTGTAAGACAGTTTTTAATGTGTTAGAAGTTATATGCACAAAAACTTATGTTAGGACTTCAATGATCAAGATTGTCAGTTTACAGCTTTCTGAGTCCAGTAATGTTGAAATAGTGTTTCTGTTCAAATGAAGTGAAATCAAGCCCAAATCTGCTCAAAAGCTTGTCTCTCTATTAGAGAAAGCTGTTTCATTCAGTATTCAGTGCAAATCTTGCCAAACTGATAGATGCTTATGCCTTATGAAATACAATGTTTTCTGCAATGCTGTAAGACAGTTTTTAATGTGTTAGAAGTTATATACACAAAAACTAATGTTAGGACTTCAATGATCAAGATTGTCAGTTTACAGCTTTCTGAGTCCAGTAATGTTGAAATAGTGTTTCTGTTCAAATGAAGTGAAATCAAGCCCAAATCTGCTCAAAAGCTTGTCTCTCTAATAGAGAAAGCTGTTTCATTCAGTATTCAGTGCAAATCTTGCCAAACTGATAGATGCTTATGCCATATGAAATACAGTGTTTTCTGCAATGCTGTAAGACAGTTTTTAATGTGTTAGAAGTTATATGCACAAAAACTTATGTTAGGACTTCAATGATCAAGATTGTCAGTTTACAGCTTTCTGAGTCCAGTAATGCTGAAATAGTGCTTCTGTTCAAATGAAGTGAAATCTAGCCAAATCTGCTCAAAAGCTTGTCTCTCTATTAGAGAAAGCTGTTTCATTCAGTATTCAGTGCAAATCTTGCCAAACTGATATATGCTTATGCCATATGAAATACAATGTTTTCTGCAATGCTGTAAGACAGTTTTTAATGTGTTAGAAGTTATATGCACAAAAACTTATGTTAGGACTTCAATGATCAAGATTGTCAGTTTACAGCTTTCTGAGTCCAGTAATGTTGAAATAGTGTTTCTGTTCAAATGAAGTGAAATCTAGCCAAATCTGCTCAAAAGCTTGTCTCTCTATTAGAGAAAGCTGTTTCATTCAGTATTCAGTGCAAATCTTGCCAAACTGATAGATGCTTATGCCATATGAAATACAATGTTTTCTGCAATGCTGTAAGACAGTTTTTAATGTGTTAGAAGTTATATGCACAAAAACTTATGTTAGGACTTCAATGATCAAGATTGTCAGTTTACAGCTTTCTGAGTCCAGTAATGCTGAAATAGTGTTTCTGTTCAAATGAAGTGATATCAAGCCCAAATCTGCTCAAAAGCTTGTCTCTCTATTAGAGAAAGCTGTTTCATTCAGTATTCAGTGCAAATCTTGCCATACTGAAACATGCTTATGCCATATGAAATACAATGTTTTCTGCAATGCTGTAAGACAGTTTTTAATGTGTTAGAAGTTATATGCACAAAAACTTATGTTAGGACTTCAATGATCAAGATTGTCAGTTTACAGCTTTCTGAGTCCAGTAATGCTGAAATAGTGCTTCTGTTCAAATGAAGTGAAATCTAGCCAAATCTGCTCAAAAGCTTGTCTCTCTATTAGAGAAAGCTGTTTCATTCAGTATTCAGTGCAAATCTTGCCAATCTGATAGATGCTTATGCCTTATGAAATACAATGTTTTCTGCAATGCTGTAAGACAGTTTTTAATGTGTTAGAAGTTATATACACAAAAACTAATGTTAGGACTTCAATGATCAAGATTGTCAGTATACAGCTTTCTGAGTCCAGTAATGTTGAAATAGTGTTTCTGTTCAAATGAAGTGAAATCTAGCCCAAATCTGCTCAAAAGCTTGTCTCTCTATTAGAGAAAGCTGTTTCATTCAGTATTCAGTGCAAATCTTGCCAAACTGATAGATGCTTATGCCATATGAAATACAATGTTTTCTGCAATGCTGTAAGACAGTTTTTAATGTGTTAGAAGTTATATGCACAAAAACTTATGTTAGGACTTCAATGATCAAGATTGTCAGTTTACAGCTTTCTGAGTCCAGTAATGCTGAAATAGTGTTTCTGTTCAAATGAAGTGAAATTCAAGCCCCAATCTGCTCAAATGCTTGTCTCTCTAATAGAGAAAGCTGTTTCATTCAGTATTCAGTGCAAATCTTGCCATACTGAAACATGCTCATGCCATATGAAATACAATGTTTTCTGCAATGCTGTAAGACAGTTTTTAATGTGTTAGAAGTTATATGCACAAAAACTTATGTTAGGACTTCAATGATCAAGATTGTCAGTTTACAGCTTTCTGAGTCCAGTAATGCTGAAATAGTGTTTCTGTTCAAATGAAGTGATATCAAGCCCAAATCTGCTCAAAAGCTTGTCTCTCTATTAGAGAAAGCTGTTTCATTCAGTATTCAGTGCAAATCTTGCCATACTGAAACATGCTTATGCCATATGAAATACAATGTTTTCTGCAATGCTGTAAGACAGTTTTTAATGTGTTAGAAGTTATATGCACAAAAACTTATGTTAGGACTTCAATGATCAAGATTGTCAGTTTACAGCTTTCTGAGTCCAGTAATGCTGAAATAGTGCTTCTGTTCAAATGAAGTGAAATCTAGCCAAATCTGCTCAAAAGCTTGTCTCTCTATTAGAGAAAGCTGTTTCATTCAGTATTCAGTGCAAATCTTGCCAATCTGATAGATGCTTATGCCTTATGAAATACAATGTTTTCTGCAATGCTGTAAGACAGTTTTTAATGTGTTAGAAGTTATATACACAAAAACTAATGTTAGGACTTCAATGATCAAGATTGTCAGTATACAGCTTTCTGAGTCCAGTAATGTTGAAATAGTGTTTCTGTTCAAATGAAGTGAAATCTAGCCCAAATCTGCTCAAAAGCTTGTCTCTCTATTAGAGAAAGCTGTTTCATTCAGTATTCAGTGCAAATCTTGCCAAACTGATAGATGCTTATGCCATATGAAATACAATGTTTTCTGCAATGCTGTAAGACAGTTTTTAATGTGTTAGAAGTTATATGCACAAAAACTTATGTTAGGACTTCAATGATCAAGATTGTCAGTTTACAGCTTTCTGAGTCCAGTAATGCTGAAATAGTGTTTCTGTTCAAATGAAGTGAAATTCAAGCCCCAATCTGCTCAAATGCTTGTCTCTCTAATAGAGAAAGCTGTTTCATTCAGTATTCAGTGCAAATCTTGCCATACTGAAACATGCTCATGCCATATGAAATACAATGTTTTCTGCAATGCTGTAAGACAGTTTTTAATGTGTTAGAAGTTATATGCACAAAAACTTATGTTAGGACTTCAATGATCAAGATTGTCAGTTTACAGCTTTCTGAGTCCTGTAATGTTGAAATAGTGTTTCTGTTCAAATAAAGTGAAATCAAGCCCAAATCTGCTCAAAAGCTTGTCTCTCTAATAGAGAAAGCTGTTTCATTCAGTATTCAGTGCAAATCTTGCCAAACTGATAGATGCTTATGCCATATGAAATACAATGTTTTCTGCAATGCTGTAAGACAGTTTTTAATGTGTTAGAAGTTATATGCACAAAAACTTATGTTAGGACTTCAATGATCAAGATTGTCAGTTTACAGCTTTCTGAGTCCAGTAATGCTGAAATAGTGTTACTGTTCAAATGAAGTGAAATCAAGCCCAAATCTGCTCAAAAGCTTGTCTCTCTATTAGAGAAAGCTGTTTCATTCAGTATTCAGTGCAAATCTTGCCATACTGAAACATGCTTATGCCATATGAAATACAATGTTTTCTGCAATGCTGTAAGACAGTTTTTAATGTGTTAGAAGTTATATGCACAAAAACTAATGTTAGGACTTCAATGATCAAGATTGTCAGTTTACAGCTTTCTGAGTCCAGTAATGTTGAAATAGTGTTTCTGTTCAAATGAAGTGAAATCAAGCCCAAATCTGCTCAAAAGCTTGTCTCTCTAATAGAGAAAGCTGTTTCATTCAGTATTCAGTGCAAATCTTGCCAAACTGATAGATGCTTATGCCATATGAAATACAGTGTTTTTTGCAATGCTGTAAGACAGTTTTTAATGTGTTAGAAGTTATATGCACAAAAACTTATGTTAGGACTTCAATGATCAAGATTGTCAGTTTACAGCTTTCTGAGTCCAGTAATGCTGAAATAGTGCTTCTGTTCAAATGAAGTGAAATCTAGCCAAATCTGCTCAAAAGCTTGTCTCTCTATTAGAGAAAGCTGTTTCATTCAGTATTCAGTGCAAATCTTGCCAAACTGATATATGCTTATGCCATATGAAATACAATGTTTTCTGCAATGCTGTAAGACAGTTTTTAATGTGTTAGAAGTTATATGCACAAAAACTTATGTTAGGACTTCAATGATCAAGATTGTCAGTTTACAGCTTTCTGAGTCCAGTAATGTTGAAATAGTGTTTCTGTTCAAATGAAGTGAAATCTAGCCAAATCTGCTCAAAAGCTTGTCTCTCTATTAGAGAAAGCTGTTTCATTCAGTATTCAGTGCAAATCTTGCCAAACTGATAGATGCTTATGCCATATGAAATACAATGTTTTCTGCAATGCTGTAAGACAGTTTTTAATGTGTTAGAAGTTATATGCACAAAAACTTATGTTAGGACTTCAATGATCAAGATTGTCAGTTTACAGCTTTCTGAGTCCAGTAATGCTGAAATAGTGTTTCTGTTCAAATGAAGTGATATCAAGCCCAAATCTGCTCAAAAGCTTGTCTCTCTATTAGAGAAAGCTGTTTCATTCAGTATTCAGTGCAAATCTTGCCATACTGAAACATGCTTATGCCATATGAAATACAATGTTTTCTGCAATGCTGTAAGACAGTTTTTAATGTGTTAGAAGTTATATGCACAAAAACTTATGTTAGGACTTCAATGATCAAGATTGTCAGTTTACAGCTTTCTGAGTCCAGTAATGCTGAAATAGTGCTTCTGTTCAAATGAAGTGAAATCTAGCCAAATCTGCTCAAAAGCTTGTCTCTCTATTAGAGAAAGCTGTTTCATTCAGTATTCAGTGCAAATCTTGCCAAACTGATAGATGCTTATGCCATATGAAATACAATGTTTTCTGCAATGCTGTAAGACAGTTTTTAATGTGTTAGAAGTTATATGCACAAAAACTTATGTTAGGACTTCAATGATCAAGATTGTCAGTTTACAGCTTTCTGAGTCCAGTAATGCTGAAATAGTGTTTCTGTTCAAATGAAGTGAAATCAAGCCCCAATCTGCTCAAATGCTTGTCTCTCTAATAGAGAAAGCTGTTTCATTCAGTATTCAGTGCAAATCTTGCCATACTGAAACATGCTTATGCCATATGAAATACAATGTTTTCTGCAATGCTGTAAGACAGTTTTTAATGTGTTAGAAGTTATATGCACAAAAACTTATGTTAGGACTTCAATGATCAAGATTGTCAGTTTACAGCTTTCTGAGTCCTGTAATGTTGAAATAGTGTTTCTGTTCAAATAAAGTGAAATCAAGCCCAAATCTGCTCAAAAGCTTGTCTCTCTAATAGAGAAAGCTGTTTCATTCAGTATTCAGTGCAAATCTTGCCAAACTGATAGATGCTTATGCCATATGAAATACAATGTTTTCTGCAATGCTGTAAGACAGTTTTTAATGTGTTAGAAGTTATATGCACAAAAACTTATGTTAGGACTTCAATGATCAATATTGTCAGTTTACAGCTTTCTGAGTCCAGTAATGCTGAAATAGTGTTACTGTTCAAATGAAGTGAAATCAAGCCCAAATCTGCTCAAAAGCTTGTCTCTCTAATAGAGAAAGCTGTTTCATTCAGTATTCAGTGCAAATCTTGCCATACTGAAACATGCTTATGCCATATGAAATACAATGTTTTCTGCAATGCTGTAAGACAGTTTTTAATGTGTTAGAAGTTATATGCACAAAAACTTATGTTAGGACTTCAATGATCAAGATTGTCAGTTTACAGCTTTCTGAGTCCAGTAATGCTGAAATAGTGCTTCTGTTCAAATGAAGTGAAATCTAGCCAAATCTGCTCAAAAGCTTGTCTCTCTATTAGAGAAAGCTGTTTCATTCAGTATTCAGTGCAAATCTTGCCAAACTGATAGATGCTTATGCCATATGAAATACAATGTTTTCTGCAATGCTGTAAGACAGTTTTTAATGTGGTAGAAGTTATATGCACAAAAACTTATGTTAGGACTTCAATGATCAAGATTGTCAGTTTACAGCTTTCTGAGTCCAGTAATGCTGAAATAGTGTTTCTGTTCAAATGAAGTGAAATCAAGCCCAAATCTGCTCAAAAGCTTGTCTCTCTATTAGAGAAAGCTGTTTCATTCAGTATTCAGTGCAAATCTTGCCATACTGAAACATGCTTATGCCATATGAAATACAATGTTTTCTGCAATGCTGTAAGACAGTTTTTAATGTGTTAGAAGTTATATGCACAAAAACTTATGTTAGGACTTCAATGATCAAGATTGTCAGTTTACAGCTTTCTGAGTCCAGTAATGCTGAAATAGTGCTTCTGTTCAAATGAAGTGAAATCTAGCCAAATCTGCTCAAAAGCTTGTCTCTCTATTAGAGAAAGCTGTTTCATTCAGTATTCAGTGCAAATCTTGCCAATCTGATAGATGCTTATGCCTTATGAAGTACAATGTTTTCTGCAATGCTGTAAGACAGTTTTTAATGTGTTAGAAGTTATATGCACAAAAACTCATGTTAGGACTTCAATGATCAAGATTGTCAGTTTACAGCTTTCTGAGTCCTGTAATGTTGAAATAGTGTTTCTGTTCAAATGAAGTGAAATCAAGCCCAAATCTGCTCAAAAGCTTGTCTCTCTAATAGAGAAAGCTGTTTCATTCAGTATTCATTGCAAATCTTGCCAAACTGATAGATGCTTATGCCATATGAAATACAATGTTTTCTGCAATGCTGTAAGACAGTTTTTAATGTGTTAGAAGTTATATACACAAAAACTAATGTTAGGACTTCAATGATCAAGATTGTCAGTTTACAGCTTTCTGAGTCCAGTAATGTTGAAATAGTGTTTCTGTTCAAATGAAGTGAAATCTAGCCCAAATCTGCTCAAAAGCTTGTCTCTCTATTAGAGAAAGCTGTTTCATTCAGTATTCAGTGCAAATCTTGCCAAACTGATAGATGCTTATGCCATATGAAATACAATGTTTTCTGCAATGCTGTAAGACAGTTTTTAATGTGTTAGAAGTTATATACACAAAAACTAATGTTAGGACTTCAATGATCAAGATTGTCAGTTTACAGCTTTCTGAGTCCAGTAATGTTGAAATAGTGTTTCTGTTCAAATGAAGTGAAATCAAGCCCAAATCTGCTCAAAAGCTTGTCTCTCTAATAGAGAAAGCTGTTTCATTCAGTATTCAGTGCAAATCTTGCCAAACTGATAGATGCTTATGCCATATGAAATACAATGTTTTCTGCAATGCTGTAAGACAGTTTTTAATGTGTTAGAAGTTATATGCACAAAAACTTATGTTAGGACTTCAATGATCAAGATTGTCAGTTTACAGCTTTCTGCGTCCAGTAATGCTGAAATAGTGCTTCTGTTCAAATGAAGTGAAATCTAGCCAAATCTGCTCAAAAGCTTGTCTCTCTATTAGAGAAAGCTGTTTCATTCAGTATTCAGTGCAAATCTTGCCAATCTGATAGATGCTTATGCCTTATGAAGTACAATGTTTTCTGCAATGCTGTAAGACAGTTTTTAATGTGTTAGAAGTTATATGCACAAAAACTTATGTTAGGACTTCAATGATCAAGATTGTCAGTTTACAGCTTTCTGAGTCCTGTAATGTTGAAATAGTGTTTCTGTTCAAATAAAGTGAAATCAAGCCCAAATCTGCTCAAAAGCTTGTCTCTCTAATAGAGAAAGCTGTTTCATTCAGTATTCAGTGCAAATCTTGCCAAACTGATAGATGCTTATGCCATATGAAATACAATGTTTTCTGCAATGCTGTAAGACAGTTTTTAATGTGTTAGAAGTTATATGCACAAAAACTTATGTTAGGACTTCAATGATCAAGATTGTCAGTTTACAGCTTTCTGAGTCCAGTAATGCTGAAATAGTGTTACTGTTCAAATGAAGTGAAATCAAGCCCAAATCTGCTCAAAAGCTTGTCTCTCTAATAGAGAAAGCTGTTTCATTCAGTATTCAGTGCAAATCTTGCCATACTGAAACATGCTTATGCCATATGAAATACAATGTTTTCTGCAATGCTGTAAGACAGTTTTTAATGTGTTAGAAGTTATATGCACAAAAACTTATGTTAGGACTTCAATGATCAAGATTGTCAGTTTACAGCTTTCTGAGTCCAGTAATGCTGAAATAGTGCTTCTGTTCAAATGAAGTGAAATCTAGCCCAAATCTGCTCAAAAGCTTGTCTCTCTATTAGAGAAAGCTGTTTCATTCAGTATTCAGTGCAAATCTTGCCAAACTGATAGATGCTTATGCCTTATGAAGTACAATGTTTTCTGCAATGCTGTAAGACAGTTTTTAATGTGTTAGAAGTTATATGCACAAAAACTCATGTTAGGACTTCAATGATCAAGATTGTCAGTTTACAGCTTTCTGAGTCCTGTAATGTTGAAATAGTGTTTCTGTTCAAATAAAGTGAAATCAAGCCCAAATCTGCTCAAAAGCTTGTCTCTCTAATAGAGAAAGCTGTTTCATTCAGTATTCAGTGCAAATCTTGCCAAACTGATAGATGCTTATGCCATATGAAATACAATGTTTTCTGCAATGCTGTAAGACAGTTTTTAATGTGTTAGAAGTTATATGCACAAAAACTTATGTTAGGACTTCAATGATCAAGATTGTCAGTTTACAGCTTTCTGAGTCCAGTAATGCTGAAATAGTGTTACTGTTCAAATGAAGTGAAATCAAGCCCAAATCTGCTCAAAAGCTTGTCTCTCTAATAGAGAAAGCTGTTTCATTCAGTATTCAGTGCAAATCTTGCCATACTGAAACATGCTTATGCCATATGAAATACAATGTTTTCTGCAATGCTGTAAGACAGTTTTTAATGTGTTAGAAGTTATATGCACAAAAACTTATGTTAGGACTTCAATGATCAAGATTGTCAGTTTACAGCTTTCTGAGTCCAGTAATGCTGAAATAGTGCTTCTGTTCAAATGAAGTGAAATCTAGCCAAATCTGCTCAAAAGCTTGTCTCTCTATTAGAGAAAGCTGTTTCATTCAGTATTCAGTGCAAATCTTGCCAATCTGATAGATGCTTATGCCTTATGAAGTACAATGTTTTCTGCAATGCTGTAAGACAGTTTTTAATGTGTTAGAAGTTATATGCACAAAAACTCATGTTAGGACTTCAATGATCAAGATTGTCAGTTTACAGCTTTCTGAGTCCTGTAATGTTGAAATAGTGTTTCTGTTCAAATGAAGTGAAATCAAGCCCAAATCTGCTCAAAAGCTTGTCTCTCTAATAGAGAAAGCTGTTTCATTCAGTATTCATTGCAAATCTTGCAAAACTGATAGATGCTTATGCCATATGAAATACAATGTTTTCTGCAATGCTGTAAGACAGTTTTTAATGTGTTAGAAGTTATATACACAAAAACTAATGTTAGGACTTCAATGATCAAGATTGTCAGTTTACAGCTTTCTGAGTCCAGTAATGTTGAAATAGTGTTTCTGTTCAAATGAAGTGAAATCTAGCCCAAATCTGCTCAAAAGCTTGTCTCTCTATTAGAGAAAGCTGTTTCATTCAGTATTCAGTGCAAATCTTGCCAAACTGATAGATGCTTATGCCATATGAAATACAATGTTTTCTGCAATGCTGTAAGACAGTTTTTAATGTGTTAGAAGTTATATACACAAAAACTAATGTTAGGACTTCAATGATCAAGATTTTCAGTTTACAGCTTTCTGAGTCCAGTAATGTTGAAATAGTGTTTCTGTTCAAATGAAGTGAAATCAAGCCCAAATCTGCTCAAAAGCTTGTCTCTCTAATAGAGAAAGCTGTTTCATTCAGTATTCAGTGCAAATCTTGCCAAACTGATAGATGCTTATGCCATATGAAATACAATGTTTTCTGCAATGCTGTAAGACAGTTTTTAATGTGTTAGAAGTTATATGCACAAAAACTTATGTTAGGACTTCAATGATCAAGATTGTCAGTTTACAGCTTTCTGAGTCCTGTAATGTTGAAATAGTGTTTCTGTTCAAATAAAGTGAAATCAAGCCCAAATCTGCTCAAAAGCTTGTCTCTCTAATAGAGAAAGCTGTTTCATTCAGTATTCAGTGCAAATCTTGCCAAACTGATAGATGCTTATGCCATATGAAATACAATGTTTTCTGCAATGCTGTAAGACAGTTTTTAATGTGTTAGAAGTTATATGCACAAAAACTTATGTTAGGACTTCAATGATCAAGATTGTCAGTTTACAGCTTTCTGAGTCCAGTAATGCTGAAATAGTGTTACTGTTCAAATGAAGTGAAATCAAGCCCAAATCTGCTCAAAAGCTTGTCTCTCTAATAGAGAAAGCTGTTTCATTCAGTATTCAGTGCAAATCTTGCCATACTGAAACATGCTTATGCCATATGAAATACAATGTTTTCTGCAATGCTGTAAGACAGTTTTTAATGTGTTAGAAGTTATATGCACAAAAACTCATGTTAGGACTTCAATGATCAAGATTGTCAGTTTACAGCTTTCTGAGTCCAGTAATGCTGAAATAGTGTTTCTGTTCAAATGAAGTGAAATCAAGCCCAAATCTGCTCAAAAGCTTGTCTCTCTAATAGAGAAAGCTGTTTCATTCAGTATTCAGTTCAAATCTTGCCAAACTGATAGATGCTTATGCCTTATGAAGTACAATGTTTTCTGCAATGCTGTAAGACAGTTTTTAATGTGTTAGAAGTTATATACACAAAAACTAATGTTAGGACTTCAATGATCAAGATTGTCAGTTTACAGTTTTCTGAGTCCAGTAATGTTGAAATAGTGTTTCTGTTCAAATGAAGTGAAATCAAGCCCAAATCTGCTCAAAAGCTTGTCTCTCTATTAGAGAAAGCTGTTTCATTCAGTATTCAGTGCAAATCTTGCCAAACTGATAGATGCTTATGCCATATGAAATACAATGTTTTCTGCAATGCTGTAAGACAGTTTTTAATGTGTTAGAAGTTATATGCACAAAAACTCATGTTAGGACTTCAATGATCAAGATTGTCAGTTTACAGCTTTCTGAGTCCAGTAATGCTGAAATAGTGTTTCTGTTCAAATGAAGTGAAATCAAGCCCAAATCTGCTCAAAAGCTTGTCTCTCTAATAGAGAAAGCTGTTTCATTCAGTATTCAGTGCAAATCTTGCCAAACTGATAGATGCTTATGCCTTATGAAGTACAATGTTTTCTGCAATGCTGTAAGACAGTTTTTAATGTGTTAGAAGTTATATACACAAAAACTAATGTTAGGACTTCAATGATCAAGATTGTCAGTTTACAGCTTTCTGAGTCCAGTAATGTTGAAATAGTGTTTCTGTTCAAATGAAGTGAAATCAAGCCCAAATCTGCTCAAAAGCTTGTCTCTCTATTAGAGAAAGCTGTTTCATTCAGTATTCAGTGCAAATCTTGCCAAACTGATAGATGCTTATGCCTTATGAAATACAATGTTTTCTGCAATGCTGTAAGACAGTTTTTAATGTGTTAGAAGTTATATACACAAAAACTAATGTTAGGACTTCAATGATCAAGATTGTCAGTTTACAGCTTTCTGAGTCCAGTAATGTTGAAATAGTGTTTCTGTTCAAATGAAGTGAAATCAAGCCCAAATCTGCTCAAAAGCTTGTCTCTCTAATAGAGAAAGCTGTTTCATTCAGTATTCAGTGCAAATCTTGCCAAACTGATAGATGCTTATGCCATATGAAATACAATGTTTTCTGCAATGCTGTAAGACAGTTTTTAATGTGTTAGAAGTTATATGCACAAAAACTTATGTTAGGACTTCAATGATCAAGATTGTCAGTTTACAGCTTTCTGAGTCCAGTAATGCTGAAATAGTGCTTCTGTTCAAATGAAGTGAAATCTAGCCAAATCTGCTCAAAAGCTTGTCTCTCTATTAGAGAAAGCTGTTTCATTCAGTATTCAGTGCAAATCTTGCCAAACTGATATATGCTTATGCCATATGAAATACAATGTTTTCTGCAATGCTGTAAGACAGTTTTTAATGTGTTAGAAGTTATATGCACAAAAACTTATGTTAGGACTTCAATGATCAAGATTGTCAGTTTACAGCTTTCTGAGTCCAGTAATGTTGAAATAGTGTTTCTGTTCAAATGAAGTGAAATCTAGCCAAATCTGCTCAAAAGCTTGTCTCTCTATTAGAGAAAGCTGTTTCATTCAGTATTCAGTGCAAATCTTGCCAAACTGATAGATGCTTATGCCATATGAAATACAATGTTTTCTGCAATGCTGTAAGACAGTTTTTAATGTGTTAGAAGTTATATGCACAAAAACTTATGTTAGGACTTCAATGATCAAGATTGTCAGTTTACAGCTTTCTGAGTCCAGTAATGCTGAAATAGTGTTTCTGTTCAAATGAAGTGATATCAAGCCCAAATCTGCTCAAAAGCTTGTCTCTCTATTAGAGAAAGCTGTTTCATTCAGTATTCAGTGCAAATCTTGCCATACTGAAACATGCTTATGCCATATGAAATACAATGTTTTCTGCAATGCTGTAAGACAGTTTTTAATGTGTTAGAAGTTATATGCACAAAAACTTATGTTAGGACTTCAATGATCAAGATTGTCAGTTTACAGCTTTCTGAGTCCAGTAATGCTGAAATAGTGCTTCTGTTCAAATGAAGTGAAATCTAGCCAAATCTGCTCAAAAGCTTGTCTCTCTATTAGAGAAAGCTGTTTCATTCAGTATTCAGTGCAAATCTTGCCAATCTGATAGATGCTTATGCCTTATGAAATACAATGTTTTCTGCAATGCTGTAAGACAGTTTTTAATGTGTTAGAAGTTATATACACAAAAACTAATGTTAGGACTTCAATGATCAAGATTGTCAGTATACAGCTTTCTGAGTCCAGTAATGTTGAAATAGTGTTTCTGTTCAAATGAAGTGAAATCTAGCCCAAATCTGCTCAAAAGCTTGTCTCTCTATTAGAGAAAGCTGTTTCATTCAGTATTCAGTGCAAATCTTGCCAAACTGATAGATGCTTATGCCATATGAAATACAATGTTTTCTGCAATGCTGTAAGACAGTTTTTAATGTGTTAGAAGTTATATGCACAAAAACTTATGTTAGGACTTCAATGATCAAGATTGTCAGTTTACAGCTTTCTGAGTCCAGTAATGCTGAAATAGTGTTTCTGTTCAAATGAAGTGAAATCAAGCCCCAATCTGCTCAAATGCTTGTCTCTCTAATAGAGAAAGCTGTTTCATTCAGTATTCAGTGCAAATCTTGCCATACTGAAACATGCTTATTGCCATATGAAATACAATGTTTTCTGCAATGCTGTAAGACAGTTTTTAATGTGTTAGAAGTTATATGCACAAAAACTTATGTTAGGACTTCAATGATCAAGATTGTCAGTTTACAGCTTTCTGAGTCCTGTAATGTTGAAATAGTGTTTCTGTTCAAATAAAGTGAAATCAAGCCCAAATCTGCTCAAAAGCTTGTCTCTCTAATAGAGAAAGCTGTTTCATTCAGTATTCAGTGCAAATCTTGCCAAACTGATAGATGCTTATGCCATATGAAATACAATGTTTTCTGCAATGCTGTAAGACAGTTTTTAATGTGTTAGAAGTTATATGCACAAAAACTTATGTTAGGACTTCAATGATCAAGATTGTCAGTTTACAGCTTTCTGAGTCCAGTAATGCTGAAATAGTGTTACTGTTCAAATGAAGTGAAATCAAGCCCAAATCTGCTCAAAAGCTTGTCTCTCTAATAGAGAAAGCTGTTTCATTCAGTATTCAGTGCAAATCTTGCCATACTGAAACATGCTTATGCCATATGAAATACAATGTTTTCTGCAATGCTGTAAGACAGTTTTTAATGTGTTAGAAGTTATATGCACAAAAACTTATGTTAGGACTTCAATGATCAAGATTGTCAGTTTACAGCTTTCTGAGTCCAGTAATGTTGAAATAGTGTTTCTGTTCAAATGAAGTGAAATCTAGCCAAATCTGCTCAAAAGCTTGTCTCTCTATTAGAGAAAGCTGTTTCATTCAGTATTCAGTGCAAATCTTGCCAAACTGATAGATGCTTATGCCATATGAAATACAATGTTTTCTGCAATGCTGTAAGACAGTTTTTAATGTGTTAGAAGTTATATGCACAAAAACTTATGTTAGGACTTCAATGATCAAGATTGTCAGTTTACAGCTTTCTGAGTCCAGTAATGCTGAAATAGTGTTTCTGTTCAAATGAAGTGATATCAAGCCCAAATCTGCTCAAAAGCTTGTCTCTCTATTAGAGAAAGCTGTTTCATTCAGTATTCAGTGCAAATCTTGCCATACTGAAACATGCTTATGCCATATGAAATACAATGTTTTCTGCAATGCTGTAAGACAGTTTTTAATGTGTTAGAAGTTATATGCACAAAAACTTATGTTAGGACTTCAATGATCAAGATTGTCAGTTTACAGCTTTCTGAGTCCAGTAATGCTGAAATAGTGCTTCTGTTCAAATGAAGTGAAATCTAGCCAAATCTGCTCAAAAGCTTGTCTCTCTATTAGAGAAAGCTGTTTCATTCAGTATTCAGTGCAAATCTTGCCAATCTGATAGATGCTTATGCCTTATGAAATACAATGTTTTCTGCAATGCTGTAAGACAGTTTTTAATGTGTTAGAAGTTATATACACAAAAACTAATGTTAGGACTTCAATGATCAAGATTGTCAGTATACAGCTTTCTGAGTCCAGTAATGTTGAAATAGTGTTTCTGTTCAAATGAAGTGAAATCTAGCCCAAATCTGCTCAAAAGCTTGTCTCTCTATTAGAGAAAGCTGTTTCATTCAGTATTCAGTGCAAATCTTGCCAAACTGATAGATGCTTATGCCATATGAAATACAATGTTTTCTGCAATGCTGTAAGACAGTTTTTAATGTGTTAGAAGTTATATGCACAAAAACTTATGTTAGGACTTCAATGATCAAGATTGTCAGTTTACAGCTTTCTGAGTCCAGTAATGCTGAAATAGTGTTTCTGTTCAAATGAAGTGAAATCAAGCCCCAATCTGCTCAAATGCTTGTCTCTCTAATAGAGAAAGCTGTTTCATTCAGTATTCAGTGCAAATCTTGCCATACTGAAACATGCTTATTGCCATATGAAATACAATGTTTTCTGCAATGCTGTAAGACAGTTTTTAATGTGTTAGAAGTTATATGCACAAAAACTTATGTTAGGACTTCAATGATCAAGATTGTCAGTTTACAGCTTTCTGAGTCCTGTAATGTTGAAATAGTGTTTCTGTTCAAATAAAGTGAAATCAAGCCCAAATCTGCTCAAAAGCTTGTCTCTCTAATAGAGAAAGCTGTTTCATTCAGTATTCAGTGCAAATCTTGCCAAACTGATAGATGCTTATGCCATATGAAATACAATGTTTTCTGCAATGCTGTAAGACAGTTTTTAATGTGTTAGAAGTTATATGCACAAAAACTTATGTTAGGACTTCAATGATCAAGATTGTCAGTTTACAGCTTTCTGAGTCCAGTAATGCTGAAATAGTGTTACTGTTCAAATGAAGTGAAATCAAGCCCAAATCTGCTCAAAAGCTTGTCTCTCTAATAGAGAAAGCTGTTTCATTCAGTATTCAGTGCAAATCTTGCCATACTGAAACATGCTTATGCCATATGAAATACAATGTTTTCTGCAATGCTGTAAGACAGTTTTTAATGTGTTAGAAGTTATATGCACAAAAACTTATGTTAGGACTTCAATGATCAAGATTGTCAGTTTACAGCTTTCTGAGTCCAGTAATGTTGAAATAGTGTTTCTGTTCAAATGAAGTGAAATCTAGCCAAATCTGCTCAAAAGCTTGTCTCTCTATTAGAGAAAGCTGTTTCATTCAGTATTCAGTGCAAATCTTGCCAAACTGATAGATGCTTATGCCATATGAAATACAATGTTTTCTGCAATGCTGTAAGACAGTTTTTAATGTGTTTGAAGTTATATGCACAAAAACTTATGTTAGGACTTCAATGATCAAGATTGTCAGTTTACAGCTTTCTGAGTCCAGTAATGCTGAAATAGTGTTTCTGTTCAAATGAAGTGAAATCAAGCCCAAATCTGCTCAAAAGCTTGTCTCTCTATTAGAGAAAGCTGTTTCATTCAGTATTCAGTGCAAATCTTGCCAATCTGATAGATGCTTATGCCTTATGAAGTACAATGTTTTCTGCAATGCTGTAAGACAGTTTTTAATGTGTTAGAAGTTATATGCACAAAAACTCATGTTAGGACTTCAATGATCAAGATTGTCAGTTTACAGCTTTCTGAGTCCTGTAATGTTGAAATAGTGTTTCTGTTCAAATGAAGTGAAATCAAGCCCAAATCTGCTCAAAAGCTTGTCTCTCTAATAGAGAAAGCTGTTTCATTCAGTATTCA
This sequence comes from Carassius gibelio, assembly GCF_023724105.1. Lineage (NCBI taxonomy): Eukaryota > Metazoa > Chordata > Actinopteri > Cypriniformes > Cyprinidae > Carassius > Carassius gibelio. Next base: position 10,045,200 of record NC_068397.1, on the reverse strand, counting down.
TTGCAAATCTTGCCAAACTGATAGATGCTTATGCCATATGAAATACAATGTTTTCTGCAATGCTGTAAGACAGTTTTTAATGTGTTAGAAGTTATATACACAAAAACTAATGTTAGGACTTCAATGATCAAGATTGTCAGTTTACAGCTTTCTGAGTCCAGTAATGTTGAAATAGTGTTTCTGTTCAAATGAAGTGAAATCTAGCCCAAATCTGCTCAAAAGCTTGTCTCTCTATTAGAGAAAGCTGTTTCATTCAGTATTCAGTGCAAATCTTGCCAAACTGATAGATGCTTATGCCATATGAAATACAATGTTTTCTGCAATGCTGTAAGACAGTTTTTAATGTGTTAGAAGTTATATACACAAAAACTAATGTTAGGACTTCAATGATCAAGATTGTCAGTTTACAGCTTTCTGAGTCCAGTAATGTTGAAATAGTGTTTCTGTTCAAATGAAGTGAAATCAAGCCCAAATCTGCTCAAAAGCTTGTCTCTCTAATAGAGAAAGCTGTTTCATTCAGTATTCAGTGCAAATCTTGCCAAACTGATAGATGCTTATGCCATATGAAATACAATGTTTTCTGCAATGCTGTAAGACAGTTTTTAATGTGTTAGAAGTTATATACACAAAAACTAATGTTAGGACTTCAATGATCAAGATTGTCAGTTTACAGCTTTCTGAGTCCAGTAATGTTGAAATAGTGTTTCTGTTCAAATGAAGTGAAATCTAGCCCAAATCTGCTCAAAAGCTTGTCTCTCTATTAGAGAAAGCTGTTTCATTCAGTATTCAGTGCAAATCTTGCCAAACTGATAGATGCTTATGCCATATGAAATACAATGTTTTCTGCAATGCTGTAAGACAGTTTTTAATGTGTTAGAAGTTATATACACAAAAACTAATGTTAGGACTTCAATGATCAAGATTGTCAGTTTACAGCTTTCTGAGTCCAGTAATGTTGAAATAGTGTTTCTGTTCAAATGAAGTGAAATCAAGCCCAAATCTGCTCAAAAGCTTGTCTCTCTAATAGAGAAAGCTGTTTCATTCAGTATTCAGTGCAAATCTTGCCAAACTGATAGATGCTTATGCCATATGAAATACAATGTTTTCTGCAATGCTGTAAGACAGTTTTTAATGTGTTAGAAGTTATATGCACAAAAACTTATGTTAGGACTTCAATGATCAAGATTGTCAGTTTACAGCTTTCTGAGTCCAGTAATGCTGAAATAGTGTTACTGTTCAAATGAAGTGAAATCAAGCCCAAATCTGCTCAAAAGCTTGTCTCTCTAATAGAGAAAGCTGTTTCATTCAGTATTCAGTGCAAATCTTGCCATACTGAAACATGCTTATGCCATATGAAATACAATGTTTTCTGCAATGCTGTAAGACAGTTTTTAATGTGTTAGAAGTTATATGCACAAAAACTCATGTTAGGACTTCAATGATCAAGATTGTCAGTTTACAGCTTTCTGAGTCCAGTAATGCTGAAATAGTGTTTCTGTTCAAATGAAGTGAAATCAAGCCCAAATCTACTCAAAAGCTTGTCTCTCTAATAGAGAAAGCTGTTTCATTCAGTATTCAGTTCAAATCTTGCCAAACTGATAGATGCTTATGCCTTATGAAGTACAATGTTTTCTGTAATGCTGTAAGACAGTTTTTAATGTGTTAGAAGTTATATACACAAAAACTAATGTTAGGACTTCAATGATCAAGATTGTCAGTTTAGAGCTTTCTGAGTCCAGTAATGTTGAAATAGTGTTTCTGTTCAAATGAAGTGAAATCAAGCCCAAATCTGCTCAAAAGCTTGTCTCTCTATTAGAGAAAGCTGTTTCATTCAGTATTCAGTGCAAATCTTGCCAAACTGATAGATGCTTATGCCATATGAAATACAATGTTTTCTGCAATGCTGTAAGACAGTTTTTAATGTGTTAGAAGTTATATGCACAAAAACTCATGTTAGGACTTCAATGATCAAGATTGTCAGTTTACAGCTTTCTGAGTCCAGTAATGCTGAAATAGTGTTTCTGTTCAAATGAAGTGAAATCATGCCCAAATCTGCTCAAAAGCTTGTCTCTCTAATATAGAAAGCTGTTTCATTCAGTATTCAGTGCAAATATTGCCAAACTGATAGATGCTTATGCCTTATGAAGTACAATGTTTTCTGCAATGCTGTAAGACAGTTTTTAATGTGTTAGAAGTTATATACACAAAAACTAATGTTAGGACTTCAATGATCAAGATTGTCAGTTTACAGCTTTCTGAGTCCAGTAATGTTGAAATAGTGTTTCTGTTCAAATGAAGTGAAATCAAGCCCAAATCTGCTCAAAAGCTTGTCTCTCTATTAGAGAAAGCTGTTTCATTCAGTATTCAGTGCAAATCTTGCCAAACTGATAGATGCTTATGCCTTATGAAATACAATGTTTTCTGCAATGCTGTAAGACAGTTTTTAATGTGTTAGAAGTTATATACACAAAAACTAATGTTAGGACTTCAATGATCAAGATTGTCAGTTTACAGCTTTCTGAGTCCAGTAATGTTGAAATAGTGTTTCTGTTCAAATGAAGTGAAATCAAGCCCAAATCTGCTCAAAAGCTTGTCTCTCTAATAGAGAAAGCTGTTTCATTCAGTATTCAGTGCAAATCTTGCCAAACTGATAGATGCTTATGCCATATGAAATACAATGTTTTCTGAAATGCTGTAAGACAGTTTTTAATGTGTTAGAAGTTATATGCACAAAAACTTATGTTAGGACTTCAATGATCAAGATTGTCAGTTTACAGCTTTCTGAGTCCAGTAATGCTGAAATAGTGCTTCTGTTCAAATGAAGTGAAATCTAGCCAAATCTGCTCAAAAGCTTGTCTCTCTATTAGAGAAAGCTGTTTCATTCAGTATTCAGTGCAAATCTTGCCAAACTGATATATGCTTATGCCATATGAAATACAATGTTTTCTGCAATGCTGTAAGACAGTTTTTAATGTGTTAGAAGTTATATGCACAAAAACTTATGTTAGGACTTCAATGATCAAGATTGTCAGTTTACAGCTTTCTGAGTCCAGTAATGTTGAAATAGTGTTTCTGTTCAAATGAAGTGAAATCTAGCCAAATCTGCTCAAAAGCTTGTCTCTCTATTAGAGAAAGCTGTTTCATTCAGTATTCAGTGCAAATCTTGCCAAACTGATAGATGCTTATGCCATATGAAATACAATGTTTTCTGCAATGCTGTAAGACAGTTTTTAATGTGTTAGAAGTTATATGCACAAAAACTTATGTTAGGACTTCAATGATCAAGATTGTCAGTTTACAGCTTTCTGAGTCCAGTAATGCTGAAATAGTGTTTCTGTTCAAATGAAGTGATATCAAGCCCAAATCTGCTCAAAAGCTTGTCTCTCTATTAGAGAAAGCTGTTTCATTCAGTATTCAGTGCAAATCTTGCCATACTGAAACATGCTTATGCCATATGAAATACAATGTTTTCTGCAATGCTGTAAGACAGTTTTTAATGTGTTAGAAGTTATATGCACAAAAACTTATGTTAGGACTTCAATGATCAAGATTGTCAGTTTACAGCTTTCTGAGTCCAGTAATGCTGAAATAGTGTTACTGTTCAAATGAAGTGAAATCAAGCCCAAATCTGCTCAAAAGCTTGTCTCTCTAATAGAGAAAGCTGTTTCATTCAGTATTCAGTGCAAATCTTGCCATACTGAAACATGCTTATGCCATATGAAATACAATGTTTTCTGCAATGCTGTAAGACAGTTTTTAATGTGTTAGAAGTTATATGCACAAAAACTTATGTTAGGACTTCAATGATCAAGATTGTCAGTTTACAGCTTTCTGAGTCCAGTAATGCTGAAATAGTGCTTCTGTTCAAATGAAGTGAAATCTAGCCAAATCTGCTCAAAAGCTTGTCTCTCTATTAGAGAAAGCTGTTTCATTCAGTATTCAGTGCAAATCTTGCCAATCTGATAGATGCTTATGCCTTATGAAGTACAATGTTTTCTGCAATGCTGTAAGACAGTTTTTAATGTGTTAGAAGTTATATGCACAAAAACTCATGTTAGGACTTCAATGATCAAGATTGTCAGTTTACAGCTTTCTGAGTCCTGTAATGTTGAAATAGTGTTTCTGTTCAAATGAAGTGAAATCAAGCCCAAATCTGCTCAAAAGCTTGTCTCTCTAATAGAGAAAGCTGTTTCATTCAGTATTCATTGCAAATCTTGCCAAACTGATAGATGCTTATGCCATATGAAATACAATGTTTTCTGCAATGCTGTAAGACAGTTTTTAATGTGTTAGAAGTTATATACTCAAAAACTAATGTTAGGACTTCAATGATCAAGATTGTCAGTTTACAGCTTTCTGAGTCCAGTAATGTTGAAATAGTGTTTCTGTTCAAATGAAGTGAAATCTAGCCCAAATCTGCTCAAAAGCTTGTCTCTCTATTAGAGAAAGCTGTTTCATTCAGTATTCAGTGCAAATCTTGCCAAACTGATAGATGCTTATGCCATATGAAATACAATGTTTTCTGCAATGCTGTAAGACAGTTTTTAATGTGTTAGAAGTTATATGCACAAAAACTTATGTTAGGACTTCAATGATCAAGATTGTCAGTTTACAGCTTTCTGAGTCCAGTAATGCTGAAATAGTGTTACTGTTCAAATGAAGTGAAATCAAGCCCAAATCTGCTCAAAAGCTTGTCTCTCTAATAGAGAAAGCTGTTTCATTCAGTATTCAGTGCAAATCTTGCCATACTGAAACATGCTTATGCCATATGAAATACAATGTTTTCTGCAATGCTGTAAGACAGTTTTTAATGTGTTAGAAGTTATATGCACAAAAACTCATGTTAGGACTTCAATGATCAAGATTGTCAGTTTACAGCTTTCTGAGTCCAGTAATGCTGAAATAGTGTTTCTGTTCAAATGAAGTGAAATCAAGCCCAAATCTGCTCAAAAGCTTGTCTCTCTAATAGAGAAAGCTGTTTCATTCAGTATTCAGTTCAAATCTTGCCAAACTGATAGATGCTTATGCCTTATGAAGTACAATGTTTTCTGCAATGCTGTAAGACAGTTTTTAATGTGTTAGAAGTTATATACACAAAAACTAATGTTAGGACTTCAATGATCAAGATTGTCAGTTTACAGCTTTCTGAGTCCAGTAATGTTGAAATAGTGTTTCTGTTCAAATGAAGTGAAATCAAGCCCAAATCTGCTCAAAAGCTTGTCTCTCTAATAGAGAAAGCTGTTTCATTCAGTATTCAGTGCAAATCTTGCCAAACTGATAGATGCTTATGCCATATGAAATACAATGTTTTCTGCAATGCTGTAAGACAGTTTTTAATGTGTTAGAAGTTATATGCACAAAAACTTATGTTAGGACTTCAATGATCAAGATTGTCAGTTTACAGCTTTCTGAGTCCAGTAATGCTGAAATAGTGTTACTGTTCAAATGAAGTGAAATCAAGCCCAAATCTGCTCAAAAGCTTGTCTCTCTAATAGAGAAAGCTGTTTCATTCAGTATTCAGTGCAAATCTTGCCATACTGAAACATGCTTATGCCATATGAAATACAATGTTTTCTGCAATGCTGTAAGACAGTTTTTAATGTGTTAGAAGTTATATGCACAAAAACTCATGTTAGGACTTCAATGATCAAGATTGTCAGTTTACAGCTTTCTGAGTCCAGTAATGCTGAAATAGTGTTTCTGTTCAAATGAAGTGAAATCAAGCCCAAATCTGCTCAAAAGCTTGTCTCTCTAATAGAGAAAGCTGTTTCATTCAGTATTCAGTTCAAATCTTGCCAAACTGATAGATGCTTATGCCTTATGAAGTACAATGTTTTCTGCAATGCTGTAAGACAGTTTTTAATGTGTTAGAAGTTATATACACAAAAACTAATGTTAGGACTTCAATGATCAAGATTGTCAGTTTACAGCTTTCTGAGTCCAGTAATGTTGAAATAGTGTTTCTGTTCAAATGAAGTGAAATCAAGCCCAAATCTGCTCAAAAGCTTGTCTCTCTAATAGAGAAAGCTGTTTCATTCAGTATTCAGTGCAAATCTTGCCAAACTGATAGATGCTTATGCCATATGAAATACAATGTTTTCTGCAATGCTGTAAGACAGTTTTTAATGTGTTAGAAGTTATATGCACAAAAACTTATGTTAGGACTTCAATGATCAAGATTGTCAGTTTACAGCTTTCTGAGTCCAGTAATGCTGAAATAGTGTTACTGTTCAAATGAAGTGAAATCAAGCCCAAATCTGCTCAAAAGCTTGTCTCTCTAATAGAGAAAGCTGTTTCATTCAGTATTCAGTGCAAATCTTGCCATACTGAAACATGCTTATGCCATATGAAATACAATGTTTTCTGCAATGCTGTAAGACAGTTTTTAATGTGTTAGAAGTTATATGCACAAAAACTCATGTTAGGACTTCAATGATCAAGATTGTCAGTTTACAGCTTTCTGAGTCCAGTAATGCTGAAATAGTGTTTCTGTTCAAATGAAGTGAAATCAAGCCCAAATCTGCTCAAAAGCTTGTCTCTCTAATAGAGAAAGCTGTTTCATTCAGTATTCAGTTCAAATCTTGCCAAACTGATAGATGCTTATGCCTTATGAAGTACAATGTTTTCTGCAATGCTGTAAGACAGTTTTTAATGTGTTAGAAGTTATATACACAAAAACTAATGTTAGGACTTCAATGATCAAGATTGTCAGTTTACAGCTTTCTGAGTCCAGTAATGTTGAAATAGTGTTTCTGTTCAAATGAAGTGAAATCAAGCCCAAATCTGCTCAAAAGCTTGTCTCTCTATTAGAGAAAGCTGTTTCATTCAGTATTCAGTGCAAATCTTGCCAAACTGATAGATGCTTATGCCATATGAAATACAATGTTTTCTGCAATGCTGTAAGACAGTTTTTAATGTGTTAGAAGTTATATGCACAAAAACTCATGTTAGGACTTCAATGATCAAGATTGTCAGTTTACAGCTTTCTGAGTCCAGTAATGCTGAAATAGTGTTTCTGTTCAAATGAAGTGAAATCAAGCCCAAATCTGCTCAAAAGCTTGTCTCTCTAATAGAGAAAGCTGTTTCATTCAGTATTCAGTGCAAATCTTGCCAAACTGATAGATGCTTATGCCTTATGAAGTACAATGTTTTCTGCAATGCTGTAAGACAGTTTTTAATGTGTTAGAAGTTATATACACAAAAACTAATGTTAGGACTTCAATGATCAAGATTGTCAGTTTACAGCTTTCTGAGTCCAGTAATGTTGAAATAGTGTTTCTGTTCAAATGAAGTGAAATCAAGCCCAAATCTGCTCAAAAGCTTGTCTCTCTATTAGAGAAAGCTGTTTCATTCAGTATTCAGTGCAAATCTTGCCAAACTGATAGATGCTTATGCCTTATGAAATACAATGTTTTCTGCAATGCTGTAAGACAGTTTTTAATGTGTTAGAAGTTATATACACAAAAACTAATGTTAGGACTTCAATGATCAAGATTGTCAGTTTACAGCTTTCTGAGTCCAGTAATGTTGAAATAGTGTTTCTGTTCAAATGAAGTGAAATCAAGCCCAAATCTGCTCAAAAGCTTGTCTCTCTAATAGAGAAAGCTGTTTCATTCAGTATTCAGTGCAAATCTTGCCAAACTGATAGATGCTTATGCCATATGAAATACAATGTTTTCTGCAATGCTGTAAGACAGTTTTTAATGTGTTAGAAGTTATATGCACAAAAACTTATGTTAGGACTTCAATGATCAAGATTGTCAGTTTACAGCTTTCTGAGTCCAGTAATGCTGAAATAGTGCTTCTGTTCAAATGAAGTGAAATCTAGCCAAATCTGCTCAAAAGCTTGTCTCTCTATTAGAGAAAGCTGTTTCATTCAGTATTCAGTGCAAATCTTGCCAAACTGATATATGCTTATGCCATATGAAATACAATGTTTTCTGCAATGCTGTAAGACAGTTTTTAATGTGTTAGAAGTTATATGCACAAAAACTTATGTTAGGACTTCAATGATCAAGATTGTCAGTTTACAGCTTTCTGAGTCCAGTAATGTTGAAATAGTGTTTCTGTTCAAATGAAGTGAAATCTAGCCAAATCTGCTCAAAAGCTTGTCTCTCTATTAGAGAAAGCTGTTTCATTCAGTATTCAGTGCAAATCTTGCCAAACTGATAGATGCTTATGCCATATGAAATACAATGTTTTCTGCAATGCTGTAAGACAGTTTTTAATGTGTTAGAAGTTATATGCACAAAAACTTATGTTAGGACTTCAATGATCAAGATTGTCAGTTTACAGCTTTCTGAGTCCAGTAATGCTGAAATAGTGTTTCTGTTCAAATGAAGTGATATCAAGCCCAAATCTGCTCAAAAGCTTGTCTCTCTATTAGAGAAAGCTGTTTCATTCAGTATTCAGTGCAAATCTTGCCATACTGAAACATGCTTATGCCATATGAAATACAATGTTTTCTGCAATGCTGTAAGACAGTTTTTAATGTGTTAGAAGTTATATGCACAAAAACTTATGTTAGGACTTCAATGATCAAGATTGTCAGTTTACAGCTTTCTGAGTCCAGTAATGCTGAAATAGTGCTTCTGTTCAAATGAAGTGAAATCTAGCCAAATCTGCTCAAAAGCTTGTCTCTCTATTAGAGAAAGCTGTTTCATTCAGTATTCAGTGCAAATCTTGCCAATCTGATAGATGCTTATGCCTTATGAAATACAATGTTTTCTGCAATGCTGTAAGACAGTTTTTAATGTGTTAGAAGTTATATACACAAAAACTAATGTTAGGACTTCAATGATCAAGATTGTCAGTATACAGCTTTCTGAGTCCAGTAATGTTGAAATAGTGTTTCTGTTCAAATGAAGTGAAATCTAGCCCAAATCTGCTCAAAAGCTTGTCTCTCTATTAGAGAAAGCTGTTTCATTCAGTATTCAGTGCAAATCTTGCCAAACTGATAGATGCTTATGCCATATGAAATACAATGTTTTCTGCAATGCTGTAAGACAGTTTTTAATGTGTTAGAAGTTATATGCACAAAAACTTATTTTAGGACTTCAATGATCAAGATTGTCAGTTTACAGCTTTCTGAGTCCAGTAATGCTGAAATAGTGTTTCTGTTCAAATGAAGTGAAATCAAGCCCCAATCTGCTCAAATGCTTGTCTCTCTAATATAGAAAGCTGTTTCATTCAGTATTCAGTGCAAATCTTGCCATACTGAAACATGCTTATTGCCATATGAAATACAATGTTTTCTGCAATGCTGTAAGACAGTTTTTAATGTGTTAGAAGTTATATGCACAAAAACTTATGTTAGGACTTCAATGATCAAGATTGTCAGTTTACAGCTTTCTGAGTCCTGTAATGTTGAAATAGTGTTTCTGTTCAAATAAAGTGAAATCAAGCCCAAATCTGCTCAAAAGCTTGTCTCTCTAATAGAGAAAGCTGTTTCATTCAGTATTCAGTGCAAATCTTGCCAAACTGATAGATGCTTATGCCATATGAAATACAATGTTTTCTGCAATGCTGTAAGACAGTTTTTAATGTGTTAGAAGTTATATGCACAAAAACTTATGTTAGGACTTCAATGATCAAGATTGTCAGTTTACAGCTTTCTGAGTCCAGTAATGCTGAAATAGTGTTACTGTTCAAATGAAGTGAAATCAAGCCCAAATCTGCTCAAAAGCTTGTCTCTCTAATAGAGAAAGCTGTTTCATTCAGTATTCAGTGCAAATCTTGCCATACTGAAACATGCTTATGCCATATGAAATACAATGTTTTCTGCAATGCTGTAAGACAGTTTTTAATGTGTTAGAAGTTATATGCACAAAAACTTATGTTAGGACTTCAATGATCAAGATTGTCAGTTTACAGCTTTCTGAGTCCAGTAATGTTGAAATAGTGTTTCTGTTCAAATGAAGTGAAATCTAGCCAAATCTGCTCAAAAGCTTGTCTCTCTATTAGAGAAAGCTGTTTCATTCAGTATTCAGTGCAAATCTTGCCAAACTGATAGATGCTTATGCCATATGAAATACAATGTTTTCTGCAATGCTGTAAGACAGTTTTTAATGTGTTTGAAGTTATATGCACAAAAACTTATGTTAGGACTTCAATGATCAAGATTGTCAGTTTACAGCTTTCTGAGTCCAGTAATGCTGAAATAGTGTTTCTGTTCAAATGAAGTGAAATCAAGCCCAAATCTGCTCAAAAGCTTGTCTCTCTATTAGAGAAAGCTGTTTCATTCAGTATTCAGTGCAAATCTTGCCAATCTGATAGATGCTTATGCCTTATGAAGTACAATGTTTTCTGCAATGCTGTAAGACAGTTTTTAATGTGTTAGAAGTTATATGCACAAAAACTCATGTTAGGACTTCAATGATCAAGATTGTCAGTTTACAGCTTTCTGAGTCCTGTAATGTTGAAATAGTGTTTCTGTTCAAATGAAGTGAAATCAAGCCCAAATCTGCTCAAAAGCTTGTCTCTCTAATAGAGAAAGCTGTTTCATTCAGTATTCATTGCAAATCTTGCCAAACTGATAGATGCTTATGCCATATGAAATACAATGTTTTCTGCAATGCTGTAAGACAGTTTTTAATGTGTTAGAAGTTATATACACAAAAACTAATGTTAGGACTTCAATGATCAAGATTGTCAGTTTACAGCTTTCTGAGTCCAGTAATGTTGAAATAGTGTTTCTGTTCAAATGAAGTGAAATCTAGCCCAAATCTGCTCAAAAGCTTGTCTCTCTATTAGAGAAAGCTGTTTCATTCAGTATTCAGTGCAAATCTTGCCAAACTGATAGATGCTTATGCCATATGAAATACAATGTTTTCTGCAATGCTGTAAGACAGTTTTTAATGTGTTAGAAGTTATATACACAAAAACTAATGTTAGGACTTCAATGATCAAGATTGTCAGTTTACAGCTTTCTGAGTCCAGTAATGTTGAAATAGTGTTTCTGTTCAAATGAAGTGAAATCAAGCCCAAATCTGCTCAAAAGCTTGTCTCTCTAATAGAGAAAGCTGTTTCATTCAGTATTCAGTGCAAATCTTGCCAAACTGATAGATGCTTATGCCATATGAAATACAATGTTTTCTGCAATGCTGTAAGACAGTTTTTAATGTGTTAGAAGTTATATACACAAAAACTAATGTTAGGACTTCAATGATCAAGATTGTCAGTTTACAGCTTTCTGAGTCCAGTAATGTTGAAATAGTGTTTCTGTTCAAATGAAGTGAAATCTAGCCCAAATCTGCTCAAAAGCTTGTCTCTCTATTAGAGAAAGCTGTTTCATTCAGTATTCAGTGCAAATCTTGCCAAACTGATAGATGCTTATGCCATATGAAATACAATGTTTTCTGCAATGCTGTAAGACAGTTTTTAATGTGTTAGAAGTTATATACACAAAAACTAATGTTAGGACTTCAATGATCAAGATTGTCAGTTTACAGCTTTCTGAGTCCAGTAATGTTGAAATAGTGTTTCTGTTCAAATGAAGTGAAATCAAGCCCAAATCTGCTCAAAAGCTTGTCTCTCTAATAGAGAAAGCTGTTTCATTCAGTATTCAGTGCAAATCTTGCCAAACTGATAGATGCTTATGCCATATGAAATACAATGTTTTCTGCAATGCTGTAAGACAGTTTTTAATGTGTTAGAAGTTATATGCACAAAAACTTATGTTAGGACTTCAATGATCAAGATTGTCAGTTTACAGCTTTCTGAGTCCAGTAATGCTGAAATAGTGCTTCTGTTCAAATGAAGTGAAATCTAGCCAAATCTGCTCAAAAGCTTGTCTCTCTATTAGAGAAAGCTGTTTCATTCAGTATTCAGTGCAAATCTTGCCAAACTGATATATGCTTATGCCATATGAAATACAATGTTTTCTGCAATGCTGTAAGACAGTTTTTAATGTGTTAGAAGTTATATGCACAAAAACTTATGTTAGGACTTCAATGATCAAGATTGTCAGTTTACAGCTTTCTGAGTCCAGTAATGTTGAAATAGTGTTTCTGTTCAAATGAAGTGAAATCTAGCCAAATCTGCTCAAAAGCTTGTCTCTCTATTAGAGAAAGCTGTTTCATTCAGTATTCAGTGCAAATCTTGCCAAACTGATAGATGCTTATGCCATATGAAATACAATGTTTTCTGCAATGCTGTAAGACAGTTTTTAATGTGTTAGAAGTTATATGCACAAAAACTTATGTTAGGACTTCAATGATCAAGATTGTCAGTTTACAGCTTTCTGAGTCCAGTAATGCTGAAATAGTGTTTCTGTTCAAATGAAGTGATATCAAGCCCAAATCTGCTCAAAAGCTTGTCTCTCTATTAGAGAAAGCTGTTTCATTCAGTATTCAGTGCAAATCTTGCCATACTGAAACATGCTTATGCCATATGAAATACAATGTTTTCTGCAATGCTGTAAGACAGTTTTTAATGTGTTAGAAGTTATATGCACAAAAACTTATGTTAGGACTTCAATGATCAAGATTGTCAGTTTACAGCTTTCTGAGTCCAGTAATGCTGAAATAGTGTTACTGTTCAAATGAAGTGAAATCAAGCCCAAATCTGCTCAAAAGCTTGTCTCTCTAATAGAGAAAGCTGTTTCATTCAGTATTCAGTGCAAATCTTGCCATACTGAAACATGCTTATGCCATATGAAATACAATGTTTTCTGCAATGCTGTAAGACAGTTTTTAATGTGTTAGAAGTTATATGCACAAAAACTTATGTTAGGACTTCAATGATCAAGATTGTCAGTTTACAGCTTTCTGAGTCCAGTAATGCTGAAATAGTGCTTCTGTTCAAATGAAGTGAAATCTAGCCAAATCTGCTCAAAAGCTTGTCTCTCTATTAGAGAAAGCTGTTTCATTCAGTATTCAGTGCAAATCTTGCCAATCTGATAGATGCTTATGCCTTATGAAGTACAATGTTTTCTGCAATGCTGTAAGACAGTTTTTAATGTGTTAGAAGTTATATGCACAAAAACTCATGTTAGGACTTCAATGATCAAGATTGTCAGTTTACAGCTTTCTGAGTCCTGTAATGTTGAAATAGTGTTTCTGTTCAAATGAAGTGAAATCAAGCCCAAATCTGCTCAAAAGCTTGTCTCTCTAATAGAGAAAGCTGTTTCATTCAGTATTCATTGCAAATCTTGCCAAACTGATAGATGCTTATGCCATATGAAATACAATGTTTTCTGCAATGCTGTAAGACAGTTTTTAATGTGTTAGAAGTTATATGCACAAAAACTAATGTTAGGACTTCAATGATCAAGATTGTCAGTTTACAGCTTTCTGAGTCCAGTAATGTTGAAATAGTGTTTCTGTTCAAATGAAGTGAAATCTAGCCCAAATCTGCTCAAAAGCTTGTCTCTCTATTAGAGAAAGCTGTTTCATTCAGTATTCAGTGCAAATCTTGCCAAACTGATAGATGCTTATGCCATATGAAATACAATGTTTTCTGCAATGCTGTAAGACAGTTTTTAATGTGTTAGAAGTTATATACACAAAAACTAATGTTAGGACTTCAATGATCAAGATTGTCAGTTTACAGCTTTCTGAGTCCAGTAATGTTGAAATAGTGTTTCTGTTCAAATGAAGTGAAATCAAGCCCAAATCTGCTCAAAAGCTTGTCTCTCTAATAGAGAAAGCTGTTTCATTCAGTATTCAGTGCAAATCTTGCCAAACTGATAGATGCTTATGCCATATGAAATACAATGTTTTCTGCAATGCTGTAAGACAGTTTTTAATGTGTTAGAAGTTATATGCACAAAAACTTATGTTAGGACTTCAATGATCAAGATTGTCAGTTTACAGCTTTCTGAGTCCTGTAATGTTGAAATAGTGTTTCTGTTCAAATAAAGTAAAATCAAGCCCAAATCTGCTCAAAAGCTTGTCTCTCTAATAGAGAAAGCTGTTTCATTCAGTATTCAGTGCAAATCTTGCCAAACTGATAGATGCTTATGCCATATGAAATACAATGTTTTCTGCAATGCTGTAAGACAGTTTTTAATGTGTTAGAAGTTATATGCACAAAAACTTATGTTAGGACTTCAATGATCAAGATTGTCAGTTTACAGCTTTCTGAGTCCAGTAATGTTGAAATAGTGTTTCTGTTCAAATGAAGTGAAATCAAGCCCAAATCTGCTCAAAAGCTTGTCTCTCTAATAGAGAAAGCTGTTTCATTCAGTATTCAGTGCAAATCTTGCCAAACTGATAGATGCTTATGCCATATGAAATACAATGTTTTCTGCAATGCTGTAAGACAGTTTTTAATGTGTTAGAAGTTATATGCACAAAAACTTATGTTAGGACTTCAATGATCAAGATTGTCAGTTTACAGCTTTCTGAGTCCAGTAATGCTGAAATAGTGCTTCTGTTCAAATGAAGTGAAATCTAGCCAAATCTGCTCAAAAGCTTGTCTCTCTATTAGAGAAAGCTGTTTCATTCAGTATTCAGTGCAAATCTTGCCAAACTGATATATGCTTATGCCATATGAAATACAATGTTTTCTGCAATGCTGTAAGACAGTTTTTAATGTGTTAGAAGTTATATGCACAAAAACTTATGTTAGGACTTCAATGATCAAGATTGTCAGTTTACAGCTTTCTGAGTCCAGTAATGTTGAAATAGTGTTACTGTTCAAATGAAGTGAAATCTAGCCAAATCTGCTCAAAAGCTTGTCTCTCTATTAGAGAAAGCTGTTTCATTCAGTATTCAGTGCAAATCTTGCCAAACTGATAGATGCTTATGCCATATGAAATACAATGTTTTCTGCAATGCTGTAAGACAGTTTTTAATGTGTTAGAAGTTATATGCACAAAAACTTATGTTAGGACTTCAATGATCAAGATTGTCAGTTTACAGCTTTCTGAGTCCAGTAATGCTGAAATAGTGTTTCTGTTCAAATGAAGTGATATCAAGCCCAAATCTGCTCAAAAGCTTGTCTCTCTATTAGAGAAAGCTGTTTCATTCAGTATTCAGTGCAAATCTTGCCATACTGAAACATGCTTATGCCATATGAAATACAATGTTTTCTGCAATGCTGTAAGACAGTTTTTAATGTGTTAGAAGTTATATGCACAAAAACTTATGTTAGGACTTCAATGATCAAGATTGTCAGTTTACAGCTTTCTGAGTGCAGTAATGCTGAAATAGTGCTTCTGTTCAAATGAAGTGAAATCTAGCCAAATCTGCTCAAAAGCTTGTCTCTCTATTAGAGAAAGCTGTTTCATTCAGTATTCAGTGCAAATCTTGCCAATCTGATAGATGCTTATGCCTTATGAAATACAATGTTTTCTGCAATGCTGTAAGACAGTTTTTAATGTGTTAGAAGTTATATACACAAAAACTAATGTTAGGACTTCAATGATCAAGATTGTCAGTTTACAGCTTTCTGAGTCCTGTAATGTTGAAATAGTGTTTCTGTTCAAATAAAGTGAAATCAAGCCCAAATCTGCTCAAAAGCTTGTCTCTCTAATAGAGAAAGCTGTTTCATTCAGTATTCAGTGCAAATCTTGCCAAACTGATAGATGCTTATGCCATATGAAATACAATGTTTTCTGCAATGCTGTAAGACAGTTTTTAATGTGTTAGAAGTTATATGCACAAAAACTTATGTTAGGACTTCAATGATCAAGATTGTCAGTTTACAGCTTTCTGAGTCCAGTAATGCTGAAATAGTGTTACTGTTCAAATGAAGTGAAATCAAGCCCAAATCTGCTCAAAAGCTTGTCTCTCTAATAGAGAAAGCTGTTTCATTCAGTATTCAGTGCAAATCTTGCCATACTGAAACATGCTTATGCCATATGAAATACAATGTTTTCTGCAATGCTGTAAGACAGTTTTTAATGTGTTAGAAGTTATATGCACAAAAACTTATGTTAGGACTTCAATGATCAAGATTGTCAGTTTACAGCTTTCTGAGTCCAGTAATGTTGAAATAGTGTTTCTGTTCAAATGAAGTGAAATCTAGCCAAATCTGCTCAAAAGCTTGTCTCTCTATTAGAGAAAGCTGTTTCATTCAGTATTCAGTGCAAATCTTGCCAAACTGATAGATGCTTATGCCATATGAAATACAATGTTTTCTGCAATGCTGTAAGACAGTTTTTAATGTGTTTGAAGTTATATGCACAAAAACTTATGTTAGGACTTCAATGATCAAGATTGTCAGTTTACAGCTTTCTGAGTCCAGTAATGCTGAAATAGTGTTTCTGTTCAAATGAAGTGAAATCTAGCCCAAATCTGCTCAAAAGCTTGTCTCTCTATTAGAGAAAGCTGTTTCATTCAGTATTCAGTGCAAATCTTGCCAAACTGATAGATGCTTATGCCATATGAAATACAATGTTTTCTGCAATGCTGTAAGACAGTTTTTAATGTGTTAGAAGTTATATGCACAAAAACTTATGTTAGGACTTCAATGATCAAGATTGTCAGTTTACAGCTTTCTGAGTCCAGTAATGCTGAAATAGTGTTTCTGTTCAAATGAAGTGAAATCTAGCCAAATCTGCTCAAAAGCTTGTCTCTCTATTAGAGAAAGCTGTTTCATTCAGTATTCAGTGCAAATCTTGCCAAACTGATAGATGCTTATGCCATATGAAATACAATGTTTTCTGCAATGCTGTAAGGCAGTTTTTAATGTGTTAGAAGTTATATGCACAAAAACTTATGTTAGGACTTCAATGATCAAGATTGTCAGTTTACAGCTTTCTGAGTCCAGTAATGCTGAAATAGTGTTTCTGTTCAAATGAAGTGATATCAAGCCCAAATCTGCTCAAAAGCTTGTCTCTCTATTAGAGAAAGCTGTTTCATTCAGTATTCAGTGCAAATCTTGCCATACTGAAACATGCTTATGCCATATGAAATACAATGTTTTCTGCAATGCTGTAAGACAGTTTTTAATGTGTTAGAAGTTATATGCACAAAAACTTATGTTAGGACTTCAATGATCAAGATTGTCAGTTTACAGCTTTCTGAGTCCAGTAATGCTGAAATAGTGCTTCTGTTCAAATGAAGTGAAATCTAGCCAAATCTGCTCAAAAGCTTGTCTCTCTATTAGAGAAAGCTGTTTCATTCAGTATTCAGTGCAAATCTTGCCAATCTGATAGATGCTTATGCCTTATGAAATACAATGTTTTCTGCAATGCTGTAAGACAGTTTTTAATGTGTTAGAAGTTATATACACAAAAACTAATGTTAGGACTTCAATGATCAAGATTGTCAGTATACAGCTTTCTGAGTCCAGTAATGTTGAAATAGTGTTTCTGTTCAAATGAAGTGAAATCTAGCCCAAATCTGCTCAAAAGCTTGTCTCTCTATTAGAGAAAGCTGTTTCATTCAGTATTCAGTGCAAATCTTGCCAAACTGATAGATGCTTATGCCATATGAAATACAATGTTTTCTGCAATGCTGTAAGACAGTTTTTAATGTGTTAGAAGTTATATGCACAAAAACTTATGTTAGGACTTCAATGATCAAGATTGTCAGTTTACAGCTTTCTGAGTCCAGTAATGCTGAAATAGTGTTTCTGTTCAAATGAAGTGAAATTCAAGCCCCAATCTGCTCAAATGCTTGTCTCTCTAATAGAGAAAGCTGTTTCATTCAGTATTCAGTGCAAATCTTGCCATACTGAAACATGCTCATGCCATATGAAATACAATGTTTTCTGCAATGCTGTAAGACAGTTTTTAATGTGTTAGAAGTTATATGCACAAAAACTTATGTTAGGACTTCAATGATCAAGATTGTCAGTTTACAGCTTTCTGAGTCCAGTAATGCTGAAATAGTGTTTCTGTTCAAATGAAGTGATATCAAGCCCAAATCTGCTCAAAAGCTTGTCTCTCTATTAGAGAAAGCTGTTTCATTCAGTATTCAGTGCAAATCTTGCCATACTGAAACATGCTTATGCCATATGAAATACAATGTTTTCTGCAATGCTGTAAGACAGTTTTTAATGTGTTAGAAGTTATATGCACAAAAACTTATGTTAGGACTTCAATGATCAAGATTGTCAGTTTACAGCTTTCTGAGTCCAGTAATGCTGAAATAGTGCTTCTGTTCAAATGAAGTGAAATCTAGCCAAATCTGCTCAAAAGCTTGTCTCTCTATTAGAGAAAGCTGTTTCATTCAGTATTCAGTGCAAATCTTGCCAATCTGATAGATGCTTATGCCTTATGAAATACAATGTTTTCTGCAATGCTGTAAGACAGTTTTTAATGTGTTAGAAGTTATATACACAAAAACTAATGTTAGGACTTCAATGATCAAGATTGTCAGTATACAGCTTTCTGAGTCCAGTAATGTTGAAATAGTGTTTCTGTTCAAATGAAGTGAAATCTAGCCCAAATCTGCTCAAAAGCTTGTCTCTCTATTAGAGAAAGCTGTTTCATTCAGTATTCAGTGCAAATCTTGCCAAACTGATAGATGCTTATGCCATATGAAATACAATGTTTTCTGCAATGCTGTAAGACAGTTTTTAATGTGTTAGAAGTTATATGCACAAAAACTTATGTTAGGACTTCAATGATCAAGATTGTCAGTTTACAGCTTTCTGAGTCCAGTAATGCTGAAATAGTGTTTCTGTTCAAATGAAGTGAAATTCAAGCCCCAATCTGCTCAAATGCTTGTCTCTCTAATAGAGAAAGCTGTTTCATTCAGTATTCAGTGCAAATCTTGCCATACTGAAACATGCTCATGCCATATGAAATACAATGTTTTCTGCAATGCTGTAAGACAGTTTTTAATGTGTTAGAAGTTATATGCACAAAAACTTATGTTAGGACTTCAATGATCAAGATTGTCAGTTTACAGCTTTCTGAGTCCTGTAATGTTGAAATAGTGTTTCTGTTCAAATAAAGTGAAATCAAGCCCAAATCTGCTCAAAAGCTTGTCTCTCTAATAGAGAAAGCTGTTTCATTCAGTATTCAGTGCAAATCTTGCCAAACTGATAGATGCTTATGCCATATGAAATACAATGTTTTCTGCAATGCTGTAAGACAGTTTTTAATGTGTTAGAAGTTATATGCACAAAAACTTATGTTAGGACTTCAATGATCAAGATTGTCAGTTTACAGCTTTCTGAGTCCAGTAATGCTGAAATAGTGTTACTGTTCAAATGAAGTGAAATCAAGCCCAAATCTGCTCAAAAGCTTGTCTCTCTATTAGAGAAAGCTGTTTCATTCAGTATTCAGTGCAAATCTTGCCATACTGAAACATGCTTATGCCATATGAAATACAATGTTTTCTGCAATGCTGTAAGACAGTTTTTAATGTGTTAGAAGTTATATGCACAAAAACTAATGTTAGGACTTCAATGATCAAGATTGTCAGTTTACAGCTTTCTGAGTCCAGTAATGTTGAAATAGTGTTTCTGTTCAAATGAAGTGAAATCAAGCCCAAATCTGCTCAAAAGCTTGTCTCTCTAATAGAGAAAGCTGTTTCATTCAGTATTCAGTGCAAATCTTGCCAAACTGATAGATGCTTATGCCATATGAAATACAGTGTTTTTTGCAATGCTGTAAGACAGTTTTTAATGTGTTAGAAGTTATATGCACAAAAACTTATGTTAGGACTTCAATGATCAAGATTGTCAGTTTACAGCTTTCTGAGTCCAGTAATGTTGAAATAGTGTTTCTGTTCAAATGAAGTGAAATCAAGCCCAAATCTGCTCAAAAGCTTGTCTCTCTAATAGAGAAAGCTGTTTCATTCAGTATTCAGTGCAAATCTTGCCAAACTGATAGATGCTTATGCCATATGAAATACAATGTTTTCTGAAATGCTGTAAGACAGTTTTTAATGTGTTAGAAGTTATATGCACAAAAACTTATGTTAGGACTTCAATGATCAAGATTGTCAGTTTACAGCTTTCTGAGTCCAGTAATGCTGAAATAGTGCTTCTGTTCAAATGAAGTGAAATCTAGCCAAATCTGCTCAAAAGCTTGTCTCTCTATTAGAGAAAGCTGTTTCATTCAGTATTCAGTGCAAATCTTGCCAAACTGATATATGCTTATGCCATATGAAATACAATGTTTTCTGCAATGCTGTAAGACAGTTTTTAATGTGTTAGAAGTTATATGCACAAAAACTTATGTTAGGACTTCAATGATCAAGATTGTCAGTTTACAGCTTTCTGAGTCCAGTAATGTTGAAATAGTGTTTCTGTTCAAATGAAGTGAAATCTAGCCAAATCTGCTCAAAAGCTTGTCTCTCTATTAGAGAAAGCTGTTTCATTCAGTATTCAGTGCAAATCTTGCCAAACTGATAGATGCTTATGCCATATGAAATACAATGTTTTCTGCAATGCTGTAAGACAGTTTTTAATGTGTTAGAAGTTATATGCACAAAAACTTATGTTAGGACTTCAATGATCAAGATTGTCAGTTTACAGCTTTCTGAGTCCAGTAATGCTGAAATAGTGTTTCTGTTCAAATGAAGTGATATCAAGCCCAAATCTGCTCAAAAGCTTGTCTCTCTATTAGAGAAAGCTGTTTCATTCAGTATTCAGTGCAAATCTTGCCATACTGAAACATGCTTATGCCATATGAAATACAATGTTTTCTGCAATGCTGTAAGACAGTTTTTAATGTGTTAGAAGTTATATGCACAAAAACTTATGTTAGGACTTCAATGATCAAGATTGTCAGTTTACAGCTTTCTGAGTCCAGTAATGCTGAAATAGTGCTTCTGTTCAAATGAAGTGAAATCTAGCCAAATCTGCTCAAAAGCTTGTCTCTCTATTAGAGAAAGCTGTTTCATTCAGTATTCAGTGCAAATCTTGCCAAACTGATAGATGCTTATGCCATATGAAATACAATGTTTTCTGCAATGCTGTAAGACAGTTTTTAATGTGTTAGAAGTTATATGCACAAAAACTTATGTTAGGACTTCAATGATCAAGATTGTCAGTTTACAGCTTTCTGAGTCCAGTAATGCTGAAATAGTGTTTCTGTTCAAATGAAGTGAAATCAAGCCCCAATCTGCTCAAATGCTTGTCTCTCTAATAGAGAAAGCTGTTTCATTCAGTATTCAGTGCAAATCTTGCCATACTGAAACATGCTTATGCCATATGAAATACAATGTTTTCTGCAATGCTGTAAGACAGTTTTTAATGTGTTAGAAGTTATATGCACAAAAACTTATGTTAGGACTTCAATGATCAAGATTGTCAGTTTACAGCTTTCTGAGTCCTGTAATGTTGAAATAGTGTTTCTGTTCAAATAAAGTGAAATCAAGCCCAAATCTGCTCAAAAGCTTGTCTCTCTAATAGAGAAAGCTGTTTCATTCAGTATTCAGTGCAAATCTTGCCAAACTGATAGATGCTTATGCCATATGAAATACAATGTTTTCTGCAATGCTGTAAGACAGTTTTTAATGTGTTAGAAGTTATATGCACAAAAACTTATGTTAGGACTTCAATGATCAAGATTGTCAGTTTACAGCTTTCTGAGTCCAGTAATGCTGAAATAGTGTTACTGTTCAAATGAAGTGAAATCAAGCCCAAATCTGCTCAAAAGCTTGTCTCTCTAATAGAGAAAGCTGTTTCATTCAGTATTCAGTGCAAATCTTGCCATACTGAAACATGCTTATGCCATATGAAATACAATGTTTTCTGCAATGCTGTAAGACAGTTTTTAATGTGTTAGAAGTTATATGCACAAAAACTTATGTTAGGACTTCAATGATCAAGATTGTCAGTTTACAGCTTTCTGAGTCCAGTAATGCTGAAATAGTGCTTCTGTTCAAATGAAGTGAAATCTAGCCAAATCTGCTCAAAAGCTTGTCTCTCTATTAGAGAAAGCTGTTTCATTCAGTATTCAGTGCAAATCTTGCCAAACTGATAGATGCTTATGCCATATGAAATACAATGTTTTCTGCAATGCTGTAAGACAGTTTTTAATGTGGTAGAAGTTATATGCACAAAAACTTATGTTAGGACTTCAATGATCAAGATTGTCAGTTTACAGCTTTCTGAGTCCAGTAATGCTGAAATAGTGTTTCTGTTCAAATGAAGTGAAATCAAGCCCAAATCTGCTCAAAAGCTTGTCTCTCTATTAGAGAAAGCTGTTTCATTCAGTATTCAGTGCAAATCTTGCCATACTGAAACATGCTTATGCCATATGAAATACAATGTTTTCTGCAATGCTGTAAGACAGTTTTTAATGTGTTAGAAGTTATATGCACAAAAACTTATGTTAGGACTTCAATGATCAAGATTGTCAGTTTACAGCTTTCTGAGTCCAGTAATGCTGAAATAGTGCTTCTGTTCAAATGAAGTGAAATCTAGCCAAATCTGCTCAAAAGCTTGTCTCTCTATTAGAGAAAGCTGTTTCATTCAGTATTCAGTGCAAATCTTGCCAATCTGATAGATGCTTATGCCTTATGAAGTACAATGTTTTCTGCAATGCTGTAAGACAGTTTTTAATGTGTTAGAAGTTATATGCACAAAAACTCATGTTAGGACTTCAATGATCAAGATTGTCAGTTTACAGCTTTCTGAGTCCTGTAATGTTGAAATAGTGTTTCTGTTCAAATGAAGTGAAATCAAGCCCAAATCTGCTCAAAAGCTTGTCTCTCTAATAGAGAAAGCTGTTTCATTCAGTATTCATTGCAAATCTTGCCAAACTGATAGATGCTTATGCCATATGAAATACAATGTTTTCTGCAATGCTGTAAGACAGTTTTTAATGTGTTAGAAGTTATATACACAAAAACTAATGTTAGGACTTCAATGATCAAGATTGTCAGTTTACAGCTTTCTGAGTCCAGTAATGTTGAAATAGTGTTTCTGTTCAAATGAAGTGAAATCTAGCCCAAATCTGCTCAAAAGCTTGTCTCTCTATTAGAGAAAGCTGTTTCATTCAGTATTCAGTGCAAATCTTGCCAAACTGATAGATGCTTATGCCATATGAAATACAATGTTTTCTGCAATGCTGTAAGACAGTTTTTAATGTGTTAGAAGTTATATACACAAAAACTAATGTTAGGACTTCAATGATCAAGATTGTCAGTTTACAGCTTTCTGAGTCCAGTAATGTTGAAATAGTGTTTCTGTTCAAATGAAGTGAAATCAAGCCCAAATCTGCTCAAAAGCTTGTCTCTCTAATAGAGAAAGCTGTTTCATTCAGTATTCAGTGCAAATCTTGCCAAACTGATAGATGCTTATGCCATATGAAATACAATGTTTTCTGCAATGCTGTAAGACAGTTTTTAATGTGTTAGAAGTTATATGCACAAAAACTTATGTTAGGACTTCAATGATCAAGATTGTCAGTTTACAGCTTTCTGCGTCCAGTAATGCTGAAATAGTGCTTCTGTTCAAATGAAGTGAAATCTAGCCAAATCTGCTCAAAAGCTTGTCTCTCTATTAGAGAAAGCTGTTTCATTCAGTATTCAGTGCAAATCTTGCCAATCTGATAGATGCTTATGCCTTATGAAGTACAATGTTTTCTGCAATGCTGTAAGACAGTTTTTAATGTGTTAGAAGTTATATGCACAAAAACTTATGTTAGGACTTCAATGATCAAGATTGTCAGTTTACAGCTTTCTGAGTCCTGTAATGTTGAAATAGTGTTTCTGTTCAAATAAAGTGAAATCAAGCCCAAATCTGCTCAAAAGCTTGTCTCTCTAATAGAGAAAGCTGTTTCATTCAGTATTCAGTGCAAATCTTGCCAAACTGATAGATGCTTATGCCATATGAAATACAATGTTTTCTGCAATGCTGTAAGACAGTTTTTAATGTGTTAGAAGTTATATGCACAAAAACTTATGTTAGGACTTCAATGATCAAGATTGTCAGTTTACAGCTTTCTGAGTCCAGTAATGCTGAAATAGTGTTACTGTTCAAATGAAGTGAAATCAAGCCCAAATCTGCTCAAAAGCTTGTCTCTCTAATAGAGAAAGCTGTTTCATTCAGTATTCAGTGCAAATCTTGCCATACTGAAACATGCTTATGCCATATGAAATACAATGTTTTCTGCAATGCTGTAAGACAGTTTTTAATGTGTTAGAAGTTATATGCACAAAAACTTATGTTAGGACTTCAATGATCAAGATTGTCAGTTTACAGCTTTCTGAGTCCAGTAATGCTGAAATAGTGCTTCTGTTCAAATGAAGTGAAATCTAGCCCAAATCTGCTCAAAAGCTTGTCTCTCTATTAGAGAAAGCTGTTTCATTCAGTATTCAGTGCAAATCTTGCCAAACTGATAGATGCTTATGCCTTATGAAGTACAATGTTTTCTGCAATGCTGTAAGACAGTTTTTAATGTGTTAGAAGTTATATGCACAAAAACTCATGTTAGGACTTCAATGATCAAGATTGTCAGTTTACAGCTTTCTGAGTCCTGTAATGTTGAAATAGTGTTTCTGTTCAAATAAAGTGAAATCAAGCCCAAATCTGCTCAAAAGCTTGTCTCTCTAATAGAGAAAGCTGTTTCATTCAGTATTCAGTGCAAATCTTGCCAAACTGATAGATGCTTATGCCATATGAAATACAATGTTTTCTGCAATGCTGTAAGACAGTTTTTAATGTGTTAGAAGTTATATGCACAAAAACTTATGTTAGGACTTCAATGATCAAGATTGTCAGTTTACAGCTTTCTGAGTCCAGTAATGCTGAAATAGTATTACTGTTCAAATGAAGTGAAATCAAGCCCAAATCTGCTCAAAAGCTTGTCTCTCTAATAGAGAAAGCTGTTTCATTCAGTATTCAGTGCAAATCTTGCCATACTGAAACATGCTTATGCCATATGAAATACAATGTTTTCTGCAATGCTGTAAGACAGTTTTTAATGTGTTAGAAGTTATATGCACAAAAACTTATGTTAGGACTTCAATGATCAAGATTGTCAGTTTACAGCTTTCTGAGTCCAGTAATGCTGAAATAGTGCTTCTGTTCAAATGAAGTGAAATCTAGCCAAATCTGCTCAAAAGCTTGTCTCTCTATTAGAGAAAGCTGTTTCATTCAGTATTCAGTGCAAATCTTGCCAATCTGATAGATGCTTATGCCTTATGAAGTACAATGTTTTCTGCAATGCTGTAAGACAGTTTTTAATGTGTTAGAAGTTATATGCACAAAAACTCATGTTAGGACTTCAATGATCAAGATTGTCAGTTTACAGCTTTCTGAGTCCTGTAATGTTGAAATAGTGTTTCTGTTCAAATGAAGTGAAATCAAGCCCAAATCTGCTCAAAAGCTTGTCTCTCTAATAGAGAAAGCTGTTTCATTCAGTATTCATTGCAAATCTTGCAAAACTGATAGATGCTTATGCCATATGAAATACAATGTTTTCTGCAATGCTGTAAGACAGTTTTTAATGTGTTAGAAGTTATATACACAAAAACTAATGTTAGGACTTCAATGATCAAGATTGTCAGTTTACAGCTTTCTGAGTCCAGTAATGTTGAAATAGTGTTTCTGTTCAAATGAAGTGAAATCTAGCCCAAATCTGCTCAAAAGCTTGTCTCTCTATTAGAGAAAGCTGTTTCATTCAGTATTCAGTGCAAATCTTGCCAAACTGATAGATGCTTATGCCATATGAAATACAATGTTTTCTGCAATGCTGTAAGACAGTTTTTAATGTGTTAGAAGTTATATACACAAAAACTAATGTTAGGACTTCAATGATCAAGATTGTCAGTTTACAGCTTTCTGAGTCCAGTAATGTTGAAATAGTGTTTCTGTTCAAATGAAGTGAAATCAAGCCCAAATCTGCTCAAAAGCTTGTCTCTCTAATAGAGAAAGCTGTTTCATTCAGTATTCAGTGCAAATCTTGCCAAACTGATAGATGCTTATGCCATATGAAATACAATGTTTTCTGCAATGCTGTAAGACAGTTTTTAATGTGTTAGAAGTTATATGCACAAAAACTTATGTTAGGACTTCAATGATCAAGATTGTCAGTTTACAGCTTTCTGAGTCCTGTAATGTTGAAATAGTGTTTCTGTTCAAATAAAGTGAAATCAAGCCCAAATCTGCTCAAAAGCTTGTCTCTCTAATAGAGAAAGCTGTTTCATTCAGTATTCAGTGCAAATCTTGCCAAACTGATAGATGCTTATGCCATATGAAATACAATGTTTTCTGCAATGCTGTAAGACAGTTTTTAATGTGTTAGAAGTTATATGCACAAAAACTTATGTTAGGACTTCAATGATCAAGATTGTCAGTTTACAGCTTTCTGAGTCCAGTAATGCTGAAATAGTGTTACTGTTCAAATGAAGTGAAATCAAGCCCAAATCTGCTCAAAAGCTTGTCTCTCTAATAGAGAAAGCTGTTTCATTCAGTATTCAGTGCAAATCTTGCCATACTGAAACATGCTTATGCCATATGAAATACAATGTTTTCTGCAATGCTGTAAGACAGTTTTTAATGTGTTAGAAGTTATATGCACAAAAACTCATGTTAGGACTTCAATGATCAAGATTGTCAGTTTACAGCTTTCTGAGTCCAGTAATGCTGAAATAGTGTTTCTGTTCAAATGAAGTGAAATCAAGCCCAAATCTGCTCAAAAGCTTGTCTCTCTAATAGAGAAAGCTGTTTCATTCAGTATTCAGTTCAAATCTTGCCAAACTGATAGATGCTTATGCCTTATGAAGTACAATGTTTTCTGCAATGCTGTAAGACAGTTTTTAATGTGTTAGAAGTTATATACACAAAAACTAATGTTAGGACTTCAATGATCAAGATTGTCAGTTTACAGTTTTCTGAGTCCAGTAATGTTGAAATAGTGTTTCTGTTCAAATGAAGTGAAATCAAGCCCAAATCTGCTCAAAAGCTTGTCTCTCTATTAGAGAAAGCTGTTTCATTCAGTATTCAGTGCAAATCTTGCCAAACTGATAGATGCTTATGCCATATGAAATACAATGTTTTCTGCAATGCTGTAAGACAGTTTTTAATGTGTTAGAAGTTATATGCACAAAAACTCATGTTAGGACTTCAATGATCAAGATTGTCAGTTTACAGCTTTCTGAGTCCAGTAATGCTGAAATAGTGTTTCTGTTCAAATGAAGTGAAATCAAGCCCAAATCTGCTCAAAAGCTTGTCTCTCTAATAGAGAAAGCTGTTTCATTCAGTATTCAGTGCAAATCTTGCCAAACTGATAGATGCTTATGCCTTATGAAGTACAATGTTTTCTGCAATGCTGTAAGACAGTTTTTAATGTGTTAGAAGTTATATACACAAAAACTAATGTTAGGACTTCAATGATCAAGATTGTCAGTTTACAGCTTTCTGAGTCCAGTAATGTTGAAATAGTGTTTCTGTTCAAATGAAGTGAAATCAAGCCCAAATCTGCTCAAAAGCTTGTCTCTCTATTAGAGAAAGCTGTTTCATTCAGTATTCAGTGCAAATCTTGCCAAACTGATAGATGCTTATGCCTTATGAAATACAATGTTTTCTGCAATGCTGTAAGACAGTTTTTAATGTGTTAGAAGTTATATACACAAAAACTAATGTTAGGACTTCAATGATCAAGATTGTCAGTTTACAGCTTTCTGAGTCCAGTAATGTTGAAATAGTGTTTCTGTTCAAATGAAGTGAAATCAAGCCCAAATCTGCTCAAAAGCTTGTCTCTCTAATAGAGAAAGCTGTTTCATTCAGTATTCAGTGCAAATCTTGCCAAACTGATAGATGCTTATGCCATATGAAATACAATGTTTTCTGCAATGCTGTAAGACAGTTTTTAATGTGTTAGAAGTTATATGCACAAAAACTTATGTTAGGACTTCAATGATCAAGATTGTCAGTTTACAGCTTTCTGAGTCCAGTAATGCTGAAATAGTGCTTCTGTTCAAATGAAGTGAAATCTAGCCAAATCTGCTCAAAAGCTTGTCTCTCTATTAGAGAAAGCTGTTTCATTCAGTATTCAGTGCAAATCTTGCCAAACTGATATATGCTTATGCCATATGAAATACAATGTTTTCTGCAATGCTGTAAGACAGTTTTTAATGTGTTAGAAGTTATATGCACAAAAACTTATGTTAGGACTTCAATGATCAAGATTGTCAGTTTACAGCTTTCTGAGTCCAGTAATGTTGAAATAGTGTTTCTGTTCAAATGAAGTGAAATCTAGCCAAATCTGCTCAAAAGCTTGTCTCTCTATTAGAGAAAGCTGTTTCATTCAGTATTCAGTGCAAATCTTGCCAAACTGATAGATGCTTATGCCATATGAAATACAATGTTTTCTGCAATGCTGTAAGACAGTTTTTAATGTGTTAGAAGTTATATGCACAAAAACTTATGTTAGGACTTCAATGATCAAGATTGTCAGTTTACAGCTTTCTGAGTCCAGTAATGCTGAAATAGTGTTTCTGTTCAAATGAAGTGATATCAAGCCCAAATCTGCTCAAAAGCTTGTCTCTCTATTAGAGAAAGCTGTTTCATTCAGTATTCAGTGCAAATCTTGCCATACTGAAACATGCTTATGCCATATGAAATACAATGTTTTCTGCAATGCTGTAAGACAGTTTTTAATGTGTTAGAAGTTATATGCACAAAAACTTATGTTAGGACTTCAATGATCAAGATTGTCAGTTTACAGCTTTCTGAGTCCAGTAATGCTGAAATAGTGCTTCTGTTCAAATGAAGTGAAATCTAGCCAAATCTGCTCAAAAGCTTGTCTCTCTATTAGAGAAAGCTGTTTCATTCAGTATTCAGTGCAAATCTTGCCAATCTGATAGATGCTTATGCCTTATGAAATACAATGTTTTCTGCAATGCTGTAAGACAGTTTTTAATGTGTTAGAAGTTATATACACAAAAACTAATGTTAGGACTTCAATGATCAAGATTGTCAGTATACAGCTTTCTGAGTCCAGTAATGTTGAAATAGTGTTTCTGTTCAAATGAAGTGAAATCTAGCCCAAATCTGCTCAAAAGCTTGTCTCTCTATTAGAGAAAGCTGTTTCATTCAGTATTCAGTGCAAATCTTGCCAAACTGATAGATGCTTATGCCATATGAAATACAATGTTTTCTGCAATGCTGTAAGACAGTTTTTAATGTGTTAGAAGTTATATGCACAAAAACTTATGTTAGGACTTCAATGATCAAGATTGTCAGTTTACAGCTTTCTGAGTCCAGTAATGCTGAAATAGTGTTTCTGTTCAAATGAAGTGAAATCAAGCCCCAATCTGCTCAAATGCTTGTCTCTCTAATAGAGAAAGCTGTTTCATTCAGTATTCAGTGCAAATCTTGCCATACTGAAACATGCTTATTGCCATATGAAATACAATGTTTTCTGCAATGCTGTAAGACAGTTTTTAATGTGTTAGAAGTTATATGCACAAAAACTTATGTTAGGACTTCAATGATCAAGATTGTCAGTTTACAGCTTTCTGAGTCCTGTAATGTTGAAATAGTGTTTCTGTTCAAATAAAGTGAAATCAAGCCCAAATCTGCTCAAAAGCTTGTCTCTCTAATAGAGAAAGCTGTTTCATTCAGTATTCAGTGCAAATCTTGCCAAACTGATAGATGCTTATGCCATATGAAATACAATGTTTTCTGCAATGCTGTAAGACAGTTTTTAATGTGTTAGAAGTTATATGCACAAAAACTTATGTTAGGACTTCAATGATCAAGATTGTCAGTTTACAGCTTTCTGAGTCCAGTAATGCTGAAATAGTGTTACTGTTCAAATGAAGTGAAATCAAGCCCAAATCTGCTCAAAAGCTTGTCTCTCTAATAGAGAAAGCTGTTTCATTCAGTATTCAGTGCAAATCTTGCCATACTGAAACATGCTTATGCCATATGAAATACAATGTTTTCTGCAATGCTGTAAGACAGTTTTTAATGTGTTAGAAGTTATATGCACAAAAACTTATGTTAGGACTTCAATGATCAAGATTGTCAGTTTACAGCTTTCTGAGTCCAGTAATGTTGAAATAGTGTTTCTGTTCAAATGAAGTGAAATCTAGCCAAATCTGCTCAAAAGCTTGTCTCTCTATTAGAGAAAGCTGTTTCATTCAGTATTCAGTGCAAATCTTGCCAAACTGATAGATGCTTATGCCATATGAAATACAATGTTTTCTGCAATGCTGTAAGACAGTTTTTAATGTGTTTGAAGTTATATGCACAAAAACTTATGTTAGGACTTCAATGATCAAGATTGTCAGTTTACAGCTTTCTGAGTCCAGTAATGCTGAAATAGTGTTTCTGTTCAAATGAAGTGAAATCAAGCCCAAATCTGCTCAAAAGCTTGTCTCTCTATTAGAGAAAGCTGTTTCATTCAGTATTCAGTGCAAATCTTGCCAATCTGATAGATGCTTATGCCTTATGAAGTACAATGTTTTCTGCAATGCTGTAAGACAGTTTTTAATGTGTTAGAAGTTATATGCACAAAAACTCATGTTAGGACTTCAATGATCAAGATTGTCAGTTTACAGCTTTCTGAGTCCTGTAATGTTGAAATAGTGTTTCTGTTCAAATGAAGTGAAATCAAGCCCAAATCTGCTCAAAAGCTTGTCTCTCTAATAGAGAAAGCTGTTTCATTCAGTATTCATTGCAAATCTTGCCAAACTGATAGATGCTTATGCCATATGAAATACAATGTTTTCTGCAATGCTGTAAGACAGTTTTTAATGTGTTAGAAGTTATATACACAAAAACTAATGTTAGGACTTCAATGATCAAGATTGTCAGTTTACAGCTTTCTGAGTCCAGTAATGTTGAAATAGTGTTTCTGTTCAAATGAAGTGAAATCTAGCCCAAATCTGCTCAAAAGCTTGTCTCTCTATTAGAGAAAGCTGTTTCATTCAGTATTCAGTGCAAATCTTGCCAAACTGATAGATGCTTATGCCATATGAAATACAATGTTTTCTGCAATGCTGTAAGACAGTTTTTAATGTGTTAGAAGTTATATACACAAAAACTAATGTTAGGACTTCAATGATCAAGATTGTCAGTTTACAGCTTTCTGAGTCCAGTAATGTTGAAATAGTGTTTCTGTTCAAATGAAGTGAAATCAAGCCCAAATCTGCTCAAAAGCTTGTCTCTCTAATAGAGAAAGCTGTTTCATTCAGTATTCAGTGCAAATCTTGCCAAACTGATAGATGCTTATGCCATATGAAATACAATGTTTTCTGCAATGCTGTAAGACAGTTTTTAATGTGTTAGAAGTTATATACACAAAAACTAATGTTAGGACTTCAATGATCAAGATTGTCAGTTTACAGCTTTCTGAGTCCAGTAATGTTGAAATAGTGTTTCTGTTCAAATGAAGTGAAATCTAGCCCAAATCTGCTCAAAAGCTTGTCTCTCTATTAGAGAAAGCTGTTTCATTCAGTATTCAGTGCAAATCTTGCCAAACTGATAGATGCTTATGCCATATGAAATACAATGTTTTCTGCAATGCTGTAAGACAGTTTTTAATGTGTTAGAAGTTATATACACAAAAACTAATGTTAGGACTTCAATGATCAAGATTGTCAGTTTACAGCTTTCTGAGTCCAGTAATGTTGAAATAGTGTTTCTGTTCAAATGAAGTGAAATCAAGCCCAAATCTGCTCAAAAGCTTGTCTCTCTAATAGAGAAAGCTGTTTCATTCAGTATTCAGTGCAAATCTTGCCAAACTGATAGATGCTTATGCCATATGAAATACAATGTTTTCTGCAATGCTGTAAGACAGTTTTTAATGTGTTAGAAGTTATATGCACAAAAACTTATGTTAGGACTTCAATGATCAAGATTGTCAGTTTACAGCTTTCTGAGTCCTGTAATGTTGAAATAGTGTTTCTGTTCAAATAAAGTGAAATCAAGCCCAAATCTGCTCAAAAGCTTGTCTCTCTAATAGAGAAAGCTGTTTCATTCAGTATTCAGTGCAAATCTTGCCAAACTGATAGATGCTTATGCCATATGAAATACAATGTTTTCTGCAATGCTGTAAGACAGTTTTTAATGTGTTAGAAGTTATATGCACAAAAACTTATGTTAGGACTTCAATGATCAAGATTGTCAGTTTACAGCTTTCTGAGTCCAGTAATGCTGAAATAGTGTTACTGTTCAAATGAAGTGAAATCAAGCCCAAATCTGCTCAAAAGCTTGTCTCTCTAATAGAGAAAGCTGTTTCATTCAGTATTCAGTGCAAATCTTGCCATACTGAAACATGCTTATGCCATATGAAATACAATGTTTTCTGCAATGCTGTAAGACAGTTTTTAATGTGTTAGAAGTTATATGCACAAAAACTCATGTTAGGACTTCAATGATCAAGATTGTCAGTTTACAGCTTTCTGAGTCCAGTAATGCTGAAATAGTGTTTCTGTTCAAATGAAGTGAAATCAAGCCCAAATCTGCTCAAAAGCTTGTCTCTCTAATAGAGAAAGCTGTTTCATTCAGTATTCAGTTCAAATCTTGCCAAACTGATAGATGCTTATGCCTTATGAAGTACAATGTTTTCTGTAATGCTGTAAGACAGTTTTTAATGTGTTAGAAGTTATATACACAAAAACTAATGTTAGGACTTCAATGATCAAGATTGTCAGTTTAGAGCTTTCTGAGTCCAGTAATGTTGAAATAGTGTTTCTGTTCAAATGAAGTGAAATCAAGCCCAAATCTGCTCAAAAGCTTGTCTCTCTATTAGAGAAAGCTGTTTCATTCAGTATTCAGTGCAAATCTTGCCAAACTGATAGATGCTTATGCCATATGAAATACAATGTTTTCTGCAATGCTGTAAGACAGTTTTTAATGTGTTAGAAGTTATATGCACAAAAACTCATGTTAGGACTTCAATGATCAAGATTGTCAGTTTACAGCTTTCTGAGTCCAGTAATGCTGAAATAGTGTTTCTGTTCAAATGAAGTGAAATCATGCCCAAATCTGCTCAAAAGCTTGTCTCTCTAATATAGAAAGCTGTTTCATTCAGTATTCAGTGCAAATATTGCCAAACTGATAGATGCTTATGCCTTATGAAGTACAATGTTTTCTGCAATGCTGTAAGACAGTTTTTAATGTGTTAGAAGTTATATACACAAAAACTAATGTTAGGACTTCAATGATCAAGATTGTCAGTTTACAGCTTTCTGAGTCCAGTAATGTTGAAATAGTGTTTCTGTTCAAATGAAGTGAAATCAAGCCCAAATCTGCTCAAAAGCTTGTCTCTCTATTAGAGAAAGCTGTTTCATTCAGTATTCAGTGCAAATCTTGCCAAACTGATAGATGCTTATGCCTTATGAAATACAATGTTTTCTGCAATGCTGTAAGACAGTTTTTAATGTGTTAGAAGTTATATACACAAAAACTAATGTTAGGACTTCAATGATCAAGATTGTCAGTTTACAGCTTTCTGAGTCCAGTAATGTTGAAATAGTGTTTCTGTTCAAATGAAGTGAAATCAAGCCCAAATCTGCTCAAAAGCTTGTCTCTCTAATAGAGAAAGCTGTTTCATTCAGTATTCAGTGCAAATCTTGCCAAACTGATAGATGCTTATGCCATATGAAATACAATGTTTTCTGAAATGCTGTAAGACAGTTTTTAATGTGTTAGAAGTTATATGCACAAAAACTTATGTTAGGACTTCAATGATCAAGATTGTCAGTTTACAGCTTTCTGAGTCCAGTAATGCTGAAATAGTGCTTCTGTTCAAATGAAGTGAAATCTAGCCAAATCTGCTCAAAAGCTTGTCTCTCTATTAGAGAAAGCTGTTTCATTCAGTATTCAGTGCAAATCTTGCCAAACTGATATATGCTTATGCCATATGAAATACAATGTTTTCTGCAATGCTGTAAGACAGTTTTTAATGTGTTAGAAGTTATATGCACAAAAACTTATGTTAGGACTTCAATGATCAAGATTGTCAGTTTACAGCTTTCTGAGTCCAGTAATGTTGAAATAGTGTTTCTGTTCAAATGAAGTGAAATCTAGCCAAATCTGCTCAAAAGCTTGTCTCTCTATTAGAGAAAGCTGTTTCATTCAGTATTCAGTGCAAATCTTGCCAAACTGATAGATGCTTATGCCATATGAAATACAATGTTTTCTGCAATGCTGTAAGACAGTTTTTAATGTGTTAGAAGTTATATGCACAAAAACTTATGTTAGGACTTCAATGATCAAGATTGTCAGTTTACAGCTTTCTGAGTCCAGTAATGCTGAAATAGTGTTTCTGTTCAAATGAAGTGATATCAAGCCCAAATCTGCTCAAAAGCTTGTCTCTCTATTAGAGAAAGCTGTTTCATTCAGTATTCAGTGCAAATCTTGCCATACTGAAACATGCTTATGCCATATGAAATACAATGTTTTCTGCAATGCTGTAAGACAGTTTTTAATGTGTTAGAAGTTATATGCACAAAAACTTATGTTAGGACTTCAATGATCAAGATTGTCAGTTTACAGCTTTCTGAGTCCAGTAATGCTGAAATAGTGTTACTGTTCAAATGAAGTGAAATCAAGCCCAAATCTGCTCAAAAGCTTGTCTCTCTAATAGAGAAAGCTGTTTCATTCAGTATTCAGTGCAAATCTTGCCATACTGAAACATGCTTATGCCATATGAAATACAATGTTTTCTGCAATGCTGTAAGACAGTTTTTAATGTGTTAGAAGTTATATGCACAAAAACTTATGTTAGGACTTCAATGATCAAGATTGTCAGTTTACAGCTTTCTGAGTCCAGTAATGCTGAAATAGTGCTTCTGTTCAAATGAAGTGAAATCTAGCCAAATCTGCTCAAAAGCTTGTCTCTCTATTAGAGAAAGCTGTTTCATTCAGTATTCAGTGCAAATCTTGCCAATCTGATAGATGCTTATGCCTTATGAAGTACAATGTTTTCTGCAATGCTGTAAGACAGTTTTTAATGTGTTAGAAGTTATATGCACAAAAACTCATGTTAGGACTTCAATGATCAAGATTGTCAGTTTACAGCTTTCTGAGTCCTGTAATGTTGAAATAGTGTTTCTGTTCAAATGAAGTGAAATCAAGCCCAAATCTGCTCAAAAGCTTGTCTCTCTAATAGAGAAAGCTGTTTCATTCAGTATTCATTGCAAATCTTGCCAAACTGATAGATGCTTATGCCATATGAAATACAATGTTTTCTGCAATGCTGTAAGACAGTTTTTAATGTGTTAGAAGTTATATACACAAAAACTAATGTTAGGACTTCAATGATCAAGATTGTCAGTTTACAGCTTTCTGAGTCCAGTAATGTTGAAATAGTGTTTCTGTTCAAATGAAGTGAAATCTAGCCCAAATCTGCTCAAAAGCTTGTCTCTCTATTAGAGAAAGCTGTTTCATTCAGTATTCAGTGCAAATCTTGCCAAACTGATAGATGCTTATGCCATATGAAATACAATGTTTTCTGCAATGCTGTAAGACAGTTTTTAATGTGTTAGAAGTTATATACACAAAAACTAATGTTAGGACTTCAATGATCAAGATTGTCAGTTTACAGCTTTCTGAGTCCAGTAATGTTGAAATAGTGTTTCTGTTCAAATGAAGTGAAATCAAGCCCAAATCTGCTCAAAAGCTTGTCTCTCTAATAGAGAAAGCTGTTTCATTCAGTATTCAGTGCAAATCTTGCCAAACTGATAGATGCTTATGCCATATGAAATACAATGTTTTCTGCAATGCTGTAAGACAGTTTTTAATGTGTTAGAAGTTATATGCACAAAAACTTATGTTAGGACTTCAATGATCAAGATTGTCAGTTTACAGCTTTCTGAGTCCAGTAATGCTGAAATAGTGTTACTGTTCAAATGAAGTGAAATCAAGCCCAAATCTGCTCAAAAGCTTGTCTCTCTAATAGAGAAAGCTGTTTCATTCAGTATTCAGTGCAAATCTTGCCATACTGAAACATGCTTATGCCATATGAAATACAATGTTTTCTGCAATGCTGTAAGACAGTTTTTAATGTGTTAGAAGTTATATGCACAAAAACTCATGTTAGGACTTCAATGATCAAGATTGTCAGTTTACAGCTTTCTGAGTCCAGTAATGCTGAAATAGTGTTTCTGTTCAAATGAAGTGAAATCAAGCCCAAATCTGCTCAAAAGCTTGTCTCTCTAATAGAGAAAGCTGTTTCATTCAGTATTCAGTTCAAATCTTGCCAAACTGATAGATGCTTATGCCTTATGAAGTACAATGTTTTCTGCAATGCTGTAAGACAGTTTTTAATGTGTTAGAAGTTATATGCACAAAAACTTATGTTAGGACTTCAATGATCAAGATTGTCAGTTTACAGCTTTCTGAGTCCAGTAATGTTGAAATAGTGTTTCTGTTCAAATGAAGTGAAATCAAGCCCAAATCTGCTCAAAAGCTTGTCTCTCTAATAGAGAAAGCTGTTTCATTCAGTATTCAGTGCAAATCTTGCCAAACTGATAGATGCTTATGCCATATGAAATACAATGTTTTCTGCAATGCTGTAAGACAGTTTTTAATGTGTTAGAAGTTATATGCACAAAAACTTATGTTAGGACTTCAATGATCAAGATTGTCAGTTTACAGCTTTCTGAGTCCAGTAATGCTGAAATAGTGTTACTGTTCAAATGAAGTGAAATCAAGCCCAAATCTGCTCAAAAGCTTGTCTCTCTAATAGAGAAAGCTGTTTCATTCAGTATTCAGTGCAAATCTTGCCATACTGAAACATGCTTATGCCATATGAAATACAATGTTTTCTGCAATGCTGTAAGACAGTTTTTAATGTGTTAGAAGTTATATGCACAAAAACTCATGTTAGGACTTCAATGATCAAGATTGTCAGTTTACAGCTTTCTGAGTCCAGTAATGCTGAAATAGTGTTTCTGTTCAAATGAAGTGAAATCAAGCCCAAATCTGCTCAAAAGCTTGTCTCTCTAATAGAGAAAGCTGTTTCATTCAGTATTCAGTTCAAATCTTGCCAAACTGATAGATGCTTATGCCTTATGAAGTACAATGTTTTCTGCAATGCTGTAAGACAGTTTTTAATGTGTTAGAAGTTATATACACAAAAACTAATGTTAGGACTTCAATGATCAAGATTGTCAGTTTACAGCTTTCTGAGTCCAGTAATGTTGAAATAGTGTTTCTGTTCAAATGAAGTGAAATCAAGCCCAAATCTGCTCAAAAGCTTGTCTCTCTATTAGAGAAAGCTGTTTCATTCAGTATTCAGTGCAAATCTTGCCAAACTGATAGATGCTTATGCCATATGAAATACAATGTTTTCTGCAATGCTGTAAGACAGTTTTTAATGTGTTAGAAGTTATATGCACAAAAACTCATGTTAGGACTTCAATGATCAAGATTGTCAGTTTACAGCTTTCTGAGTCCAGTAATGCTGAAATAGTGTTTCTGTTCAAATGAAGTGAAATCAAGCCCAAATCTGCTCAAAAGCTTGTCTCTCTAATAGAGAAAGCTGTTTCATTCAGTATTCAGTGCAAATCTTGCCAAACTGATAGATGCTTATGCCTTATGAAGTACAATGTTTTCTGCAATGCTGTAAGACAGTTTTTAATGTGTTAGAAGTTATATACACAAAAACTAATGTTAGGACTTCAATGATCAAGATTGTCAGTTTACAGCTTTCTGAGTCCAGTAATGTTGAAATAGTGTTTCTGTTCAAATGAAGTGAAATCAAGCCCAAATCTGCTCAAAAGCTTGTCTCTCTATTAGAGAAAGCTGTTTCATTCAGTATTCAGTGCAAATCTTGCCAAACTGATAGATGCTTATGCCTTATGAAATACAATGTTTTCTGCAATGCTGTAAGACAGTTTTTAATGTGTTAGAAGTTATATACACAAAAACTAATGTTAGGACTTCAATGATCAAGATTGTCAGTTTACAGCTTTCTGAGTCCAGTAATGTTGAAATAGTGTTTCTGTTCAAATGAAGTGAAATCAAGCCCAAATCTGCTCAAAAGCTTGTCTCTCTAATAGAGAAAGCTGTTTCATTCAGTATTCAGTGCAAATCTTGCCATACTGAAACATGCTTATGCCATATGAAATACAATGTTTTCTGCAATGCTGTAAGACAGTTTTTAATGTGTTAGAAGTTATATGCACAAAAACTTATGTTAGGACTTCAATGATCAAGATTGTCAGTTTACAGCTTTCTGAGTCCAGTAATGCTGAAATAGTGCTTCTGTTCAAATGAAGTGAAATCTAGCCAAATCTGCTCAAAAGCTTGTCTCTCTATTAGAGAAAGCTGTTTCATTCAGTATTCAGTGCAAATCTTGCCAAACTGATAGATGCTTATGCCATATGAAATACAATGTTTTCTGCAATGCTGTAAGACAGTTTTTAATGTGTTAGAAGTTATATGCACAAAAACTTATGTTAGGACTTCAATGATCAAGATTGTCAGTTTACAGCTTTCTGAGTCCAGTAATGCTGAAATAGTGTTTCTGTTCAAATGAAGTGATATCAAGCCCAAATCTGCTCAAAAGCTTGTCTCTCTATTAGAGAAAGCTGTTTCATTCAGTATTCAGTGCAAATCTTGCCATACTGAAACATGCTTATGCCATATGAAATACAATGTTTTCTGCAATGCTGTAAGACAGTTTTTAATGTGTTAGAAGTTATATGCACAAAAACTTATGTTAGGACTTCAATGATCAAGATTGTCAGTTTACAGCTTTCTGAGTCCAGTAATGCTGAAATAGTGCTTCTGTTCAAATGAAGTGAAATCTAGCCAAATCTGCTCAAAAGCTTGTCTCTCTATTAGAGAAAGCTGTTTCATTCAGTATTCAGTGCAAATCTTGCCAATCTGATAGATGCTTATGCCTTATGAAATACAATGTTTTCTGCAATGCTGTAAGACAGTTTTTAATGTGTTAGAAGTTATATACACAAAAACTAATGTTAGGACTTCAATGATCAAGATTGTCAGTATACAGCTTTCTGAGTCCAGTAATGTTGAAATAGTGTTTCTGTTCAAATGAAGTGAAATCTAGCCCAAATCTGCTCAAAAGCTTGTCTCTCTATTAGAGAAAGCTGTTTCATTCAGTATTCAGTGCAAATCTTGCCAAACTGATAGATGCTTATGCCATATGAAATACAATGTTTTCTGCAATGCTGTAAGACAGTTTTTAATGTGTTAGAAGTTATATGCACAAAAACTTATTTTAGGACTTCAATGATCAAGATTGTCAGTTTACAGCTTTCTGAGTCCAGTAATGCTGAAATAGTGTTTCTGTTCAAATGAAGTGAAATCAAGCCCCAATCTGCTCAAATGCTTGTCTCTCTAATAGAGAAAGCTGTTTCATTCAGTATTCAGTGCAAATCTTGCCATACTGAAACATGCTTATTGCCATATGAAATACAATGTTTTCTGCAATGCTGTAAGACAGTTTTTAATGTGTTAGAAGTTATATGCACAAAAACTTATGTTAGGACTTCAATGATCAAGATTGTCAGTTTACAGCTTTCTGAGTCCTGTAATGTTGAAATAGTGTTTCTGTTCAAATAAAGTGAAATCAAGCCCAAATCTGCTCAAAAGCTTGTCTCTCTAATAGAGAAAGCTGTTTCATTCAGTATTCAGTGCAAATCTTGCCAAACTGATAGATGCTTATGCCATATGAAATACAATGTTTTCTGCAATGCTGTAAGACAGTTTTTAATGTGTTAGAAGTTATATGCACAAAAACTTATGTTAGGACTTCAATGATCAAGATTGTCAGTTTACAGCTTTCTGAGTCCAGTAATGCTGAAATAGTGTTACTGTTCAAATGAAGTGAAATCAAGCCCAAATCTGCTCAAAAGCTTGTCTCTCTAATAGAGAAAGCTGTTTCATTCAGTATTCAGTGCAAATCTTGCCATACTGAAACATGCTTATGCCATATGAAATACAATGTTTTCTGCAATGCTGTAAGACAGTTTTTAATGTGTTAGAAGTTATATGCACAAAAACTTATGTTAGGACTTCAATGATCAAGATTGTCAGTTTACAGCTTTCTGAGTCCAGTAATGTTGAAATAGTGTTTCTGTTCAAATGAAGTGAAATCTAGCCAAATCTGCTCAAAAGCTTGTCTCTCTATTAGAGAAAGCTGTTTCATTCAGTATTCAGTGCAAATCTTGCCAAACTGATAGATGCTTATGCCATATGAAATACAATGTTTTCTGCAATGCTGTAAGACAGTTTTTAATGTGTTTGAAGTTATATGCACAAAAACTTATGTTAGGACTTCAATGATCAAGATTGTCAGTTTACAGCTTTCTGAGTCCAGTAATGCTGAAATAGTGTTTCTGTTCAAATGAAGTGAAATCAAGCCCAAATCTGCTCAAAAGCTTGTCTCTCTATTAGAGAAAGCTGTTTCATTCAGTATTCAGTGCAAATCTTGCCAATCTGATAGATGCTTATGCCTTATGAAGTACAATGTTTTCTGCAATGCTGTAAGACAGTTTTTAATGTGTTAGAAGTTATATGCACAAAAACTCATGTTAGGACTTCAATGATCAAGATTGTCAGTTTACAGCTTTCTGAGTCCTGTAATGTTGAAATAGTGTTTCTGTTCAAATGAAGTGAAATCAAGCCCAAATCTGCTCAAAAGCTTGTCTCTCTAATAGAGAAAGCTGTTTCATTCAGTATTCATTGCAAATCTTGCCAAACTGATAGATGCTTATGCCATATGAAATACAATGTTTTCTGCAATGCTGTAAGACAGTTTTTAATGTGTTAGAAGTTATATACACAAAAACTAATGTTAGGACTTCAATGATCAAGATTGTCAGTTTACAGCTTTCTGAGTCCAGTAATGTTGAAATAGTGTTTCTGTTCAAATGAAGTGAAATCTAGCCCAAATCTGCTCAAAAGCTTGTCTCTCTATTAGAGAAAGCTGTTTCATTCAGTATTCAGTGCAAATCTTGCCAAACTGATAGATGCTTATGCCATATGAAATACAATGTTTTCTGCAATGCTGTAAGACAGTTTTTAATGTGTTAGAAGTTATATACACAAAAACTAATGTTAGGACTTCAATGATCAAGATTGTCAGTTTACAGCTTTCTGAGTCCAGTAATGTTGAAATAGTGTTTCTGTTCAAATGAAGTGAAATCAAGCCCAAATCTGCTCAAAAGCTTGTCTCTCTAATAGAGAAAGCTGTTTCATTCAGTATTCAGTGCAAATCTTGCCAAACTGATAGATGCTTATGCCATATGAAATACAATGTTTTCTGCAATGCTGTAAGACAGTTTTTAATGTGTTAGAAGTTATATACACAAAAACTAATGTTAGGACTTCAATGATCAAGATTGTCAGTTTACAGCTTTCTGAGTCCAGTAATGTTGAAATAGTGTTTCTGTTCAAATGAAGTGAAATCTAGCCCAAATCTGCTCAAAAGCTTGTCTCTCTATTAGAGAAAGCTGTTTCATTCAGTATTCAGTGCAAATCTTGCCAAACTGATAGATGCTTATGCCATATGAAATACAATGTTTTCTGCAATGCTGTAAGACAGTTTTTAATGTGTTAGAAGTTATATACACAAAAACTAATGTTAGGACTTCAATGATCAAGATTGTCAGTTTACAGCTTTCTGAGTCCAGTAATGTTGAAATAGTGTTTCTGTTCAAATGAAGTGAAATCAAGCCCAAATCTGCTCAAAAGCTTGTCTCTCTAATAGAGAAAGCTGTTTCATTCAGTATTCAGTGCAAATCTGGCCAAACTGATAGATGCTTATGCCATATGAAATACAATGTTTTCTGCAATGCTGTAAGACAGTTTTTAATGTGTTAGAAGTTATATGCACAAAAACTTATGTTAGGACTTCAATGATCAAGATTGTCAGTTTACAGCTTTCTGAGTCCAGTAATGCTGAAATAGTGCTTCTGTTCAAATGAAGTGAAATCTAGCCAAATCTGCTCAAAAGCTTGTCTCTCTATTAGAGAAAGCTGTTTCATTCAGTATTCAGTGCAAATCTTGCCAAACTGATATATGCTTATGCCATATGAAATACAATGTTTTCTGCAATGCTGTAAGACAGTTTTTAATGTGTTAGAAGTTATATGCACAAAAACTTATGTTAGGACTTCAATGATCAAGATTGTCAGTTTACAGCTTTCTGAGTCCAGTAATGTTGAAATAGTGTTTCTGTTCAAATGAAGTGAAATCTAGCCAAATCTGCTCAAAAGCTTGTCTCTCTATTAGAGAAAGCTGTTTCATTCAGTATTCAGTGCAAATCTTGCCAAACTGATAGATGCTTATGCCATATGAAATACAATGTTTTCTGCAATGCTGTAAGACAGTTTTTAATGTGTTAGAAGTTATATGCACAAAAACTTATGTTAGGACTTCAATGATCAAGATTGTCAGTTTACAGCTTTCTGAGTCCAGTAATGCTGAAATAGTGTTTCTGTTCAAATGAAGTGATATCAAGCCCAAATCTGCTCAAAAGCTTGTCTCTCTATTAGAGAAAGCTGTTTCATTCAGTATTCAGTGCAAATCTTGCCATACTGAAACATGCTTATGCCATATGAAATACAATGTTTTCTGCAATGCTGTAAGACAGTTTTTAATGTGTTAGAAGTTATATGCACAAAAACTTATGTTAGGACTTCAATGATCAAGATTGTCAGTTTACAGCTTTCTGAGTCCAGTAATGCTGAAATAGTGTTACTGTTCAAATGAAGTGAAATCAAGCCCAAATCTGCTCAAAAGCTTGTCTCTCTAATAGAGAAAGCTGTTTCATTCAGTATTCAGTGCAAATCTTGCCATACTGAAACATGCTTATGCCATATGAAATACAATGTTTTCTGCAATGCTGTAAGACAGTTTTTAATGTGTTAGAAGTTATATGCACAAAAACTTATGTTAGGACTTCAATGATCAAGATTGTCAGTTTACAGCTTTCTGAGTCCAGTAATGCTGAAATAGTGCTTCTGTTCAAATGAAGTGAAATCTAGCCAAATCTGCTCAAAAGCTTGTCTCTCTATTAGAGAAAGCTGTTTCATTCAGTATTCAGTGCAAATCTTGCCAATCTGATAGATGCTTATGCCTTATGAAGTACAATGTTTTCTGCAATGCTGTAAGACAGTTTTTAATGTGTTAGAAGTTATATGCACAAAAACTCATGTTAAGGACTTCAATGATCAAGATTGTCAGTTTACAGCTTTCTGAGTCCTGTAATGTTGAAATAGTGTTTCTGTTCAAATGAAGTGAAATCAAGCCCAAATCTGCTCAAAAGCTTGTCTCTCTAATAGAGAAAGCTGTTTCATTCAGTATTCATTGCAAATCTTGCCAAACTGATAGATGCTTATGCCATATGAAATACAATGTTTTCTGCAATGCTGTAAGACAGTTTTTAATGTGTTAGAAGTTATATGCACAAAAACTAATGTTAGGACTTCAATGATCAAGATTGTCAGTTTACAGCTTTCTGAGTCCAGTAATGTTGAAATAGTGTTTCTGTTCAAATGAAGTGAAATCTAGCCCAAATCTGCTCAAAAGCTTGTCTCTCTATTAGAGAAAGCTGTTTCATTCAGTATTCAGTGCAAATCTTGCCAAACTGATAGATGCTTATGCCATATGAAATACAATGTTTTCTGCAATGCTGTAAGACAGTTTTTAATGTGTTAGAAGTTATATACACAAAAACTAATGTTAGGACTTCAATGATCAAGATTGTCAGTTTACAGCTTTCTGAGTCCAGTAATGTTGAAATAGTTTTTCTGTTCAAATGAAGTGAAATCAAGCCCAAATCTGCTCAAAAGCTTGTCTCTCTAATAGAGAAAGCTGTTTCATTCAGTATTCAGTGCAAATCTTGCCAAACTGATAGATGCTTATGCCATATGAAATACAATGTTTTCTGCAATGCTGTAAGACAGTTTTTAATGTGTTAGAAGTTATATGCACAAAAACTTATGTTAGGACTTCAATGATCAAGATTGTCAGTTTACAGCTTTCTGAGTCCTGTAATGTTGAAATAGTGTTTCTGTTCAAATAAAGTAAAATCAAGCCCAAATCTGCTCAAAAGCTTGTCTCTCTAATAGAGAAAGCTGTTTCATTCAGTATTCAGTGCAAATCTTGCCAAACTGATAGATGCTTATGCCATATGAAATACAATGTTTTCTGCAATGCTGTAAGACAGTTTTTAATGTGTTAGAAGTTATATGCACAAAAACTTATGTTAGGACTTCAATGA
This sequence comes from Carassius gibelio, assembly GCF_023724105.1. NCBI lineage: Eukaryota > Metazoa > Chordata > Actinopteri > Cypriniformes > Cyprinidae > Carassius > Carassius gibelio. The sequence goes on along the minus strand of NC_068397.1, from coordinate 10,001,183 downwards.
TCAAGATTGTCAGTTTACAGCTTTCTGAGTCCAGTAATGTTGAAATAGTGTTTCTGTTCAAATGAAGTGAAATCAAGCCCAAATCTGCTCAAAAGCTTGTCTCTCTAATAGAGAAAGCTGTTTCATTCAGTATTCAGTGCAAATCTTGCCAAACTGATAGATGCTTATGCCATATGAAATACAATGTTTTCTGCAATGCTGTAAGACAGTTTTTAATGTGTTAGAAGTTATATGCACAAAAACTTATGTTAGGACTTCAATGATCAAGATTGTCAGTTTACAGCTTTCTGAGTCCAGTAATGCTGAAATAGTGCTTCTGTTCAAATGAAGTGAAATCTAGCCAAATCTGCTCAAAAGCTTGTCTCTCTATTAGAGAAAGCTGTTTCATTCAGTATTCAGTGCAAATCTTGCCAAACTGATATATGCTTATGCCTTATGAAGTACAATGTTTTCTGCAATGCTGTAAGACAGTTTTTAATGTGTTAGAAGTTATATACACAAAAACTAATGTTAGGACTTCAATGATCAAGATTGTCAGTTTACAGCTTTCTGAGTCCAGTAATGTTGAAATAGTGTTTCTGTTCAAATGAAGTGAAATCAAGCCCAAATCTGCTCAAAAGCTTGTCTCTCTATTAGAGAAAGCTGTTTCATTCAGTATTCAGTGCAAATCTTGCCAAACTGATAGATGCTTATGCCATATGAAATACAATGTTTTCTGCAATGCTGTAAGACAGTTTTTAATGTGTTAGAAGTTATATGCACAAAAACTCATGTTAGGACTTCAATGATCAAGATTGTCAGTTTACAGCTTTCTGAGTCCAGTAATGCTGAAATAGTGTTTCTGTTCAAATGAAGTGAAATCAAGCCCAAATCTGCTCAAAAGCTTGTCTCTCTAATAGAGAAAGCTGTTTCATTCAGTATTCAGTGCAAATCTTGCCAAACTGATAGATGCTTATGCCTTATGAAGTACAATGTTTTCTGCAATGCTGTAAGACAGTTTTTAATGTGTTAGAAGTTATATACACAAAAACTAATGTTAGGACTTCAATGATCAAGATTGTCAGTTTACAGCTTTCTGAGTCCAGTAATGTTGAAATAGTGTTTCTGTTCAAATGAAGTGAAATCAAGCCCAAATCTGCTCAAAAGCTTGTCTCTCTATTAGAGAAAGCTGTTTCATTCAGTATTCAGTGCAAATCTTGCCAAACTGATAGATGCTTATGCCTTATGAAATACAATGTTTTCTGCAATGCTGTAAGACAGTTTTTAATGTGTTAGAAGTTATATACACAAAAACTAATGTTAGGACTTCAATGATCAAGATTGTCAGTTTACAGCTTTCTGAGTCCAGTAATGTTGAAATAGTGTTTCTGTTCAAATGAAGTGAAATCAAGCCCAAATCTGCTCAAAAGCTTGTCTCTCTAATAGAGAAAGCTGTTTCATTCAGTATTCAGTGCAAATCTTGCCAAACTGATAGATGCTTATGCCATATGAAATACAATGTTTTCTGCAATGCTGTAAGACAGTTTTTAATGTGTTAGAAGTTATATGCACAAAAACTTATGTTAGGACTTCAATGATCAAGATTGTCAGTTTACAGCTTTCTGAGTCCAGTAATGCTGAAATAGTGCTTCTGTTCAAATGAAGTGAAATCTAGCCAAATCTGCTCAAAAGCTTGTCTCTCTATTAGAGAAAGCTGTTTCATTCAGTATTCAGTGCAAATCTTGCCAAACTGATAGATGCTTATGCCATATGAAATACAATGTTTTCTGCAATGCTGTAAGACAGTTTTTAATGTGTTAGAAGTTATATGCACAAAAACTTATGTTAGGACTTCAATGATCAAGATTGTCAGTTTACAGCTTTCTGAGTCCAGTAATGCTGAAATAGTGTTTCTGTTCAAATGAAGTGATATCAAGCCCAAATCTGCTCAAAAGCTTGTCTCTCTATTAGAGAAAGCTGTTTCATTCAGTATTCAGTGCAAATCTTGCCATACTGAAACATGCTTATGCCATATGAAATACAATGTTTTCTGCAATGCTGTAAGACAGTTTTTAATGTGTTAGAAGTTATATGCACAAAAACTTATGTTAGGACTTCAATGATCAAGATTGTCAGTTTACAGCTTTCTGAGTCCAGTAATGCTGAAATAGTGCTTCTGTTCAAATGAAGTGAAATCTAGCCAAATCTGCTCAAAAGCTTGTCTCTCTATTAGAGAAAGCTGTTTCATTCAGTATTCAGTGCAAATCTTGCCAATCTGATAGATGCTTATGCCTTATGAAATACAATGTTTTCTGCAATGCTGTAAGACAGTTTTTAATGTGTTAGAAGTTATATACACAAAAACTAATGTTAGGACTTCAATGATCAAGATTGTCAGTATACAGCTTTCTGAGTCCAGTAATGTTGAAATAGTGTTTCTGTTCAAATGAAGTGAAATCTAGCCCAAATCTGCTCAAAAGCTTGTCTCTCTATTAGAGAAAGCTGTTTCATTCAGTATTCAGTGCAAATCTTGCCAAACTGATAGATGCTTATGCCATATGAAATACAATGTTTTCTGCAATGCTGTAAGACAGTTTTTAATGTGTTAGAAGTTATATGCACAAAAACTTATTTTAGGACTTCAATGATCAAGATTGTCAGTTTACAGCTTTCTGAGTCCAGTAATGCTGAAATAGTGTTTCTGTTCAAATGAAGTGAAATCAAGCCCCAATCTGCTCAAATGCTTGTCTCTCTAATAGAGAAAGCTGTTTCATTCAGTATTCAGTGCAAATCTTGCCATACTGAAACATGCTTATTGCCATATGAAATACAATGTTTTCTGCAATGCTGTAAGACAGTTTTTAATGTGTTAGAAGTTATATGCACAAAAACTTATGTTAGGACTTCAATGATCAAGATTGTCAGTTTACAGCTTTCTGAGTCCTGTAATGTTGAAATAGTGTTTCTGTTCAAATAAAGTGAAATCAAGCCCAAATCTGCTCAAAAGCTTGTCTCTCTAATAGAGAAAGCTGTTTCATTCAGTATTCAGTGCAAATCTTGCCAAACTGATAGATGCTTATGCCATATGAAATACAATGTTTTCTGCAATGCTGTAAGACAGTTTTTAATGTGTTAGAAGTTATATGCACAAAAACTTATGTTAGGACTTCAATGATCAAGATTGTCAGTTTACAGCTTTCTGAGTCCAGTAATGCTGAAATAGTGTTACTGTTCAAATGAAGTGAAATCAAGCCCAAATCTGCTCAAAAGCTTGTCTCTCTAATAGAGAAAGCTGTTTCATTCAGTATTCAGTGCAAATCTTGCCATACTGAAACATGCTTATGCCATATGAAATACAATGTTTTCTGCAATGCTGTAAGACAGTTTTTAATGTGTTAGAAGTTATATGCACAAAAACTTATGTTAGGACTTCAATGATCAAGATTGTCAGTTTACAGCTTTCTGAGTCCAGTAATGTTGAAATAGTGTTTCTGTTCAAATGAAGTGAAATCTAGCCAAATCTGCTCAAAAGCTTGTCTCTCTATTAGAGAAAGCTGTTTCATTCAGTATTCAGTGCAAATCTTGCCAAACTGATAGATGCTTATGCCATATGAAATACAATGTTTTCTGCAATGCTGTAAGACAGTTTTTAATGTGTTTGAAGTTATATGCACAAAAACTTATGTTAGGACTTCAATGATCAAGATTGTCAGTTTACAGCTTTCTGAGTCCAGTAATGCTGAAATAGTGTTTCTGTTCAAATGAAGTGAAATCAAGCCCAAATCTGCTCAAAAGCTTGTCTCTCTATTAGAGAAAGCTGTTTCATTCAGTATTCAGTGCAAATCTTGCCAATCTGATAGATGCTTATGCCTTATGAAGTACAATGTTTTCTGCAATGCTGTAAGACAGTTTTTAATGTGTTAGAAGTTATATGCACAAAAACTCATGTTAGGACTTCAATGATCAAGATTGTCAGTTTACAGCTTTCTGAGTCCTGTAATGTTGAAATAGTGTTTCTGTTCAAATGAAGTGAAATCAAGCCCAAATCTGCTCAAAAGCTTGTCTCTCTAATAGAGAAAGCTGTTTCATTCAGTATTCATTGCAAATCTTGCCAAACTGATAGATGCTTATGCCATATGAAATACAATGTTTTCTGCAATGCTGTAAGACAGTTTTTAATGTGTTAGAAGTTATATACACAAAAACTAATGTTAGGACTTCAATGATCAAGATTGTCAGTTTACAGCTTTCTGAGTCCAGTAATGTTGAAATAGTGTTTCTGTTCAAATGAAGTGAAATCTAGCCCAAATCTGCTCAAAAGCTTGTCTCTCTATTAGAGAAAGCTGTTTCATTCAGTATTCAGTGCAAATCTTGCCAAACTGATAGATGCTTATGCCATATGAAATACAATGTTTTCTGCAATGCTGTAAGACAGTTTTTAATGTGTTAGAAGTTATATACACAAAAACTAATGTTAGGACTTCAATGATCAAGATTGTCAGTTTACAGCTTTCTGAGTCCAGTAATGTTGAAATAGTGTTTCTGTTCAAATGAAGTGAAATCAAGCCCAAATCTGCTCAAAAGCTTGTCTCTCTAATAGAGAAAGCTGTTTCATTCAGTATTCAGTGCAAATCTTGCCAAACTGATAGATGCTTATGCCATATGAAATACAATGTTTTCTGCAATGCTGTAAGACAGTTTTTAATGTGTTAGAAGTTATATACACAAAAACTAATGTTAGGACTTCAATGATCAAGATTGTCAGTTTACAGCTTTCTGAGTCCAGTAATGTTGAAATAGTGTTTCTGTTCAAATGAAGTGAAATCTAGCCCAAATCTGCTCAAAAGCTTGTCTCTCTATTAGAGAAAGCTGTTTCATTCAGTATTCAGTGCAAATCTTGCCAAACTGATAGATGCTTATGCCATATGAAATACAATGTTTTCTGCAATGCTGTAAGACAGTTTTTAATGTGTTAGAAGTTATATACACAAAAACTAATGTTAGGACTTCAATGATCAAGATTGTCAGTTTACAGCTTTCTGAGTCCAGTAATGTTGAAATAGTGTTTCTGTTCAAATGAAGTGAAATCAAGCCCAAATCTGCTCAAAAGCTTGTCTCTCTAATAGAGAAAGCTGTTTCATTCAGTATTCAGTGCAAATCTGGCCAAACTGATAGATGCTTATGCCATATGAAATACAATGTTTTCTGCAATGCTGTAAGACAGTTTTTAATGTGTTAGAAGTTATATGCACAAAAACTTATGTTAGGACTTCAATGATCAAGATTGTCAGTTTACAGCTTTCTGAGTCCAGTAATGCTGAAATAGTGCTTCTGTTCAAATGAAGTGAAATCTAGCCAAATCTGCTCAAAAGCTTGTCTCTCTATTAGAGAAAGCTGTTTCATTCAGTATTCAGTGCAAATCTTGCCAAACTGATATATGCTTATGCCATATGAAATACAATGTTTTCTGCAATGCTGTAAGACAGTTTTTAATGTGTTAGAAGTTATATGCACAAAAACTTATGTTAGGACTTCAATGATCAAGATTGTCAGTTTACAGCTTTCTGAGTCCAGTAATGTTGAAATAGTGTTTCTGTTCAAATGAAGTGAAATCTAGCCAAATCTGCTCAAAAGCTTGTCTCTCTATTAGAGAAAGCTGTTTCATTCAGTATTCAGTGCAAATCTTGCCAAACTGATAGATGCTTATGCCATATGAAATACAATGTTTTCTGCAATGCTGTAAGACAGTTTTTAATGTGTTAGAAGTTATATGCACAAAAACTTATGTTAGGACTTCAATGATCAAGATTGTCAGTTTACAGCTTTCTGAGTCCAGTAATGCTGAAATAGTGTTTCTGTTCAAATGAAGTGATATCAAGCCCAAATCTGCTCAAAAGCTTGTCTCTCTATTAGAGAAAGCTGTTTCATTCAGTATTCAGTGCAAATCTTGCCATACTGAAACATGCTTATGCCATATGAAATACAATGTTTTCTGCAATGCTGTAAGACAGTTTTTAATGTGTTAGAAGTTATATGCACAAAAACTTATGTTAGGACTTCAATGATCAAGATTGTCAGTTTACAGCTTTCTGAGTCCAGTAATGCTGAAATAGTGTTACTGTTCAAATGAAGTGAAATCAAGCCCAAATCTGCTCAAAAGCTTGTCTCTCTAATAGAGAAAGCTGTTTCATTCAGTATTCAGTGCAAATCTTGCCATACTGAAACATGCTTATGCCATATGAAATACAATGTTTTCTGCAATGCTGTAAGACAGTTTTTAATGTGTTAGAAGTTATATGCACAAAAACTTATGTTAGGACTTCAATGATCAAGATTGTCAGTTTACAGCTTTCTGAGTCCAGTAATGCTGAAATAGTGCTTCTGTTCAAATGAAGTGAAATCTAGCCAAATCTGCTCAAAAGCTTGTCTCTCTATTAGAGAAAGCTGTTTCATTCAGTATTCAGTGCAAATCTTGCCAATCTGATAGATGCTTATGCCTTATGAAGTACAATGTTTTCTGCAATGCTGTAAGACAGTTTTTAATGTGTTAGAAGTTATATGCACAAAAACTCATGTTAGGACTTCAATGATCAAGATTGTCAGTTTACAGCTTTCTGAGTCCTGTAATGTTGAAATAGTGTTTCTGTTCAAATGAAGTGAAATCAAGCCCAAATCTGCTCAAAAGCTTGTCTCTCTAATAGAGAAAGCTGTTTCATTCAGTATTCATTGCAAATCTTGCCAAACTGATAGATGCTTATGCCATATGAAATACAATGTTTTCTGCAATGCTGTAAGACAGTTTTTAATGTGTTAGAAGTTATATGCACAAAAACTAATGTTAGGACTTCAATGATCAAGATTGTCAGTTTACAGCTTTCTGAGTCCAGTAATGTTGAAATAGTGTTTCTGTTCAAATGAAGTGAAATCTAGCCCAAATCTGCTCAAAAGCTTGTCTCTCTATTAGAGAAAGCTGTTTCATTCAGTATTCAGTGCAAATCTTGCCAAACTGATAGATGCTTATGCCATATGAAATACAATGTTTTCTGCAATGCTGTAAGACAGTTTTTAATGTGTTAGAAGTTATATACACAAAAACTAATGTTAGGACTTCAATGATCAAGATTGTCAGTTTACAGCTTTCTGAGTCCAGTAATGTTGAAATAGTTTTTCTGTTCAAATGAAGTGAAATCAAGCCCAAATCTGCTCAAAAGCTTGTCTCTCTAATAGAGAAAGCTGTTTCATTCAGTATTCAGTGCAAATCTTGCCAAACTGATAGATGCTTATGCCATATGAAATACAATGTTTTCTGCAATGCTGTAAGACAGTTTTTAATGTGTTAGAAGTTATATGCACAAAAACTTATGTTAGGACTTCAATGATCAAGATTGTCAGTTTACAGCTTTCTGAGTCCTGTAATGTTGAAATAGTGTTTCTGTTCAAATAAAGTAAAATCAAGCCCAAATCTGCTCAAAAGCTTGTCTCTCTAATAGAGAAAGCTGTTTCATTCAGTATTCAGTGCAAATCTTGCCAAACTGATAGATGCTTATGCCATATGAAATACAATGTTTTCTGCAATGCTGTAAGACAGTTTTTAATGTGTTAGAAGTTATATGCACAAAAACTTATGTTAGGACTTCAATGATCAAGATTGTCAGTTTACAGCTTTCTGAGTCCAGTAATGTTGAAATAGTGTTTCTGTTCAAATGAAGTGAAATCAAGCCCAAATCTGCTCAAAAGCTTGTCTCTCTAATAGAGAAAGCTGTTTCATTCAGTATTCAGTGCAAATCTTGCCAAACTGATAGATGCTTATGCCATATGAAATACAATGTTTTCTGCAATGCTGTAAGACAGTTTTTAATGTGTTAGAAGTTATATGCACAAAAACTTATGTTAGGACTTCAATGATCAAGATTGTCAGTTTACAGCTTTCTGAGTCCAGTAATGCTGAAATAGTGCTTCTGTTCAAATGAAGTGAAATCTAGCCAAATCTGCTCAAAAGCTTGTCTCTCTATTAGAGAAAGCTGTTTCATTCAGTATTCAGTGCAAATCTTGCCAAACTGATATATGCTTATGCCATATGAAATACAATGTTTTCTGCAATGCTGTAAGACAGTTTTTAATGTGTTAGAAGTTATATGCACAAAAACTTATGTTAGGACTTCAATGATCAAGATTGTCAGTTTACAGCTTTCTGAGTCCAGTAATGTTGAAATAGTGTTACTGTTCAAATGAAGTGAAATCTAGCCAAATCTGCTCAAAAGCTTGTCTCTCTATTAGAGAAAGCTGTTTCATTCAGTATTCAGTGCAAATCTTGCCAAACTGATAGATGCTTATGCCATATGAAATACAATGTTTTCTGCAATGCTGTAAGACAGTTTTTAATGTGTTAGAAGTTATATGCACAAAAACTTATGTTAGGACTTCAATGATCAAGATTGTCAGTTTACAGCTTTCTGAGTCCAGTAATGCTGAAATAGTGTTTCTGTTCAAATGAAGTGATATCAAGCCCAAATCTGCTCAAAAGCTTGTCTCTCTATTAGAGAAAGCTGTTTCATTCAGTATTCAGTGCAAATCTTGCCATACTGAAACATGCTTATGCCATATGAAATACAATGTTTTCTGCAATGCTGTAAGACAGTTTTTAATGTGTTAGAAGTTATATGCACAAAAACTTATGTTAGGACTTCAATGATCAAGATTGTCAGTTTACAGCTTTCTGAGTCCAGTAATGCTGAAATAGTGCTTCTGTTCAAATGAAGTGAAATCTAGCCAAATCTGCTCAAAAGCTTGTCTCTCTATTAGAGAAAGCTGTTTCATTCAGTATTCAGTGCAAATCTTGCCAATCTGATAGATGCTTATGCCTTATGAAATACAATGTTTTCTGCAATGCTGTAAGACAGTTTTTAATGTGTTAGAAGTTATATACACAAAAACTAATGTTAGGACTTCAATGATCAAGATTGTCAGTATACAGCTTTCTGAGTCCAGTAATGTTGAAATAGTGTTTCTGTTCAAATGAAGTGAAATCTAGCCCAAATCTGCTCAAAAGCTTGTCTCTCTATTAGAGAAAGCTGTTTCATTCAGTATTCAGTGCAAATCTTGCCAAACTGATAGATGCTTATGCCATATGAAATACAATGTTTTCTGCAATGCTGTAAGACAGTTTTTAATGTGTTAGAAGTTATATGCACAAAAACTTATTTTAGGACTTCAATGATCAAGATTGTCAGTTTACAGCTTTCTGAGTCCAGTAATGCTGAAATAGTGTTTCTGTTCAAATGAAGTGAAATCAAGCCCCAATCTGCTCAAATGCTTGTCTCTCTAATAGAGAAAGCTGTTTCATTCAGTATTCAGTGCAAATCTTGCCATACTGAAACATGCTTATTGCCATATGAAATACAATGTTTTCTGCAATGCTGTAAGACAGTTTTTAATGTGTTAGAAGTTATATGCACAAAAACTTATGTTAGGACTTCAATGATCAAGATTGTCAGTTTACAGCTTTCTGAGTCCTGTAATGTTGAAATAGTGTTTCTGTTCAAATAAAGTGAAATCAAGCCCAAATCTGCTCAAAAGCTTGTCTCTCTAATAGAGAAAGCTGTTTCATTCAGTATTCAGTGCAAATCTTGCCAAACTGATAGATGCTTATGCCATATGAAATACAATGTTTTCTGCAATGCTGTAAGACAGTTTTTAATGTGTTAGAAGTTATATGCACAAAAACTTATGTTAGGACTTCAATGATCAAGATTGTCAGTTTACAGCTTTCTGAGTCCAGTAATGCTGAAATAGTGTTACTGTTCAAATGAAGTGAAATCAAGCCCAAATCTGCTCAAAAGCTTGTCTCTCTAATAGAGAAAGCTGTTTCATTCAGTATTCAGTGCAAATCTTGCCATACTGAAACATGCTTATGCCATATGAAATACAATGTTTTCTGCAATGCTGTAAGACAGTTTTTAATGTGTTAGAAGTTATATGCACAAAAACTTATGTTAGGACTTCAATGATCAAGATTGTCAGTTTACAGCTTTCTGAGTCCAGTAATGTTGAAATAGTGTTTCTGTTCAAATGAAGTGAAATCTAGCCAAATCTGCTCAAAAGCTTGTCTCTCTATTAGAGAAAGCTGTTTCATTCAGTATTCAGTGCAAATCTTGCCAAACTGATAGATGCTTATGCCATATGAAATACAATGTTTTCTGCAATGCTGTAAGACAGTTTTTAATGTGTTTGAAGTTATATGCACAAAAACTTATGTTAGGACTTCAATGATCAAGATTGTCAGTTTACAGCTTTCTGAGTCCAGTAATGCTGAAATAGTGTTTCTGTTCAAATGAAGTGAAATCAAGCCCAAATCTGCTCAAAAGCTTGTCTCTCTATTAGAGAAAGCTGTTTCATTCAGTATTCAGTGCAAATCTTGCCAATCTGATAGATGCTTATGCCTTATGAAGTACAATGTTTTCTGCAATGCTGTAAGACAGTTTTTAATGTGTTAGAAGTTATATGCACAAAAACTCATGTTAGGACTTCAATGATCAAGATTGTCAGTTTACAGCTTTCTGAGTCCTGTAATGTTGAAATAGTGTTTCTGTTCAAATGAAGTGAAATCAAGCCCAAATCTGCTCAAAAGCTTGTCTCTCTAATAGAGAAAGCTGTTTCATTCAGTATTCATTGCAAATCTTGCCAAACTGATAGATGCTTATGCCATATGAAATACAATGTTTTCTGCAATGCTGTAAGACAGTTTTTAATGTGTTAGAAGTTATATACACAAAAACTAATGTTAGGACTTCAATGATCAAGATTGTCAGTTTACAGCTTTCTGAGTCCAGTAATGTTGAAATAGTGTTTCTGTTCAAATGAAGTGAAATCTAGCCCAAATCTGCTCAAAAGCTTGTCTCTCTATTAGAGAAAGCTGTTTCATTCAGTATTCAGTGCAAATCTTGCCAAACTGATAGATGCTTATGCCATATGAAATACAATGTTTTCTGCAATGCTGTAAGACAGTTTTTAATGTGTTAGAAGTTATATACACAAAAACTAATGTTAGGACTTCAATGATCAAGATTGTCAGTTTACAGCTTTCTGAGTCCAGTAATGTTGAAATAGTGTTTCTGTTCAAATGAAGTGAAATCAAGCCCAAATCTGCTCAAAAGCTTGTCTCTCTAATAGAGAAAGCTGTTTCATTCAGTATTCAGTGCAAATCTTGCCAAACTGATAGATGCTTATGCCATATGAAATACAATGTTTTCTGCAATGCTGTAAGACAGTTTTTAATGTGTTAGAAGTTATATACACAAAAACTAATGTTAGGACTTCAATGATCAAGATTGTCAGTTTACAGCTTTCTGAGTCCAGTAATGTTGAAATAGTGTTTCTGTTCAAATGAAGTGAAATCTAGCCCAAATCTGCTCAAAAGCTTGTCTCTCTATTAGAGAAAGCTGTTTCATTCAGTATTCAGTGCAAATCTTGCCAAACTGATAGATGCTTATGCCATATGAAATACAATGTTTTCTGCAATGCTGTAAGACAGTTTTTAATGTGTTAGAAGTTATATACACAAAAACTAATGTTAGGACTTCAATGATCAAGATTGTCAGTTTACAGCTTTCTGAGTCCAGTAATGTTGAAATAGTGTTTCTGTTCAAATGAAGTGAAATCAAGCCCAAATCTGCTCAAAAGCTTGTCTCTCTAATAGAGAAAGCTGTTTCATTCAGTATTCAGTGCAAATCTGGCCAAACTGATAGATGCTTATGCCATATGAAATACAATGTTTTCTGCAATGCTGTAAGACAGTTTTTAATGTGTTAGAAGTTATATGCACAAAAACTTATGTTAGGACTTCAATGATCAAGATTGTCAGTTTACAGCTTTCTGAGTCCAGTAATGCTGAAATAGTGCTTCTGTTCAAATGAAGTGAAATCTAGCCAAATCTGCTCAAAAGCTTGTCTCTCTATTAGAGAAAGCTGTTTCATTCAGTATTCAGTGCAAATCTTGCCAAACTGATATATGCTTATGCCATATGAAATACAATGTTTTCTGCAATGCTGTAAGACAGTTTTTAATGTGTTAGAAGTTATATGCACAAAAACTTATGTTAGGACTTCAATGATCAAGATTGTCAGTTTACAGCTTTCTGAGTCCAGTAATGTTGAAATAGTGTTTCTGTTCAAATGAAGTGAAATCTAGCCAAATCTGCTCAAAAGCTTGTCTCTCTATTAGAGAAAGCTGTTTCATTCAGTATTCAGTGCAAATCTTGCCAAACTGATAGATGCTTATGCCATATGAAATACAATGTTTTCTGCAATGCTGTAAGACAGTTTTTAATGTGTTAGAAGTTATATGCACAAAAACTTATGTTAGGACTTCAATGATCAAGATTGTCAGTTTACAGCTTTCTGAGTCCAGTAATGCTGAAATAGTGTTTCTGTTCAAATGAAGTGATATCAAGCCCAAATCTGCTCAAAAGCTTGTCTCTCTATTAGAGAAAGCTGTTTCATTCAGTATTCAGTGCAAATCTTGCCATACTGAAACATGCTTATGCCATATGAAATACAATGTTTTCTGCAATGCTGTAAGACAGTTTTTAATGTGTTAGAAGTTATATGCACAAAAACTTATGTTAGGACTTCAATGATCAAGATTGTCAGTTTACAGCTTTCTGAGTCCAGTAATGCTGAAATAGTGTTACTGTTCAAATGAAGTGAAATCAAGCCCAAATCTGCTCAAAAGCTTGTCTCTCTAATAGAGAAAGCTGTTTCATTCAGTATTCAGTGCAAATCTTGCCATACTGAAACATGCTTATGCCATATGAAATACAATGTTTTCTGCAATGCTGTAAGACAGTTTTTAATGTGTTAGAAGTTATATGCACAAAAACTTATGTTAGGACTTCAATGATCAAGATTGTCAGTTTACAGCTTTCTGAGTCCAGTAATGCTGAAATAGTGCTTCTGTTCAAATGAAGTGAAATCTAGCCAAATCTGCTCAAAAGCTTGTCTCTCTATTAGAGAAAGCTGTTTCATTCAGTATTCAGTGCAAATCTTGCCAATCTGATAGATGCTTATGCCTTATGAAGTACAATGTTTTCTGCAATGCTGTAAGACAGTTTTTAATGTGTTAGAAGTTATATGCACAAAAACTCATGTTAGGACTTCAATGATCAAGATTGTCAGTTTACAGCTTTCTGAGTCCTGTAATGTTGAAATAGTGTTTCTGTTCAAATGAAGTGAAATCAAGCCCAAATCTGCTCAAAAGCTTGTCTCTCTAATAGAGAAAGCTGTTTCATTCAGTATTCATTGCAAATCTTGCCAAACTGATAGATGCTTATGCCATATGAAATACAATGTTTTCTGCAATGCTGTAAGACAGTTTTTAATGTGTTAGAAGTTATATGCACAAAAACTAATGTTAGGACTTCAATGATCAAGATTGTCAGTTTACAGCTTTCTGAGTCCAGTAATGTTGAAATAGTGTTTCTGTTCAAATGAAGTGAAATCTAGCCCAAATCTGCTCAAAAGCTTGTCTCTCTATTAGAGAAAGCTGTTTCATTCAGTATTCAGTGCAAATCTTGCCAAACTGATAGATGCTTATGCCATATGAAATACAATGTTTTCTGCAATGCTGTAAGACAGTTTTTAATGTGTTAGAAGTTATATACACAAAAACTAATGTTAGGACTTCAATGATCAAGATTGTCAGTTTACAGCTTTCTGAGTCCAGTAATGTTGAAATAGTTTTTCTGTTCAAATGAAGTGAAATCAAGCCCAAATCTGCTCAAAAGCTTGTCTCTCTAATAGAGAAAGCTGTTTCATTCAGTATTCAGTGCAAATCTTGCCAAACTGATAGATGCTTATGCCATATGAAATACAATGTTTTCTGCAATGCTGTAAGACAGTTTTTAATGTGTTAGAAGTTATATGCACAAAAACTTATGTTAGGACTTCAATGATCAAGATTGTCAGTTTACAGCTTTCTGAGTCCTGTAATGTTGAAATAGTGTTTCTGTTCAAATAAAGTAAAATCAAGCCCAAATCTGCTCAAAAGCTTGTCTCTCTAATAGAGAAAGCTGTTTCATTCAGTATTCAGTGCAAATCTTGCCAAACTGATAGATGCTTATGCCATATGAAATACAATGTTTTCTGCAATGCTGTAAGACAGTTTTTAATGTGTTAGAAGTTATATGCACAAAAACTTATGTTAGGACTTCAATGATCAAGATTGTCAGTTTACAGCTTTCTGAGTCCAGTAATGTTGAAATAGTGTTTCTGTTCAAATGAAGTGAAATCAAGCCCAAATCTGCTCAAAAGCTTGTCTCTCTAATAGAGAAAGCTGTTTCATTCAGTATTCAGTGCAAATCTTGCCAAACTGATAGATGCTTATGCCATATGAAATACAATGTTTTCTGCAATGCTGTAAGACAGTTTTTAATGTGTTAGAAGTTATATGCACAAAAACTTATGTTAGGACTTCAATGATCAAGATTGTCAGTTTACAGCTTTCTGAGTCCAGTAATGCTGAAATAGTGCTTCTGTTCAAATGAAGTGAAATCTAGCCAAATCTGCTCAAAAGCTTGTCTCTCTATTAGAGAAAGCTGTTTCATTCAGTATTCAGTGCAAATCTTGCCAAACTGATATATGCTTATGCCATATGAAATACAATGTTTTCTGCAATGCTGTAAGACAGTTTTTAATGTGTTAGAAGTTATATGCACAAAAACTTATGTTAGGACTTCAATGATCAAGATTGTCAGTTTACAGCTTTCTGAGTCCAGTAATGTTGAAATAGTGTTACTGTTCAAATGAAGTGAAATCTAGCCAAATCTGCTCAAAAGCTTGTCTCTCTATTAGAGAAAGCTGTTTCATTCAGTATTCAGTGCAAATCTTGCCAAACTGATAGATGCTTATGCCATATGAAATACAATGTTTTCTGCAATGCTGTAAGACAGTTTTTAATGTGTTAGAAGTTATATGCACAAAAACTTATGTTAGGACTTCAATGATCAAGATTGTCAGTTTACAGCTTTCTGAGTCCAGTAATGCTGAAATAGTGTTTCTGTTCAAATGAAGTGATATCAAGCCCAAATCTGCTCAAAAGCTTGTCTCTCTATTAGAGAAAGCTGTTTCATTCAGTATTCAGTGCAAATCTTGCCATACTGAAACATGCTTATGCCATATGAAATACAATGTTTTCTGCAATGCTGTAAGACAGTTTTTAATGTGTTAGAAGTTATATGCACAAAAACTTATGTTAGGACTTCAATGATCAAGATTGTCAGTTTACAGCTTTCTGAGTGCAGTAATGCTGAAATAGTGCTTCTGTTCAAATGAAGTGAAATCTAGCCAAATCTGCTCAAAAGCTTGTCTCTCTATTAGAGAAAGCTGTTTCATTCAGTATTCAGTGCAAATCTTGCCAATCTGATAGATGCTTATGCCTTATGAAATACAATGTTTTCTGCAATGCTGTAAGACAGTTTTTAATGTGTTAGAAGTTATATACACAAAAACTAATGTTAGGACTTCAATGATCAAGATTGTCAGTATACAGCTTTCTGAGTCCAGTAATGTTGAAATAGTGTTTCTGTTCAAATGAAGTGAAATCTAGCCCAAATCTGCTCAAAAGCTTGTCTCTCTATTAGAGAAAGCTGTTTCATTCAGTATTCAGTGCAAATCTTGCCAAACTGATAGATGCTTATGCCATATGAAATACAATGTTTTCTGCAATGCTGTAAGACAGTTTTTAATGTGTTAGAAGTTATATGCACAAAAACTTATGTTAGGACTTCAATGATCAAGATTGTCAGTTTACAGCTTTCTGAGTCCAGTAATGCTGAAATAGTGTTTCTGTTCAAATGAAGTGAAATCAAGCCCCAATCTGCTCAAATGCTTGTCTCTCTAATAGAGAAAGCTGTTTCATTCAGTATTCAGTGCAAATCTTGCCATACTGAAACATGCTTATGCCATATGAAATACAATGTTTTCTGCAATGCTGTAAGACAGTTTTTAATGTGTTAGAAGTTATATGCACAAAAACTTATGTTAGGACTTCAATGATCAAGATTGTCAGTTTACAGCTTTCTGAGTCCTGTAATGTTGAAATAGTGTTTCTGTTCAAATAAAGTGAAATCAAGCCCAAATCTGCTCAAAAGCTTGTCTCTCTAATAGAGAAAGCTGTTTCATTCAGTATTCAGTGCAAATCTTGCCAAACTGATAGATGCTTATGCCATATGAAATACAATGTTTTCTGCAATGCTGTAAGACAGTTTTTAATGTGTTAGAAGTTATATGCACAAAAACTTATGTTAGGACTTCAATGATCAAGATTGTCAGTTTACAGCTTTCTGAGTCCAGTAATGCTGAAATAGTGTTACTGTTCAAATGAAGTGAAATCAAGCCCAAATCTGCTCAAAAGCTTGTCTCTCTAATAGAGAAAGCTGTTTCATTCAGTATTCAGTGCAAATCTTGCCATACTGAAACATGCTTATGCCATATGAAATACAATGTTTTCTGCAATGCTGTAAGACAGTTTTTAATGTGTTAGAAGTTATATGCACAAAAACTTATGTTAGGACTTCAATGATCAAGATTGTCAGTTTACAGCTTTCTGAGTCCAGTAATGTTGAAATAGTGTTTCTGTTCAAATGAAGTGAAATCTAGCCAAATCTGCTCAAAAGCTTGTCTCTCTATTAGAGAAAGCTGTTTCATTCAGTATTCAGTGCAAATCTTGCCAAACTGATAGATGCTTATGCCATATGAAATACAATGTTTTCTGCAATGCTGTAAGACAGTTTTTAATGTGTTTGAAGTTATATGCACAAAAACTTATGTTAGGACTTCAATGATCAAGATTGTCAGTTTACAGCTTTCTGAGTCCAGTAATGCTGAAATAGTGTTTCTGTTCAAATGAAGTGAAATCTAGCCCAAATCTGCTCAAAAGCTTGTCTCTCTATTAGAGAAAGCTGTTTCATTCAGTATTCAGTGCAAATCTTGCCAAACTGATAGATGCTTATGCCATATGAAATACAATGTTTTCTGCAATGCTGTAAGACAGTTTTTAATGTGTTAGAAGTTATATGCACAAAAACTTATGTTAGGACTTCAATGATCAAGATTGTCAGTTTACAGCTTTCTGAGTCCAGTAATGCTGAAATAGTGTTTCTGTTCAAATGAAGTGAAATCAAGCCCCAATCTGCTCAAATGCTTGTCTCTCTAATAGAGAAAGCTGTTTCATTCAGTATTCACTGCAAATCTTGCCATACTGAAACATGCTTATGCCATATGAAATACAATGTTTTCTGCAATGCTGTAAGACAGTTTTTAATGTGTTAGAAGTTATATGCACAAAAACTTATGTTAGGACTTCAATGATCAAGATTGTCAGTTTACAGCTTTCTGAGTCCTGTAATGTTGAAATAGTGTTTCTGTTCAAATAAAGTGAAATCAAGCCCAAATCTGCTCAAAAGCTTGTCTCTCTAATAGAGAAAGCTGTTTCATTCAGTATTCAGTGCAAATCTTGCCAAACTGATAGATGCTTATGCCATATGAAATACAATGTTTTCTGCAATGCTGTAAGACAGTTTTTAATGTGTTAGAAGTTATATGCACAAAAACTTATGTTAGGACTTCAATGATCAAGATTGTCAGTTTACAGCTTTCTGAGTCCAGTAATGCTGAAATAGTGTTACTGTTCAAATGAAGTGAAATCAAGCCCAAATCTGCTCAAAAGCTTGTCTCTCTAATAGAGAAAGCTGTTTCATTCAGTATTCAGTGCAAATCTTGCCATACTGAAACATGCTTATGCCATATGAAATACAATGTTTTCTGCAATGCTGTAAGACAGTTTTTAATGTGTTAGAAGTTATATGCACAAAAACTTATGTTAGGACTTCAATGATCAAGATTGTCAGTTTACAGCTTTCTGAGTCCAGTAATGTTGAAATAGTGTTTCTGTTCAAATGAAGTGAAATCTAGCCAAATCTGCTCAAAAGCTTGTCTCTCTATTAGAGAAAGCTGTTTCATTCAGTATTCAGTGCAAATCTTGCCAAACTGATAGATGCTTATGCCATATGAAATACAATGTTTTCTGCAATGCTGTAAGACAGTTTTTAATGTGTTAGAAGTTATATGCACAAAAACTTATGTTAGGACTTCAATGATCAAGATTGTCAGTTTACAGCTTTCTGAGTCCAGTAATGCTGAAATAGTGTTTCTGTTCAAATGAAGTGAAATCAAGCCCAAATCTGCTCAAAAGCTTGTCTCTCTATTAGAGAAAGCTGTTTCATTCAGTATTCAGTGCAAATCTTGCCATACTGAAACATGCTTATGCCATATGAAATACAATGTTTTCTGCAATGCTGTAAGACAGTTTTTAATGTGTTAGAAGTTATATGCACAAAAACTTATGTTAGGACTTCAATGATCAAGATTGTCAGTTTACAGCTTTCTGAGTCCAGTAATGCTGAAATAGTGCTTCTGTTCAAATGAAGTGAAATCTAGCCAAATCTGCTCAAAAGCTTGTCTCTCTATTAGAGAAAGCTGTTTCATTCAGTATTCAGTGCAAATCTTGCCAATCTGATAGATGCTTATGCTTTATGAAGTACAATGTTTTCTGCAATGCTGTAAGACAGTTTTTAATGTGTTAGAAGTTATATGCACAAAAACTCATGTTAGGACTTCAATGATCAAGATTGTCAGTTTACAGCTTTCTGAGTCCTGTAATGTTGAAATAGTGTTTCTGTTCAAATGAAGTGAAATCAAGCCCAAATCTGCTCAAAAGCTTGTCTCTCTAATAGAGAAAGCTGTTTCATTCAGTATTCATTGCAAATCTTGCCAATCTGATAGATGCTTATGCCATATGAAATACAATGTTTTCTGCAATGCTGTAAGACAGTTTTTAATGTGTTAGAAGTTATATACACAAAAACTAATGTTAGGACTTCAATGATCAAGATTGTCAGTTTACAGCTTTCTGAGTCCAGTAATGTTGAAATAGTGTTTCTGTTCAAATGAAGTGAAATCTAGCCCAAATCTGCTCAAAAGCTTGTCTCTCTATTAGAGAAAGCTGTTTCATTCAGTATTCAGTGCAAATCTTGCCAAACTGATAGATGCTTATGCCATATGAAATACAATGTTTTCTGCAATGCTGTAAGACAGTTTTTAATGTGTTAGAAGTTATATACACAAAAACTAATGTTAGGACTTCAATGATCAAGATTGTCAGTTTACAGCTTTCGAGGTCCAGTAATGTTGAAATAGTGTTTCTGTTCAAATGAAGTGAAATCAAGCCCAAATCTGCTCAAAAGCTTGTCTCTCTAATAGAGAAAGCTGTTTCATTCAGTATTCAGTGCAAATCTTGCCAAACTGATAGATGCTTATGCCATATGAAATACAATGTTTTCTGCAATGCTGTAAGACAGTTTTTAATGTGTTAGAAGTTATATGCACAAAAACTTATGTTAGGACTTCAATGATCAAGATTGTCAGTTTACAGCTTTCTGCGTCCAGTAATGCTGAAATAGTGCTTCTGTTCAAATGAAGTGAAATCTAGCCAAATCTGCTCAAAAGCTTGTCTCTCTATTAGAGAAAGCTGTTTCATTCAGTATTCAGTGCAAATCTTGCCAATCTGATAGATGCTTATGCCTTATGAAGTACAATGTTTTCTGCAATGCTGTAAGACAGTTTTTAATGTGTTAGAAGTTATATGCACAAAAACTTATGTTAGGACTTCAATGATCAAGATTGTCAGTTTACAGCTTTCTGAGTCCTGTAATGTTGAAATAGTGTTTCTGTTCAAATAAAGTGAAATCAAGCCCAAATCTGCTCAAAAGCTTGTCTCTCTAATAGAGAAAGCTGTTTCATTCAGTATTCAGTGCAAATCTTGCCAAACTGATAGATGCTTATGCCATATGAAATACAATGTTTTCTGCAATGCTGTAAGACAGTTTTTAATGTGTTAGAAGTTATATGCACAAAAACTTATGTTAGGACTTCAATGATCAAGATTGTCAGTTTACAGCTTTCTGAGTCCAGTAATGCTGAAATAGTGTTACTGTTCAAATGAAGTGAAATCAAGCCCAAATCTGCTCAAAAGCTTGTCTCTCTAATAGAGAAAGCTGTTTCATTCAGTATTCAGTGCAAATCTTGCCATACTGAAACATGCTTATGCCATATGAAATACAATGTTTTCTGCAATGCTGTAAGACAGTTTTTAATGTGTTAGAAGTTATATGCTCAAAAACTCATGTTAGGACTTCAATGATCAAGATTGTCAGTTTACAGCTTTCTGAGTCCAGTAATGCTGAAATAGTGTTTCTGTTCAAATGAAGTGAAATCAAGCCCAAATCTGCTCAAAAGCTTGTCTCTCTAATAGAGAAAGCTGTTTCATTCAGTATTCAGTTCAAATCTTGCCAAACTGATAGATGCTTATGCCATATGAAATACAATGTTTTCTGCAATGCTGTAAGACAGTTTTTAATGTGTTAGAAGTTATATGCACAAAAACTCATGTTAGGACTTCAATGATCAAGATTGTCAGTTTACAGCTTTCTGAGTCCAGTAATGCTGAAATAGTGTTTCTGTTCAAATGAAGTGAAATCAAGCCCAAATCTGCTCAAAAGCTTGTCTCTCTAATAGAGAAAGCTGTTTCATTCAGTATTCAGTGCAAATCTTGCCAACTGATAGATGCTTATGCCTTATGAAGTACAATGTTTTCTGCAATGCTGTAAGAAATCTTGCAAATCTTGCCATACTGAAACATGCTTATGCCATATGAAATACAATGTTTTCTGCAATGCTGTAAGACAGTTTTTAATGTGTTAGAAGTTATATGCAAGTTATATCTTTGCCAATCTGATAGATGCTTATGCCTTATGAAGTACAATGTTTTCTGCAATGCTGTAAGACAGTTTTTAATGTGTTAGAAGTTATATACACAAAAACTAATGTTAGGACTTCAATGATCAAGATTGTCAGTTTACAGCTTTCTGAGTCCAGTAATGTTGAAATAGTGTTTCTGTTCAAATGAAGTGAAATCTAGCCCAAATCTGCTCAAAAGCTTGTCTCTCTATTAGAGAAAGCTGTTTCATTCAGTATTCAGTGCAAATCTTGCCAAACTGATGGATGCTTATGCCTTATGAAGTACAATGTTTTCTGCAATGCTGTAAGACAGTTTTTAATGTGTTAGAAGTTATATGCACAAAAACTTATGTTAGGACTTCAATGATCAAGATTGTCAGTTTACACCTTTCTGAGTCCAGTAATGCTGAAATAGTGTTTCTGTTAAAATGAAGTGAAATCAAGCCCCAATCTACTCAAATGCTTGTCTCTCTAATAGAGAAAGCTGTTTCATTCAGTATTCAGTGCAAATCTTGCCATACTGAAACATGCTTATGCCATATGAAATACAATGTTTTCTGCAATGCTGTAAGACAGTTTTTAATGTGTTAGAAGTTATATGCACAAAAACTTATGTTAGGACTTCAATGATCAAGATTGTCAGTTTACAGCTTTCTGAGTCCAGTAATGCTGAAATAGTGTTTCTGTTCAAATGAAGTGAAATCAAGCCCAAATCTGCTCAAAAGCTTGTCTCTCTAATAGAGAAAGCTGTTTCATTCAGTATTCAGTGCAAATCTTGCCAAACTGATAGATGCTTATGCCTTATGAAGTACAATGTTTTCTGCAATGCTGTAAGACAGTTTTTAATGTGTTAGAAGTTATATACACAAAAACTAATGTTAGGACTTCAATGATCAAGATTGTCAGTTTACAGCTTTCTGAGTCCAGTAATGTTGAAATAGTGTTTCTGTTCAAATGAAGTGAAATCAAGCCCAAATCTGCTCAAAAGCTTGTCTCTCTATTAGAGAAAGCTGTTTCATTCAGTATTCAGTGCAAATCTTGCCAAACTGATAGATGCTTATGCCTTATGAAATACAATGTTTTCTGCAATGCTGTAAGACAGTTTTTAATGTGTTAGAAGTTATATACACAAAAACTAATGTTAGGACTTCAATGATCAAGATTGTCAGTTTACAGCTTTCTGAGTCCAGTAATGTTGAAATAGTGTTTTCTGTTCAAATGAAGTGAAATCAAGCCCAAATCTGCTCAAAAGCTTGTCTCTCTAATAGAGAAAGCTGTTTCATTCAGTATTCAGTGCAAATCTTGCCAAACTGATAGATGCTTATGCCATATGAAATACAATGTTTTCTGCAATGCTGTAAGACAGTTTTTAATGTGTTAGAAGTTATATGCACAAAAACTTATGTTAGGACTTCAATGATCAAGATTGTCAGTTTACAGCTTTCTGAGTCCAGTAATGTTGAAATAGTGTTTCTGTTCAAATGAAGTGAAATCTAGCCCAAATCTGCTCAAAAGCTTGTCTCTCTATTAGAGAAAGCTGTTTCATTCAGTATTCAGTGCAAATCTTGCCAAACTGATATATGCTTATGCCATATGAAATACAATGTTTTCTGCAATGCTGTAAGACAGTTTTTAATGTGTTAGAAGTTATATGCACAAAAACTTATGTTAGGACTTCAATGATCAAGATTGTCAGTTTACAGCTTTCTGAGTCCAGTAATGTTGAAATAGTGTTTCTGTTCAAATGAAGTGAAATCTAGCCAAATCTGCTCAAAAGCTTGTCTCTCTATTAGAGAAAGCTGTTTCATTCAGTATTCAGTGCAAATCTTGCCAAACTGATAGATGCTTATGCCATATGAAATACAATGTTTTCTGCAATGCTGTAAGACAGTTTTTAATGTGTTAGAAGTTATATGCACAAAAACTTATGTTAGGACTTCAATGATCAAGATTGTCAGTTTACAGCTTTCTGAGTCCAGTAATGCTGAAATAGTGTTTCTGTTCAAATGAAGTGATATCAAGCCCAAATCTGCTCAAAAGCTTGTCTCTCTATTAGAGAAAGCTGTTTCATTCAGTATTCAGTGCAAATCTTGCCATACTGAAACATGCTTATGCCATATGAAATACAATGTTTTCTGCAATGCTGTAAGACAGTTTTTAATGTGTTAGAAGTTATATGCACAAAAACTTATGTTAGGACCTTCAATGATCAAGATTGTCAGTTTACAGCTTTCTGAGTCCAGTAATGCTGAAATAGTGCTTCTGTTCAAATGAAGTGAAATCTAGCCCAAATCTGCTCAAAAGCTTGTCTCTCTATTAGAGAAAGCTGTTTCATTCAGTATTCAGTGCAAATCTTGCCAAACTGATATATGCTTATGCCATATGAAATACAATGTTTTCTGCAATGCTGTAAGACAGTTTTTAATGTGTTAGAAGTTATATGCACAAAAACTTATGTTAGGACTTCAATGATCAAGATTGTCAGTTTACAGCTTTCTGAGTCCAGTAATGTTGAAATAGTGTTTCTGTTCAAATGAAGTGAAATCTAGCCAAATCTGTTCAAAAGCTTGTCTCTCTATTAGAGAAAGCTGTTTCATTCAGTATTCAGTGCAAATCTTGCCAAACTGATAGATGCTTATGCCATATGAAATACAATGTTTTCTGCAATGCTGTAAGACAGTTTTTAATGTGTTAGAAGTTATATGCACAAAAACTTATGTTAGGACTTCAATAATCAAGATTGTCAGTTTACAGCTTTCTGAGTCCAGTAATGCTGAAATAGTGTTTCTGTTCAAATGAAGTGATATCAAGCCCAAATCTGCTCAAAAGCTTGTCTCTCTATTAGAGAAAGCTGTTTCATTCAGTATTCAGTGCAAATCTTGCCATACTGAAACATGCTTATGCCATATGAAATACAATGTTTTCTGCAATGCTGTAAGACAGTTTTTAATGTGTTAGAAGTTATATGCACAAAAACTTATGTTAGGACTTCAATGATCAAGATTGTCAGTTTACAGCTTTCTGAGTCCAGTAATGCTGAAATAGTGCTTCTGTTCAAATGAAGTGAAATATAGCCAAATCTGCTCAAAAGCTTGTCTCTCTATTAGAGAAAGCTGTTTCATTCAGTATTCAGTGCAAATCTTGCCAATCTGATAGATGCTTATGCCTTATGAAATACAATGTTTTCTGCAATGCTGTAAGACAGTTTTTAATGTGTTAGAAGTTATATACACAAAAACTAATGTTAGGACTTCAATGATCAAGATTGTCAGTATACAGCTTTCTGAGTCCAGTAATGTTGAAATAGTGTTTCTGTTCAAATGAAGTGAAATCTAGCCCAAATCTGCTCAAAAGCTTGTCTCTCTATTAGAGAAAGCTGTTTCATTCAGTATTCAGTGCAAATCTTGCCAAACTGATAGATGCTTATGCCATATGAAATACAATGTTTTCTGCAATGCTGTAAGACAGTTTTTAATGTGTTAGAAGTTATATGCACAAAAACTTATGTTAGGACTTCAATGATCAAGATTGTCAGTTTACAGCTTTCTGAGTCCAGTAATGCTGAAATAGTGTTTCTTTTCAAATGAAGTGAAATCAAGCCCCAATCTGCTCAAATGCTTGTCTCTCTAATAGAGAAAGCTGTTTCATTCAGTATTCAGTGCAAATCTTGCCATACTGAAACATGCTTATGCCCATATGAAATACAATGTTTTCTGCAATGCTGTAAGACAGTTTTTAATGTGTTAGAAGTTATATGCACAAAAACTTATGTTAGGACTTCAATGATCAAGATTGTCAGTTTACAGCTTTCTGAGTCCTGTAATGTTGAAATAGTGTTTCTGTTCAAATAAAGTGAAATCAAGCCCAAATCTGCTCAAAAGCTTGTCTCTCTAATAGAGAAAGCTGTTTCATTCAGTATTCAGTGCAAATCTTGCCAAACTGATAGATGCTTATGCCATATGAAATACAATGTTTTCTGCAATGCTGTAAGACAGTTTTTAATGTGTTAGAAGTTATATGCACAAAAACTTATGTTAGGACTTCAATGATCAAGATTGTCAGTTTACAGCTTTCTGAGTCCAGTAATGCTGAAATAGTGTTACTGTTCAAATGAAGTGAAATCAAGCCCAAATCTGCTCAAAAGCTTGTCTCTCTAATAGAGAAAGCTGTTTCATTCAGTATTCAGTGCAAATCTTGCCATACTGAAACATGCTTATGCCATATGAAATACAATGTTTTCTGCAATGCTGTAAGACAGTTTTTAATGTGTTAGAAGTTATATGCACAAAAACTTATGTTAGGACTTCAATGATCAAGATTGTCAGTTTACAGCTTTCTGAGTCAGTAATGTTGAAATAGTGTTTCTGTTCAAATGAAGTGAAATCTAGCCAAATCTGCTCAAAAGCTTGTCTCTCTATTAGACAAAGCTGTTTCATTCAGTATTCAGTGCAAATCTTGCCAAACTGATAGATGCTTATGCCATATGAAATACAATGTTTTCTGCAATGCTGTAAGACAGTTTTTAATGTGTTAGAAGTTATATGCACAAAAACTTATGTTAGGACTTCAATGATCAAGATTGTCAGTTTACAGCTTTCTGAGTCCAGTAATGCTGAAATAGTGTTTCTGTTCAAATGAAGTGAAATCAAGCCCAAATCTGCTCAAAAGCTTGTCTCTCTATTAGAGAAAGCTGTTTCATTCAGTATTCAGTGCAAATCTTGCCAATCTGATAGATGCTTATGCCTTATGATGTACAATGTTTTCTGCAATGCTGTAAGACAGTTTTTAATGTGTTAGAAGTTATATGCACAAAAACTCATGTTAGGACTTCAATGATCAAGATTGTCAGTTTACAGCTTTCTGAGTCCTGTAATGTTGAAATAGTGTTTCTGTTCAAATGAAGTGAAATCAAGCCCAAATCTGCTCAAAAGCTTGTCTCTCTAATAGAGAAAGCTGTTTCATTCAGTATTCATTGCAAATCTTGCCAAACTGATAGATGCTTATGCCATATGAAATACAATGTTTTCTGCAATGCTGTAAGACAGTTTTTAATGTGTTAGAAGTTATATACACAAAAACTAATGTTAGGACTTCAATGATCAAGATTGTCAGTTTACAGCTTTCTGAGTCCAGTAATGTTGAAATAGTGTTTCTGTTCAAATGAAGTGAAATCTAGCCCAAATCTGCTCAAAAAGCTTGTCTCTCTATTAGAGAAAGCTGTTTCATTCAGTATTCAGTGCAAATCTTGCCAAACTGATAGATGCTTATGCCATATGAAATACAATGTTTTCTGCAATGCTGTAAGACAGTTTTTAATGTGTTAGAAGTTATATACACAAAAACTAATGTTAGGACTTCAATGATCAAGATTGTCAGTTTACAGCTTTCTGAGTCCAGTAATGTTGAAATAGTGTTTCTGTTCAAATGAAGTGAAATCAAGCCCAAATCTGCTCAAAAGCTTGTCTCTCTATTAGACAAAGCTGTTTCATTCAGTATTCAGTGCAAATCTTGCCAAACTGATAGATGCTTATGCCATATGAAATACAATGTTTTCTGCAATGCTGTAAGACAGTTTTTAATGTGTTAGAAGTTATATGCACAAAAACTAACGTTAGGACTTCAATGATCAAGATTGTCAGTTTACAGCTTTCTGAGTCCAGTAATGTTGAAATAGTGTTTCTGTTCAAATGAAGTGAAATCAAGCCCAAATCTGCTCAAAAGCTTGTCTCTCTAATAGAGAAAGCTGTTTCATTCAGTATTCAGTGCAAATCTTGCCAAACTGATAGATGCTTATGCCATATGAAATACAATGTTTTCTGCAATGCTGTAAGACAGTTTTTAATGTGTTAGAAGTTATATGCACAAAAACTTATGTTAGGACTTCAATGATCAAGATTGTCAGTTTACAGCTTTCTGAGTCCTGTAATGTTGAAATAGTGTTTCTGTTCAAATAAAGTGAAATCAAGCCCAAATCTGCTCAAAAGCTTGTCTCTCTAATAGAGAAAGCTGTTTCATTCAGTATTCAGTGCAAATCTTGCCAAACTGATAGATGCTTATGCCATATGAAATACAATGTTTTCTGCAATGCTGTAAGACAGTTTTTAATGTGTTAGAAGTTATATGCACAAAAACTTATGTTAGGACTTCAATGATCAAGATTGTCAGTTTACAGCTTTCTGAGTCCAGTAATGCTGAAATAGTGTTACTGTTCAAATGAAGTGAAATCAAGCCCAAATCTGCTCAAAAGCTTGTCTCTCTAATAGAGAAAGCTGTTTCATTCAGTATTCAGTGCAAATCTTGCCATACTGAAACATGCTTATGCCATATGAAATACAATGTTTTCTGCAATGCTGTGACAGTTTTTAATGTGTTAGAAGTTATATGCACAAAAACTCATGTTAGGACTTCAATGATCAAGATTGTCAGTTTACAGCTTTCTGAGTCCAGTAATGCTGAAATAGTGTTTCTGTTCAAATGAAGTGAAATCAAGCCCAAATCTGCTCAAAAGCTTGTCTCTCTAATAGAGAAAGCTGTTTCATTCAGTATTCAGTTCAAATCTTGCCAAACTGATAGATGCTTATGCCTTATGAAGTACAATGTTTTCTGCAATGCTGTAAGACAGTTTTTAATGTGTTAGAAGTTATATACACAAAAACTAATGTTAGGACTTCAATGATCAAGATTGTCAGTTTACAGCTTTCTGAGTCCAGTAATGTTGAAATAGTGTTTCTGTTCAAATGAAGTGAAATCAAGCCCAAATCTGCTCAAAAGCTTGTCTCTCTATTAGAGAAAGCTGTTTCATTCAGTATTCAGTGCAAATCTTGCCAAACTGATAGATGCTTATGCCATATGAAATACAATGTTTTCTGCAATGCTGTAAGACAGTTTTTAATGTGTTAGAAGTTATATGCACAAAAACTCATGTTAGGACTTCAATGATCAAGATTGTCAGTTTACAGCTTTCTGAGTCCAGTAATGCTGAAATAGTGTTTCTGTTCAAATGAAGTGAAATCAAGCCCAAATCTGCTCAAAAGCTTGTCTCTCTAATAGAGAAAGCTGTTTCATTCAGTATTCAGTGCAAATCTTGCCAAACTGATAGATGCTTATGCCTTATGAAGTACAATGTTTTCTGCAATGCTGTAAGACAGTTTTTAATGTGTTAGAAGTTATATACACAAAAACTAATGTTAGGACTTCAATGATCAAGATTGTCAGTTTACAGCTTTCTGAGTCCAGTAATGTTGAAATAGTGTTTCTGTTCAAATGAAGTGAAATCAAGCCCAAATCTGCTCAAAAGCTTGTCTCTCTATTAGAGAAAGCTGTTTCATTCAGTATTCAGTGCAAATCTTGCCAAACTGATAGATGCTTATGCCTTATGAAATACAATGTTTTCTGCAATGCTGTAAGACAGTTTTTAATGTGTTAGAAGTTATATACACAAAAACTAATGTTAGGACTTCAATGATCAAGATTGTCAGTTTACAGCTTTCTGAGTCCAGTAATGTTGAAATAGTGTTTCTGTTCAAATGAAGTGAAATCAAGCCCAAATCTGCTCAAAAGCTTGTCTCTCTAATAGAGAAAGCTGTTTCATTCAGTATTCAGTGCAAATCTTGCCAAACTGATAGATGCTTATGCCATATGAAATACAGTGTTTTCTGCAATGCTGTAAGACAGTTTTTAATGTGTTAGAAGTTATATGCACAAAAACTTATGTTAGGACTTCAATGATCAAGATTGTCAGTTTACAGCTTTCTGAGTCCAGTAATGCTGAAATAGTGCTTCTGTTCAAATGAAGTGAAATCTAGCCAAATCTGCTCAAAAGCTTGTCTCTCTATTAGAGAAAGCTGTTTCATTCAGTATTCAGTGCAAATCTTGCCAAACTGATATATGCTTATGCCATATGAAATACAATGTTTTCTGCAATGCTGTAAGACAGTTTTTAATGTGTTAGAAGTTATATGCACAAAAACTTATGTTAGGACTTCAATGATCAAGATTGTCAGTTTACAGCTTTCTGAGTCCAGTAATGTTGAAATAGTGTTTCTGTTCAAATGAAGTGAAATCTAGCCAAATCTGCTCAAAAGCTTGTCTCTCTATTAGAGAAAGCTGTTTCATTCAGTATTCAGTGCAAATCTTGCCAAACTGATAGATGCTTATGCCATATGAAATACAATGTTTTCTGCAATGCTGTAAGACAGTTTTTAATGTGTTAGAAGTTATATGCACAAAAACTTATGTTAGGACTTCAATGATCAAGATTGTCAGTTTACAGCTTTCTGAGTCCAGTAATGCTGAAATAGTGTTTCTGTTCAAATGAAGTGATATCAAGCCCAAATCTGCTCAAAAGCTTGTCTCTCTATTAGAGAAAGCTGTTTCATTCAGTATTCAGTGCAAATCTTGCCATACTGAAACATGCTTATGCCATATGAAATACAATGTTTTCTGCAATGCTGTAAGACAGTTTTTAATGTGTTAGAAGTTATATGCACAAAAACTTATGTTAGGACTTCAATGATCAAGATTGTCAGTTTACAGCTTTCTGAGTCCAGTAATGCTGAAATAGTGCTTCTGTTCAAATGAAGTGAAATCTAGCCAAATCTGCTCAAAAGCTTGTCTCTCTATTAGAGAAAGCTGTTTCATTCAGTATTCAGTGCAAATCTTGCCAATCTGATAGATGCTTATGCCTTATGAAATACAATGTTTTCTGCAATGCTGTAAGACAGTTTTTAATGTGTTAGAAGTTATATACACAAAAACTAATGTTAGGACTTCAATGATCAAGATTGTCAGTATACAGCTTTCTGAGTCCAGTAATGTTGAAATAGTGTTTCTGTTCAAATGAAGTGAAATCTAGCCCAAATCTGCTCAAAAGCTTGTCTCTCTATTAGAGAAAGCTGTTTCATTCAGTATTCAGTGCAAATCTTGCCAAACTGATAGATGCTTATGCCATATGAAATACAATGTTTTCTGCAATGCTGTAAGACAGTTTTTAATGTGTTAGAAGTTATATGCACAAAAACTCATGTTAGGACTTCAATGATCAAGATTGTCAGTTTACAGCTTTCTGAGTCCAGTAATGCTGAAATAGTGTTTCTGTTCAAATGAAGTGAAATTCAAGCCCCAATCTGCTCAAATGCTTGTCTCTCTAATAGAGAAAGCTGTTTCATTCAGTATTCAGTGCAAATCTTGCCATACTGAAACATGCTTATGCCATATGAAATACAATGTTTTCTGCAATGCTGTAAGACAGTTTTTAATGTGTTAGAAGTTATATGCACAAAAACTTATGTTAGGACTTCAATGATCAAGATTGTCAGTTTACAGCTTTCTGAGTCCTGTAATGTTGAAATAGTGTTTCTGTTCAAATAAAGTGAAATCAAGCCCAAATCTGCTCAAAAGCTTGTCTCTCTAATAGAGAAAGCTGTTTCATTCAGTATTCAGTGCAAATCTTGCCAAACTGATAGATGCTTATGCCATATGAAATACAATGTTTTCTGCAATGCTGTAAGACAGTTTTTAATGTGTTAGAAGTTATATGCACAAAAACTTATGTTAGGACTTCAATGATCAAGATTGTCAGTTTACAGCTTTCTGAGTCCAGTAATGCTGAAATAGTGTTACTGTTCAAATGAAGTGAAATCAAGCCCAAATCTGCTCAAAAGCTTGTCTCTCTATTAGAGAAAGCTGTTTCATTCAGTATTCAGTGCAAATCTTGCCATACTGAAACATGCTTATGCCATATGAAATACAATGTTTTTCTGCAATGCTGTAAGACAGTTTTTAATGTGTTAGAAGTTATATGCACAAAAACTAATGTTAGGACTTCAATGATCAAGATTGTCAGTTTACAGCTTTCTGAGTCCAGTAATGTTGAAATAGTGTTTCTGTTCAAATGAAGTGAAATCAAGCCCAAATCTGCTCAAAAGCTTGTCTCTCTAATAGAGAAAGCTGTTTCATTCAGTATTCAGTGCAAATCTTGCCAAACTGATAGATGCTTATGCCATATGAAATACAGTGTTTTTTGCAATGCTGTAAGACAGTTTTTAATGTGTTAGAAGTTATATGCACAAAAACTTATGTTAGGACTTCAATGATCAAGATTGTCAGTTTACAGCTTTCTGAGTCCAGTAATGCTGAAATAGTGCTTCTGTTCAAATGAAGTGAAATCTAGCCAAATCTGCTCAAAAGCTTGTCTCTCTATTAGAGAAAGCTGTTTCATTCAGTATTCAGTGCAAATCTTGCCAAACTGATATATGCTTATGCCATATGAAATACAATGTTTTCTGCAATGCTGTAAGACAGTTTTTAATGTGTTAGAAGTTATATGCACAAAAACTTATGTTAGGACTTCAATGATCAAGATTGTCAGTTTACAGCTTTCTGAGTCCAGTAATGTTGAAATAGTGTTTCTGTTCAAATGAAGTGAAATCTAGCCAAATCTGCTCAAAAGCTTGTCTCTCTATTAGAGAAAGCTGTTTCATTCAGTATTCAGTGCAAATCTTGCCAAACTGATAGATGCTTATGCCATATGAAATACAATGTTTTCTGCAATGCTGTAAGACAGTTTTTAATGTGTTAGAAGTTATATGCACAAAAACTTATGTTAGGACTTCAATGATCAAGATTGTCAGTTTACAGCTTTCTGAGTCCAGTAATGCTGAAATAGTGTTTCTGTTCAAATGAAGTGATATCAAGCCCAAATCTGCTCAAAAGCTTGTCTCTCTATTAGAGAAAGCTGTTTCATTCAGTATTCAGTGCAAATCTTGCCATACTGAAACATGCTTATGCCATATGAAATACAATGTTTTCTGCAATGCTGTAAGACAGTTTTTAATGTGTTAGAAGTTATATGCACAAAAACTTATGTTAGGACTTCAATGATCAAGATTGTCAGTTTACAGCTTTCTGAGTCCAGTAATGCTGAAATAGTGCTTCTGTTCAAATGAAGTGAAATCTAGCCAAATCTGCTCAAAAGCTTGTCTCTCTATTAGAGAAAGCTGTTTCATTCAGTATTCAGTGCAAATCTTGCCAAACTGATAGATGCTTATGCCATATGAAATACAATGTTTTCTGCAATGCTGTAAGACAGTTTTTAATGTGTTAGAAGTTATATGCACAAAAACTTATGTTAGGACTTCAATGATCAAGATTGTCAGTTTACAGCTTTCTGAGTCCAGTAATGCTGAAATAGTGTTTCTGTTCAAATGAAGTGAAATCAAGCCCCAATCTGCTCAAATGCTTGTCTCTCTAATAGAGAAAGCTGTTTCATTCAGTATTCAGTGCAAATCTTGCCATACTGAAACATGCTTATGCCATATGAAATACAATGTTTTCTGCAATGCTGTAAGACAGTTTTTAATGTGTTAGAAGTTATATGCACAAAAACTTATGTTAGGACTTCAATGATCAAGATTGTCAGTTTACAGCTTTCTGAGTCCTGTAATGTTGAAATAGTGTTTCTGTTCAAATAAAGTGAAATCAAGCCCAAATCTGCTCAAAAGCTTGTCTCTCTAATAGAGAAAGCTGTTTCATTCAGTATTCAGTGCAAATCTTGCCAAACTGATAGATGCTTATGCCATATGAAATACAATGTTTTCTGCAATGCTGTAAGACAGTTTTTAATGTGTTAGAAG
Source organism: Carassius gibelio (assembly GCF_023724105.1). Taxonomy (NCBI): domain Eukaryota; kingdom Metazoa; phylum Chordata; class Actinopteri; order Cypriniformes; family Cyprinidae; genus Carassius; species Carassius gibelio. Next base: position 9,968,722 of record NC_068397.1, on the reverse strand, counting down.
TTATATGCACAAAAACTTATGTTAGGACTTCAATGATCAAGATTGTCAGTTTACAGCTTTCTGAGTCCAGTAATGCTGAAATAGTGTTACTGTTCAAATGAAGTGAAATCAAGCCCAAATCTGCTCAAAAGCTTGTCTCTCTAATAGAGAAAGCTGTTTCATTCAGTATTCAGTGCAAATCTTGCCATACTGAAACATGCTTATGCCATATGAAATACAATGTTTTCTGCAATGCTGTAAGACAGTTTTTAATGTGTTAGAAGTTATATGCACAAAAACTTATGTTAGGACTTCAATGATCAAGATTGTCAGTTTACAGCTTTCTGAGTCCAGTAATGCTGAAATAGTGCTTCTGTTCAAATGAAGTGAAATCTAGCCAAATCTGCTCAAAAGCTTGTCTCTCTATTAGAGAAAGCTGTTTCATTCAGTATTCAGTGCAAATCTTGCCAAACTGATAGATGCTTATGCCATATGAAATACAATGTTTTCTGCAATGCTGTAAGACAGTTTTTAATGTGGTAGAAGTTATATGCACAAAAACTTATGTTAGGACTTCAATGATCAAGATTGTCAGTTTACAGCTTTCTGAGTCCAGTAATGCTGAAATAGTGTTTCTGTTCAAATGAAGTGAAATCAAGCCCAAATCTGCTCAAAAGCTTGTCTCTCTATTAGAGAAAGCTGTTTCATTCAGTATTCAGTGCAAATCTTGCCATACTGAAACATGCTTATGCCATATGAAATACAATGTTTTCTGCAATGCTGTAAGACAGTTTTTAATGTGTTAGAAGTTATATGCACAAAAACTTATGTTAGGACTTCAATGATCAAGATTGTCAGTTTACAGCTTTCTGAGTCCAGTAATGCTGAAATAGTGCTTCTGTTCAAATGAAGTGAAATCTAGCCAAATCTGCTCAAAAGCTTGTCTCTCTATTAGAGAAAGCTGTTTCATTCAGTATTCAGTGCAAATCTTGCCAATCTGATAGATGCTTATGCCTTATGAAGTACAATGTTTTCTGCAATGCTGTAAGACAGTTTTTAATGTGTTAGAAGTTATATGCACAAAAACTCATGTTAGGACTTCAATGATCAAGATTGTCAGTTTACAGCTTTCTGAGTCCTGTAATGTTGAAATAGTGTTTCTGTTCAAATGAAGTGAAATCAAGCCCAAATCTGCTCAAAAGCTTGTCTCTCTAATAGAGAAAGCTGTTTCATTCAGTATTCATTGCAAATCTTGCCAAACTGATAGATGCTTATGCCATATGAAATACAATGTTTTCTGCAATGCTGTAAGACAGTTTTTAATGTGTTAGAAGTTATATACACAAAAACTAATGTTAGGACTTCAATGATCAAGATTGTCAGTTTACAGCTTTCTGAGTCCAGTAATGTTGAAATAGTGTTTCTGTTCAAATGAAGTGAAATCTAGCCCAAATCTGCTCAAAAGCTTGTCTCTCTATTAGAGAAAGCTGTTTCATTCAGTATTCAGTGCAAATCTTGCCAAACTGATAGATGCTTATGCCATATGAAATACAATGTTTTCTGCAATGCTGTAAGACAGTTTTTAATGTGTTAGAAGTTATATACACAAAAACTAATGTTAGGACTTCAATGATCAAGATTGTCAGTTTACAGCTTTCTGAGTCCAGTAATGTTGAAATAGTGTTTCTGTTCAAATGAAGTGAAATCAAGCCCAAATCTGCTCAAAAGCTTGTCTCTCTAATAGAGAAAGCTGTTTCATTCAGTATTCAGTGCAAATCTTGCCAAACTGATAGATGCTTATGCCATATGAAATACAATGTTTTCTGCAATGCTGTAAGACAGTTTTTAATGTGTTAGAAGTTATATGCACAAAAACTTATGTTAGGACTTCAATGATCAAGATTGTCAGTTTACAGCTTTCTGCGTCCAGTAATGCTGAAATAGTGCTTCTGTTCAAATGAAGTGAAATCTAGCCAAATCTGCTCAAAAGCTTGTCTCTCTATTAGAGAAAGCTGTTTCATTCAGTATTCAGTGCAAATCTTGCCAATCTGATAGATGCTTATGCCTTATGAAGTACAATGTTTTCTGCAATGCTGTAAGACAGTTTTTAATATGTTAGAAGTTATATGCACAAAAACTTATGTTAGGACTTCAATGATCAAGATTGTCAGTTTACAGCTTTCTGAGTCCTGTAATGTTGAAATAGTGTTTCTGTTCAAATAAAGTGAAATCAAGCCCAAATCTGCTCAAAAGCTTGTCTCTCTAATAGAGAAAGCTGTTTCATTCAGTATTCAGTGCAAATCTTGCCAAACTGATAGATGCTTATGCCATATGAAATACAATGTTTTCTGCAATGCTGTAAGACAGTTTTTAATGTGTTAGAAGTTATATGCACAAAAACTTATGTTAGGACTTCAATGATCAAGATTGTCAGTTTACAGCTTTCTGAGTCCAGTAATGCTGAAATAGTGTTACTGTTCAAATGAAGTGAAATCAAGCCCAAATCTGCTCAAAAGCTTGTCTCTCTATTAGAGAAAGCTGTTTCATTCAGTATTCAGTGCAAATCTTGCCAATCTGATAGATGCTTATGCCTTATGAAGTACAATGTTTTCTGCAATGCTGTAAGACAGTTTTTAATATGTTAGAAGTTATATGCACAAAAACTTATGTTAGGACTTCAATGATCAAGATTGTCAGTTTACAGCTTTCTGAGTCCTGTAATGTTGAAATAGTGTTTCTGTTCAAATAAAGTGAAATCAAGCCCAAATCTGCTCAAAAGCTTGTCTCTCTAATAGAGAAAGCTGTTTCATTCAGTATTCAGTGCAAATCTTGCCAAACTGATAGATGCTTATGCCATATGAAATACAATGTTTTCTGCAATGCTGTAAGACAGTTTTTAATGTGTTAGAAGTTATATGCACAAAAACTTATGTTAGGACTTCAATGATCAAGATTGTCAGTTTACAGCTTTCTGAGTCCAGTAATGCTGAAATAGTGTTACTGTTCAAATGAAGTGAAATCAAGCCCAAATCTGCTCAAAAGCTTGTCTCTCTAATAGAGAAAGCTGTTTCATTCAGTATTCAGTGCAAATCTTGCCATACTGAAACATGCTTATGCCATATGAAATACAATGTTTTCTGCAATGCTGTAAGACAGTTTTTAATGTGTTAGAAGTTATATGCACAAAAACTTATGTTAGGACTTCAATGATCAAGATTGTCAGTTTACAGCTTTCTGAGTCCAGTAATGCTGAAATAGTGCTTCTGTTCAAATGAAGTGAAATCTAGCCCAAATCTGCTCAAAAGCTTGTCTCTCTATTAGAGAAAGCTGTTTCATTCAGTATTCAGTGCAAATCTTGCCAAACTGATAGATGCTTATGCCTTATGAAGTACAATGTTTTCTGCAATGCTGTAAGACAGTTTTTAATGTGTTAGAAGTTATATGCACAAAAACTCATGTTAGGACTTCAATGATCAAGATTGTCAGTTTACAGCTTTCTGAGTCCTGTAATGTTGAAATAGTGTTTCTGTTCAAATAAAGTGAAATCAAGCCCAAATCTGCTCAAAAGCTTGTCTCTCTAATAGAGAAAGCTGTTTCATTCAGTATTCAGTGCAAATCTTGCCAAACTGATAGATGCTTATGCCATATGAAATACAATGTTTTCTGCAATGCTGTAAGACAGTTTTTAATGTGTTAGAAGTTATATGCACAAAAACTTATGTTAGGACTTCAATGATCAAGATTGTCAGTTTACAGCTTTCTGAGTCCAGTAATGCTGAAATAGTGTTACTGTTCAAATGAAGTGAAATCAAGCCCAAATCTGCTCAAAAGCTTGTCTCTCTAATAGAGAAAGCTGTTTCATTCAGTATTCAGTGCAAATCTTGCCATACTGAAACATGCTTATGCCATATGAAATACAATGTTTTCTGCAATGCTGTAAGACAGTTTTTAATGTGTTAGAAGTTATATGCACAAAAACTTATGTTAGGACTTCAATGATCAAGATTGTCAGTTTACAGCTTTCTGAGTCCAGTAATGCTGAAATAGTGCTTCTGTTCAAATGAAGTGAAATCTAGCCAAATCTGCTCAAAAGCTTGTCTCTCTATTAGAGAAAGCTGTTTCATTCAGTATTCAGTGCAAATCTTGCCAATCTGATAGATGCTTATGCCTTATGAAGTACAATGTTTTCTGCAATGCTGTAAGACAGTTTTTAATGTGTTAGAAGTTATATGCACAAAAACTCATGTTAGGACTTCAATGATCAAGATTGTCAGTTTACAGCTTTCTGAGTCCTGTAATGTTGAAATAGTGTTTCTGTTCAAATGAAGTGAAATCAAGCCCAAATCTGCTCAAAAGCTTGTCTCTCTAATAGAGAAAGCTGTTTCATTCAGTATTCATTGCAAATCTTGCCAAACTGATAGATGCTTATGCCATATGAAATACAATGTTTTCTGCAATGCTGTAAGACAGTTTTTAATGTGTTAGAAGTTATATACACAAAAACTAATGTTAGGACTTCAATGATCAAGATTGTCAGTTTACAGCTTTCTGAGTCCAGTAATGTTGAAATAGTGTTTCTGTTCAAATGAAGTGAAATCTAGCCCAAATCTGCTCAAAAGCTTGTCTCTCTATTAGAGAAAGCTGTTTCATTCAGTATTCAGTGCAAATCTTGCCAAACTGATAGATGCTTATGCCATATGAAATACAATGTTTTCTGCAATGCTGTAAGACAGTTTTTAATGTGTTAGAAGTTATATACACAAAAACTAATGTTAGGACTTCAATGATCAAGATTGTCAGTTTACAGCTTTCTGAGTCCAGTAATGTTGAAATAGTGTTTCTGTTCAAATGAAGTGAAATCAAGCCCAAATCTGCTCAAAAGCTTGTCTCTCTAATAGAGAAAGCTGTTTCATTCAGTATTCAGTGCAAATCTTGCCAAACTGATAGATGCTTATGCCATATGAAATACAATGTTTTCTGCAATGCTGTAAGACAGTTTTTAATGTGTTAGAAGTTATATGCACAAAAACTTATGTTAGGACTTCAATGATCAAGATTGTCAGTTTACAGCTTTCTGAGTCCTGTAATGTTGAAATAGTGTTTCTGTTCAAATAAAGTGAAATCAAGCCCAAATCTGCTCAAAAGCTTGTCTCTCTAATAGAGAAAGCTGTTTCATTCAGTATTCAGTGCAAATCTTGCCAAACTGATAGATGCTTATGCCATATGAAATACAATGTTTTCTGCAATGCTGTAAGACAGTTTTTAATGTGTTAGAAGTTATATGCACAAAAACTTATGTTAGGACTTCAATGATCAAGATTGTCAGTTTACAGCTTTCTGAGTCCAGTAATGCTGAAATAGTGTTACTGTTCAAATGAAGTGAAATCAAGCCCAAATCTGCTCAAAAGCTTGTCTCTCTAATAGAGAAAGCTGTTTCATTCAGTATTCAGTGCAAATCTTGCCATACTGAAACATGCTTATGCCATATGAAATACAATGTTTTCTGCAATGCTGTAAGACAGTTTTTAATGTGTTAGAAGTTATATGCACAAAAACTCATGTTAGGACTTCAATGATCAAGATTGTCAGTTTACAGCTTTCTGAGTCCAGTAATGCTGAAATAGTGTTTCTGTTCAAATGAAGTGAAATCAAGCCCAAATCTGCTCAAAAGCTTGTCTCTCTAATAGAGAAAGCTGTTTCATTCAGTATTCAGTTCAAATCTTGCCAAACTGATAGATGCTTATGCCTTATGAAGTACAATGTTTTCTGCAATGCTGTAAGACAGTTTTTAATGTGTTAGAAGTTATATACACAAAAACTAATGTTAGGACTTCAATGATCAAGATTGTCAGTTTACAGTTTTCTGAGTCCAGTAATGTTGAAATAGTGTTTCTGTTCAAATGAAGTGAAATCAAGCCCAAATCTGCTCAAAAGCTTGTCTCTCTATTAGAGAAAGCTGTTTCATTCAGTATTCAGTGCAAATCTTGCCAAACTGATAGATGCTTATGCCATATGAAATACAATGTTTTCTGCAATGCTGTAAGACAGTTTTTAATGTGTTAGAAGTTATATGCACAAAAACTCATGTTAGGACTTCAATGATCAAGATTGTCAGTTTACAGCTTTCTGAGTCCAGTAATGCTGAAATAGTGTTTCTGTTCAAATGAAGTGAAATCAAGCCCAAATCTGCTCAAAAGCTTGTCTCTCTAATAGAGAAAGCTGTTTCATTCAGTATTCAGTGCAAATCTTGCCAAACTGATAGATGCTTATGCCTTATGAAGTACAATGTTTTCTGCAATGCTGTAAGACAGTTTTTAATGTGTTAGAAGTTATATACACAAAAACTAATGTTAGGACTTCAATGATCAAGATTGTCAGTTTACAGCTTTCTGAGTCCAGTAATGTTGAAATAGTGTTTCTGTTCAAATGAAGTGAAATCAAGCCCAAATCTGCTCAAAAGCTTGTCTCTCTATTAGAGAAAGCTGTTTCATTCAGTATTCAGTGCAAATCTTGCCAAACTGATAGATGCTTATGCCTTATGAAATACAATGTTTTCTGCAATGCTGTAAGACAGTTTTTAATGTGTTAGAAGTTATATACACAAAAACTAATGTTAGGACTTCAATGATCAAGATTGTCAGTTTACAGCTTTCTGAGTCCAGTAATGTTGAAATAGTGTTTCTGTTCAAATGAAGTGAAATCAAGCCCAAATCTGCTCAAAAAGCTTGTCTCTCTAATAGAGAAAGCTGTTTCATTCAGTATTCAGTGCAAATCTTGCCAAACTGATAGATGCTTATGCCATATGAAATACAATGTTTTCTGCAATGCTGTAAGACAGTTTTTAATGTGTTAGAAGTTATATGCACAAAAACTTATGTTAGGACTTCAATGATCAAGATTGTCAGTTTACAGCTTTCTGAGTCCAGTAATGCTGAAATAGTGCTTCTGTTCAAATGAAGTGAAATCTAGCCAAATCTGCTCAAAAGCTTGTCTCTCTATTAGAGAAAGCTGTTTCATTCAGTATTCAGTGCAAATCTTGCCAAACTGATATATGCTTATGCCATATGAAATACAATGTTTTCTGCAATGCTGTAAGACAGTTTTTAATGTGTTAGAAGTTATATGCACAAAAACTTATGTTAGGACTTCAATGATCAAGATTGTCAGTTTACAGCTTTCTGAGTCCAGTAATGTTGAAATAGTGTTTCTGTTCAAATGAAGTGAAATCTAGCCAAATCTGCTCAAAAGCTTGTCTCTCTATTAGAGAAAGCTGTTTCATTCAGTATTCAGTGCAAATCTTGCCAAACTGATAGATGCTTATGCCATATGAAATACAATGTTTTCTGCAATGCTGTAAGACAGTTTTTAATGTGTTAGAAGTTATATGCACAAAAACTTATGTTAGGACTTCAATGATCAAGATTGTCAGTTTACAGCTTTCTGAGTCCAGTAATGCTGAAATAGTGTTTCTGTTCAAATGAAGTGATATCAAGCCCAAATCTGCTCAAAAGCTTGTCTCTCTATTAGAGAAAGCTGTTTCATTCAGTATTCAGTGCAAATCTTGCCATACTGAAACATGCTTATGCCATATGAAATACAATGTTTTCTGCAATGCTGTAAGACAGTTTTTAATGTGTTAGAAGTTATATGCACAAAAACTTATGTTAGGACTTCAATGATCAAGATTGTCAGTTTACAGCTTTCTGAGTCCAGTAATGCTGAAATAGTGCTTCTGTTCAAATGAAGTGAAATCTAGCCAAATCTGCTCAAAAGCTTGTCTCTCTATTAGAGAAAGCTGTTTCATTCAGTATTCAGTGCAAATCTTGCCAATCTGATAGATGCTTATGCCTTATGAAATACAATGTTTTCTGCAATGCTGTAAGACAGTTTTTAATGTGTTAGAAGTTATATACACAAAAACTAATGTTAGGACTTCAATGATCAAGATTGTCAGTATACAGCTTTCTGAGTCCAGTAATGTTGAAATAGTGTTTCTGTTCAAATGAAGTGAAATCTAGCCCAAATCTGCTCAAAAGCTTGTCTCTCTATTAGAGAAAGCTGTTTCATTCAGTATTCAGTGCAAATCTTGCCAAACTGATAGATGCTTATGCCATATGAAATACAATGTTTTCTGCAATGCTGTAAGACAGTTTTTAATGTGTTAGAAGTTATATGCACAAAAACTTATGTTAGGACTTCAATGATCAAGATTGTCAGTTTACAGCTTTCTGAGTCCAGTAATCCTGAAATAGTGTTTCTGTTCAAATGAAGTGAAATCAAGCCCCAATCTGCTCAAATGCTTGTCTCTCTAATAGAGAAAGCTGTTTCATTCAGTATTCAGTGCAAATCTTGCCATACTGAAACATGCTTATTGCCATATGAAATACAATGTTTTCTGCAATGCTGTAAGACAGTTTTTAATGTGTTAGAAGTTATATGCACAAAAACTTATGTTAGGACTTCAATGATCAAGATTGTCAGTTTACAGCTTTCTGAGTCCTGTAATGTTGAAATAGTGTTTCTGTTCAAATAAAGTGAAATCAAGCCCAAATCTGCTCAAAAGCTTGTCTCTCTAATAGAGAAAGCTGTTTCATTCAGTATTCAGTGCAAATCTTGCCAAACTGATAGATGCTTATGCCATATGAAATACAATGTTTTCTGCAATGCTGTAAGACAGTTTTTAATGTGTTAGAAGTTATATGCACAAAAACTTATGTTAGGACTTCAATGATCAAGATTGTCAGTTTACAGCTTTCTGAGTCCAGTAATGCTGAAATAGTGTTACTGTTCAAATGAAGTGAAATCAAGCCCAAATCTGCTCAAAAGCTTGTCTCTCTAATAGAGAAAGCTGTTTCATTCAGTATTCAGTGCAAATCTTGCCATACTGAAACATGCTTATGCCATATGAAATACAATGTTTTCTGCAATGCTGTAAGACAGTTTTTAATGTGTTAGAAGTTATATGCACAAAAACTTATGTTAGGACTTCAATGATCAAGATTGTCAGTTTACAGCTTTCTGAGTCCAGTAATGTTGAAATAGTGTTTCTGTTCAAATGAAGTGAAATCTAGCCAAATCTGCTCAAAAGCTTGTCTCTCTATTAGAGAAAGCTGTTTCATTCAGTATTCAGTGCAAATCTTGCCAAACTGATAGATGCTTATGCCATATGAAATACAATGTTTTCTGCAATGCTGTAAGACAGTTTTTAATGTGTTTGAAGTTATATGCACAAAAACTTATGTTAGGACTTCAATGATCAAGATTGTCAGTTTACAGCTTTCTGAGTCCAGTAATGCTGAAATAGTGTTTCTGTTCAAATGAAGTGAAATCAAGCCCAAATCTGCTCAAAAGCTTGTCTCTCTATTAGAGAAAGCTGTTTCATTCAGTATTCAGTGCAAATCTTGCCAATCTGATAGATGCTTATGCCTTATGAAGTACAATGTTTTCTGCAATGCTGTAAGACAGTTTTTAATGTGTTAGAAGTTATATGCACAAAAACTCATGTTAGGACTTCAATGATCAAGATTGTCAGTTTACAGCTTTCTGAGTCCTGTAATGTTGAAATAGTGTTTCTGTTCAAATGAAGTGAAATCAAGCCCAAATCTGCTCAAAAGCTTGTCTCTCTAATAGAGAAAGCTGTTTCATTCAGTATTCATTGCAAATCTTGCCAAACTGATAGATGCTTATGCCATATGAAATACAATGTTTTCTGCAATGCTGTAAGACAGTTTTTAATGTGTTAGAAGTTATATACACAAAAACTAATGTTAGGACTTCAATGATCAAGATTGTCAGTTTACAGCTTTCTGAGTCCAGTAATGTTGAAATAGTGTTTCTGTTCAAATGAAGTGAAATCTAGCCCAAATCTGCTCAAAAGCTTGTCTCTCTATTAGAGAAAGCTGTTTCATTCAGCATTCAGTGCAAATCTTGCCAAACTGATAGATGCTTATGCCATATGAAATACAATGTTTTCTGCAATGCTGTAAGACAGTTTTTAATGTGTTAGAAGTTATATACACAAAAACTAATGTTAGGACTTCAATGATCAAGATTGTCAGTTTACAGCTTTCTGAGTCCAGTAATGTTGAAATAGTGTTTCTGTTCAAATGAAGTGAAATCAAGCCCAAATCTGCTCAAAAGCTTGTCTCTCTAATAGAGAAAGCTGTTTCATTCAGTATTCAGTGCAAATCTTGCCAAACTGATAGATGCTTATGCCATATGAAATACAATGTTTTCTGCAATGCTGTAAGACAGTTTTTAATGTGTTAGAAGTTATATGCACAAAAACTTATGTTAGGACTTCAATGATCAAGATTGTCAGTTTACAGCTTTCTGAGTCCAGTAATGCTGAAATAGTGTTTCTGTTCAAATGAAGTGAAATCAAGCCCAAATCTGCTCAAAAGCTTGTCTCTCTATTAGAGAAAGCTGTTTCATTCAGTATTCAGTGCAAATCTTGCCAATCTGATAGATGCTTATGCCTTATGATGTACAATGTTTTCTGCAATGCTGTAAGACAGTTTTTAATGTGTTAGAAGTTATATGCACAAAAACTCATGTTAGGACTTCAATGATCAAGATTGTCAGTTTACAGCTTTCTGAGTCCTGTAATGTTGAAATAGTGTTTCTGTTCAAATGAAGTGAAATCAAGCCCAAATCTGCTCAAAAGCTTGTCTCTCTAATAGAGAAAGCTGTTTCATTCAGTATTCATTGCAAATCTTGCCAAACTGATAGATGCTTATGCCATATGAAATACAATGTTTTCTGCAATGCTGTAAGACAGTTTTTAATGTGTTAGAAGTTATATACACAAAAACTAATGTTAGGACTTCAATGATCAAGATTGTCAGTTTACAGCTTTCTGAGTCCAGTAATGTTGAAATAGTGTTTCTGTTCAAATGAAGTGAAATCTAGCCCAAATCTGCTCAAAAGCTTGTCTCTCTATTAGAGAAAGCTGTTTCATTCAGTATTCAGTGCAAATCTTGCCAAACTGATAGATGCTTATGCCATATGAAATACAATGTTTTCTGCAATGCTGTAAGACAGTTTTTAATGTGTTAGAAGTTATATACACAAAAACTAATGTTAGGACTTCAATGATCAAGATTGTCAGTTTACAGCTTTCTGAGTCCAGTAATGTTGAAATAGTGTTTCTGTTCAAATGAAGTGAAATCAAGCCCAAATCTGCTCAAAAGCTTGTCTCTCTATTAGACAAAGCTGTTTCATTCAGTATTCAGTGCAAATCTTGCCAAACTGATAGATGCTTATGCCATATGAAATACAATGTTTTCTGCAATGCTGTAAGACAGTTTTTAATGTGTTAGAAGTTATATGCACAAAAACTAACGTTAGGACTTCAATGATCAAGATTGTCAGTTTACAGCTTTCTGAGTCCAGTAATGTTGAAATAGTGTTTCTGTTCAAATGAAGTGAAATCAAGCCCAAATCTGCTCAAAAGCTTGTCTCTCTAATAGAGAAAGCTGTTTCATTCAGTATTCAGTGCAAATCTTGCCAAACTGATAGATGCTTATGCCATATGAAATACAATGTTTTCTGCAATGCTGTAAGACAGTTTTTAATGTGTTAGAAGTTATATGCACAAAAACTTATGTTAGGACTTCAATGATCAAGATTGTCAGTTTACAGCTTTCTGAGTCCTGTAATGTTGAAATAGTGTTTCTGTTCAAATAAAGTGAAATCAAGCCCAAATCTGCTCAAAAGCTTGTCTCTCTAATAGAGAAAGCTGTTTCATTCAGTATTCAGTGCAAATCTTGCCAAACTGATAGATGCTTATGCCATATGAAATACAATGTTTTCTGCAATGCTGTAAGACAGTTTTTAATGTGTTAGAAGTTATATGCACAAAAACTTATGTTAGGACTTCAATGATCAAGATTGTCAGTTTACAGCTTTCTGAGTCCAGTAATGCTGAAATAGTGTTACTGTTCAAATGAAGTGAAATCAAGCCCAAATCTGCTCAAAAGCTTGTCTCTCTAATAGAGAAAGCTGTTTCATTCAGTATTCAGTGCAAATCTTGCCATACTGAAACATGCTTATGCCATATGAAATACAATGTTTTCTGCAATGCTGTGACAGTTTTTAATGTGTTAGAAGTTATATGCACAAAAACTCATGTTAGGACTTCAATGATCAAGATTGTCAGTTTACAGCTTTCTGAGTCCAGTAATGCTGAAATAGTGTTTCTGTTCAAATGAAGTGAAATCAAGCCCAAATCTGCTCAAAAGCTTGTCTCTCTAATAGAGAAAGCTGTTTCATTCAGTATTCAGTTCAAATCTTGCCAAACTGATAGATGCTTATGCCTTATGAAGTACAATGTTTTCTGCAATGCTGTAAGACAGTTTTTAATGTGTTAGAAGTTATATACACAAAAACTAATGTTAGGACTTCAATGATCAAGATTGTCAGTTTACAGCTTTCTGAGTCCAGTAATGTTGAAATAGTGTTTCTGTTCAAATGAAGTGAAATCAAGCCCAAATCTGCTCAAAAGCTTGTCTCTCTATTAGAGAAAGCTGTTTCATTCAGTATTCAGTGCAAATCTTGCCAAACTGATAGATGCTTATGCCATATGAAATACAATGTTTTCTGCAATGCTGTAAGACAGTTTTTAATGTGTTAGAAGTTATATGCACAAAAACTCATGTTAGGACTTCAATGATCAAGATTGTCAGTTTACAGCTTTCTGAGTCCAGTAATGCTGAAATAGTGTTTCTGTTCAAATGAAGTGAAATCAAGCCCAAATCTGCTCAAAAGCTTGTCTCTCTAATAGAGAAAGCTGTTTCATTCAGTATTCAGTGCAAATCTTGCCAAACTGATAGATGCTTATGCCTTATGAAGTACAATGTTTTCTGCAATGCTGTAAGACAGTTTTTAATGTGTTAGAAGTTATATACACAAAAACTAATGTTAGGACTTCAATGATCAAGATTGTCAGTTTACAGCTTTCTGAGTCCAGTAATGTTGAAATAGTGTTTCTGTTCAAATGAAGTGAAATCAAGCCCAAATCTGCTCAAAAGCTTGTCTCTCTATTAGAGAAAGCTGTTTCATTCAGTATTCAGTGCAAATCTTGCCAAACTGATAGATGCTTATGCCTTATGAAATACAATGTTTTCTGCAATGCTGTAAGACAGTTTTTAATGTGTTAGAAGTTATATACACAAAAACTAATGTTAGGACTTCAATGATCAAGATTGTCAGTTTACAGCTTTCTGAGTCCAGTAATGTTGAAATAGTGTTTCTGTTCAAATGAAGTGAAATCAAGCCCAAATCTGCTCAAAAGCTTGTCTCTCTAATAGAGAAAGCTGTTTCATTCAGTATTCAGTGCAAATCTTGCCAAACTGATAGATGCTTATGCCATATGAAATACAGTGTTTTCTGCAATGCTGTAAGACAGTTTTTAATGTGTTAGAAGTTATATGCACAAAAACTTATGTTAGGACTTCAATGATCAAGATTGTCAGTTTACAGCTTTCTGAGTCCAGTAATGCTGAAATAGTGCTTCTGTTCAAATGAAGTGAAATCTAGCCAAATCTGCTCAAAAGCTTGTCTCTCTATTAGAGAAAGCTGTTTCATTCAGTATTCAGTGCAAATCTTGCCAAACTGATATATGCTTATGCCATATGAAATACAATGTTTTCTGCAATGCTGTAAGACAGTTTTTAATGTGTTAGAAGTTATATGCACAAAAACTTATGTTAGGACTTCAATGATCAAGATTGTCAGTTTACAGCTTTCTGAGTCCAGTAATGTTGAAATAGTGTTTCTGTTCAAATGAAGTGAAATCTAGCCAAATCTGCTCAAAAGCTTGTCTCTCTATTAGAGAAAGCTGTTTCATTCAGTATTCAGTGCAAATCTTGCCAAACTGATAGATGCTTATGCCATATGAAATACAATGTTTTCTGCAATGCTGTAAGACAGTTTTTAATGTGTTAGAAGTTATATGCACAAAAACTTATGTTAGGACTTCAATGATCAAGATTGTCAGTTTACAGCTTTCTGAGTCCAGTAATGCTGAAATAGTGTTTCTGTTCAAATGAAGTGATATCAAGCCCAAATCTGCTCAAAAGCTTGTCTCTCTATTAGAGAAAGCTGTTTCATTCAGTATTCAGTGCAAATCTTGCCATACTGAAACATGCTTATGCCATATGAAATACAATGTTTTCTGCAATGCTGTAAGACAGTTTTTAATGTGTTAGAAGTTATATGCACAAAAACTTATGTTAGGACTTCAATGATCAAGATTGTCAGTTTACAGCTTTCTGAGTCCAGTAATGCTGAAATAGTGCTTCTGTTCAAATGAAGTGAAATCTAGCCAAATCTGCTCAAAAGCTTGTCTCTCTATTAGAGAAAGCTGTTTCATTCAGTATTCAGTGCAAATCTTGCCAATCTGATAGATGCTTATGCCTTATGAAATACAATGTTTTCTGCAATGCTGTAAGACAGTTTTTAATGTGTTAGAAGTTATATACACAAAAACTAATGTTAGGACTTCAATGATCAAGATTGTCAGTATACAGCTTTCTGAGTCCAGTAATGTTGAAATAGTGTTTCTGTTCAAATGAAGTGAAATCTAGCCCAAATCTGCTCAAAAGCTTGTCTCTCTATTAGAGAAAGCTGTTTCATTCAGTATTCAGTGCAAATCTTGCCAAACTGATAGATGCTTATGCCATATGAAATACAATGTTTTCTGCAATGCTGTAAGACAGTTTTTAATGTGTTAGAAGTTATATGCACAAAAACTCATGTTAGGACTTCAATGATCAAGATTGTCAGTTTACAGCTTTCTGAGTCCAGTAATGCTGAAATAGTGTTTCTGTTCAAATGAAGTGAAATTCAAGCCCCAATCTGCTCAAATGCTTGTCTCTCTAATAGAGAAAGCTGTTTCATTCAGTATTCAGTGCAAATCTTGCCATACTGAAACATGCTTATGCCATATGAAATACAATGTTTTCTGCAATGCTGTAAGACAGTTTTTAATGTGTTAGAAGTTATATGCACAAAAACTTATGTTAGGACTTCAATGATCAAGATTGTCAGTTTACAGCTTTCTGAGTCCTGTAATGTTGAAATAGTGTTTCTGTTCAAATAAAGTGAAATCAAGCCCAAATCTGCTCAAAAGCTTGTCTCTCTAATAGAGAAAGCTGTTTCATTCAGTATTCAGTGCAAATCTTGCCAAACTGATAGATGCTTATGCCATATGAAATACAATGTTTTCTGCAATGCTGTAAGACAGTTTTTAATGTGTTAGAAGTTATATGCACAAAAACTTATGTTAGGACTTCAATGATCAAGATTGTCAGTTTACAGCTTTCTGAGTCCAGTAATGCTGAAATAGTGTTACTGTTCAAATGAAGTGAAATCAAGCCCAAATCTGCTCAAAAGCTTGTCTCTCTATTAGAGAAAGCTGTTTCATTCAGTATTCAGTGCAAATCTTGCCATACTGAAACATGCTTATGCCATATGAAATACAATGTTTTCTGCAATGCTGTAAGACAGTTTTTAATGTGTTAGAAGTTATATGCACAAAAACTAATGTTAGGACTTCAATGATCAAGATTGTCAGTTTACAGCTTTCTGAGTCCAGTAATGTTGAAATAGTGTTTCTGTTCAAATGAAGTGAAATCAAGCCCAAATCTGCTCAAAAGCTTGTCTCTCTAATAGAGAAAGCTGTTTCATTCAGTATTCAGTGCAAATCTTGCCAAACTGATAGATGCTTATGCCATATGAAATACAGTGTTTTTTGCAATGCTGTAAGACAGTTTTTAATGTGTTAGAAGTTATATGCACAAAAACTTATGTTAGGACTTCAATGATCAAGATTGTCAGTTTACAGCTTTCTGAGTCCAGTAATGCTGAAATAGTGCTTCTGTTCAAATGAAGTGAAATCTAGCCAAATCTGCTCAAAAGCTTGTCTCTCTATTAGAGAAAGCTGTTTCATTCAGTATTCAGTGCAAATCTTGCCAAACTGATATATGCTTATGCCATATGAAATACAATGTTTTCTGCAATGCTGTAAGACAGTTTTTAATGTGTTAGAAGTTATATGCACAAAAACTTATGTTAGGACTTCAATGATCAAGATTGTCAGTTTACAGCTTTCTGAGTCCAGTAATGTTGAAATAGTGTTTCTGTTCAAATGAAGTGAAATCTAGCCAAATCTGCTCAAAAGCTTGTCTCTCTATTAGAGAAAGCTGTTTCATTCAGTATTCAGTGCAAATCTTGCCAAACTGATAGATGCTTATGCCATATGAAATACAATGTTTTCTGCAATGCTGTAAGACAGTTTTTAATGTGTTAGAAGTTATATGCACAAAAACTTATGTTAGGACTTCAATGATCAAGATTGTCAGTTTACAGCTTTCTGAGTCCAGTAATGCTGAAATAGTGTTTCTGTTCAAATGAAGTGATATCAAGCCCAAATCTGCTCAAAAGCTTGTCTCTCTATTAGAGAAAGCTGTTTCATTCAGTATTCAGTGCAAATCTTGCCATACTGAAACATGCTTATGCCATATGAAATACAATGTTTTCTGCAATGCTGTAAGACAGTTTTTAATGTGTTAGAAGTTATATGCACAAAAACTTATGTTAGGACTTCAATGATCAAGATTGTCAGTTTACAGCTTTCTGAGTCCAGTAATGCTGAAATAGTGCTTCTGTTCAAATGAAGTGAAATCTAGCCAAATCTGCTCAAAAGCTTGTCTCTCTATTAGAGAAAGCTGTTTCATTCAGTATTCAGTGCAAATCTTGCCAAACTGATAGATGCTTATGCCATATGAAATACAATGTTTTCTGCAATGCTGTAAGACAGTTTTTAATGTGTTAGAAGTTATATGCACAAAAACTTATGTTAGGACTTCAATGATCAAGATTGTCAGTTTACAGCTTTCTGAGTCCAGTAATGCTGAAATAGTGTTTCTGTTCAAATGAAGTGAAATCAAGCCCCAATCTGCTCAAATGCTTGTCTCTCTAATAGAGAAAGCTGTTTCATTCAGTATTCAGTGCAAATCTTGCCATACTGAAACATGCTTATGCCATATGAAATACAATGTTTTCTGCAATGCTGTAAGACAGTTTTTAATGTGTTAGAAGTTATATGCACAAAAACTTATGTTAGGACTTCAATGATCAAGATTGTCAGTTTACAGCTTTCTGAGTCCTGTAATGTTGAAATAGTGTTTCTGTTCAAATAAAGTGAAATCAAGCCCAAATCTGCTCAAAAGCTTGTCTCTCTAATAGAGAAAGCTGTTTCATTCAGTATTCAGTGCAAATCTTGCCAAACTGATAGATGCTTATGCCATATGAAATACAATGTTTTCTGCAATGCTGTAAGACAGTTTTTAATGTGTTAGAAGTTATATGCACAAAAACTTATGTTAGGACTTCAATGATCAAGATTGTCAGTTTACAGCTTTCTGAGTCCAGTAATGCTGAAATAGTGTTACTGTTCAAATGAAGTGAAATCAAGCCCAAATCTGCTCAAAAGCTTGTCTCTCTAATAGAGAAAGCTGTTTCATTCAGTATTCAGTGCAAATCTTGCCATACTGAAACATGCTTATGCCATATGAAATACAATGTTTTCTGCAATGCTGTAAGACAGTTTTTAATGTGTTAGAAGTTATATGCACAAAAACTTATGTTAGGACTTCAATGATCAAGATTGTCAGTTTACAGCTTTCTGAGTCCAGTAATGCTGAAATAGTGCTTCTGTTCAAATGAAGTGAAATCTAGCCAAATCTGCTCAAAAGCTTGTCTCTCTATTAGAGAAAGCTGTTTCATTCAGTATTCAGTGCAAATCTTGCCAAACTGATAGATGCTTATGCCATATGAAATACAATGTTTTCTGCAATGCTGTAAGACAGTTTTTAATGTGGTAGAAGTTATATGCACAAAAACTTATGTTAGGACTTCAATGATCAAGATTGTCAGTTTACAGCTTTCTGAGTCCAGTAATGCTGAAATAGTGTTTCTGTTCAAATGAAGTGAAATCAAGCCCAAATCTGCTCAAAAGCTTGTCTCTCTATTAGAGAAAGCTGTTTCATTCAGTATTCAGTGCAAATCTTGCCATACTGAAACATGCTTATGCCATATGAAATACAATGTTTTCTGCAATGCTGTAAGACAGTTTTTAATGTGTTAGAAGTTATATGCACAAAAACTTATGTTAGGACTTCAATGATCAAGATTGTCAGTTTACAGCTTTCTGAGTCCAGTAATGCTGAAATAGTGCTTCTGTTCAAATGAAGTGAAATCTAGCCAAATCTGCTCAAAAGCTTGTCTCTCTATTAGAGAAAGCTGTTTCATTCAGTATTCAGTGCAAATCTTGCCAATCTGATAGATGCTTATGCCTTATGAAGTACAATGTTTTCTGCAATGCTGTAAGACAGTTTTTAATGTGTTAGAAGTTATATGCACAAAAACTCATGTTAGGACTTCAATGATCAAGATTGTCAGTTTACAGCTTTCTGAGTCCTGTAATGTTGAAATAGTGTTTCTGTTCAAATGAAGTGAAATCAAGCCCAAATCTGCTCAAAAGCTTGTCTCTCTAATAGAGAAAGCTGTTTCATTCAGTATTCATTGCAAATCTTGCCAAACTGATAGATGCTTATGCCATATGAAATACAATGTTTTCTGCAATGCTGTAAGACAGTTTTTAATGTGTTAGAAGTTATATACACAAAAACTAATGTTAGGACTTCAATGATCAAGATTGTCAGTTTACAGCTTTCTGAGTCCAGTAATGTTGAAATAGTGTTTCTGTTCAAATGAAGTGAAATCTAGCCCAAATCTGCTCAAAAGCTTGTCTCTCTATTAGAGAAAGCTGTTTCATTCAGTATTCAGTGCAAATCTTGCCAAACTGATAGATGCTTATGCCATATGAAATACAATGTTTTCTGCAATGCTGTAAGACAGTTTTTAATGTGTTAGAAGTTATATACACAAAAACTAATGTTAGGACTTCAATGATCAAGATTGTCAGTTTACAGCTTTCTGAGTCCAGTAATGTTGAAATAGTGTTTCTGTTCAAATGAAGTGAAATCAAGCCCAAATCTGCTCAAAAGCTTGTCTCTCTAATAGAGAAAGCTGTTTCATTCAGTATTCAGTGCAAATCTTGCCAAACTGATAGATGCTTATGCCATATGAAATACAATGTTTTCTGCAATGCTGTAAGACAGTTTTTAATGTGTTAGAAGTTATATGCACAAAAACTTATGTTAGGACTTCAATGATCAAGATTGTCAGTTTACAGCTTTCTGCGTCCAGTAATGCTGAAATAGTGCTTCTGTTCAAATGAAGTGAAATC
Source organism: Carassius gibelio (assembly GCF_023724105.1). Classification (NCBI taxonomy): domain Eukaryota; kingdom Metazoa; phylum Chordata; class Actinopteri; order Cypriniformes; family Cyprinidae; genus Carassius; species Carassius gibelio. Next base: position 9,949,428 of record NC_068397.1, on the reverse strand, counting down.
TAGCCAAATCTGCTCAAAAGCTTGTCTCTCTATTAGAGAAAGCTGTTTCATTCAGTATTCAGTGCAAATCTTGCCAATCTGATAGATGCTTATGCCTTATGAAGTACAATGTTTTCTGCAATGCTGTAAGACAGTTTTTAATATGTTAGAAGTTATATGCACAAAAACTTATGTTAGGACTTCAATGATCAAGATTGTCAGTTTACAGCTTTCTGAGTCCTGTAATGTTGAAATAGTGTTTCTGTTCAAATAAAGTGAAATCAAGCCCAAATCTGCTCAAAAGCTTGTCTCTCTAATAGAGAAAGCTGTTTCATTCAGTATTCAGTGCAAATCTTGCCAAACTGATAGATGCTTATGCCATATGAAATACAATGTTTTCTGCAATGCTGTAAGACAGTTTTTAATGTGTTAGAAGTTATATGCACAAAAACTTATGTTAGGACTTCAATGATCAAGATTGTCAGTTTACAGCTTTCTGAGTCCAGTAATGCTGAAATAGTGTTACTGTTCAAATGAAGTGAAATCAAGCCCAAATCTGCTCAAAAGCTTGTCTCTCTATTAGAGAAAGCTGTTTCATTCAGTATTCAGTGCAAATCTTGCCAATCTGATAGATGCTTATGCCTTATGAAGTACAATGTTTTCTGCAATGCTGTAAGACAGTTTTTAATATGTTAGAAGTTATATGCACAAAAACTTATGTTAGGACTTCAATGATCAAGATTGTCAGTTTACAGCTTTCTGAGTCCTGTAATGTTGAAATAGTGTTTCTGTTCAAATAAAGTGAAATCAAGCCCAAATCTGCTCAAAAGCTTGTCTCTCTAATAGAGAAAGCTGTTTCATTCAGTATTCAGTGCAAATCTTGCCAAACTGATAGATGCTTATGCCATATGAAATACAATGTTTTCTGCAATGCTGTAAGACAGTTTTTAATGTGTTAGAAGTTATATGCACAAAAACTTATGTTAGGACTTCAATGATCAAGATTGTCAGTTTACAGCTTTCTGAGTCCAGTAATGCTGAAATAGTGTTACTGTTCAAATGAAGTGAAATCAAGCCCAAATCTGCTCAAAAGCTTGTCTCTCTAATAGAGAAAGCTGTTTCATTCAGTATTCAGTGCAAATCTTGCCATACTGAAACATGCTTATGCCATATGAAATACAATGTTTTCTGCAATGCTGTAAGACAGTTTTTAATGTGTTAGAAGTTATATGCACAAAAACTTATGTTAGGACTTCAATGATCAAGATTGTCAGTTTACAGCTTTCTGAGTCCAGTAATGCTGAAATAGTGCTTCTGTTCAAATGAAGTGAAATCTAGCCCAAATCTGCTCAAAAGCTTGTCTCTCTATTAGAGAAAGCTGTTTCATTCAGTATTCAGTGCAAATCTTGCCAAACTGATAGATGCTTATGCCTTATGAAGTACAATGTTTTCTGCAATGCTGTAAGACAGTTTTTAATGTGTTAGAAGTTATATGCACAAAAACTCATGTTAGGACTTCAATGATCAAGATTGTCAGTTTACAGCTTTCTGAGTCCTGTAATGTTGAAATAGTGTTTCTGTTCAAATAAAGTGAAATCAAGCCCAAATCTGCTCAAAAGCTTGTCTCTCTAATAGAGAAAGCTGTTTCATTCAGTATTCAGTGCAAATCTTGCCAAACTGATAGATGCTTATGCCATATGAAATACAATGTTTTCTGCAATGCTGTAAGACAGTTTTTAATGTGTTAGAAGTTATATGCACAAAAACTTATGTTAGGACTTCAATGATCAAGATTGTCAGTTTACAGCTTTCTGAGTCCAGTAATGCTGAAATAGTGTTACTGTTCAAATGAAGTGAAATCAAGCCCAAATCTGCTCAAAAGCTTGTCTCTCTAATAGAGAAAGCTGTTTCATTCAGTATTCAGTGCAAATCTTGCCATACTGAAACATGCTTATGCCATATGAAATACAATGTTTTCTGCAATGCTGTAAGACAGTTTTTAATGTGTTAGAAGTTATATGCACAAAAACTTATGTTAGGACTTCAATGATCAAGATTGTCAGTTTACAGCTTTCTGAGTCCAGTAATGCTGAAATAGTGCTTCTGTTCAAATGAAGTGAAATCTAGCCAAATCTGCTCAAAAGCTTGTCTCTCTATTAGAGAAAGCTGTTTCATTCAGTATTCAGTGCAAATCTTGCCAATCTGATAGATGCTTATGCCTTATGAAGTACAATGTTTTCTGCAATGCTGTAAGACAGTTTTTAATGTGTTAGAAGTTATATGCACAAAAACTCATGTTAGGACTTCAATGATCAAGATTGTCAGTTTACAGCTTTCTGAGTCCTGTAATGTTGAAATAGTGTTTCTGTTCAAATGAAGTGAAATCAAGCCCAAATCTGCTCAAAAGCTTGTCTCTCTAATAGAGAAAGCTGTTTCATTCAGTATTCATTGCAAATCTTGCCAAACTGATAGATGCTTATGCCATATGAAATACAATGTTTTCTGCAATGCTGTAAGACAGTTTTTAATGTGTTAGAAGTTATATACACAAAAACTAATGTTAGGACTTCAATGATCAAGATTGTCAGTTTACAGCTTTCTGAGTCCAGTAATGTTGAAATAGTGTTTCTGTTCAAATGAAGTGAAATCTAGCCCAAATCTGCTCAAAAGCTTGTCTCTCTATTAGAGAAAGCTGTTTCATTCAGTATTCAGTGCAAATCTTGCCAAACTGATAGATGCTTATGCCATATGAAATACAATGTTTTCTGCAATGCTGTAAGACAGTTTTTAATGTGTTAGAAGTTATATACACAAAAACTAATGTTAGGACTTCAATGATCAAGATTGTCAGTTTACAGCTTTCTGAGTCCAGTAATGTTGAAATAGTGTTTCTGTTCAAATGAAGTGAAATCAAGCCCAAATCTGCTCAAAAGCTTGTCTCTCTAATAGAGAAAGCTGTTTCATTCAGTATTCAGTGCAAATCTTGCCAAACTGATAGATGCTTATGCCATATGAAATACAATGTTTTCTGCAATGCTGTAAGACAGTTTTTAATGTGTTAGAAGTTATATGCACAAAAACTTATGTTAGGACTTCAATGATCAAGATTGTCAGTTTACAGCTTTCTGAGTCCTGTAATGTTGAAATAGTGTTTCTGTTCAAATAAAGTGAAATCAAGCCCAAATCTGCTCAAAAGCTTGTCTCTCTAATAGAGAAAGCTGTTTCATTCAGTATTCAGTGCAAATCTTGCCAAACTGATAGATGCTTATGCCATATGAAATACAATGTTTTCTGCAATGCTGTAAGACAGTTTTTAATGTGTTAGAAGTTATATGCACAAAAACTTATGTTAGGACTTCAATGATCAAGATTGTCAGTTTACAGCTTTCTGAGTCCAGTAATGCTGAAATAGTGTTACTGTTCAAATGAAGTGAAATCAAGCCCAAATCTGCTCAAAAGCTTGTCTCTCTAATAGAGAAAGCTGTTTCATTCAGTATTCAGTGCAAATCTTGCCATACTGAAACATGCTTATGCCATATGAAATACAATGTTTTCTGCAATGCTGTAAGACAGTTTTTAATGTGTTAGAAGTTATATGCACAAAAACTCATGTTAGGACTTCAATGATCAAGATTGTCAGTTTACAGCTTTCTGAGTCCAGTAATGCTGAAATAGTGTTTCTGTTCAAATGAAGTGAAATCAAGCCCAAATCTGCTCAAAAGCTTGTCTCTCTAATAGAGAAAGCTGTTTCATTCAGTATTCAGTTCAAATCTTGCCAAACTGATAGATGCTTATGCCTTATGAAGTACAATGTTTTCTGCAATGCTGTAAGACAGTTTTTAATGTGTTAGAAGTTATATACACAAAAACTAATGTTAGGACTTCAATGATCAAGATTGTCAGTTTACAGTTTTCTGAGTCCAGTAATGTTGAAATAGTGTTTCTGTTCAAATGAAGTGAAATCAAGCCCAAATCTGCTCAAAAGCTTGTCTCTCTATTAGAGAAAGCTGTTTCATTCAGTATTCAGTGCAAATCTTGCCAAACTGATAGATGCTTATGCCATATGAAATACAATGTTTTCTGCAATGCTGTAAGACAGTTTTTAATGTGTTAGAAGTTATATGCACAAAAACTCATGTTAGGACTTCAATGATCAAGATTGTCAGTTTACAGCTTTCTGAGTCCAGTAATGCTGAAATAGTGTTTCTGTTCAAATGAAGTGAAATCAAGCCCAAATCTGCTCAAAAGCTTGTCTCTCTAATAGAGAAAGCTGTTTCATTCAGTATTCAGTGCAAATCTTGCCAAACTGATAGATGCTTATGCCTTATGAAGTACAATGTTTTCTGCAATGCTGTAAGACAGTTTTTAATGTGTTAGAAGTTATATACACAAAAACTAATGTTAGGACTTCAATGATCAAGATTGTCAGTTTACAGCTTTCTGAGTCCAGTAATGTTGAAATAGTGTTTCTGTTCAAATGAAGTGAAATCAAGCCCAAATCTGCTCAAAAGCTTGTCTCTCTATTAGAGAAAGCTGTTTCATTCAGTATTCAGTGCAAATCTTGCCAAACTGATAGATGCTTATGCCTTATGAAATACAATGTTTTCTGCAATGCTGTAAGACAGTTTTTAATGTGTTAGAAGTTATATACACAAAAACTAATGTTAGGACTTCAATGATCAAGATTGTCAGTTTACAGCTTTCTGAGTCCAGTAATGTTGAAATAGTGTTTCTGTTCAAATGAAGTGAAATCAAGCCCAAATCTGCTCAAAAGCTTGTCTCTCTAATAGAGAAAGCTGTTTCATTCAGTATTCAGTGCAAATCTTGCCAAACTGATAGATGCTTATGCCATATGAAATACAATGTTTTCTGCAATGCTGTAAGACAGTTTTTAATGTGTTAGAAGTTATATGCACAAAAACTTATGTTAGGACTTCAATGATCAAGATTGTCAGTTTACAGCTTTCTGAGTCCAGTAATGCTGAAATAGTGCTTCTGTTCAAATGAAGTGAAATCTAGCCAAATCTGCTCAAAAGCTTGTCTCTCTATTAGAGAAAGCTGTTTCATTCAGTATTCAGTGCAAATCTTGCCAAACTGATATATGCTTATGCCATATGAAATACAATGTTTTCTGCAATGCTGTAAGACAGTTTTTAATGTGTTAGAAGTTATATGCACAAAAACTTATGTTAGGACTTCAATGATCAAGATTGTCAGTTTACAGCTTTCTGAGTCCAGTAATGTTGAAATAGTGTTTCTGTTCAAATGAAGTGAAATCTAGCCAAATCTGCTCAAAAGCTTGTCTCTCTATTAGAGAAAGCTGTTTCATTCAGTATTCAGTGCAAATCTTGCCAAACTGATAGATGCTTATGCCATATGAAATACAATGTTTTCTGCAATGCTGTAAGACAGTTTTTAATGTGTTAGAAGTTATATGCACAAAAACTTATGTTAGGACTTCAATGATCAAGATTGTCAGTTTACAGCTTTCTGAGTCCAGTAATGCTGAAATAGTGTTTCTGTTCAAATGAAGTGATATCAAGCCCAAATCTGCTCAAAAGCTTGTCTCTCTATTAGAGAAAGCTGTTTCATTCAGTATTCAGTGCAAATCTTGCCATACTGAAACATGCTTATGCCATATGAAATACAATGTTTTCTGCAATGCTGTAAGACAGTTTTTAATGTGTTAGAAGTTATATGCACAAAAACTTATGTTAGGACTTCAATGATCAAGATTGTCAGTTTACAGCTTTCTGAGTCCAGTAATGCTGAAATAGTGCTTCTGTTCAAATGAAGTGAAATCTAGCCAAATCTGCTCAAAAGCTTGTCTCTCTATTAGAGAAAGCTGTTTCATTCAGTATTCAGTGCAAATCTTGCCAATCTGATAGATGCTTATGCCTTATGAAATACAATGTTTTCTGCAATGCTGTAAGACAGTTTTTAATGTGTTAGAAGTTATATACACAAAAACTAATGTTAGGACTTCAATGATCAAGATTGTCAGTATACAGCTTTCTGAGTCCAGTAATGTTGAAATAGTGTTTCTGTTCAAATGAAGTGAAATCTAGCCCAAATCTGCTCAAAAGCTTGTCTCTCTATTAGAGAAAGCTGTTTCATTCAGTATTCAGTGCAAATCTTGCCAAACTGATAGATGCTTATGCCATATGAAATACAATGTTTTCTGCAATGCTGTAAGACAGTTTTTAATGTGTTAGAAGTTATATGCACAAAAACTTATGTTAGGACTTCAATGATCAAGATTGTCAGTTTACAGCTTTCTGAGTCCAGTAATGCTGAAATAGTGTTTCTGTTCAAATGAAGTGAAATCAAGCACCAATCTGCTCAAATGCTTGTCTCTCTAATAGAGAAAGCTGTTTCATTCAGTATTCAGTGCAAATCTTGCCAAACTGATAGATGCTTATGCCATATGAAATACAATGTTTTCTGCAATGCTGTAAGACAGTTTTTAATGTGTTAGAAGTTATATGCACAAAAACTTATGTTAGGACTTCAATGATCAAGATTGTCAGTTTACAGCTTTCTGAGTCCAGTAATGCTGAAATAGTGTTACTGTTCAAATGAAGTGAAATCAAGCCCAAATCTGCTCAAAAGCTTGTCTCTCTAATAGAGAAAGCTGTTTCATTCAGTATTCAGTGCAAATCTTGCCATACTGAAACATGCTTATGCCATATGAAATACAATGTTTTCTGCAATGCTGTAAGACAGTTTTTAATGTGTTAGAAGTTATATGCACAAAAACTTATGTTAGGACTTCAATGATCAAGATTGTCAGTTTACAGCTTTCTGAGTCCAGTAATGCTGAAATAGTGCTTCTGTTCAAATGAAGTGAAATCTAGCCAAATCTGCTCAAAAGCTTGTCTCTCTATTAGAGAAAGCTGTTTCATTCAGTATTCAGTGCAAATCTTGCCAAACTGATAGATGCTTATGCCATATGAAATACAATGTTTTCTGCAATGCTGTAAGACAGTTTTTAATGTGGTAGAAGTTATATGCACAAAAACTTATGTTAGGACTTCAATGATCAAGATTGTCAGTTTACAGCTTTCTGAGTCCAGTAATGCTGAAATAGTGTTTCTGTTCAAATGAAGTGAAATCAAGCCCAAATCTGCTCAAAAGCTTGTCTCTCTATTAGAGAAAGCTGTTTCATTCAGTATTCAGTGCAAATCTTGCCATACTGAAACATGCTTATGCCATATGAAATACAATGTTTTCTGCAATGCTGTAAGACAGTTTTTAATGTGTTAGAAGTTATATGCACAAAAACTTATGTTAGGACTTCAATGATCAAGATTGTCAGTTTACAGCTTTCTGAGTCCAGTAATGCTGAAATAGTGCTTCTGTTCAAATGAAGTGAAATCTAGCCAAATCTGCTCAAAAGCTTGTCTCTCTATTAGAGAAAGCTGTTTCATTCAGTATTCAGTGCAAATCTTGCCAATCTGATAGATGCTTATGCCTTATGAAGTACAATGTTTTCTGCAATGCTGTAAGACAGTTTTTAATGTGTTAGAAGTTATATGCACAAAAACTCATGTTAGGACTTCAATGATCAAGATTGTCAGTTTACAGCTTTCTGAGTCCTGTAATGTTGAAATAGTGTTTCTGTTCAAATGAAGTGAAATCAAGCCCAAATCTGCTCAAAAGCTTGTCTCTCTAATAGAGAAAGCTGTTTCATTCAGTATTCATTGCAAATCTTGCCAAACTGATAGATGCTTATGCCATATGAAATACAATGTTTTCTGCAATGCTGTAAGACAGTTTTTAATGTGTTAGAAGTTATATACACAAAAACTAATGTTAGGACTTCAATGATCAAGATTGTCAGTTTACAGCTTTCTGAGTCCAGTAATGTTGAAATAGTGTTTCTGTTCAAATGAAGTGAAATCTAGCCCAAATCTGCTCAAAAGCTTGTCTCTCTATTAGAGAAAGCTGTTTCATTCAGTATTCAGTGCAAATCTTGCCAAACTGATAGATGCTTATGCCATATGAAATACAATGTTTTCTGCAATGCTGTAAGACAGTTTTTAATGTGTTAGAAGTTATATACACAAAAACTAATGTTAGGACTTCAATGATCAAGATTGTCAGTTTACAGCTTTCTGAGTCCAGTAATGTTGAAATAGTGTTTCTGTTCAAATGAAGTGAAATCAAGCCCAAATCTGCTCAAAAGCTTGTCTCTCTAATAGAGAAAGCTGTTTCATTCAGTATTCAGTGCAAATCTTGCCAAACTGATAGATGCTTATGCCATATGAAATACAATGTTTTCTGCAATGCTGTAAGACAGTTTTTAATGTGTTAGAAGTTATATGCACAAAAACTTATGTTAGGACTTCAATGATCAAGATTGTCAGTTTACAGCTTTCTGCGTCCAGTAATGCTGAAATAGTGCTTCTGTTCAAATGAAGTGAAATCTAGCCAAATCTGCTCAAAAGCTTGTCTCTCTATTAGAGAAAGCTGTTTCATTCAGTATTCAGTGCAAATCTTGCCAATCTGATAGATGCTTATGCCTTATGAAGTACAATGTTTTCTGCAATGCTGTAAGACAGTTTTTAATATGTTAGAAGTTATATGCACAAAAACTTATGTTAGGACTTCAATGATCAAGATTGTCAGTTTACAGCTTTCTGAGTCCTGTAATGTTGAAATAGTGTTTCTGTTCAAATAAAGTGAAATCAAGCCCAAATCTGCTCAAAAGCTTGTCTCTCTAATAGAGAAAGCTGTTTCATTCAGTATTCAGTGCAAATCTTGCCAAACTGATAGATGCTTATGCCATATGAAATACAATGTTTTCTGCAATGCTGTAAGACAGTTTTTAATGTGTTAGAAGTTATATGCACAAAAACTTATGTTAGGACTTCAATGATCAAGATTGTCAGTTTACAGCTTTCTGAGTCCAGTAATGCTGAAATAGTGTTACTGTTCAAATGAAGTGAAATCAAGCCCAAATCTGCTCAAAAGCTTGTCTCTCTATTAGAGAAAGCTGTTTCATTCAGTATTCAGTGCAAATCTTGCCAATCTGATAGATGCTTATGCCTTATGAAGTACAATGTTTTCTGCAATGCTGTAAGACAGTTTTTAATATGTTAGAAGTTATATGCACAAAAACTTATGTTAGGACTTCAATGATCAAGATTGTCAGTTTACAGCTTTCTGAGTCCTGTAATGTTGAAATAGTGTTTCTGTTCAAATAAAGTGAAATCAAGCCCAAATCTGCTCAAAAGCTTGTCTCTCTAATAGAGAAAGCTGTTTCATTCAGTATTCAGTGCAAATCTTGCCAAACTGATAGATGCTTATGCCATATGAAATACAATGTTTTCTGCAATGCTGTAAGACAGTTTTTAATGTGTTAGAAGTTATATGCACAAAAACTTATGTTAGGACTTCAATGATCAAGATTGTCAGTTTACAGCTTTCTGAGTCCAGTAATGCTGAAATAGTGTTACTGTTCAAATGAAGTGAAATCAAGCCCAAATCTGCTCAAAAGCTTGTCTCTCTAATAGAGAAAGCTGTTTCATTCAGTATTCAGTGCAAATCTTGCCATACTGAAACATGCTTATGCCATATGAAATACAATGTTTTCTGCAATGCTGTAAGACAGTTTTTAATGTGTTAGAAGTTATATGCACAAAAACTTATGTTAGGACTTCAATGATCAAGATTGTCAGTTTACAGCTTTCTGAGTCCAGTAATGCTGAAATAGTGCTTCTGTTCAAATGAAGTGAAATCTAGCCCAAATCTGCTCAAAAGCTTGTCTCTCTATTAGAGAAAGCTGTTTCATTCAGTATTCAGTGCAAATCTTGCCAAACTGATAGATGCTTATGCCTTATGAAGTACAATGTTTTCTGCAATGCTGTAAGACAGTTTTTAATGTGTTAGAAGTTATATGCACAAAAACTCATGTTAGGACTTCAATGATCAAGATTGTCAGTTTACAGCTTTCTGAGTCCTGTAATGTTGAAATAGTGTTTCTGTTCAAATAAAGTGAAATCAAGCCCAAATCTGCTCAAAAGCTTGTCTCTCTAATAGAGAAAGCTGTTTCATTCAGTATTCAGTGCAAATCTTGCCAAACTGATAGATGCTTATGCCATATGAAATACAATGTTTTCTGCAATGCTGTAAGACAGTTTTTAATGTGTTAGAAGTTATATGCACAAAAACTTATGTTAGGACTTCAATGATCAAGATTGTCAGTTTACAGCTTTCTGAGTCCAGTAATGCTGAAATAGTGTTACTGTTCAAATGAAGTGAAATCAAGCCCAAATCTGCTCAAAAGCTTGTCTCTCTAATAGAGAAAGCTGTTTCATTCAGTATTCAGTGCAAATCTTGCCATACTGAAACATGCTTATGCCATATGAAATACAATGTTTTCTGCAATGCTGTAAGACAGTTTTTAATGTGTTAGAAGTTATATGCACAAAAACTTATGTTAGGACTTCAATGATCAAGATTGTCAGTTTACAGCTTTCTGAGTCCAGTAATGCTGAAATAGTGCTTCTGTTCAAATGAAGTGAAATCTAGCCAAATCTGCTCAAAAGCTTGTCTCTCTATTAGAGAAAGCTGTTTCATTCAGTATTCAGTGCAAATCTTGCCAATCTGATAGATGCTTATGCCTTATGAAGTACAATGTTTTCTGCAATGCTGTAAGACAGTTTTTAATGTGTTAGAAGTTATATGCACAAAAACTCATGTTAGGACTTCAATGATCAAGATTGTCAGTTTACAGCTTTCTGAGTCCTGTAATGTTGAAATAGTGTTTCTGTTCAAATGAAGTGAAATCAAGCCCAAATCTGCTCAAAAGCTTGTCTCTCTAATAGAGAAAGCTGTTTCATTCAGTATTCATTGCAAATCTTGCCAAACTGATAGATGCTTATGCCATATGAAATACAATGTTTTCTGCAATGCTGTAAGACAGTTTTTAATGTGTTAGAAGTTATATACACAAAAACTAATGTTAGGACTTCAATGATCAAGATTGTCAGTTTACAGCTTTCTGAGTCCAGTAATGTTGAAATAGTGTTTCTGTTCAAATGAAGTGAAATCTAGCCCAAATCTGCTCAAAAGCTTGTCTCTCTATTAGAGAAAGCTGTTTCATTCAGTATTCAGTGCAAATCTTGCCAAACTGATAGATGCTTATGCCATATGAAATACAATGTTTTCTGCAATGCTGTAAGACAGTTTTTAATGTGTTAGAAGTTATATACACAAAAACTAATGTTAGGACTTCAATGATCAAGATTGTCAGTTTACAGCTTTCTGAGTCCAGTAATGTTGAAATAGTGTTTCTGTTCAAATGAAGTGAAATCAAGCCCAAATCTGCTCAAAAGCTTGTCTCTCTAATAGAGAAAGCTGTTTCATTCAGTATTCAGTGCAAATCTTGCCAAACTGATAGATGCTTATGCCATATGAAATACAATGTTTTCTGCAATGCTGTAAGACAGTTTTTAATGTGTTAGAAGTTATATGCACAAAAACTTATGTTAGGACTTCAATGATCAAGATTGTCAGTTTACAGCTTTCTGAGTCCTGTAATGTTGAAATAGTGTTTCTGTTCAAATAAAGTGAAATCAAGCCCAAATCTGCTCAAAAGCTTGTCTCTCTAATAGAGAAAGCTGTTTCATTCAGTATTCAGTGCAAATCTTGCCAAACTGATAGATGCTTATGCCATATGAAATACAATGTTTTCTGCAATGCTGTAAGACAGTTTTTAATGTGTTAGAAGTTATATGCACAAAAACTTATGTTAGGACTTCAATGATCAAGATTGTCAGTTTACAGCTTTCTGAGTCCAGTAATGCTGAAATAGTGTTACTGTTCAAATGAAGTGAAATCAAGCCCAAATCTGCTCAAAAGCTTGTCTCTCTAATAGAGAAAGCTGTTTCATTCAGTATTCAGTGCAAATCTTGCCATACTGAAACATGCTTATGCCATATGAAATACAATGTTTTCTGCAATGCTGTAAGACAGTTTTTAATGTGTTAGAAGTTATATGCACAAAAACTCATGTTAGGACTTCAATGATCAAGATTGTCAGTTTACAGCTTTCTGAGTCCAGTAATGCTGAAATAGTGTTTCTGTTCAAATGAAGTGAAATCAAGCCCAAATCTGCTCAAAAGCTTGTCTCTCTAATAGAGAAAGCTGTTTCATTCAGTATTCAGTTCAAATCTTGCCAAACTGATAGATGCTTATGCCTTATGAAGTACAATGTTTTCTGCAATGCTGTAAGACAGTTTTTAATGTGTTAGAAGTTATATACACAAAAACTAATGTTAGGACTTCAATGATCAAGATTGTCAGTTTACAGTTTTCTGAGTCCAGTAATGTTGAAATAGTGTTTCTGTTCAAATGAAGTGAAATCAAGCCCAAATCTGCTCAAAAGCTTGTCTCTCTATTAGAGAAAGCTGTTTCATTCAGTATTCAGTGCAAATCTTGCCAAACTGATAGATGCTTATGCCATATGAAATACAATGTTTTCTGCAATGCTGTAAGACAGTTTTTAATGTGTTAGAAGTTATATGCACAAAAACTCATGTTAGGACTTCAATGATCAAGATTGTCAGTTTACAGCTTTCTGAGTCCAGTAATGCTGAAATAGTGTTTCTGTTCAAATGAAGTGAAATCAAGCCCAAATCTGCTCAAAAGCTTGTCTCTCTAATAGAGAAAGCTGTTTCATTCAGTATTCAGTGCAAATCTTGCCAAACTGATAGATGCTTATGCCTTATGAAGTACAATGTTTTCTGCAATGCTGTAAGACAGTTTTTAATGTGTTAGAAGTTATATACACAAAAACTAATGTTAGGACTTCAATGATCAAGATTGTCAGTTTACAGCTTTCTGAGTCCAGTAATGTTGAAATAGTGTTTCTGTTCAAATGAAGTGAAATCAAGCCCAAATCTGCTCAAAAGCTTGTCTCTCTATTAGAGAAAGCTGTTTCATTCAGTATTCAGTGCAAATCTTGCCAAACTGATAGATGCTTATGCCTTATGAAATACAATGTTTTCTGCAATGCTGTAAGACAGTTTTTAATGTGTTAGAAGTTATATACACAAAAACTAATGTTAGGACTTCAATGATCAAGATTGTCAGTTTACAGCTTTCTGAGTCCAGTAATGTTGAAATAGTGTTTCTGTTCAAATGAAGTGAAATCAAGCCCAAATCTGCTCAAAAGCTTGTCTCTCTAATAGAGAAAGCTGTTTCATTCAGTATTCAGTGCAAATCTTGCCAAACTGATAGATGCTTATGCCATATGAAATACAATGTTTTCTGCAATGCTGTAAGACAGTTTTTAATGTGTTAGAAGTTATATGCACAAAAACTTATGTTAGGACTTCAATGATCAAGATTGTCAGTTTACAGCTTTCTGAGTCCAGTAATGCTGAAATAGTGCTTCTGTTCAAATGAAGTGAAATCTAGCCAAATCTGCTCAAAAGCTTGTCTCTCTATTAGAGAAAGCTGTTTCATTCAGTATTCAGTGCAAATCTTGCCAAACTGATATATGCTTATGCCATATGAAATACAATGTTTTCTGCAATGCTGTAAGACAGTTTTTAATGTGTTAGAAGTTATATGCACAAAAACTTATGTTAGGACTTCAATGATCAAGATTGTCAGTTTACAGCTTTCTGAGTCCAGTAATGTTGAAATAGTGTTTCTGTTCAAATGAAGTGAAATCTAGCCCAAATCTGCTCAAAAGCTTGTCTCTCTATTAGAGAAAGCTGTTTCATTCAGTATTCAGTGCAAATCTTGCCAAACTGATAGATGCTTATGCCATATGAAATACAATGTTTTCTGCAATGCTGTAAGACAGTTTTTAATGTGTTAGAAGTTATATGCACAAAAACTTATGTTAGGACTTCAATGATCAAGATTGTCAGTTTACAGCTTTCTGAGTCCAGTAATGCTGAAATAGTGTTTCTGTTCAAATGAAGTGAAATCAAGCACCAATCTGCTCAAATGCTTGTCTCTCTAATAGAGAAAGCTGTTTCATTCAGTATTCAGTGCAAATCTTGCCATACTGAAACATGCTTATTGCCATATGAAATACAATGTTTTCTGCAATGCTGTAAGACAGTTTTTAATGTGTTAGAAGTTATATGCACAAAAACTTATGTTAGGACTTCAATGATCAAGATTGTCAGTTTACAGCTTTCTGAGTCCTGTAATGTTGAAATAGTGTTTCTGTTCAAATAAAGTGAAATCAAGCCCAAATCTGCTCAAAAGCTTGTCTCTCTAATAGAGAAAGCTGTTTCATTCAGTATTCAGTGCAAATCTTGCCAAACTGATAGATGCTTATGCCATATGAAATACAATGTTTTCTGCAATGCTGTAAGACAGTTTTTAATGTGTTAGAAGTTATATGCACAAAAACTTATGTTAGGACTTCAATGATCAAGATTGTCAGTTTACAGCTTTCTGAGTCCAGTAATGCTGAAATAGTGTTACTGTTCAAATGAAGTGAAATCAAGCCCAAATCTGCTCAAAAGCTTGTCTCTCTAATAGAGAAAGCTGTTTCATTCAGTATTCAGTGCAAATCTTGCCATACTGAAACATGCTTATGCCATATGAAATACAATGTTTTCTGCAATGCTGTAAGACAGTTTTTAATGTGTTAGAAGTTATATGCACAAAAACTTATGTTAGGACTTCAATGATCAAGATTGTCAGTTTACAGCTTTCTGAGTCCAGTAATGTTGAAATAGTGTTTCTGTTCAAATGAAGTGAAATCTAGCCAAATCTGCTCAAAAGCTTGTCTCTCTATTAGAGAAAGCTGTTTCATTCAGTATTCAGTGCAAATCTTGCCAAACTGATAGATGCTTATGCCATATGAAATACAATGTTTTCTGCAATGCTGTAAGACAGTTTTTAATGTGTTTGAAGTTATATGCACAAAAACTTATGTTAGGACTTCAATGATCAAGATTGTCAGTTTACAGCTTTCTGAGTCCAGTAATGCTGAAATAGTGTTTCTGTTCAAATGAAGTGAAATCAAGCCCAAATCTGCTCAAAAACTTGTCTCTCTATTAGAGAAAGCTGTTTCATTCAGTATTCAGTGCAAATCTTGCCAATCTGATAGATGCTTATGCCTTATGAAGTACAATGTTTTCTGCAATGCTGTAAGACAGTTTTTAATGTGTTAGAAGTTATATGCACAAAAACTCATGTTAGGACTTCAATGATCAAGATTGTCAGTTTACAGCTTTCTGAGTCCTGTAATGTTGAAATAGTGTTTCTGTTCAAATGAAGTGAAATCAAGCCCAAATCTGCTCAAAAGCTTGTCTCTCTAATAGAGAAAGCTGTTTCATTCAGTATTCATTGCAAATCTTGCCAAACTGATAGATGCTTATGCCATATGAAATACAATGTTTTCTGCAATGCTGTAAGACAGTTTTTAATGTGTTAGAAGTTATATACACAAAAACTAATGTTAGGACTTCAATGATCAAGATTGTCAGTTTACAGCTTTCTGAGTCCAGTAATGTTGAAATAGTGTTTCTGTTCAAATGAAGTGAAATCTAGCCCAAATCTGCTCAAAAGCTTGTCTCTCTATTAGAGAAAGCTGTTTCATTCAGTATTCAGTGCAAATCTTGCCAAACTGATAGATGCTTATGCCATATGAAATACAATGTTTTCTGCAATGCTGTAAGACAGTTTTTAATGTGTTAGAAGTTATATACACAAAAACTAATGTTAGGACTTCAATGATCAAGATTGTCAGTTTACAGCTTTCTGAGTCCAGTAATGTTGAAATAGTGTTTCTGTTCAAATGAAGTGAAATCAAGCCCAAATCTGCTCAAAAGCTTGTCTCTCTAATAGAGAAAGCTGTTTCATTCAGTATTCAGTGCAAATCTTGCCAAACTGATAGATGCTTATGCCATATGAAATACAATGTTTTCTGCAATGCTGTAAGACAGTTTTTAATGTGTTAGAAGTTATATACACAAAAACTAATGTTAGGACTTCAATGATCAAGATTGTCAGTTTACAGCTTTCTGAGTCCAGTAATGTTGAAATAGTGTTTCTGTTCAAATGAAGTGAAATCTAGCCCAAATCTGCTCAAAAGCTTGTCTCTCTATTAGAGAAAGCTGTTTCATTCAGTATTCAGTGCAAATCTTGCCAAACTGATAGATGCTTATGCCATATGAAATACAATGTTTTCTGCAATGCTGTAAGACAGTTTTTAATGTGTTAGAAGTTATATACACAAAAACTAATGTTAGGACTTCAATGATCAAGATTGTCAGTTTACAGCTTTCTGAGTCCAGTAATGTTGAAATAGTGTTTCTGTTCAAATGAAGTGAAATCTAGCCCAAATCTGCTCAAAAGCTTGTCTCTCTATTAGAGAAAGCTGTTTCATTCAGTATTCAGTGCAAATCTTGCCAAACTGATAGATGCTTATGCCATATGAAATACAATGTTTTCTGCAATGCTGTAAGACAGTTTTTAATGTGTTAGAAGTTATATACACAAAAACTAATGTTAGGACTTCAATGATCAAGATTGTCAGTTTACAGCTTTCTGAGTCCAGTAATGTTGAAATAGTGTTTCTGTTCAAATGAAGTGAAATCAAGCCCAAATCTGCTCAAAAGCTTGTCTCTCTAATAGAGAAAGCTGTTTCATTCAGTATTCAGTGCAAATCTTGCCAAACTGATAGATGCTTATGCCATATGAAATACAATGTTTTCTGCAATGCTGTAAGACAGTTTTTAATGTGTTAGAAGTTATATACACAAAAACTAATGTTAGGACTTCAATGATCAAGATTGTCAGTTTACAGCTTTCTGAGTCCAGTAATGTTGAAATAGTGTTTCTGTTCAAATGAAGTGAAATCTAGCCCAAATCTGCTCAAAAGCTTGTCTCTCTATTAGAGAAAGCTGTTTCATTCAGTATTCAGTGCAAATCTTGCCAAACTGATAGATGCTTATGCCATATGAAATACAATGTTTTCTGCAATGCTGTAAGACAGTTTTTAATGTGTTAGAAGTTATATACACAAAAACTAATGTTAGGACTTCAATGATCAAGATTGTCAGTTTACAGCTTTCTGAGTCCAGTAATGTTGAAATAGTGTTTCTGTTCAAATGAAGTGAAATCAAGCCCAAATCTGCTCAAAAGCTTGTCTCTCTAATAGAGAAAGCTGTTTCATTCAGTATTCAGTGCAAATCTTGCCAAACTGATAGATGCTTATGCCATATGAAATACAATGTTTTCTGCAATGCTGTAAGACAGTTTTTAATGTGTTAGAAGTTATATGCACAAAAACTTATGTTAGGACTTCAATGATCAAGATTGTCAGTTTACAGCTTTCTGAGTCCTGTAATGTTGAAATAGTGTTTCTGTTCAAATAAAGTGAAATCAAGCCCAAATCTGCTCAAAAGCTTGTCTCTCTAATAGAGAAAGCTGTTTCATTCAGTATTCAGTGCAAATCTTGCCAAACTGATAGATGCTTATGCCATATGAAATACAATGTTTTCTGCAATGCTGTAAGACAGTTTTTAATGTGTTAGAAGTTATATGCACAAAAACTTATGTTAGGACTTCAATGATCAAGATTGTCAGTTTACAGCTTTCTGAGTCCAGTAATGCTGAAATAGTGTTACTGTTCAAATGAAGTGAAATCAAGCCCAAATCTGCTCAAAAGCTTGTCTCTCTAATAGAGAAAGCTGTTTCATTCAGTATTCAGTGCAAATCTTGCCATACTGAAACATGCTTATGCCATATGAAATACAATGTTTTCTGCAATGCTGTAAGACAGTTTTTAATGTGTTAGAAGTTATATACACAAAAACTAATGTTAGGACTTCAATGATCAAGATTGTCAGTTTACAGCTTTCTGAGTCCAGTAATGTTGAAATAGTGTTTCTGTTCAAATGAAGTGAAATCAAGCCCAAATCTGCTCAAAAGCTTGTCTCTCTATTAGAGAAAGCTGTTTCATTCAGTATTCAGTGCAAATCTTGCCAAACTGATAGATGCTTATGCCTTATGAAATACAATGTTTTCTGCAATGCTGTAAGACAGTTTTTAATGTGTTAGAAGTTATATACACAAAAACTAATGTTAGGACTTCAATGATCAAGATTGTCAGTTTACAGCTTTCTGAGTCCAGTAATGTTGAAATAGTGTTTCTGTTCAAATGAAGTGAAATCAAGCCCAAATCTGCTCAAAAGCTTGTCTCTCTAATAGAGAAAGCTGTTTCATTCAGTATTCAGTGCAAATCTTGCCAAACTGATAGATGCTTATGCCATATGAAATACAATGTTTTCTGAAATGCTGTAAGACAGTTTTTAATGTGTTAGAAGTTATATGCACAAAAACTTATGTTAGGACTTCAATGATCAAGATTGTCAGTTTACAGCTTTCTGAGTCCAGTAATGCTGAAATAGTGCTTCTGTTCAAATGAAGTGAAATCTAGCCAAATCTGCTCAAAAGCTTGTCTCTCTATTAGAGAAAGCTGTTTCATTCAGTATTCAGTGCAAATCTTGCCAAACTGATATATGCTTATGCCATATGAAATACAATGTTTTCTGCAATGCTGTAAGACAGTTTTTAATGTGTTAGAAGTTATATGCACAAAAACTTATGTTAGGACTTCAATGATCAAGATTGTCAGTTTACAGCTTTCTGAGTCCAGTAATGTTGAAATAGTGTTTCTGTTCAAATGAAGTGAAATCTAGCCAAATCTGCTCAAAAGCTTGTCTCTCTATTAGAGAAAGCTGTTTCATTCAGTATTCAGTGCAAATCTTGCCAAACTGATAGATGCTTATGCCATATGAAATACAATGTTTTCTGCAATGCTGTAAGACAGTTTTTAATGTGTTAGAAGTTATATGCACAAAAACTTATGTTAGGACTTCAATGATCAAGATTGTCAGTTTACAGCTTTCTGAGTCCAGTAATGCTGAAATAGTGTTACTGTTCAAATGAAGTGAAATCAAGCCCAAATCTGCTCAAAAGCTTGTCTCTCTAATAGAGAAAGCTGTTTCATTCAGTATTCAGTGCAAATCTTGCCATACTGAAACATGCTTATGCCATATGAAATACAATGTTTTCTGCAATGCTGTAAGACAGTTTTTAATGTGTTAGAAGTTATATGCACAAAAACTTATGTTAGGACTTCAATGATCAAGATTGTCAGTTTACAGCTTTCTGAGTCCAGTAATGCTGAAATAGTGCTTCTGTTCAAATGAAGTGAAATCTAGCCAAATCTGCTCAAAAGCTTGTCTCTCTATTAGAGAAAGCTGTTTCATTCAGTATTCAGTGCAAATCTTGCCAATCTGATAGATGCTTATGCCTTATGAAGTACAATGTTTTCTGCAATGCTGTAAGACAGTTTTTAATGTGTTAGAAGTTATATGCACAAAAACTCATGTTAGGACTTCAATGATCAAGATTGTCAGTTTACAGCTTTCTGAGTCCTGTAATGTTGAAATAGTGTTTCTGTTCAAATGAAGTGAAATCAAGCCCAAATCTGCTCAAAAGCTTGTCTCTCTAATAGAGAAAGCTGTTTCATTCAGTATTCATTGCAAATCTTGCCAAACTGATAGATGCTTATGCCATATGAAATACAATGTTTTCTGCAATGCTGTAAGACAGTTTTTAATGTGTTAGAAGTTATATACACAAAAACTAATGTTAGGACTTCAATGATCAAGATTGTCAGTTTACAGCTTTCTGAGTCCAGTAATGTTGAAATAGTGTTTCTGTTCAAATGAAGTGAAATCTAGCCCAAATCTGCTCAAAAGCTTGTCTCTCTATTAGAGAAAGCTGTTTCATTCAGTATTCAGTGCAAATCTTGCCAAACTGATAGATGCTTATGCCATATGAAATACAATGTTTTCTGCAATGCTGTAAGACAGTTTTTAATGTGTTAGAAGTTATATACACAAAAACTAATGTTAGGACTTCAATGATCAAGATTGTCAGTTTACAGCTTTCTGAGTCCAGTAATGTTGAAATAGTGTTTCTGTTCAAATGAAGTGAAATCAAGCCCAAATCTGCTCAAAAGCTTGTCTCTCTAATAGAGAAAGCTGTTTCATTCAGTATTCAGTGCAAATCTTGCCAAACTGATAGATGCTTATGCCATATGAAATACAATGTTTTCTGCAATGCTGTAAGACAGTTTTTAATGTGTTATAGAAGTTATATGCACAAAAACTTATGTTAGGACTTCAATGATCAAGATTGTCAGTTTACAGCTTTCTGAGTCCAGTAATGCTGAAATAGTGTTACTGTTCAAATGAAGTGAAATCAAGCCCAAATCTGCTCAAAAGCTTGTCTCTCTAATAGAGAAAGCTGTTTCATTCAGTATTCAGTGCAAATCTTGCCATACTGAAACATGCTTATGCCATATGAAATACAATGTTTTCTGCAATGCTGTAAGACAGTTTTTAATGTGTTAGAAGTTATATGCACAAAAACTCATGTTAGGACTTCAATGATCAAGATTGTCAGTTTACAGCTTTCTGAGTCCAGTAATGCTGAAATAGTGTTTCTGTTCAAATGAAGTGAAATCAAGCCCAAATCTGCTCAAAAGCTTGTCTCTCTAATAGAGAAAGCTGTTTCATTCAGTATTCAGTTCAAATCTTGCCAAACTGATAGATGCTTATGCCTTATGAAGTACAATGTTTTCTGCAATGCTGTAAGACAGTTTTTAATGTGTTAGAAGTTATATACACAAAAACTAATGTTAGGACTTCAATGATCAAGATTGTCAGTTTACAGCTTTCTGAGTCCAGTAATGCTGAAATAGTGCTTCTGTTCAAATGAAGTGAAATCTAGCCAAATCTGCTCAAAAGCTTGTCTCTCTATTAGAGAAAGCTGTTTCATTCAGTATTCAGTGCAAATCTTGCCAAACTGATATATGCTTATGCCATATGAAATACAATGTTTTCTGCAATGCTGTAAGACAGTTTTTAATGTGTTAGAAGTTATATGCACAAAAACTTATGTTAGGACTTCAATGATCAAGATTGTCAGTTTACAGCTTTCTGAGTCCAGTAATGTTGAAATAGTGTTTCTGTTCAAATGAAGTGAAATCTAGCCAAATCTGCTCAAAAGCTTGTCTCTCTATTAGAGAAAGCTGTTTCATTCAGTATTCAGTGCAAATCTTGCCAAACTGATAGATGCTTATGCCATATGAAATACAATGTTTTCTGCAATGCTGTAAGACAGTTTTTAATGTGTTAGAAGTTATATGCACAAAAACTTATGTTAGGACTTCAATGATCAAGATTGTCAGTTTACAGCTTTCTGAGTCCAGTAATGCTGAAATAGTGTTTCTGTTCAAATGAAGTGATATCAAGCCCAAATCTGCTCAAAAGCTTGTCTCTCTATTAGAGAAAGCTGTTTCATTCAGTATTCAGTGCAAATCTTGCCATACTGAAACATGCTTATGCCATATGAAATACAATGTTTTCTGCAATGCTGTAAGACAGTTTTTAATGTGTTAGAAGTTATATGCACAAAAACTTATGTTAGGACTTCAATGATCAAGATTGTCAGTTTACAGCTTTCTGAGTCCAGTAATGCTGAAATAGTGCTTCTGTTCAAATGAAGTGAAATCTAGCCAAATCTGCTCAAAAGCTTGTCTCTCTATTAGAGAAAGCTGTTTCATTCAGTATTCAGTGCAAATCTTGCCAATCTGATAGATGCTTATGCCTTATGAAATACAATGTTTTCTGCAATGCTGTAAGACAGTTTTTAATGTGTTAGAAGTTATATACACAAAAACTAATGTTAGGACTTCAATGATCAAGATTGTCAGTATACAGCTTTCTGAGTCCAGTAATGTTGAAATAGTGTTTCTGTTCAAATGAAGTGAAATCTAGCCCAAATCTGCTCAAAAGCTTGTCTCTCTATTAGAGAAAGCTGTTTCATTCAGTATTCAGTGCAAATCTTGCCAAACTGATAGATGCTTATGCCATATGAAATACAATGTTTTCTGCAATGCTGTAAGACAGTTTTTAATGTGTTAGAAGTTATATGCACAAAAACTTATGTTAGGACTTCAATGATCAAGATTGTCAGTTTACAGCTTTCTGAGTCCAGTAATGCTGAAATAGTGTTTCTGTTCAAATGAAGTGAAATCAAGCACCAATCTGCTCAAATGCTTGTCTCTCTAATAGAGAAAGCTGTTTCATTCAGTATTCAGTGCAAATCTTGCCATACTGAAACATGCTTATTGCCATATGAAATACAATGTTTTCTGCAATGCTGTAAGACAGTTTTTAATGTGTTAGAAGTTATATGCACAAAAACTTATGTTAGGACTTCAATGATCAAGATTGTCAGTTTACAGCTTTCTGAGTCCTGTAATGTTGAAATAGTGTTTCTGTTCAAATAAAGTGAAATCAAGCCCAAATCTGCTCAAAAGCTTGTCTCTCTAATAGAGAAAGCTGTTTCATTCAGTATTCAGTGCAAATCTTGCCAAACTGATAGATGCTTATGCCATATGAAATACAATGTTTTCTGCAATGCTGTAAGACAGTTTTTAATGTGTTAGAAGTTATATGCACAAAAACTTATGTTAGGACTTCAATGATCAAGATTGTCAGTTTACAGCTTTCTGAGTCCAGTAATGCTGAAATAGTGTTACTGTTCAAATGAAGTGAAATCAAGCCCAAATCTGCTCAAAAGCTTGTCTCTCTAATAGAGAAAGCTGTTTCATTCAGTATTCAGTGCAAATCTTGCCATACTGAAACATGCTTATGCCATATGAAATACAATGTTTTCTGCAATGCTGTAAGACAGTTTTTAATGTGTTAGAAGTTATATGCACAAAAACTTATGTTAGGACTTCAATGATCAAGATTGTCAGTTTACAGCTTTCTGAGTCCAGTAATGTTGAAATAGTGTTTCTGTTCAAATGAAGTGAAATCTAGCCAAATCTGCTCAAAAGCTTGTCTCTCTATTAGAGAAAGCTGTTTCATTCAGTATTCAGTGCAAATCTTGCCAAACTGATAGATGCTTATGCCATATGAAATACAATGTTTTCTGCAATGCTGTAAGACAGTTTTTAATGTGTTTGAAGTTATATGCACAAAAACTTATGTTAGGACTTCAATGATCAAGATTGTCAGTTTACAGCTTTCTGAGTCCAGTAATGCTGAAATAGTGTTTCTGTTCAAATGAAGTGAAATCAAGCCCAAATCTGCTCAAAAACTTGTCTCTCTATTAGAGAAAGCTGTTTCATTCAGTATTCAGTGCAAATCTTGCCAATCTGATAGATGCTTATGCCTTATGAAGTACAATGTTTTCTGCAATGCTGTAAGACAGTTTTTAATGTGTTAGAAGTTATATGCACAAAAACTCATGTTAGGACTTCAATGATCAAGATTGTCAGTTTACAGCTTTCTGAGTCCTGTAATGTTGAAATAGTGTTTCTGTTCAAATGAAGTGAAATCAAGCCCAAATCTGCTCAAAAGCTTGTCTCTCTAATAGAGAAAGCTGTTTCATTCAGTATTCATTGCAAATCTTGCCAAACTGATAGATGCTTATGCCATATGAAATACAATGTTTTCTGCAATGCTGTAAGACAGTTTTTAATGTGTTAGAAGTTATATACACAAAAACTAATGTTAGGACTTCAATGATCAAGATTGTCAGTTTACAGCTTTCTGAGTCCAGTAATGTTGAAATAGTGTTTCTGTTCAAATGAAGTGAAATCTAGCCCAAATCTGCTCAAAAGCTTGTCTCTCTATTAGAGAAAGCTGTTTCATTCAGTATTCAGTGCAAATCTTGCCAAACTGATAGATGCTTATGCCATATGAAATACAATGTTTTCTGCAATGCTGTAAGACAGTTTTTAATGTGTTAGAAGTTATATACACAAAAACTAATGTTAGGACTTCAATGATCAAGATTGTCAGTTTACAGCTTTCTGAGTCCAGTAATGTTGAAATAGTGTTTCTGTTCAAATGAAGTGAAATCAAGCCCAAATCTGCTCAAAAGCTTGTCTCTCTAATAGAGAAAGCTGTTTCATTCAGTATTCAGTGCAAATCTTGCCAAACTGATAGATGCTTATGCCATATGAAATACAATGTTTTCTGCAATGCTGTAAGACAGTTTTTAATGTGTTAGAAGTTATATACACAAAAACTAATGTTAGGACTTCAATGATCAAGATTGTCAGTTTACAGCTTTCTGAGTCCAGTAATGTTGAAATAGTGTTTCTGTTCAAATGAAGTGAAATCTAGCCCAAATCTGCTCAAAAGCTTGTCTCTCTATTAGAGAAAGCTGTTTCATTCAGTATTCAGTGCAAATCTTGCCAAACTGATAGATGCTTATGCCATATGAAATACAATGTTTTCTGCAATGCTGTAAGACAGTTTTTAATGTGTTAGAAGTTATATACACAAAAACTAATGTTAGGACTTCAATGATCAAGATTGTCAGTTTACAGCTTTCTGAGTCCAGTAATGTTGAAATAGTGTTTCTGTTCAAATGAAGTGAAATCTAGCCCAAATCTGCTCAAAAGCTTGTCTCTCTATTAGAGAAAGCTGTTTCATTCAGTATTCAGTGCAAATCTTGCCAAACTGATAGATGCTTATGCCATATGAAATACAATGTTTTCTGCAATGCTGTAAGACAGTTTTTAATGTGTTAGAAGTTATATACACAAAAACTAATGTTAGGACTTCAATGATCAAGATTGTCAGTTTACAGCTTTCTGAGTCCAGTAATGTTGAAATAGTGTTTCTGTTCAAATGAAGTGAAATCAAGCCCAAATCTGCTCAAAAGCTTGTCTCTCTAATAGAGAAAGCTGTTTCATTCAGTATTCAGTGCAAATCTTGCCAAACTGATAGATGCTTATGCCATATGAAATACAATGTTTTCTGCAATGCTGTAAGACAGTTTTTAATGTGTTAGAAGTTATATACACAAAAACTAATGTTAGGACTTCAATGATCAAGATTGTCAGTTTACAGCTTTCTGAGTCCAGTAATGTTGAAATAGTGTTTCTGTTCAAATGAAGTGAAATCTAGCCCAAATCTGCTCAAAAGCTTGTCTCTCTATTAGAGAAAGCTGTTTCATTCAGTATTCAGTGCAAATCTTGCCAAACTGATAGATGCTTATGCCATATGAAATACAATGTTTTCTGCAATGCTGTAAGACAGTTTTTAATGTGTTAGAAGTTATATACACAAAAACTAATGTTAGGACTTCAATGATCAAGATTGTCAGTTTACAGCTTTCTGAGTCCAGTAATGTTGAAATAGTGTTTCTGTTCAAATGAAGTGAAATCAAGCCCAAATCTGCTCAAAAGCTTGTCTCTCTAATAGAGAAAGCTGTTTCATTCAGTATTCAGTGCAAATCTTGCCAAACTGATAGATGCTTATGCCATATGAAATACAATGTTTTCTGCAATGCTGTAAGACAGTTTTTAATGTGTTAGAAGTTATATGCACAAAAACTTATGTTAGGACTTCAATGATCAAGATTGTCAGTTTACAGCTTTCTGAGTCCTGTAATGTTGAAATAGTGTTTCTGTTCAAATAAAGTGAAATCAAGCCCAAATCTGCTCAAAAGCTTGTCTCTCTAATAGAGAAAGCTGTTTCATTCAGTATTCAGTGCAAATCTTGCCAAACTGATAGATGCTTATGCCATATGAAATACAATGTTTTCTGCAATGCTGTAAGACAGTTTTTAATGTGTTAGAAGTTATATGCACAAAAACTTATGTTAGGACTTCAATGATCAAGATTGTCAGTTTACAGCTTTCTGAGTCCAGTAATGCTGAAATAGTGTTACTGTTCAAATGAAGTGAAATCAAGCCCAAATCTGCTCAAAAGCTTGTCTCTCTAATAGAGAAAGCTGTTTCATTCAGTATTCAGTGCAAATCTTGCCATACTGAAACATGCTTATGCCATATGAAATACAATGTTTTCTGCAATGCTGTAAGACAGTTTTTAATGTGTTAGAAGTTATATACACAAAAACTAATGTTAGGACTTCAATGATCAAGATTGTCAGTTTACAGCTTTCTGAGTCCAGTAATGTTGAAATAGTGTTTCTGTTCAAATGAAGTGAAATCAAGCCCAAATCTGCTCAAAAGCTTGTCTCTCTATTAGAGAAAGCTGTTTCATTCAGTATTCAGTGCAAATCTTGCCAAACTGATAGATGCTTATGCCTTATGAAATACAATGTTTTCTGCAATGCTGTAAGACAGTTTTTAATGTGTTAGAAGTTATATACACAAAAACTAATGTTAGGACTTCAATGATCAAGATTGTCAGTTTACAGCTTTCTGAGTCCAGTAATGTTGAAATAGTGTTTCTGTTCAAATGAAGTGAAATCAAGCCCAAATCTGCTCAAAAGCTTGTCTCTCTAATAGAGAAAGCTGTTTCATTCAGTATTCAGTGCAAATCTTGCCAAACTGATAGATGCTTATGCCATATGAAATACAATGTTTTCTGAAATGCTGTAAGACAGTTTTTAATGTGTTAGAAGTTATATGCACAAAAACTTATGTTAGGACTTCAATGATCAAGATTGTCAGTTTACAGCTTTCTGAGTCCAGTAATGCTGAAATAGTGCTTCTGTTCAAATGAAGTGAAATCTAGCCAAATCTGCTCAAAAGCTTGTCTCTCTATTAGAGAAAGCTGTTTCATTCAGTATTCAGTGCAAATCTTGCCAAACTGATATATGCTTATGCCATATGAAATACAATGTTTTCTGCAATGCTGTAAGACAGTTTTTAATGTGTTAGAAGTTATATGCACAAAAACTTATGTTAGGACTTCAATGATCAAGATTGTCAGTTTACAGCTTTCTGAGTCCAGTAATGTTGAAATAGTGTTTCTGTTCAAATGAAGTGAAATCTAGCCAAATCTGCTCAAAAGCTTGTCTCTCTATTAGAGAAAGCTGTTTCATTCAGTATTCAGTGCAAATCTTGCCAAACTGATAGATGCTTATGCCATATGAAATACAATGTTTTCTGCAATGCTGTAAGACAGTTTTTAATGTGTTAGAAGTTATATGCACAAAAACTTATGTTAGGACTTCAATGATCAAGATTGTCAGTTTACAGCTTTCTGAGTCCAGTAATGCTGAAATAGTGTTACTGTTCAAATGAAGTGAAATCAAGCCCAAATCTGCTCAAAAGCTTGTCTCTCTAATAGAGAAAGCTGTTTCATTCAGTATTCAGTGCAAATCTTGCCATACTGAAACATGCTTATGCCATATGAAATACAATGTTTTCTGCAATGCTGTAAGACAGTTTTTAATGTGTTAGAAGTTATATGCACAAAAACTTATGTTAGGACTTCAATGATCAAGATTGTCAGTTTACAGCTTTCTGAGTCCAGTAATGCTGAAATAGTGCTTCTGTTCAAATGAAGTGAAATCTAGCCAAATCTGCTCAAAAGCTTGTCTCTCTATTAGAGAAAGCTGTTTCATTCAGTATTCAGTGCAAATCTTGCCAATCTGATAGATGCTTATGCCTTATGAAGTACAATGTTTTCTGCAATGCTGTAAGACAGTTTTTAATGTGTTAGAAGTTATATGCACAAAAACTCATGTTAGGACTTCAATGATCAAGATTGTCAGTTTACAGCTTTCTGAGTCCTGTAATGTTGAAATAGTGTTTCTGTTCAAATGAAGTGAAATCAAGCCCAAATCTGCTCAAAAGCTTGTCTCTCTAATAGAGAAAGCTGTTTCATTCAGTATTCATTGCAAATCTTGCCAAACTGATAGATGCTTATGCCATATGAAATACAATGTTTTCTGCAATGCTGTAAGACAGTTTTTAATGTGTTAGAAGTTATATACACAAAAACTAATGTTAGGACTTCAATGATCAAGATTGTCAGTTTACAGCTTTCTGAGTCCAGTAATGTTGAAATAGTGTTTCTGTTCAAATGAAGTGAAATCTAGCCCAAATCTGCTCAAAAGCTTGTCTCTCTATTAGAGAAAGCTGTTTCATTCAGTATTCAGTGCAAATCTTGCCAAACTGATAGATGCTTATGCCATATGAAATACAATGTTTTCTGCAATGCTGTAAGACAGTTTTTAATGTGTTAGAAGTTATATACACAAAAACTAATGTTAGGACTTCAATGATCAAGATTGTCAGTTTACAGCTTTCTGAGTCCAGTAATGTTGAAATAGTGTTTCTGTTCAAATGAAGTGAAATCAAGCCCAAATCTGCTCAAAAGCTTGTCTCTCTAATAGAGAAAGCTGTTTCATTCAGTATTCAGTGCAAATCTTGCCAAACTGATAGATGCTTATGCCATATGAAATACAATGTTTTCTGCAATGCTGTAAGACAGTTTTTAATGTGTTATAGAAGTTATATGCACAAAAACTTATGTTAGGACTTCAATGATCAAGATTGTCAGTTTACAGCTTTCTGAGTCCAGTAATGCTGAAATAGTGTTACTGTTCAAATGAAGTGAAATCAAGCCCAAATCTGCTCAAAAGCTTGTCTCTCTAATAGAGAAAGCTGTTTCATTCAGTATTCAGTGCAAATCTTGCCATACTGAAACATGCTTATGCCATATGAAATACAATGTTTTCTGCAATGCTGTAAGACAGTTTTTAATGTGTTAGAAGTTATATGCACAAAAACTCATGTTAGGACTTCAATGATCAAGATTGTCAGTTTACAGCTTTCTGAGTCCAGTAATGCTGAAATAGTGTTTCTGTTCAAATGAAGTGAAATCAAGCCCAAATCTGCTCAAAAGCTTGTCTCTCTAATAGAGAAAGCTGTTTCATTCAGTATTCAGTTCAAATCTTGCCAAACTGATAGATGCTTATGCCTTATGAAGTACAATGTTTTCTGCAATGCTGTAAGACAGTTTTTAATGTGTTAGAAGTTATATACACAAAAACTAATGTTAGGACTTCAATGATCAAGATTGTCAGTTTACAGCTTTCTGAGTCCAGTAATGTTGAAATAGTGTTTCTGTTCAAATGAAGTGAAATCAAGCCCAAATCTGCTCAAAAGCTTGTCTCTCTATTAGAGAAAGCTGTTTCATTCAGTATTCAGTGCAAATCTTGCCAAACTGATAGATGCTTATGCCATATGAAATACAATGTTTTCTGCAATGCTGTAAGACAGTTTTTAATGTGTTAGAAGTTATATGCACAAAAACTTATGTTAGGACTTCAATGATCAAGATTGTCAGTTTACAGCTTTCTGAGTCCAGTAATGCTGAAATAGTGCTTCTGTTCAAATGAAGTGAAATCTAGCCAAATCTGCTCAAAAGCTTGTCTCTCTATTAGAGAAAGCTGTTTCATTCAGTATTCAGTGCAAATCTTGCCAATCTGATAGATGCTTATGCCTTATGAAGTACAATGTTTTCTGCAATGCTGTAAGACAGTTTTTAATGTGTTAGAAGTTATATGCACAAAAACTCATGTTAGGACTTCAATGATCAAGATTGTCAGTTTACAGCTTTCTGAGTCCTGTAATGTTGAAATAGTGTTTCTGTTCAAATGAAGTGAAATCAAGCCCAAATCTGCTCAAAAGCTTGTCTCTCTAATAGAGAAAGCTGTTTCATTCAGTATTCATTGCAAATCTTGCCAAACTGATAGATGCTTATGCCATATGAAATACAATGTTTTCTGCAATGCTGTAAGACAGTTTTTAATGTGTTAGAAGTTATATACACAAAAACTAATGTTAGGACTTCAATGATCAAGATTGTCAGTTTACAGCTTTCTGAGTCCAGTAATGTTGAAATAGTGTTTCTGTTCAAATGAAGTGAAATCTAGCCCAAATCTGCTCAAAAGCTTGTCTCTCTATTAGAGAAAGCTGTTTCATTCAGTATTCAGTGCAAATCTTGCCAAACTGATAGATGCTTATGCCATATGAAATACAATGTTTTCTGCAATGCTGTAAGACAGTTTTTAATGTGTTAGAAGTTATATACACAAAAACTAATGTTAGGACTTCAATGATCAAGATTGTCAGTTTACAGCTTTCTGAGTCCAGTAATGTTGAAATAGTGTTTCTGTTCAAATGAAGTGAAATCAAGCCCAAATCTGCTCAAAAGCTTGTCTCTCTAATAGAGAAAGCTGTTTCATTCAGTATTCAGTGCAAATCTTGCCAAACTGATAGATGCTTATGCCATATGAAATACAATGTTTTCTGCAATGCTGTAAGACAGTTTTTAATGTGTTAGAAGTTATATGCACAAAAACTTATGTTAGGACTTCAATGATCAAGATTGTCAGTTTACAGCTTTCTGAGTCCAGTAATGCTGAAATAGTGTTACTGTTCAAATGAAGTGAAATCAAGCCCAAATCTGCTCAAAAGCTTGTCTCTCTAATAGAGAAAGCTGTTTCATTCAGTATTCAGTGCAAATCTTGCCATACTGAAACATGCTTATGCCATATGAAATACAATGTTTTCTGCAATGCTGTAAGACAGTTTTTAATGTGTTAGAAGTTATATGCACAAAAACTCATGTTAGGACTTCAATGATCAAGATTGTCAGTTTACAGCTTTCTGAGTCCAGTAATGCTGAAATAGTGTTTCTGTTCAAATGAAGTGAAATCAAGCCCAAATCTGCTCAAAAGCTTGTCTCTCTAATAGAGAAAGCTGTTTCATTCAGTATTCAGTTCAAATCTTGCCAAACTGATAGATGCTTATGCCTTATGAAGTACAATGTTTTCTGCAATGCTGTAAGACAGTTTTTAATGTGTTAGAAGTTATATACACAAAAACTAATGTTAGGACTTCAATGATCAAGATTGTCAGTTTACAGCTTTCTGAGTCCAGTAATGTTGAAATAGTGTTTCTGTTCAAATGAAGTGAAATCAAGCCCAAATCTGCTCAAAAGCTTGTCTCTCTATTAGAGAAAGCTGTTTCATTCAGTATTCAGTGCAAATCTTGCCAAACTGATAGATGCTTATGCCATATGAAATACAATGTTTTCTGCAATGCTGTAAGACAGTTTTTAATGTGTTAGAAGTTATATGCACAAAAACTCATGTTAGGACTTCAATGATCAAGATTGTCAGTTTACAGCTTTCTGAGTCCAGTAATGCTGAAATAGTGTTTCTGTTCAAATGAAGTGAAATCAAGCCCAAATCTGCTCAAAAGCTTGTCTCTCTAATAGAGAAAGCTGTTTCATTCAGTATTCAGTGCAAATCTTGCCAAACTGATAGATGCTTATGCCTTATGAAGTACAATGTTTTCTGCAATGCTGTAAGACAGTTTTTAATGTGTTAGAAGTTATATACACAAAAACTAATGTTAGGACTTCAATGATCAAGATTGTCAGTTTACAGCTTTCTGAGTCCAGTAATGTTGAAATAGTGTTTCTGTTCAAATGAAGTGAAATCAAGCCCAAATCTGCTCAAAAGCTTGTCTCTCTATTAGAGAAAGCTGTTTCATTCAGTATTCAGTGCAAATCTTGCCAAACTGATAGATGCTTATGCCTTATGAAATACAATGTTTTCTGCAATGCTGTAAGACAGTTTTTAATGTGTTAGAAGTTATATACACAAAAACTAATGTTAGGACTTCAATGATCAAGATTGTCAGTTTACAGCTTTCTGAGTCCAGTAATGTTGAAATAGTGTTTCTGTTCAAATGAAGTGAAATCAAGCCCAAATCTGCTCAAAAGCTTGTCTCTCTAATAGAGAAAGCTGTTTCATTCAGTATTCAGTGCAAATCTTGCCAAACTGATAGATGCTTATGCCATATGAAATACAATGTTTTCTGCAATGCTGTAAGACAGTTTTTAATGTGTTAGAAGTTATATGCACAAAAACTTATGTTAGGACTTCAATGATCAAGATTGTCAGTTTACAGCTTTCTGAGTCCAGTAATGCTGAAATAGTGCTTCTGTTCAAATGAAGTGAAATCTAGCCAAATCTGCTCAAAAGCTTGTCTCTCTATTAGAGAAAGCTGTTTCATTCAGTATTCAGTGCAAATCTTGCCAAACTGATATATGCTTATGCCATATGAAATACAATGTTTTCTGCAATGCTGTAAGACAGTTTTTAATGTGTTAGAAGTTATATGCACAAAAACTTATGTTAGGACTTCAATGATCAAGATTGTCAGTTTACAGCTTTCTGAGTCCAGTAATGTTGAAATAGTGTTTCTGTTCAAATGAAGTGAAATCTAGCCAAATCTGCTCAAAAGCTTGTCTCTCTATTAGAGAAAGCTGTTTCATTCAGTATTCAGTGCAAATCTTGCCAAACTGATAGATGCTTATGCCATATGAAATACAATGTTTTCTGCAATGCTGTAAGACAGTTTTTAATGTGTTAGAAGTTATATGCACAAAAACTTATGTTAGGACTTCAATGATCAAGATTGTCAGTTTACAGCTTTCTGAGTCCAGTAATGCTGAAATAGTGTTTCTGTTCAAATGAAGTGAAATCTAGCCAAATCTGCTCAAAAGCTTGTCTCTCTATTAGAGAAAGCTGTTTCATTCAGTATTCAGTGCAAATCTTGCCAATCTGATAGATGCTTATGCCTTATGAAATACAATGTTTTCTGCAATGCTGTAAGACAGTTTTTAATGTGTTAGAAGTTATATACACAAAAACTAATGTTAGGACTTCAATGATCAAGATTGTCAGTATACAGCTTTCTGAGTCCAGTAATGTTGAAATAGTGTTTCTGTTCAAATGAAGTGAAATCTAGCCCAAATCTGCTCAAAAGCTTGTCTCTCTATTAGAGAAAGCTGTTTCATTCAGTATTCAGTGCAAATCTTGCCAAACTGATAGATGCTTATGCCATATGAAATACAATGTTTTCTGCAATGCTGTAAGACAGTTTTTAATGTGTTAGAAGTTATATGCACAAAAACTTATGTTAGGACTTCAATGATCAAGATTGTCAGTTTACAGCTTTCTGAGTCCAGTAATGCTGAAATAGTGTTTCTGTTCAAATGAAGTGAAATCAAGCCCCAATCTGCTCAAATGCTTGTCTCTCTAATAGAGAAAGCTGTTTCATTCAGTATTCAGTGCAAATCTTGCCATACTGAAACATGCTTATTGCCATATGAAATACAATGTTTTCTGCAATGCTGTAAGACAGTTTTTAATGTGTTAGAAGTTATATGCACAAAAACTTATGTTAGGACTTCAATGATCAAGATTGTCAGTTTACAGCTTTCTGAGTCCTGTAATGTTGAAATAGTGTTTCTGTTCAAATAAAGTGAAATCAAGCCCAAATCTGCTCAAAAGCTTGTCTCTCTAATAGAGAAAGCTGTTTCATTCAGTATTCAGTGCAAATCTTGCCAAACTGATAGATGCTTATGCCATATGAAATACAATGTTTTCTGCAATGCTGTAAGACAGTTTTTAATGTGTTAGAAGTTATATGCACAAAAACTTATGTTAGGACTTCAATGATCAAGATTGTCAGTTTACAGCTTTCTGAGTCCAGTAATGCTGAAATAGTGTTACTGTTCAAATGAAGTGAAATCAAGCCCAAATCTGCTCAAAAGCTTGTCTCTCTAATAGAGAAAGCTGTTTCATTCAGTATTCAGTGCAAATCTTGCCATACTGAAACATGCTTATGCCATATGAAATACAATGTTTTCTGCAATGCTGTAAGACAGTTTTTAATGTGTTAGAAGTTATATGCACAAAAACTTATGTTAGGACTTCAATGATCAAGATTGTCAGTTTACAGCTTTCTGAGTCCAGTAATGTTGAAATAGTGTTTCTGTTCAAATGAAGTGAAATCTAGCCAAATCTGCTCAAAAGCTTGTCTCTCTATTAGAGAAAGCTGTTTCATTCAGTATTCAGTGCAAATCTTGCCAAACTGATAGATGCTTATGCCATATGAAATACAATGTTTTCTGCAATGCTGTAAGACAGTTTTTAATGTGTTTGAAGTTATATGCACAAAAACTTATGTTAGGACTTCAATGATCAAGATTGTCAGTTTACAGCTTTCTGAGTCCAGTAATGCTGAAATAGTGTTTCTGTTCAAATGAAGTGAAATCAAGCCCAAATCTGCTCAAAAGCTTGTCTCTCTATTAGAGAAAGCTGTTTCATTCAGTATTCAGTGCAAATCTTGCCAATCTGATAGATGCTTATGCCTTATGAAGTACAATGTTTTCTGCAATGCTGTAAGACAGTTTTTAATGTGTTAGAAGTTATATGCACAAAAACTCATGTTAGGACTTCAATGATCAAGATTGTCAGTTTACAGCTTTCTGAGTCCTGTAATGTTGAAATAGTGTTTCTGTTCAAATGAAGTGAAATCAAGCCCAAATCTGCTCAAAAGCTTGTCTCTCTAATAGAGAAAGCTGTTTCATTCAGTATTCATTGCAAATCTTGCCAAACTGATAGATGCTTATGCCATATGAAATACAATGTTTTCTGCAATGCTGTAAGACAGTTTTTAATGTGTTAGAAGTTATATACACAAAAACTAATGTTAGGACTTCAATGATCAAGATTGTCAGTTTACAGCTTTCTGAGTCCAGTAATGTTGAAATAGTGTTTCTGTTCAAATGAAGTGAAATCTAGCCCAAATCTGCTCAAAAGCTTGTCTCTCTATTAGAGAAAGCTGTTTCATTCAGTATTCAGTGCAAATCTTGCCAAACTGATAGATGCTTATGCCATATGAAATACAATGTTTTCTGCAATGCTGTAAGACAGTTTTTAATGTGTTACAAGTTATATACAGAAAAACTAATGTTAGGACTTCAATGATCAAGATTGTCAGTTTACAGCTTTCTGAGTCCAGTAATGTTGAAATAGTGTTTCTGTTCAAATGAAGTGAAATCAAGCCCAAATCTGCTCAAAAGCTTGTCTCTCTAATAGAGAAAGCTGTTTCATTCAGTATTCAGTGCAAATCTTGCCAAACTGATAGATGCTTATGCCATATGAAATACAATGTTTTCTGCAATGCTGTAAGACAGTTTTTAATGTGTTAGAAGTTATATACACAAAAACTAATGTTAGGACTTCAATGATCAAGATTGTCAGTTTACAGCTTTCTGAGTCCAGTAATGTTGAAATAGTGTTTCTGTTCAAATGAAGTGAAATCTAGCCCAAATCTGCTCAAAAGCTTGTCTCTCTATTAGAGAAAGCTGTTTCATTCAGTATTCAGTGCAAATCTTGCCAAACTGATAGATGCTTATGCCATATGAAATACAATGTTTTCTGCAATGCTGTAAGACAGTTTTTAATGTGTTAGAAGTTATATACACAAAAACTAATGTTAGGACTTCAATGATCAAGATTGTCAGTTTACAGCTTTCTGAGTCCAGTAATGCTGAAATAGTGTTTCTGTTCAAATGAAGTGAAATCAAGCCCAAATCTGCTCAAAAGCTTGTCTCTCTAATAGAGAAAGCTGTTTCATTCAGTATTCAGTGCAAATCTTGCCAAACTGATAGATGCTTATGCCTTATGAAGTACAATGTTTTCTGCAATGCTGTAAGACAGTTTTTAATGTGTTAGAAGTTATATACACAAAAACTAATGTTAGGACTTCAATGATCAAGATTGTCAGTTTACAGCTTTCTGAGTCCAGTAATGTTGAAATAGTGTTTCTGTTCAAATGAAGTGAAATCAAGCCCAAATCTGCTCAAAAGCTTGTCTCTCTAATAGAGAAAGCTGTTTCATTCAGTATTCAGTGCAAATCTTGCCAAACTGATAGATGCTTATGCCATATGAAATACAATGTTTTCTGCAATGCTGTAAGACAGTTTTTAATGTGTTAGAAGTTATATGCACAAAAACTTATGTTAGGACTTCAATGATCAAGATTGTCAGTTTACAGCTTTCTGAGTCCAGTAATGCTGAAATAGTGCTTCTGTTCAAATGAAGTGAAATCTAGCCAAATCTGCTCAAAAGCTTGTCTCTCTATTAGAGAAAGCTGTTTCATTCAGTATTCAGTGCAAATCTTGCCAAACTGATATATGCTTATGCCATATGAAATACAATGTTTTCTGCAATGCTGTAAGACAGTTTTTAATGTGTTAGAAGTTATATGCACAAAAACTAATGTTAGGACTTCAATGATCAAGATTGTCAGTTTAGAGCTTTCTGAGTCCAGTAATGTTGAAATAGTGTTTCTGTTCAAATGAAGTGAAATCAAGCCCAAATCTGCTCAAAAGCTTGTCTGTCTATTAGAGAAAGCTGTTTCATTCAGTATTCAGTGCAAATCTTGCCAAACTGATAGATGCTTATGCCATATGAAATACAATGTTTTCTGCAATGCTGTAAGACAGTTTTTAATGTGTTAGAAGTTATATGCACAAAAACTCATGTTAGGACTTCAATGATCAAGATTGTCAGTTTACAGCTTTCTGAGTCCAGTAATGCTGAAATAGTGTTTCTGTTCAAATGAAGTGAAATCATGCCCAAATCTGCTCAAAAGCTTGTCTCTCTAATATAGAAAGCTGTTTCATTCAGTATTCAGTGCAAATATTGCCAAACTGATAGATGCTTATGCCTTATGAAGTACAATGTTTTCTGCAATGCTGTAAGACAGTTTTTAATGTGTTAGAAGTTATATACACAAAAACTAATGTTAGGACTTCAATGATCAAGATTGTCAGTTTACAGCTTTCTGAGTCCAGTAATGTTGAAATAGTGTTTCTGTTCAAATGAAGTGAAATCAAGCCCAAATCTGCTCAAAAGCTTGTCTCTCTAATAGAGAAAGCTGTTTCATTCAGTATTCAGTGCAAATCTTGCCAAACTGATAGATGCTTATGCCATATGAAATACAATGTTTTCTGAAATGCTGTAAGACAGTTTTTAATGTGTTAGAAGTTATATGCACAAAAACTTATGTTAGGACTTCAATGATCAAGATTGTCAGTTTACAGCTTTCTGAGTCCAGTAATGCTGAAATAGTGCTTCTGTTCAAATGAAGTGAAATCTAGCCAAATCTGCTCAAAAGCTTGTCTCTCTATTAGAGAAAGCTGTTTCATTCAGTATTCAGTGCAAATCTTGCCAAACTGATATATGCTTATGCCATATGAAATACAATGTTTTCTGCAATGCTGTAAGACAGTTTTTAATGTGTTAGAAGTTATATGCACAAAAACTTATGTTAGGACTTCAATGATCAAGATTGTCAGTTTACAGCTTTCTGAGTCCAGTAATGTTGAAATAGTGTTTCTGTTCAAATGAAGTGAAATCTAGCCAAATCTGCTCAAAAGCTTGTCTCTCTATTAGAGAAAGCTGTTTCATTCAGTATTCAGTGCAAATCTTGCCAAACTGATAGATGCTTATGCCATATGAAATACAATGTTTTCTGCAATGCTGTAAGACAGTTTTTAATGTGTTAGAAGTTATATGCACAAAAACTTATGTTAGGACTTCAATGATCAAGATTGTCAGTTTACAGCTTTCTGAGTCCAGTAATGCTGAAATAGTGTTTCTGTTCAAATGAAGTGATATCAAGCCCAAATCTGCTCAAAAGCTTGTCTCTCTATTAGAGAAAGCTGTTTCATTCAGTATTCAGTGCAAATCTTGCCATACTGAAACATGCTTATGCAATATGAAATACAATGTTTTCTGCAATGCTGTAAGACAGTTTTTAATGTGTTAGAAGTTATATGCACAAAAACTTATGTTAGGACTTCAATGATCAAGATTGTCAGTTTACAGCTTTCTGAGTCCAGTAATGCTGAAATAGTGTTACTGTTCAAATGAAGTGAAATCAAGCCCAAATCTGCTCAAAAGCTTGTCTCTCTAATAGAGAAAGCTGTTTCATTCAGTATTCAGTGCAAATCTTGCCATACTGAAACATGCTTATGCCATATGAAATACAATGTTTTCTGCAATGCTGTAAGACAGTTTTTAATGTGTTAGAAGTTATATGCACAAAAACTTATGTTAGGACTTCAATGATCAAGATTGTCAGTTTACAGCTTTCTGAGTCCAGTAATGCTGAAATAGTGCTTCTGTTCAAATGAAGTGAAATCTAGCCAAATCTGCTCAAAAGCTTGTCTCTCTATTAGAGAAAGCTGTTTCATTCAGTATTCAGTGCAAATCTTGCCAATCTGATAGATGCTTATGCCTTATGAAGTACAATGTTTTCTGCAATGCTGTAAGACAGTTTTTAATGTGTTAGAAGTTATATGCACAAAAACTCATGTTAGGACTTCAATGATCAAGATTGTCAGTTTACAGCTTTCTGAGTCCTGTAATGTTGAAATAGTGTTTCTGTTCAAATGAAGTGAAATCAAGCCCAAATCTGCTCAAAAGCTTGTCTCTCTAATAGAGAAAGCTGTTTCATTCAGTATTCATTGCAAATCTTGCCAAACTGATAGATGCTTATGCCATATGAAATACAATGTTTTCTGCAATGCTGTAAGACAGTTTTTAATGTGTTAGAAGTTATATGCACAAAAACTAATTTTAGGACTTCAATGATCAAGATTGTCAGTTTACAGCTTTCTGAGTCCAGTAATGTTGAAATAGTGTTTCTGTTCAAATGAAGTGGAATCTAGCCCAAATCTGCTCAAAAGCTTGTCTCTCTATTAGAGAAAGCTGTTTCATTCAGTATTCAGTGCAAATCTTGCCAAACTGATAGATGCTTATGCCATATGAAATACAATGTTTTCTGCAATGCTGTAAGACAGTTTTAATGTGTTAGAAGTTATATACACAAAAACTAATGTTAGGACTTCAATGATCAAGATTGTCAGTTTACAGCTTTCTGAGTCCAGTAATGTTGAAATAGTGTTTCTGTTCAAATGAAGTGAAATCAAGCCCAAATCTGCTCAAAAGCTTGTCTCTCTAATAGAGAAAGCTGTTTCATTCAGTATTCAGTGCAAATCTTGCCAAACTGATAGATGCTTATGCCATATGAAATACAATGTTTTCTGCAATGCTGTAAGACAGTTTTTAATGTGTTAGAAGTTATATGCACAAAAACTTATGTTAGGACTTCAATGATCAAGATTGTCAGTTTACAGCTTTCTGAGTCCTGTAATGTTGAAATAGTGTTTCTGTTCAAATAAAGTAAAATCAAGCCCAAATCTGCTCAAAAGCTTGTCTCTCTAATAGAGAAAGCTGTTTCATTCAGTATTCAGTGCAAATCTTGCCAAACTGATAGATGCTTATGCCATATGAAATACAATGTTTTCTGCAATGCTGTAAGACAGTTTTTAATGTGTTAGAAGTTATATGCACAAAAACTTATGTTAGGACTTCAATGATCAAGATTGTCAGTTTACAGCTTTCTGAGTCCAGTAATGCTGAAATAGTGTTACTGTTCAAATGAAGTGAAATCAAGCCCAAATCTGCTCAAAAGCTTGTCTCTCTAATAGAGAAAGCTGTTTCATTCAGTATTCAGTGCAAATCTTGCCATACTGAAACATGCTTATGCCATATGAAATACAATGTTTTCTGCAATGCTGTAAGACAGTTTTTAATGTGTTAGAAGTTATATGCACAAAAACTCATGTTAGGACTTCAATGATCAAGATTGTCAGTTTACAGCTTTCTGAGTCCAGTAATGCTGAAATAGTGTTTCTGTTCAAATGAAGTGAAATCAAGCCCAAATCTGCTCAAAAGCTTGTCTCTCTAATAGAGAAAGCTGTTTCATTCAGTATTCAGTTCAAATCTTGCCAAACTGATAGATGCTTATGCCTTATGAAGTACAATGTTTTCTGCAATGCTGTAAGACAGTTTTTAATGTGTTAGAAGTTATATACACAAAAACTAATGTTAGGACTTCAATGATCAAGATTGTCAGTTTACAGCTTTCTGAGTCCAGTAATGTTGAAATAGTGTTTCTGTTCAAATGAAGTGAAATCAAGCCCAAATCTGCTCAAAAGCTTGTCTCTCTATTAGAGAAAGCTGTTTCATTCAGTATTCAGTGCAAATCTTGCCAAACTGATAGATGCTTATGCCATATGAAATACAATGTTTTCTGCAATGCTGTAAGACAGTTTTTAATGTGTTAGAAGTTATATGCACAAAAACTCATGTTAGGACTTCAATGATCAAGATTGTCAGTTTACAGCTTTCTGAGTCCAGTAATGCTGAAATAGTGTTTCTGTTCAAATGAAGTGAAATCAAGCCCAAATCTGCTCAAAAGCTTGTCTCTCTAATAGAGAAAGCTGTTTCATTCAGTATTCAGTGCAAATCTTGCCAAACTGATAGATGCTTATGCCTTATGAAGTACAATGTTTTCTGCAATGCTGTAAGACAGTTTTTAATGTGTTAGAAGTTATATACACAAAAACTAATGTTAGGACTTCAATGATCAAGATTGTCAGTTTACAGCTTTCTGAGTCCAGTAATGTTGAAATAGTGTTTCTGTTCAAATGAAGTGAAATCAAGCCCAAATCTGCTCAAAAGCTTGTCTCTCTAATAGAGAAAGCTGTTTCATTCAGTATTCAGTGCAAATCTTGCCAAACTGATAGATGCTTATGCCATATGAAATACAATGTTTTCTGCAATGCTGTAAGACAGTTTTTAATGTGTTAGAAGTTATATGCACAAAAACTTATGTTAGGACTTCAATGATCAAGATTGTCAGTTTACAGCTTTCTGAGTCCAGTAATGCTGAAATAGTGCTTCTGTTCAAATGAAGTGAAATCTAGCCAAATCTGCTCAAAAGCTTGTCTCTCTATTAGAGAAAGCTGTTTCATTCAGTATTCAGTGCAAATCTTGCCAAACTGATATATGCTTATGCCATATGAAATACAATGTTTTCTGCAATGCTGTAAGACAGTTTTTAATGTGTTAGAAGTTATATGCACAAAAACTTATGTTAGGACTTCAATGATCAAGATTGTCAGTTTACAGCTTTCTGAGTCCAGTAATGTTGAAATAGTGTTTCTGTTCAAATGAAGTGAAATCTAGCCAAATCTGCTCAAAAGCTTGTCTCTCTATTAGAGAAAGCTGTTTCATTCAGTATTCAGTGCAAATCTTGCCAAACTGATAGATGCTTATGCCATATGAAATACAATGTTTTCTGCAATGCTGTAAGACAGTTTTTAATGTGTTAGAAGTTATATGCACAAAAACTTATGTTAGGACTTCAATGATCAAGATTGTCAGTTTACAGCTTTCTGAGTCCAGTAATGCTGAAATAGTGTTTCTGTTCAAATGAAGTGATATCAAGCCCAAATCTGCTCAAAAGCTTGTCTCTCTATTAGAGAAAGCTGTTTCATTCAGTATTCAGTGCAAATCTTGCCATACTGAAACATGCTTATGCCATATGAAATACAATGTTTTCTGCAATGCTGTAAGACAGTTTTTAATGTGTTAGAAGTTATATGCACAAAAACTTATGTTAGGACTTCAATGATCAAGATTGTCAGTTTACAGCTTTCTGAGTCCAGTAATGCTGAAATAGTGCTTCTGTTCAAATGAAGTGAAATCTAGCCAAATCTGCTCAAAAGCTTGTCTCTCTATTAGAGAAAGCTGTTTCATTCAGTATTCAGTGCAAATCTTGCCAATCTGATAGATGCTTATGCCTTATGAAATACAATGTTTTCTGCAATGCTGTAAGACAGTTTTTAATGTGTTAGAAGTTATATACACAAAAACTAATGTTAGGACTTCAATGATCAAGATTGTCAGTATACAGCTTTCTGAGTCCAGTAATGTTGAAATAGTGTTTCTGTTCAAATGAAGTGAAATCTAGCCCAAATCTGCTCAAAAGCTTGTCTCTCTATTAGAGAAAGCTGTTTCATTCAGTATTCAGTGCAAATCTTGCCAAACTGATAGATGCTTATGCCATATGAAATACAATGTTTTCTGCAATGCTGTAAGACAGTTTTTAATGTGTTAGAAGTTATATGCACAAAAACTTATGTTAGGACTTCAATGATCAAGATTGTCAGTTTACAGCTTTCTGAGTCCAGTAATGCTGAAATAGTGTTTCTGTTCAAATGAAGTGAAATCAAGCCCCGATCTGCTCAAATGCTTGTCTCTCTAATAGAGAAAGCTGTTTCATTCAGTATTCAGTGCAAATCTTGCCATACTGAAACATGCTTATGCCATATGAAATACAATGTTTTCTGCAATGCTGTAAGACAGTTTTTAATGTGTTAGAAGTTATATGCACAAAAACTTATGTTAGGACTTCAATGATCAAGATTGTCAGTTTACAGCTTTCTGAGTCCTGTAATGTTGAAATAGTGTTTCTGTTCAAATAAAGTGAAATCAAGCCCAAATCTGCTCAAAAGCTTGTCTCTCTAATAGAGAAAGCTGTTTCATTCAGTATTCAGTGCAAATCTTGCCAAACTGATAGATGCTTATGCCATATGAAATACAATGTTTTCTGCAATGCTGTAAGACAGTTTTTAATGTGTTAGAAGTTATATACACAAAAACTAATGTTAGGACTTCAATGATCAAGATTGTCAGTTTACAGCTTTCTGAGTCCAGTAATGTTGAAATAGTGTTTCTGTTCAAATGAAGTGAAATCTAGCCCAAATCTGCTCAAAAGCTTGTCTCTCTATTAGAGAAAGCTGTTTCATTCAGTATTCAGTGCAAATCTTGCCAAACTGATAGATGCTTATGCCATATGAAATACAATGTTTTCTGCAATGCTGTAAGACAGTTTTTAAAGTGTTAGAAGTTATATACACAAAAACTAATGTTAGGACTTCAATGATCAAGATTGTCAGTTTACAGCTTTCTGAGTCCAGTAATGTTGAAATAGTGTTTCTGTTCAAATGAAGTGAAATCAAGCCCAAATCTGCTCAAAAGCTTGTCTCTCTAATAGAGAAAGCTGTTTCATTCAGTATTCAGTGCAAATCTTGCCAAACTGATAGATGCTTATGCCATATGAAATACAATGTTTTCTGCAATGCTGTAAGACAGTTTTTAATGTGTTAGAAGTTATATGCACAAAAACTTATGTTAGGACTTCAATGATCAAGATTGTCAGTTTACAGCTTTCTGCGTCCAGTAATGCTGAAATAGTGCTTCTGTTCAAATGAAGTGAAATCTAGCCAAATCTGCTCAAAAGCTTGTCTCTCTATTAGAGAAAGCTGTTTCATTCAGTATTCAGTGCAAATCTTGCCAATCTGATAGATGCTTATGCCTTATGAAGTACAATGTTTTCTGCAATGCTGTAAGACAGTTTTTAATGTGTTAGAAGTTATATGCACAAAAACTTATGTTAGGACTTCAATGATCAAGATTGTCAGTTTACAGCTTTCTGAGTCCTGTAATGTTGAAATAGTGTTTCTGTTCAAATAAAGTGAAATCAAGCCCAAATCTGCTCAAAAGCTTGTCTCTCTAATAGAGAAAGCTGTTTCATTCAGTATTCAGTGCAAATCTTGCCAAACTGATAGATGCTTATGCCATATGAAATACAATGTTTTCTGCAATGCTGTAAGACAGTTTTTAATGTGTTAGAAGTTATATGCACAAAAACTTATGTTAGGACTTCAATGATCAAGATTGTCAGTTTACAGCTTTCTGAGTCCAGTAATGCTGAAATAGTGTTACTGTTCAAATGAAGTGAAATCAAGCCCAAATCTGCTCAAAAGCTTGTCTCTCTAATAGAGAAAGCTGTTTCATTCAGTATTCAGTGCAAATCTTGCCATACTGAAACATGCTTATGCCATATGAAATACAATGTTTTCTGCAATGCTGTAAGACAGTTTTTAATGTGTTAGAAGTTATATGCTCAAAAACTCATGTTAGGACTTCAATGATCAAGATTGTCAGTTTACAGCTTTCTGAGTCCAGTAATGCTGAAATAGTGTTTCTGTTCAAATGAAGTGAAATCAAGCCCAAATCTGCTCAAAAGCTTGTCTCTCTAATAGAGAAAGCTGTTTCATTCAGTATTCAGTTCAAATCTTGCCAAACTGATAGATGCTTATGCCTTATGAAGTACAATGTTTTCTGCAATGCTGTAAGACAGTTTTTAATGTGTTAGAAGTTATATGCACAAAAACTTATGTTAGGACTTCAATGATCAAGATTGTCAGTTTACAGCTTTCTGAGTCCTGTAATGTTGAAATAGTGTTTCTGTTCAAATAAAGTGAAATCAAGCCCAAATCTGCTCAAAAGCTTGTCTCTCTAATAGAGAA
The DNA here is from genome assembly GCF_023724105.1 of Carassius gibelio. Taxonomy (NCBI): domain Eukaryota; kingdom Metazoa; phylum Chordata; class Actinopteri; order Cypriniformes; family Cyprinidae; genus Carassius; species Carassius gibelio. The sequence goes on along the minus strand of NC_068397.1, from coordinate 9,905,494 downwards.
AGCTGTTTCATTCAGTATTCAGTGCAAATCTTGCCAAACTGATAGATGCTTATGCCATATGAAATACAATGTTTTCTGCAATGCTGTAAGACAGTTTTTAATGTGTTAGAAGTTATATGCACAAAAACTTATGTTAGGACTTCAATGATCAAGATTGTCAGTTTACAGCTTTCTGAGTCCAGTAATGCTGAAATAGTGTTACTGTTCAAATGAAGTGAAATCAAGCCCAAATCTGCTCAAAAGCTTGTCTCTCTAATAGAGAAAGCTGTTTCATTCAGTATTCAGTGCAAATCTTGCCATACTGAAACATGCTTATGCCATATGAAATACAATGTTTTCTGCAATGCTGTAAGACAGTTTTTAATGTGTTAGAAGTTATATGCACAAAAACTTATGTTAGGACTTCAATGATCAAGATTGTCAGTTTACAGCTTTCTGAGTCCAGTAATGTTGAAATAGTGTTTCTGTTCAAATGAAGTGAAATCTAGCCAAATCTGCTCAAAAGCTTGTCTCTCTATTAGAGAAAGCTGTTTCATTCAGTATTCAGTGCAAATCTTGCCAAACTGATAGATGCTTATGCCATATGAAATACAATGTTTTCTGCAATGCTGTAAGACAGTTTTTAATGTGTTAGAAGTTATATGCACAAAAACTTATGTTAGGACTTCAATGATCAAGATTGTCAGTTTACAGCTTTCTGAGTCCAGTAATGCTGAAATAGTGTTTCTGTTCAAATGAAGTGAAATCAAGCCCAAATCTGCTCAAAAGCTTGTCTCTCTATTAGAGAAAGCTGTTTCATTCAGTATTCAGTGCAAATCTTGCCATACTGAAACATGCTTATGCCATATGAAATACAATGTTTTCTGCAATGCTGTAAGACAGTTTTTAATGTGTTAGAAGTCATATACACAAAAACTAATGTTAGGACTTCAATGATCAAGATTGTCAGTTTACAGCTTTCTGAGTCCTGTAATGTTGAAATAGTGTTTCTGTTCAAATGAAGTGAAATCAAGTCCAAATCTGCTCAAAAGCTTGTCTCTCTAATAGAGAAAGCTGTTTCATTCAGTATTCATTGCAAATCTTGCCAAACTGATAGATGCTTATGCCATATGAAATACAATGTTTTCTGCAATGCTGTAAGACAGTTTTTAAAGTGTTAGAAGTTATATACACAAAAACTAATGTTAGGACTTCAATGATCAAGATTGTCAGTTTACAGCTTTCTGAGTCCAGTAATGTTGAAATAGTGTTTCTGTTCAAATGAAGTGAAATCAAGCCCAAATCTGCTCAAAAGCTTGTCTCTCTAATAGAGAAAGCTGTTTCATTCAGTATTCAGTGCAAATCTTGCCAAACTGATAGATGCTTATGCCATATGAAATACAATGTTTTCTGCAATGCTGTAAGACAGTTTTTAATGTGTTAGAAGTTATATGCACAAAAACTTATGTTAGGACTTCAATGATCAAGATTGTCAGTTTACAGCTTTCTGCGTCCAGTAATGCTGAAATAGTGCTTCTGTTCAAATGAAGTGAAATCTAGCCAAATCTGCTCAAAAGCTTGTCTCTCTATTAGAGAAAGCTGTTTCATTCAGTATTCAGTGCAAATCTTGCCAATCTGATAGATGCTTATGCCTTATGAAGTACAATGTTTTCTGCAATGCTGTAAGACAGTTTTTAATGTGTTAGAAGTTATATGCACAAAAACTTATGTTAGGACTTCAATGATCAAGATTGTCAGTTTACAGCTTTCTGAGTCCTGTAATGTTGAAATAGTGTTTCTGTTCAAATAAAGTGAAATCAAGCCCAAATCTGCTCAAAAGCTTGTCTCTCTAATAGAGAAAGCTGTTTCATTCAGTATTCAGTGCAAATCTTGCCAAACTGATAGATGCTTATGCCATATGAAATACAATGTTTTCTGCAATGCTGTAAGACAGTTTTTAATGTGTTAGAAGTTATATGCACAAAAACTTATGTTAGGACTTCAATGATCAAGATTGTCAGTTTACAGCTTTCTGAGTCCAGTAATGCTGAAATAGTGTTACTGTTCAAATGAAGTGAAATCAAGCCCAAATCTGCTCAAAAGCTTGTCTCTCTAATAGAGAAAGCTGTTTCATTCAGTATTCAGTGCAAATCTTGCCATACTGAAACATGCTTATGCCATATGAAATACAATGTTTTCTGCAATGCTGTAAGACAGTTTTTAATGTGTTAGAAGTTATATGCTCAAAAACTCATGTTAGGACTTCAATGATCAAGATTGTCAGTTTACAGCTTTCTGAGTCCAGTAATGCTGAAATAGTGTTTCTGTTCAAATGAAGTGAAATCAAGCCCAAATCTGCTCAAAAGCTTGTCTCTCTAATAGAGAAAGCTGTTTCATTCAGTATTCAGTTCAAATCTTGCCAAACTGATAGATGCTTATGCCTTATGAAGTACAATGTTTTCTGCAATGCTGTAAGACAGTTTTTAATGTGTTAGAAGTTATATGCACAAAAACTTATGTTAGGACTTCAATGATCAAGATTGTCAGTTTACAGCTTTCTGAGTCCTGTAATGTTGAAATAGTGTTTCTGTTCAAATAAAGTGAAATCAAGCCCAAATCTGCTCAAAAGCTTGTCTCTCTAATAGAGAAAGCTGTTTCATTCAGTATTCAGTGCAAATCTTGCCAAACTGATAGATGCTTATGCCATATGAAATACAATGTTTTCTGCAATGCTGTAAGACAGTTTTTAATGTGTTAGAAGTTATATGCACAAAAACTTATGTTAGGACTTCAATGATCAAGATTGTCAGTTTACAGCTTTCTGAGTCCAGTAATGCTGAAATAGTGTTACTGTTCAAATGAAGTGAAATCAAGCCCAAATCTGCTCAAAAGCTTGTCTCTCTAATAGAGAAAGCTGTTTCATTCAGTATTCAGTGCAAATCTTGCCATACTGAAACATGCTTATGCCATATGAAATACAATGTTTTCTGCAATGCTGTAAGACAGTTTTTAATGTGTTAGAAGTTATATGCACAAAAACTTATGTTAGGACTTCAATGATCAAGATTGTCAGTTTACAGCTTTCTGAGTCCAGTAATGTTGAAATAGTGTTTCTGTTCAAATGAAGTGAAATCTAGCCAAATCTGCTCAAAAGCTTGTCTCTCTATTAGAGAAAGCTGTTTCATTCAGTATTCAGTGCAAATCTTGCCAAACTGATAGATGCTTATGCCATATGAAATACAATGTTTTCTGCAATGCTGTAAGACAGTTTTTAATGTGTTAGAAGTTATATGCACAAAAACTTATGTTAGGACTTCAATGATCAAGATTGTCAGTTTACAGCTTTCTGAGTCCAGTAATGCTGAAATAGTGTTTCTGTTCAAATGAAGTGAAATCAAGCCCAAATCTGCTCAAAAGCTTGTCTCTCTATTAGAGAAAGCTGTTTCATTCAGTATTCAGTGCAAATCTTGCCATACTGAAACATGCTTATGCCATATGAAATACAATGTTTTCTGCAATGCTGTAAGACAGTTTTTAATGTGTTAGAAGTCATATACACAAAAACTAATGTTAGGACTTCAATGATCAAGATTGTCAGTTTACAGCTTTCTGAGTCCTGTAATGTTGAAATAGTGTTTCTGTTCAAATGAAGTGAAATCAAGTCCAAATCTGCTCAAAAGCTTGTCTCTCTAATAGAGAAAGCTGTTTCATTCAGTATTCATTGCAAATCTTGCCAAACTGATAGATGCTTATGCCATATGAAATACAATGTTTTCTGCAATGCTGTAAGACAGTTTTTAATGTGTTAGAAGTTATATACACAAAAACTAATGTTAGGACTTCAATGATCAAGATTGTCAGTTTACAGCTTTCTGAGTCCAGTAATGTTGAAATAGTGTTTCTGTTCAAATGAAGTGAAATCTAGCCCAAATCTGCTCAAAAGCTTGTCTCTCTATTAGAGAAAGCTGTTTCATTCAGTATTCAGTGCAAATCTTGCCAAACTGATAGATGCTTATGCCATATGAAATACAATGTTTTCTGCAATGCTGTAAGACAGTTTTTAAAGTGTTAGAAGTTATATACACAAAAACTAATGTTAGGACTTCAATGATCAAGATTGTCAGTTTACAGCTTTCTGAGTCCAGTAATGTTGAAATAGTGTTTCTGTTCAAATGAAGTGAAATCAAGCCCAAATCTGCTCAAAAGCTTGTCTCTCTAATAGAGAAAGCTGTTTCATTCAGTATTCAGTGCAAATCTTGCCAAACTGATAGATGCTTATGCCATATGAAATACAATGTTTTCTGCAATGCTGTAAGACAGTTTTTAATGTGTTAGAAGTTATATGCACAAAAACTTATGTTAGGACTTCAATGATCAAGATTGTCAGTTTACAGCTTTCTGCGTCCAGTAATGCTGAAATAGTGCTTCTGTTCAAATGAAGTGAAATCTAGCCAAATCTGCTCAAAAGCTTGTCTCTCTATTAGAGAAAGCTGTTTCATTCAGTATTCAGTGCAAATCTTGCCAATCTGATAGATGCTTATGCCTTATGAAGTACAATGTTTTCTGCAATGCTGTAAGACAGTTTTTAATGTGTTAGAAGTTATATGCACAAAAACTTATGTTAGGACTTCAATGATCAAGATTGTCAGTTTACAGCTTTCTGAGTCCTGTAATGTTGAAATAGTGTTTCTGTTCAAATAAAGTGAAATCAAGCCCAAATCTGCTCAAAAGCTTGTCTCTCTAATAGAGAAAGCTGTTTCATTCAGTATTCAGTGCAAATCTTGCCAAACTGATAGATGCTTATGCCATATGAAATACAATGTTTTCTGCAATGCTGTAAGACAGTTTTTAATGTGTTAGAAGTTATATGCACAAAAACTTATGTTAGGACTTCAATGATCAAGATTGTCAGTTTACAGCTTTCTGAGTCCAGTAATGCTGAAATAGTGTTACTGTTCAAATGAAGTGAAATCAAGCCCAAATCTGCTCAAAAGCTTGTCTCTCTAATAGAGAAAGCTGTTTCATTCAGTATTCAGTGCAAATCTTGCCATACTGAAACATGCTTATGCCATATGAAATACAATGTTTTCTGCAATGCTGTAAGACAGTTTTTAATGTGTTAGAAGTTATATGCTCAAAAACTCATGTTAGGACTTCAATGATCAAGATTGTCAGTTTACAGCTTTCTGAGTCCAGTAATGCTGAAATAGTGTTTCTGTTCAAATGAAGTGAAATCAAGCCCAAATCTGCTCAAAAGCTTGTCTCTCTAATAGAGAAAGCTGTTTCATTCAGTATTCAGTTCAAATCTTGCCAAACTGATAGATGCTTATGCCTTATGAAGTACAATGTTTTCTGCAATGCTGTAAGACAGTTTTTAATGTGTTAGAAGTTATATGCACAAAAACTTATGTTAGGACTTCAATGATCAAGATTGTCAGTTTACAGCTTTCTGAGTCCTGTAATGTTGAAATAGTGTTTCTGTTCAAATAAAGTGAAATCAAGCCCAAATCTGCTCAAAAGCTTGTCTCTCTAATAGAGAAAGCTGTTTCATTCAGTATTCAGTGCAAATCTTGCCAAACTGATAGATGCTTATGCCATATGAAATACAATGTTTTCTGCAATGCTGTAAGACAGTTTTTAATGTGTTAGAAGTTATATGCACAAAAACTTATGTTAGGACTTCAATGATCAAGATTGTCAGTTTACAGCTTTCTGAGTCCAGTAATGCTGAAATAGTGTTACTGTTCAAATGAAGTGAAATCAAGCCCAAATCTGCTCAAAAGCTTGTCTCTCTAATAGAGAAAGCTGTTTCATTCAGTATTCAGTGCAAATCTTGCCATACTGAAACATGCTTATGCCATATGAAATACAATGTTTTCTGCAATGCTGTAAGACAGTTTTTAATGTGTTAGAAGTTATATGCACAAAAACTTATGTTAGGACTTCAATGATCAAGATTGTCAGTTTACAGCTTTCTGAGTCCAGTAATGTTGAAATAGTGTTTCTGTTCAAATGAAGTGAAATCTAGCCAAATCTGCTCAAAAGCTTGTCTCTCTATTAGAGAAAGCTGTTTCATTCAGTATTCAGTGCAAATCTTGCCAAACTGATAGATGCTTATGCCATATGAAATACAATGTTTTCTGCAATACTGTAAGACAGTTTTTAATGTGTTAGAAGTTATATGCACAAAAACTTATGTTAGGACTTCAATGATCAAGATTGTCAGTTTACAGCTTTCTGAGTCCAGTAATGCTGAAATAGTGTTTCTGTTCAAATGAAGTGAAATCAAGCCCAAATCTGCTCAAAAGCTTGTCTCTCTATTAGAGAAAGCTGTTTCATTCAGTATTCAGTGCAAATCTTGCCATACTGAAACATGCTTATGCCATATGAAATACAATGTTTTCTGCAATGCTGTAAGACAGTTTTTAATGTGTTAGAAGTTATATGCAAAAAAACTTATGTTAGGACTTCAATGATCAAGATTGTCAGTTTACAGCTTTCTGAGTCCAGTAATGCTGAAATAGTGCTTCTGTTCAAATGAAGTGAAATCTAGCCAAATCTGCTCAAAAGCTTGTCTCTCTATTAGAGAAAGCTGTTTCATTCAGTATTCAGTGCAAATCTTGCCAATCTGATAGATGCTTATGCCTTATGAAGTACAATGTTTTCTGCAATGCTGTAAGACAGTTTTTAATGTGTTAGAAGTTATATGCACAAAAACTCATGTTAGGACTTCAATGATCAAGATTGTCAGTTTACAGCTTTCTGAGTCCTGTAATGTTGAAATAGTGTTTCTGTTCAAATGAAGTGAAATCAAGTCCAAATCTGCTCAAAAGCTTGTCTCTCTAATAGAGAAAGCTGTTTCATTCAGTATTCATTGCAAATCTTGCCAAACTGATAGATGCTTATGCCATATGAAATACAATGTTTTCTGCAATGCTGTAAGACAGTTTTTAATGTGTTAGAAGTTATATACACAAAAACTAATGTTAGGACTTCAATGATCAAGATTGTCAGTTTACAGCTTTCTGAGTCCAGTAATGTTGAAATAGTGTTTCTGTTCAAATGAAGTGAAATCTAGCCCAAATCTGCTCAAAAGCTTGTCTCTCTATTAGAGAAAGCTGTTTCATTCAGTATTCAGTGCAAATCTTGCCAAACTGATAGATGCTTATGCCATATGAAATACAATGTTTTCTGCAATGCTGTAAGACAGTTTTTAAAGTGTTAGAAGTTATATACACAAAAACTAATGTTAGGACTTCAATGATCAAGATTGTCAGTTTACAGCTTTCTGAGTCCAGTAATGTTGAAATAGTGTTTCTGTTCAAATGAAGTGAAATCAAGCCCAAATCTGCTCAAAAGCTTGTCTGTCTAATAGAGAAAGCTGTTTCATTCAGTATTCAGTGCAAATCTTGCCAAACTGATAGATGCTTATGCCATATGAAATACAATGTTTTCTGCAATGCTGTAAGACAGTTTTTAATGTGTTAGAAGTTATATGCACAAAAACTTATGTTAGGACTTCAATGATCAAGATTGTCAGTTTACAGCTTTCTGCGTCCAGTAATGCTGAAATAGTGCTTCTGTTCAAATGAAGTGAAATCTAGCCAAATCTGCTCAAAAGCTTGTCTCTCTATTAGAGAAAGCTGTTTCATTCAGTATTCAGTGCAAATCTTGCCAATCTGATAGATGCTTATGCCTTATGAAGTACAATGTTTTCTGCAATGCTGTAAGACAGTTTTTAATGTGTTAGAAGTTATATGCACAAAAACTTATGTTAGGACTTCAATGATCAAGATTGTCAGTTTACAGCTTTCTGAGTCCAGTAATGTTGAAATAGTGCCTCTGTTCAAATGAAGTGAAATCAAGCCCAAATCTGCTCAAAAGCTTTTCTCTCTATTAGAGAAAGCTGCTTCATTCAATATTCAGTGCAAATCTTGCCAAACTGAAAGATGCTTGTGCCTTATGAACAACAATGTTTTCTGCAATGCTGTAAGACAGTTTTTAATGTGTTAGAAGTTATATGCACAAAAACTTATGTTAGGACTTCAATGATCAAGATTGTCAGTTTACAGCTTTCTGAGTCCAGTAATGTTGAAATAGTGCCTGTGTTCAAATGAAGTGAAATCTAGCCCAAATCTGCTCAAAAGCTTGTCTCTCTAATAGAGAAAGCTGTTTCATTCAATATTCAGTGCAAATCTTGCCAAACTGAAAGATGCTTGTGCCTTATGAAATACAATGTTTTCTACAATGCTGTAAGACAGTTTTTAATGTGTTAGAAGTTATATGCACAAAAAATTATGTTAGGACTTCAATGATCAAGATTGTCAGTTTACAGCTTTCTGAGTCCAGTAATGTTGAAATAGTGCCTCTGTTCAAATGAAGTGAAATCAAGCCCAAATCTGCTCAAAAGCTTTTCTCTCTATTAGAGAAAGCTGTTTCATTCAATATTCAGTGCAAATCTTGCCAAACAGAAAGATGCTTATGCCTTATGAACAACAATGTTGTCTGCAATGCTGTAAGACAGTTTTTAATGTGTTAGAAGTTATATGCACAAAAACGTATGTTAGGACTTCAATGATCAAGATTGTCAGTTTACAGCTTTCTGTGTCCAGTAATGTTGAAATAGTGCCTCTGTTCAAATGAAGTGAAATCTAGCCCAAATCTGCTCAAAAGCTTGTCTCTCTAATAGAGAAAGCTGTTTCATTCAATATTCAGTGCAAACCTTGCCAAACTGAAAGATGCTTGTGCCTTATGAAATACAATGTTTTCTGCAATGCTGTAAGACAGTTTTTAATGTGTTAGAAGTTATATGCACAAAAACTTATGTTAGGACTTCAATGATCAAGATTGTCAGTTTACAGCTTTCTGAGTCCAGTAATGTTGAAATAGTGTTTCTGTTCAAATGAAGTGAAATCTAGCCCAAATCTGCTCAAAAGCTTGTCTCTCTATTAGAGAAAGCTGTTTCATTCAGTATTCAGTGCAAATCTTGCCAAACTGAAAGATGCTTATGCCTTATGAAATACAATGTTTTCTGCAATGCTATAAGACAGTTTTTAATGTGTTAGAAGTTATATGCACAAAAACTTATGTTAGGACTTCAATGATCAAGATTGTCAGTTTACAGCTTTCTGAGTCCAGAAATGTTGAAATAGTGCCTCTGTTCAAATGAAGTGAAATCAAGCCCAAATCTGCTCAAAAGCTTTTCTCTCTATTAGAGAAAGCTGTTTCATTCAATATTCAGTGCAAATCTTGCCAAACTGAAAGATGCTTATGCCTTATGAAATACAATGTTTTCTGCAATGCTGTAAGAGAGTTTTTAATGTGTTAGAAGTTATATGCACAAAAACTTATGTTAGGACTTCAATGATCAAGATTGTCAGTTTACAGCTTTCTGAGTCCAGTAATGTTGAAATAGTGCCTCTGTTCAAATGAAGTGAAATCAAGCCCAAATCTGCTCAAAAGCTTTTCTCTCTATTAGAGAAAGCTGTTTCATTCAATATTCAGTGCAAATCTTGCCAAACTGAAAGATGCTTATGCCTTATGAAATACAATGTTTTCTGCAATATTGTAAGACAGTTTTTAATGTGTTAGAAGTTATATGCACAAAAACTTATGTTAGGACTTTAATGATCAAGATTGTCAGTTTACAGCTTTCTGAGTCCAGTAATGTTGAAATAGTGCCTCTGTTCAAATGAAGTGAAATCAAGCCCAAATCTGCTCAAAAGCTTTTCTCTCTATTAGAGAAAGCTGTTTCATTCAGTATTCAGTGCAAATCTTGCCAAACTGAAAGATGCTTATGCCTTATGAAATAAAATGTTTTCTGCAATGCTGTAAGACAGTTTTTAATGTGTTAGAAGTTATATGCACAAAAACTTATGTTAGGACTTCAATGATCAAGATTGTCAGTTTACAGCTTTCTGAGTCCAGTAATGTTGAAATAGTGCCTCTGTTCAAATGAAGTGAAATCAAGCCCATATCTGCTCAAAAGCTTTTCTCTCTAGTAGAGAAAGCTGTTTCATTCAGTATTCAGTGCAAATCTTGCCAAACTGAAAGATGCTTATGCCTTATGAAATACAATGTTTTCTGCAATGCTGTAAGACAGTTTTTAATGTGTTAGAAGTTATATGCACAAAAACTTATGTTAGGACTTCAATGATCAAGATTGTCAGTTTACAGCTTTCTGAGTCCAGTAATGTTGAAATAGTGCATCTGTTCAAATGAAGTGAAATCAAGCCCAAATCTGCTCAAAAGCTTTTCTCTCTATTAGAGAAAGCTGTTTCATTCAATATTCAGTGCAAATCTTGCCATACTGAAACATGCTTATGCCATATGAAATACAATGTTTTCTGCAATGCTGTAAGACAGTTTTTAATGTGTTAGAAGTTATATGCACAAAAACTTATGTTAGGACTTCAATGATCAAGATTGTCAGTTTACAGCTTTCTGAGTCCAGTAATGCTGAAATAGTGCTTCTGTTCAAATGAAGTGAAATCTAGCCCAAATCTGCTCAAAAGCTTGTCTCTCTATTAGAGAAAGCTGTTTCATTCAGTATTCAGTGCAAATCTTGCCAAACTGATAGATGCTTATGCCTTATGAAGTACAATGTTTTCTGCAATGCTGTAAGACAGTTTTTAATGTGTTAGAAGTTATATGCACAAAAACTCATGTTAGGACTTCAATGATCAAGATTGTCAGTTTACAGCTTTCTGAGTCCTGTAATGTTGAAATAGTGTTTCTGTTCAAATAAAGTGAAATCAAGCCCAAATCTGCTCAAAAGCTTGTCTCTCTAATAGAGAAAGCTGTTTCATTCAGTATTCAGTGCAAATCTTGCCAAACTGATAGATGCTTATGCCATATGAAATACAATGTTTTCTGCAATGCTGTAAGACAGTTTTTAATGTGTTAGAAGTTATATGCACAAAAACTTATGTTAGGACTTCAATGATCAAGATTGTCAGTTTACAGCTTTCTGAGTCCAGTAATGCTGAAATAGTGTTACTGTTCAAATGAAGTGAAATCAAGCCCAAATCTGCTCAAAAGCTTGTCTCTCTAATAGAGAAAGCTGTTTCATTCAGTATTCAGTGCAAATCTTGCCATACTGAAACATGCTTATGCCATATGAAATACAATGTTTTCTGCAATGCTGTAAGACAGTTTTTAATGTGTTAGAAGTTATATGCACAAAAACTTATGTTAGGACTTCAATGATCAAGATTGTCAGTTTACAGCTTTCTGAGTCCAGTAATGCTGAAATAGTGCTTCTGTTCAAATGAAGTGAAATCTAGCCAAATCTGCTCAAAAGCTTGTCTCTCTATTAGAGAAAGCTGTTTCATTCAGTATTCAGTGCAAATCTTGCCAATCTGATAGATGCTTATGCCTTATGAAGTACAATGTTTTCTGCAATGCTGTAAGACAGTTTTTAATGTGTTAGAAGTTATATGCACAAAAACTCATGTTAGGACTTCAATGATCAAGATTGTCAGTTTACAGCTTTCTGAGTCCTGTAATGTTGAAATAGTGTTTCTGTTCAAATGAAGTGAAATCAAGCCCAAATCTGCTCAAAAGCTTGTCTCTCTAATAGAGAAAGCTGTTTCATTCAGTATTCATTGCAAATCTTGCCAAACTGATAGATGCTTATGCCATATGAAATACAATGTTTTCTGCAATGCTGTAAGACAGTTTTTAATGTGTTAGAAGTTATATACACAAAAACTAATGTTAGGACTTCAATGATCAAGATTGTCAGTTTACAGTTTTCTGAGTCCAGTAATGTTGAAATAGTGTTTCTGTTCAAATGAAGTGAAATCAAGCCCAAATCTGCTCAAAAGCTTGTCTCTCTATTAGAGAAAGCTGTTTCATTCAGTATTCAGTGCAAATCTTGCCAAACTGATAGATGCTTATGCCATATGAAATACAATGTTTTCTGCAATGCTGTAAGACAGTTTTTAATGTGTTAGAAGTTATATGCACAAAAACTCATGTTAGGACTTCAATGATCAAGATTGTCAGTTTACAGCTTTCTGAGTCCAGTAATGCTGAAATAGTGTTTCTGTTCAAATGAAGTGAAATCAAGCCCAAATCTGCTCAAAAGCTTGTCTCTCTAATAGAGAAAGCTGTTTCATTCAGTATTCAGTGCAAATCTTGCCAAACTGATAGATGCTTATGCCTTATGAAGTACAATGTTTTCTGCAATGCTGTAAGACAGTTTTTAATGTGTTAGAAGTTATATACACAAAAACTAATGTTAGGACTTCAATGATCAAGATTGTCAGTTTACAGCTTTCTGAGTCCAGTAATGTTGAAATAGTGTTTCTGTTCAAATGAAGTGAAATCAAGCCCAAATCTGCTCAAAAGCTTGTCTCTCTATTAGAGAAAGCTGTTTCATTCAGTATTCAGTGCAAATCTTGCCAAACTGATAGATGCTTATGCCTTATGAAATACAATGTTTTCTGCAATGCTGTAAGACAGTTTTTAATGTGTTAGAAGTTATATACACAAAAACTAATGTTAGGACTTCAATGATCAAGATTGTCAGTTTACAGCTTTCTGAGTCCAGTAATGTTGAAATAGTGTTTCTGTTCAAATGAAGTGAAATCAAGCCCAAATCTGCTCAAAAGCTTGTCTCTCTAATAGAGAAAGCTGTTTCATTCAGTATTCAGTGCAAATCTTGCCAAACTGATAGATGCTTATGCCATATGAAATACAATGTTTTCTGCAATGCTGTAAGACAGTTTTTAATGTGTTAGAAGTTATATGCACAAAAACTTATGTTAGGACTTCAATGATCAAGATTGTCAGTTTACAGCTTTCTGAGTCCAGTAATGCTGAAATAGTGCTTCTGTTCAAATGAAGTGAAATCTAGCCAAATCTGCTCAAAAGCTTGTCTCTCTATTAGAGAAAGCTGTTTCATTCAGTATTCAGTGCAAATCTTGCCAAACTGATATATGCTTATGCCATATGAAATACAATGTTTTCTGCAATGCTGTAAGACAGTTTTTAATGTGTTAGAAGTTATATGCACAAAAACTTATGTTAGGACTTCAATGATCAAGATTGTCAGTTTACAGCTTTCTGAGTCCAGTAATGTTGAAATAGTGTTTCTGTTCAAATGAAGTGAAATCTAGCCAAATCTGCTCAAAAGCTTGTCTCTCTATTAGAGAAAGCTGTTTCATTCAGTATTCAGTGCAAATCTTGCCAAACTGATAGATGCTTATGCCATATGAAATACAATGTTTTCTGCAATGCTGTAAGACAGTTTTTAATGTGTTAGAAGTTATATGCACAAAAACTTATGTTAGGACTTCAATTATCAAGATTGTCAGTTTACAGCTTTCTGAGTCCAGTAATGCTGAAATAGTGTTTCTGTTCAAATGAAGTGATATCAAGCCCAAATCTGCTCAAAAGCTTGTCTCTCTATTAGAGAAAGCTGTTTCATTCAGTATTCAGTGCAAATCTTGCCATACTGAAACATGCTTATGCCATATGAAATACAATGTTTTCTGCAATGCTGTAAGACAGTTTTTAATGTGTTAGAAGTTATATGCACAAAAACTTATGTTAGGACTTCAATGATCAAGATTGTCAGTTTACAGCTTTCTGAGTCCAGTAATGCTGAAATAGTGCTTCTGTTCAAATGAAGTGAAATCTAGCCAAATCTGCTCAAAAGCTTGTCTCTCTATTAGAGAAAGCTGTTTCATTCAGTATTCAGTGCAAATCTTGCCAATCTGATAGATGCTTATGCCTTATGAAATACAATGTTTTCTGCAATGCTGTAAGACAGTTTTTAATGTGTTAGAAGTTATATACACAAAAACTAATGTTAGGACTTCAATGATCAAGATTGTCAGTATACAGCTTTCTGAGTCCAGTAATGTTGAAATAGTGTTTCTGTTCAAATGAAGTGAAATCTAGCCCAAATCTGCTCAAAAGCTTGTCTCTCTATTAGAGAAAGCTGTTTCATTCAGTATTCAGTGCAAATCTTGCCAAACTGATAGATGCTTATGCCATATGAAATACAATGTTTTCTGCAATGCTGTAAGACAGTTTTTAATGTGTTAGAAGTTATATGCACAAAAACCTATGTTAGGACTTCAATGATCAAGATTGTCAGTTTACAGCTTTCTGAGTCCAGTAATGCTGAAATAGTGTTTCTGTTCAAATGAAGTGAAATCAAGCCCCAATCTGCTCAAATGCTTGTCTCTCTAATAGAGAAAGCTGTTTCATTCAGTATTCAGTGCAAATCTTGCCATACTGAAACATGCTTATTGCCATATGAAATACAATGTTTTCTGCAATGCTGTAAGACAGTTTTTAATGTGTTAGAAGTTATATGCACAAAAACTTATGTTAGGACTTCAATGATCAAGATTGTCAGTTTACAGCTTTCTGAGTCCTGTAATGTTGAAATAGTGTTTCTGTTCAAATAAAGTGAAATCAAGCCCAAATCTGCTCAAAAGCTTGTCTCTCTAATAGAGAAAGCTGTTTCATTCAGTATTCAGTGCAAATCTTGCCAAACTGATAGATGCTTATGCCATATGAAATACAATGTTTTCTGCAATGCTGTAAGACAGTTTTTAATGTGTTAGAAGTTATATGCACAAAAACTTATGTTAGGACTTCAATGATCAAGATTGTCAGTTTACAGCTTTCTGAGTCCAGTAATGCTGAAATAGTGTTACTGTTCAAATGAAGTGAAATCAAGCCCAAATCTGCTCAAAAGCTTGTCTCTCTAATAGAGAAAGCTGTTTCATTCAGTATTCAGTGCAAATCTTGCCATACTGAAACATGCTTATGCCATATGAAATACAATGTTTTCTGCAATGCTGTAAGACAGTTTTTAATGTGTTAGAAGTTATATGCACAAAAACTTATGTTAGGACTTCAATGATCAAGATTGTCAGTTTACAGCTTTCTGAGTCCAGTAATGTTGAAATAGTGTTTCTGTTCAAATGAAGTGAAATCTAGCCAAATCTGCTCAAAAGCTTGTCTCTCTATTAGAGAAAGCTGTTTCATTCAGTATTCAGTGCAAATCTTGCCAAACTGATAGATGCTTATGCCATATGAAATACAATGTTTTCTGCAATGCTGTAAGACAGTTTTTAATGTGTTAGAAGTTATATGCACAAAAACTTATGTTAGGACTTCAATGATCAAGATTGTCAGTTTACAGCTTTCTGAGTCCAGTAATGTTGAAATAGTGCATCTGTTCAAATGAAGTGAAATCAAGCCCAAATCTGCTCAAAAGCTTTTCTCTCTATTAGAGAAAGCTGTTTCATTCAATATTCAGTGCAAATCTTGCCAAACAGAAATATGCTTATGCCTTATGAACAACAATGTTTTCTGCAATGCTGTAAGACAGTTTTTAATGTGTTAGAAGTTATATGCACAAAAACTTATGTTAGGACTTCAATGATCAAGATTGTCAGTTTACAGCTTTCTGTGTCCAGTAATGTTGAAATAGTGCCTCTGTTCAAATGAAGTGAAATCTAGCCCAAATCTGCTCAAAAGCTTGTCTCTCTAATAGAGAAAGCTGTTTCATTCAGTATTCAGTGCAAATCTTGCCATACTGAAACATGCTTGTGCCTTATGAAATACAATGTTTTCTGCAATGCTGTAAGACAGTTTTTAATGTGTTAGAAGTTATATGCACAAAAACTTATGTTAGGACTTCAATGATCAAGATTGTCAGTTTACAGCTTTCTGAGTCCAGTAATGCTGAAATAGTGCTTCTGTTCAAATGAAGTGAAATCTAGCCAAATCTGCTCAAAAGCTTGTCTCTCTATTAGAGAAAGCTGTTTCATTCAGTATTCAGTGCAAATCTTGCCAATCTGATAGATGCTTATGCCTTATGAAGTACAATGTTTTCTGCAATGCTGTAAGACAGTTTTTAATGTGTTAGAAGTTATATGCACAAAAACTCATGTTAGGACTTCAATGATCAAGATTGTCAGTTTACAGCTTTCTGAGTCCTGTAATGTTGAAATAGTGTTTCTGTTCAAATGAAGTGAAATCAAGCCCAAATCTGCTCAAAAGCTTGTCTCTCTAATAGAGAAAGCTGTTTCATTCAGTATTCATTGCAAATCTTGCCAAACTGATAGATGCTTATGCCATATGAAATACAATGTTTTCTGCAATGCTGTAAGACAGTTTTTAATGTGTTAGAAGTTATATACACAAAAACTAATGTTAGGACTTCAATGATCAAGATTGTCAGTTTACAGCTTTCTGAGTCCAGTAATGTTGAAATAGTGTTTCTGTTCAAATGAAGTGAAATCTAGCCCAAATCTGCTCAAAAGCTTGTCTCTCTATTAGAGAAAGCTGTTTCATTCAGTATTCAGTGCAAATCTTGCCAAACTGATAGATGCTTATGCCATATGAAATACAATGTTTTCTGCAATGCTGTAAGACAGTTTTTAATGTGTTAGAAGTTATATACACAAAAACTAATGTTAGGACTTCAATGATCAAGATTGTCAGTTTACAGCTTTCTGAGTCCAGTAATGTTGAAATAGTGTTTCTGTTCAAATGAAGTGAAATCAAGCCCAAATCTGCTCAAAAGCTTGTCTCTCTAATAGAGAAAGCTGTTTCATTCAGTATTCAGTGCAAATCTTGCCAAACTGATAGATGCTTATGCCATATGAAATACAATGTTTTCTGCAATGCTGTAAGACAGTTTTTAATGTGTTAGAAGTTATATGCACAAAAACTTATGTTAGGACTTCAATGATCAAGATTGTCAGTTTACAGCTTTCTGCGTCCAGTAATGCTGAAATAGTGCTTCTGTTCAAATGAAGTGAAATCTAGCCAAATCTGCTCAAAAGCTTGTCTCTCTATTAGAGAAAGCTGTTTCATTCAGTATTCAGTGCAAATCTTGCCAATCTGATAGATGCTTATGCCTTATGAAGTACAATGTTTTCTGCAATGCTGTAAGACAGTTTTTAATGTGTTAGAAGTTATATGCACAAAAACTTATGTTAGGACTTCAATGATCAAGATTGTCAGTTTACAGCTTTCTGAGTCCTGTAATGTTGAAATAGTGTTTCTGTTCAAATAAAGTGAAATCAAGCCCAAATCTGCTCAAAAGCTTGTCTCTCTAATAGAGAAAGCTGTTTCATTCAGTATTCAGTGCAAATCTTGCCAAACTGATAGATGCTTATGCCATATGAAATACAATGTTTTCTGCAATGCTGTAAGACAGTTTTTAATGTGTTAGAAGTTATATGCACAAAAACTTATGTTAGGACTTCAATGATCAAGATTGTCAGTTTACAGCTTTCTGAGTCCAGTAATGCTGAAATAGTGTTACTGTTCAAATGAAGTGAAATCAAGCCCAAATCTGCTCAAAAGCTTGTCCCTCTAATAGAGAAAGCTGTTTCATTCAGTATTCAGTGCAAATCTTGCCATACTGAAACATGCTTATGCCATATGAAATACAATGTTTTCTGCAATGCTGTAAGACAGTTTTTAATGTGTTAGAAGTTATATGCACAAAAACTTATGTTAGGACTTCAATGATCAAGATTGTCAGTTTACAGCTTTCTGAGTCCAGTAATGCTGAAATAGTGCTTCTGTTCAAATGAAGTGAAATCTAGCCCAAATCTGCTCAAAAGCTTGTCTCTCTATTAGAGAAAGCTGTTTCATTCAGTATTCAGTGCAAATCTTGCCAAACTGATAGATGCTTATGCCTTATGAAGTACAATGTTTTCTGCAATGCTGTAAGACAGTTTTTAATGTGTTAGAAGTTATATGCACAAAAACTCATGTTAGGACTTCAATGATCAAGATTGTCAGTTTACAGCTTTCTGAGTCCTGTAATGTTGAAATAGTGTTTCTGTTCAAATAAAGTGAAATCAAGCCCAAATCTGCTCAAAAGCTTGTCTCTCTAATAGAGAAAGCTGTTTCATTCAGTATTCAGTGCAAATCTTGCCAAACTGATAGATGCTTATGCCATATGAAATACAATGTTTTCTGCAATGCTGTAAGACAGTTTTTAATGTGTTAGAAGTTATATGCACAAAAACTTATGTTAGGACTTCAATGATCAAGATTGTCAGTTTACAGCTTTCTGAGTCCAGTAATGCTGAAATAGTGTTACGGTTCAAATGAAGTGAAATCAAGCCCAAATCTGCTCAAAAGCTTGTCTCTCTAATAGAGAAAGCTGTTTCATTCAGTATTCAGTGCAAATCTTGCCATACTGAAACATGCTTATGCCATATGAAATACAATGTTTTCTGCAATGCTGTAAGACAGTTTTTAATGTGTTAGAAGTTATATGCACAAAAACTTATGTTAGGACTTCAATGATCAAGATTGTCAGTTTACAGCTTTCTGAGTCCAGTAATGCTGAAATAGTGCTTCTGTTCAAATGAAGTGAAATCTAGCCAAATCTGCTCAAAAGCTTGTCTCTCTATTAGAGAAAGCTGTTTCATTCAGTATTCAGTGCAAATCTTGCCAATCTGATAGATGCTTATGCCTTATGAAGTACAATGTTTTCTGCAATGCTGTAAGACAGTTTTTAATGTGTTAGAAGTTATATGCACAAAAACTCATGTTAGGACTTCAATGATCAAGATTGTCAGTTTACAGCTTTCTGAGTCCTGTAATGTTGAAATAGTGTTTCTGTTCAAATGAAGTGAAATCAAGCCCAAATCTGCTCAAAAGCTTGTCTCTCTAATAGAGATAGCTGTTTCATTCAGTATTCATTGCAAATCTTGCCAAACTGATAGATGCTTATGCCATATGAAATACAATGTTTTCTGCAATGCTGTAAGACAGTTTTTAATGTGTTAGAAGTTATATACACAAAAACTAATGTTAGGACTTCAATGATCAAGATTGTCAGTTTACAGCTTTCTGAGTCCAGTAATGTTGAAATAGTGTTTCTGTTCAAATGAAGTGAAATCTAGCCCAAATCTGCTCAAAAGCTTGTCTCTCTATTAGAGAAAGCTGTTTCATTCAGTATTCAGTGCAAATCTTGCCAAACTGATAGATGCTTATGCCATATGAAATACAATGTTTTCTGCAATGCTGTAAGACAGTTTTTAATGTGTTAGAAGTTATATACACAAAAACTAATGTTAGGACTTCAATGATCAAGATTGTCAGTTTACAGCTTTCTGAGTCCAGTAATGTTGAAATAGTGTTTCTGTTCAAATGAAGTGAAATCAAGCCCAAATCTGCTCAAAAGCTTGTCTCTCTAATAGAGAAAGCTGTTTCATTCAGTATTCAGTGCAAATCTTGCCAAACTGATAGATGCTTATGCCATATGAAATACAATGTTTTCTGCAATGCTGTAAGACAGTTTTTAATGTGTTAGAAGTTATATGCACAAAAACTTATGTTAGGACTTCAATGATCAAGATTGTCAGTTTACAGCTTTCTGAGTCCTGTAATGTTGAAATAGTGTTTCTGTTCAAATAAAGTGAAATCAAGCCCAAATCTGCTCAAAAGCTTGTCTCTCTAATAGAGAAAGCTGTTTCATTCAGTATTCAGTGCAAATCTTGCCAAACTGATAGATGCTTATGCCATATGAAATACAATGTTTTCTGCAATGCTGTAAGACAGTTTTTAATGTGTTAGAAGTTATATGCACAAAAACTTATGTTAGGACTTCAATGATCAAGATTGTCAGTTTACAGCTTTCTGAGTCCAGTAATGTTGAAATAGTGTTTCTGTTCAAATGAAGTGAAATCAAGCCCAAATCTGCTCAAAAGCTTGTCTCTCTATTAGAGAAAGCTGTTTCATTCAGTATTCAGTGCAAATCTTGCCAAACTGATAGATGCTTATGCCATATGAAATACAATGTTTTCTGCAATGCTGTAAGACAGTTTTTAATGTGTTAGAAGTTATATGCACAAAAACTCATGTTAGGACTTCAATGATCAAGATTGTCAGTTTACAGCTTTCTGAGTCCAGTAATGCTGAAATAGTGTTTCTGTTCAAATGAAGTGAAATCAAGCCCAAATCTGCTCAAAAGCTTGTCTCTCTAATAGAGAAAGCTGTTTCATTCAGTATTCAGTGCAAATCTTGCCAAACTGATAGATGCTTATGCCTTATGAAGTACAATGTTTTCTGCAATGCTGTAAGACAGTTTTTAATGTGTTAGAAGTTATATACACAAAAACTAATGTTAGGACTTCAATGATCAAGATTGTCAGTTTACAGCTTTCTGAGTCCAGTAATGTTGAAATAGTGTTTCTGTTCAAATGAAGTGAAATCAAGCCCAAATCTGCTCAAAAGCTTGTCTCTCTATTAGAGAAAGCTGTTTCATTCAGTATTCAGTGCAAATCTTGCCAAACTGATAGATGCTTATGCCTTATGAAATACAATGTTTTCTGCAATGCTGTAAGACAGTTTTTAATGTGTTAGAAGTTATATACACAAAAACTAATGTTAGGACTTCAATGATCAAGATTGTCAGTTTACAGCTTTCTGAGTCCAGTAATGTTGAAATAGTGTTTCTGTTCAAATGAAGTGAAATCAAGCCCAAATCTGCTCAAAAGCTTGTCTCTCTAATAGAGAAAGCTGTTTCATTCAGTATTCAGTGCAAATCTTGCCAAACTGATAGATGCTTATGCCATATGAAATACAATGTTTTCTGCAATGCTGTAAGACAGTTTTTAATGTGTTAGAAGTTATATGCACAAAAACTTATGTTAGGACTTCAATGATCAAGATTGTCAGTTTACAGCTTTCTGAGTCCAGTAATGCTGAAATAGTGCTTCTGTTCAAATGAAGTGAAATCTAGCCAAATCTGCTCAAAAGCTTGTCTCTCTATTAGAGAAAGCTGTTTCATTCAGTATTCAGTGCAAATCTTGCCAAACTGATATATGCTTATGCCATATGAAATACAATGTTTTCTGCAATGCTGTAAGACAGTTTTTAATGTGTTAGAAGTTATATGCACAAAAACTTATGTTAGGACTTCAATGATCAAGATTGTCAGTTTACAGCTTTCTGAGTCCAGTAATGTTGAAATAGTGTTTCTGTTCAAATGAAGTGAAATCTAGCCAAATCTGCTCAAAAGCTTGTCTCTCTATTAGAGAAAGCTGTTTCATTCAGTATTCAGTGCAAATCTTGCCAAACTGATAGATGCTTATGCCATATGAAATACAATGTTTTCTGCAATGCTGTAAGACAGTTTTTAATGTGTTAGAAGTTATATGCACAAAAACTTATGTTAGGACTTCAATGATCAAGATTGTCAGTTTACAGCTTTCTGAGTCCAGTAATGCTGAAATAGTGTTTCTGTTCAAATGAAGTGATATCAAGCCCAAATCTGCTCAAAAGCTTGTCTCTCTATTAGAGAAAGCTGTTTCATTCAGTATTCAGTGCAAATCTTGCCATACTGAAACATGCTTATGCCATATGAAATACAATGTTTTCTGCAATGCTGTAAGACAGTTTTTAATGTGTTAGAAGTTATATGCACAAAAACTTATGTTAGGACTTCAATGATCAAGATTGTCAGTTTACAGCTTTCTGAGTCCAGTAATGCTGAAATAGTGCTTCTGTTCAAATGAAGTGAAATCTAGCCAAATCTGCTCAAAAGCTTGTCTCTCTATTAGAGAAAGCTGTTTCATTCAGTATTCAGTGCAAATCTTGCCAATCTGATAGATGCTTATGCCTTATGAAATACAATGTTTTCTGCAATGCTGTAAGACAGTTTTTAATGTGTTAGAAGTTATATACACAAAAACTAATGTTAGGACTTCAATGATCAAGATTGTCAGTATACAGCTTTCTGAGTCCAGTAATGTTGAAATAGTGTTTCTGTTCAAATGAAGTGAAATCTAGCCCAAATCTGCTCAAAAGCTTGTCTCTCTATTAGAGAAAGCTGTTTCATTCAGTATTCAGTGCAAATCTTGCCAAACTGATAGATGCTTATGCCATATGAAATACAATGTTTTCTGCAATGCTGTAAGACAGTTTTTAATGTGTTAGAAGTTATATGCACAAAAACTTATGTTAGGACTTCAATGATCAAGATTGTCAGTTTACAGCTTTCTGAGTCCAGTAATGCTGAAATAGTGTTTCTGTTCAAATGAAGTGAAATCAAGCCCCAATCTGCTCAAATGCTTGTCTCTCTAATAGAGAAAGCTGTTTCATTCAGTATTCAGTGCAAATCTTGCCATACTGAAACATGCTTATTGCCATATGAAATACAATGTTTTCTGCAATGCTGTAAGACAGTTTTTAATGTGTTAGAAGTTATATGCACAAAAACTTATGTTAGGACTTCAATGATCAAGATTGTCAGTTTACAGCTTTCTGAGTCCTGTAATGTTGAAATAGTGTTTCTGTTCAAATAAAGTGAAATCAAGCCCAAATCTGCTCAAAAGCTTGTCTCTCTAATAGAGAAAGCTGTTTCATTCAGTATTCAGTGCAAATCTTGCCAAACTGATAGATGCTTATGCCATATGAAATACAATGTTTTCTGCAATGCTGTAAGACAGTTTTTAATGTGTTAGAAGTTATATGCACAAAAACTTATGTTAGGACTTCAATGATCAAGATTGTCAGTTTACAGCTTTCTGAGTCCAGTAATGCTGAAATAGTGTTACTGTTCAAATGAAGTGAAATCAAGCCCAAATCTGCTCAAAAGCTTGTCTCTCTAATAGAGAAAGCTGTTTCATTCAGTATTCAGTGCAAATCTTGCCATACTGAAACATGCTTATGCCATATGAAATACAATGTTTTCTGCAATGCTGTAAGACAGTTTTTAATGTGTTAGAAGTTATATGCACAAAAACTTATGTTAGGACTTCAATGATCAAGATTGTCAGTTTACAGCTTTCTGAGTCCAGTAATGTTGAAATAGTGTTTCTGTTCAAATGAAGTGAAATCAAGCCCAAATCTGCTCAAAAGCTTGTCTCTCTAATAGAGAAAGCTGTTTCATTCAGTATTCAGTTCAAATCTTGCCAAACTGATAGATGCTTATGCCTTATGAAGTACAATGTTTTCTGCAATGCTGTAAGACAGTTTTTAATGTGTTAGAAGTTATATACACAAAAACTAATGTTAGGACTTCAATGATCAAGATTGTCAGTTTACAGTTTTCTGAGTCCAGTAATGTTGAAATAGTGTTTCTGTTCAAATGAAGTGAAATCAAGCCCAAATCTGCTCAAAAGCTTGTCTCTCTATTAGAGAAAGCTGTTTCATTCAGTATTCAGTGCAAATCTTGCCAAACTGATAGATGCTTATGCCATATGAAATACAATGTTTTCTGCAATGCTGTAAGACAGTTTTTAATGTGTTAGAAGTTATATGCACAAAAACTCATGTTAGGACTTCAATGATCAAGATTGTCAGTTTACAGCTTTCTGAGTCCAGTAATGCTGAAATAGTGTTTCTGTTCAAATGAAGTGAAATCAAGCCCAAATCTGCTCAAAAGCTTGTCTCTCTAATAGAGAAAGCTGTTTCATTCAGTATTCAGTGCAAATCTTGCCAAACTGATAGATGCTTATGCCTTATGAAGTACAATGTTTTCTGCAATGCTGTAAGACAGTTTTTAATGTGTTAGAAGTTATATACACAAAAACTAATGTTAGGACTTCAATGATCAAGATTGTCAGTTTACAGCTTTCTGAGTCCAGTAATGTTGAAATAGTGTTTCTGTTCAAATGAAGTGAAATCAAGCCCAAATCTGCTCAAAAGCTTGTCTCTCTATTAGAGAAAGCTGTTTCATTCAGTATTCAGTGCAAATCTTGCCAAACTGATAGATGCTTATGCCTTATGAAATACAATGTTTTCTGCAATGCTGTAAGACAGTTTTTAATGTGTTAGAAGTTATATACACAAAAACTAATGTTAGGACTTCAATGATCAAGATTGTCAGTTTACAGCTTTCTGAGTCCAGTAATGTTGAAATAGTGTTTCTGTTCAAATGAAGTGAAATCAAGCCCAAATCTGCTCAAAAGCTTGTCTCTCTAAAAGAGAAAGCTGTTTCATTCAGTATTCAGTGCAAATCTTGCCAAACTGATAGATGCTTATGCCATATGAAATACAATGTTTTCTGCAATGCTGTAAGACAGTTTTTAATGTGTTAGAAGTTATATGCACAAAAACTTATGTTAGGACTTCAATGATCAAGATTGTCAGTTTACAGCTTTCTGAGTCCAGTAATGCTGAAATAGTGCTTCTGTTCAAATGAAGTGAAATCTAGCCAAATCTGCTCAAAAGCTTGTCTCTCTATTAGAGAAAGCTGTTTCATTCAGTATTCAGTGCAAATCTTGCCAAACTGATATATGCTTATGCCATATGAAATACAATGTTTTCTGCAATGCTGTAAGACAGTTTTTAATGTGTTAGAAGTTATATGCACAAAAACTTATGTTAGGACTTCAATGATCAAGATTGTCAGTTTACAGCTTTCTGAGTCCAGTAATGTTGAAATAGTGTTTCTGTTCAAATGAAGTGAAATCTAGCCAAATCTGCTCAAAAGCTTGTCTCTCTATTAGAGAAAGCTGTTTCATTCAGTATTCAGTGCAAATCTTGCCAAACTGATAGATGCTTATGCCATATGAAATACAATGTTTTCTGCAATGCTGTAAGACAGTTTTTAATGTGTTAGAAGTTATATGCACAAAAACTTATGTTAGGACTTCAATGATCAAGATTGTCAGTTTACAGCTTTCTGAGTCCAGTAATGCTGAAATAGTGTTTCTGTTCAAATGAAGTGATATCAAGCCCAAATCTGCTCAAAAGCTTGTCTCTCTATTAGAGAAAGCTGTTTCATTCAGTATTCAGTGCAAATCTTGCCATACTGAAACATGCTTATGCCATATGAAATACAATGTTTTCTGCAATGCTGTAAGACAGTTTTTAATGTGTTAGAAGTTATATGCACAAAAACTTATGTTAGGACTTCAATGATCAAGATTGTCAGTTTACAGCTTTCTGAGTCCAGTAATGCTGAAATAGTGCTTCTGTTCAAATGAAGTGAAATCTAGCCAAATCTGCTCAAAAGCTTGTCTCTCTATTAGAGAAAGCTGTTTCATTCAGTATTCAGTGCAAATCTTGCCAATCTGATAGATGCTTATGCCTTATGAAATACAATGTTTTCTGCAATGCTGTAAGACAGTTTTTAATGTGTTAGAAGTTATATACACAAAAACTAATGTTAGGACTTCAATGATCAAGATTGTCAGTATACAGCTTTCTGAGTCCAGTAATGTTGAAATAGTGTTTCTGTTCAAATGAAGTGAAATCTAGCCCAAATCTGCTCAAAAGCTTGTCTCTCTATTAGAGAAAGCTGTTTCATTCAGTATTCAGTGCAAATCTTGCCAAACTGATAGATGCTTATGCCATATGAAATACAATGTTTTCTGCAATGCTGTAAGACAGTTTTTAATGTGTTAGAAGTTATATGCACAAAAACTTATGTTAGGACTTCAATGATCAAGATTGTCAGTTTACAGCTTTATGAGTCCAGTAATGCTGAAATAGTGTTTCTGTTCAAATGAAGTGAAATCAAGCCCCAATCTGCTCAAATGCTTGTCTCTCTAATAGAGAAAGCTGTTTCATTCAGTATTCAGTGCAAATCTTGCCATACTGAAACATGCTTATTGCCATATGAAATACAATGTTTTCTGCAATGCTGTAAGACAGTTTTTAATGTGTTAGAAGTTATATGCACAAAAACTTATGTTAGGACTTCAATGATCAAGATTGTCAGTTTACAGCTTTCTGAGTCCTGTAATGTTGAAATAGTGTTTCTGTTCAAATAAAGTGAAATCAAGCCCAAATCTGCTCAAAAGCTTGTCTCTCTAATAGAGAAAGCTGTTTCATTCAGTATTCAGTGCAAATCTTGCCAAACTGATAGATGCTTATGCCATATGAAATACAATGTTTTCTGCAATGCTGTAAGACAGTTTTTAATGTGTTAGAAGTTATATGCACAAAAACTTATGTTAGGACTTCAATGATCAAGATTGTCAGTTTACAGCTTTCTGAGTCCAGTAATGCTGAAATAGTGTTACTGTTCAAATGAAGTGAAATCAAGCCCAAATCTGCTCAAAAGCTTGTCTCTCTAATAGAGAAAGCTGTTTCATTCAGTATTCAGTGCAAATCTTGCCATACTGAAACATGCTTATGCCATATGAAATACAATGTTTTCTGCAATGCTGTAAGACAGTTTTTAATGTGTTAGAAGTTATATGCACAAAAACTTATGTTAGGACTTCAATGATCAAGATTGTCAGTTTACAGCTTTCTGAGTCCAGTAATGTTGAAATAGTGTTTCTGTTCAAATGAAGTGAAATCTAGCCAAATCTGCTCAAAAGCTTGTCTCTCTATTAGAGAAAGCTGTTTCATTCAGTATTCAGTGCAAATCTTGCCAAACTGATAGATGCTTATGCCATATGAAATACAATGTTTTCTGCAATGCTGTAAGACAGTTTTTAATGTGTTTGAAGTTATATGCACAAAAACTTATGTTAGGACTTCAATGATCAAGATTGTCAGTTTACAGCTTTCTGAGTCCAGTAATGCTGAAATAGTGTTTCTGTTCAAATGAAGTGAAATCAAGCCCAAATCTGCTCAAAAGCTTGTCTCTCTATTAGAGAAAGCTGTTTCATTCAGTATTCAGTGCAAATCTTGCCAATCTGATAGATGCTTATGCCTTATGAAGTACAATGTTTTCTGCAATGCTGTAAGACAGTTTTTAATGTGTTAGAAGTTATATGCACAAAAACTCATGTTAGGACTTCAATGATCAAGATTGTCAGTTTACAGCTTTCTGAGTCCTGTAATGTTGAAATAGTGTTTCTGTTCAAATGAAGTGAAATCAAGCCCAAATCTGCTCAAAAGCTTGTCTCTCTAATAGAGAAAGCTGTTTCATTCAGTATTCATTGCAAATCTTGCCAAACTGATAGATGCTTATGCCATATGAAATACAATGTTTTCTGCAATGCTGTAAGACAGTTTTTAATGTGTTAGAAGTTATATACACAAAAACTAATGTTAGGACTTCAATGATCAAGATTGTCAGTTTACAGCTTTCTGAGTCCAGTAATGTTGAAATAGTGTTTCTGTTCAAATGAAGTGAAATCTAGCCCAAATCTGCTCAAAAGCTTGTCTCTCTATTAGAGAAAGCTGTTTCATTCAGTATTCAGTGCAAATCTTGCCAAACTGATAGATGCTTATGCCATATGAAATACAATGTTTTCTGCAATGCTGTAAGACAGTTTTTAATGTGTTAGAAGTTATATACACAAAAACTAATGTTAGGACTTCAATGATCAAGATTGTCAGTTTACAGCTTTCTGAGTCCAGTAATGTTGAAATAGTGTTTCTGTTCAAATGAAGTGAAATCAAGCCCAAATCTGCTCAAAAGCTTGTCTCTCTAATAGAGAAAGCTGTTTCATTCAGTATTCAGTGCAAATCTTGCCAAACTGATAGATGCTTATGCCATATGAAATACAATGTTTTCTGCAATGCTGTAAGACAGTTTTTAATGTGTTAGAAGTTATATACACAAAAACTAATGTTAGGACTTCAATGATCAAGATTGTCAGTTTACAGCTTTCTGAGTCCAGTAATGTTGAAATAGTGTTTCTGTTCAAATGAAGTGAAATCTAGCCCAAATCTGCTCAAAAGCTTGTCTCTCTATTAGAGAAAGCTGTTTCATTCAGTATTCAGTGCAAATCTTGCCAAACTGATAGATGCTTATGCCATATGAAATACAATGTTTTCTGCAATGCTGTAAGACAGTTTTTAATGTGTTAGAAGTTATATACACAAAAACTAATGTTAGGACTTCAATGATCAAGATTGTCAGTTTACAGCTTTCTGAGTCCAGTAATGTTGAAATAGTGTTTCTGTTCAAATGAAGTGAAATCAAGCCCAAATCTGCTCAAAAGCTTGTCTCTCTAATAGAGAAAGCTGTTTCATTCAGTATTCAGTGCAAATCTTGCCAAACTGATAGATGCTTATGCCATATGAAATACAATGTTTTCTGCAATGCTGTAAGACAGTTTTTAATGTGTTAGAAGTTATATGCACAAAAACTTATGTTAGGACTTCAATGATCAAGATTGTCAGTTTACAGCTTTCTGAGTCCTGTAATGTTGAAATAGTGTTTCTGTTCAAATAAAGTGAAATCAAGCCCAAATCTGCTCAAAAGCTTGTCTCTCTAATAGAGAAAGCTGTTTCATTCAGTATTCAGTGCAAATCTTGCCAAACTGATAGATGCTTATGCCATATGAAATACAATGTTTTCTGCAATGCTGTAAGACAGTTTTTAATGTGTTAGAAGTTATATGCACAAAAACTTATGTTAGGACTTCAATGATCAAGATTGTCAGTTTACAGCTTTCTGAGTCCAGTAATGCTGAAATAGTGTTACTGTTCAAATGAAGTGAAATCAAGCCCAAATCTGCTCAAAAGCTTGTCTCTCTAATAGAGAAAGCTGTTTCATTCAGTATTCAGTGCAAATCTTGCCATACTGAAACATGCTTATGCCATATGAAATACAATGTTTTCTGCAATGCTGTAAGACAGTTTTTAATGTGTTAGAAGTTATATGCACAAAAACTCATGTTAGGACTTCAATGATCAAGATTGTCAGTTTACAGCTTTCTGAGTCCAGTAATGCTGAAATAGTGTTTCTGTTCAAATGAAGTGAAATCAAGCCCAAATCTGCTCAAAAGCTTGTCTCTCTAATAGAGAAAGCTGTTTCATTCAGTATTCAGTTCAAATCTTGCCAAACTGATAGATGCTTATGCCTTATGAAGTACAATGTTTTCTGTAATGCTGTAAGACAGTTTTTAATGTGTTAGAAGTTATATACACAAAAACTAATGTTAGGACTTCAATGATCAAGATTGTCAGTTTAGAGCTTTCTGAGTCCAGTAATGTTGAAATAGTGTTTCTGTTCAAATGAAGTGAAATCAAGCCCAAATCTGCTCAAAAGCTTGTCTCTCTATTAGAGAAAGCTGTTTCATTCAGTATTCAGTGCAAATCTTGCCAAACTGATAGATGCTTATGCCATATGAAATACAATGTTTTCTGCAATGCTGTAAGACAGTTTTTAATGTGTTAGAAGTTATATGCACAAAAACTCATGTTAGGACTTCAATGATCAAGATTGTCAGTTTACAGCTTTCTGAGTCCAGTAATGCTGAAATAGTGTTTCTGTTCAAATGAAGTGAAATCATGCCCAAATCTGCTCAAAAGCTTGTCTCTCTAATATAGAAAGCTGTTTCATTCAGTATTCAGTGCAAATATTGCCAAACTGATAGATGCTTATGCCTTATGAAGTACAATGTTTTCTGCAATGCTGTAAGACAGTTTTTAATGTGTTAGAAGTTATATACACAAAAACTAATGTTAGGACTTCAATGATCAAGATTGTCAGTTTACAGCTTTCTGAGTCCAGTAATGTTGAAATAGTGTTTCTGTTCAAATGAAGTGAAATCAAGCCCAAATCTGCTCAAAAGCTTGTCTCTCTATTAGAGAAAGCTGTTTCATTCAGTATTCAGTGCAAATCTTGCCAAACTGATAGATGCTTATGCCTTATGAAATACAATGTTTTCTGCAATGCTGTAAGACAGTTTTTAATGTGTTAGAAGTTATATACACAAAAACTAATGTTAGGACTTCAATGATCAAGATTGTCAGTTTACAGCTTTCTGAGTCCAGTAATGTTGAAATAGTGTTTCTGTTCAAATGAAGTGAAATCAAGCCCAAATCTGCTCAAAAGCTTGTCTCTCTAATAGAGAAAGCTGTTTCATTCAGTATTCAGTGCAAATCTTGCCAAACTGATAGATGCTTATGCCATATGAAATACAATGTTTTCTGAAATGCTGTAAGACAGTTTTTAATGTGTTAGAAGTTATATGCACAAAAACTTATGTTAGGACTTCAATGATCAAGATTGTCAGTTTACAGCTTTCTGAGTCCAGTAATGCTGAAATAGTGCTTCTGTTCAAATGAAGTGAAATCTAGCCAAATCTGCTCAAAAGCTTGTCTCTCTATTAGAGAAAGCTGTTTCATTCAGTATTCAGTGCAAATCTTGCCAAACTGATATATGCTTATGCCATATGAAATACAATGTTTTCTGCAATGCTGTAAGACAGTTTTTAATGTGTTAGAAGTTATATGCACAAAAACTTATGTTAGGACTTCAATGATCAAGATTGTCAGTTTACAGCTTTCTGAGTCCAGTAATGTTGAAATAGTGTTTCTGTTCAAATGAAGTGAAATCTAGCCAAATCTGCTCAAAAGCTTGTCTCTCTATTAGAGAAAGCTGTTTCATTCAGTATTCAGTGCAAATCTTGCCAAACTGATAGATGCTTATGCCATATGAAATACAATGTTTTCTGCAATGCTGTAAGACAGTTTTTAATGTGTTAGAAGTTATATGCACAAAAACTTATGTTAGGACTTCAATGATCAAGATTGTCAGTTTACAGCTTTCTGAGTCCAGTAATGCTGAAATAGTGTTTCTGTTCAAATGAAGTGATATCAAGCCCAAATCTGCTCAAAAGCTTGTCTCTCTATTAGAGAAAGCTGTTTCATTCAGTATTCAGTGCAAATCTTGCCATACTGAAACATGCTTATGCCATATGAAATACAATGTTTTCTGCAATGCTGTAAGACAGTTTTTAATGTGTTAGAAGTTATATGCACAAAAACTTATGTTAGGACTTCAATGATCAAGATTGTCAGTTTACAGCTTTCTGAGTCCAGTAATGCTGAAATAGTGCTTCTGTTCAAATGAAGTGAAATCTAGCCAAATCTGCTCAAAAGCTTGTCTCTCTATTAGAGAAAGCTGTTTCATTCAGTATTCAGTGCAAATCTTGCCAATCTGATAGATGCTTATGCCTTATGAAGTACAATGTTTTCTGCAATGCTGTAAGACAGTTTTTAATGTGTTAGAAGTTATATGCACAAAAACTCATGTTAGGACTTCAATGATCAAGATTGTCAGTTTACAGCTTTCTGAGTCCTGTAATGTTGAAATAGTGTTTCTGTTCAAATGAAGTGAAATCAAGCCCAAATCTGCTCAAAAGCTTGTCTCTCTAATAGAGAAAGCTGTTTCATTCAGTATTCATTGCAAATCTTGCCAAACTGATAGATGCTTATGCCATATGAAATACAATGTTTTCTGCAATGCTGTAGACAGTTTTTAATGTGTTAGAAGTTATATACACAAAAACTATTGTTAGGACTTCAATGATCAAGATTGTCAGTTTACAGCTTTCTGAGTCCAGTAATGTTGAAATAGTGTTTCTGTTCAAATGAAGTGAAATCTAGCCCAAATCTGCTCAAAAGCTTGTCTCTCTATTAGAGAAAGCTGTTTCATTCAGTATTCAGTGCAAATCTTGCCAAACTGATAGATGCTTATGCCATATGAAATACAATGTTTTCTGCAATGCTGTAAGACAGTTTTTAATGTGTTAGAAGTTATATACACAAAAACTAATGTTAGGACTTCAATGATCAAGATTGTCAGTTTACAGCTTTCTGAGTCCAGTAATGTTGAAATAGTGTTTCTGTTCAAATGAAGTGAAATCAAGCCCAAATCTGCTCAAAAGCTTGTCTCTCTAATAGAGAAAGCTGTTTCATTCAGTATTCAGTGCAAATCTTGCCAAACTGATAGATGCTTATGCCATATGAAATACAATGTTTTCTGCAATGCTGTAAGACAGTTTTTAATGTGTTAGAAGTTATATGCACAAAAACTTATGTTAGGACTTCAATGATCAAGATTGTCAGTTTACAGCTTTCTGAGTCCAGTAATGCTGAAATAGTGTTACTGTTCAAATGAAGTGAAATCAAGCCCAAATCTGCTCAAAAGCTTGTCTCTCTAATAGAGAAAGCTGTTTCATTCAGTATTCAGTGCAAATCTTGCCATACTGAAACATGCTTATGCCATATGAAATACAATGTTTTCTGCAATGCTGTAAGACAGTTTTTAATGTGTTAGAAGTTATATGCACAAAAACTCATGTTAGGACTTCAATGATCAAGATTGTCAGTTTACAGCTTTCTGAGTCCAGTAATGCTGAAATAGTGTTTCTGTTCAAATGAAGTGAAATCAAGCCCAAATCTGCTCAAAAGCTTGTCTCTCTAATAGAGAAAGCTGTTTCATTCAGTATTCAGTTCAAATCTTGCCAAACTGATAGATGCTTATGCCTTATGAAGTACAATGTTTTCTGCAATGCTGTAAGACAGTTTTTAATGTGTTAGAAGTTATATACACAAAAACTAATGTTAGGACTTCAATGATCAAGATTGTCAGTTTACAGCTTTCTGAGTCCAGTAATGTTGAAATAGTGTTTCTGTTCAAATGAAGTGAAATCAAGCCCAAATCTGCTCAAAAGCTTGTCTCTCTATTAGAGAAAGCTGTTTCATTCAGTATTCAGTGCAAATCTTGCCAAACTGATAGATGCTTATGCCATATGAAATACAATGTTTTCTGCAATGCTGTAAGACAGTTTTTAATGTGTTAGAAGTTATATGCACAAAAACTCATGTTAGGACTTCAATGATCAAGATTGTCAGTTTACAGCTTTCTGAGTCCAGTAATGCTGAAATAGTGTTTCTGTTCAAATGAAGTGAAATCAAGCCCAAATCTGCTCAAAAGCTTGTCTCTCTAATAGAGAAAGCTGTTTCATTCAGTATTCAGTGCAAATCTTGCCAAACTGATAGATGCTTATGCCTTATGAAGTACAATGTTTTCTGCAATGCTGTAAGACAGTTTTTAATGTGTTAGAAGTTATATACACAAAAACTAATGTTAGGACTTCAATGATCAAGATTGTCAGTTTACAGCTTTCTGAGTCCAGTAATGCTGAAATAGTGTTTCTGTTCAAATGAAGTGAAATCAAGCCCCAATCTGCTCAAATGCTTGTCTCTCTAATAGAGAAAGCTGTTTCATTCAGTATTCAGTGCAAATCTTGCCATACTGAAACATGCTTATTGCCATATGAAATACAATGTTTTCTGCAATGCTGTAAGACAGTTTTTAATGTGTTAGAAGTTATATGCACAAAAACTTATGTTAGGACTTCAATGATCAAGATTGTCAGTTTACAGCTTTCTGAGTCCTGTAATGTTGAAATAGTGTTTCTGTTCAAATAAAGTGAAATCAAGCCCAAATCTGCTCAAAAGCTTGTCTCTCTAATAGAGAAAGCTGTTTCATTCAGTATTCAGTGCAAATCTTGCCAAACTGATAGATGCTTATGCCATATGAAATACAATGTTTTCTGCAATGCTGTAAGACAGTTTTTAATGTGTTAGAAGTTATATGCACAAAAACTTATGTTAGGACTTCAATGATCAAGATTGTCAGTTTACAGCTTTCTGAGTCCAGTAATGCTGAAATAGTGTTACTGTTCAAATGAAGTGAAATCAAGCCCAAATCTGCTCAAAAGCTTGTCTCTCTAATAGAGAAAGCTGTTTCATTCAGTATTCAGTGCAAATCTTGCCATACTGAAACATGCTTATGCCATATGAAATACAATGTTTTCTGCAATGCTGTAAGACAGTTTTTAATGTGTTAGAAGTTATATGCACAAAAACTTATGTTAGGACTTCAATGATCAAGATTGTCAGTTTACAGCTTTCTGAGTCCAGTAATGTTGAAATAGTGTTTCTGTTCAAATGAAGTGAAATCTAGCCAAATCTGCTCAAAAGCTTGTCTCTCTATTAGAGAAAGCTGTTTCATTCAGTATTCAGTGCAAATCTTGCCAAACTGATAGATGCTTATGCCATATGAAATACAATGTTTTCTGCAATGCTGTAAGACAGTTTTTAATGTGTTTGAAGTTATATGCACAAAAACTTATGTTAGGACTTCAATGATCAAGATTGTCAGTTTACAGCTTTCTGAGTCCAGTAATGCTGAAATAGTGTTTCTGTTCAAATGAAGTGAAATCAAGCCCAAATCTGCTCAAAAGCTTGTCTCTCTAATAGAGAAAGCTGTTTCATTCAGTATTCAGTGCAAATCTTGCCAAACTGATAGATGCTTATGCCATATGAAATACAATGTTTTCTGAAATGCTGTAAGACAGTTTTTAATGTGTTAGAAGTTATATGCACAAAAACTTATGTTAGGACTTCAATGATCAAGATTGTCAGTTTACAGCTTTCTGAGTCCAGTAATGCTGAAATAGTGCTTCTGTTCAAATGAAGTGAAATCTAGCCAAATCTGCTCAAAAGCTTGTCTCTCTATTAGAGAAAGCTGTTTCATTCAGTATTCAGTGCAAATCTTGCCAAACTGATATATGCTTATGCCATATGAAATACAATGTTTTCTGCAATGCTGTAAGACAGTTTTTAATGTGTTAGAAGTTATATGCACAAAAACTTATGTTAGGACTTCAATGATCAAGATTGTCAGTTTACAGCTTTCTGAGTCCAGTAATGTTGAAATAGTGTTTCTGTTCAAATGAAGTGAAATCTAGCCAAATCTGCTCAAAAGCTTGTCTCTCTATTAGAGAAAGCTGTTTCATTCAGTATTCAGTGCAAATCTTGCCAAACTGATAGATGCTTATGCCATATGAAATACAATGTTTTCTGCAATGCTGTAAGACAGTTTTTAATGTGTTAGAAGTTATATGCACAAAAACTTATGTTAGGACTTCAATGATCAAGATTGTCAGTTTACAGCTTTCTGAGTCCAGTAATGCTGAAATAGTGTTTCTGTTCAAATGAAGTGATATCAAGCCCAAATCTGCTCAAAAGCTTGTCTCTCTATTAGAGAAAGCTGTTTCATTCAGTATTCAGTGCAAATCTTGCCATACTGAAACATGCTTATGCCATATGAAATACAATGTTTTCTGCAATGCTGTAAGACAGTTTTTAATGTGTTAGAAGTTATATGCACAAAAACTTATGTTAGGACTTCAATGATCAAGATTGTCAGTTTACAGCTTTCTGAGTCCAGTAATGCTGAAATAGTGCTTCTGTTCAAATGAAGTGAAATCTAGCCAAATCTGCTCAAAAGCTTGTCTCTCTATTAGAGAAAGCTGTTTCATTCAGTATTCAGTGCAAATCTTGCCAATCTGATAGATGCTTATGCCTTATGAAGTACAATGTTTTCTGCAATGCTGTAAGACAGTTTTTAATGTGTTAGAAGTTATATGCACAAAAACTCATGTTAGGACTTCAATGATCAAGATTGTCAGTTTACAGCTTTCTGAGTCCTGTAATGTTGAAATAGTGTTTCTGTTCAAATGAAGTGAAATCAAGCCCAAATCTGCTCAAAAGCTTGTCTCTCTAATAGAGAAAGCTGTTTCATTCAGTATTCATTGCAAATCTTGCCAAACTGATAGATGCTTATGCCATATGAAATACAATGTTTTCTGCAATGCTGTAGACAGTTTTTAATGTGTTAGAAGTTATATACACAAAAACTAATGTTAGGACTTCAATGATCAAGATTGTCAGTTTACAGCTTTCTGAGTCCAGTAATGTTGAAATAGTGTTTCTGTTCAAATGAAGTGAAATCTAGCCCAAATCTGCTCAAAAGCTTGTCTCTCTATTAGAGAAAGCTGTTTCATTCAGTATTCAGTGCAAATCTTGCCAAACTGATAGATGCTTATGCCATATGAAATACAATGTTTTCTGCAATGCTGTAAGACAGTTTTTAATGTGTTAGAAGTTATATACACAAAAACTAATGTTAGGACTTCAATGATCAAGATTGTCAGTTTACAGCTTTCTGAGTCCAGTAATGTTGAAATAGTGTTTCTGTTCAAATGAAGTGAAATCAAGCCCAAATCTGCTCAAAAGCTTGTCTCTCTAATAGAGAAAGCTGTTTCATTCAGTATTCAGTGCAAATCTTGCCAAACTGATAGATGCTTATGCCATATGAAATACAATGTTTTCTGCAATGCTGTAAGACAGTTTTTAATGTGTTAGAAGTTATATGCACAAAAACTTATGTTAGGACTTCAATGATCAAGATTGTCAGTTTACAGCTTTCTGAGTCCAGTAATGCTGAAATAGTGTTACTGTTCAAATGAAGTGAAATCAAGCCCAAATCTGCTCAAAAGCTTGTCTCTCTAATAGAGAAAGCTGTTTCATTCAGTATTCAGTGCAAATCTTGCCATACTGAAACATGCTTATGCCATATGAAATACAATGTTTTCTGCAATGCTGTAAGACAGTTTTTAATGTGTTAGAAGTTATATGCACAAAAACTCATGTTAGGACTTCAATGATCAAGATTGTCAGTTTACAGCTTTCTGAGTCCAGTAATGCTGAAATAGTGTTTCTGTTCAAATGAAGTGAAATCAAGCCCAAATCTGCTCAAAAGCTTGTCTCTCTAATAGAGAAAGCTGTTTCATTCAGTATTCAGTTCAAATCTTGCCAAACTGATAGATGCTTATGCCTTATGAAGTACAATGTTTTCTGCAATGCTGTAAGACAGTTTTTAATGTGTTAGAAGTTATATACACAAAAACTAATGTTAGGACTTCAATGATCAAGATTGTCAGTTTACAGCTTTCTGAGTCCAGTAATGTTGAAATAGTGTTTCTGTTCAAATGAAGTGAAATCAAGCCCAAATCTGCTCAAAAGCTTGTCTCTCTATTAGAGAAAGCTGTTTCATTCAGTATTCAGTGCAAATCTTGCCAAACTGATAGATGCTTATGCCATATGAAATACAATGTTTTCTGCAATGATGTAAGACAGTTTTTAATGTGTTAGAAGTTATATGCACAAAAACTCATGTTAGGACTTCAATGATCAAGATTGTCAGTTTACAGCTTTCTGAGTCCAGTAATGCTGAAATAGTGTTTCTGTTCAAATGAAGTGAAATCAAGCCCAAATCTGCTCAAAAGCTTGTCTCTCTAATAGAGAAAGCTGTTTCATTCAGTATTCAGTGCAAATCTTGCCAAACTGATAGATGCTTATGCCTTATGAAGTACAATGTTTTCTGCAATGCTGTAAGACAGTTTTTAATGTGTTAGAAGTTATATACACAAAAACTAATGTTAGGACTTCAATGATCAAGATTGTCAGTTTACAGCTTTCTGAGTCCAGTAATGCTGAAATAGTGTTTCTGTTCAAATGAAGTGAAATCAAGCCCCAATCTGCTCAAATGCTTGTCTCTCTAATAGAGAAAGCTGTTTCATTCAGTATTCAGTGCAAATCTTGCCATACTGAAACATGCTTATTGCCATATGAAATACAATGTTTTCTGCAATGCTGTAAGACAGTTTTTAATGTGTTAGAAGTTATATGCACAAAAACTTATGTTAGGACTTCAATGATCAAGATTGTCAGTTTACAGCTTTCTGAGTCCTGTAATGTTGAAATAGTGTTTCTGTTCAAATAAAGTGAAATCAAGCCCAAATCTGCTCAAAAGCTTGTCTCTCTAATAGAGAAAGCTGTTTCATTCAGTATTCAGTGCAAATCTTGCCAAACTGATAGATGCTTATGCCATATGAAATACAATGTTTTCTGCAATGCTGTAAGACAGTTTTTAATGTGTTAGAAGTTATATGCACAAAAACTTATGTTAGGACTTCAATGATCAAGATTGTCAGTTTACAGCTTTCTGAGTCCAGTAATGCTGAAATAGTGTTACTGTTCAAATGAAGTGAAATCAAGCCCAAATCTGCTCAAAAGCTTGTCTCTCTAATAGAGAAAGCTGTTTCATTCAGTATTCAGTGCAAATCTTGCCATACTGAAACATGCTTATGCCATATGAAATACAATGTTTTCTGCAATGCTGTAAGACAGTTTTTAATGTGTTAGAAGTTATATGCACAAAAACTTATGTTAGGACTTCAATGATCAAGATTGTCAGTTTACAGCTTTCTGAGTCCAGTAATGTTGAAATAGTGTTTCTGTTCAAATGAAGTGAAATCTAGCCAAATCTGCTCAAAAGCTTGTCTCTCTATTAGAGAAAGCTGTTTCATTCAGTATTCAGTGCAAATCTTGCCAAACTGATAGATGCTTATGCCATATGAAATACAATGTTTTCTGCAATGCTGTAAGACAGTTTTTAATGTGTTTGAAGTTATATGCACAAAAACTTATGTTAGGACTTCAATGATCAAGATTGTCAGTTTACAGCTTTCTGAGTCCAGTAATGCTGAAATAGTGTTTCTGTTCAAATGAAGTGAAATCAAGCCCAAATCTGCTCAAAAGCTTGTCTCTCTATTAGAGAAAGCTGTTTCATTCAGTATTCAGTGCAAATCTTGCCAATCTGATAGATGCTTATGCCTTATGAAGTACAATGTTTTCTGCAATGCTGTAAGACAGTTTTTAATGTGTTAGAAGTTATATGCACAAAAACTCATGTTAGGACTTCAATGATCAAGATTGTCAGTTTACAGCTTTCTGAGTCCTGTAATGTTGAAATAGTGTTTCTGTTCAAATGAAGTGAAATCAAGCCCAAATCTGCTCAAAAGCTTGTCTCTCTAATAGAGAAAGCTGTTTCATTCAGTATTCATTGCAAATCTTGCCAAACTGATAGATGCTTATGCCATATGAAATACAATGTTTTCTGCAATGCTGTAAGACAGTTTTTAATGTGTTAGAAGTTATATACACAAAAACTAATGTTAGGACTTCAATGATCAAGATTGTCAGTTTACAGCTTTCTGAGTCCAGTAATGTTGAAATAGTGTTTCTGTTCAAATGAAGTGAAATCTAGCCCAAATCTGCTCAAAAGCTTGTCTCTCTATTAGAGAAAGCTGTTTCATTCAGTATTCAGTGCAAATCTTGCCAAACTGATAGATGCTTATGCCATATGAAATACAATGTTTTCTGCAATGCTGTAAGACAGTTTTTAATGTGTTAGAAGTTATATACACAAAAACTAATGTTAGGACTTCAATGATCAAGATTGTCAGTTTACAGCTTTCTGAGTCCAGTAATGTTGAAATAGTGTTTCTGTTCAAATGAAGTGAAATCAAGCCCAAATCTGCTCAAAAGCTTGTCTCTCTAATAGAGAAAGCTGTTTCATTCAGTATTCAGTGCAAATCTTGCCAAACTGATAGATGCTTAATGCCATATGAAATACAATGTTTTCTGCAATGCTGTAAGACAGTTTTTAATGTGTTAGAAGTTATATACACAAAAACTAATGTTAGGACTTCAATGATCAAGATTGTCAGTTTACAGCTTTCTGAGTCCAGTAATGTTGAAATAGTGTTTCTGTTCAAATGAAGTGAAATCTAGCCCAAATCTGCTCAAAAGCTTGTCTCTCTATTAGAGAAAGCTGTTTCATTCAGTATTCAGTGCAAATCTTGCCAAACTGATAGATGCTTATGCCATATGAAATACAATGTTTTCTGCAATGCTGTAAGACAGTTTTTAATGTGTTAGAAGTTATATACACAAAAACTAATGTTAGGACTTCAATGATCAAGATTGTCAGTTTACAGCTTTCTGAGTCCAGTAATGTTGAAATAGTGTTTCTGTTCAAATGAAGTGAAATCAAGCCCAAATCTGCTCAAAAGCTTGTCTCTCTAATAGAGAAAGCTGTTTCATTCAGTATTCAGTGCAAATCTTGCCAAACTGATAGATGCTTATGCCATATGAAATACAATGTTTTCTGCAATGCTGTAAGACAGTTTTTAATGTGTTAGAAGTTATATGCACAAAAACTTATGTTAGGACTTCAATGATCAAGATTGTCAGTTTACAGCTTTCTGAGTCCTGTAATGTTGAAATAGTGTTTCTGTTCAAATAAAGTGAAATCAAGCCCAAATCTGCTCAAAAGCTTGTCTCTCTAATAGAGAAAGCTGTTTCATTCAGTATTCAGTGCAAATCTTGCCAAACTGATAGATGCTTATGCCATATGAAATACAATGTTTTCTGCAATGCTGTAAGACAGTTTTTAATGTGTTAGAAGTTATATGCACAAAAACTTATGTTAGGACTTCAATGATCAAGATTGTCAGTTTACAGCTTTCTGAGTCCAGTAATGCTGAAATAGTGTTACTGTTCAAATGAAGTGAAATCAAGCCCAAATCTGCTCAAAAGCTTGTCTCTCTAATAGAGAAAGCTGTTTCATTCAGTATTCAGTGCAAATCTTGCCATACTGAAACATGCTTATGCCATATGAAATACAATGTTTTCTGCAATGCTGTAAGACAGTTTTTAATGTGTTAGAAGTTATATGCACAAAAACTCATGTTAGGACTTCAATGATCAAGATTGTCAGTTTACAGCTTTCTGAGTCCAGTAATGCTGAAATAGTGTTTCTGTTCAAATGAAGTGAAATCAAGCCCAAATCTGCTCAAAAGCTTGTCTCTCTAATAGAGAAAGCTGTTTCATTCAGTATTCAGTTCAAATCTTGCCAAACTGATAGATGCT
The DNA here is from genome assembly GCF_023724105.1 of Carassius gibelio. Classification (NCBI taxonomy): domain Eukaryota; kingdom Metazoa; phylum Chordata; class Actinopteri; order Cypriniformes; family Cyprinidae; genus Carassius; species Carassius gibelio. The sequence goes on along the minus strand of NC_068397.1, from coordinate 9,865,231 downwards.
TATGCCTTATGAAGTACAATGTTTTCTGTAATGCTGTAAGACAGTTTTTAATGTGTTAGAAGTTATATACACAAAAACTAATGTTAGGACTTCAATGATCAAGATTGTCAGTTTAGAGCTTTCTGAGTCCAGTAATGTTGAAATAGTGTTTCTGTTCAAATGAAGTGAAATCAAGCCCAAATCTGCTCAAAAGCTTGTCTCTCTATTAGAGAAAGCTGTTTCATTCAGTATTCAGTGCAAATCTTGCCAAACTGATAGATGCTTATGCCATATGAAATACAATGTTTTCTGCAATGCTGTAAGACAGTTTTTAATGTGTTAGAAGTTATATGCACAAAAACTCATGTTAGGACTTCAATGATCAAGATTGTCAGTTTACAGCTTTCTGAGTCCAGTAATGCTGAAATAGTGTTTCTGTTCAAATGAAGTGAAATCATGCCCAAATCTGCTCAAAAGCTTGTCTCTCTAATATAGAAAGCTGTTTCATTCAGTATTCAGTGCAAATATTGCCAAACTGATAGATGCTTATGCCTTATGAAGTACAATGTTTTCTGCAATGCTGTAAGACAGTTTTTAATGTGTTAGAAGTTATATACACAAAAACTAATGTTAGGACTTCAATGATCAAGATTGTCAGTTTACAGCTTTCTGAGTCCAGTAATGTTGAAATAGTGTTTCTGTTCAAATGAAGTGAAATCAAGCCCAAATCTGCTCAAAAGCTTGTCTCTCTATTAGAGAAAGCTGTTTCATTCAGTATTCAGTGCAAATCTTGCCAAACTGATAGATGCTTATGCCTTATGAAATACAATGTTTTCTGCAATGCTGTAAGACAGTTTTTAATGTGTTAGAAGTTATATACACAAAAACTAATGTTAGGACTTCAATGATCAAGATTGTCAGTTTACAGCTTTCTGAGTCCAGTAATGTTGAAATAGTGTTTCTGTTCAAATGAAGTGAAATCAAGCCCAAATCTGCTCAAAAGCTTGTCTCTCTAATAGAGAAAGCTGTTTCATTCAGTATTCAGTGCAAATCTTGCCAAACTGATAGATGCTTATGCCATATGAAATACAATGTTTTCTGAAATGCTGTAAGACAGTTTTTAATGTGTTAGAAGTTATATGCACAAAAACTTATGTTAGGACTTCAATGATCAAGATTGTCAGTTTACAGCTTTCTGAGTCCAGTAATGCTGAAATAGTGCTTCTGTTCAAATGAAGTGAAATCTAGCCAAATCTGCTCAAAAGCTTGTCTCTCTATTAGAGAAAGCTGTTTCATTCAGTATTCAGTGCAAATCTTGCCAAACTGATATATGCTTATGCCATATGAAATACAATGTTTTCTGCAATGCTGTAAGACAGTTTTTAATGTGTTAGAAGTTATATGCACAAAAACTTATGTTAGGACTTCAATGATCAAGATTGTCAGTTTACAGCTTTCTGAGTCCAGTAATGTTGAAATAGTGTTTCTGTTCAAATGAAGTGAAATCTAGCCAAATCTGCTCAAAAGCTTGTCTCTCTATTAGAGAAAGCTGTTTCATTCAGTATTCAGTGCAAATCTTGCCAAACTGATAGATGCTTATGCCATATGAAATACAATGTTTTCTGCAATGCTGTAAGACAGTTTTTAATGTGTTAGAAGTTATATGCACAAAAACTTATGTTAGGACTTCAATGATCAAGATTGTCAGTTTACAGCTTTCTGAGTCCAGTAATGCTGAAATAGTGTTTCTGTTCAAATGAAGTGATATCAAGCCCAAATCTGCTCAAAAGCTTGTCTCTCTATTAGAGAAAGCTGTTTCATTCAGTATTCAGTGCAAATCTTGCCATACTGAAACATGCTTATGCCATATGAAATACAATGTTTTCTGCAATGCTGTAAGACAGTTTTTAATGTGTTAGAAGTTATATGCACAAAAACTTATGTTAGGACTTCAATGATCAAGATTGTCAGTTTACAGCTTTCTGAGTCCAGTAATGCTGAAATAGTGTTACTGTTCAAATGAAGTGAAATCAAGCCCAAATCTGCTCAAAAGCTTGTCTCTCTAATAGAGAAAGCTGTTTCATTCAGTATTCAGTGCAAATCTTGCCATACTGAAACATGCTTATGCCATATGAAATACAATGTTTTCTGCAATGCTGTAAGACAGTTTTTAATGTGTTAGAAGTTATATGCACAAAAACTTATGTTAGGACTTCAATGATCAAGATTGTCAGTTTACAGCTTTCTGAGTCCAGTAATGCTGAAATAGTGCTTCTGTTCAAATGAAGTGAAATCTAGCCAAATCTGCTCAAAAGCTTGTCTCTCTATTAGAGAAAGCTGTTTCATTCAGTATTCAGTGCAAATCTTGCCAATCTGATAGATGCTTATGCCTTATGAAGTACAATGTTTTCTGCAATGCTGTAAGACAGTTTTTAATGTGTTAGAAGTTATATGCACAAAAACTCATGTTAGGACTTCAATGATCAAGATTGTCAGTTTACAGCTTTCTGAGTCCTGTAATGTTGAAATAGTGTTTCTGTTCAAATGAAGTGAAATCAAGCCCAAATCTGCTCAAAAGCTTGTCTCTCTAATAGAGAAAGCTGTTTCATTCAGTATTCATTGCAAATCTTGCCAAACTGATAGATGCTTATGCCATATGAAATACAATGTTTTCTGCAATGCTGTAAGACAGTTTTTAATGTGTTAGAAGTTATATGCACAAAAACTAATGTTAGGACTTCAATGATCAAGATTGTCAGTTTACAGCTTTCTGAGTCCAGTAATGTTGAAATAGTGTTTCTGTTCAAATGAAGTGAAATCTAGCCCAAATCTGCTCAAAAGCTTGTCTCTCTATTAGAGAAAGCTGTTTCATTCAGTATTCAGTGCAAATCTTGCCAAACTGATAGATGCTTATGCCATATGAAATACAATGTTTTCGGCAATGCTGTAAGACAGTTTTTAATGTGTTAGAAGTTATATACACAAAAACTAATGTTAGGACTTCAATGATCAAGATTGTCAGTTTACAGCTTTCTGAGTCCAGTAATGTTGAAATAGTGTTTCTGTTCAAATGAAGTGAAATCAAGCCCAAATCTGCTCAAAAGCTTGTCTCTCTAATAGAGAAAGCTGTTTCATTCAGTATTCAGTGCAAATCTTGCCAAACTGATAGATGCTTATGCCATATGAAATACAATGTTTTCTGCAATGCTGTAAGACAGTTTTTAATGTGTTAGAAGTTATATGCACAAAAACTTATGTTAGGACTTCAATGATCAAGATTGTCAGTTTACAGCTTTCTGAGTCCTGTAATGTTGAAATAGTGTTTCTGTTCAAATAAAGTAAAATCAAGCCCAAATCTGCTCAAAAGCTTGTCTCTCTAATAGAGAAAGCTGTTTCATTCAGTATTCAGTGCAAATCTTGCCAAACTGATAGATGCTTATGCCATATGAAATACAATGTTTTCTGCAATGCTGTAAGACAGTTTTTAATGTGTTAGAAGTTATATGCACAAAAACTTATGTTAGGACTTCAATGATCAAGATTGTCAGTTTACAGCTTTCTGAGTCCAGTAATGCTGAAATAGTGTTACTGTTCAAATGAAGTGAAATCAAGCCCAAATCTGCTCAAAAGCTTGTCTCTCTAATAGAGAAAGCTGTTTCATTCAGTATTCAGTGCAAATCTTGCCATACTGAAACATGCTTATGCCATATGAAATACAATGTTTTCTGCAATGCTGTAAGACAGTTTTTAATGTGTTAGAAGTTATATGCACAAAAACTCATGTTAGGACTTCAATGATCAAGATTGTCAGTTTACAGCTTTCTGAGTCCAGTAATGCTGAAATAGTGTTTCTGTTCAAATGAAGTGAAATCAAGCCCAAATCTGCTCAAAAGCTTGTCTCTCTAATAGAGAAAGCTGTTTCATTCAGTATTCAGTTCAAATCTTGCCAAACTGATAGATGCTTATGCCTTATGAAGTACAATGTTTTCTGCAATGCTGTAAGACAGTTTTTAATGTGTTAGAAGTTATATACACAAAAACTAATGTTAGGACTTCAATGATCAAGATTGTCAGTTTACAGCTTTCTGAGTCCAGTAATGTTGAAATAGTGTTTCTGTTCAAATGAAGTGAAATCAAGCCCAAATCTGCTCAAAAGCTTGTCTCTCTATTAGAGAAAGCTGTTTCATTCAGTATTCAGTGCAAATCTTGCCAAACTGATAGATGCTTATGCCATATGAAATACAATGTTTTCTGCAATGCTGTAAGACAGTTTTTAATGTGTTAGAAGTTATATGCACAAAAACTCATGTTAGGACTTCAATGATCAAGATTGTCAGTTTACAGCTTTCTGAGTCCAGTAATGCTGAAATAGTGTTTCTGTTCAAATGAAGTGAAATCAAGCCCAAATCTGCTCAAAAGCTTGTCTCTCTAATAGAGAAAGCTGTTTCATTCAGTATTCAGTGCAAATCTTGCCAAACTGATAGATGCTTATGCCTTATGAAGTACAATGTTTTCTGCAATGCTGTAAGACAGTTTTTAATGTGTTAGAAGTTATATACACAAAAACTAATGTTAGGACTTCAATGATCAAGATTGTCAGTTTACAGCTTTCTGAGTCCAGTAATGTTGAAATAGTGTTTCTGTTCAAATGAAGTGAAATCAAGCCCAAATCTGCTCAAAAGCTTGTCTCTCTATTAGAGAAAGCTGTTTCATTCAGTATTCAGTGCAAATCTTGCCAAACTGATAGATGCTTATGCCTTATGAAATACAATGTTTTCTGCAATGCTGTAAGACAGTTTTTAATGTGTTAGAAGTTATATACACAAAAACTAATGTTAGGACTTCAATGATCAAGATTGTCAGTTTACAGCTTTCTGAGTCCAGTAATGTTGAAATAGTGTTTCTGTTCAAATGAAGTGAAATCAAGCCCAAATCTGCTCAAAAGCTTGTCTCTCTAATAGAGAAAGCTGTTTCATTCAGTATTCAGTGCAAATCTTGCCAAACTGATAGATGCTTATGCCATATGAAATACAATGTTTTCTGCAATGCTGTAAGACAGTTTTTAATGTGTTAGAAGTTATATGCACAAAAACTTATGTTAGGACTTCAATGATCAAGATTGTCAGTTTACAGCTTTCTGAGTCCAGTAATGCTGAAATAGTGCTTCTGTTCAAATGAAGTGAAATCTAGCCAAATCTGCTCAAAAGCTTGTCTCTCTATTAGAGAAAGCTGTTTCATTCAGTATTCAGTGCAAATCTTGCCAAACTGATATATGCTTATGCCATATGAAATACAATGTTTTCTGCAATGCTGTAAGACAGTTTTTAATGTGTTAGAAGTTATATGCACAAAAACTTATGTTAGGACTTCAATGATCAAGATTGTCAGTTTACAGCTTTCTGAGTCCAGTAATGTTGAAATAGTGTTTCTGTTCAAATGAAGTGAAATCTAGCCAAATCTGCTCAAAAGCTTGTCTCTCTATTAGAGAAAGCTGTTTCATTCAGTATTCAGTGCAAATCTTGCCAAACTGATAGATGCTTATGCCATATGAAATACAATGTTTTCTGCAATGCTGTAAGACAGTTTTTAATGTGTTAGAAGTTATATGCACAAAAACTTATGTTAGGACTTCAATGATCAAGATTGTCAGTTTACAGCTTTCTGAGTCCAGTAATGCTGAAATAGTGTTTCTGTTCAAATGAAGTGATATCAAGCCCAAATCTGCTCAAAAGCTTGTCTCTCTATTAGAGAAAGCTGTTTCATTCAGTATTCAGTGCAAATCTTGCCATACTGAAACATGCTTATGCCATATGAAATACAATGTTTTCTGCAATGCTGTAAGACAGTTTTTAATGTGTTAGAAGTTATATGCACAAAAACTTATGTTAGGACTTCAATGATCAAGATTGTCAGTTTACAGCTTTCTGAGTCCAGTAATGCTGAAATAGTGCTTCTGTTCAAATGAAGTGAAATCTAGCCAAATCTGCTCAAAAGCTTGTCTCTCTATTAGAGAAAGCTGTTTCATTCAGTATTCAGTGCAAATCTTGCCAATCTGATAGATGCTTATGCCTTATGAAATACAATGTTTTCTGCAATGCTGTAAGACAGTTTTTAATGTGTTAGAAGTTATATACACAAAAACTTATGTTAGGACTTCAATGATCAAGATTGTCAGTATACAGCTTTCTGAGTCCAGTAATGTTGAAATAGTGTTTCTGTTCAAATGAAGTGAAATCTAGCCCAAATCTGCTCAAAAGCTTGTCTCTCTATTAGAGAAAGCTGTTTCATTCAGTATTCAGTGCAAATCTTGCCAAACTGATAGATGCTTATGCCATATGAAATACAATGTTTTCTGCAATGCTGTAAGACAGTTTTTAATGTGTTAGAAGTTATATGCACAAAAACTTATGTTAGGACTTCAATGATCAAGATTGTCAGTTTACAGCTTTCTGAGTCCAGTAATGCTGAAATAGTGTTTCTGTTCAAATGAAGTGAAATCAAGCCCCGATCTGCTCAAATGCTTGTCTCTCTAATAGAGAAAGCTGTTTCATTCAGTATTCAGTGCAAATCTTGCCATACTGAAACATGCTTATGCCATATGAAATACAATGTTTTCTGCAATGCTGTAAGACAGTTTTTAATGTGTTAGAAGTTATATGCACAAAAACTTATGTTAGGACTTCAATGATCAAGATTGTCAGTTTACAGCTTTCTGAGTCCTGTAATGTTGAAATAGTGTTTCTGTTCAAATAAAGTGAAATCAAGCCCAAATCTGCTCAAAAGCTTGTCTCTCTAATAGAGAAAGCTGTTTCATTCAGTATTCAGTGCAAATCTTGCCAAACTGATAGATGCTTATGCCATATGAAATACAATGTTTTCTGCAATGCTGTAAGACAGTTTTTAATGTGTTAGAAGTTATATGCACAAAAACTTATGTTAGGACTTCAATGATCAAGATTGTCAGTTTACAGCTTTCTGAGTCCAGTAATGCTGAAATAGTGTTACTGTTCAAATGAAGTGAAATCAAGCCCAAATCTGCTCAAAAGCTTGTCTCTCTAATAGAGAAAGCTGTTTCATTCAGTATTCAGTGCAAATCTTGCCATACTGAAACATGCTTATGCCATATGAAATACAATGTTTTCTGCAATGCTGTAAGACAGTTTTTAATGTGTTAGAAGTTATATGCACAAAAACTTATGTTAGGACTTCAATGATCAAGATTGTCAGTTTACAGCTTTCTGAGTCCAGTAATGTTGAAATAGTGTTTCTGTTCAAATGAAGTGAAATCTAGCCAAATCTGCTCAAAAGCTTGTCTCTCTATTAGAGAAAGCTGTTTCATTCAGTATTCAGTGCAAATCTTGCCAAACTGATAGATGCTTATGCCATATGAAATACAATGTTTTCTGCAATGCTGTAAGACAGTTTTTAATGTGTTAGAAGTTATATGCACAAAAACTTATGTTAGGACTTCAATGATCAAGATTGTCAGTTTACAGCTTTCTGAGTCCAGTAATGCTGAAATAGTGTTTCTGTTCAAATGAAGTGAAATCAAGCCCAAATCTGCTCAAAAGCTTGTCTCTCTATTAGAGAAAGCTGTTTCATTCAGTATTCAGTGCAAATCTTGCCATACTGAAACATGCTTATGCCATATGAAATACAATGTTTTCTGCAATGCTGTAAGACAGTTTTTAATGTGTTAGAAGTTATATGCACAAAAACTTATGTTAGGACTTCAATGATCAAGATTGTCAGTTTACAGCTTTCTGAGTCCTGTAATGTTGAAATAGTGTTTCTGTTCAAATAAAGTGAAATCAAGCCCAAATCTGCTCAAAAGCTTGTCTCTCTAATAGAGAAAGCTGTTTCATTCAGTATTCAGTGCAAATCTTGCCAAACTGATAGATGCTTATGCCATATGAAATACAATGTTTTCTGCAATGCTGTAAGACAGTTTTTAATGTGTTAGAAGTTATATGCACAAAAACTTATGTTAGGACTTCAATGATCAAGATTGTCAGTTTACAGCTTTCTGAGTCCAGTAATGCTGAAATAGTGTTACTGTTCAAATGAAGTGAAATCAAGCCCAAATCTGCTCAAAAGCTTGTCTCTCTAATAGAGAAAGCTGTTTCATTCAGTATTCAGTGCAAATCTTGCCATACTGAAACATGCTTATGCCATATGAAATACAATGTTTTCTGCAATGCTGTAAGACAGTTTTTAATGTGTTAGAAGTTATATGCACAAAAACTTATGTTAGGACTTCAATGATCAAGATTGTCAGTTTACAGCTTTCTGAGTCCAGTAATGTTGAAATAGTGTTTCTGTTCAAATGAAGTGAAATCTAGCCAAATCTGCTCAAAAGCTTGTCTCTCTATTAGAGAAAGCTGTTTCATTCAGTATTCAGTGCAAATCTTGCCAAACTGATAGATGCTTATGCCATATGAAATACAATGTTTTCTGCAATGCTGTAAGACAGTTTTTAATGTGTTAGAAGTTATATGCACAAAAACTTATGTTAGGACTTCAATGATCAAGATTGTCAGTTTACAGCTTTCTGAGTCCAGTAATGCTGAAATAGTGTTTCTGTTCAAATGAAGTGAAATCAAGCCCAAATCTGCTCAAAAGCTTGTCTCTCTATTAGAGAAAGCTGTTTCATTCAGTATTCAGTGCAAATCTTGCCATACTGAAACATGCTTATGCCATATGAAATACAATGTTTTCTGCAATGCTGTAAGACAGTTTTTAATGTGTTAGAAGTTATATGCACAAAAACTTATGTTAGGACTTCAATGATCAAGATTGTCAGTTTACAGCTTTCTGAGTCCAGTAATGCTGAAATAGTGCTTCTGTTCAAATGAAGTGAAATCTAGCCAAATCTGCTCAAAAGCTTGTCTCTCTATTAGAGAAAGCTGTTTCATTCAGTATTCAGTGCAAATCTTGCCAATCTGATAGATGCTTATGCCTTATGAAGTACAATGTTTTCTGCAATGCTGTAAGACAGTTTTTAATGTGTTAGAAGTTATATGCACAAAAACTTATGTTAGGACTTCAATGATCAAGATTGTCAGTTTACAGCTTTCTGAGTCCTGTAATGTTGAAATAGTGTTTCTGTTCAAATAAAGTGAAATCAAGCCCAAATCTGCTCAAAAGCTTGTCTCTCTAATAGAGAAAGCTGTTTCATTCAGTATTCAGTGCAAATCTTGCCAAACTGATAGATGCTTATGCCATATGAAATACAATGTTTTCTGCAATGCTGTAAGACAGTTTTTAATGTGTTAGAAGTTATATGCACAAAAACTTATGTTAGGACTTCAATGATCAAGATTGTCAGTTTACAGCTTTCTGAGTCCAGTAATGCTGAAATAGTGTTACTGTTCAAATGAAGTGAAATCAAGCCCAAATCTGCTCAAAAGCTTGTCTCTCTAATAGAGAAAGCTGTTTCATTCAGTATTCAGTGCAAATCTTGCCATACTGAAACATGCTTATGCCATATGAAATACAATGTTTTCTGCAATGCTGTAAGACAGTTTTTAATGTGTTAGAAGTTATATGCTCAAAAACTCATGTTAGGACTTCAATGATCAAGATTGTCAGTTTACAGCTTTCTGAGTCCAGTAATGCTGAAATAGTGTTTCTGTTCAAATGAAGTGAAATCAAGCCCAAATCTGCTCAAAAGCTTGTCTCTCTAATAGAGAAAGCTGTTTCATTCAGTATTCAGTTCAAATCTTGCCAAACTGATAGATGCTTATGCCTTATGAAGTACAATGTTTTCTGCAATGCTGTAAGACAGTTTTTAATGTGTTAGAAGTTATATGCACAAAAACTTATGTTAGGACTTCAATGATCAAGATTGTCAGTTTACAGCTTTCTGAGTCCTGTAATGTTGAAATAGTGTTTCTGTTCAAATAAAGTGAAATCAAGCCCAAATCTGCTCAAAAGCTTGTCTCTCTAATAGAGAAAGCTGTTTCATTCAGTATTCAGTGCAAATCTTGCCAAACTGATAGATGCTTATGCCATATGAAATACAATGTTTTCTGCAATGCTGTAAGACAGTTTTTAATGTGTTAGAAGTTATATGCACAAAAACTTATGTTAGGACTTCAATGATCAAGATTGTCAGTTTACAGCTTTCTGAGTCCAGTAATGCTGAAATAGTGTTACTGTTCAAATGAAGTGAAATCAAGCCCAAATCTGCTCAAAAGCTTGTCTCTCTAATAGAGAAAGCTGTTTCATTCAGTATTCAGTGCAAATCTTGCCATACTGAAACATGCTTATGCCATATGAAATACAATGTTTTCTGCAATGCTGTAAGACAGTTTTTAATGTGTTAGAAGTTATATGCACAAAAACTTATGTTAGGACTTCAATGATCAAGATTGTCAGTTTACAGCTTTCTGAGTCCAGTAATGTTGAAATAGTGTTTCTGTTCAAATGAAGTGAAATCTAGCCAAATCTGCTCAAAAGCTTGTCTCTCTATTAGAGAAAGCTGTTTCATTCAGTATTCAGTGCAAATCTTGCCAAACTGATAGATGCTTATGCCATATGAAATACAATGTTTTCTGCAATGCTGTAAGACAGTTTTTAATGTGTTAGAAGTTATATGCACAAAAACTTATGTTAGGACTTCAATGATCAAGATTGTCAGTTTACAGCTTTCTGAGTCCAGTAATGCTGAAATAGTGTTTCTGTTCAAATGAAGTGAAATCAAGCCCAAATCTGCTCAAAAGCTTGTCTCTCTATTAGAGAAAGCTGTTTCATTCAGTATTCAGTGCAAATCTTGCCATACTGAAACATGCTTATGCCATATGAAATACAATGTTTTCTGCAATGCTGTAAGACAGTTTTTAATGTGTTAGAAGTCATATACACAAAAACTAATGTTAGGACTTCAATGATCAAGATTGTCAGTTTACAGCTTTCTGAGTCCTGTAATGTTGAAATAGTGTTTCTGTTCAAATGAAGTGAAATCAAGTCCAAATCTGCTCAAAAGCTTGTCTCTCTAATAGAGAAAGCTGTTTCATTCAGTATTCATTGCAAATCTTGCCAAACTGATAGATGCTTATGCCATATGAAATACAATGTTTTCTGCAATGCTGTAAGACAGTTTTTAATGTGTTAGAAGTTATATACACAAAAACTAATGTTAGGACTTCAATGATCAAGATTGTCAGTTTACAGCTTTCTGAGTCCAGTAATGTTGAAATAGTGTTTCTGTTCAAATGAAGTGAAATCTAGCCCAAATCTGCTCAAAAGCTTGTCTCTCTATTAGAGAAAGCTGTTTCATTCAGTATTCAGTGCAAATCTTGCCAAACTGATAGATGCTTATGCCATATGAAATACAATGTTTTCTGCAATGCTGTAAGACAGTTTTTAAAGTGTTAGAAGTTATATACACAAAAACTAATGTTAGGACTTCAATGATCAAGATTGTCAGTTTACAGCTTTCTGAGTCCAGTAATGTTGAAATAGTGTTTCTGTTCAAATGAAGTGAAATCAAGCCCAAATCTGCTCAAAAGCTTGTCTCTCTAATAGAGAAAGCTGTTTCATTCAGTATTCAGTGCAAATCTTGCCAAACTGATAGATGCTTATGCCATATGAAATACAATGTTTTCTGCAATGCTGTAAGACAGTTTTTAATGTGTTAGAAGTTATATGCACAAAAACTTATGTTAGGACTTCAATGATCAAGATTGTCAGTTTACAGCTTTCTGCGTCCAGTAATGCTGAAATAGTGCTTCTGTTCAAATGAAGTGAAATCTAGCCAAATCTGCTCAAAAGCTTGTCTCTCTATTAGAGAAAGCTGTTTCATTCAGTATTCAGTGCAAATCTTGCCAATCTGATAGATGCTTATGCCTTATGAAGTACAATGTTTTCTGCAATGCTGTAAGACAGTTTTTAATGTGTTAGAAGTTATATGCACAAAAACTTATGTTAGGACTTCAATGATCAAGATTGTCAGTTTACAGCTTTCTGAGTCCTGTAATGTTGAAATAGTGTTTCTGTTCAAATAAAGTGAAATCAAGCCCAAATCTGCTCAAAAGCTTGTCTCTCTAATAGAGAAAGCTGTTTCATTCAGTATTCAGTGCAAATCTTGCCAAACTGATAGATGCTTATGCCATATGAAATACAATGTTTTCTGCAATGCTGTAAGACAGTTTTTAATGTGTTAGAAGTTATATGCACAAAAACTTATGTTAGGACTTCAATGATCAAGATTGTCAGTTTACAGCTTTCTGAGTCCAGTAATGCTGAAATAGTGTTACTGTTCAAATGAAGTGAAATCAAGCCCAAATCTGCTCAAAAGCTTGTCTCTCTAATAGAGAAAGCTGTTTCATTCAGTATTCAGTGCAAATCTTGCCATACTGAAACATGCTTATGCCATATGAAATACAATGTTTTCTGCAATGCTGTAAGACAGTTTTTAATGTGTTAGAAGTTATATGCTCAAAAACTCATGTTAGGACTTCAATGATCAAGATTGTCAGTTTACAGCTTTCTGAGTCCAGTAATGTTGAAATAGTGTTTCTGTTCAAATGAAGTGAAATCAAGCCCAAATCTGCTCAAAAGCTTGTCTCTCTAATAGAGAAAGCTGTTTCATTCAGTATTCAGTGCAAATCTTGCCAAACTGATAGATGCTTATGCCATATGAAATACAATGTTTTCTGCAATGCTGTAAGACAGTTTTTAATGTGTTAGAAGTTATATGCACAAAAACTTATGTTAGGACTTCAATGATCAAGATTGTCAGTTTACAGCTTTCTGCGTCCAGTAATGCTGAAATAGTGCTTCTGTTCAAATGAAGTGAAATCTAGCCAAATCTGCTCAAAAGCTTGTCTCTCTATTAGAGAAAGCTGTTTCATTCAGTATTCAGTGCAAATCTTGCCAATCTGATAGATGCTTATGCCTTATGAAGTACAATGTTTTCTGCAATGCTGTAAGACAGTTTTTAATGTGTTAGAAGTTATATGCACAAAAACTTATGTTAGGACTTCAATGATCAAGATTGTCAGTTTACAGCTTTCTGAGTCCTGTAATGTTGAAATAGTGTTTCTGTTCAAATAAAGTGAAATCAAGCCCAAATCTGCTCAAAAGCTTGTCTCTCTAATAGAGAAAGCTGTTTCATTCAGTATTCAGTGCAAATCTTGCCAAACTGATAGATGCTTATGCCATATGAAATACAATGTTTTCTGCAATGCTGTAAGACAGTTTTTAATGTGTTAGAAGTTATATGCACAAAAACTTATGTTAGGACTTCAATGATCAAGATTGTCAGTTTACAGCTTTCTGAGTCCAGTAATGCTGAAATAGTGTTACTGTTCAAATGAAGTGAAATCAAGCCCAAATCTGCTCAAAAGCTTGTCTCTCTAATAGAGAAAGCTGTTTCATTCAGTATTCAGTGCAAATCTTGCCATACTGAAACATGCTTATGCCATATGAAATACAATGTTTTCTGCAATGCTGTAAGACAGTTTTTAATGTGTTAGAAGTTATATGCTCAAAAACTCATGTTAGGACTTCAATGATCAAGATTGTCAGTTTACAGCTTTCTGAGTCCAGTAATGCTGAAATAGTGTTTCTGTTCAAATGAAGTGAAATCAAGCCCAAATCTGCTCAAAAGCTTGTCTCTCTAATAGAGAAAGCTGTTTCATTCAGTATTCAGTTCAAATCTTGCCAAACTGATAGATGCTTATGCCTTATGAAGTACAATGTTTTCTGCAATGCTGTAAGACAGTTTTTAATGTGTTAGAAGTTATATGCACAAAAACTTATGTTAGGACTTCAATGATCAAGATTGTCAGTTTACAGCTTTCTGAGTCCTGTAATGTTGAAATAGTGTTTCTGTTCAAATAAAGTGAAATCAAGCCCAAATCTGCTCAAAAGCTTGTCTCTCTAATAGAGAAAGCTGTTTCATTCAGTATTCAGTGCAAATCTTGCCAAACTGATAGATGCTTATGCCATATGAAATACAATGTTTTCTGCAATGCTGTAAGACAGTTTTTAATGTGTTAGAAGTTATATGCACAAAAACGTCCCAAGGTTACGCATGTAACCCTAGTTCCTTGAGGGAACGAGACGCTGCGTCGATATCGCTTTGGGGAACGTCCCTGACGAGACCGGCTCTGAACATCGTGTGCAATCTGTCCAATGGACGGGCGTGACGTCACGGAGCGGGGTGACGTAGCGACCAGGAAGCTATATAAGCACGTGCCGTGCAGCTGGCTTCAGCTTCGAGTAGGGAAGCAAGCGCCGGCAGGGGTGCCGGGAGTATGGCTCTGCGACGCAGCGTCTCGTTCCCTCAAGGAACTAGGGTTACATGCGTAACCTTGGGACGTTCCTTTTCGGGAACTCGAGCTGCGTCGATATCGCTTTGGGGAACGATGTGCCCACGCTGCCAGACTACCAAATCCGTGCCTAGTGTGTGTCCGAAGAGCACAGCTGAGGCGAGAGAACAGAAGAGCCCGGAGTGGCTCGCATATCAAGATCGTAGAATCTGACAAATGTAGAGGGCGTGGACCACCCCGCAGCGTTGCAGATGTCCAAGAGGGACACACCTGCTGAGAAGGCCTTGGAGGCCGCCATACCCCGAGTAGAGTGAGCCTTGGCCCCCAAAGGAGGGGGAAGACCAGAGGACTCATAGGACTCGTTGATAGCCTCGACTATCCAACGACTAAGGGTCTGCTTGGTGGCAGGGGAACCCTTGTTAGTAGGACCGTAGCAAACAAGCAATTGGTCGGATTTTCTCCACAGGGCAGCTCTGTGGACGTATGCGTCGAGTGCTCGCACTGGACACATACAGTTTAGCTTCTCTTGGTCTGGCTCCCGAAAGGGAGGAGGACAGAAGGCCTGCAGTACGATAGGCTGTGGTGTAACAGAGGGAACCTTTGGAACATAACCCGCTCGAGGGTATAAGAATGCTTTGGCCATACCAGGGGCAAAGTCTAAATAAGTAGGGGCCACCGAAAGGGCCTGGAGATCTCCAACTCGTTTTAGCGAGGTGATTGCCAGTAGCAGGGCAGTTTTCAGTGTCAGATGTCTATCTGAGATATCTTGTATTGGCTCGAATGGAGCTTTACAAAGAGCCTCTAGAACCACAACCAAATCCCATGGGGGAATACGGGACCGTACTGGAGGTCTCAGCCTCAGTGCACCTCGGAGGAAACGTGTAACTAGGGGGTGTCTACCCACTGACTGATCATTGAAAGGGACATGGAAAGCAGCTATGGCCGCCACGTACACCTTTAAGGTGGAGTGGGATAACCCCGCAGAGAGCCTAGCTTGTAAAAACTCCAGAACTGTACCAACTGGGCAGTTAACAGGGTCAAGGTGGCGATCTCTGCACCATGAAGTAAAGAATGACCACTTCAGGGCGTACAGTTTCCTCGTAGAGGGAGCTCTGGACTGGAGGAGGGTCTCAACAACCTCGGTTGAGAGACCAGCTGCTAACAGTTGTGCCCCCTCAGGGGCCACACCCACAGCTTGAACACCTCCGGGCGAGGGTGGATTATCGTGCCCTGCGCTTGTGAGAGTAGGTCTTTCCTGATCGGTATCTCCCACGGAGAGCCGTCGAGGAGCGAGACTAGATCTGAGAACCATATTCGGCCCGGCCAGAACGGGGCTACTAACAACAGACGGACCCCGTCCTGGCGTACTCTCGCCAGAACTCCCGGGAGCAGAGCGATAGGGGGAAAAGCGTACAGACGAAGCCTCGGCCAGGTCTGTACCATAGCGTCCAGTCCCAGAGGAGCTGGATGAACTAGAGAGAACCAGAGGGGACATTGCGATGTCTCTTGAGTCGCAAAGAGGTCCACCTGAGCTTTGCCAAACACTCTCCATATCTGCTTCACCACCTCGGGGTGAAGCATCCATTCCCCGGGCCTCGGCCCCTGCCTCGACAGTATGTCTGCTCCCACATTCAATCTCCCAGGAATATACACTGCTCTGATCGAGAGGAGTTTGCCCTGGGACCAGAGAAGGATCTGGTATGCCAGCTTGTACAAGGGGCGTGAGCGCAGACCCCCCTGGTGATTGATATAAGAGACCACTGATGTGTTGTCGGTGCGCACCAACACATGGTGACCTCTCAGGTCTGGGAGGAAATATTTTAATGCTCGATAGACTGCTAACATCTCTAGGCAATTGATGTGCCACGTCAGGTGGCGACCACTCCACAGACCGCGGGCAGGGTGGCCACTCATGACCGCACCCCAACCGGTGAGGGACGCGTCTGTCGCTAGCGTTACACGGCGACGAAGAGCTCCCAGCACCGGGCCCTGATTCAAGAACCAAGGTTTCTTCCACATGTCTAAGGCACGAAGGCATCGCCGCGTGACCTTGATAACTCGAAGTGGATTTCCCCTCGGGGAAAAGCCCTTGGACTTGAGCCACCACTGTAGGGGTCTCATGTGCAGCAGGCCAAAAGGTATCACGTTGGACGCAGCTGCCATGAGCCCTAACAATCTCTGGAATTGTTTGACAGTGAGTGACTGGCCTTCTTTGACTCTCTCGACTGAAGTGAGGATCGACTCGATCCGAGCAGGAGACATACGTGCCTGCATCGTGGTCGAATCCCACACTACGCCTAGATAGGTGGTTCTCTGAACTGGAGAAAGTACACTCTTCTTGGCATTTAGTCTCAAACCCAGCTCCCCCATGTGTGCGAGAACGACATCTCGATGTCGAACCGCCATCTGCTCTGATCGAGCTAAGATCAACCAATCGTCGATATAATTCAGAATGCGGATGCCCTGCATACGGAGGGATACCAGAGCCGCATCTACACATTTCGTGAACGTGCGGGGTGAGAGTGCGAGGCCGAAGGGAAGTACTCGATATTGATAAGCTTTGCCCCCGAAAGCGAACCTCAGATACTTCCTGTGTTGTGGAAGGATGGATATGTGGAAGTATGCGTCTTTGAGATCTATGGTGACAAACCAGTCCTCGGATCTGATTTGAGCTACAACCTGCTTGACAGTGAGCATTTTGAACTTCAGTGACATAACTGAGCGGTTCAGGTGACGTAAGTCTATGATCGGACGCAACCCCCCATCCTTCTTTGGAACTATGAAATACCGGCTGTAGAATCCGGATTCCCTGTCTAGAGGAGGGACCACCTCGATGGCCTCCTTCCTTAATAGGGTATTCACTTCTTGTTCCATAACCAGAGCCTGCCGGGGGCCGACCACAGTCGGTGTAACCCCGTTGATCTTCGGTGCTGGACGACCGAACTGAATGCAATAGCCTTTTTCTATTGTACGCAGGACCCAACGAGATACATTTGGCAGTAGCTTCCACGCTGCTAAATAATCTACTAAGGGAATCAGTCTCTCGAGACTGACCTCTGGTGTAAGAGGCCCCCGAAGGGGCGGCGAGCCTCCTAGCTCCGCTGCGCTCACGGGCGGAAATAACTGGGAGTAGTGCTCGCGGGAGGCCGCTGCGCCCTGAAGCTCTGGCAGGGTTGGCAGACCGACCTCCTGAGGGCACTGAGGTGAGGCGGGCACCGTATACTGAGGTGGACCGCGCTCTACCCCAGTAGGGGCTACCCTCTGGACCCTGATGTCAGGATCGTTTCGTCGAGGACTTCCGGGCCTCGATAACTGTTCTTAAGTCAGGCTTTTTTGCTCTGGAAGTCCCCGACTCAGGGCGTCGCTGAGGCCCTCGGTCCCGACGTGGGGGAACACGAGCGGCGACGCTCTGTTTCTGTGCTTCCCGGTATGAGGAGCCGGTATGTGGCGTGGTGATCTCCCGCCCAGATGCACCACGAGAGCGACGAGGGAGGAAACTCTGGAACGCCGCCGCCTGTTTGCGTGCCTCCTGGAACCTGTCGACGACAGTGTTGACTGTGTCGCCAAACAGGCCCGAGGCTTGAAGCGGGGCGTCCAGAAGGCAGACCCTGTCTCTTTCTTTAATTTCTGACAGGGTCAGCCACAAATGCCTCTCCGCGGCCACTAAGGCTGCCATAGACCGCCCAATTGCGCGAGCGGTCTCTTTAGTGGCGCGGAGGGAGAGATCAGCGGTCTTTCTGAGTTCATCGATATCTTCTGACTTAATCCCCTCTCCCTCATCGATATCTCCCAGCAGGTCGGCCTGATAAGCTTGAAGGACTGCCATAGTGTGAAGGCAAGCCCCAGCCTGACCTGCTGCCACATAACCTTTGCCCACAAGCGATGATGTAACTCGCAGCGGCTTAGTGGGCAATGCCGGAGCCTTTAGGGACGATGCCGAGCCGGGTGACAGATAGCCCGCGAGCGTCTGTTCAACCCGTGGCAACGTCCTGTAACCCCGCTCTCCCAGCCCCATCACGTTGCCATAATATAGTGAATCGGGGCCAAAGAGGCGGGTCGAATACGGGTGTTTCCACGATCTCGATAACTCATCATGGAGATCGGGCAAAAAATGGTAGACTCCGGCGTGGAGGTGGTTGCCTCGGCCGCAGAAAGCGTTCATCTAGCTTGCTTTTCTGCGGCTCAGTGTGTTTTTCAGCAGGCCACTCGATTTTTAATTTATCAACTGCGCGTGTAACCACCTCCAAAAGCTCCTCATACTGGGGCGACAGGGGTGGCGAATCCCCAGCAACAGTCTCCACGTCAACCTCCTCGGAGGAAGAGAGGCGAAGAGCTGATCCCTCGCCCTGGGGGGAAGAAACCGACGAGCGTGCTTCCGAACCCAGGGTTTGGGTGCCTGATCTGGCAGATGAGGAAGGAGATAAGGACTGGCCCGTCTCCATTCCCTCTGACAGATCCACCTGCGAACCCCACGAGTGCAGCAGCCGCTCTGCCTCGGCAGAAGCGGGGCCAGCACCGCGAGGAACGCTGGTGAAGGCTCCCTCCTCGAAGAGAGCCCTCCGGGATCGAAGCGCCCGCATTGGCAATCGCTCGCAATGCGGACAGTCGGCCCCCTCGAGAGCCGACTCAGCGTGCTTCGATCCCAGGCAAGCCACGCACAGATTGTGTGTATCCCCGCTCGTGATGTAGCGAGGGCAGGGAGGAACACACAATCTATAACGTGGCTTGGAATCGCCCTTTATATATTTGGTCTTCTGTTTTGCTTTAGGCATAATGAGCTGTTTTAGCGATCTTTTAATGGCTAAGGGACAGACAACAATAAATAGGACCAACGGGACAGACTTTGAACATGCACACACAGAGCGCTTGCTGACAGAGCGAAGCTGAAGCCAGCTGCACGGCACGTGCTTATATAGCTTCCTGGTCGCTACGTCACCCCGCTCCGTGACGTCACGCCCGTCCATTGGACAGATTGCACACGATGTTCAGAGCCGGTCTCGTCAGGGACGTTCCCCAAAGCGATATCGACGCAGCTCGAGTTCCCGAAAAGGAACTTATGTTAGGACTTCAATGATCAAGATTGTCAGTTTACAGCTTTCTGAGTCCAGTAATGCTGAAATAGTGTTACTGTTCAAATGAAGTGAAATCAAGCCCAAATCTGCTCAAAAGCTTGTCTCTCTAATAGAGAAAGCTGTTTCATTCAGTATTCAGTGCAAATCTTGCCATACTGAAACATGCTTATGCCATATGAAATACAATGTTTTCTGCAATGCTGTAAGACAGTTTTTAATGTGTTAGAAGTTATATGCACAAAAACTTATGTTAGGACTTCAATGATCAAGATTGTCAGTTTACAGCTTTCTGAGTCCAGTAATGTTGAAATAGTGTTTCTGTTCAAATGAAGTGAAATCTAGCCAAATCTGCTCAAAAGCTTGTCTCTCTATTAGAGAAAGCTGTTTCATTCAGTATTCAGTGCAAATCTTGCCAAACTGATAGATGCTTATGCCATATGAAATACAATGTTTTCTGCAATGCTGTAAGACAGTTTTTAATGTGTTAGAAGTTATATGCACAAAAACTTATGTTAGGACTTCAATGATCAAGATTGTCAGTTTACAGCTTTCTGAGTCCAGTAATGCTGAAATAGTGTTTCTGTTCAAATGAAGTGAAATCAAGCCCAAATCTGCTCAAAAGCTTGTCTCTCTATTAGAGAAAGCTGTTTCATTCAGTATTCAGTGCAAATCTTGCCATACTGAAACATGCTTATGCCATATGAAATACAATGTTTTCTGCAATGCTGTAAGACAGTTTTTAATGTGTTAGAAGTTATATGCAAAAAAACTTATGTTAGGACTTCAATGATCAAGATTGTCAGTTTACAGCTTTCTGAGTCCAGTAATGCTGAAATAGTGCTTCTGTTCAAATGAAGTGAAATCTAGCCAAATCTGCTCAAAAGCTTGTCTCTCTATTAGAGAAAGCTGTTTCATTCAGTATTCAGTGCAACTCTTGCCAATCTGATAGATGCTTATGCCTTATGAAGTACAATGTTTTCTGCAATGCTGTAAGACAGTTTTTAATGTGTTAGAAGTTATATGCACAAAAACTCATGTTAGGACTTCAATGATCAAGATTGTCAGTTTACAGCTTTCTGAGTCCTGTAATGTTGAAATAGTGTTTCTGTTCAAATGAAGTGAAATCAAGTCCAAATCTGCTCAAAAGCTTGTCTCTCTAATAGAGAAAGCTGTTTCATTCAGTATTCATTGCAAATCTTGCCAAACTGATAGATGCTTATGCCATATGAAATACAATGTTTTCTGCAATGCTGTAAGACAGTTTTTAATGTGTTAGAAGTTATATACACAAAAACTAATGTTAGGACTTCAATGATCAAGATTGTCAGTTTACAGCTTTCTGAGTCCAGTAATGTTGAAATAGTGTTTCTGTTCAAATGAAGTGAAATCTAGCCCAAATCTGCTCAAAAGCTTGTCTCTCTATTAGAGAAAGCTGTTTCATTCAGTATTCAGTGCAAATCTTGCCAAACTGATAGATGCTTATGCCATATGAAATACAATGTTTTCTGCAATGCTGTAAGACAGTTTTTAAAGTGTTAGAAGTTATATACACAAAAACTAATGTTAGGACTTCAATGATCAAGATTGTCAGTTTACAGCTTTCTGAGTCCAGTAATGTTGAAATAGTGTTTCTGTTCAAATGAAGTGAAATCAAGCCCAAATCTGCTCAAAAGCTTGTCTCTCTAATAGAGAAAGCTGTTTCATTCAGTATTCAGTGCAAATCTTGCCAAACTGATAGATGCTTATGCCATATGAAATACAATGTTTTCTGCAATGCTGTAAGACAGTTTTTAATGTGTTAGAAGTTATATGCACAAAAACTTATGTTAGGACTTCAATGATCAAGATGGTCAGTTTACAGCTTTCTGCGTCCAGTAATGCTGAAATAGTGCTTCTGTTCAAATGAAGTGAAATCTAGCCAAATCTGCTCAAAAGCTTGTCTCTCTATTAGAGAAAGCTGTTTCATTCAGTATTCAGTGCAAATCTTGCCAATCTGATAGATGCTTATGCCTTATGAAGTACAATGTTTTCTGCAATGCTGTAAGACAGTTTTTAATGTGTTAGAAGTTATATGCACAAAAACTTATGTTAGGACTTCAATGATCAAGATTGTCAGTTTACAGCTTTCTGAGTCCTGTAATGTTGAAATAGTGTTTCTGTTCAAATAAAGTGAAATCAAGCCCAAATCTGCTCAAAAGCTTGTCTCTCTAATAGAGAAAGCTGTTTCATTCAGTATTCAGTGCAAATCTTGCCAAACTGATAGATGCTTATGCCATATGAAATACAATGTTTTCTGCAATGCTGTAAGACAGTTTTTAATGTGTTAGAAGTTATATGCACAAAAACTTATGTTAGGACTTCAATGATCAAGATTGTCAGTTTACAGCTTTCTGAGTCCAGTAATGCTGAAATAGTGTTACTGTTCAAATGAAGTGAAATCAAGCCCAAATCTGCTCAAAAGCTTGTCTCTCTAATAGAGAAAGCTGTTTCATTCAGTATTCAGTGCAAATCTTGCCATACTGAAACATGCTTATGCCATATGAAATACAATGTTTTCTGCAATGCTGTAAGACAGTTTTTAATGTGTTAGAAGTTATATGCTCAAAAACTCATGTTAGGACTTCAATGATCAAGATTGTCAGTTTACAGCTTTCTGAGTCCAGTAATGCTGAAAGAGTGTTTCTGTTCAAATGAAGTGAAATCAAGCCCAAATCTGCTCAAAAGCTTGTCTCTCTAATAGAGAAAGCTGTTTCATTCAGTATTCAGTTCAAATCTTGCCAAACTGATAGATGCTTATGCCTTATGAAGTACAATGTTTTCTGCAATGCTGTAAGACAGTTTTTAATGTGTTAGAAGTTATATACACAAAAACTAATGTTAGGACTTCAATGATCAAGATTGTCAGTTTACAGTTTTCTGAGTCCAGTAATGTTGAAATAGTGCCTCTGTTCAAATGAAGTGAAATCAAGCCCAAATCTGCTCAAAAGCTTTTCTCTCTATTAGAGAAAGCTGTTTCATTCAATATTCAGTGCAAATCTTGCCAAACAGAAAGATGCTTATGCCTTATGAACAACAATGTTTTCTGAAATGCTGTAAGACAGTTTTTAATGTGTTAGAAGTTATATGCACAAAAACTTATGTTAGGACTTCAATGATCAAGATTGTCAGTTTACAGCTTTCTGTGTCCAGTAATGTTGAAATAGTGCATCTGTTCAAATGAAGTGAAATCTAGCCCAAATCTGCTCAAAAGCTTGTCTCTCTAATAGAGAAAGCTGTTTCATTCAATATTCAGTGCAAATCTTGCCAAACTGAAAGATGC
Source organism: Carassius gibelio (assembly GCF_023724105.1). Classification (NCBI taxonomy): domain Eukaryota; kingdom Metazoa; phylum Chordata; class Actinopteri; order Cypriniformes; family Cyprinidae; genus Carassius; species Carassius gibelio. The sequence continues at coordinate 9,842,582 of NC_068397.1, read as the reverse complement.
TTGTGCCTTATGAAATACAATGTTTTCTGCAATGCTGTAAGACAGTTTTTAATGTGTTAGAAGTTATATGCACAAAAACTTATGTTAGGACTTCAATGATCAAGATTGTCAGTTTACAGCTTTCTGAGTCCAGTAATGTTGAAATAGTGCCTCTGTTCAAATGAAGTGAAATCAAGCCCAAATCTGCTCAAAAGCTTTTCTCTCTATTAGAGAAAGCTGTTTCATTCAATATTCAGTGCAAATCTTGCCAAACTGAAAGATGCTTGTGCCTTATGAACAACAATGTTTTCTGCAATGCTGTAAGACAGTTTTTAATGTGTTAGAAGTTATATGCACAAAAACTTATGTTAGGACTTCAATGATCAAGATTGTCAGTTTACAGCTTTCTGAGTTCAGTAATGTTGAAATAGTGCCTCTGTTCAAATGAAGTGAAATCAAGCCCAAATCTGCTCAAAAGCTTTTCTCTCTATTAGAGAAAGCTGTTTCATTCAGCATTCAGTGCAAATCTTGCCAAACTGAAAGATGCTTATGCCTTATGAAATACAATGTTTTCTGCAATGCTGTAAGACAGTTTTTAATGTGTTAGAAGTTATATGCACAAAAACTTATGTTAGGACTTCAATGATCAAGATTGTCAGTTTACAGCTTTCTGAGTCCAGTAATGTTGAAATAGTGCCTCTGTTCAAATGAAGTGAAATCAAGCCCAAATCTGCTCAAAAGCTTTTCTCTCTATTAGAGAAAGCTGTTTCATTTAATATTCAGTGCAAATCTTGCCAAACTGAAAGTTGCTTATGCCTTATGAACAACAATGTTTTCTGCAATGCTGTAAGACAGTTTTTAATGTGTTAGAAGTTATATGCACAAAAACTTATGTTAGGACTTCAATGATCAAGATTGTCAGTTTACAGCTTTCTGAGTCCAGTAATGTTGAAATAGTGCCTCTGTTCAAATGAAGTTAAATCAAGCCCAAATCTGCTCAAAAGCTTTTCTCTCTATTAGAGAAAGCTGTTTCATGCAGTATTCAGTGCAAATCTTGCCAAACTGAAAGATGCTTATGCCTTATGAAATACAATGTTTTCTGCAATGATGTGAGACAGTTTTTAATGTGTTAGAAGTTATATGCACAAAAACTTATGTTAGGACTTCAATGATCAAGATTGTCAGTTTACAGCTTTCTGAGTCCAGTAATGTTGAAATAGTGCCTCTGTTCAAATGAAGTGAAATCAAGCCCAAATCTGCTCAAAAGCTTTTCTCTCTATTAGAGAAAGCTGTTTCATTCAATATTCAGTGCAAATCTTGCCAAACTGAAAGATGCTTATGCCTTATGAAATACAATGTTTTCTGCAATGCTGTAAGACAGTTTTTAATGTGTTAGAAGTTATATGCACAAAAACTTATGTTAGGACTTCAATGATCAAGATTGTCAGTTTACAGCTTTCTGAGTCCAGTAATGTTGAAATAGTGCCTCTGTTCAAATGAAGTGAAATCAAGCCCAAATCTGCTCAAAAGCTTTTCTCTCTATTAGAGAAAGCTGTTTCATTCAATATTCAGTGCAAATCTTGCCAAACAGAAAGATGCTTATGCCTTATGAACAACAATGTTTTCTGCAATGCTGTAAGACAGTTTTTAATGTGTTAGAAGTTATATGCACAAAAACTTATGTTAGGACTTCAATGATCAAGATTGTCAGTTTACAGCTTTCTGTGTCCAGTAATGTTGAAATAGTGCCTCTGTTCAAATGAAGTGAAATCTAGCCCAAATCTGCTCAAAAGCTTGTCTCTCTAATAGAGAAAGCTGTTTCATTCAATATTCAGTGCAAATCTTGCCAAACTGAAAGATGCTTGTGCCTTATGAAATACAATGTTTTCTGCAATGCTGTAAGACAGTTTTTAATGTGTTAGAAGTTATATGCACAAAAACTTATGTTAGGACTTCAATGATCAAGATTGTCAGTTTACAGCTTTCTGAGTCCAGTAATGTTGAAATAGTGCCTCTGTTCAAATGAAGTGAAATCAAGCCCAAATCTGCTCAAAAGCTTTTCTCTCTATTAGAGAAAGCTGTTTCATTCAATATTCAGTGCAAATCTTGCCAAACTGAAAGATGCTTGTGCCTTATGAACAACAATGTTTTCTGCAATGCTGTAAGACAGTTTTTAATGTGTTAGAAGTTATATGCACAAAAACTTATGTTAGGACTTCAATGATCAAGATTGTCAGTTTACAGCTTTCTGAGTCCAGTAATGTTGAAGTAGTGCCTCTGTTCAAATGAAGTGAAATCAAGCCCAAATCTGCTCAAAAGCTTTTCTCTCTATTAGAGAAAGCTGTTTCATTCAATATTCAGTGCAAATCTTGCCAAACTGAAAGATGCTTGTGCCTTATGAAATACAATGTTTTCTGCAATGCTGTAAGACAGTTTTTAATGTGTTAGAAGTTATATGCACAAAAACTTATGTTAGGACTTCAATGATCAAGATTGTCAGTTTACAGCTTTCTGAGTCCAGTAATGTTGAAATAGTGCCTCTGTTCAAATGAAGTGAAATCAAGCCCAAATCTGCTCAAAAGCTTTTCTCTCTATTAGAGAAAGCTGCTTCATTCAATATTCAGTGCAAATCTTGCCAAACTGAAAGATGCTTGTGCCTTATGAACAACAATGTTTTCTGCAATGCTGTAAGACAGTTTTTAATGTGTTAGAAGTTATATGCACAAAAACTTATGTTAGGACTTCAATGATCAAGATTGTCAGTTTACAGCTTTCTGAGTCCAGTAATGTTGAAATAGTGCCTGTGTTCAAATGAAGTGAAATCTAGCCCAAATCTGCTCAAAAGCTTGTCTCTCTAATAGAGAAAGCTGTTTCATTCAATATTCAGTGCAAATCTTGCCAAACTGAAAGATGCTTGTGCCTTATGAAATACAATGTTTTCTACAATGCTGTAAGACAGTTTTTAATGTGTTAGAAGTTATATGCACAAAAAATTATGTTAGGACTTCAATGATCAAGATTGTCAGTTTACAGCTTTCTGAGTCCAGTAATGTTGAAATAGTGCCTCTGTTCAAATGAAGTGAAATCAAGCCCAAATCTGCTCAAAAGCTTTTCTCTCTATTAGAGAAAGCTGTTTCATTCAATATTCAGTGCAAATCTTGCCAAACAGAAAGATGCTTATGCCTTATGAACAACAATGTTGTCTGCAATGCTGTAAGACAGTTTTTAATGTGTTAGAAGTTATATGCACAAAAACGTATGTTAGGACTTCAATGATCAAGATTGTCAGTTTACAGCTTTCTGTGTCCAGTAATGTTGAAATAGTGCCTCTGTTCAAATGAAGTGAAATCTAGCCCAAATCTGCTCAAAAGCTTGTCTCTCTAATAGAGAAAGCTGTTTCATTCAATATTCAGTGCAAACCTTGCCAAACTGAAAGATGCTTGTGCCTTATGAAATACAATGTTTTCTGCAATGCTGTAAGACAGTTTTTAATGTGTTAGAAGTTATATGCACAAAAACTTATGTTAGGACTTCAATGATCAAGATTGTCAGTTTACAGCTTTCTGAGTCCAGTAATGTTGAAATAGTGCCTCTGTTCAAATGAAGTGAAATCAAGCCCATATCTGCTCAAAAGCTTTTCTCTCTAGTAGAGAAAGCTGTTTCATTCAGTATTCAGTGCAAATCTTGCCAAACTGAAAGATGCTTATGCCTTATGAAATACAATGTTTTCTGCAATGCTATAAGACAGTTTTTAATGTGTTAGAAGTTATATGCACAAAAACTTATGTTAGGACTTCAATGATCAAGATTGTCAGTTTACAGCTTTCTGAGTCCAGAAATGTTGAAATAGTGCCTCTGTTCAAATGAAGTGAAATCAAGCCCAAATCTGCTCAAAAGCTTTTCTCTCTATTAGAGAAAGCTGTTTCATTCAATATTCAGTGCAAATCTTGCCAAACTGAAAGATGCTTATGCCTTATGAAATACAATGTTTTCTGCAATGCTGTAAGAGAGTTTTTAATGTGTTAGAAGTTATATGCACAAAAACTTATGTTAGGACTTCAATGATCAAGATTGTCAGTTTACAGCTTTCTGAGTCCAGTAATGTTGAAATAGTGCCTCTGTTCAAATGAAGTGAAATCAAGCCCAAATCTGCTCAAAAGCTTTTCTCTCTATTAGAGAAAGCTGTTTCATTCAATATTCAGTGCAAATCTTGCCAAACTGAAAGATGCTTATGCCTTATGAAATACAATGTTTTCTGCAATATTGTAAGACAGTTTTTAATGTGTTAGAAGTTATATGCACAAAAACTTATGTTAGGACTTTAATGATCAAGATTGTCAGTTTACAGCTTTCTGAGTCCAGTAATGTTGAAATAGTGCCTCTGTTCAAATGAAGTGAAATCAAGCCCAAATCTGCTCAAAAGCTTTTCTCTCTATTAGAGAAAGCTGTTTCATTCAGTATTCAGTGCAAATCTTGCCAAACTGAAAGATGCTTATGCCTTATGAAATAAAATGTTTTCTGCAATGCTGTAAGACAGTTTTTAATGTGTTAGAAGTTATATGCACAAAAACTTATGTTAGGACTTCAATGATCAAGATTGTCAGTTTACAGCTTTCTGAGTCCAGTAATGTTGAAATAGTGCCTCTGTTCAAATGAAGTGAAATCAAGCCCATATCTGCTCAAAAGCTTTTCTCTCTAGTAGAGAAAGCTGTTTCATTCAGTATTCAGTGCAAATCTTGCCAAACTGAAAGATGCTTATGCCTTATGAAATACAATGTTTTCTGCAATGCTGTAAGACAGTTTTTAATGTGTTAGAAGTTATATGCACAAAAACTTATGTTAGGACTTCAATGATCAAGATTGTCAGTTTACAGCTTTCTGAGTCCAGTAATGTTGAAATAGTGCATCTGTTCAAATGAAGTGAAATCAAGCCCAAATCTGCTCAAAAGCTTTTCTCTCTATTAGAGAAAGCTGTTTCATTCAATATTCAGTGCAAATCTTGCCAAACAGAAATATGCTTATGCCTTATGAACAACAATGTTTTCTGCAATGCTGTAAGACAGTTTTTAATGTGTTAGAAGTTATATGCACAAAAACTTATGTTAGGACTTCAATGATCAAGATTGTCAGTTTACAGCTTTCTGTGTCCAGTAATGTTGAAATAGTGCCTCTGTTCAAATGAAGTGAAATCTAGCCCAAATCTGCTCAAAAGCTTGTCTCTCTAATAGAGAAAGCTGTTTCATTCAATATTCAGTGCAAATCTTGCCAAACTGAAAGATGCTTGTGCCTTATGAAATACAATGTTTTCTGCAATGCTGTAAGACAGTTTTTAATGTGTTAGAAGTTATATGCACAAAAACTTATGTTAGGACTTCAATGATCAAGATTGTCAGTTTACAGCTTTCTGTGTCCAGTAATGTTGAAATAGTGCCTCTGTTCAAATGAAGTGAAATCTAGCCCAAATCTGCTCAAAAGCTTGTCTCTCTAATAGAGAAAGCTGTTTCATTCAATATTCAGTGCAAATCTTGCCAAACTGAAAGATGCTTGTGCCTTATGAAATACAATGTTTTCTGCAATGCTGTAAGACAGTTTTTAATGTGTTAGAAGTTATATGCACAAAAACTTATGTTAGGACTTCAATGATCAAGATTGTTAGTTTACAGCTTTCTGAGTCCAGTAATGTTGAAGTAGTGCCTCTATTCAAATGAAGTGAAATCAAGCCCAAATCTGCTCAAAAGCTTGTCTCTCTAATAGAGAAAGCTGTTTCATTCAATATTCAGTGCAAATCTTGCCAAACTGAAAGATGCTTGTGCCTTATGAAATACAATGTTTTCTGCAATGCTGTAAGACAGTTTTTAATGTGTTAGAAGTTATATGCACAAAAACTTATGTTAGGACTTCAATGATCAAGATTGTCAGTTTACAGCTTTCTGAGTCCAGTAATGTTGAAATAGTGCCTCTGTTCAAATGAAGTGAAATCAAGCCCAAATCTGCTCAAAAGCTTTTCTCTCTATTAGAGAAAGCTGTTTCATTCAATATTCAGTGCAAATCTTGCCAAACTGAAAGCTGCTTATGCCTTATGAACAACAATGTTTTCTGCAATGCTGTAAGACAGGTTTAATGTGTTAGAAGTTATATGCACAAAAACTTATGTTAGGACTTCAATGATCAAGATTGTCAGTTTACAGCTTTCTGAGTCCAGTAATGTTGAAATAGTGCCTCTGTTCAAATGAAGTTAAATCAAGCCCAAATCTGCTCAAAAGCTTTTCTCTCTATTAGAGAAAGCTGTTTCATTCAGTATTCAGTGCAAATCTTGCCAAACTGAAAGATGCTTATGCCTTATGAAATACAATGTTTTCTGCAATGCTGTAAGACAGTTTTTAATGTGTTAGAAGTTATATGCACAAAAACTTATGTTAGGACTTCAATGATCAAGATTGTCAGTTTACAGCTTTCTGAGTCCAGTAATGTTGAAATAGTGCCTCTGTTCAAATGAAGTGAAATCAAGCCCAAATCTGCTCAAAAGCTTTTCTCTCTATTAGAGAAAGCTGTTTCATTCAATATTCAGTGCAAATCTTGCCAAACTGAAAGATGCTTATGCCTTATGAAATACAATGTTTTCTGCAATGCTGTAAGACAGTTTTTAATGTGTTAGAAGTTATATGCACAAAAACTTATGTTAGGACTTCAATGATCAAGATTGTCAGTTTACAGCTTTCTGTGTCCAGTAATGTTGAAATAGTGCCTCTGTTCAAATGAAGTGAAATCTAGCCCAAATCTGCTCAAAAGCTTGTCTCTCTAATAGAGAAAGCTGTTTCATTCAATATTCAGTGCAAATCTTGCCAAACTGAAAGATGCTTGTGCCTTATGAAATACAATGTTTTCTGCAATGCTGTAAGACAGTTTTTAATGTGTTAGAAGTTATATGCACAAAAACTTATGTTAGGACTTCAATGATCAAGATTGTTAGTTTACAGCTTTCTGAGTCCAGTAATGTTGAAGTAGTGCCTCTATTCAAATGAAGTGAAATCAAGCCCAAATCTGCTCAAAAGCTTGTCTCTCTAATAGAGAAAGCTGTTTCATTCAATATTCAGTGCAAATCTTGCCAAACTGAAAGATGCTTGTGCCTTATGAAATACAATGTTTTCTGCAATGCTGTAAGACAGTTTTTAATGTGTTAGAAGTTATATGCACAAAAACTTATGTTAGGACTTCAATGATCAAGATTGTCAGTTTACAGCTTTCTGAGTCCAGTAATGTTGAAATAGTGCCTCTGTTCAAATGAAGTGAAATCAAGCCCAAATCTGCTCAAAAGCTTTTCTCTCTATTAGAGAAAGCTGTTTCATTCAATATTCAGTGCAAATCTTGCCAAACTGAAAGCTGCTTATGCCTTATGAACAACAATGTTTTCTGCAATGCTGTAAGACAGGTTTAATGTGTTAGAAGTTATATGCACAAAAACTTATGTTAGGACTTCAATGATCAAGATTGTCAGTTTACAGCTTTCTGAGTCCAGTAATGTTGAAATAGTGCCTCTGTTCAAATGAAGTTAAATCAAGCCCAAATCTGCTCAAAAGCTTTTCTCTCTATTAGAGAAAGCTGTTTCATTCAGTATTCAGTGCAAATCTTGCCAAACTGAAAGATGCTTATGCCTTATGAAATACAATGTTTTCTGCAATGCTGTAAGACAGTTTTTAATGTGTTAGAAGTTATATGCACAAAAACTTATGTTAGGACTTCAATGATCAAGATTGTCAGTTTACAGCTTTCTGAGTCCAGTAATGTTGAAATAGTGCCTCTGTTCAAATGAAGTGAAATCAAGCCCAAATCTGCTCAAAAGCTTTTCTCTCTATTAGAGAAAGCTGTTTCATTCAATATTCAGTGCAAATCTTGCCAAACTGAAAGATGCTTATGCCTTATGAAATACAATGTTTTCTGCAATGCTGTAAGACAGTTTTTAATGTGTTAGAAGTTATATGCACAAAAACTTATGTTAGGACTTCAATGATCAAGATTGTCAGTTTACAGCTTTCTGTGTCCAGTAATGTTGAAATAGTGCCTCTGTTCAAATGAAGTGAAATCAAGCCCAAATCTGCTCAAAAGCTTGTCTCTCTAATAGAGAAAGCTGTTTCATTCAATATTCAGTGCAAATCATGCCAAACTGAAAGATGCTTGTGCCTTATGAAATACAATGTTTTCTGCAATGCTGTAAGACAGTTTTTAATGTGTTAGAAGTTATATGCACAAAAACTTATGTTAGGACTTCAATGATCAAGATTGTCAGTTTACAGCTTTCTGAGTCCAGTAATGTTGAAATAGTGCCTCTGTTCAAATGAAGTGAAATCAAGCCCAAATCTGCTCAAAAGCTTTTCTCTCTATTAGAGAAAGCTGTTTCATTCAATATTCAGTGCAAATCTTGCCAAACTGAAAGATGCTTGTGCCTTATGAACAACAATGTTTTCTGCAATGCTGTAAGACAGTTTTTAATGTGTTAGAAGTTATATGCACAAAAACTTATGTTAGGACTTCAATGATCAAGATTGTCAGTTTACAGCTTTCTGAGTCCAGTAATGTTGAAATAGTGCCTCTGTTCAAATGAAGTGAAATCAAGCCCAAATCTGCTCAAAAGCTTTTCTCTCTATTAGAGAAAGCTGCTTCATTCAATATTCAGTGCAAATCTTGCCAAACTGAAAGATGCTTGTGCCTTATGAACAACAATGTTTTCTGCAATGCTGTAAGACAGTTTTTAATGTGTTAGAAGTTATATGCACAAAAACTTATGTTAGGACTTCAATGATCAAGATTGTCAGTTTACAGCTTTCTGAGTCCAGTAATGTTGAAATAGTGCCTGTGTTCAAATGAAGTGAAATCTAGCCCAAATCTGCTCAAAAGCTTGTCTCTCTAATAGAGAAAGCTGTTTCATTCAATATTCAGTGCAAATCTTGCCAAACTGAAAGATGCTTATGCCTTATGAAATACAATGTTTTCTGCAATGCTGTAAGAGAGTTTTTAATGTGTTAGAAGTTATATGCACAAAAACTTATGTTAGGACTTCAATGATCAAGATTGTCAGTTTACAGCTTTCTGAGTCCAGTAATGTTGAAATAGTGCCTCTGTTCAAATGAAGTGAAATCAAGCCCAAATCTGCTCAAAAGCTTTTCTCTCTATTAGAGAAAGCTGTTTCATTCAATATTCAGTGCAAATCTTGCCAAACTGAAAGATGCTTATGCCTTATGAAATACAATGTTTTCTGCAATATTGTAAGACAGTTTTTAATGTGTTAGAAGTTATATGCACAAAAACTTATGTTAGGACTTTAATGATCAAGATTGTCAGTTTACAGCTTTCTGAGTCCAGTAATGTTGAAATAGTGCCTCTGTTCAAATGAAGTGAAATCAAGCCCAAATCTGCTCAAAAGCTTTTCTCTCTATTAGAGAAATCTGTTTCATTCAGTATTCAGTGCAAATCTTGCCAAACTGAAAGATGCTTATGCCTTATGAAATAAAATGTTTTCTGCAATGCTGTAAGACAGTTTTTAATGTGTTAGAAGTTATATGCACAAAAACTTATGTTAGGACTTCAATGATCAAGATTGTCAGTTTACAGCTTTCTGAGTCCAGTAATGTTGAAATAGTGCCTCTGTTCAAATGAAGTGAAATCAAGCCCATATCTGCTCAAAAGCTTTTCTCTCTAGTAGAGAAAGCTGTTTCATTCAGTATTCAGTGCAAATCTTGCCAAACTGAAAGATGCTTATGCCTTATGAAATACAATGTTTTCTGCAATGCTGTAAGACAGTTTTTAATGTGTTAGAAGTTATATGCACAAAAACTTATGTTAGGACTTCAATGATTAAGATTGTCAGTTTACAGCTTTCTTAGTCCAGTAATGTTGAAATAGTGCATCTGTTCAAATGAAGTGAAATCAAGCCCAAATCTGCTCAAAAGCTTTTCTCTCTATTAGAGAAAGCTGTTTCATTCAATATTCAGTGCAAATCTTGCCAAACAGAAATATGCTTATGCCTTATGAACAACAATGTTTTCTGCAATGCTGTAAGACAGTTTTTAATGTGTTAGAAGTTATATGCACAAAAACTTATGTTAGGACTTCAATGATCAAGATTGTCAGTTTACAGCTTTCTGTGTCCAGTAATGTTGAAATAGTGCCTCTGTTCAAATGAAGTGAAATCTAGCCCAAATCTGCTCAAAAGCTTGTCTCTCTAATAGAGAAAGCTGTTTCATTCAATATTCAGTGCAAATCTTGCCAAACTGAAAGATGCTTGTGCCTTATGAAATACAATGTTTTCTGCAATGCTGTAAGACAGTTTTTAATGTGTTAGAAGTTATATGCACAAAAACTTATGTTAGGACTTCAATGATCAAGATTGTCAGTTTACAGCTTTCTGTGTCCAGTAATGTTGAAATAGTGCCTCTGTTCAAATGAAGTGAAATCTAGCCCAAATCTGCTCAAAAGCTTGTCTCTCTAATAGAGAAAGCTGTTTCATTCAATATTCAGTGCAAATCTTGCCAAACTGAAAGATGCTTGTGCCTTATGAAATACAATGTTTTCTGCAATGCTGTAAGACAGTTTTTAATGTGTTAGAAGTTATATGCACAAAAACTTATGTTAGGACTTCAATGATCAAGATTGTTAGTTTACAGCTTTCTGAGTCCAGTAATGTTGAAGTAGTGCCTCTGTTCAAATGAAGTGAAATCAAGCCCAAATCTGCTCAAAAGCTTGTCTCTCTAATAGAGAAAGCTGTTTCATTCAATATTCAGTGCAAATCTTGCCAAACTGAAAGATGCTTGTGCCTTATGAAATACAATGTTTTCTGCAATGCTGTAAGACAGTTTTTAATGTGTTAGAAGTTATATGCACAAAAACTTATGTTAGGACTTCAATGATCAAGATTGTCAGTTTACAGCTTTCTGAGTCCAGTAATGTTGAAATAGTGCCTCTGTTCAAATGAAGTGAAATCAAGCCCAAATCTGCTCAAAAGCTTTTCTCTCTATTAGAGAAAGCTGTTTCATTCAATATTCAGTGCAAATCTTGCCAAACTGAAAGCTGCTTATGCCTTATGAACAACAATGTTTTCTGCAATGCTGTAAGACAGTTTTTAATGTGTTAGAAGTTATATGCACAAAAACTTATGTTAGGACTTCAATGATCAAGATTGTCAGTTTACAGCTTTCTGAGTCCAGTAATGTTGAAATAGTGCCTCTGTTCAAATGAAGTTAAATCAAGCCCAAATCTGCTCAAAAGCTTTTCTCTCTATTAGAGAAAGCTGTTTCATTCAGTATTCAGTGCAAATCTTGCCAAACTGAAAGATGCTTATGCCTTATGAAATACAATGTTTTCTGCAATGCTGTAAGACAGTTTTTAATGTGTTAGAAGTTATATGCACAAAAACTTATGTTAGGACTTCAATGATCAACATTGTCAGTTTACAGCTTTCTGAGTCCAGTAATGTTGAAATAGTGCCTCTGTTCAAATGAAGTGAAATCAAGCCCAAATCTGCTCAAAAGCTTTTCTCTCTATTAGAGAAAGCTGTTTCATTCAATATTCAGTGCAAATCTTGCCAAACTGAAAGATGCTTATGCCTTATGAAATACAATGTTTTCTGCAATGCTGTAAGACAGTTTTTAATGTGTTAGAAGTTATATGCACAAAAACTTATGTTAGGACTTCAATGATCAAGATTGTCAGTTTACAGCTTTCTGAGTCCAGTAATGTTGAAATAGTGCCTCTGTTCAAATGAAGTGAAATCAAGCCCATATCTGCTCAAAAGCTTTTCTCTCTAGTAGAGAAAGCTGTTTCATTCAGTATTCAGTGCAAATCTTGCCAAACTGAAAGATGCTTATGCCTTATGAAATACAATGTTTTCTGCAATGCTATAAGACAGTTTTTAATGTGTTAGAAGTTATATGCACAAAAACTTATGTTAGGACTTCAATGATCAAGATTGTCAGTTTACAGCTTTCTGAGTCCAGAAATGTTGAAATAGTGCCTCTGTTCAAATGAAGTGAAATCAAGCCCAAATCTGCTCAAAAGCTTTTCTCTCTATTAGAGAAAGCTGTTTCATTCAATATTCAGTGCAAATCTTGCCAAACTGAAAGATGCTTATGCCTTATGAAATACAATGTTTTCTGCAATGCTGTAAGAGAGTTTTTAATGTGTTAGAAGTTATATGCACAAAAACTTATGTTAGGACTTCAATGATCAAGATTGTCAGTTTACAGCTTTCTGAGTCCAGTAATGTTGAAATAGTGCCTCTGTTCAAATGAAGTGAAATCAAGCCCAAATTTGCTCAAAAGCTTTTCTCTCTATTAGAGAAAGCTGTTTCATTCAATATTCAGTGCAAATCTTGCCAAACTGAAAGATGCTTATGCCTTATGAAATACAATGTTTTCTGCAATATTGTAAGACAGTTTTTAATGTGTTAGAAGTTATATGCACAAAAACTTATGTTAGGACTTTAATGATCAAGATTGTCAGTTTACAGCTTTCTGAGTCCAGTAATGTTGAAATAGTGCCTCTGTTCAAATGAAGTGAAATCAAGCCCAAATCTGCTCAAAAGCTTTTCTCTCTATTAGAGAAATCTGTTTCATTCAGTATTCAGTGCAAATCTTGCCAAACTGAAAGATGCTTATGCCTTATGAAATAAAATGTTTTCTGCAATGCTGTAAGACAGTTTTTAATGTGTTAGAAGTTATATGCACAAAAACTTATGTTAGGACTTCAATGATCAAGATTGTCAGTTTACAGCTTTCTGAGTCCAGTAATGTTGAAATAGTGCCTCTGTTCAAATGAAGTGAAATCAAGCCCATATCTGCTCAAAAGCTTTTCTCTCTAGTAGAGAAAGCTGTTTCATTCAGTATTCAGTGCAAATCTTGCCAAACTGAAAGATGCTTATGCCTTATGAAATACAATGTTTTCTGCAATGCTGTAAGACAGTTTTTAATGTGTTAGAAGTTATATGCACAAAAACTTATGTTAGGACTTCAATGATCAAGATTGTCAGTTTACAGCTTTCTGAGTCCAGTAATGTTGAAATAGTGCATCTGTTCAAATGAAGTGAAATCAAGCCCAAATCTGCTCAAAAGCTTTTCTCTCTATTAGAGAAAGCTGTTTCATTCAATATTCAGTGCAAATCTTGCCAAACAGAAATATGCTTATGCCTTATGAACAACAATGTTTTCTGCAATGCTGTAAGACAGTTTTTAATGTGTTAGAAGTTATATGCACAAAAACTTATGTTAGGACTTCAATGATCAAGATTGTCAGTTTACAGCTTTCTGTGTCCAGTAATGTTGAAATAGTGCCTCTGTTCAAATGAAGTGAAATCTAGCCCAAATCTGCTCAAAAGCTTGTCTCTCTAATAGAGAAAGCTGTTTCATTCAATATTCAGTGCAAATCTTGCCAAACTGAAAGATGCTTGTGCCTTATGAAATACAATTTTTTCTGCAATGCTGTAAGACAGTTTTTAATGTGTTAGAAGTTATATGCACAAAAACTTATGTTAGGACTTCAATGATCAAGATTGTCAGTTTACAGCTTTCTGTGTCCAGTAATGTTGAAATAGTGCCTCTGTTCAAATGAAGTGAAATCTAGCCCAAATCTGCTCAAAAGCTTGTCTCTCTAATAGAGAAAGCTGTTTCATTCAATATTCAGTGCAAATCTTGCCAAACTGAAAGATGCTTGTGCCTTATGAAATACAATGTTTTCTGCAATGCTGTAAGACAGTTTTTAATGTGTTAGAAGTTATATGCACAAAAACTTATGTTAGGACTTCAATGATCAAGATTGTTAGTTTACAGCTTTCTGAGTCCAGTAATGTTGAAGTAGTGCCTCTATTCAAATGAAGTGAAATCAAGCCCAAATCTGCTCAAAAGCTTGTCTCTCTAATAGAGAAAGCTGTTTCATTCAATATTCAGTGCAAATCTTGCCAAACTGAAAGATGCTTGTGCCTTATGAAATACAATGTTTTCTGCAATGCTGTAAGACAGTTTTTAATGTGTTAGAAGTTATATGCACAAAAACTTATGTTAGGACTTCAATGATCAAGATTGTCAGTTTACAGCTTTCTGAGTCCAGTAATGTTGAAATAGTGCCTCTGTTCAAATGAAGTGAAATCAAGCCCAAATCTGCTCAAAAGCTTTTCTCTCTATTAGAGAAAGCTGTTTCATTCAATATTCAGTGCAAATCTTGCCAAACTGAAAGCTGCTTATGCCTTATGAACAACAATGTTTTCTGCAATGCTGTAAGACAGTTTTTAATGTGTTAGAAGTTATATGCACAAAAACTTATGTTAGGACTTCAATGATCAAGATTGTCAGTTTACAGCTTTCTGAGTCCAGTAATGTTGAAATAGTGCCTCTGTTCAAATGAAGTTAAATCAAGCCCAAATCTGCTCAAAAGCTTTTCTCTCTATTAGAGAAAGCTGTTTCATTCAGTATTCAGTGCAAATCTTGCCAAACTGAAAGATGCTTATGCCTTATGAAATACAATGTTTTCTGCAATGCTGTAAGACAGTTTTTAATGTGTTAGAAGTTATATGCACAAAAACTTATGTTAGGACTTCAATGATCAACATTGTCAGTTTACAGCTTTCTGAGTCCAGTAATGTTGAAATAGTGCCTCTGTTCAAATGAAGTGAAATCAAGCCCAAATCTGCTCAAAAGCTTTTCTCTCTATTAGAGAAAGCTGTTTCATTCAATATTCAGTGCAAATCTTGCCAAACTGAAAGATGCTTATGCCTTATGAAATACAATGTTTTCTGCAATGCTGTAAGACAGTTTTTAATGTGTTAGAAGTTATATGCACAAAAACTTATGTTAGGACTTCAATGATCAAGATTGTCAGTTTACAGCTTTCTGAGTCCAGTAATGTTGAAATAGTGCCTCTGTTCAAATGAAGTGAAATCAAGCCCAAATCTGCTCAAAAGCTTTTCTCTCTATTAGAGAAAGCTGTTTCATTCAATATTCAGTGCAAATCTTGCCAAACTGAAAGATGCTTATGCCTTATGAAATACAATGTTTTCTGCAATGCTGTAAGACAGTTTTTAATGTGTTAGAAGTTATATGCACAAAAACTTATGTTAGGACTTCAATGATCAAGATTGTCAGTTTACAGCTTTCTGTGTCCAGTAATGTTGAAATAGTGCCTCTGTTCAAATGAAGTGAAATCAAGCCCAAATCTGCTCAAAAGCTTGTCTCTCTAATAGAGAAAGCTGTTTCATTCAATATTCAGTGCAAATCATGCCAAACTGAAAGATGCTTGTGCCTTATGAAATACAATGTTTTCTGCAATGCTGTAAGACAGTTTTTAATGTGTTAGAAGTTATATGCACAAAAACTTATGTTAGGACTTCAATGATCAAGATTGTCAGTTTACAGCTTTCTGAGTCCAGTAATGTTGAAATAGTGCCTCTGTTCAAATGAAGTGAAATCAAGCCCAAATCTGCTCAAAAGCTTTTCTCTCTATTAGAGAAAGCTGTTTCATTCAATATTCAGTGCAAATCTTGCCAAACTGAAAGATGCTTGTGCCTTATGAACAACAATGTTTTCTGCAATGCTGTAAGACAGTTTTTAATGTGTTAGAAGTTATATGCACAAAAACTTATGTTAGGACTTCAATGATCAAGATTGTCAGTTTACAGCTTTCTGAGTCCAGTAATGTTGAAATAGTGCCTCTGTTCAAATGAAGTGAAATCAAGCCCAAATCTGCTCAAAAGCTTTTCTCTCTATTAGAGAAAGCTGCTTCATTCAATATTCAGTGCAAATCTTGCCAAACTGAAAGATGCTTGTGCCTTATGAACAACAATGTTTTCTGCAATGCTGTAAGACAGTTTTTAATGTGTTAGAAGTTATATGCACAAAAACTTATGTTAGGACTTCAATGATCAAGATTGTCAGTTTACAGCTTTCTGAGTCCAGTAATGTTGAAATAGTGCCTGTGTTCAAATGAAGTGAAATCTAGCCCAAATCTGCTCAAAAGCTTGTCTCTCTAATAGAGAAAGCTGTTTCATTCAATATTCAGTGCAAATCTTGCCAAACTGAAAGATGCTTGTGCCTTATGAAATACAATGTTTTCTACAATGCTGTAAGACAGTTTTTAATGTGTTAGAAGTTATATGCACAAAAACTTATGTTAGGACTTCAATGATCAAGATTGTCAGTTTACAGCTTTCTGAGTCCAGTAATGTTGAAATAGTGCCTCTGTTCAAATGAAGTGAAATCAAGCCCAAATCTGCTCAAAAGCTTTTCTCTCTATTAGAGAAAGCTGTTTCATTCAATATTCAGTGCAAATCTTGCCAAACAGAAAGATGCTTATGCCTTATGAACAACAATGTTTTCTGCAATGCTGTAAGACAGTTTTTAATGTGTTAGAAGTTATATGCACAAAAACTTATGTTAGGACTTCAATGATCAAGATTGTCAGTTTACAGCTTTCTGTGTCCAGTAATGTTGAAATAGTGCCTCTGTTCAAATGAAGTGAAATCTAGCCCAAATCTGCTCAAAAGCTTGTCTCTCTAATAGAGAAAGCTGTTTCATTCAATATTCAGTGCAAACCTTGCCAAACTGAAAGATGCTTGTGCCTTATGAAATACAATGTTTTCTGCAATGCTGTAAGACAGTTTTTAATGTGTAAGAAGTTATATGCACAAAAACTTATGTTAGGACTTCAATGATCAAGATTGTCAGTTTACAGCTTTCTGAGTCCAGTAATGTTGAAATAGTGCCTCTGTTCAAATGAAGTGAAATCAAGCCCATATCTGCTCAAAAGCTTTTCTCTCTAGTAGAGAAAGCTGTTTCATTCAGTATTCAGTGCAAATCTTGCCAAACTGAAAGATGCTTATGCCTTATGAAATACAATGTTTTCTGCAATGCTATAAGACAGTTTTTAATGTGTTAGAAGTTATATGCACAAAAACTTATGTTAGGACTTCAATGATCAAGATTGTCAGTTTACAGCTTTCTGAGTCCAGAAATGTTGAAATAGTGCCTCTGTTCAAATGAAGTGAAATCAAGCCCAAATCTGCTCAAAAGCTTTTCTCTCTATTAGAGAAAGCTGTTTCATTCAATATTCAGTGCAAATCTTGCCAAACTGAAAGATGCTTATGCCTTATGAAATACAATGTTTTCTGCAATGCTGTAAGAGAGTTTTTAATGTGTTAGAAGTTATATGCACAAAAACTTATGTTAGGACTTCAATGATCAAGATTGTCAGTTTACAGCTTTCTGAGTCCAGTAATGTTGAAATAGTGCCTCTGTTAAAATGAAGTGAAATCAAGCCCAAATCTGCTCAAAAGCTTTTCTCTCTATTAGAGAAAGCTGTTTCATTCAATATTCAGTGCAAATCTTGCCAAACTGAAAGATACTTATGCCTTATGAAATACAATGTTTTCTGCAATATTGTAAGACAGTTTTTAATGTGTTAGAAGTTATATGCACAAAAACTTATGTTAGGACTTTAATGATCAAGATTGTCAGTTTACAGCTTTCTGAGTCCAGTAATGTTGAAATAGTGCCTCTGTTCAAATGAAGTGAAATCAAGCCCAAATCTGCTCAAAAGCTTTTCTCTCTATTAGAGAAATCTGTTTCATTCAGTATTCAGTGCAAATCTTGCCAAACTGAAAGATGCTTATGCCTTATGAAATAACATGTTTTCTGCAATGCTGTAAGACAGTTTTTAATGTGTTAGAAGTTATATGCACAAAAACTTATGTTAGGACTTCAATGATCAAGATTGTCAGTTTACAGCTTTCTGTGTCCAGTAATGTTGAAATAGTGCCTCTGTTCAAATGAAGTGAAATCTAGCCCAAATCTGCTCAAAAGCTTTTCTCTCTAATAGAGAAAGCTGTTTCATTCAATATTCAGTGCAAATCTTGCCAAACTGAAAGATGCTTGTGCCTTATGAAATACAATGTTTTCTGCAATGCTGTAAGACAGTTTTTAATGTGTTAGAAGTTATATGCACAAAAACTTATGTTAGGACTTCAATGATCAAGATTGTCAGTTTACAGCTTTCTGTGTCCAGTAATGTTGAAATAGTGCCTCTGTTCAAATGAAGTGAAATCTAGCCCAAATCTGCTCAAAAGCTTGTCTCTCTAATAGAGAAAGCTGTTTCATTCAATATTCAGTGCAAATCTTGCCAAACTGAAAGATGCTTGTGCCTTATGAAATACAATGTTTTCTGCAATGCTGTAAGACAGTTTTTAATGTGTTAGAAGTTATATGCACAAAAACTTATGTTAGGACTTCAATGATCAAGATTGTTAGTTTACAGCTTTCTGAGTCCAGTAATGTTGAAGTAGTGCCTCTATTCAAATGAAGTGAAATCAAGCCCAAATCTGCTCAAAAGCTTGTCTCTCTAATAGAGAAAGCTGTTTCATTCAATATTCAGTGCAAATCTTGCCAAACTGAAAGATGCTTGTGCCTTATGAAATACAATGTTTTCTGCAATGCTGTAAGACAGTTTTTAATGTGTTAGAAGTTATATGCACAAAAACTTATGTTAGGACTTCAATGATCAAGATTGTCAGTTTACAGCTTTCTGAGTCCAGTAATGTTGAAATAGTGCCTCTGTTCAAATGAAGTGAAATCAAGCCCAAATCTGCTCAAAAGCTTTTCTCTCTATTAGAGAAAGCTGTTTCATTCAATATTCAGTGCAAATCTTGCCAAACTGAAAGCTGCTTATGCCTTATGAACAACAATGTTTTCTGCAATGCTGTAAGACAGTTTTTAATGTGTTAGAAGTTATATGCACAAAAACTTATGTTAGGACTTCAATGATCAAGATTGTCAGTTTACAGCTTTCTGAGTCCAGTAATGTTGAAATAGTGCCTCTGTTCAAATGAAGTTAAATCAAGCCCAAATCTGCTCAAAAGCTTTTCTCTCTATTAGAGAAAGCTGTTTCATTCAGTATTCAGTGCAAATCTTGCCAAACTGAAAGATGCTTATGCCTTATGAAATACAATGTTTTCTGCAATGCTGTAAGACAGTTTTTAATGTGTTAGAAGTTATATGCACAAAAACTTATGTTAGGACTTCAATGATCAACATTGTCAGTTTACAGCTTTCTGAGTCCAGTAATGTTGAAATAGTGCCTCTGTTCAAATGAAGTGAAATCAAGCCCAAATCTGCTCAAAAGCTTTTCTCTCTATTAGAGAAAGCTGTTTCATTCAATATTCAGTGCAAATCTTGCCAAACTGAAAGATGCTTATGCCTTATGAAATACAATGTTTTCTGCAATGCTGTAAGACAGTTTTTAATGTGTTAGAAGTTATATGCACAAAAACTTATGTTAGGACTTCAATGATCAAGATTGTCAGTTTACAGCTTTCTGAGTCCAGTAATGTTGAAATAGTGCCTCTGTTCAAATGAAGTGAAATCAAGCCCATATCTGCTCAAAAGCTTTTCTCTCTAGTAGAGAAAGCTGTTTCATTCAGTATTCAGTGCAAATCTTGCCAAACTGAAAGATGCTTATGCCTTATGAAATACAATGTTTTCTGCAATGCTATAAGACAGTTTTTAATGTGTTAGAAGTTATATGCACAAAAACTTATGTTAGGACTTCAATGATCAAGATTGTCAGTTTACAGCTTTCTGAGTCCAGAAATGTTGAAATAGTGCCTCTGTTCAAATGAAGTGAAATCAAGCCCAAATCTGCTCAAAAGCTTTTCTCTCTATTAGAGAAAGCTGTTTCATTCAATATTCAGTGCAAATCTAGCCAAACTGAAAGATGCTTATGCCTTATGAAATACAATGTTTTCTGCAATGCTGTAAGAGAGTTTTTAATGTGTTAGAAGTTATATGCACAAAAACTTATGTTAGGACTTCAATGATCAAGATTGTCAGTTTACAGCTTTCTGAGTCCAGTAATGTTGAAATAGTGCCTCTGTTCAAATGAAGTGAAATCAAGCCCAAATCTGCTCAAAAGCTTTTCTCTCTATTAGAGAAAGCTGTTTCATTCAATATTCAGTGCAAATCTTGCCAAACTGAAAGATGCTTATGCCTTAGGAAATACAATGTTTTCTGCAATATTGTAAGACAGTTTTTAATGTGTTAGAAGTTATATGCACAAAAACTTATGTTAGGACTTTAATGATCAAGATTGTCAGTTTACAGCTTTCTGAGTCCAGTAATGTTGAAATAGTGCCTCTGTTCAAATGAAGTGAAATCAAGCCCAAATCTGCTCAAAAGCTTTTCTCTCTATTAGAGAAATCTGTTTCATTCAGTATTCAGTGCAAATCTTGCCAAACTGAAAGATGCTTATGCCTTATGAAATAAAATGTTTTCTGCAATGCTGTAAGACAGTTTTTAATGTGTTAGAAGTTATATGCACAAAAACTTATGTTAGGACTTCAATGATCAAGATTGTCAGTTTACAGCTTTCTGAGTCCAGTAATGTTGAAATAGTGCCTCTGTTCAAATGAAGTGAAATCAAGCCCATATCTGCTCAAAAGCTTTTCTCTCTAGTAGAGAAAGCTGTTTCATTCAGTATTCAGTGCAAATCTTGCCAAACTGAAAGATGCTTATGCCTTATGAAATACAATGTTTTCTGCAATGCTGTAAGACAGTTTTTAATGTGTTAGAAGTTATATGCACAAAAACTTATGTTAGGACTTCAATGATCAAGATTGTCAGTTTACAGCTTTCTGAGTCCAGTAATGTTGAAATAGTGCATCTGTTCAAATGAAGTGAAATCAAGCCCAAATCTGCTCAAAAGCTTTTCTCTCTATTAGAGAAAGCTGTTTCATTCAATATTCAGTGCAAATCTTGCCAAACAGAAATATGCTTATGCCTTATGAACAACAATGTTTTCTGCAATGCTGTAAGACAGTTTTTAATGTGTTAGAAGTTATATGCACAAAAACTTATGTTAGGACTTCAATGATCAAGATTGTCAGTTTACAGCTTTCTGTGTCCAGTAATGTTGAAATAGTGCCTCTGTTCAAATGAAGTGAAATCTAGCCCAAATCTGCTCAAAAGCTTGTCTCTCTAATAGAGAAAGCTGTTTCATTCAATATTCAGTGCAAATCTTGCCAAACTGAAAGATGCTTGTGCCTTATGAAATACAATGTTTTCTGCAATGCTGTAAGACAGTTTTTAATGTGTTAGAAGTTATATGCACAAAAACTTATGTTAGGACTTCAATGATCAAGATTGTCAGTTTACAGCTTTCTGTGTCCAGTAATGTTGAAATAGTGCGTCTGTTCAAATGAAGTGAAATCTAGCCCAAATCTGCTCAAAAGCTTGTCTCTCTAATAGAGAAAGCTGTTTCATTCAATATTCAGTGCAAATCTTGCCAAACTGAAAGATGCTTGTGCCTTATGAAATACAATGTTTTCTGCAATGCTGTAAGACAGTTTTTAATGTGTTAGAAGTTATATGCACAAAAACTTATGTTAGGACTTCAATGATCAAGATTGTTAGTTTACAGCTTTCTGAGTCCAGTAATGTTGAAGTAGTGCCTCTATTCAAATGAAGTGAAATCAAGCCCAAATCTGCTCAAAAGCTTTTCTCTCTATTAGAGAAAGCTGTTTCATTCAATATTCAGTGCAAATCTTGCCAAACTGAAAGCTGCTTATGCCTTATGAACAACAATGTTTTCTGCAATGCTGTAAGACAGTTTTTAATGTGTTAGAAGTTATATGCACAAAAACTTATGTTAGGACTTCAATGATCAAGATTGTCAGTTTACAGCTTTCTGAGTCCAGTAATGTTGAAATAGTGCCTCTGTTCAAATGAAGTTAAATCAAGCCCAAATCTGCTCAAAAGCTTTTCTCTCTATTAGAGAAAGCTGTTTCATTCAGTATTCAGTGCAAATCTTGCCAAACTGAAAGATGCTTATGCCTTATGAAATACAATGTTTTCTGCAATGCTGTAAGACAGTTTTTAATGTGTTAGAAGTTATATGCACAAAAACTTATGTTAGGACTTCAATGATCAACATTGTCAGTTTACAGCTTTCTGAGTCCAGTAATGTTGAAATAGTGCCTCTGTTCAAATGAAGTGAAATCAAGCCCAAATCTATTCAAAAGCTTTTCTCTCTATTAGAGAAAGCTGTTTCATTCAATATTCAGTGCAAATCTTGCCAAACTGAAAGATGCTTATGCCTTATGAAATACAATGTTTTCTGCAATGCTGTAAGACAGTTTTTAATGTGTTAGAAGTTATATGCACAAAAACTTATGTTAGGACTTCAATGATCAAGATTGTCAGTTTACAGCTTTCTGAGTCCAGTAATGTTGAAATAGTGCCTCTGTTCAAATGAAGTGAAATCTAGCCCAAATCTGCTCAAAAGCTTGTCTCTCTAATAGAGAAAGCTGTTTCATTCAATATTCAGTGCAAATCTTGCCAAACTGAAAGATGCTTGTGCCTTATGAAATACAATGTTTTCTGCAATGCTGTAAGACAGTTTTTAATGTGTTAGAAGTTATATGCACAAAAACTTATGTTAGGACTTCAATGATCAAGATTGTCAGTTTACAGCTTTCTGTGTCCAGTAATGTTGAAATAGTGCCTCTGTTCAAATGAAGTGAAATCTAGCCCAAATCTGCTCAAAAGCTTGTCTCTCTAATAGAGAAAGCTGTTTCATTCAATATTCAGTGCAAATCTTGCCAAACTGAAAGATGCTTGTGCCTTATGAAATACAATGTTTTCTGCAATGCTGTAAGACAGTTTTTAATGTGTTAGAAGTTATATGCACAAAAACTTATGTTAGGACTTCAATGATCAAGATTGTTAGTTTACAGCTTTCTGAGTCCAGTAATGTTGAAGTAGTGCCTCTATTCAAATGAAGTGAAATCAAGCCCAAATCTGCTCAAAAGCTTTTCTCTCTATTAGAGAAAGCTGTTTCATTCAATATTCAGTGCAAATCTTGCCAAACTGAAAGCTGCTTATGCCTTATGAACAACAATGTTTTCTGCAATGCTGTAAGACAGTTTTTAATGTGTTAGAAGTTATATGCACAAAAACTTATGTTAGGACTTCAATGATCAAGATTGTCAGTTTACAGCTTTCTGAGTCCAGTAATGTTGAAATAGTGCCTCTGTTCAAATGAAGTTAAATCAAGCCCAAATCTGCTCAAAAGCTTTTCTCTCTATTAGAGAAAGCTGTTTCATTCAGTATTCAGTGCAAATCTTGCCAAACTGAAAGATGCTTATGCCTTATGAAATACAATGTTTTCTGCAATGCTGTAAGACAGTTTTTAATGTGTTAGAAGTTATATGCACAAACACTTATGTTAGGACTTCAATGATCAACATTGTCAGTTTACAGCTTTCTGAGTCCAGTAATGTTGAAATAGTGCCTCTGTTCAAATGAAGTGAAATCAAGCCCAAATCTATTCAAAAGCTTTTCTCTCTATTAGAGAAAGCTGTTTCATTCAATATTCAGTGCAAATCTTGCCAAACTGAAAGATGCTTATGCCTTATGAAATACAATGTTTTCTGCAATGCTGTAAGACAGTTTTTAATGTGTTAGAAGTTATATGCACAAAAACTTATGTTAGGACTTCAATGATCAAGATTGTCAGTTTACAGCTTTCTGAGTCCAGTAATGTTGAAATAGTGCCTCTGTTCAAATGAAGTGAAATCAAGCCCAAATCTGCTCAAAAGCTTTTCTCTCTATTAGAGAAAGCTGTTTCATTCAATATTCAGTGCAAATCTTGCCAAACTGAAAGATGCTTATGCCTTATGAAATACAATGTTTTCTGCAATGCTGTAAGACAGTTTTTAATGTGTTAGAAGTTATATGCACAAAAACTTATGTTAGGACTTCAATGATCAAGATTGTCAGTTTACAGCTTTCTGTGTCCAGTAATGTTGAAATAGTGCCTCTGTTCAAATGAAGTGAAATCAAGCCCAAATCTGCTCAAAAGCTTGTCTCTCTAATAGAGAATGCTGTTTCATTCAATATTCAGTGCAAATCATGCCAAACTGAAAGATGCTTGTGCCTTATGAAATACAATGTTTTCTGCAATGCTGTAAGACAGTTTTTAATGTGTTAGAAGTTATATGCACAAAAACTTATGTTAGGACTTCAATGATCAAGATTGTCAGTTTACAGCTTTCTGAGTCCAGTAATGTTGAAATAGTGCCTCTGTTCAAATGAAGTGAAATCAAGCCCAAATCTGCTCAAAAGCTTTTCTCTCTATTAGAGAAAGCTGTTTCATTCAATATTCAGTGCAAATCTTGCCAATCTGAAAGATGCTTATGCCTTATGAAATACAATGTTTTCTGCAATATTGTAAGACAGTTTTTAATGTGTTAGAAGTTATATGCACAAAAACTTATGTTAGGACTTTAATGATCAAGATTGTCAGTTTACAGCTTTCTGAGTCCAGTAATGTTGAAATAGTGCCTCTGTTCAAATGAAGTGAAATCAAGCCCAAATCTGCTCAAAAGCTTTTCTCTCTATTAGAGAAATCTGTTTCATTCAGTATTCAGTGCAAATCTTGCCAAACTGAAAGATGCTTATGCCTTATGAAATAAAATGTTTTCTGCAATGCTGTAAGACAGTTTTTAATGTGTTAGAAGTTATATGCACAAAAACTTATGTTAGGACTTCAATGATCAAGATTGTCAGTTTACAGCTTTCTGAGTCCAGTAATGTTGAAATAGTGCCTCTGTTCAAATGAAGTGAAATCAAGCCCATATCTGCTCAAAAGCTTTTCTCTCTAGTAGAGAAAGCTGTTTCATTCAGTATTCAGTGCAAATCTTGCCAAACTGAAAGATGCTTATGCCTTATGAAATACAATGTTTTCTGCAATGCTGTAAGACAGTTTTTAATGTGTTAGAAGTTATATGCACAAAAACTTATGTTAGGACTTCAATGATCAAGATTGTCAGTTTACAGCTTTCTGAGTCCAGTAATGTTGAAATAGTGCATCTGTTCAAATGAAGTGAAATCAAGCCCAAATCTGCTCAAAAGCTTTTCTCTCTATTAGAGAAAGCTGTTTCATTCAATATTCAGTGCAAATCTTGCCAAACAGAAATATGCTTATGCCTTATGAACAACAATGTTTTCTGCAATGCTGTAAGACAGTTTTTAATGTGTTAGAAGTTATATGCACAAAAACTTATGTTAGGACTTCAATGATCAAGATTGTCAGTTTACAGCTTTCTGTGTCCAGTAATGTTGAAATAGTGCCTCTGTTCAAATGAAGTGAAATCTAGCCCAAATCTGCTCAAAAGCTTGTCTCTCTAATAGAGAAAGCTGTTTCATTCAATATTCAGTGCAAATCTTGCCAAACTGAAAGATGCTTGTGCCTTATGAAATACAATGTTTTCTGCAATGCTGTAAGACAGTTTTTAATGTGTTAGAAGTTATATGCACAAAAACTTATGTTAGGACTTCAATGATCAAGATTGTCAGTTTACAGCTTTCTGTGTCCAGTAATGTTGAAATAGTGCCTCTGTTCAAATGAAGTGAAATCTAGCCCAAATCTGCTCAAAAGCTTGTCTCTCTAATAGAGAAAGCTGTTTCATTCAATATTCAGTGCAAATCTTGCCAAACTGAAAGATGCTTGTGCCTTATGAAATACAATGTTTTCTGCAATGCTGTAAGACAGTTTTTAATGTGTTAGAAGTTATATGCACAAAAACTTATGTTAGGACTTCAATGATCAAGATTGTTAGTTTACAGCTTTCTGAGTCCAGTAATGTTGAAGTAGTGCCTCTATTCAAATGAAGTGAAATCAAGCCCAAATCTGCTCAAAAGCTTGTCTCTCTAATAGAGAAAGCTGTTTCATTCAATATTCAGTGCAAATCTTGCCAAACTGAAAGATGCTTGTGCCTTATGAAATACAATGTTTTCTGCAATGCTGTAAGACAGTTTTTAATGTGTTAGAAGTTATATGCACAAAAACTTATGTTAGGAATTCAATGATCAAGATTGTCAGTTTACAGCTTTCTGAGTCCAGTAATGTTGAAATAGTGCCTCTGTTCAAATGAAGTGAAATCAAGCCCAAATCTGCTCAAAAGCTTTTCTCTCTATTAGAGAAAGCTGTTTCATTCAGTATTCAGTGCAAATCTTGCCAAACTGAAAGATGCTTATGCCTTATGAAATACAATGTTTTCTGCAATGCTGTAAGACAGTTTTTAATGTGTTAGAAGTTATATGCACAAAAACTTATGTTAGGACTTCAATGATCAACATTGTCAGTTTACAGCTTTCTGAGTCCAGTAATGTTGAAATAGTGCCTCTGTTCAAATGAAGTGAAATCAAGCCCAAATCTGCTCAAAAGCTTTTCTCTCTATTAGAGAAAGCTGTTTCATTCAATATTCAGTGCAAATCTTGCCAAACTGAAAGATGCTTATGCCTTATGAAATACAATGTTTTCTGCAATGCTGTAAGACAGTTTTTAATGTGTTAGAAGTTATATGCACAAAAACTTATGTTAGGACTTCAATGATCAAGATTGTCAGTTTACAGCTTTCTGAGTCCAGTAATGTTGAAATAGTGCCTCTGTTCAAATGAAGTGAAATCAAGCCCAAATCTGCTCAAAAGCTTTTCTCTCTATTAGAGAAAGCTGTTTCATTCAATATTCAGTGCAAATCTTGCCAAACTGAAAGATGCTTATGCCTTATGAAATACAATGTTTTCTGCAATGCTGTAAGACAGTTTTTAATGTGTTAGAAGTTATATGCACAAAAACTTATGTTAGGACTTCAATGATCAAGATTGTCAGTTTACAGCTTTCTGTGTCCAGTAATGTTGAAATAGTGCCTCTGTTCAAATGAAGTGAAATCAAGCCCAAATCTGCTCAAAAGCTTGTCTCTCTAATAGAGAATGCTGTTTCATTCAATATTCAGTGCAAATCATGCCAAACTGAAAGATGCTTGTGCCTTATGAAATACAATGTTTTCTGCAATGCTGTAAGACAGTTTTTAATGTGTTAGAAGTTATATGCACAAAAACTTATGTTAGGACTTCAATGATCAAGATTGTCAGTTTACAGCTTTCTGAGTCCAGTAATGTTGAAATAGTGCCTCTGTTCAAATGAAGTGAAATCAAGCCCAAATCTGCTCAAAAGCTTTTCTCTCTATTAGAGAAAGCTGTTTCATTCAATATTCAGTGCAAATCTTGCCAATCTGAAAGATGCTTATGCCTTATGAAATACAATGTTTTCTGCAATATTGTAAGACAGTTTTTAATGTGTTAGAAGTTATATGCACAAAAACTTATGTTAGGACTTTAATGATCAAGATTGTCAGTTTACAGCTTTCTGAGTCCAGTAATGTTGAAATAGTGCCTCTGTTCAAATGAAGTGAAATCAAGCCCAAATCTGCTCAAAAGCTTTTCTCTCTATTAGAGAAATCTGTTTCATTCAGTATTCAGTGCAAATCTTGCCAAACTGAAAGATGCTTATGCCTTATGAAATAAAATGTTTTCTGCAATGCTGTAAGACAGTTTTTAATGTGTTAGAAGTTATATGCACAAAAACTTATGTTAGGACTTCAATGATCAAGATTGTCAGTTTACAGCTTTCTGAGTCCAGTAATGTTGAAATAGTGCCTCTGTTCAAATGAAGTGAAATCAAGCCCATATCTGCTCAAAAGCTTTTCTCTCTAGTAGAGAAAGCTGTTTCATTCAGTATTCAGTGCAAATCTTGCCAAACTGAAAGATGCTTATGCCTTATGAAATACAATGTTTTCTGCAATGCTGTAAGACAGTTTTTAATGTGTTAGAAGTTATATGCACAAAAACTTATGTTAGGACTTCAATGATCAAGATTGTCAGTTTACAGCTTTCTGAGTCCAGTAATGTTGAAATAGTGCATCTGTTCAAATGAAGTGAAATCAAGCCCAAATCTGCTCAAAAGCTTTTCTCTCTATTAGAGAAAGCTGTTTCATTCAATATTCAGTGCAAATCTTGCCAAACAGAAATATGCTTATGCCTTATGAACAACAATGTTTTCTGCAATGCTGTAAGACAGTTTTTAATGTGTTAGAAGTTATATGCACAAAAACTTATGTTAGGACTTCAATGATCAAGATTGTCAGTTTACAGCTTTCTGTGTCCAGTAATGTTGAAATAGTGCCTCTGTTCAAATGAAGTGAAATCTAGCCCAAATCTGCTCAAAAGCTTGTCTCTCTAATAGAGAAAGCTGTTTCATTCAATATTCAGTGCAAATCTTGCCAAACTGAAAGATGCTTGTGCCTTATGAAATACAATGTTTTCTGCAATGCTGTAAGACAGTTTTTAATGTGTTAGAAGTTATATGCACAAAAACTTATGTTAGGACTTCAATGATCAAGATTGTCAGTTTACAGCTTTCTGTGTCCAGTAATGTTGAAATAGTGCCTCTGTTCAAATGAAGTGAAATCTAGCCCAAATCTGCTCAAAAGCTTGTCTCTCTAATAGAGAAAGCTGTTTCATTCAATATTCAGTGCAAATCTTGCCAAACTGAAAGATGCTTGTGCCTTATGAAATACAATGTTTTCTGCAATGCTGTAAGACAGTTTTTAATGTGTTAGAAGTTATATGCACAAAAACTTATGTTAGGACTTCAATGATCAAGATTGTTAGTTTACAGCTTTCTGAGTCCAGTAATGTTGAAGTAGTGCCTCTATTCAAATGAAGTGAAATCAAGCCCAAATCTGCTCAAAAGCTTGTCTCTCTAATAGAGAAAGCTGTTTCATTCAATATTCAGTGCAAATCTTGCCAAACTGAAAGATGCTTGTGCCTTATGAAATACAATGTTTTCTGCAATGCTGTAAGACAGTTTTTAATGTGTTAGAAGTTATATGCACAAAAACTTATGTTAGGAATTCAATGATCAAGATTGTCAGTTTACAGCTTTCTGAGTCCAGTAATGTTGAAATAGTGCCTCTGTTCAAATGAAGTGAAATCAAGCCCAAATCTGCTCAAAAGCTTTTCTCTCTATTAGAGAAAGCTGTTTCATTCAGTATTCAGTGCAAATCTTGCCAAACTGAAAGATGCTTATGCCTTATGAAATACAATGTTTTCTGCAATGCTGTAAGACAGTTTTTAATGTGTTAGAAGTTATATGCACAAAAACTTATGTTAGGACTTCAATGATCAACATTGTCAGTTTACAGCTTTCTGAGTCCAGTAATGTTGAAATAGTGCCTCTGTTCAAATGAAGTGAAATCAAGCCCAAATCTGCTCAAAAGCTTTTCTCTCTATTAGAGAAAGCTGTTTCATTCAATATTCAGTGCAAATCTTGCCAAACTGAAAGATGCTTATGCCTTATGAAATACAATGTTTTCTGCAATGCTGTAAGACAGTTTTTAATGTGTTAGAAGTTATATGCACAAAAACTTATGTTAGGACTTCAATGATCAAGATTGTCAGTTTACAGCTTTCTGAGTCCAGTAATGTTGAAATAGTGCCTCTGTTCAAATGAAGTGAAATCAAGCCCAAATCTGCTCAAAAGCTTTTCTCTCTATTAGAGAAAGCTGTTTCATTCAATATTCAGTGCAAATCTTGCCAAACTGAAAGATGCTTATGCCTTATGAAATACAATGTTTTCTGCAATGCTGTAAGACAGTTTTTAATGTGTTAGAAGTTATATGCACAAAAACTTATGTTAGGACTTCAATGATCAAGATTGTCAGTTTACAGCTTTCTGTGTCCAGTAATGTTGAAATAGTGCCTCTGTTCAAATGAAGTGAAATCAAGCCCAAATCTGCTCAAAAGCTTGTCTCTCTAATAGAGAAAGCTGTTTCATTCAATATTCAGTGCAAATCATGCCAAACTGAAAGATGCTTGTGCCTTATGAAATACAATGTTTTCTGCAATGCTGTAAGACAGTTTTTAATGTGTTAGAAGTTATATGCACAAAAACTTATGTTAGGACTTCAATGATCAAGATTGTCAGTTTACAGCTTTCTGAGTCCAGTAATGTTGAAATAGTGCCTCTGTTCAAATGAAGTGAAATCAAGCCCAAATCTGCTCAAAAGCTTTTCTCTCTATTAGAGAAAGCTGTTTCATTCAATATTCAGTGCAAATCTTGCCAAACTGAAAGATGCTTGTGCCTTATGAACAACAATGTTTTCTGCAATGCTGTAAGACAGTTTTTAATGTGTTAGAAGTTATATGCACAAAAACTTATGTTAGGACTTCAATGATCAAGATTGTCAGTTTACAGCTTTCTGAGTCCAGTAATGTTGAAATAGTGCCTCTGTTCAAATGAAGTGAAATCAAGCCCAAATCTGCTCAAAAGCTTTTCTCTCTATTAGAGAAAGCTGCTTCATTCAATATTCAGTGCAAATCTTGCCAAACTGAAAGATGCTTGTGCCTTATGAACAACAATGTTTTCTGCAATGCTGTAAGACAGTTTTTAATGTGTTAGAAGTTATATGCACAAAAACTTATGTTAGGACTTCAATGATCAAGATTGTCAGTTTACAGCTTTCTGAGTCCAGTAATGTTGAAATAGTGCCTGCGTTCAAATGAAGTGAAATCTAGCCCAAATCTGCTCAAAAGCTTGTCTCTCTAATAGAGAAAGCTGTTTCATTCAATATTCAGTGCAAATCTTGCCAAACTGAAAGATGCTTGTGCCTTATGAAATACAATGTTTTCTACAATGCTGTAAGACAGTTTTTAATGTGTTAGAAGTTATATGCACAAAAACTTATGTTAGGACTTCAATGATCAAGATTGTCAGTTTACAGCTTTCTGAGTCCAGTAATGTTGAAATAGTGCCTCTGTTCAAATGAAGTGAAATCAAGCCCAAATCTGCTCAAAAGCTTTTCTCTCTATTAGAGAAAGCTGTTTCATTCAATATTCAGTGCAAATCTTGCCAAACAGAAAGATGCTTATGCCTTATGAACAACAATGTTTTCTGCAATGCTGTAAGACAGTTTTTAATGTGTTAGAAGTTATATGCACAAAAACTTATGTTAGGACTTCAATGATCAAGATTGTCAGTTTACAGCTTTCTGTGTCCAGTAATGTTGAAATAGTGCCTCTGTTCAAATGAAGTGAAATCTAGCCCAAATCTGCTCAAAAGCTTGTCTCTCTAATAGAGAAAGCTGTTTCATTCAATATTCAGTGCTAATCTTGCCAAACTGAAAGATGCTTGTGCCTTATGAAATACAATGTTTTCTGCAATGCTGTAAGACAGTTTTTAATGTGTTAGAAGTTATATGCACAAAAACTTATGTTAGGACTTCAATGATCAAGATTGTCAGTTTACAGCTTTCTGTGTCCAGTAATGTTGAAATAGTGCCTCTGTTCAAATGAAGTAAAATCTAGCCCAAATCTGCTCAAAAGCTTGTCTCTCTAATAGAGAAAGCTGTTTCATTCAATATTCAGTGCAAATCTTGCCAAACTGAAAGATGCTTGTGCCTTATGAAATACAATGTTTTCTGCAATGCTGTAAGACAGTTTTTAATGTGTTAGAAGTTATATGCACAAAAACTTATGTTAGGACTTCAATGATCAAGATTGTTAGTTTACAGCTTTCTGAGTCCAGTAATGTTGAAGTAGTGCCTCTATTCAAATGAAGTGAAATCAAGCCCAAATCTGCTCAAAAGCTTGTCTCTCTAATAGAGAAAGCTGTTTCATTCAATATTCAGTGCAAATCTTGCCAAACTGAAAGATGCTTGTGCCTTATGAAATACAATGTTTTCTGCAATGCTGTAAGACAGTTTTTAATGTGTTAGAAGTTATATGCACAAAAACTTATGTTAGGACTTCAATGATCAAGATTGTCAGTTTACAGCTTTCTGAGTCCAGTAATGTTGAAATAGTGCCTCTGTTCAAATGAAGTGAAATCAAGCCCAAATCTGCTCAAAAGCTTTTCTCTCTATTAGAGAAAGCTGTTTCATTCAATATTCAGTGCAAATCTTGCCAAACTGAAAGCTGCTTATGCCTTATGAACAACAATGTTTTCTGCAATGCTGTAAGACAGTTTTTAATGTGTTAGAAGTTATATGCACAAAAACTTATGTTAGGACTTCAATGATCAAGATTGTCAGTTTACAGCTTTCTGAGTCCAGTAATGTTGAAATAGTGCCTCTGTTCAAATGAAGTTAAATCAAGCCCAAATCTGCTCAAAAGCTTTTCTCTCTATTAGAGAAAGCTGTTTCATTCAGTATTCAGTGCAAATCTTGCCAAACTGAAAGATGCTTATGCCTTATGAAATACAATGTTTTCTGCAATGCTGTAAGACAGTTTTTAATGTGTTAGACGTTATATGCACAAAAACTTATGTTAGGACTTCAATGATCAACATTGTCAGTTTACAGCTTTCTGAGTCCAGTAATGTTGAAATAGTGCCTCTGTTCAAATGAAGTGAAATCAAGCCCAAATCTGCTCAAAAGCTTTTCTCTCTATTAGAGAAAGCTGTTTCATTCAATATTCAGTGCAAATCTTGCCAAACTGAAAGATGCTTATGCCTTATGAAATACAATGTTTTCTGCAATGCTGTAAGACAGTTTTTAATGTGTTAGAAGTTATATGCACAAAAACTTATGTTAGGACTTCAATGATCAAGATTGTCAGTTTACAGCTTTCTGAGTCCAGTAATGTTGAAATAGTGCCTCTGTTCAAATGAAGTGAAATCAAGCCCAAATCTGCTCAAAAGCTTTTCTCTCTATTAGAGAAAGCTGTTTCATTCAATATTCAGTGCAAATCTTGCCAAACTGAAAGATGCTTATGCCTTATGAAATACAATGTTTTCTGCAATGCTGTAAGACAGTTTTTAATGTGTTAGAAGTTATATGCACAAAAACTTATGTTAGGACTTCAATGATCAAGATTGTCAGTTTACAGCTTTCTGTGTCCAGTAATGTTGAAATAGTGCCTCTGTTCAAATGAAGTGAAATCAAGCCCAAATCTGCTCAAAAGCTTGTCTCTCTAATAGAGAAAGCTGTTTCATTCAATATTCAGTGCAAATCATGCCAAACTGAAAGATGCTTGTGCCTTATGAAATACAATGTTTTCTGCAATGCTGTAAGACAGTTTTTAATGTGTTAGAAGTTATATGCACAAAAACTTATGTTAGGACTTCAATGATCAAGATTGTCAGTTTACAGCTTTCTGAGTCCAGTAATGTTGAAATAGTGCCTCTGTTCAAATGAAGTGAAATCAAGCCCAAATCTGCTCAAAAGCTTTTCTCTCTATTAGAGAAAGCTGTTTCATTCAATATTCAGTGCAAATCTTGCCAAACTGAAAGATGCTTGTGCCTTATGAACAACAATGTTTTCTGCAATGCTGTAAGACAGTTTTTAATGTGTTAGAAGTTATATGCACAAAAACTTATGTTAGGACTTCAATGATCAAGATTGTCAGTTTACAGCTTTCTGAGTCCAGTAATGTTGAAATAGTGCCTCTGTTCAAATGAAGTGAAATCAAGCCCAAATCTGCTCAAAAGCTTTTCTCTCTATTAGAGAAAGCTGCTTCATTCAATATTCAGTGCAAATCTTGCCAAACTGAAAGATGCTTGTGCCTTATGAACAACAATGTTTTCTGCAATGCTGTAAGACAGTTTTTAATGTGTTAGAAGTTATATGCACAAAAACTTATGTTAGGACTTCAATGATCAAGATTGTCAGTTTACAGCTTTCTGAACCCAGTAATGTTGAAATAGTGCCTGTGTTCAAATGAAGTGAAATCTAGCCCAAATCTGCTCAAAAGCTTGTCTCTCTAATAGAGAAAGCTGTTTCATTCAATATTCAGTGCAAACCTTGCCAAACTGAAAGATGCTTGTGCCTTATGAAATACAATGTTTTCTGCAATGCTGTAAGACAGTTTTTAATGTGTTAGAAGTTATATGCACAAAAACTTATGTTAGGACTTCAATGATCAAGATTGTCAGTTTACAGCTTTCTGAGTCCAGAAATGTTGAAATAGTGCCTCTGTTCAAATGAAGTGAAATCAAGCCCAAATCTGCTCAAAAGCTTTTCTCTCTATTAGAGAAAGCTGTTTCATTCAATATTCAGTGCAAATCTTGCCAAACTGAAAGATGCTTATGCCTTATGAAATACAATGTTTTCTGCAATGCTGTAAGAGAGTTTTTAATGTGTTAGAAGTTATATGCACAAAAACTTATGTTAGGACTTCAATGATCAAGATTGTCAGTTTACAGCTTTCTGAGTCCAGTAATGTTGAAATAGTGCCTCTGTTCAAATGAAGTGAAATCAAGCCCAAATCTGCTCAAAAGCTTTTCTCTCTATTAGAGAAAGCTGTTTCATTCAATATTCAGTGCAAATCTTGCCAAACTGAAAGATGCTTATGCCTTATGAAATACAATGTTTTCTGCAATATTGTAAGACAGTTTTTAATGTGTTAGAAGTTATATGCACAAAAACTTATGTTAGGACTTTAATGATCAAGATTGTCAGTTTACAGCTTTCTGAGTCCAGTAATGTTGAAATAGTGCCTCTGTTCAAATGAAGTGAAATCAAGCCCAAATCTGCTCAAAAGCTTTTCTCTCTATTAGAGAAAGCTGTTTCATTCAGTATTCAGTGCAAATCTTGCCAAACTGAAAGATGCTTATGCCTTATGAAATAAAATGTTTTCTGCAATGCTGTAAGACAGTTTTTAATGTGTTAGAAGTTATATGCACAAAAACTTATGTTAGGACTTCAATGATCAAGATTGTCAGTTTACAGCTTTCTGAGTCCAGTAATGTTGAAATAGTGCCTCTGTTCAAATGAAGTGAAATCAAGCCCATATCTGCTCAAAAGCTTTTCTCTCTAGTAGAGAAAGCTGTTTCTTTCAGTATTCAGTGCAAATCTTGCCAAACTGAAAGATGCTTATGCCTTATGAAATACAATGTTTTCTGCAATGCTGTAAGACAGTTTTTAATGTGTTAGAAGTTATATGCACAAAAACTTATGTTAGGACTTCAATGATCAAGATTGTCAGTTTACAGCTTTCTGAGTCCAGTAATGTTGAAATAGTGCATCTGTTCAAATGAAGTGAAATCAAGCCCAAATCTGCTCAAAAGCTTTTCTCTCTATTAGAGAAAGCTGTTTCATTCAATATTCAGTGCAAATCTTGCCAAACAGAAATATGCTTATGCCTTATGAACAACAATGTTTTCTGCAATGCTGTAAGACAGTTTTTAATGTGTTAGAAGTTATATGCACAAAAACTTATGTTAGGACTTCAATGATCAAGATTGTCAGTTTACAGCTTTCTGTGTCCAGTAATGTTGAAATAGTGCCTCTGTTCAAATGAAGTGAAATCTAGCCCAAATCTGCTCAAAAGCTTGTCTCTCTAATAGAGAAAGCTGTTTCATTCAATATTCAGTGCAAATCTTGCCAAACTGAAAGATGCTTGTGCCTTATGAAATACAATGTTTTCTGCAATGCTGTAAGACAGTTTTTAATGTGTTAGAAGTTATATGCACAAAAACTTATGTTAGGACTTCAATGATCAAGATTGTCAGTTTACAGCTTTCTGTGTCCAGTAATGTTGAAATAGTGCCTCTGTTCAAATGAAGTGAAATCTAGCCCAAATCTGCTCAAAAGCTTGTCTCTCTAATAGAGAAAGCTGTTTCATTCAATATTCAGTGCAAATCTTGCCAAACTGAAAGATGCTTGTGCCTTATGAAATACAATGTTTTCTGCAATGCTGTAAGACAGTTTTTAATGTGTTAGAAGTTATATGCACAAAAACTTATGTTAGGACTTCAATGATCAAGATTGTTAGTTTACAGCTTTCTGAGTCCAGTAATGTTGAAGTAGTGCCTCTATTCAAATGAAGTGAAATCAAGCCCAAATCTGCTCAAAAGCTTGTCTCTCTAATAGAGAAAGCTGTTTCATTCAATATTCAGTGCAAATCTTGCCAAACTGAAAGATGCTTGTGCCTTATGAAATACAATGTTTTCTGCAATGCTGTAAGACAGTTTTTAATGTGTTAGAAGTTATATGCACAAAAACTTATGTTAGGACTTCAATGATCAAGATTGTCAGTTTACAGCTTTCTAAATCCAGTAATGTTGAAATAGTGCCTCTGTTCAAATGAAGTGAAATCAAGCCCAAATCTGCTCAAAAGCTTTTCTCTCTATTAGAGAAAGCTGTTTCATTCAATATTCAGTGCAAATCTTGCCAAACTGAAAGCTGCTTATGCCTTATGAACAACAATGTTTTCTGCAATGCTGTAAGACAGTTTTTAATGTGTTAGAAGTTATATGCACAAAAACTTATGTTAGGACTTCAATGATCAAGATTGTCAGTTTACAGCTTTCTGAGTCCAGTAATGTTGAAATAGTGCCTCTGTTCAAATGAAGTTAAATCAAGCCCAAATCTGCTCAAAAGCTTTTCTCTCTATTAGAGAAAGCTGTTTCATTCAGTATTCAGTGCAAATCTTGCCAAACTGAAAGATGCTTATGCCTTATGAAATACAATGTTTTCTGCAATGCTGTAAGACAGTTTTTAATGTGTTAGAAGTTATATGCACAAAAACTTATGTTAGGACTTCAATGATCAAGATTGTCAGTTTACAGCTTTCTGAGTCCAGTAATGTTGAAATAGTGCCTCTGTTCAAATGAAGTGAAATCAAGCCCAAATCTGCTCAAAAGCTTTTCTCTCTATTAGAGAAAGCTGTTTCATTCAATATTCAGTGCAAATCTTGCCAAACTGAAAGATGCTTATGCCTTATGAAATACAATGTTTTCTGCAATGCTGTAAGACAGTTTTTAATGTGTTAGAAGTTATATGCACAAAAACTTATGTTAGGACTTCAATGATCAAGATTGTCAGTTTACAGCTTTCTGAGTCCAGTAATGTTGAAATAGTGCCTCTGTTCAAATGAAGTGAAATCAAGCCCAAATCTGCTCAAAAGCTTTTCTCTCTATTAGAGAAAGCTGTTTCATTCAATATTCAGTGCAAATCTTGCCAAACTGAAAGATGCTTATGCCTTATGAAATACAATGTTTTCTGCAATGCTGTAAGACAGTTTTTAATGTGTTAGAAGTTATATGCACAAAAACTTATGTTAGGACTTCAATGATCAAGATTGTCAGTTTACAGCTTTCTGTGTCCAGTAATGTTGAAATAGTGCCTCTGTTCAAATGAAGTGAAATCAAGCCCAAATCTGCTCAAAAGCTTGTCTCTCTAATAGAGAAAGCTGTTTCATTCAATATTCAGTGCAAATCATGCCAAACTGAAAGATGCTTGTGCCTTATGAAATACAATGTTTTCTGCAATGCTGTAAGACAGTTTTTAATGTGTTAGAAGTTATATGCACAAAAACTTATGTTAGGACTTCAATGATCAAGATTGTCAGTTTACAGCTTTCTGAGTCCAGTAATGTTGAAATAGTGCCTCTGTTCAAATGAAGTGAAATCAAGCCCAAATCTGCTCAAAAGCTTTTCTCTCTATTAGAGAAAGCTGTTTCATTCAATATTCAGTGCAAATCTTGCCAAACTGAAAGATGCTTGTGCCTTATGAACAACAATGTTTTCTGCAATGCTGTAAGACAGTTTTTAATGTGTTAGAAGTTATATGCACAAAAACTTATGTTAGGACTTCAATGATCAAGATTGTCAGTTTACAGCTTTCTGAGTCCAGTAATGTTGAAATAGTGCCTCTGTTCAAATGAAGTGAAATCAAGCCCAAATCTGCTCAAAAGCTTTTCTCTCTATTAGAGAAAGCTGCTTCATTCAATATTCAGTGCAAATCTTGCCAAACTGAAAGATGCTTGTGCCTTATGAACAACAATGTTTTCTGCAATGCTGTAAGACAGTTTTTAATGTGTTAGAAGTTATATGCACAAAAACTTATGTTAGGACTTCAATGATCAAGATTGTCAGTTTACAGCTTTCTGAGTCCAGTAATGTTGAAATAGTGCCTGTGTTCAAATGAAGTGAAATCTAGCCCAAATCTGCTCAAAAGCTTGTCTCTCTAATAGAGAAAGCTGTTTCATTCAATATTCAGTGCAAATCTTGCCAAACTGAAAGATGCTTGTGCCTTATGAAATACAATGTTTTCTACAATGCTGTAAGACAGTTTTTAATGTGTTAGAAGTTATATGCACAAAAACTTATGTTAGGACTTCAATGATCAAGATTGTCAGTTTACAGCTTTCTGAGTCCAGTAATGTTGAAATAGTGCCTCTGTTCAAATGAAGTGAAATCAAGCCCAAATCTGCTCAAAAGCTTTTCTCTCTATTAGAGAAAGCTGTTTCATTCAATATTCAGTGCAAATCTTGCCAAACAGAAAGATGCTTATGCCTTATGAACAACAATGTTTTCTGCAATGCTGTAAGACAGTTTTTAATGTGTTAGAAGTTATATGCACAAAAACTTATGTTAGGACTTCAATGATCAAGATTGTCAGTTTACAGCTTTCTGTGTCCAGTAATGTTGAAATAGTGCCTCTGTTCAAATGAAGTGAAATCTAGCCCAAATCTGCTCAAAAGCTTGTCTCTCTAATAGAGAAAGCTGTTTCATTCAATATTCAGTGCAAACCTTGCCAAACTGAAAGATGCTTGTGCCTTATGAAATACAATGTTTTCTGCAATGCTGTAAGACAGTTTTTAATGTGTTAGAAGTTATATGCACAAAAACTTATGTTAGGACTTCAATGATCAAGATTGTCAGTTTACAGCTTTCTGAGTCCAGAAATGTTGAAATAGTGCCTCTGTTCAAATGAAGTGAAATCAAGCCCAAA
Organism: Carassius gibelio; assembly: GCF_023724105.1. Lineage (NCBI taxonomy): Eukaryota > Metazoa > Chordata > Actinopteri > Cypriniformes > Cyprinidae > Carassius > Carassius gibelio. Next base: position 9,804,004 of record NC_068397.1, on the reverse strand, counting down.
TCTGCTCAAAAGCTTTTCTCTCTATTAGAGAAAGCTGTTTCATTCAATATTCAGTGCAAATCTTGCCAAACTGAAAGATGCTTATGCCTTATGAAATACAATGTTTTCTGCAATGCTGTAAGAGAGTTTTTAATGTGTTAGAAGTTATATGCACAAAAACTTATGTTAGGACTTCAATGATCAAGATTGTCAGTTTACAGCTTTCTGAGTCCAGTAATGTTGAAATAGTGCCTCTGTTCAAATGAAGTGAAATCAAGCCCAAATCTGCTCAAAAGCTTTTCTCTCTATTAGAGAAAGCTGTTTCATTCAATATTCAGTGCAAATCTTGCCAAACTGAAAGATGCTTATGCCTTATGAAATACAATGTTTTCTGCAATATTGTAAGACAGTTTTTAATGTGTTAGAAGTTATATGCACAAAAACTTATGTTAGGACTTTAATGATCAAGATTGTCAGTTTACAGCTTTCTGAGTCCAGTAATGTTGAAATAGTGCCTCTGTTCAAATGAAGTGAAATCAAGCCCAAATCTGCTCAAAAGCTTTTCTCTCTATTAGAGAAAGCTGTTTCATTCAGTATTCAGTGCAAATCTTGCCAAACTGAAAGATGCTTATGCCTTATGAAATAAAATGTTTTCTGCAATGCTGTAAGACAGTTTTTAATGTGTTAGAAGTTATATGCACAAAAACTTATGTTAGGACTTCAATGATCAAGATTGTCAGTTTACAGCTTTCTGAGTCCAGTAATGTTGAAATAGTGCCTCTGTTCAAATGAAGTGAAATCAAGCCCATATCTGCTCAAAAGCTTTTCTCTCTAGTAGAGAAAGCTGTTTCTTTCAGTATTCAGTGCAAATCTTGCCAAACTGAAAGATGCTTATGCCTTATGAAATACAATGTTTTCTGCAATGCTGTAAGACAGTTTTTAATGTGTTAGAAGTTATATGCACAAAAACTTATGTTAGGACTTCAATGATCAAGATTGTCAGTTTACAGCTTTCTGAGTCCAGTAATGTTGAAATAGTGCATCTGTTCAAATGAAGTGAAATCAAGCCCAAATCTGCTCAAAAGCTTTTCTCTCTATTAGAGAAAGCTGTTTCATTCAATATTCAGTGCAAATCTTGCCAAACAGAAATATGCTTATGCCTTATGAACAACAATGTTTTCTGCAATGCTGTAAGACAGTTTTTAATGTGTTAGAAGTTATATGCACAAAAACTTATGTTAGGACTTCAATGATCAAGATTGTCAGTTTACAGCTTTCTGTGTCCAGTAATGTTGAAATAGTGCCTCTGTTCAAATGAAGTGAAATCTAGCCCAAATCTGCTCAAAAGCTTGTCTCTCTAATAGAGAAAGCTGTTTCATTCAATATTCAGTGCAAATCTTGCCAAACTGAAAGATGCTTGTGCCTTATGAAATACAATGTTTTCTGCAATGCTGTAAGACAGTTTTTAATGTGTTAGAAGTTATATGCACAAAAACTTATGTTAGGACTTCAATGATCAAGATTGTCAGTTTACAGCTTTCTGTGTCCAGTAATGTTGAAATAGTGCCTCTGTTCAAATGAAGTGAAATCTAGCCCAAATCTGCTCAAAAGCTTGTCTCTCTAATAGAGAAAGCTGTTTCATTCAATATTCAGTGCAAATCTTGCCAAACTGAAAGATGCTTGTGCCTTATGAAATACAATGTTTTCTGCAATGCTGTAAGACAGTTTTTAATGTGTTAGAAGTTATATGCACAAAAACTTATGTTAGGACTTCAATGATCAAGATTGTTAGTTTACAGCTTTCTGAGTCCAGTAATGTTGAAGTAGTGCCTCTATTCAAATGAAGTGAAATCAAGCCCAAATCTGCTCAAAAGCTTGTCTCTCTAATAGAGAAAGCTGTTTCATTCAATATTCAGTGCAAATCTTGCCAAACTGAAAGATGCTTGTGCCTTATGAAATACAATGTTTTCTGCAATGCTGTAAGACAGTTTTTAATGTGTTAGAAGTTATATGCACAAAAACTTATGTTAGGACTTCAATGATCAAGATTGTCAGTTTACAGCTTTCTGAGTCCAGTAATGTTGAAATAGTGCCTCTGTTCAAATGAAGTGAAATCAAGCCCAAATCTGCTCAAAAGCTTTTCTCTCTATTAGAGAAAGCTGTTTCATTCAATATTCAGTGCAAATCTTGCCAAACTGAAAGCTGCTTATGCCTTATGAACAACAATGTTTTCTGCAATGCTGTAAGACAGTTTTTAATGTGTTAGAAGTTATATGCACAAAAACTTATGTTAGGACTTCAATGATCAAGATTGTCAGTTTACAGCTTTCTGAGTCCAGTAATGTTGAAATAGTGCCTCTGTTCAAATGAAGTTAAATCAAGCCCAAATCTGCTCAAAAGCTTTTCTCTCTATTAGAGAAAGCTGTTTCATTCAGTATTCAGTGCAAATCTTGCCAAACTGAAAGATGCTTATGCCTTATGAAATACAATGTTTTCTGCAATGCTGTAAGACAGTTTTTAATGTGTTAGAAGTTATATGCACAAAAACTTATGTTAGGACTTCAATGATCAAGATTGTCAGTTTACAGCTTTCTGAGTCCAGTAATGTTGAAATAGTGCCTCTGTTCAAATGAAGTGAAATCAAGCCCAAATCTGCTCAAAAGCTTTTCTCTCTATTAGAGAAAGCTGTTTCATTCAATATTCAGTGCAAATCTTGCCAAACTGAAAGATGCTTATGCCTTATGAAATACAATGTTTTCTGCAATGCTGTAAGACAGTTTTTAATGTGTTAGAAGTTATATGCACAAAAACTTATGTTAGGACTTCAATGATCAAGATTGTCAGTTTACAGCTTTCTGAGTCCAGTAATGTTGAAATAGTGCCTCTGTTCAAATGAAGTGAAATCAAGCCCAAATCTGCTCAAAAGCTTTTCTCTCTATTAGAGAAAGCTGTTTCATTCAATATTCAGTGCAAATCTTGCCAAACTGAAAGATGCTTATGCCTTATGAAATACAATGTTTTCTGCAATGCTGTAAGACAGTTTTTAATGTGTTAGAAGTTATATGCACAAAAACTTATGTTAGGACTTCAATGATCAAGATTGTCAGTTTACAGCTTTCTGTGTCCAGTAATGTTGAAATAGTGCCTCTGTTCAAATGAAGTGAAATCAAGCCCAAATCTGCTCAAAAGCTTGTCTCTCTAATAGAGAAAGCTGTTTCATTCAATATTCAGTGCAAATCATGCCAAACTGAAAGATGCTTGTGCCTTATGAAATACAATGTTTTCTGCAATGCTGTAAGACAGTTTTTAATGTGTTAGAAGTTATATGCACAAAAACTTATGTTAGGACTTCAATGATCAAGATTGTCAGTTTACAGCTTTCTGAGTCCAGTAATGTTGAAATAGTGCCTCTGTTCAAATGAAGTGAAATCAAGCCCAAATCTGCTCAAAAGCTTGTCTCTCTAATAGAGAAAGCTGTTTCATTCAGTATTCAGTGCAAATCTTGCCAAACTGATAGATGCTTATGCCATATGAAATACAATGTTTTCTGCAATGCTGTAAGACAGTTTTTAATGTGTTAGAAGTTATATGCACAAAAACTTATGTTAGGACTTCAATGATCAAGATTGTCAGTTTACAGCTTTCTGAGTCCAGTAATGTTGAAATAGTGCTTTTGTTCAAATGAAGTGAAATCAAGCCCAAATCTGCTCAAAAGCTTGTCTCTCTATTAGAGAAAGCTGTTTCATTCAATATTCAGTGCAAATCTTGCCAAACTGAAACATGCTTATGTCTTATGAAATAAAATGTTTTCTGCAATGCTGTAAGACAGTTTTTAATGTGTTAGAAGTTATATGCACAAAAACTTATGTTAGGACTTCAATGATCAAGATTGTCAGTTTACAGCTTTCTGAGTCCAGTAATGTTGAAATAGTGCCTCTGTTCAAATGAAGTGAAATCAAGCCCAAATCTGCTCAAAAGCTTTTCTCTCTATTAGAGAAAGCTGTTTCATTCAATATTCAGTGCAAATCTTGCAAAACTGAAAGCTGCTTATGCCTTATGAACAACAATGTTTTCTGCAATGCTGTAAGACAGTTTTTAATGTGTTAGAAGTTATATGCACAAAAACTTATGTTAGGACTTCAATGATCAAGATTGTCAGTTTACAGCTTTCTGAGTCCAGTAATGTTGAAATAGTGCCTCTGTTCAAATGAAGTGAAATCAAGCCCAAATCTGCTCAAAAGCTTGTCTCTCTAATAGAGAAAGCTGTTTCATTCAATATTCAGTGCAAATCATGCCAAACTGAAACATGCTTGTGCCTTATGAAATACAATGTTTTCTGCAATGCTGTAAGACAGTTTTTAATGTGTTAGAAGTTATATGCACAAAAACTTATGTTAGGACTTCAATGATCAAGATTGTCAGTTTACAGCTTTCTGAGTCCAGTAATGTTGAAATAGTGCCTCTGTTCAAATGAAGTGAAATCAAGCCCAAATCTGCTCAAAAGCTTGTCTCTCTAATAGAGAAAGCTGTTTCATTCAGTATTCAGTGCAAATCTTGCCAAACTGATAGATGCTTATGCCATATGAAATACAATGTTTTCTGCAATGCTGTAAGACAGTTTTTAATGTGTTAGAAGTTATATGCACAAAAACTTATGTTAGGACTTCAATGATCAAGATTGTCAGTTTACAGCTTTCTGAGTCCAGTAATGTTGAAATAGTGCTTTTGTTCAAATGAAGTGAAATCAAGCCCAAATCTGCTCAAAAGCTTGTCTCTCTATTAGAGAAAGCTGTTTCATTCAATATTCAGTGCAAATCTTGCCAAACTGAAACATGCTTATGTCTTATGAAATAAAATGTTTTCTGCAATGCTGTAAGACAGTTTTTAATGTGTTAGAAAGTTATATGCACAAAAACTTATGTTAGGACTTCAATGATCAAGATTGTCAGTTTACAGCTTTCTGAGTCCAGTAATGTTGAAATAGTGCCTCTGTTCAAATGAAGTGAAATCAAGCCCAAATCTGCTCAAAAGCTTTTCTCTCTATTAGAGAAAGCTGTTTCATTCAATATTCAGTGCAAATCTTGCCAAACTGAAAGCTGCTTATGCCTTATGAACAACAATGTTTTCTGCAATGCTGTAAGACAGTTTTTAATGTGTTAGAAGTTATATGCACAAAAACTTATGTTAGGACTTCAATGATCAAGATTGTCAGTTTACAGCTTTCTGAGTCCAGTAATGTTGAAATAGTGCCTCTGTTCAAATGAAGTTAAATCAAGCCCAAATCTGCTCAAAAGCTTTTCTCTCTATTAGAGAAAGCTGTTTCATTCAGTATTCAGTGCAAATCTTGCCAAACTGAAAGATGCTTATGCCTTATGAAATACAATGTTTTCTGCAATGCTGTAAGACAGTTTTTAATGTGTTAGAAGTTATATGCACAAAAACTTATGTTAGGACTTCAATGATCAAGATTGTCAGTTTACAGCTTTCTGAGTCCAGTAATGTTGAAATAGTGCCTCTGTTCAAATGAAGTGAAATCAAGCCCAAATCTGCTCAAAAGCTTTTCTCTCTATTAGAGAAAGCTGTTTCATTCAATATTCAGTGCAAATCTTGCCAAACTGAAAGATGCTTATGCCTTATGAAATACAATGTTTTCTGCAATGCTGTAAGACAGTTTTTAATGTGTTAGAAGTTATATGCACAAAAACTTATGTTAGGACTTCAATGATCAAGATTGTCAGTTTACAGCTTTCTGAGTCCAGTAATGTTGAAATAGTGCCTCTGTTCAAATGAAGTGAAATCAAGCCCAAATCTGCTCAAAAGCTTTTCTCTCTATTAGAGAAAGCTGTTTCATTCAATATTCAGTGCAAATCTTGCCAAACTGAAAGATGCTTATGCCTTATGAAATACAATGTTTTCTGCAATGCTGTAAGACAGTTTTTAATGTGTTAGAAGTTATATGCACAAAAACTTATGTTAGGACTTCAATGATCAAGATTGTCAGTTTACAGCTTTCTGAGTCCAGTAATTTTGAAATAGTGCCTCTGTTCAAATGAAGTGAAATCAAGCCCAAATCTGCTCAAAAGCTTTTCTCTCTATTAGAGAAAGCTGTTTCATTCAATATTCAGTGCAAATCTTGCCAAACTGAAAGATGCTTATGCCTTATGAAATACAATGTTTTCTGCAATGCTGTAAGACAGTTTTTAATGTGTTAGAAGTTATATGCACAAAAACTTATGTTAGGACTTCAATGATCAAGATTGTCAGTTTACAGCTTTCTGAGTCCAGTAATGTTGAAATAGTGCCTCTGTTCAAATGAAGTGAAATCAAGCCCAAATCTGCTCAAAAGCTTTTCTCTCTATTAGAGAAAGCTGTTTCATTCAATATTCAGTGCAAATCTTGCCAAACTGAAAGATGCTTGTGCCTTATGAACAACAATGTTTTCTGCAATGCTGTAAGACAGTTTTTAATGTGTTAGAAGTTATATGCACAAAAACTTATGTTAGGACTTCAATGATCAAGATTGTCAGTTTACAGCTTTCTGAGTCCAGTAATGTTGAAATAGTGCCTCTGTTCAAATGAAGTGAAATCAAGCCCAAATCTGCTCAAAAGCTTTTCTCTCTATTAGAGAAAGCTGCTTCATTCAATTTTCAGTGCAAATCTTGCCAAACTGAAAGATGCTTGTGCCTTATGAACAACAATGTTTTCTGCAATGCTGTAAGACAGTTTTTAATGTGTTAGAAGTTATATGCACAAAAACTTATGTTAGGACTTCAATGATCAAGATTGTCAGTTTACAGCTTTCTGAGTCCAGTAATGTTGAAATAGTGCCTGTGTTCAAATGAAGTGAAATCTAGCCCAAATCTGCTCAAAAGCTTGTCTCTCTAATAGAGAAAGCTGTTTCATTCAATATTCAGTGCAAATCTTGCCAAACTGAAAGATGCTTGTGCCTTATGAAATACAATGTTTTCTACAATGCTGTAAGACAGTTTTTAATGTGTTAGAAGTTATATGCACAAAAACTTATGTTAGGACTTCAATGATCAAGATTGTCAGTTTACAGCTTTCTGAGTCCAGTAATGTTGAAATAGTGCCTCTGTTCAAATGAAGTGAAATCAAGCCCAAATCTGCTCAAAAGCTTTTCTCTCTATTAGAGAAAGCTGTTTCATTCAATATTCAGTGCAAATCTTGCCAAACAGAAAGATGCTTATGCCTTATGAACAACAATGTTTTCTGCAATGCTTTAAGACAGTTTTTAATGTGTTAGAAGTTATATGCACAAAAACTTATGTTAGGACTTCAATGATCAAGATTGTCAGTTTACAGCTTTCTGTGTCCAGTAATGTTGAAATAGTGCCTCTGTTCAAATGAAGTGAAATCTAGCCCAAATCTGCTCAAAAGCTTGTCTCTCTAATAGAGAAAGCTGTTTCATTCAATATTCAGTGCAAATCTTGCCAAACTGAAAGATGCTTGTGCCTTATGAAATACAATGTTTTCTGCAATGCTGTAAGACAGTTTTTAATGTGTTAGAAGTTATATGCACAAAAACTTATGTTAGGACTTCAATGATCAAGATTGTCAGTTTACAGCTTTCTGTGTCCAGTAATGTTGAAATAGTGCCTCTGTTCAAATGAAGTAAAATCTAGCCCAAATCTGCTCAAAAGCTTGTCTCTCTAATAGAGAAAGCTGTTTCATTCAATATTCAGTGCAAATCTTGCCAAACTGAAAGATGCTTGTGCCTTATGAAATACAATGTTTTCTGCAATGCTGTAAGACAGTTTTTAATGTGTTAGAAGTTATATGCACAAAAACTTATGTTAGGACTTCAATGATCAAGATTGTTAGTTTACAGCTTTCTGAGTCCAGTAATGTTGAAGTAGTGCCTCTATTCAAATGAAGTGAAATCAAGCCCAAATCTGCTCAAAAGCTTGTCTCTCTAATAGAGAAAGCTGTTTCATTCAATATTCAGTGCAAATCTTGCCAAACTGAAAGATGCTTGTGCCTTATGAAATACAATGTTTTCTGCAATGCTGTAAGACAGTTTTTAATGTGTTAGAAGTTATATGCACAAAAACTTATGTTAGGACTTCAATGATCAAGATTGTCAGTTTACAGCTTTCTGAGTCCAGTAATGTTGAAATAGTGCCTCTGTTCAAATGAAGTGAAATCAAGCCCAAATCTGCTCAAAAGCTTTTCTCTCTATTAGAGAAAGCTGTTTCATTCAATATTCAGTGCAAATCTTGCCAAACTGAAAGCTGCTTATGCCTTATGAACAACAATGTTTTCTGCAATGCTGTAAGACAGTTTTTAATGTGTTAGAAGTTAATATGCACAAAAACTTATGTTAGGACTTCAATGATCAAGATTGTCAGTTTACAGCTTTCTGAGTCCAGTAATGTTGAAATAGTGCCTCTGTTCAAATGAAGTTAAATCAAGCCCAAATCTGCTCAAAAGCTTTTCTCTCTATTAGAGAAAGCTGTTTCATTCAGTATTCAGTGCAAATCTTGCCAAACTGAAAGATGCTTATGCCTTATGAAATACAATGTTTTCTGCAATGCTGTAAGACAGTTTTTAATGTGTTAGACGTTATATGCACAAAAACTTATGTTAGGACTTCAATGATCAACATTGTCAGTTTACAGCTTTCTGAGTCCAGTAATGTTGAAATTGTGCCTCTGTTCAAATGAAGTGAAATCAAGCCCAAATCTGCTCAAAAGCTTTTCTCTCTATTAGAGAAAGCTGTTTCATTCAATATTCAGTGCAAATCTTGCCAAACTGAAAGATGCTTATGCCTTATGAAATACAATGTTTTCTGCAATGCTGTAAGACAGTTTTTAATGTGTTAGAAGTTATATGCACAAAAACTTATGTTAGGACTTCAATGATCAAGATTGTCAGTTTACAGCTTTCTGAGTCCAGTAATGTTGAAATAGTGCCTCTGTTCAAATGAAGTGAAATCAAGCCCAAATCTGCTCAAAAGCTTTTCTCTCTATTAGAGAAAGCTGTTTCATTCAATATTCAGTGCAAATCTTGCCAAACTGAAAGATGCTTATGCCTTATGAAATACAATGTTTTCTGCAATGCTGTAAGACAGTTTTTAATGTGTTAGAAGTTATATGCACAAAAACTTATGTTAGGACTTCAATGATCAAGATTGTCAGTTTACAGCTTTCTGTGTCCAGTAATGTTGAAATAGTGCCTCTGTTCAAATGAAGTGAAATCAAGCCCAAATCTGCTCAAAAGCTTGTCTCTCTAATAGAGAAAGCTGTTTCATTCAATATTCAGTGCAAATCATGCCAAACTGAAAGATGCTTGTGCCTTATGAAATACAATGTTTTCTGCAATGCTGTAAGACAGTTTTTAATGTGTTAGAAGTTATATGCACAAAAACTTATGTTAGGACTTCAATGATCAAGATTGTCAGTTTACAGCTTTCTGAGTCCAGTAATGTTGAAATAGTGCCTCTGTTCAAATGAAGTGAAATCAAGCCCAAATCTGCTCAAAAGCTTTTCTCTCTATTAGAGAAAGCTGTTTCATTCAATATTCAGTGCAAATCTTGCCAAACTGAAAGATGCTTGTGCCTTATGAACAACAATGTTTTCTGCAATGCTGTAAGACAGTTTTTAATGTGTTAGAAGTTATATGCACAAAAACTTATGTTAGGACTTCAATGATCAAGATTGTCAGTTTACAGCTTTCTGAGTCCAGTAATGTTGAAATAGTGCCTCTGTTCAAATGAAGTGAAATCAAGCCCAAATCTGCTCAAAAGCTTTTCTCTCTATTAGAGAAAGCTGCTTCATTCAATATTCAGTGCAAATCTTGCCAAACTGAAAGATGCTTGTGCCTTATGAACAACAATGTTTTCTGCAATGCTGTAAGACAGTTTTTAATGTGTTAGAAGTTATATGCACAAAAACTTATGTTAGGACTTCAATGATCAAGATTGTCAGTTTACAGCTTTCTGAGTCCAGTAATGTTGAAATAGTGCCTGTGTTCAAATGAAGTGAAATCTAGCCCAAATCTGCTCAAAAGCTTGTCTCTCTAATAGAGAAAGCTGTTTCATTCAATATTCAGTGCAAATCTTGCCAAACTGAAAGATGCTTGTGCCTTATGAAGTACAATGTTTTCTACAATGCTGTAAGACAGTTTTTAATGTGTTAGAAGTTATATGCACAAAAACTTATGTTAGGACTTCAATGATCAAGATTGTCAGTTTACAGCTTTCTGAGTCCAGTAATGTTGAAATAGTGCCTCTGTTCAAATGAAGTGAAATCAAGCCCAAATCTGCTCAAAAGCTTTTCTCTCTATTAGAGAAAGCTGTTTCATTCAATATTCAGTGCAAATCTTGCCAAACAGAAAGATGCTTATGCCTTATGAACAACAATGTTTTCTGCAATGCTGTAAGACAGTTTTTAATGTGTTAGAAGTTATATGCACAAAAACTTATGTTAGGACTTCAATGATCAAGATTGTCAGTTTACAGCTTTCTGTGTCCAGTAATGTTGAAATAGTGCCTCTGTTCAAATGAAGTGAAATCTAGCCCAAATCTGCTCAAAAGCTTGTCTCTCTAATAGAGAAAGCTGTTTCATTCAATATTCAGTGCAAACCTTGCCAAACTGAAAGATGCTTGTGCCTTATGAAATACAATGTTTTCTGCAATGCTGTAAGACAGTTTTTAATGTGTTAGAAGTTATATGCACAAAAACTTATGTTAGGACTTCAATGATCAAGATTGTCAGTTTACAGCTTTCTGAGTCCAGAAATGTTGAAATAGTGCCTCTGTTCAAATGAAGTGAAATCAAGCCCAAATCTGCTCAAAAGCTTTTCTCTGTATTAGAGAAAGCTGTTTCATTCAATATTCAGTGCAAATCTTGCCAAACTGAAAGATGCTTATGCCTTATGAAATACAATGTTTTCTGCAATGCTGTAAGAGAGTTTTTAATGTGTTAGAAGTTATATGCACAAAAACTTATGTTAGGACTTCAATGATCAAGATTGTCAGTTTACAGCTTTCTGAGTCCAGTAATGTTGAAATAGTGCCTCTGTTCAAATGAAGTGAAATCAAGCCCAAATCTGCTCAAAAGCTTTTCTCTCTATTAGAGAAAGCTGTTTCATTCAATATTCAGTGCAAATCTTGCCAAACTGAAAGATGCTTATGCCTTATGAAATACAATGTTTTCTGCAATATTGTAAGACAGTTTTTAATGTGTTAGAAGTTATATGCACAAAAACTTATGTTAGGACTTTAATGATCAAGATTGTCAGTTTACAGCTTTCTGAGTCCAGTAATGTTGAAATAGTGCCTCTGTTCAAATGAAGTGAAATCAAGCCCAAATCTGCTCAAAAGCTTTTCTCTCTATTAGAGAAAGCTGTTTCATTCAGTATTCAGTGCAAATCTTGCCAAACTGAAAGATGCTTATGCCTTATGAAATAAAATGTTTTCTGCAATGCTGTAAGACAGTTTTTAATGTGTTAGAAGTTATATGCACAAAAACTTATGTTAGGACTTCAATGATCAAGATTGTCAGTTTACAGCTTTCTGAGTCCAGTAATGTTGAAATAGTGCCTCTGTTCAAATGAAGTGAAATCAAGCCCATATCTGCTCAAAAGCTTTTCTCTCTAGTAGAGAAAGCTGTTTCTTTCAGTATTCAGTGCAAATCTTGCCAAACTGAAAGATGCTTATGCCTTATGAAATACAATGTTTTCTGCAATGCTGTAAGACAGTTTTTAATGTGTTAGAAGTTATATGCACAAAAACTTATGTTAGGACTTCAATGATCAAGATTGTCAGTTTACAGCTTTCTGAGTCCAGTAATGTTGAAATAGTGCATCTGTTCAAATGAAGTGAAATCAAGCCCAAATCTGCTCAAAAGCTTTTCTCTCTATTAGAGAAAGCTGTTTCATTCAATATTCAGTGCAAATCTTGCCAAACAGAAATATGCTTATGCCTTATGAACAACAATGTTTTCTGCAATGCTGTAAGACAGTTTTTAATGTGTTAGAAGTTATATGCACAAAAACTTATGTTAGGACTTCAATGATCAAGATTGTCAGTTTACAGCTTTCTGTGTCCAGTAATGTTGAAATAGTGCCTCTGTTCAAATGAAGTGAAATCTAGCCCAAATCTGCTCAAAAGCTTGTCTCTCTAATAGAGAAAGCTGTTTCATTCAATATTCAGTGCAAATCTTTCCAAACTGAAAGATGCTTGTGCCTTATGAAATACAATGTTTTCTGCAATGCTGTAAGACAGTTTTTAATGTGTTAGAAGTTATATGCACAAAAACTTATGTTAGGACTTCAATGATCAAGATTGTCAGTTTACAGCTTTCTGTGTCCAGTAATGTTGAAATAGTGCCTCTGTTCAAATGAAGTGAAATCTAGCCCAAATCTGCTCAAAAGCTTGTCTCTCTAATAGAGAAAGCTGTTTCATTCAATATTCAGTGCAAATCTTGCCAAACTGAAAGATGCTTGTGCCTTATGAAATACAATGTTTTCTGCAATGCTGTAAGACAGTTTTTAATGTGTTAGAAGTTATATGCACAAAAACTTATGTTAGGACTTCAATGATCAAGATTGTCAGTTTACAGCTTTCTGAGTCCAGTAATGTTGAAATAGTGCCTCTGTTCAAATGAAGTGAAATCAAGCCCAAATCTGCTCAAAAGCTTTTCTCTCTATTAGAGAAAGCTGTTTCATTCAATATTCAGTGCAAATCTTGCCAAACTGAAAGATGCTTGTGCCTTATGAACAACAATGTTTTCTGCAATGCTGTAAGACAGTTTTTAATGTGTTAGAAGTTATATGCACAAAAACTTATGTTAGGACTTCAATGATCAAGATTGTCAGTTTACAGCTTTCTGAGTCCAGTAATGTTGAAATAGTGCCTCTGTTCAAATGAAGTGAAATCAAGCCCAAATCTGCTCAAAAGCTTTTCTCTCTATTAGAGAAAGCTGCTTCATTCAATATTCAGTGCAAATCTTGCCAAACTGAAAGATGCTTGTGCCTTATGAACAACAATGTTTTCTGCAATGCTGTAAGACAGTTTTTAATGTGTTAGAAGTTATATGCACAAAAACTTATGTTAGGACTTCAATGATCAAGATTGTCAGTTTACAGCTTTCTGAGTCCAGTAATGTTGAAATAGTGCCTGTGTTCAAATGAAGTGAAATCTAGCCCAAATCTGCTCAAAAGCTTGTCTCTCTAATAGAGAAAGCTGTTTCATTCAATATTCAGTGCAAATCTTGCCAAACTGAAAGATGCTTGTGCCTTATGAAGAACAATGTTTTCTACAATGCTGTAAGACAGTTTTTAATGTGTTAGAAGTTATATGCACAAAAACTTATGTTAGGACTTCAATGATCAAGATTGTCAGTTTACAGCTTTCTGAGTCCAGTAATGTTGAAATAGTGCCTCTGTTCAAATGAAGTGAAATCAAGCCCAAATCTGCTCAAAAGCTTTTCTCTCTATTAGAGAAAGCTGTTTCATTCAGTATTCAGTGCAAATCTTGCCAAACTGAAAGATGCTTATGCCTTATGAAATAAAATGTTTTCTGCAATGCTGTAAGACAGTTTTTAATGTGTTAGAAGTTATATGCACAAAAACTTATGTTAGGACTTCAATGATCAAGATTGTCAGTTTACAGCTTTCTGAGTCCAGTAATGTTGAAATAGTGCCTCTGTTCAAATGAAGTGAAATCAAGCCCATATCTGCTCAAAAGCTTTTCTCTCTAGTAGAGAAAGCTGTTTCTTTCAGTATTCAGTGCAAATCTTGCCAAACTGAAAGATGCTTATGCCTTATGAAATACAATGTTTTCTGCAATGCTGTAAGACAGTTTTTAATGTGTTAGAAGTTATATGCACAAAAACTTATGTTAGGACTTCAATGATCAAGATTGTCAGTTTACAGCTTTCTGAGTCCAGTAATGTTGAAATAGTGCATCTGTTCAAATGAAGTGAAATCAAGCCCAAATCTGCTCAAAAGCTTTTCTCTCTATTAGAGAAAGCTGTTTCATTCAATATTCAGTGCAAATCTTGCCAAACAGAAATATGCTTATGCCTTATGAACAACAATGTTTTCTGCAATGCTGTAAGACAGTTTTTAATGTGTTAGAAGTTATATGCACAAAAACTTATGTTAGGACTTCAATGATCAAGATTGTCAGTTTACAGCTTTCTGTGTCCAGTAATGTTGAAATAGTGCCTCTGTTCAAATGAAGTGAAATCTAGCCCAAATCTGCTCAAAAGCTTGTCTCTCTAATAGAGAAAGCTGTTTCATTCAATATTCAGTGCAAATCTTTCCAAACTGAAAGATGCTTGTGCCTTATGAAATACAATGTTTTCTGCAATGCTGTAAGACAGTTTTTAATGTGTTAGAAGTTATATGCACAAAAACTTATGTTAGGACTTCAATGATCAAGATTGTCAGTTTACAGCTTTCTGTGTCCAGTAATGTTGAAATAGTGCCTCTGTTCAAATGAAGTGAAATCTAGCCCAAATCTGCTCAAAAGCTTGTCTCTCTAATAGAGAAAGCTGTTTCATTCAATATTCAGTGCAAATCTTGCCAAACTGAAAGATGCTTGTGCCTTATGAAATACAATGTTTTCTGCAATGCTGTAAGACAGTTTTTAATGTGTTAGAAGTTATATGCACAAAAACTTATGTTAGGACTTCAATGATCAAGATTGTTAGTTTACAGCTTTCTGAGTCCAGTAATGTTGAAGTAGTGCCTCTATTCAAATGAAGTGAAATCAAGCCCAAATCTGCTCAAAAGCTTGTCTCTCTAATAGAGAAAGCTGTTTCATTCAATATTTAGTGCAAATCTTGCCAAACTGAAAGATGCTTGTGCCTTATGAAATACAATGTTTTCTGCAATGCTGTAAGACAGTTTTTAATGTGTTAGAAGTTATATGCACAAAAACTTATGTTAGGACTTCAATGATCAAGATTGTCAGTTTACAGCTTTCTAAATCCAGTAATGTTGAAATAGTGCCTCTGTTCAAATGAAGTGAAATCAAGCCCAAATCTGCTCAAAAGCTTTTCTCTCTATTAGAGAAAGCTGTTTCATTCAATATTCAGTGCAAATCTTGCCAAACTGAAAGCTGCTTATGCCTTATGAACAACAATGTTTTCTGCAATGCTGTAAGACAGTTTTTAATGTGTTAGAAGTTATATGCACAAAAACTTATGTTAGGACTTCAATGATCAAGATTGTCAGTTTACAGCTTTCTGAGTCCAGTAATGTTGAAATAGTGCCTCTGTTCAAATGAAGTTAAATCAAGCCCAAATCTGCTCAAAAGCTTTTCTCTCTATTAGAGAAAGCTGTTTCATTCAGTATTCAGTGCAAATCTTGCCAAACTGAAAGATGCTTATGCCTTATGAAATACAATGTTTTCTGCAATGCTGTAAGACAGTTTTTAATGTGTTAGAAGTTATATGCACAAAAACTTATGTTAGGACTTCAATGATCAAGATTGTCAGTTTACAGCTTTCTGAGTCCAGTAATGTTGAAATAGTGCCTCTGTTCAAATGAAGTGAAATCAAGCCCAAATCTGCTCAAAAGCTTTTCTCTCTATTAGAGAAAGCTGTTTCATTCAATATTCAGTGCAAATCTTGCCAAACTGAAAGATGCTTATGCCTTATGAAATACAATGTTTTCTGCAATGCTGTAAGACAGTTTTTAATGTGTTAGAAGTTATATGCACAAAAACTTATGTTAGGACTTCAATGATCAAGATTGTCAGTTTACAGCTTTCTGAGTCCAGTAATGTTGAAATAGTGCCTCTGTTCAAATGAAGTGAAATCAAGCCCAAATCTGCTCAAAAGCTTTTCTCTCTATTAGAGAAAGCTGTTTCATTCAATATTCAGTGCAAATCTTGCCAAACTGAAAGATGCTTATGCCTTATGAAATACAATGTTTTCTGCAATGCTGTAAGACAGTTTTTAATGTGTTAGAAGTTATATGCACAAAAACTTATGTTAGGACTTCAATGATCAAGATTGTCAGTTTACAGCTTTCTGTGTCCAGTAATGTTGAAATAGTGCCTCTGTTCAAATGAAGTGAAATCAAGCCCAAATCTGCTCAAAAGCTTGTCTCTCTAATAGAGAAAGCTGTTTCATTCAATATTCAGTGCAAATCATGCCAAACTGAAAGATGCTTGTGCCTTATGAAATACAATGTTTTCTGCAATGCTGTAAGACAGTTTTTAATGTGTTAGAAGTTATATGCACAAAAACTTATGTTAGGACTTCAATGATCAAGATTGTCAGTTTACAGCTTTCTGAGTCCAGTAATGTTGAAATAGTGCCTCTGTTCAAATGAAGTGAAATCAAGCCCAAATCTGCTCAAAAGCTTTTCTCTCTATTAGAGAAAGCTGTTTCATTCAATATTCAGTGCAAATCTTGCCAAACTGAAAGATGCTTGTGCCTTATGAACAACAATGTTTTCTGCAATGCTGTAAGACAGTTTTTAATGTGTTAGAAGTTATATGCACAAAAACTTATGTTAGGACTTCAATGATCAAGATTGTCAGTTTACAGCTTTCTGAGTCCAGTAATGTTGAAATAGTGCCTCTGTTCAAATGAAGTGAAATCAAGCCCAAATCTGCTCAAAAGCTTTTCTCTCTATTAGAGAAAGCTGCTTCATTCAATATTCAGTGCAAATCTTGCCAAACTGAAAGATGCTTGTGCCTTATGAACAACAATGTTTTCTGCAATGCTGTAAGACAGTTTTTAATGTGTTAGAAGTTATATGCACAAAAACTTATGTTAGGACTTCAATGATCAAGATTGTCAGTTTACAGCTTTCTGAGTCCAGTAATGTTGAAATAGTGCCTGTGTTCAAATGAAGTGAAATCTAGCCCAAATCTGCTCAAAAGCTTGTCTCTCTAATAGAGAAAGCTGTTTCATTCAATATTCAGTGCAAATCTTGCCAAACTGAAAGATGCTTGTGCCTTATGAAATACAATGTTTTCTACAATGCTGTAAGACAGTTTTTAATGTGTTAGAAGTTATATGCACAAAAACTTATGTTAGGACTTCAATGATCAAGATTGTCAGTTTACAGCTTTCTGAGTCCAGTAATGTTGAAATAGTGCCTCTGTTCAAATGAAGTGAAATCAAGCCCAAATCTGCTCAAAAGCTTTTCTCTCTATTAGAGAAAGCTGTTTCTTTCAATATTCAGTGCAAATCTTGCCAAACAGAAAGATGCTTATGCCTTATGAACAACAATGTTTTCTGCAATGCTGTAAGACAGTTTTTAATGTGTTAGAAGTTATATGCACAAAAACTTATGTTAGGACTTCAATGATCAAGATTGTCAGTTTACAGCTTTCTGTGTCCAGTAATGTTGAAATAGTGCCTCTGTTCAAATGAAGTGAAATCTAGCCCAAATCTGCTCAAAAGCTTGTCTCTCTAATAGAGAAAGCTGTTTCATTCAATATTCAGTGCAAACCTTGCCAAACTGAAAGATGCTTGTGCCTTATGAAATACAATGTTTTCTGCAATGCTGTAAGACAGTTTTTAATGTGTTAGAAGTTATATGCACAAAAACTTATGTTAGGACTTCAATGATCAAGATTGTCAGTTTACAGCTTTCTGAGTCCAGAAATGTTGAAATAGTGCCTCTGTTCAAATGAAGTGAAATCAAGCCCAAATCTGCTCAAAAGCTTTTCTCTCTATTAGAGAAAGCTGTTTCATTCAATATTCAGTGCAAATCTTGCCAAACTGAAAGATGCTTATGCCTTATGAAATACAATGTTTTCTGCAATGCTGTAAGAGAGTTTTTAATGTGTTAGAAGTTATATGCACAAAAACTTATGTTAGGACTTCAATGATCAAGATTGTCAGTTTACAGCTTTCTGAGTCCAGTAATGTTGAAATAGTGCCTCTGTTCAAATGAAGTGAAATCAAGCCCAAATCTGCTCAAAAGCTTTTCTCTCTATTAGAGAAAGCTGTTTCATTCAATATTCAGTGCAAATCTTGCCAAACTGAAAGATGCTTATGCCTTATGAAATACAATGTTTTCTGCAATATTGTAAGACAGTTTTTAATGTGTTAGAAGTTATATGCACAAAAACTTATGTTAGGACTTTAATGATCAAGATTGTCAGTTTACAGCTTTCTGAGTCCAGTAATGTTGAAATAGTGCCTCTGTTCAAATGAAGTGAAATCAAGCCCAAATCTGCTCAAAAGCTTTTCTCTCTATTAGAGAAAGCTGTTTCATTCAGTATTCAGTGCAAATCTTGCCAAACTGAAAGATGCTTATGCCTTATGAAATACAATGTTTTCTGCAATGCTGTAAGACAGTTTTTAATGTGTTAGAAGTTATATGCACAAAAACTTATGTTAGGACTTCAATGATCAAGATTGTCAGTTTACAGCTTTCTGAGTCCAGAAATGTTGAAATAGTGCCTCTGTTCAAATGAAGTGAAATCAAGCCCAAATCTGCTCAAAAGCTTTTCTCTCTATTAGAGAAAGCTGTTTCATTCAATATTCAGTGCAAATCTTGCCAAACTGAAAGATGCTTATGCCTTATGAAATACAATGTTTTCTGCAATGCTGTAAGAGAGTTTTTAATGTGTTAGAAGTTATATGCACAAAAACTTATGTTAGGACTTCAATGATCAAGATTGTCAGTTTACAGCTTTCTGAGTCCAGTAATGTTGAAATAGTGCCTCTGTTCAAATGAAGTGAAATCAAGCCCAAATCTGCTCAAAAGCTTTTCTCTCTATTAGAGAAAGCTGTTTCATTCAATATTCAGTGCAAATCTTGCCAAACTGAAAGATGCTTATGCCTTATGAAATACAATGTTTTCTGCAATATTGTAAGACAGTTTTTAATGTGTTAGAAGTTATATGCACAAAAACTTATGTTAGGACTTTAATGATCAAGATTGTCAGTTTACAGCTTTCTGAGTCCAGTAATGTTGAAATAGTGCCTCTGTTCAAATGAAGTGAAATCAAGCCCAAATCTGCTCAAAAGCTTTTCTCTCTATTAGAGAAAGCTGTTTCATTCAGTATTCAGTGCAAATCTTGCCAAACTGAAAGATGCTTATGCCTTATGAAATAAAATGTTTTCTGCAATGCTGTAAGACAGTTTTTAATGTGTTAGAAGTTATATGCACAAAAACTTATGTTAGGACTTCAATGATCAAGATTGTCAGTTTACAGCTTTCTGAGTCCAGTAATGTTGAAATAGTGCCTCTGTTCAAATGAAGTGAAATCAAGCCCATATCTGCTCAAAAGCTTTTCTCTCTAGTAGAGAAAGCTGTTTCTTTCAGTATTCAGTGCAAATCTTGCCAAACTGAAAGATGCTTATGCCTTATGAAATACAATGTTTTCTGCAATGCTGTAAGACAGTTTTTAATGTGTTAGAAGTTATATGCACAAAAACTTATGTTAGGACTTCAATGATCAAGATTGTCAGTTTACAGCTTTCTGAGTCCAGTAATGTTGAAATAGTGCATCTGTTCAAATGAAGTGAAATCAAGCCCAAATCTGCTCAAAAGCTTTTCTCTCTATTAGAGAAAGCTGTTTCATTCAATATTCAGTGCAAATCTTGCCAAACAGAAATATGCTTATGCCTTATGAACAACAATGTTTTCTGCAATGCTGTAAGACAGTTTTTAATGTGTTAGAAGTTATATGCACAAAAACTTATGTTAGGACTTCAATGATCAAGATTGTCAGTTTACAGCTTTCTGTGTCCAGTAATGTTGAAATAGTGCCTCTGTTCAAATGAAGTGAAATCTAGCCCAAATCTGCTCAAAAGCTTGTCTCTCTAATAGAGAAAGCTGTTTCATTCAATATTCAGTGCAAATCTTGCCAAACTGAAAGATGCTTGTGCCTTATGAAATACAATGTTTTCTGCAATGCTGTAAGACAGTTTTTAATGTGTTAGAAGTTATATGCACAAAAACTTATGTTAGGACTTCAATGATCAAGATTGTCAGTTTACAGCTTTCTGTGTCCAGTAATGTTGAAATAGTGCCTCTGTTCAAATGAAGTGAAATCTAGCCCAAATCTGCTCAAAAGCTTGTCTCTCTAATAGAGAAAGCTGTTTCATTCAATATTCAGTGCAAATCTTGCCAAACTGAAAGATGCTTGTGCCTTATGAAATACAATGTTTTCTGCAATGCTGTAAGACAGTTTTTAATGTGTTAGAAGTTATATGCACAAAAACTTATGTTAGGACTTCAATGATCAAGATTGTTAGTTTACAGCTTTCTGAGTCCAGTAATGTTGAAGTAGTGCCTCTATTCAAATGAAGTGAAATCAAGCCCAAATCTGCTCAAAAGCTTGTCTCTCTAATAGAGAAAGCTGTTTCATTCAATATTTAGTGCAAATCTTGCCAAACTGAAAGATGCTTGTGCCTTATGAAATACAATGTTTTCTGCAATGCTGTAAGACAGTTTTTAATGTGTTAGAAGTTATATGCACAAAAACTTATGTTAGGACTTCAATGATCAAGATTGTCAGTTTACAGCTTTCTAAATCCAGTAATGTTGAAATAGTGCCTCTGTTCAAATGAAGTGAAATCAAGCCCAAATCTGCTCAAAAGCTTTTCTCTCTATTAGAGAAAGCTGTTTCATTCAATATTCAGTGCAAATCTTGCCAAACTGAAAGCTGCTTATGCCTTATGAACAACAATGTTTTCTGCAATGCTGTAAGACAGTTTTTAATGTGTTAGAAGTTATATGCACAAAAACTTATGTTAGGACTTCAATGATCAAGATTGTCAGTTTACAGCTTTCTGAGTCCAGTAATGTTGAAATAGTGCCTCTGTTCAAATGAAGTTAAATCAAGCCCAAATCTGCTCAAAAGCTTTTCTCTCTATTAGAGAAAGCTGTTTCATTCAGTATTCAGTGCAAATCTTGCCAAACTGAAAGATGCTTATGCCTTATGAAATACAATGTTTTCTGCAATGCTGTAAGACAGTTTTTAATGTGTTAGAAGTTATATGCACAAAAACTTATGTTAGGACTTCAATGATCAAGATTGTCAGTTTACAGCTTTCTGAGTCCAGTAATGTTGAAATAGTGCCTCTGTTCAAATGAAGTGAAATCAAGCCCAAATCTGCTCAAAAGCTTTTCTCTCTATTAGAGAAAGCTGTTTCATTCAATATTCAGTGCAAATCTTGCCAAACTGAAAGATGCTTATGCCTTATGAAATACAATGTTTTCTGCAATGCTGTAAGACAGTTTTTAATGTGTTAGAAGTTATATGCACAAAAACTTATGTTAGGACTTCAATGATCAAGATTGTCAGTTTACAGCTTTCTGAGTCCAGTAATGTTGAAATAGTGCCTCTGTTCAAATGAAGTGAAATCAAGCCCAAATCTGCTCAAAAGCTTTTCTCTCTATTAGAGAAAGCTGTTTCATTCAATATTCAGTGCAAATCTTGCCAAACTGAAAGATGCTTATGCCTTATGAAATACAATGTTTTCTGCAATGCTGTAAGACAGTTTTTAATGTGTTAGAAGTTATATGCACAAAAACTTATGTTAGGACTTCAATGATCAAGATTGTCAGTTTACAGCTTTCTGTGTCCAGTAATGTTGAAATAGTGCCTCTGTTCAAATGAAGTGAAATCAAGCCCAAATCTGCTCAAAAGCTTGTCTCTCTAATAGAGAAAGCTGTTTCATTCAATATTCAGTGCAAATCATGCCAAACTGAAAGATGCTTGTGCCTTATGAAATACAATGTTTTCTGCAATGCTGTAAGACAGTTTTTAATGTGTTAGAAGTTATATGCACAAAAACTTATGTTAGGACTTCAATGATCAAGATTGTCAGTTTACAGCTTTCTGAGTCCAGTAATGTTGAAATAGTGCCTCTGTTCAAATGAAGTGAAATCAAGCCCAAATCTGCTCAAAAGCTTTTCTCTCTATTAGAGAAAGCTGTTTCATTCAATATTCAGTGCAAATCTTGCCAAACTGAAAGATGCTTGTGCCTTATGAACAACAATGTTTTCTGCAATGCTGTAAGACAGTTTTTAATGTGTTAGAAGTTATATGCACAAAAACTTATGTTAGGACTTCAATGATCAAGATTGTCAGTTTACAGCTTTCTGAGTCCAGTAATGTTGAAATAGTGCCTCTGTTCAAATGAAGTGAAATCAAGCCCAAATCTGCTCAAAAGCTTTTCTCTCTATTAGAGAAAGCTGCTTCATTCAATATTCAGTGCAAATCTTGCCAAACTGAAAGATGCTTGTGCCTTATGAACAACAATGTTTTCTGCAATGCTGTAAGACAGTTTTTAATGTGTTAGAAGTTATATGCACAAAAACTTATGTTAGGACTTCAATGATCAAGATTGTCAGTTTACAGCTTTCTGAGTCCAGTAATGTTGAAATAGTGCCTGTGTTCAAATGAAGTGAAATCTAGCCCAAATCTGCTCAAAAGCTTGTCTCTCTAATAGAGAAAGCTGTTTCATTCAATATTCAGTGCAAATCTTGCCAAACTGAAAGATGCTTGTGCCTTATGAAATACAATGTTTTCTACAATGCTGTAAGACAGTTTTTAATGTGTTAGAAGTTATATGCACAAAAACTTATGTTAGGACTTCAATGATCAAGATTGTCAGTTTACAGCTTTCTGAGTCCAGTAATGTTGAAATAGTGCCTCTGTTCAAATGAAGTGAAATCAAGCCCAAATCTGCTCAAAAGCTTTTCTCTCTATTAGAGAAAGCTGTTTCTTTCAATATTCAGTGCAAATCTTGCCAAACAGAAAGATGCTTATGCCTTATGAACAACAATGTTTTCTGCAATGCTGTAAGACAGTTTTTAATGTGTTAGAAGTTATATGCACAAAAACTTATGTTAGGACTTCAATGATCAAGATTGTCAGTTTACAGCTTTCTGTGTCCAGTAATGTTGAAATAGTGCCTCTGTTCAAATGAAGTGAAATCTAGCCCAAATCTGCTCAAAAGCTTGTCTCTCTAATAGAGAAAGCTGTTTCATTCAATATTCAGTGCAAACCTTGCCAAACTGAAAGATGCTTGTGCCTTATGAAATACAATGTTTTCTGCAATGCTGTAAGACAGTTTTTAATGTGTTAGAAGTTATATGCACAAAAACTTATGTTAGGACTTCAATGATCAAGATTGTCAGTTTACAGCTTTCTGAGTCCAGAAATGTTGAAATAGTGCCTCTGTTCAAATGAAGTGAAATCAAGCCCAAATCTGCTCAAAAGCTTTTCTCTCTATTAGAGAAAGCTGTTTCATTCAATATTCAGTGCAAATCTTGCCAAACTGAAAGATGCTTATGCCTTATGAAATACAATGTTTTCTGCAATGCTGTAAGAGAGTTTTTAATGTGTTAGAAGTTATATGCACAAAAACTTATGTTAGGACTTCAATGATCAAGATTGTCAGTTTACAGCTTTCTGAGTCCAGTAATGTTGAAATAGTGCCTCTGTTCAAATGAAGTGAAATCAAGCCCAAATCTGCTCAAAAGCTTTTCTCTCTATTAGAGAAAGCTGTTTCATTCAATATTCAGTGCAAATCTTGCCAAACTGAAAGATGCTTATGCCTTATGAAATACAATGTTTTCTGCAATATTGTAAGACAGTTTTTAATGTGTTAGAAGTTATATGCACAAAAACTTATGTTAGGACTTTAATGATCAAGATTGTCAGTTTACAGCTTTCTGAGTCCAGTAATGTTGAAATAGTGCCTCTGTTCAAATGAAGTGAAATCAAGCCCAAATCTGCTCAAAAGCTTTTCTCTCTATTAGAGAAAGCTGTTTCATTCAGTATTCAGTGCAAATCTTGCCAAACTGAAAGATGCTTATGCCTTATGAAATACAATGTTTTCTGCAATGCTGTAAGACAGTTTTTAATGTGTTAGAAGTTATATGCACAAAAACTTATGTTAGGACTTCAATGATCAAGATTGTCAGTTTACAGCTTTCTGAGTCCAGAAATGTTGAAATAGTGCCTCTGTTCAAATGAAGTGAAATCAAGCCCAAATCTGCTCAAAAGCTTTTCTCTCTATTAGAGAAAGCTGTTTCATTCAATATTCAGTGCAAATCTTGCCAAACTGAAAGATGCTTATGCCTTATGAAATACAATGTTTTCTGCAATGCTGTAAGAGAGTTTTTAATGTGTTAGAAGTTATATGCACAAAAACTTATGTTAGGACTTCAATGATCAAGATTGTCAGTTTACAGCTTTCTGAGTCCAGTAATGTTGAAATAGTGCCTCTGTTCAAATGAAGTGAAATCAAGCCCAAATCTGCTCAAAAGCTTTTCTCTCTATTAGAGAAAGCTGTTTCATTCAATATTCAGTGCAAATCTTGCCAAACTGAAAGATGCTTATGCCTTATGAAATACAATGTTTTCTGCAATATTGTAAGACAGTTTTTAATGTGTTAGAAGTTATATGCACAAAAACTTATGTTAGGACTTTAATGATCAAGATTGTCAGTTTACAGCTTTCTGAGTCCAGTAATGTTGAAATAGTGCCTCTGTTCAAATGAAGTGAAATCAAGCCCAAATCTGCTCAAAAGCTTTTCTCTCTATTAGAGAAAGCTGTTTCATTCAGTATTCAGTGCAAATCTTGCCAAACTGAAAGATGCTTATGCCTTATGAAATAAAATGTTTTCTGCAATGCTGTAAGACAGTTTTTAATGTGTTAGAAGTTATATGCACAAAAACTTATGTTAGGACTTCAATGATCAAGATTGTCAGTTTACAGCTTTCTGAGTCCAGTAATGTTGAAATAGTGCCTCTGTTCAAATGAAGTGAAATCAAGCCCATATCTGCTCAAAAGCTTTTCTCTCTAGTAGAGAAAGCTGTTTCTTTCAGTATTCAGTGCAAATCTTGCCAAACTGAAAGATGCTTATGCCTTATGAAATACAATGTTTTCTGCAATGCTGTAAGACAGTTTTTAATGTGTTAGAAGTTATATGCACAAAAACTTATGTTAGGACTTCAATGATCAAGATTGTCAGTTTACAGCTTTCTGAGTCCAGTAATGTTGAAATAGTGCATCTGTTCAAATGAAGTGAAATCAAGCCCAAATCTGCTCAAAAGCTTTTCTCTCTATTAGAGAAAGCTGTTTCATTCAATATTCAGTGCAAATCTTGCCAAACAGAAATATGCTTATGCCTTATGAACAACAATGTTTTCTGCAATGCTGTAAGACAGTTTTTAATGTGTTAGAAGTTATATGCACAAAAACTTATGTTAGGACTTCAATGATCAAGATTGTCAGTTTACAGCTTTCTGTGTCCAGTAATGTTGAAATAGTGCCTCTGTTCAAATGAAGTGAAATCTAGCCCAAATCTGCTCAAAAGCTTGTCTCTCTAATAGAGAAAGCTGTTTCATTCAATATTCAGTGCAAATCTTGCCAAACTGAAAGATGCTTGTGCCTTATGAAATACAATGTTTTCTGCAATGCTGTAAGACAGTTTTTAATGTGTTAGAAGTTATATGCACAAAAACTTATGTTAGGACTTCAATGATCAAGATTGTCAGTTTACAGCTTTCTGTGTCCAGTAATGTTGAAATAGTGCCTCTGTTCAAATGAAGTGAAATCTAGCCCAAATCTGCTCAAAAGCTTGTCTCTCTAATAGAGAAAGCTGTTTCATTCAATATTCAGTGCAAATCTTGCCAAACTGAAAGATGCTTGTGCCTTATGAAATACAATGTTTTCTGCAATGCTGTAAGACAGTTTTTAATGTGTTAGAAGTTATATGCACAAAAACTTATGTTAGGACTTCAATGATCAAGATTGTTAGTTTACAGCTTTCTGAGTCCAGTAATGTTGAAGTAGTGCCTCTATTCAAATGAAGTGAAATCAAGCCCAAATCTGCTCAAAAGCTTGTCTCTCTAATAGAGAAAGCTGTTTCATTCAATATTCAGTGCAAATCTTGCCAAACTGAAAGATGCTTGTGCCTTATGAAATACAATGTTTTCTGCAATGCTGTAAGACAGTTTTTAATGTGTTAGAAGTTATATGCACAAAAACTTATGTTAGGACTTCAATGATCAAGATTGTCAGTTTACAGCTTTCTGAGTCCAGTAATGTTGAAATAGTGCCTCTGTTCAAATGAAGTGAAATCAAGCCCAAATCTGCTCAAAAGCTTTTCTCTCTATTAGAGAAAGCTGTTTCATTCAATATTCAGTGCAAATCTTGCCAAACTGAAAGCTGCTTATGCCTTATGAACAACAATGTTTTCTGCAATGCTGTAAGACAGTTTTTAATGTGTTAGAAGTTATATGCACAAAAACTTATGTTAGGACTTCAATGATCAAGATTGTCAGTTTACAGCTTTCTGAGTCCAGTAATGTTGAAATAGTGCCTCTGTTCAAATGAAGTTAAATCAAGCCCAAATCTGCTCAAAAGCTTTTCTCTCTATTAGAGAAAGCTGTTTCATTCAGTATTCAGTGCAAATCTTGCCAAACTGAAAGATGCTTATGCCTTATGAAATACAATGTTTTCTGCAATGCTGTAAGACAGTTTTTAATGTGTTAGAAGTTATATGCACAAAAACTTATGTTAGGACTTCAATGATCAAGATTGTCAGTTTACAGCTTTCTGAGTCCAGTAATGTTGAAATAGTGCCTCTGTTCAAATGAAGTGAAATCAAGCCCAAATCTGCTCAAAAGCTTTTCTCTCTATTAGAGAAAGCTGTTTCATTCAATATTCAGTGCAAATCTTGCCAAACTGAAAGATGCTTATGCCTTATGAAATACAATGTTTTCTGCAATGCTGTAAGACAGTTTTTAATGTGTTAGAAGTTATATGCACAAAAACTTATGTTAGGACTTCAATGATCAAGATTGTCAGTTTACAGCTTTCTGAGTCCAGTAATGTTGAAATAGTGCCTCTGTTCAAATGAAGTGAAATCAAGCCCAAATCTGCTCAAAAGCTTTTCTCTCTATTAGAGAAAGCTGTTTCATTCAATATTCAGTGCAAATCTTGCCAAACTGAAAGATGCTTATGCCTTATGAAATACAATGTTTTCTGCAATGCTGTAAGACAGTTTTTAATGTGTTAGAAGTTATATGCACAAAAACTTATGTTAGGACTTCAATGATCAAGATTGTCAGTTTACAGCTTTCTGTGTCCAGTAATGTTGAAATAGTGCCTCTGTTCAAATGAAGTGAAATCAAGCCCAAATCTGCTCAAAAGCTTGTCTCTCTAATAGAGAAAGCTGTTTCATTCAATATTCAGTGCAAATCATGCCAAACTGAAAGATGCTTGTGCCTTATGAAATACAATGTTTTCTGCAATGCTGTAAGACAGTTTTTAATGTGTTAGAAGTTATATGCACAAAAACTTATGTTAGGACTTCAATGATCAAGATTGTCAGTTTACAGCTTTCTGAGTCCAGTAATGTTGAAATAGTGCCTCTGTTCAAATGAAGTGAAATCAAGCCCAAATCTGCTCAAAAGCTTGTCTCTCTAATAGAGAAAGCTGTTTCATTCAGTATTCAGTGCAAATCTTGCCAAACTGATAGATGCTTATGCCATATGAAATACAATGTTTTCTGCAATGCTGTAAGACAGTTTTTAATGTGTTAGAAGTTATATGCACAAAAACTTATGTTAGGACTTCAATGATCAAGATTGTCAGTTTACAGCTTTCTGAGTCCAGTAATGTTGAAATAGTGCTTTTGTTCAAATGAAGTGAAATCAAGCCCAAATCTGCTCAAAAGCTTGTCTCTCTATTAGAGAAAGCTGTTTCATTCAATATTCAGTGCAAATCTTGCCAAACTGAAACATGCTTATGTCTTATGAAATAAAATGTTTTCTGCAATGCTGTAAGACAGTTTTTAATGTGTTAGAAGTTATATGCACAAAAACTTATGTTAGGACTTCAATGATCAAGATTGTCAGTTTACAGCTTTCTGAGTCCAGTAATGTTGAAATAGTGCCTCTGTTCAAATGAAGTGAAATCAAGCCCAAATCTGCTCAAAAGCTTTTCTCTCTATTAGAGAAAGCTGTTTCATTCAATATTCAGTGCAAATCTTGCCAAACTGAAAGCTGCTTATGCCTTATGAACAACAATGTTTTCTGCAATGCTGTAAGACAGTTTTTAATGTGTTAGAAGTTATATGCACAAAAACTTATGTTAGGACTTCAATGATCAAGATTGTCAGTTTACAGCTTTCTGAGTCCAGTAATGTTGAAATAGTGCCTCTGTTCAAATGAAGTTAAATCAAGCCCAAATCTGCTCAAAAGCTTTTCTCTCTATTAGAGAAAGCTGTTTCATTCAATATTCAGTGCAAATCTTGCCAAACTGAAAGATGCTTATGCCTTATGAAATACAATGTTTTCTGCAATGCTGTAAGACAGTTTTTAATGTGTTAGAAGTTATATGCACAAAAACTTATGTTAGGACTTCAATGATCAAGATTGTCAGTTTACAGCTTTCTGTGTCCAGTAATGTTGAAATAGTGCCTCTGTTCAAATGAAGTGAAATCAAGCCCAAATCTGCTCAAAAGCTTGTCTCTCTAATAGAGAAAGCTGTTTCATTCAATATTCAGTGCAAATCATGCCAAACTGAAAGATGCTTGTGCCTTATGAAATACAATGTTTTCTGCAATGCTGTAAGACAGTTTTTAATGTGTTAGAAGTTATATGCACAAAAACTTATGTTAGGACTTCAATGATCAAGATTGTCAGTTTACAGCTTTCTGAGTCCAGTAATGTTGAAATAGTGCCTCTGTTCAAATGAAGTGAAATCAAGCCCAAATCTGCTCAAAAGCTTGTCTCTCTAATAGAGAAAGCTGTTTCATTCAGTATTCAGTGCAAATCTTGCCAAACTGATAGATGCTTATGCCATATGAAATACAATGTTTTCTGCAATGCTGTAAGACAGTTTTTAATGTGTTAGAAGTTATATGCACAAAAACTTATGTTAGGACTTCAATGATCAAGATTGTCAGTTTACAGCTTTCTGAGTCCAGTAATGTTGAAATAGTGCTTTTGTTCAAATGAAGTGAAATCAAGCCCAAATCTGCTCAAAAGCTTGTCTCTCTATTAGAGAAAGCTGTTTCATTCAATATTCAGTGCAAATCTTGCCAAACTGAAACATGCTTATGTCTTATGAAATAAAATGTTTTCTGCAATGCTGTAAGACAGTTTTTAATGTGTTAGAAAGTTATATGCACAAAAACTTATGTTAGGACTTCAATGATCAAGATTGTCAGTTTACAGCTTTCTGAGTCCAGTAATGTTGAAATAGTGCCTCTGTTCAAATGAAGTGAAATCAAGCCCAAATCTGCTCAAAAGCTTTTCTCTCTATTAGAGAAAGCTGTTTCATTCAATATTCAGTGCAAATCTTGCCAAACTGAAAGCTGCTTATGCCTTATGAACAACAATGTTTTCTGCAATGCTGTAAGACAGTTTTTAATGTGTTAGAAGTTATATGCACAAAAACTTATGTTAGGACTTCAATGATCAAGATTGTCAGTTTACAGCTTTCTGAGTCCAGTAATGTTGAAATAGTGCCTCTGTTCAAATGAAGTTAAATCAAGCCCAAATCTGCTCAAAAGCTTTTCTCTCTATTAGAGAAAGCTGTTTCATTCAGTATTCAGTGCAAATCTTGCCAAACTGAAAGATGCTTATGCCTTATGAAATACAATGTTTTCTGCAATGCTGTAAGACAGTTTTTAATGTGTTAGAAGTTATATGCACAAAAACTTATGTTAGGACTTCAATGATCAAGATTGTCAGTTTACAGCTTTCTGAGTCCAGTAATGTTGAAATAGTGCCTCTGTTCAAATGAAGTGAAATCAAGCCCAAATCTGCTCAAAAGCTTTTCTCTCTATTAGAGAAAGCTGTTTCATTCAATATTCAGTGCAAATCTTGCCAAACTGAAAGATGCTTATGCCTTATGAAATACAATGTTTTCTGCAATGCTGTAAGACAGTTTTTAATGTGTTAGAAGTTATATGCACAAAAACTTATGTTAGGACTTCAATGATCAAGATTGTCAGTTTACAGCTTTCTGAGTCCAGTAATGTTGAAATAGTGCCTCTGTTCAAATGAAGTGAAATCAAGCCCAAATCTGCTCAAAAGCTTTTCTCTCTATTAGAGAAAGCTGTTTCATTCAATATTCAGTGCAAATCTTGCCAAACTGAAAGATGCTTATGCCTTATGAAATACAATGTTTTCTGCAATGCTGTAAGACAGTTTTTAATGTGTTAGAAGTTATATGCACAAAAACTTATGTTAGGACTTCAATGATCAAGATTGTCAGTTTACAGCTTTCTGAGTCCAGTAATTTTGAAATAGTGCCTCTGTTCAAATGAAGTGAAATCAAGCCCAAATCTGCTCAAAAGCTCTCTATTAGAGAAAGCTGTTTCATTCAATATTCAGTGCAAATCTTGCCAAACTGAAACATGCTTATGTCTTATGAAATAAAATGTTTTCTGCAATGCTGTAAGACAGTTTTTAATGTGTTAGAAGTTATATGCACAAAAACTAATGTTAGGACTTCAATGATCAAGATTGTCAGTTTACAGCTTTCTGAGTCCAGTAATGTTGAAATAGTGGTTCTGTTCAAATGAAGTGAAATCTAGCCCAAATCTGCTCAAAAGCTTTTCTCTCTATTAGAGAAAGCTGTTTCATTCAATATTCAGTGCAAATCTTGCCAAACTGAAAGATGCTTATGCCTTATGAAATTCAATGTTTTCTGCAATGCTGTAAGACAGTTTTTAATGTGTTAGAAGTTATATGCACAAAAACTTATGTTAGGACTTCAATGATCAAGATTGTCAGTTTACAGCTTTCTGTGTCCAGTAATGTTGAAATAGTGCCTCTGTTCAAATGAAGTGAAATCAAGCCCAAATCTGCTCAAAAGCTTGTCTCTCTAATAGAGAAAGCTGTTTCATTCAATATTCAGTGCAAATCATGCCAAACTGAAAGATGCTTGTGCCTTATGAAATACAATGTTTTCTGCAATGCTGTAAGACAGTTTTTAATGTGTTAGAAGTTATATGCACAAAAACTTATGTTAGGACTTCAATGATCAAGATTGTCAGTTTACAGCTTTCTGAGTCCAGTAATGTTGAAATAGTGCCTCTGTTCAAATGAAGTGAAATCAAGCCCAAATCTGCTCAAAAGCTTGTCTCTCTAATAGAGAAAGCTGTTTCATTCAGTATTCAGTGCAAATCTTGCCAAACTGATAGATGCTTATGCCATATGAAATACAATGTTTTCTGCAATGCTGTAAGACAGTTTTTAATGTGTTAGAAGTTATATGCACAAAAACTTATGTTAGGACTTCAATGATCAAGATTGTCAGTTTACAGCTTTCTGAGTCCAGTAATGTTGAAATAGTGCTTTTGTTCAAATGAAGTGAAATCAAGCCCAAATCTGCTCAAAAGCTTGTCTCTCTATTAGAGAAAGCTGTTTCATTCAATATTCAGTGCAAATCTTGCCAAACTGAAACATGCTTATGTCTTATGAAATAAAATTTTTCTGCAATGCTGTAAGACAGTTTTTAATGTGTTAGAAGTTATATGCACAAAAACTAATGTTAGGACTTCAATGATCAAGATTGTCAGTTTACAGCTTTCTGAGTCCAGTAATGTTGAAATAGTGCTTTTGTTC
This sequence comes from Carassius gibelio, assembly GCF_023724105.1. Taxonomy (NCBI): domain Eukaryota; kingdom Metazoa; phylum Chordata; class Actinopteri; order Cypriniformes; family Cyprinidae; genus Carassius; species Carassius gibelio. Next base: position 9,772,471 of record NC_068397.1, on the reverse strand, counting down.
AAATGAAGTGAAATCAAGCCCAAATCTGCTCAAAAGCTTGTCTCTCTATTAGAGAAAGCTGTTTCATTCAATATTCAGTGCAAATCTTGCCAAACTGAAACATGCTTATGTCTTATGAAATAAAATGTTTTCTGCAATGCTGTAAAGACAGTTTTTAATGTGTTAGAAGTTATATGCACAAAAACTAATGTTAGGACTTCAATGATCAAGATTGTCAGTTTACAGCTTTCTGAGTCCAGTAATGTTGAAATAGTGCTTTTGTTCAAATGAAGTGAAATCAAGCCCAAATCTGCTCAAAAGCTCTCTATTAGAGAAAGCTGTTTCATTCAATATTCAGTGCAAATCTTGCCAAACTGAAACATGCTTATGTCTTATGAAATAAAATGTTTTCTGCAATGCTGTAAGACAGTTTTTAATGTGTTAGAAGTTATATGCACAAAAACTAATGTTAGGACTTCAATGATCAAGATTGTCAGTTTACAGCTTTCTGAGTCCAGTAATGTTGAAATAGTGGTTCTGTTCAAATGAAGTGAAATCTAGCCCAAATTTGCTCAAAAGCTTGTCTCTTTATTAGAGAAAGCTGTTTCATTCAATATTCAGTGCAAATCTTGCCAAACTGAAACATGCTTATGTCTTATGAAATAAAATGTTTTCTGCAATGCTGTAAGACAGTTTTTAATGTGTTAGAAGTTATATACACAAAAACTAATGTTAGGACTTCAATTATCAAGATTGTCAGTTTACAGCTTTCTGAGTCCAGTAATGTTGAAATAGTGCTTTTGTTCAAATTAAGTGAAATCAAGCCCAAATCTGCTCAAAAGCTTGTCTCTCTAATAGAGAAAGCTGTTTCATTCAGTATTCAGTGCAAATCTTACCAAACTGATAGATGCTTATGCCACATGAAATACAATGTTTTCTGCAATGCTGTAAGACAGTTTTTAATGTGTTAGAAGTTATATGCACAAAAACTTATGTTAGGACTTCAATGATCAAGATTGTCAGTTTACAGCTTTCTGAGTCCAGTAATGTTGAAATAGTGCTTTTGTTCAAATGAAGTGAAATCAAGCCCAAATCTGCTCAAAAGCTTGTCTCTCTATTAGAGAAAGCTGTTTCATTCAATATTCAGTGCAAATCTTGCCAAACTGAAACATGCTTATGTCTTATGAAATAAAATGTTTTCTGCAATGCTGTAAGACAGTTTTTAATGTGTTAGAAGTTATATGCACAAAAACTTATGTTAGGACTTCAATGATCAAGATTGTCAGTTTACAGCTTTCTGAGTCCAGTAATGTTGAAATAGTGCTTTTGTTCAAATGAAGTGAAATCAAGCCCAAATCTGCTCAAAAGCTTGTCTCTCTATTAGAGAAAGCTGTTTCATTCAATATTCAGTGCAAATCTTGCCAAACTGAAACATGCTTATGTCTTATGAAATAAAATGTTTTCTGCAATGCTGTAAAGACAGTTTTTAATGTGTTAGAAGTTATATGCACAAAAACTAATGTTAGGACTTCAATTATCAAGATTGTCAGTTTACAGCTTTCTGAGTCCAGTAATGTTGAAATAGTGCTTCTGTTCAAATGAAGTGAAATCAAGCCCAAATCTGCTCAAAAGCTTGTCTCTCTAATAGAGAAAGCTGTTTCATTCAGTATTCAGTGCAAATCTTGCCAAACTGATAGATGCTTATGCCATATGAAATACAATGTTTTCTGCAATGCTGTAAGACAGTTTTTAATGTGTTAGAAGTTATATGCACAAAAACTTATGTTAGGACTTCAATGATCAAGATTGTCAGTTTACAGCTTTCTGAGTCCAGTAATGTTGAAATAGTGCTTTTGTTCAAATGAAGTGAAATCAAGCCCAAATCTGCTCAAAAGCTTGTCTCTCTATTAGAGAAAGCGGTTTCATTCAATATTCAGTGCAAATCTTGCCAAACTGAAACATGATTATGTCTTATGAAATAAAATGTTTTCTGCAATGCTGTAAGACAGTTTTTAATGTGTTAGAAGTTATATACACAAAAACTAATGTTAGGACTTCAATTATCAAGATTGTCAGTTTACAGCTTTCTGAGTCCAGTAATGTTGAAATAGTGCTTTTGTTCAAATTAAGTGAAATCAAGCCCAAATCTGCTCAAAAGCTTGTCTCTCTAATAGAGAAAGCTGTTTCATTCAGTATTCAGTGCAAATCTTACCAAACTGATAGATGCTTATGCCACATGAAATACAATGTTTTCTGCAATGCTGTAAGACAGTTTTTAATGTGTTAGAAGTTATATGCACAAAAACTTATGTTAGGACTTCAATGATCAAGATTGTCAGTTTACAGCTTTCTGAGTCCAGTAATGTTGAAATAGTGCTTTTGTTCAAATGAAGTGAAATCAAGCCCAAATCTGCTCAAAAGCTTGTCTCTCTATTAGAGAAAGCTGTTTCATTCAATATTCAGTGCAAATCTTGCCAAACTGAAACATGCTTATGTCTTATGAAATAAAATGTTTTCTGCAATGCTGTAAGACAGTTTTTAATGTGTTAGAAGTTATATGCACAAAAACTTATGTTAGGACTTCAATGATCAAGATTGTCAGTTTACAGCTTTCTGAGTCCAGTAATGTTGAAATAGTGCTTTTGTTCAAATGAAGTGAAATCAAGCCCAAATCTGCTCAAAAGCTTGTCTCTCTATTAGAGAAAGCTGTTTCATTCAATATTCAGTGCAAATCTTGCCAAACTGAAACATGCTTATGTCTTATGAAATAAAATGTTTTCTGCAATGCTGTAAAGACAGTTTTTAATGTGTTAGAAGTTATATGCACAAAAACTAATGTTAGGACTTCAATTATCAAGATTGTCAGTTTACAGCTTTCTGAGTCCAGTAATGTTGAAATAGTGCTTCTGTTCAAATGAAGTGAAATCAAGCCCAAATCTGCTCAAAAGCTTGTCTCTCTAATAGAGAAAGCTGTTTCATTCAGTATTCAGTGCAAATCTTGCCAAACTGATAGATGCTTATGCCATATGAAATACAATGTTTTCTGCAATGCTGTAAGACAGTTTTTAATGTGTTAGAAGTTATATGCACAAAAACTTATGTTAGGACTTCAATGATCAAGATTGTCAGTTTACAGCTTTCTGAGTCCAGTAATGTTGAAATAGTGCTTTTGTTCAAATGAAGTGAAATCAAGCCCAAATCTGCTCAAAAGCTTGTCTCTCTATTAGAGAAAGCGGTTTCATTCAATATTCAGTGCAAATCTTGCCAAACTGAAACATGATTATGTCTTATGAAATAAAATGTTTTCTGCAATGCTGTAAGACAGTTTTTAATGTGTTAGAAGTTATATACAAAAAAACTAATGTTAGGACTTCAATTATCAAGATTGTCAGTTTACAGCTTTCTGAGTCCAGTAATGTTGAAATAGTGCTTTTGTTCAAATGAAGTGAAATCAAGCCCAAATCTGCTCAAAAGCTTGTCTCTCTAATAGAGAAATCTGTTTCATTCAGTATTCAGTGCAAATCTTGCCAAACTGATAGATGCCTATGCCATATTAAATACAATGTTTTCTGCAATGCTGTAAGACAGTTTTTAATGTGTTAGAAGTTATATACACAAAAACTAATGTTAGGACTTCAATGATCAAGATTGTCAGTTTACAGCTTTCTAAGTCCAGTAATGTTGAAATAGTGCCTCTGTTCAAATGAAGTTAAATCAAGCCCAAATCTGCTCAAAAGCTTTTCTCTCTATTAGAGAAAGCTGTTTCATTCAGTATTCAGTGCAAATCTTGCCAAACTGAAAGATGCTTATGCCTTATGAAATACAATGTTTTCTGCAATGCTGTAAGACAGTTTTTAATGTGTTAGAAGTTATATGCACAAAAACTTATGTTAGGACTTCAATGATCAAGATTGTCAGTTTACAGCTTTCTGAGTCCAGTAATGTTGAAATAGTGCCTCTGTTCAAATGAAGTGAAATCAAGCCCAAATCTGCTCAAAAGCTTTTCTCTCTATTAGAGAAAGCTGTTTCATTCAATATTCAGTGCAAATCTTGCCAAACTGAAACATGCTTATGTCTTATGAAATAAAATGTTTTCTGCAATGCTGTAAAGACAGTTTTTAATGTGTTAGAAGTTATATGCACAAAAACTAATGTTAGGACTTCAATTATCAAGATTGTCAGTTTACAGCTTTCTGAGTCCAGTAATGTTGAAATAGTGCTTCTGTTCAAATGAAGTGAAATCAAGCCCAAATCTGCTCAAAAGCTTGTCTCTCTAATAGAGAAAGCTGTTTCATTCAGTATTCAGTGCAAATCTTGCCAAACTGATAGATGCTTATGCCATATGAAATACAATGTTTTCTGCAATGCTGTAAGACAGTTTTTAATGTGTTAGAAGTTATATGCACAAAAACTTATGTTAGGACTTCAATGATCAAGATTGTCAGTTTACAGCTTTCTGAGTCCAGTAATGTTGAAATAGTGCTTTTGTTCAAATGAAGTGAAATCAAGCCCAAATCTGCTCAAAAGCTTGTCTCTCTATTAGAGAAAGCGGTTTCATTCAATATTCAGTGCAAATCTTGCCAAACTGAAACATGATTATGTCTTATGAAATAAAATGTTTTCTGCAATGCTGTAAGACAGTTTTTAATGTGTTAGAAGTTATATACAAAAAAACTAATGTTAGGACTTCAATTATCAAGATTGTCAGTTTACAGCTTTCTGAGTCCAGTAATGTTGAAATAGTGCTTTTGTTCAAATGAAGTGAAATCAAGCCCAAATCTGCTCAAAAGCTTGTCTCTCTAATAGAGAAATCTGTTTCATTCAGTATTCAGTGCAAATCTTGCCAAACTGATAGATGCCTATGCCATATTAAATACAATGTTTTCTGCAATGCTGTAAGACAGTTTTTAATGTGTTAGAAGTTATATACACAAAAACTAATGTTAGGACTTCAATGATCAAGATTGTCAGTTTACAGCTTTCTAAGTCCAGTAATGTTGAAATAGTGCCTCTGTTCAAATGAAGTTAAATCAAGCCCAAATCTGCTCAAAAGCTTTTCTCTCTATTAGAGAAAGCTGTTTCATTCAGTATTCAGTGCAAATCTTGCCAAACTGAAAGATGCTTATGCCTTATGAAATACAATGTTTTCTGCAATGCTGTAAGACAGTTTTTAATGTGTTAGAAGTTATATGCACAAAAACTTATGTTAGGACTTCAATGATCAAGATTGTCAGTTTACAGCTTTCTGAGTCCAGTAATGTTGAAATAGTGCCTCTGTTCAAATGAAGTGAAATCAAGCCCAAATCTGCTCAAAAGCTTTTCTCTCTATTAGAGAAAGCTGTTTCATTCAATATTCAGTGCAAATCTTGCCAAACTGAAAGATGCTTATGCCTTATGAAATACAATGTTTTCTGCAATGCTGTAAGACAGTTTTTAATGTGTTAGAAGTTATATGCACAAAAACTTATGTTAGGACTTCAATGATCAAGATTGTCAGTTTACAGCTTTCTGAGTCCAGTAATGTTGAAATAGTGCCTCTGTTCAAATGAAGTGAAATCAAGCCCAAATCTGCTCAAAAGCTTTTCTCTCTATTAGAGAAAGCTGTTTCATTCAATATTCAGTGCAAATCTTGCCAAACTGAAAGATGCTTATGCCTTATGAAATACAATGTTTTCTGCAATGCTGTAAGACAGTTTTTAATGTGTTAGAAGTTATATGCACTAAAACTTATGTTAGGACTTCAATGATCAAGATTGTCAGTTTACAGCTTTCTGAGTCCAGTAATGTTGAAATAGTGCCTCTGTTCAAATGAAGTGAAATCAAGCCCAAATCTGCTCAAAAGCTTTTCTCTCTATTAGAGAAAGCTGTTTCATTCAATATTCAGTGCAAATCTTGCCAAACTGAAAGATGCTTGTGCCTTATGAACAACAATGTTTTCTGCAATGCTGTAAGACAGTTTTTAATGTGTTAGAAGTTATATGCACAAAAACTTATGTTAGGACTTCAATGATCAAGATTGTCAGTTTACAGCTTTCTGAGTCCAGTAATGTTGAAATAGTGCCTCTGTTCAAATGAAGTGAAATCAAGCCCAAATCTGCTCAAAAGCTTTTCTCTCTATTAGAGAAAGCTGTTTCATTCAATATTCAGTGCAAATCTTGCCAAACTGAAAGATGCTTATGCCACATGAAATACAATGTTTTCTGCAATGCTGTAAGACAGTTTTTAATGTGTTAGAAGTTATATGCACAAAAACTTATGTTAGGACTTCAATGATCAAGATTGTCAGTTTACAGCTTTCTGAGTCCAGTAATGTTGAAATAGTGCTTTTGTTCAAATGAAGTGAAATCAAGCCCAAATCTGCTCAAAAGCTTGTCTCTCTATTAGAGAAAGCTGTTTCATTCAATATTCAGTGCAAATCTTGCCAAACTGAAACATGCTTATGTCTTATGAAATAAAATGTTTTCTGCAATGCTGTAAAGACAGTTTTTAATGTGTTAGAAGTTATATGCACAAAAACTAATGATAGGACTTCAATGATCAAGATTGTCAGTTTACAGCTTTCTGAGTCCAGTAATGTTGAAATAGTGCTTTTGTTCAAATGAAGTGAAATCAAGCCCAAATCTGCTCAAAAGCTTGTCTCTCTATTAGAGAAAGCTGTTTCATTCAGTATTCAGTGCAAATCTTGCCAAACTGAAAGATGCTTATGCCTTATGAAATACAATGTTTTCTGCAATGCTGTAAGACAGTTTTTAATGTGTTAGAAGTTATATGCACAAAAACTTATGTTAGGACTTCAATGATCAAGATTGTCAGTTTGCAGCTTTCTGAGTCCAGTAATGTTGAAATAGTGCCTCTGTTCAAATGAAGTGAAATCAAGCCCAAATCTGCTCAAAAGCTTTTCTCTCTATTAGAGAAAGCTGTTTCATTCAATATTCAGTGCAAATCTTGCCAAACTGAAAGATGCTTATGCCTTATGAAATACAATGTTTTCTGCAATGCTGTAAGACAGTTTTTAATGTGTTAGAAGTTATATGCACAAAAACTTATGTTAGGACTTCAATGATCAAGATTGTCAGTTTACAGCTTTCTGAGTCCAGTAATGTTGAAATAGTGCCTCTGTTCAAATGAAGTGAAATCAAGCCCAAATCTGCTCAAAAGCTTTTCTCTCTATTAGAGAAAGCTGTTTCATTCAATATTCAGTGCAAATCTTGCCAAACTGAAAGATGCTTATGCCTTATGAAATACAATGTTTTCTGCAATGCTGTAAGACAGTTTTTAATGTGTTAGAAGTTATATGCACAAAAACTTATGTTAGGACTTCAATGATCAAGATTGTCAGTTTACAGCTTTCTGTGTCCAGTAATGTTGAAATAGTGCCTCTGTTCAAATGAAGTGAAATCAAGCCCAAATCTGCTCAAAAGCTTGTCTCTCTAATAGAGAAAGCTGTTTCATTCAATATTCAGTGCAAATCATGCCAAACTGAAAGATGCTTGTGCCTTATGAAATACAATGTTTTCTGCAATGCTGTAAGACAGTTTTTAATGTGTTAGAAGTTATATGCACAAAAACTTATGTTAGGACTTCAATGATCAAGATTGTCAGTTTACAGCTTTCTGAGTCCAGTAATGTTGAAATAGTGCCTCTGTTCAAATGAAGTGAAATCAAGCCCAAATCTGCTCAAAAGCTTTTCTCTCTATTAGAGAAAGCTGTTTCATTCAATATTCAGTGCAAATCTTGCCAAACTGAAAGATGCTTGTGCCTTATGAACAACAATGTTTTCTGCAATGCTGTAAGACAGTTTTTAATGTGTTAGAAGTTATATGCACAAAAACTTATGTTAGGACTTCAATGATCAAGATTGTCAGTTTACAGCTTTCTGAGTCCAGTAATGTTGAAATAGTGCCTCTGTTCAAATGAAGTGAAATCAAGCCCAAATCTGCTCAAAAGCTTTTCTCTCTATTAGAGAAAGCTGTTTCATTCAATATTCAGTGCAAATCTTGCCAAACTGAAAGATGATTGTGCCTTATGAAATACAATGTTTTCTGCAATGCTGTAAGACAGTTTTTAATGTGTTAGAAGTTATATGCACAAAAACTTATGTTAGGACTTCAATGATCAAGATTGTCAGTTTACAGCTTTCTGAGTCCAGTAATGTTGAAATAGTGCTTTTGTTCAAATGAAGTGAAATCAAGCCCAAATCTGCTCAAAAGCTTGTCTCTCTATTAGAGAAAGCTGTTTCATTCAATATTCAGTGCAAATCTTGCCAAACTGAAACATGCTTATGTCTTATGAAATAAAATGTTTTCTGCAATGCTGTAAAGACAGTTTTTAATGTGTTAGAAGTTATATGCACAAAAACTAATGTTAGGACTTCAATTATCAAGATTGTCAGTTTACAGCTTTCTGAGTCCAGTAATGTTGAAATAGTGCTTCTGTTCAAATGAAGTGAAATCAAGCCCAAATCTGCTCAAAAGCTTGTCTCTCTAATAGAGAAAGCTGTTTCATTCAGTATTCAGTGCAAATCTTGCCAAACTGATAGATGCTTATGCCATATGAAATACAATGTTTTCTGCAATGCTGTAAGACAGTTTTTAATGTGTTAGAAGTTATATGCACAAAAACTTATGTTAGGACTTCAATGATCAAGATTGTCAGTTTACAGCTTTCTGAGTCCAGTAATGTTGAAATAGTGCTTTTGTTCAAATGAAGTGAAATCAAGCCCAAATCTGCTCAAAAGCTTGTCTCTCTATTAGAGAAAGCGGTTTCATTCAATATTCAGTGCAAATCTTGCCAAACTGAAACATGATTATGTCTTATGAAATAAAATGTTTTCTGCAATGCTGTAAGACAGTTTTTAATGTGTTAGAAGTTATATACAAAAAAACTAATGTTAGGACTTCAATTATCAAGATTGTCAGTTTACAGCTTTCTGAGTCCAGTAATGTTGAAATAGTGCTTTTGTTCAAATGAAGTGAAATCAAGCCCAAATCTGCTCAAAAGCTTGTCTCTCTAATAGAGAAATCTGTTTCATTCAGTATTCAGTGCAAATCTTGCCAAACTGATAGATGCCTATGCCATATTAAATACAATGTTTTCTGCAATGCTGTAAGACAGTTTTTAATGTGTTAGAAGTTATATACACAAAAACTAATGTTAGGACTTCAATGATCAAGATTGTCAGTTTACAGCTTTCTAAGTCCAGTAATGTTGAAATAGTGCCTCTGTTCAAATGAAGTTAAATCAAGCCCAAATCTGCTCAAAAGCTTTTCTCTCTATTAGAGAAAGCTGTTTCATTCAGTATTCAGTGCAAATCTTGCCAAACTGAAAGATGCTTATGCCTTATGAAATACAATGTTTTCTGCAATGCTGTAAGACAGTTTTTAATGTGTTAGAAGTTATATGCACAAAAACTTATGTTAGGACTTCAATGATCAAGATTGTCAGTTTACAGCTTTCTGAGTCCAGTAATGTTGAAATAGTGCCTCTGTTCAAATGAAGTGAAATCAAGCCCAAATCTGCTCAAAAGCTTTTCTCTCTATTAGAGAAAGCTGTTTCATTCAATATTCAGTGCAAATCTTGCCAAACTGAAACATGCTTATGTCTTATGAAATAAAATGTTTTCTGCAATGCTGTAAAGACAGTTTTTAATGTGTTAGAAGTTATATGCACAAAAACTAATGTTAGGACTTCAATTATCAAGATTGTCAGTTTACAGCTTTCTGAGTCCAGTAATGTTGAAATAGTGCTTCTGTTCAAATGAAGTGAAATCAAGCCCAAATCTGCTCAAAAGCTTGTCTCTCTAATAGAGAAAGCTGTTTCATTCAGTATTCATTGCAAATCTTGCCAAACTGATAGATGCTTATGCCATATGAAATACAATGTTTTCTGCAATGCTGTAAGACAGTTTTTAATGTGTTAGAAGTTATATGCACAAAAACTTATGTTAGGACTTCAATGATCAAGATTGTCAGTTTACAGCTTTCTGAGTCCAGTAATGTTGAAATAGTGCTTTTGTTCAAATGAAGTGAAATCAAGCCCAAATCTGCTCAAAAGCTTGTCTCTCTATTAGAGAAAGCGGTTTCATTCAATATTCAGTGCAAATCTTGCCAAACTGAAACATGATTATGTCTTATGAAATAAAATGTTTTCTGCAATGCTGTAAGACAGTTTTTAATGTGTTAGAAGTTATATACAAAAAAACTAATGTTAGGACTTCAATTATCAAGATTGTCAGTTTACAGCTTTCTGAGTCCAGTAATGTTGAAATAGTGCTTTTGTTCAAATGAAGTGAAATCAAGCCCAAATCTGCTCAAAAGCTTGTCTCTCTATTAGAGAAAGCTGTTTCATTCAATATTCAGTGCAAATCTTGCCAAACTGAAAGATGCTTGTGCCTTATGAACAACAATGTTTTCTGCAATGCTGTAAGACAGTTTTTAATGTGTTAGAAGTTATATGCACAAAAACTTATGTTAGGACTTCAATGATCAAGATTGTCAGTTTACAGCTTTCTGAGTCCAGTAATGTTGAAATAGTGCCTCTGTTCAAATGAAGTGAAATCAAGCCCAAATCTGCTCAAAAGCTTTTCTCTCTATTAGAGAAAGCTGTTTCATTCAATATTCAGTGCAAATCTTGCCAAACTGAAAGATGATTGTGCCTTATGAAATACAATGTTTTCTGCAATGCTGTAAGACAGTTTTTAATGTGTTAGAAGTTATATGCACAAAAACTTATGTTAGGACTTCAATGATCAAGATTGTCAGTTTACAGCTTTCTGAGTCCAGTAATGTTGAAATAGTGCTTTTGTTCAAATGAAGTGAAATCAAGCCCAAATCTGCTCAAAAGCTTGTCTCTCTATTAGAGAAAGCTGTTTCATTCAATATTCAGTGCAAATCTTGCCAAACTGAAACATGCTTATGTCTTATGAAATAAAATGTTTTCTGCAATGCTGTAAAGACAGTTTTTAATGTGTTAGAAGTTATATGCACAAAAACTAATGTTAGGACTTCAATTATCAAGATTGTCAGTTTACAGCTTTCTGAGTCCAGTAATGTTGAAATAGTGCTTCTGTTCAAATGAAGTGAAATCAAGCCCAAATCTGCTCAAAAGCTTGTCTCTCTAATAGAGAAAGCTGTTTCATTCAGTATTCAGTGCAAATCTTGCCAAACTGATAGATGCTTATGCCATATGAAATACAATGTTTTCTGCAATGCTGTAAGACAGTTTTTAATGTGTTAGAAGTTATATGCACAAAAACTTATGTTAGGACTTCAATGATCAAGATTGTCAGTTTACAGCTTTCTGAGTCCAGTAATGTTGAAATAGTGCTTTTGTTCAAATGAAGTGAAATCAAGCCCAAATCTGCTCAAAAGCTTGTCTCTCTATTAGAGAAAGCGGTTTCATTCAATATTCAGTGCAAATCTTGCCAAACTGAAACATGATTATGTCTTATGAAATAAAATGTTTTCTGCAATGCTGTAAGACAGTTTTTAATGTGTTAGAAGTTATATACAAAAAAACTAATGTTAGGACTTCAATTATCAAGATTGTCAGTTTACAGCTTTCTGAGTCCAGTAATGTTGAAATAGTGCTTTTGTTCAAATGAAGTGAAATCAAGCCCAAATCTGCTCAAAAGCTTGTCTCTCTAATAGAGAAATCTGTTTCATTCAGTATTCAGTGCAAATCTTGCCAAACTGATAGATGCCTATGCCATATTAAATACAATGTTTTCTGCAATGCTGTAAGACAGTTTTTAATGTGTTAGAAGTTATATACACAAAAACTAATGTTAGGACTTCAATGATCAAGATTGTCAGTTTACAGCTTTCTAAGTCCAGTAATGTTGAAATAGTGCCTCTGTTCAAATGAAGTTAAATCAAGCCCAAATCTGCTCAAAAGCTTTTCTCTCTATTAGAGAAAGCTGTTTCATTCAGTATTCAGTGCAAATCTTGCCAAACTGAAAGATGCTTATGCCTTATGAAATACAATGTTTTCTGCAATGCTGTAAGACAGTTTTTAATGTGTTAGAAGTTATATGCACAAAAACTTATGTTAGGACTTCAATGATCAAGATTGTCAGTTTACAGCTTTCTGAGTCCAGTAATGTTGAAATAGTGCCTCTGTTCAAATGAAGTGAAATCAAGCCCAAATCTGCTCAAAAGCTTTTCTCTCTATTAGAGAAAGCTGTTTCATTCAATATTCAGTGCAAATCTTGCCAAACTGAAACATGCTTATGTCTTATGAAATAAAATGTTTTCTGCAATGCTGTAAAGACAGTTTTTAATGTGTTAGAAGTTATATGCACAAAAACTAATGTTAGGACTTCAATTATCAAGATTGTCAGTTTACAGCTTTCTGAGTCCAGTAATGTTGAAATAGTGCTTCTGTTCAAATGAAGTGAAATCAAGCCCAAATCTGCTCAAAAGCTTGTCTCTCTAATAGAGAAAGCTGTTTCATTCAGTATTCAGTGCAAATCTTGCCAAACTGATAGATGCTTATGCCATATGAAATACAATGTTTTCTGCAATGCTGTAAGACAGTTTTTAATGTGTTAGAAGTTATATGCACAAAAACTTATGTTAGGACTTCAATGATCAAGATTGTCAGTTTACAGCTTTCTGAGTCCAGTAATGTTGAAATAGTGCTTTTGTTCAAATGAAGTGAAATCAAGCCCAAATCTGCTCAAAAGCTTGTCTCTCTATTAGAGAAAGCGGTTTCATTCAATATTCAGTGCAAATCTTGCCAAACTGAAACATGATTATGTCTTATGAAATAAAATGTTTTCTGCAATGCTGTAAGACAGTTTTTAATGTGTTAGAAGTTATATACAAAAAAACTAATGTTAGGACTTCAATTATCAAGATTGTCAGTTTACAGCTTTCTGAGTCCAGTAATGTTGAAATAGTGCTTTTGTTCAAATGAAGTGAAATCAAGCCCAAATCTGCTCAAAAGCTTGTCTCTCTAATAGAGAAATCTGTTTCATTCAGTATTCAGTGCAAATCTTGCCAAACTGATAGATGCCTATGCCATATTAAATACAATGTTTTCTGCAATGCTGTAAGACAGTTTTTAATGTGTTAGAAGTTATATACACAAAAACTAATGTTAGGACTTCAATGATCAAGATTGTCAGTTTACAGCTTTCTAAGTCCAGTAATGTTGAAATAGTGCCTCTGTTCAAATGAAGTTAAATCAAGCCCAAATCTGCTCAAAAGCTTTTCTCTCTATTAGAGAAAGCTGTTTCATTCAGTATTCAGTGCAAATCTTGCCAAACTGAAAGATGCTTATGCCTTATGAAATACAATGTTTTCTGCAATGCTGTAAGACAGTTTTTAATGTGTTAGAAGTTATATGCACAAAAACTTATGTTAGGACTTCAATGATCAAGATTGTCAGTTTACAGCTTTCTGAGTCCAGTAATGTTGAAATAGTGCCTCTGTTCAAATGAAGTGAAATCAAGCCCAAATCTGCTCAAAAGCTTTTCTCTCTATTAGAGAAAGCTGTTTCATTCAATATTCAGTGCAAATCTTGCCAAACTGAAAGATGCTTATGCCTTATGAAATACAATGTTTTCTGCAATGCTGTAAGACAGTTTTTAATGTGTTAGAAGTTATATGCACAAAAACTTATGTTAGGACTTCAATGATCAAGATTGTCAGTTTACAGCTTTCTGAGTCCAGTAATGTTGAAATAGTGCCTCTGTTCAAATGAAGTGAAATCAAGCCCAAATCTGCTCAAAAGCTTTTCTCTCTATTAGAGAAAGCTGTTTCATTCAATATTCAGTGCAAATCTTGCCAAACTGAAAGATGCTTATGCCTTATGAAATACAATGTTTTCTGCAATGCTGTAAGACAGTTTTTAATGTGTTAGAAGTTATATGCACAAAAACTTATGTTAGGACTTCAATGATCAAGATTGTCAGTTTACAGCTTTCTGAGTCCAGTAATGTTGAAATAGTGCCTCTGTTCAAATGAAGTGAAATCAAGCCCAAATCTGCTCAAAAGCTTTTCTCTCTATTAGAGAAAGCTGTTTCATTCAATATTCAGTGCAAATCTTGCCAAACTGAAAGATGCTTGTGCCTTATGAACAACAATGTTTTCTGCAATGCTGTAAGACAGTTTTTAATGTGTTAGAAGTTATATGCACAAAAACTTATGTTAGGACTTCAATGATCAAGATTGTCAGTTTACAGCTTTCTGAGTCCAGTAATGTTGAAATAGTGCCTCTGTTCAAATGAAGTGAAATCAAGCCCAAATCTGCTCAAAAGCTTTTCTCTCTATTAGAGAAAGCTGTTTCATTCAATATTCAGTGCAAATCTTGCCAAACTGAAAGATGCTTATGCCACATGAAATACAATGTTTTCTGCAATGCTGTAAGACAGTTTTTAATGTGTTAGAAGTTATATGCACAAAAACTTATGTTAGGACTTCAATGATCAAGATTGTCAGTTTACAGCTTTCTGAGTCCAGTAATGTTGAAATAGTGCTTTTGTTCAAATGAAGTGAAATCAAGCCCAAATCTGCTCAAAAGCTTGTCTCTCTATTAGAGAAAGCTGTTTCATTCAATATTCAGTGCAAATCTTGCCAAACTGAAACATGCTTATGTCTTATGAAATAAAATGTTTTCTGCAATGCTGTAAAGACAGTTTTTAATGTGTTAGAAGTTATATGCACAAAAACTAATGTTAGGACTTCAATGATCAAGATTGTCAGTTTACAGCTTTCTGAGTCCAGTAATGTTGAAATAGTGCTTTTGTTCAAATGAAGTGAAATCAAGCCCAAATCTGCTCAAAAGCTTGTCTCTCTATTAGAGAAAGCTGTTTCATTCAGTATTCAGTGCAAATCTTGCCAAACTGAAAGATGCTTATGCCTTATGAAATACAATGTTTTCTGCAATGCTGTAAGACAGTTTTTAATGTGTTAGAAGTTATATGCACAAAAACTTATGTTAGGACTTCAATGATCAAGATTGTCAGTTTGCAGCTTTCTGAGTCCAGTAATGTTGAAATAGTGCCTCTGTTCAAATGAAGTGAAATCAAGCCCAAATCTGCTCAAAAGCTTTTCTCTCTATTAGAGAAAGCTGTTTCATTCAATATTCAGTGCAAATCTTGCCAAACTGAAAGATGCTTATGCCTTATGAAATACAATGTTTTCTGCAATGCTGTAAGACAGTTTTTAATGTGTTAGAAGTTATATGCACAAAAACTTATGTTAGGACTTCAATGATCAAGATTGTCAGTTTACAGCTTTCTGAGTCCAGTAATGTTGAAATAGTGCCTCTGTTCAAATGAAGTGAAATCAAGCCCAAATCTGCTCAAAAGCTTTTCTCTCTATTAGAGAAAGCTGTTTCATTCAATATTCAGTGCAAATCTTGCCAAACTGAAAGATGCTTATGCCTTATGAAATACAATGTTTTCTGCAATGCTGTAAGACAGTTTTTAATGTGTTAGAAGTTATATGCACAAAAACTTATGTTAGGACTTCAATGATCAAGATTGTCAGTTTACAGCTTTCTGTGTCCAGTAATGTTGAAATAGTGCCTCTGTTCAAATGAAGTGAAATCAAGCCCAAATCTGCTCAAAAGCTTGTCTCTCTAATAGAGAAAGCTGTTTCATTCAATATTCAGTGCAAATCATGCCAAACTGAAAGATGCTTGTGCCTTATGAAATACAATGTTTTCTGCAATGCTGTAAGACAGTTTTTAATGTGTTAGAAGTTATATGCACAAAAACTTATGTTAGGACTTCAATGATCAAGATTGTCAGTTTACAGCTTTCTGAGTCCAGTAATGTTGAAATAGTGCCTCTGTTCAAATGAAGTGAAATCAAGCCCAAATCTGCTCAAAAGCTTTTCTCTCTATTAGAGAAAGCTGTTTCATTCAATATTCAGTGCAAATCTTGCCAAACTGAAAGATGCTTGTGCCTTATGAACAACAATGTTTTCTGCAATGCTGTAAGACAGTTTTTAATGTGTTAGAAGTTATATGCACAAAAACTTATGTTAGGACTTCAATGATCAAGATTGTCAGTTTACAGCTTTCTGAGTCCAGTAATGTTGAAATAGTGCCTCTGTTCAAATGAAGTGAAATCAAGCCCAAATCTGCTCAAAAGCTTTTCTCTCTATTAGAGAAAGCTGTTTCATTCAATATTCAGTGCAAATCTTGCCAAACTGAAAGATGATTGTGCCTTATGAAATACAATGTTTTCTGCAATGCTGTAAGACAGTTTTTAATGTGTTAGAAGTTATATGCACAAAAACTTATGTTAGGACTTCAATGATCAAGATTGTCAGTTTACAGCTTTCTGAGTCCAGTAATGTTGAAATAGTGCTTCTGTTCAAATGAAGTGAAATCAAGCCCAAATCTGCTCAAAAGCTTGTCTCTCTAATAGAGAAAGCTGTTTCATTCAGTATTCAGTGCAAATCTTGCCAAACTGATAGATGCTTATGCCATATGAAATACAATGTTTTCTGCAATGCTGTAAGACAGTTTTTAATGTGTTAGAAGTTATATGCACAAAAAAATAAGGTTAGGACTTCAATGATCAAGATTGTCAGTTTACAGCTTTCTGAGTCCAGTAATGTTGAAATAGTGCTTTTGTTCAAATGAAGTGAAATCAAGCCCAAATCTGCTCAAAAGCTTGTCTCTCTATTAGAGAAAGCTGTTTCATTCAATATTCAGTGCAAATCTTGCCAAACTGAAACATGCTTATGTCTTATGAAATAAAATGTTTTCTGCAATGCTGTAAAGACAGTTTTTAATGTGTTAGAAGTTATATGCACAAAAACTAATGTTAGGACTTCAATGATCAAGATTGTCAGTTTACAGCTTTCTGAGTCCAGTAATGTTGAAATAGTGCTTTTGTTCAAATGAAGTGAAATCAAGCCCAAATCTGCTCAAAAGCTTGTCTCTCTATTAGAGAAAGCTGTTTCATTCAATATTCAGTGCAAATCTTGCCAAACTGAAACATGCTTATGTCTTATGAAATAAAATGTTTTCTGCAATGCTGTAAGACAGTTTTTAATGTGTTAGAAGTTATATGCACAAAAACTAATGTTAGGACTTCAATGATCAAGATTGTCAGTTTACAGCTTTCTGAGTCCAGTAATGTTGAAATAGTGGTTCAGTTCAAATGAAGTGAAATCTAGCCCAAATCTGCTCAAAAGCTTGTCTCTTTATTAGAGAAAGCTGTTTCATTCAATATTCAGTGCAAATCTTGCCAAACTGAAACATGCTTATGTCTTATGAAATAAAATGTTTTCTGCAATGCTGTAAGACAGTTTTTAATGTGTTAGAAGTTATATACACAAAAACTAATGTTAGGACTTCAATTATCAAGATTGTCAGTTTACAGCTTTCTGAGTCCAGTAATGTTGAAATAGTGCTTTTGTTCAAATTAAGTGAAATCAAGCCCAAATCTGCTCAAAAGCTTGTCTCTCTAATAGAGAAAGCTGTTTCATTCAGTATTCAGTGCAAATCTTACCAAACTGATAGATGCTTATGCCACATGAAATACAATGTTTTCTGCAATGCTGTAAGACAGTTTTTAATGTGTTAGAAGTTATATGCACAAAAACTTATGTTAGGACTTCAATGATCAAGATTGTCAGTTTACAGCTTTCTGAGTCCAGTAATGTTGAAATAGTGCTTTTGTTCAAATGAAGTGAAATCAAGCCCAAATCTGCTCAAAAGCTTGTCTCTCTATTAGAGAAAGCTGTTTCATTCAATATTCAGTGCAAATCTTGCCAAACTGAAACATGCTTATGTCTTATGAAATAAAATGTTTTCTGCAATGCTGTAAGACAGTTTTTAATGTGTTAGAAGTTATATGCACAAAAACTTATGTTAGGACTTCAATGATCAAGATTGTCAGTTTACAGCTTTCTGAGTCCAGTAATGTTGAAATAGTGCTTTTGTTCAAATGAAGTGAAATCAAGCCCAAATCTGCTCAAAAGCTTGTCTCTCTATTAGAGAAAGCTGTTTCATTCAATATTCAGTGCAAATCTTGCCAAACTGAACCATGCTTATGTCTTATGAAATAAAATGTTTTCTGCAATGCTGTAAAGACAGTTTTTAATGTGTTAGAAGTTATATACACAAAAACTAATGTTAGGACTTCAATTATCAAGATTGTCAGTTTACAGCTTTCTGAGTCCAGTAATGTTGAAATAGTGCTTTTGTTCAAATTAAGTGAAATCAAGCCCAAATCTGCTCAAAAGCTTGTCTCTCTAATAGAGAAAGCTGTTTCATTCAGTATTCAGTGCAAATCTTACCAAACTGATAGATGCTTATGCCACATGAAATACAATGTTTTCTGCAATGCTGTAAGACAGTTTTTAATGTGTTAGAAGTTATATGCACAAAAACTTATGTTAGGACTTCAATGATCAAGATTGTCAGTTTACAGCTTTCTGAGTCCAGTAATGTTGAAATAGTGCTTTTGTTCAAATGAAGTGAAATCAAGCCCAAATCTGCTCAAAAGCTTGTCTCTCTATTAGAGAAAGCTGTTTCATTCAATATTCAGTGCAAATCTTGCCAAACTGAAACATGCTTATGTCTTATGAAATAAAATGTTTTCTGCAATGCTGTAAGACAGTTTTTAATGTGTTAGAAGTTATATGCACAAAAACTTATGTTAGGACTTCAATGATCAAGATTGTCAGTTTACAGCTTTCTGAGTCCAGTAATGTTGAAATAGTGCTTTTGTTCAAATGAAGTGAAATCAAGCCCAAATCTGCTCAAAAGCTTGTCTCTCTATTAGAGAAAGCGGTTTCATTCAATATTCAGTGCAAATCTTGCCAAACTGAAACATGCTTATGTCTTATGAAATAAAATGTTTTCTGCAATGCTGTAAGACAGTTTTTAATGTGTTAGAAGTTATATACACAAAAACTAATGTTAGGACTTCAATTATCAAGATTGTCAGTTTTACAGCTTTCTGAGTCCAGTAATGTTGAAATAGTGCTTTTGTTCAAATGAAGTGAAATCAAGCCCAAATCTGCTCAAAAGCTTGTCTCTCTTATAGAGAAAGCTGTTTCATTCAGTATTCAGTGCAAATCTTGCCAAACTGATAGATGCTTATGCCATATTAAATACAATGTTTTCTGCAATGCTGTAAGACAGTTTTTATTGTGTTAGAAGTTATATACACAAAAACTAATGTTAGGACTTCAATTATCAAGATTGTCAGTTTACAGCTTTCTGAGTCCAGTAATGTTGAAATAGTGCTTTTGTTCAAATGAAGTGAAATCAAGCCCAAATCTGCTCAAAAGCGTTTCTCTCTATTAGAGAAAGCTGTTTCATTCAGTATTCAGTGCAAATCTTGCCAAACGGATAGATGCTTATGCCTTATGAAATACAATGTTTTCTGCAAAGCTGTAAGACAGTTTTTAATGTGTTAGAAGTTATATGCACAAAAACTTATGTTAGTACTTCAATGATCAAGATTGTCAGTTTACAGCTTTCTGAGTCCATTTCTGAGTCCAGTAATATTGAAATAGTGGTTCTGTTCAAATGAATTGAAATCTAGCCCAAATCTGCTCAAAAGCTTGTCTCTTTATTAGAGAAAGCTGTTTCATTCAATATTCAGTGCAAATCTTGCCAAACTGAAACATGCTTATGTCTTATGAAATAAAATGTTTTCTGCAATGCTGTAAGACACTTTTTAATGTGTTAGAAGTTATATACACAAAAACTAATGTTAGTACTTCAGTGATCAAGATTGTCAGTTTACAGCTTTCTGAGTCCAGTAATGTTGAAATAGTGGTTCTGTTCAAATGAAGTGAAATCTAGCCCAAATCTGCTCAAAAGCTTGTTTCTTTATTAGAGAAAGCTGTTTCATTCAATATTCAGTGCAAATCTTGCCAAACTGAAACATGCTTATGTCTTATGAAATAAAATGTTTTCTGCAATGCTGTAAGACAGTTTTTAATGTGTTAGAAGTTACATACACAAAAACTAATGTTAGGACTTCAATTATCAAGATTGTCAGTTTACAGCTTTCTGAGTCCAGTAATGTTGAAATAGTACTTTTGTTCAAATGAAGTGAAATCAAGCCCAAATCTGCTCAAAAGCTTGTCTCTCTAATAGAGAAAGCTGTTTCATTCAGTATTCAGTGCAAATCTTGCCAAACTGATAGATGCTTATGCCATATTAAAAACAATGTTTTCTGCAATGCTGTAAGACAGTTTTTAATGTGTTAGAAGTTATATATACAAAAACTAATGTTAGGAGTTCAATTATCAAGATTGTCAGTTTACAGCTTTCTGAGTCCAGTAATGTTGAAATAGTGCTTTTGTTCAAATGAAGTGAAATCAAGCCCAAATCTGCTCAAAAGCGTTTCTCTCTATTAGAGAAAGCTGTTTCATTCAGTATTCAGTGCAAATCTTGCCAAACGGATAGATGCTTATGCCTTATGAAATACAATGTTTTCTGCAAAGCTGTAAGACAGTTTTTAATGTGTTAGAAGTTATATGCACAAAAACTTATGTTAGTACTTCAATGATCAAGATTGTCAGTTTACAGCTTTCTGAGTCCAGTAATGTTGAAATAGTGGTTCTGTTCAAATGAAGTGAAATCTAGCCCAAATCTGCTCAAAAGCTTGTCTCTTTATTAGAGAAAGCTGTTTCATTCAATATTCAGTGCAAATCTTGCCAAACTGAAACATGCTTATGTCTTATGAAATAAAATGTTTTCTGCAATGCTGTAAGACAGTTTTTAATGTGTTAGAAGTTATATACACAAAAACTAATGTTAGGACTTCAATTATCAAGATTGTCAGTTTACAGCTTTCTGAGTCCAGTAATGTTGAAATAGTGCTTTTGTTCAAATGAAGTGAAATCAAGCCCAAATCTGCTCAAAAGCGTTTCTCTCTATTAGAGAAAGCTGTTTCATTCAGTATTCAGTGCAAATCTTGCCAAACTGATAGATGCTCATGCCATATTAAAAACAATGTTTTCTGCAATGCTGTAAGACAGTTTTTAATGTGTTAGAAGTTATATATACAAAAACTAATGTTAGGACTTCAATTATCAAGATTGTCAGTTTACAGCTTTCTGAGTCCAGTAATGTTGAAATAGTGCTTTTGTTCAAATGAAGTGAAATCAAGCCCAAATCTGCTCAAAAGCGTTTCTCTCTATTAGAGAAAGCTGTTTCATTCAGTATTCAGTGCAAATCATGCCAAACGGATAGATGCTTATGCCTTATGAAATACAATGTTTTCTGCAAAGCTGTAAGACAGTTTTTAATGTGTTAGAAGTTATATGCACAAAAACTTATGTTAGTACTTCAATGATCAAGATTGTCAGTTTACAGCTTTCTGAGTCCAGTAATGTTGAAATAGTGGTTCTGTTCAAATGAAGTGAAATCTAGCCCAAATCTGCTCAAAAGCTTGTCTCTTTATTAGAGAAAGCTGTTTCATTCAATATTCAGTGCAAATCTTGCCAAACTGATAGATGCTTATGCCATATTAAAAACAATGTTTTCTGCAATGCTGTAAGACAGTTTTTAATGTGTTAGAAGTTATATATACAAAAACTAATGTTAGGAGTTCAATTATCAAGATTGTCAGTTTACAGCTTTCTGAGTCCAGTAATGTTGAAATAGTGCTTTTGTTCAAATGAAGTGAAATCAAGCCCAAATCTGCTCAAAAGCGTTTCTCTCTATTAGAGAAAGCTGTTTCATTCAGTATTCAGTGCAAATCTTGCCAAACGGATAGATGCTTATGCCTTATGAAATACAATGTTTTCAGCAAAGCTGTAAGACAGTTTTTAATGTGTTAGAAGTTATATGCACAAAAACTTATGTTAGTACTTCAATGATCAAGATTGTCAGTTTACAGCTTTCTGAGTCCAGTAATGTTGAAATAGTGGTTCTGTTCAAATGAAGTGAAATCTAGCCCAAATCTGCTCAAAAGCTTGTCTCTTTATTAGAGAAAGCTGTTTCATTCAATATTCAGTGCAAATCTTGCCAAACTGAAACATGCTTATGTCTTATGAAATAAAATGTTTTCTGCAATGCTGTAAGACAGTTTTTAATGTGTTAGAAGTTATATACACAAAAACTTATGTTAGGACTTCAATTATCAAGATTGTCAGTTTACAGCTTTCTGAGTCCAGTAATGTTGAAATAGTGCTTTTGTTCAAATGAAGTGAAATCAAGCCCAAATCTGCTCAAAAGCGTTTCTCTCTATTAGAGAAAGCTGTTTCATTCAGTATTCAGTGCAAATCTTGCCAAACTGATAGATGCTCATGCCATATTAAAAACAATGTTTTCTGCAATGCTGTAAGACAGTTTTTAATGTGTTAGAAGTTATATATACAAAAACTAATGTTAGGACTTCAATTATCAAGATTGTCAGTTTACAGCTTTCTGAGTCCAGTAATGTTGAAATAGTGCTTTTGTTCAAATGAAGTGAAATCAAGCCCAAATCTGCTCAAAAGCGTTTCTCTCTATTAGAGAAAGCTGTTTCATTCAGTATTCAGTGCAAATCATGCCAAACGGATAGATGCTTATGCCTTATGAAATACAATGTTTTCTGCAAAGCTGTAAGACAGTTTTTAATGTGTTAGAAGTTATATGCACAAAAACTTATGTTAGTACTTCAATGATCAAGATTGTCAGTTTACAGCTTTCTGAGTCCAGTAATGTTGAAATAGTGGTTCTGTTCAAATGAAGTGAAATCTAGCCCAAATCTGCTCAAAAGCTTGTCTCTTAATTAGAGAAAGCTGTTTCATTCAATATTCAGTGCAAATCTTGCCAAACTGAAACATTCTTATGTCTTATGAAATAAAATGTTTTCTGCAATGCTGTAAGACACTTTTTAATGTGTTAGAAGTTATATACACAAAAACTAATGTTAGGACTTCAATTATCAAGATTGTCATTTTACAGCTTTCTGAGTCCAGTAATGTTGAAATAGTGCTTTTGTTCAAATGAAGTGAAATCAAGCCCAAATCTGCTCAAAAGCTTGTCTCTCTAATAGAGAAAGCTGTTTCATTCAGTATTCAGTGCAAATCTTACCAAACTGATAGATGCTTATGCCACATGAAATACAATGTTTTCTGCAATGCTGTAAGACAGTTTTTAATGTGTTAGAAGTTATATGCACAAAAACTTATGTTAGGACTTCAATGATCAAGATTGTCAGTTTACAGCTTTCTTAGTCCAGTAATGTTGAAATAGTGCTTTTGTTCAAATGAAGTGAAATCAAGCCCAAATCTGCTCAAAAGCTTGTCTCTCTATTAGAGAAAGCTGTTTCATTCAATATTCAGTGCAAATCTTGCCAAACTGAAACATGCTTATGTCTTATGAAATAAAATGTTTTCTGCAATGCTGTAAGACAGTTTTTAATGTGTTAGAAGTTATATGCACAAAAACTTATGTTAGGACTTCAATTATCAAGATTGTCAGTTTACAGCTTTCTGAGTCCAGTAATGTTGAAATAGTGCTTTTGTTCAAATGAAGTGAAATCAAGCCCAAATCTGCTCAAAAGCTTGTCTCTCTATTAGAGAAAGCTGTTTCATTCAATATTCAGTGCAAATCTTGCCAAACTGAAACATGCTTATGTCTTATGAAATAAAATGTTTTCTGCAATGCTGTAAAGACAGTTTTTAATGTGTTAGAAGTTATATGCACAAAAACTAATGTTAGGACTTCAATGATCAAGATTGTCAGTTTACAGCTTTCTGAGTCCAGTAATGTTGAAATAGTGCTTTTGTTCAAATGAAGTGAAATCAAGCCCAAATCTGCTCAAAAGCTTGTCTCTCTATTAGAGAAAGCTGTTTCATTCAGTATTCAGTGCAAATCTTGCCAAACTGAAAGATGCTTATGCCTTATGAAATACAATGTTTTCTGCAATGCTGTAAGACAGTTTTTAATGTGTTAGAAGTTATATGCACAAAAACTTATGTTAGGACTTCAATGATCAAGATTGTCAGTTTACAGCTTTCTGAGTCCAGTAATGTTGAAATAGTGCCTCTGTTCAAATGAAGTGAAATCAAGCCCAAATCTGCTCAAAAGCTTTTCTCTCTATTAGAGAAAGTTGTTTCATTCAATATTCAGTGCAAATCTTGCCAAACTGAAAGATGCTTATGCCTTATGAAATACAATGTTTTCTGCAATGCTGTAAGACAGTTTTTAATGTGTTAGAAGTTATATGCACAAAAACTTATGTTAGGACTTCAATGATCAAGATTGTCAGTTTACAGCTTTCTGAGTCCAGTAATGTTGAAATAGTGCCTCTGTTCAAATGAAGTGAAATCAAGCCCAAATCTGCTCAAAAGCTTTTCTCTCTATTAGAGAAAGCTGTTTCATTCAATATTCAGTGCAAATCTTGCCAAACTGAAAGATGCTTATGCCTTATGAAATACCATGTTTTCTGCAATGCTGTAAGACAGTTTTTAATGTGTTAGAAGTTATATGCACAAAAATTAATGTTAGGACTTCAATGATCAAGATTGTCAGTTTACAGCTTTCTGAGTCCAGTAATGTTGAAATAGTGGTTCTGTTCAAATGAAGTGAAATCTAGCCCAAATCTGCTCAAAAGCTTGTCTCTTTATTAGAGAAAGCTGTTTCATTCAATATTCAGTGCAAATCTTGCCAAACTGAAACATGCTTATGTCTTATGAAATAAAATGTTTTCTGCAATGCTGTAAGACAGTTTTTAATGTGTTAGAAGTTATATACACAAAAACTAATGTTAGGACTTCAATTATCAAGATTGTCAGTTTACAGCTTTCTGAGTCCAGTAATGTTGAAATAGTGCTTTTGTTCAAATTAAGTGAAATCAAGCCCAAATCTGCTCAAAAGCTTGTCTCTCTAATAGAGAAAGCTGTTTCATTCAGTATTCAGTGCAAATCTTACCAAACTGATAGATGCTTATGCCACATGAAATACAATGTTTTCTGCAATGCTGTAAGACAGTTTTTAATGTGTTAGAAGTTATATGCACAAAAACTTATGTTAGGACTTCAATGATCAAGATTGTCAGTTTACAGCTTTCTGAGTCCAGTAATGTTGAAATAGTGCTTTTGTTCAAATGAAGTGAAATCAAGCCCAAATCTGCTCAAAAGCTTGTCTCTCTATTAGAGAAAGCTGTTTCATTCAATATTCAGTGCAAATCTTGCCAAACTGAAACATGCTTATGTCTTATGAAATAAAATGTTTTCTGCAATGCTGTAAGACAGTTTTTAATGTGTTAGAAGTTATATGCACAAAAACTTATGTTAGGACTTCAATGATCAAGATTGTCAGTTTACAGCTTTCTGAGTCCAGTAATGTTGAAATAGTGCTTTTGTTCAAATGAAGTGAAATCAAGCCCAAATCTGCTCAAAAGCTTGTCTCTCTATTAGAGAAAGCTGTTTCATTCAATATTCAGTGCAAATCTTGCCAAACTGAACCATGCTTATGTCTTATGAAATAAAATGTTTTCTGCAATGCTGTAAAGACAGTTTTTAATGTGTTAGAAGTTATATACACAAAAACTAATGTTAGGACTTCAATTATCAAGATTGTCAGTTTACAGCTTTCTGAGTCCAGTAATGTTGAAATAGTGCTTTTGTTCAAATTAAGTGAAATCAAGCCCAAATCTGCTCAAAAGCTTGTCTCTCTAATAGAGAAAGCTGTTTCATTCAGTATTCAGTGCAAATCTTACCAAACTGATAGATGCTTATGCCACATGAAATACAATGTTTTCTGCAATGCTGTAAGACAGTTTTTAATGTGTTAGAAGTTATATGCACAAAAACTTATGTTAGGACTTCAATGATCAAGATTGTCAGTTTACAGCTTTCTGAGTCCAGTAATGTTGAAATAGTGCTTTTGTTCAAATGAAGTGAAATCAAGCCCAAATCTGCTCAAAAGCTTGTCTCTCTATTAGAGAAAGCTGTTTAATTCAATATTCAGTGCAAATCTTGCCAAACTGAAACATGCTTATGTCTTATGAAATAAAATGTTTTCTGCAATGCTGTAAGACAGTTTTTAATGTGTTAGAAGTTATATGCACAAAAACTTATGTTAGGACTTCAATGATCAAGATTGTCAGTTTACAGCTTTCTGAGTCCAGTAATGTTGAAATAGTGCTTTTGTTCAAATGAAGTGAAATCAAGCCCAAATCTGCTCAAAAGCTTGTCTCTCTATTAGAGAAAGCTGTTTCATTCAATATTCAGTGCAAATCTTGCCAAACTGAACCATGCTTATGTCTTATGAAATAAAATGTTTTCTGCAATGCTGTAAAGACAGTTTTTAATGTGTTAGAAGTTATATGCACAAAAACTAATGTTAGGACTTCAATTATCAAGATTGTCAGTTTACAGCTTTCTGAGTCCAGTAATGTTGAAATAGTGCTTCTGTTCAAATGAAGTGAAATCAAGCCCAAATCTGCTCAAAAGCTTGTCTCTCTAATAGAGAAAGCTGTTTCATTCAGTATTCAGTGCAAATCTTGCCAAACTGATAGATGCTTATGCCATATGAAATACAATGTTTTCTGCAATGCTGTAAGACAGTTTTTAATGTGTTA
Source organism: Carassius gibelio (assembly GCF_023724105.1). NCBI lineage: Eukaryota > Metazoa > Chordata > Actinopteri > Cypriniformes > Cyprinidae > Carassius > Carassius gibelio. Next base: position 9,745,983 of record NC_068397.1, on the reverse strand, counting down.
GAAGTTATATGCACAAAAACTTATGTTAGGACTTCAATGATCAAGATTGTCAGTTTACAGCTTTCTGAGTCCAGTAATGTTGAAATAGTGCTTTTGTTCAAATGAAGTGAAATCAAGCCCAAATCTGCTCAAAAGCTTGTCTCTCTATTAGAGAAAGCGGTTTCATTCAATATTCAGTGCAAATCTTGCCAAACTGAAACATGCTTATGTCTTATGAAATAAAATGTTTTCTGCAATGCTGTAAGACAGTTTTTAATGTGTTAGAAGTTATATACACAAAAACTAATGTTAGGACTTCAATTATCAAGATTGTCAGTTTTACAGCTTTCTGAGTCCAGTAATGTTGAAATAGTGCTTTTGTTCAAATGAAGTGAAATCAAGCCCAAATCTGCTCAAAAGCTTGTCTCTCTTATAGAGAAAGCTGTTTCATTCAGTATTCAGTGCAAATCTTGCCAAACTGATAGATGCTTATGCCATATTAAATACAATGTTTTCTGCAATGCTGTAAGACAGTTTTTAATGTGTTAGAAGTTATATACACAAAAACTAATGTTAGGACTTCAATTATCAAGATTGTCAGTTTACAGCTTTCTGAGTCCAGTAATGTTGAAATAGTGCTTTTGTTCAAATGAAGTGAAATCAAGCCCAAATCTGCTCAAAAGCGTTTCTCTCTATTAGAGAAAGCTGTTTCATTCAGTATTCAGTGCAAATCTTGCCAAACGGATAGATGCTTATGCCTTATGAAATACAATGTTTTCTGCAAAGCTGTAAGACAGTTTTTAATGTGTTAGAAGTTATATGCACAAAAACTTATGTTAGTACTTCAATGATCAAGATTGTCAGTTTACAGCTTTCTGAGTCCATTTCTGAGTCCAGTAATATTGAAATAGTGGTTCTGTTCAAATGAATTGAAATCTAGCCCAAATCTGCTCAAAAGCTTGTCTCTTTATTAGAGAAAGCTGTTTCATTCAATATTCAGTGCAAATCTTGCCAAACTGAAACATGCTTATGTCTTATGAAATAAAATGTTTTCTGCAATGCTGTAAGACACTTTTTAATGTGTTAGAAGTTATATACACAAAAACTAATGTTAGTACTTCAGTGATCAAGATTGTCAGTTTACAGCTTTCTGAGTCCAGTAATGTTGAAATAGTGGTTCTGTTCAAATGAAGTGAAATCTAGCCCAAATCTGCTCAAAAGCTTGTCTCTTTATTAGAGAAAGCTGTTTCATTCAATATTCAGTGCAAATCTTGCCAAACTGAAACATGCTTATGTCTTATGAAATAAAATGTTTTCTGCAATGCTGTAAGACAGTTTTTAATGTGTTAGAAGTTATATACACAAAAACTAATGTTAGGACTTCAATTATCAAGATTGTCAGTTTACAGCTTTCTGAGTCCAGTAATGTTGAAATAGTACTTTTGTTCAAATGAAGTGAAATCAAGCCCAAATCTGCTCAAAAGCTTGTCTCTCTAATAGAGAAAGCTGTTTCATTCAGTATTCAGTGCAAATCTTGCCAAACTGATAGATGCTTATGCCATATTAAAAACAATGTTTTCTGCAATGCTGTAAGACAGTTTTTAATGTGTTAGAAGTTATATATACAAAAACTAATGTTAGGAGTTCAATTATCAAGATTGTCAGTTTACAGCTTTCTGAGTCCAGTAATGTTGAAATAGTGCTTTTGTTCAAATGAAGTGAAATCAAGCCCAAATCTGCTCAAAAGCGTTTCTCTCTATTAGAGAAAGCTGTTTCATTCAGTATTCAGTGCAAATCTTGCCAAACGGATAGATGCTTATGCCTTATGAAATACAATGTTTTCTGCAAAGCTGTAAGACAGTTTTTAATGTGTTAGAAGTTATATGCACAAAAACTTATGTTAGTACTTCAATGATCAAGATTGTCAGTTTACAGCTTTCTGAGTCCAGTAATGTTGAAATAGTGGTTCTGTTCAAATGAAGTGAAATCTAGCCCAAATCTGCTCAAAAGCTTGTCTCTTTATTAGAGAAAGCTGTTTCATTCAATATTCAGTGCAAATCTTGCCAAACTGAAACATGCTTATGTCTTATGAAATAAAATGTTTTCTGCAATGCTGTAAGACAGTTTTTAATGTGTTAGAAGTTATATACACAAAAACTAATGTTAGGACTTCAATTATCAAGATTGTCAGTTTACAGCTTTCTGAGTCCAGTAATGTTGAAATAGTGCTTTTGTTCAAATGAAGTGAAATCAAGCCCAAATCTGCTCAAAAGCGTTTCTCTCTATTAGAGAAAGCTGTTTCATTCAGTATTCAGTGCAAATCATGCCAAACGGATAGATGCTTATGCCTTATGAAATACAATGTTTTCTGCAAAGCTGTAAGACAGTTTTTAATGTGTTAGAAGTTATATGCACAAAAACTTATGTTAGTACTTCAATGATCAAGATTGTCAGTTTACAGCTTTCTGAGTCCAGTAATGTTGAAATAGTGGTTCTGTTCAAATGAAGTGAAATCTAGCCCAAATCTGCTCAAAAGCTTGTCTCTTTATTAGAGAAAGCTGTTTCATTCAATATTCAGTGCAAATCTTGCCAAACTGAAACATTCTTATGTCTTATGAAATAAAATGTTTTCTGCAATGCTGTAAGACACTTTTTAATGTGTTAGAAGTTATATACACAAAAACTAATGTTAGGACTTCAATTATCAAGATTGTCATTTTACAGCTTTCTGAGTCCAGTAATGTTGAAATAGTGCTTTTGTTCAAATGAAGTGAAATCAAGCCCAAATCTGCTCAAAAGCTTGTCTCTCTAATAGAGAAAGCTGTTTCATTCAGTATTCAGTGCAAATCTTACCAAACTGATAGATGCTTATGCCACATGAAATACAATGTTTTCTGCAATGCTGTAAGACAGTTTTTAATGTGTTAGAAGTTATATGCACAAAAACTTATGTTAGGACTTCAATGATCAAGATTGTCAGTTTACAGCTTTCTTAGTCCAGTAATGTTGAAATAGTGCTTTTGTTCAAATGAAGTGAAATCAAGCCCAAATCTGCTCAAAAGCTTGTCTCTCTATTAGAGAAAGCTGTTTCATTCAATATTCAGTGCAAATCTTGCCAAACTGAAACATGCTTATGTCTTATGAAATAAAATGTTTTCTGCAATGCTGTAAGACAGTTTTTAATGTATTAGAAGTTATATGCACAAAAACTTATGTTAGGACTTCAATTATCAAGATTGTCAGTTTACAGCTTTCTGAGTCCAGTAATGTTGAAATAGTGCTTTTGTTCAAATGAAGTGAAATCAAGCCCAAATCTGCTCAAAAGCTTGTCTCTCTATTAGAGAAAGCTGTTTCATTCAATATTCAGTGCAAATCTTGCCAAACTGAAACATGCTTATGTCTTATGAAATAAAATGTTTTCTGCAATGCTGTAAAGACAGTTTTTAATGTGTTAGAAGTTATATGCACAAAAACTAATGTTAGGACTTCAATGATCAAGATTGTCAGTTTACAGCTTTCTGAGTCCAGTAATGTTGAAATAGTGCTTTTGTTCAAATGAAGTGAAATCAAGCCCAAATCTGCTCAAAAGCTTGTCTCTCTATTAGAGAAAGCTGTTTCATTCAGTATTCAGTGCAAATCTTGCCAAACTGAAAGATGCTTATGCCTTATGAAATACAATGTTTTCTGCAATGCTGTAAGACAGTTTTTAATGTGTTAGAAGTTATATGCACAAAAACTTATGTTAGGACTTCAATTATCAAGATTGTCAGTTTACAGCTTTCTGAGTCCAGTAATGTTGAAATAGTGCTTCTGTTCAAATGAAGTGAAATCAAGCCCAAATCTGCTCAAAAGCTTGTCTCTCTAATAGAGAAAGCTGTTTCATTCAGTATTCAGTGCAAATCTTGCCAAACTGATAGATGCTTATGCCATATGAAATACAATGTTTTCTGCAATGCTGTAAGACAGTTTTTAATGTGTTAGAAGTTATATGCACAAAAACTTATGTTAGGACTTCAATGATCAAGATTGTCAGTTTACAGCTTTCTGAGTCCAGTAATGTTGAAATAGTGCTTTTGTTCAAATGAAGTGAAATCAAGCCCAAATCTGCTCAAAAGCTTGTCTCTCTATTAGAGAAAGCGGTTTCATTCAATATTCAGTGCAAATCTTGCCAAACTGAAACATGCTTATGTCTTATGAAATAAAATGTTTTCTGCAATGCTGTAAGACAGTTTTTAATGTGTTAGAAGTTATATACACAAAAACTAATGTTAGGACTTCAATTATCAAGATTGTCAGTTTTACAGCTTTCTGAGTCCAGTAATGTTGAAATAGTGCTTTTGTTCAAATGAAGTGAAATCAAGCCCAAATCTGCTCAAAAGCTTGTCTCTCTTATAGAGAAAGCTGTTTCATTCAGTATTCAGTGCAAATCTTGCCAAACTGATAGATGCTTATGCCATATTAAATACAATGTTTTCTGCAATGCTGTAAGACAGTTTTTAATGTGTTAGAAGTTATATACACAAAAACTAATGTTAGGACTTCAATTATCAAGATTGTCAGTTTACAGCTTTCTGAGTCCAGTAATGTTGAAATAGTGCTTTTGTTCAAATGAAGTGAAATCAAGCCCAAATCTGCTCAAAAGCGTTTCTCTCTATTAGAGAAAGCTGTTTCATTCAGTATTCAGTGCAAATCTTGCCAAACGGATAGATGCTTATGCCTTATGAAATACAATGTTTTCTGCAAAGCTGTAAGACAGTTTTTAATGTGTTAGAAGTTATATGCACAAAAACTTATGTTAGTACTTCAATGATCAAGATTGTCAGTTTACAGCTTTCTGAGTCCATTTCTGAGTCCAGTAATATTGAAATAGTGGTTCTGTTCAAATGAATTGAAATCTAGCCCAAATCTGCTCAAAAGCTTGTCTCTTTATTAGAGAAAGCTGTTTCATTCAATATTCAGTGCAAATCTTGCCAAACTGAAACATGCTTATGTCTTATGAAATAAAATGTTTTCTGCAATGCTGTAAGACACTTTTTAATGTGTTAGAAGTTATATACACAAAAACTAATGTTAGTACTTCAGTGATCAAGATTGTCAGTTTACAGCTTTCTGAGTCCAGTAATGTTGAAATAGTGGTTCTGTTCAAATGAAGTGAAATCTAGCCCAAATCTGCTCAAAAGCTTGTCTCTTTATTAGAGAAAGCTGTTTCATTCAATATTCAGTGCAAATCTTGCCAAACTGAAACATGCTTATGTCTTATGAAATAAAATGTTTTCTGCAATGCTGTAAGACAGTTTTTAATGTGTTAGAAGTTATATACACAAAAACTAATGTTAGGACTTCAATTATCAAGATTGTCAGTTTACAGCTTTCTGAGTCCAGTAATGTTGAAATAGTACTTTTGTTCAAATGAAGTGAAATCAAGCCCAAATCTGCTCAAAAGCTTGTCTCTCTAATAGAGAAAGCTGTTTCATTCAGTATTCAGTGCAAATCTTGCCAAACTGATAGATGCTTATGCCATATTAAAAACAATGTTTTCTGCAATGCTGTAAGACAGTTTTTAATGTGTTAGAAGTAATATATACAAAAACTAATGTTAGGAGTTCAATTATCAAGATTGTCAGTTTACAGCTTTCTGAGTCCAGTAATGTTGAAATAGTGCTTTTGTTCAAATGAAGTGAAATCAAGCCCAAATCTGCTCAAAAGCGTTTCTCTCTATTAGAGAAAGCTGTTTCATTCAGTATTCAGTGCAAATCTTGCCAAACGGATAGATGCTTATGCCTTATGAAATACAATGTTTTCTGCAAAGCTGTAAGACAGTTTTTAATGTGTTAGAAGTTATATGCACAAAAACTTATGTTAGGACTTCAATGATCAAGATTGTCAGTTTACAGCTTTCTGAGTCCAGTAATGCTGAAATAGTGTTACTGTTCAAATGAAGTGAAATCAAGCCCAAATCTGCTCAAAAGCTTGTCTCTCTAATAGAGAAAGCTGTTTCATTCAGTATTCAGTGCAAATCTTGCCATACTGAAACATGCTTATGCCATATGAAATACAATGTTTTCTGCAATGCTGTAAGACAGTTTTTAATGTGTTAGAAGTTATATGCACAAAAACTCATGTTAGGACTTCAATGATCAAGATTGTCAGTTTACAGCTTTCTGAGTCCAGTAATGCTGAAATAGTGTTTCTGTTCAAATGAAGTGAAATCAAGCCCAAATCTGCTCAAAAGCTTGTCTCTCTAATAGAGAAAGCTGTTTCATTCAGTATTCAGTTCAAATCTTGCCAAACTGATAGATGCTTATGCCTTATGAAGTACAATGTTTTCTGCAATGCTGTAAGACAGTTTTTAATGTGTTAGAAGTTATATACACAAAAACTAATGTTAGGACTTCAATGATCAAGATTGTCAGTTTACAGCTTTCTGAGTCCAGTAATGTTGAAATAGTGTTTCTGTTCAAATGAAGTGAAATCAAGCCCAAATCTGCTCAAAAGCTTGTCTCTCTATTAGAGAAAGCTGTTTCATTCAGTATTCAGTGCAAATCTTGCCAAACTGATAGATGCTTATGCCTTATGAAATACAATGTTTTCTGCAATGCTGTAAGACAGTTTTTAATGTGTTAGAAGTTATATACACAAAAACTTATGTTAGGACTTCAATGATCAAGATTGTCAGTTTACAGCTTTCTGAGTCCAGTAATGTTGAAATAGTGTTTCTGTTCAAATGAAGTGAAATCAAGCCCAAATCTGCTCAAAAGCTTGTCTCTCTAATAGAGAAAGCTGTTTCATTCAGTATTCAGTGCAAATCTTGCCAAACTGATAGATGCTTATGCCATATGAAATACAATGTTTTCTGCAATGCTGTAAGACAGTTTTTAATGTGTTAGAAGTTATATGCACAAAAACTTATGTTAGGACTTCAATGATCAAGATTGTCAGTTTACAGCTTTCTGAGTCCAGTAATGCTGAAATAGTGCTTCTGTTCAAATGAAGTGAAATCTAGCCAAATCTGCTCAAAAGCTTGTCTCTCTATTAGAGAAAGCTGTTTCATTCAGTATTCAGTGCAAATCTTGCCAAACTGATATATGCTTATGCCATATGAAATACAATGTTTTCTGCAATGCTGTAAGACAGTTTTTAATGTGTTAGAAGTTATATGCACAAAAACTTATGTTAGGACTTCAATGATCAAGATTGTCAGTTTACAGCTTTCTGAGTCCAGTAATGTTGAAATAGTGTTTCTGTTCAAATGAAGTGAAATCTAGCCAAATCTGCTCAAAAGCTTGTCTCTCTATTAGAGAAAGCTGTTTCATTCAGTATTCAGTGCAAATCTTGCCAAACTGATAGATGCTTATGCCATATGAAATACAATGTTTTCTGCAATGCTGTAAGACAGTTTTTAATGTGTTAGAAGTTATATGCACAAAAACTTATGTTAGGACTTCAATGATCAAGATTGTCAGTTTACAGCTTTCTGAGTCCAGTAATGCTGAAATAGTGTTTCTGTTCAAATGAAGTGATATCAAGCCCAAATCTGCTCAAAAGCTTGTCTCTCTATTAGAGAAAGCTGTTTCATTCAGTATTCAGTGCAAATCTTGCCATACTGAAACATGCTTATGCCATATGAAATACAATGTTTTCTGCAATGCTGTAAGACAGTTTTTAATGTGTTAGAAGTTATATGCACAAAAACTTATGTTAGGACTTCAATGATCAAGATTGTCAGTTTACAGCTTTCTGAGTCCAGTAATGCTGAAATAGTGCTTCTGTTCAAATGAAGTGAAATCTAGCCAAATCTGCTCAAAAGCTTGTCTCTCTATTAGAGAAAGCTGTTTCATTCAGTATTCAGTGCAAATCTTGCCAATCTGATAGATGCTTATGCCTTATGAAATACAATGTTTTCTGCAATGCTGTAAAGACAGTTTTTAATGTGTTAGAAGTTATATGCACAAAAACTAATGTTAGGACTTCAATGATCAAGATTGTCAGTTTACAGCTTTCTGAGTCCAGTAATGTTGAAATAGTGCTTTTGTTCAAATGAAGTGAAATCAAGCCCAAATCTGCTCAAAAGCTTGTCTCTCTATTAGAGAAAGCTGTTTCATTCAGTATTCAGTGCAAATCTTGCCAAACTGAAAGATGCTTATGCCTTATGAAATACAATGTTTTCTGCAATGCTGTAAGACAGTTTTTAATGTGTTAGAAGTTATATGCACAAAAACTTATGTTAGGACTTCAATGATCAAGATTGTCAGTTTACAGCTTTCTGAGTCCAGTAATGCTGAAATAGTGTTACTGTTCAAATGAAGTGAAATCAAGCCCAAATCTGCTCAAAAGCTTGTCTCTCTAATAGAGAAAGCTGTTTCATTCAGTATTCAGTGCAAATCTTGCCATACTGAAACATGCTTATGCCATATGAAATACAATGTTTTCTGCAATGCTGTAAGACAGTTTTTAATGTGTTAGAAGTTATATGCACAAAAACTCATGTTAGGACTTCAATGATCAAGATTGTCAGTTTACAGCTTTCTGAGTCCAGTAATGCTGAAATAGTGTTTCTGTTCAAATGAAGTGAAATCAAGCCCAAATCTGCTCAAAAGCTTGTCTCTCTAATAGAGAAAGCTGTTTCATTCAGTATTCAGTTCAAATCTTGCCAAACTGATAGATGCTTATGCCTTATGAAGTACAATGTTTTCTGCAATGCTGTAAGACAGTTTTTAATGTGTTAGAAGTTATATACACAAAAACTAATGTTAGGACTTCAATGATCAAGATTGTCAGTTTACAGCTTTCTGAGTCCAGTAATGTTGAAATAGTGTTTCTGTTCAAATGAAGTGAAATCAAGCCCAAATCTGCTCAAAAGCTTGTCTCTCTATTAGAGAAAGCTGTTTCATTCAGTATTCAGTGCAAATCTTGCCAAACTGATAGATGCTTATGCCTTATGAAATACAATGTTTTCTGCAATGCTGTAAGACAGTTTTTAATGTGTTAGAAGTTATATACACAAAAACTAATGTTAGGACTTCAATGATCAAGATTGTCAGTTTACAGCTTTCTGAGTCCAGTAATGTTGAAATAGTGTTTCTGTTCAAATGAAGTGAAATCAAGCCCAAATCTGCTCAAAAGCTTGTCTCTCTAATAGAGAAAGCTGTTTCATTCAGTATTCAGTGCAAATCTTGCCAAACTGATAGATGCTTATGCCATATGAAATACAATGTTTTCTGCAATGCTGTAAGACAGTTTTTAATGTGTTAGAAGTTATATGCACAAAAACTTATGTTAGGACTTCAATGATCAAGATTGTCAGTTTACAGCTTTCTGAGTCCAGTAATGCTGAAATAGTGCTTCTGTTCAAATGAAGTGAAATCTAGCCAAATCTGCTCAAAAGCTTGTCTCTCTATTAGAGAAAGCTGTTTCATTCAGTATTCAGTGCAAATCTTGCCAAACTGATATATGCTTATGCCATATGAAATACAATGTTTTCTGCAATGCTGTAAGACAGTTTTTAATGTGTTAGAAGTTATATGCACAAAAACTTATGTTAGGACTTCAATGATCAAGATTGTCAGTTTACAGCTTTCTGAGTCCAGTAATGTTGAAATAGTGTTTCTGTTCAAATGAAGTGAAATCTAGCCAAATCTGCTCAAAAGCTTGTCTCTCTATTAGAGAAAGCTGTTTCATTCAGTATTCAGTGCAAATCTTGCCAAACTGATAGATGCTTATGCCATATGAAATACAATGTTTTCTGCAATGCTGTAAGACAGTTTTTAATGTGTTAGAAGTTATATGCACAAAAACTTATGTTAGGACTTCAATGATCAAGATTGTCAGTTTACAGCTTTCTGAGTCCAGTAATGCTGAAATAGTGTTTCTGTTCAAATGAAGTGATATCAAGCCCAAATCTGCTCAAAAGCTTGTCTCTCTATTAGAGAAAGCTGTTTCATTCAGTATTCAGTGCAAATCTTGCCATACTGAAACATGCTTATGCCATATGAAATACAATGTTTTCTGCAATGCTGTAAGACAGTTTTTAATGTGTTAGAAGTTATATGCACAAAAACTTATGTTAGGACTTCAATGATCAAGATTGTCAGTTTACAGCTTTCTGAGTCCAGTAATGCTGAAATAGTGCTTCTGTTCAAATGAAGTGAAATCTAGCCAAATCTGCTCAAAAGCTTGTCTCTCTATTAGAGAAAGCTGTTTCATTCAGTATTCAGTGCAAATCTTGCCAATCTGATAGATGCTTATGCCTTATGAAATACAATGTTTTCTGCAATGCTGTAAAGACAGTTTTTAATGTGTTAGAAGTTATATGCACAAAAACTAATGTTAGGACTTCAATGATCAAGATTGTCAGTTTACAGCTTTCTGAGTCCAGTAATGTTGAAATAGTGCTTTTGTTCAAATGAAGTGAAATCAAGCCCAAATCTGCTCAAAAGCTTGTCTCTCTATTAGAGAAAGCTGTTTCATTCAGTATTCAGTGCAAATCTTGCCAAACTGAAAGATGCTTATGCCTTATGAAATACAATGTTTTCTGCAATGCTGTAAGACAGTTTTTAATGTGTTAGAAGTTATATGCACAAAAACTTATGTTAGGACTTCAATTATCAAGATTGTCAGTTTACAGCTTTCTGAGTCCAGTAATGTTGAAATAGTGCTTCTGTTCAAATGAAGTGAAATCAAGCCCAAATCTGCTCAAAAGCTTGTCTCTCTAATAGAGAAAGCTGTTTCATTCAGTATTCAGTGCAAATCTTGCCAAACTGATAGATGCTTATGCCATATGAAATACAATGTTTTCTGCAATGCTGTAAGACAGTTTTTAATGTGTTAGAAGTTATATGCACAAAAACTTATGTTAGGACTTCAATGATCAAGATTGTCAGTTTACAGCTTTCTGAGTCCAGTAATGTTGAAATAGTGCTTTTGTTCAAATGAAGTGAAATCAAGCCCAAATCTGCTCAAAAGCTTGTCTCTCTATTAGAGAAAGCGGTTTCATTCAATATTCAGTGCAAATCTTGCCAAACTGAAACATGCTTATGTCTTATGAAATAAAATGTTTTCTGCAATGCTGTAAGACAGTTTTTAATGTGTTAGAAGTTATATACACAAAAACTAATGTTAGGACTTCAATTATCAAGATTGTCAGTTTTACAGCTTTCTGAGTCCAGTAATGTTGAAATAGTGCTTTTGTTCAAATGAAGTGAAATCAAGCCCAAATCTGCTCAAAAGCTTGTCTCTCTTATAGAGAAAGCTGTTTCATTCAGTATTCAGTGCAAATCTTGCCAAATTGATAGATGCTTATGCCATATTAAATACAATGTTTTCTGCAATGCTGTAAGACAGTTTTTAATGTGTTAGAAGTTATATACACAAAAACTAATGTTAGGACTTCAATTATCAAGATTGTCAGTTTACAGCTTTCTGAGTCCAGTAATGTTGAAATAGTGCTTTTGTTCAAATGAAGTGAAATCAAGCCCAAATCTGCTCAAAAGCGTTTCTCTCTATTAGAGAAAGCTGTTTCATTCAGTATTCAGTGCAAATCTTGCCAAACGGATAGATGCTTATGCCTTATGAAATACAATGTTTTCTGCAAAGCTGTAAGACAGTTTTTAATGTGTTAGAAGTTATATGCACAAAAACTTATGTTAGTACTTCAATGATCAAGATTGTCAGTTTACAGCTTTCTGAGTCCATTTCTGAGTCCAGTAATATTGAAATAGTGGTTCTGTTCAAATGAATTGAAATCTAGCCCAAATCTGCTCAAAAGCTTGTCTCTTTATTAGAGAAAGCTGTTTCATTCAATATTCAGTGCAAATCTTGCCAAACTGAAACATGCTTATGTCTTATGAAATAAAATGTTTTCTGCAATGCTGTAAGACACTTTTTAATGTGTTAGAAGTTATATACACAAAAACTAATGTTAGTACTTCAGTGATCAAGATTGTCAGTTTACAGCTTTCTGAGTCCAGTAATGTTGAAATAGTGGTTCTGTTCAAATGAAGTGAAATCTAGCCCAAATCTGCTCAAAAGCTTGTCTCTTTATTAGAGAAAGCTGTTTCATTCAATATTCAGTGCAAATCTTGCCAAACTGAAACATGCTTATGTCTTATGAAATAAAATGTTTTCTGCAATGCTGTAAGACAGTTTTTAATGTGTTAGAAGTTATATACACAAAAACTAATGTTAGGACTTCAATTATCAAGATTGTCAGTTTACAGCTTTCTGAGTCCAGTAATGTTGAAATAGTACTTTTGTTCAAATGAAGTGAAATCAAGCCCAAATCTGCTCAAAAGCTTGTCTCTCTAATAGAGAAAGCTGTTTCATTCAGTATTCAGTGCAAATCTTGCCAAACTGATAGATGCTTATGCCATATTAAAAACAATGTTTTCTGCAATGCTGTAAGACAGTTTTTAATGTGTTAGAAGTAATATATACAAAAACTAATGTTAGGAGTTCAATTATCAAGATTGTCAGTTTACAGCTTTCTGAGTCCAGTAATGTTGAAATAGTGCTTTTGTTCAAATGAAGTGAAATCAAGCCCAAATCTGCTCAAAAGCGTTTCTCTCTATTAGAGAAAGCTGTTTCATTCAGTATTCAGTGCAAATCTTGCCAAACGGATAGATGCTTATGCCTTATGAAATACAATGTTTTCTGCAAAGCTGTAAGACAGTTTTTAATGTGTTAGAAGTTATATGCACAAAAACTTATGTTAGGACTTCAATGATCAAGATTGTCAGTTTACAGCTTTCTGAGTCCAGTAATGCTGAAATAGTGTTTCTGTTCAAATGAAGTGAAATCAAGCCCAAATCTGCTCAAAAGCTTGTCTCTCTAATAGAGAAAGCTGTTTCATTCAGTATTCAGTGCAAATCTTGCCAAACTGATAGATGCTTATGCCTTATGAAGTACAATGTTTTCTGCAATGCTGTAAGACAGTTTTTAATGTGTTAGAAGTTATATACACAAAAACTAATGTTAGGACTTCAATGATCAAGATTGTCAGTTTACAGCTTTCTGAGTCCAGTAATGTTGAAATAGTGTTTCTGTTCAAATGAAGTGAAATCAAGCCCAAATCTGCTCAAAAGCTTGTCTCTCTATTAGAGAAAGCTGTTTCATTCAGTATTCAGTGCAAATCTTGCCAAACTGATAGATGCTTATGCCTTATGAAATACAATGTTTTCTGCAATGCTGTAAGACAGTTTTTAATGTGTTAGAAGTTATATACACAAAAACTAATGTTAGGACTTCAATGATCAAGATTGTCAGTTTACAGCTTTCTGAGTCCAGTAATGTTGAAATAGTGTTTCTGTTCAAATGAAGTGAAATCAAGCCCAAATCTGCTCAAAAGCTTGTCTCTCTAATAGAGAAAGCTGTTTCATTCAGTATTCAGTGCAAATCTTGCCAAACTGATAGATGCTTATGCCATATGAAATACAATGTTTTCTGCAATGCTGTAAGACAGTTTTTAATGTGTTAGAAGTTATATGCACAAAAACTTATGTTAGGACTTCAATGATCAAGATTGTCAGTTTACAGCTTTCTGAGTCCAGTAATGCTGAAATAGTGCTTCTGTTCAAATGAAGTGAAATCTAGCCAAATCTGCTCAAAAGCTTGTCTCTCTATTAGAGAAAGCTGTTTCATTCAGTATTCAGTGCAAATCTTGCCAAACTGATATATGCTTATGCCATATGAAATACAATGTTTTCTGCAATGCTGTAAGACAGTTTTTAATGTGTTAGAAGTTATATGCACAAAAACTTATGTTAGGACTTCAATGATCAAGATTGTCAGTTTACAGCTTTCTGAGTCCAGTAATGTTGAAATAGTGTTTCTGTTCAAATGAAGTGAAATCTAGCCAAATCTGCTCAAAAGCTTGTCTCTCTATTAGAGAAAGCTGTTTCATTCAGTATTCAGTGCAAATCTTGCCAAACTGATAGATGCTTATGCCATATGAAATACAATGTTTTCTGCAATGCTGTAAGACAGTTTTTAATGTGTTAGAAGTTATATGCACAAAAACTTATGTTAGGACTTCAATGATCAAGATTGTCAGTTTACAGCTTTCTGAGTCCAGTAATGCTGAAATAGTGTTTCTGTTCAAATGAAGTGATATCAAGCCCAAATCTGCTCAAAAGCTTGTCTCTCTATTAGAGAAAGCTGTTTCATTCAGTATTCAGTGCAAATCTTGCCATACTGAAACATGCTTATGCCATATGAAATACAATGTTTTCTGCAATGCTGTAAGACAGTTTTTAATGTGTTAGAAGTTATATGCACAAAAACTTATGTTAGGACTTCAATGATCAAGATTGTCAGTTTACAGCTTTCTGAGTCCAGTAATGCTGAAATAGTGCTTCTGTTCAAATGAAGTGAAATCTAGCCAAATCTGCTCAAAAGCTTGTCTCTCTATTAGAGAAAGCTGTTTCATTCAGTATTCAGTGCAAATCTTGCCAATCTGATAGATGCTTATGCCTTATGAAATACAATGTTTTCTGCAATGCTGTAAAGACAGTTTTTAATGTGTTAGAAGTTATATGCACAAAAACTAATGTTAGGACTTCAATGATCAAGATTGTCAGTTTACAGCTTTCTGAGTCCAGTAATGTTGAAATAGTGCTTTTGTTCAAATGAAGTGAAATCAAGCCCAAATCTGCTCAAAAGCTTGTCTCTCTATTAGAGAAAGCTGTTTCATTCAGTATTCAGTGCAAATCTTGCCAAACTGAAAGATGCTTATGCCTTATGAAATACAATGTTTTCTGCAATGCTGTAAGACAGTTTTTAATGTGTTAGAAGTTATATGCACAAAAACTTATGTTAGGACTTCAATTATCAAGATTGTCAGTTTACAGCTTTCTGAGTCCAGTAATGTTGAAATAGTGCTTCTGTTCAAATGAAGTGAAATCAAGCCCAAATCTGCTCAAAAGCTTGTCTCTCTAATAGAGAAAGCTGTTTCATTCAGTATTCAGTGCAAATCTTGCCAAACTGATAGATGCTTATGCCATATGAAATACAATGTTTTCTGCAATGCTGTAAGACAGTTTTTAATGTGTTAGAAGTTATATGCACAAAAACTTATGTTAGGACTTCAATGATCAAGATTGTCAGTTTACAGCTTTCTGAGTCCAGTAATGCTGAAATAGTGCTTCTGTTCAAATGAAGTGAAATCTAGCCAAATCTGCTCAAAAGCTTGTCTCTCTATTAGAGAAAGCTGTTTCATTCAGTATTCAGTGCAAATCTTGCCAATCTGATAGATGCTTATGCCTTATGAAATACAATGTTTTCTGCAATGCTGTAAGACAGTTTTTAATGTGTTAGAAGTTATATACACAAAAACTAATGTTAGGACTTCAATGATCAAGATTGTCAGTATACAGCTTTCTGAGTCCAGTAATGTTGAAATAGTGTTTCTGTTCAAATGAAGTGAAATCTAGCCCAAATCTGCTCAAAAGCTTGTCTCTCTATTAGAGAAAGCTGTTTCATTCAGTATTCAGTGCAAATCTTGCCAAACTGATAGATGCTTATGCCATATGAAATACAATGTTTTCTGCAATGCTGTAAGACAGTTTTTAATGTGTTAGAAGTTATATGCACAAAAACTTATGTTAGGACTTCAATGATCAAGATTGTCAGTTTACAGCTTTCTGAGTCCAGTAATGCTGAAATAGTGTTTCTGTTCAAATGAAGTGAAATCAAGCCCCAATCTGCTCAAATGCTTGTCTCTCTAATAGAGAAAGCTGTTTCATTCAGTATTCAGTGCAAATCTTGCCATACTGAAACATGCTTATGCCATATGAAATACAATGTTTTCTGCAATGCTGTAAGACAGTTTTTAATGTGTTAGAAGTTATATGCACACAAACTTATGTTAGGACTTCAATGATCAAGATTGTCAGTTTACAGCTTTCTGAGTCCTGTAATGTTGAAATAGTGTTTCTGTTCAAATAAAGTGAAATCAAGCCCAAATCTGCTCAAAAGCTTGTCTCTCTAATAGAGAAAGCTGTTTCATTCAGTATTCAGTGCAAATCTTGCCAAACTGATAGATGCTTATGCCATATGAAATACAATGTTTTCTGCAATGCTGTAAGACAGTTTTTAATGTGTTAGAAGTTATATGCACAAAAACTTATGTTAGGACTTCAATGATCAAGATTGTCAGTTTACAGCTTTCTGAGTCCAGTAATGCTGAAATAGTGTTACTGTTCAAATGAAGTGAAATCAAGCCCAAATCTGCTCAAAAGCTTGTCTCTCTAATAGAGAAAGCTGTTTCATTCAGTATTCAGTGCAAATCTTGCCATACTGAAACATGCTTATGCCATATGAAATACAATGTTTTCTGCAATGCTGTAAGACAGTTTTTAATGTGTTAGAAGTTATATGCACAAAAACTTATGTTAGGACTTCAATGATCAAGATTGTCAGTTTACAGCTTTCTGAGTCCAGTAATGTTGAAATAGTGTTTCTGTTCAAATGAAGTGAAATCTAGCCAAATCTGCTCAAAAGCTTGTCTCTCTATTAGAGAAAGCTGTTTCATTCAGTATTCAGTGCAAATCTTGCCAAACTGATAGATGCTTATGCCATATGAAATACAATGTTTTCTGCAATGCTGTAAGACAGTTTTTAATGTGTTTGAAGTTATATGCACAAAAACTTATGTTAGGACTTCAATGATCAAGATTGTCAGTTTACAGCTTTCTGAGTCCATTTCTGAGTCCAGTAATATTGAAATAGTGGTTCTGTTCAAATGAATTGAAATCTAGCCCAAATCTGCTCAAAAGCTTGTCTCTTTATTAGAGAAAGCTGTTTCATTCAATATTCAGTGCAAATCTTGCCAAACTGAAACATGCTTATGTCTTATGAAATAAAATGTTTTCTGCAATGCTGTAAGACACTTTTTAATGTGTTAGAAGTTATATACACAAAAACTAATGTTAGTACTTCAGTGATCAAGATTGTCAGTTTACAGCTTTCTGAGTCCAGTAATGTTGAAATAGTGGTTCTGTTCAAATGAAGTGAAATCTAGCCCAAATCTGCTCAAAAGCTTGTCTCTTTATTAGAGAAAGCTGTTTCATTCAATATTCAGTGCAAATCTTGCCAAACTGAAACATGCTTATGTCTTATGAAATAAAATGTTTTCTGCAATGCTGTAAGACAGTTTTTAATGTGTTAGAAGTTATATACACAAAAACTAATGTTAGGACTTCAATTATCAAGATTGTCAGTTTACAGCTTTCTGAGTCCAGTAATGTTGAAATAGTACTTTTGTTCAAATGAAGTGAAATCAAGCCCAAATCTGCTCAAAAGCTTGTCTCTCTAATAGAGAAAGCTGTTTCATTCAGTATTCAGTGCAAATCTTGCCAAACTGATAGATGCTTATGCCATATTAAAAACAATGTTTTCTGCAATGCTGTAAGACAGTTTTTAATGTGTTAGAAGTAATATATACAAAAACTAATGTTAGGAGTTCAATTATCAAGATTGTCAGTTTACAGCTTTCTGAGTCCAGTAATGTTGAAATAGTGCTTTTGTTCAAATGAAGTGAAATCAAGCCCAAATCTGCTCAAAAGCGTTTCTCTCTATTAGAGAAAGCTGTTTCATTCAGTATTCAGTGCAAATCTTGCCAAACGGATAGATGCTTATGCCATATGAAATACAATGTTTTCTGCAAAGCTGTAAGACAGTTTTTAATGTGTTAGAAGTTATATGCACAAAAACTTATGTTAGGACTTCAATGATCAAGATTGTCAGTTTACAGCTTTCTGAGTCCAGTAATGCTGAAATAGTGTTACTGTTCAAATGAAGTGAAATCAAGCCCAAATCTGCTCAAAAGCTTGTCTCTCTAATAGAGAAAGCTGTTTCATTCAGTATTCAGTGCAAATCTTGCCATACTGAAACATGCTTATGCCATATGAAATACAATGTTTTCTGCAATGCTGTAAGACAGTTTTTAATGTGTTAGAAGTTATATGCACAAAAACTCATGTTAGGACTTCAATGATCAAGATTGTCAGTTTACAGCTTTCTGAGTCCAGTAATGCTGAAATAGTGTTTCTGTTCAAATGAAGTGAAATCAAGCCCAAATCTGCTCAAAAGCTTGTCTCTCTAATAGAGAAAGCTGTTTCATTCAGTATTCAGTTCAAATCTTGCCAAACTGATAGATGCTTATGCCTTATGAAGTACAATGTTTTCTGCAATGCTGTAAGACAGTTTTTAATGTGTTAGAAGTTATATACACAAAAACTAATGTTAGGACTTCAATGATCAAGATTGTCAGTTTACAGCTTTCTGAGTCCAGTAATGTTGAAATAGTGTTTCTGTTCAAATGAAGTGAAATCAAGCCCAAATCTGCTCAAAAGCTTGTCTCTCTATTAGAGAAAGCTGTTTCATTCAGTATTCAGTGCAAATCTTGCCAAACTGATAGATGCTTATGCCATATGAAATACAATGTTTTCTGCAATGCTGTAAGACAGTTTTTAATGTGTTAGAAGTTATATGCACAAAAACTCATGTTAGGACTTCAATGATCAAGATTGTCAGTTTACAGCTTTCTGAGTCCAGTAATGCTGAAATAGTGTTTCTGTTCAAATGAAGTGAAATCAAGCCCAAATCTGCTCAAAAGCTTGTCTCTCTAATAGAGAAAGCTGTTTCATTCAGTATTCAGTGCAAATCTTGCCAAACTGATAGATGCTTATGCCTTATGAAGTACAATGTTTTCTGCAATGCTGTAAGACAGTTTTTAATGTGTTAGAAGTTATATACACAAAAACTAATGTTAGGACTTCAATGATCAAGATTGTCAGTTTACAGCTTTCTGAGTCCAGTAATGTTGAAATAGTGTTTCTGTTCAAATGAAGTGAAATCAAGCCCAAATCTGCTCAAAAGCTTGTCTCTCTATTAGAGAAAGCTGTTTCATTCAGTATTCAGTGCAAATCTTGCCAAACTGATAGATGCTTATGCCTTATGAAATACAATGTTTTCTGCAATGCTGTAAGACAGTTTTTAATGTGTTAGAAGTTATATACACAAAAACTAATGTTAGGACTTCAATGATCAAGATTGTCAGTTTACAGCTTTCTGAGTCCAGTAATGTTGAAATAGTGTTTCTGTTCAAATGAAGTGAAATCAAGCCCAAATCTGCTCAAAAGCTTGTCTCTCTAATAGAGAAAGCTGTTTCATTCAGTATTCAGTGCAAATCTTGCCAAACTGATAGATGCTTATGCCATATGAAATACAATGTTTTCTGCAATGCTGTAAGACAGTTTTTAATGTGTTAGAAGTTATATGCACAAAAACTTATGTTAGGACTTCAATGATCAAGATTGTCAGTTTACAGCTTTCTGAGTCCAGTAATGCTGAAATAGTGCTTCTGTTCAAATGAAGTGAAATCTAGCCAAATCTGCTCAAAAGCTTGTCTCTCTATTAGAGAAAGCTGTTTCATTCAGTATTCAGTGCAAATCTTGCCAAACTGATATATGCTTATGCCATATGAAATACAATGTTTTCTGCAATGCTGTAAGACAGTTTTTAATGTGTTAGAAGTTATATGCACAAAAACTTATGTTAGGACTTCAATGATCAAGATTGTCAGTTTACAGCTTTCTGAGTCCAGTAATGTTGAAATAGTGTTTCTGTTCAAATGAAGTGAAATCTAGCCAAATCTGCTCAAAAGCTTGTCTCTCTATTAGAGAAAGCTGTTTCATTCAGTATTCAGTGCAAATCTTGCCAAACTGATAGATGCTTATGCCATATGAAATACAATGTTTTCTGCAATGCTGTAAGACAGTTTTTAATGTGTTAGAAGTTATATGCACAAAAACTTATGTTAGGACTTCAATGATCAAGATTGTCAGTTTACAGCTTTCTGAGTCCAGTAATGCTGAAATAGTGTTTCTGTTCAAATGAAGTGATATCAAGCCCAAATCTGCTCAAAAGCTTGTCTCTCTATTAGAGAAAGCTGTTTCATTCAGTATTCAGTGCAAATCTTGCCATACTGAAACATGCTTATGCCATATGAAATACAATGTTTTCTGCAATGCTGTAAGACAGTTTTTAATGTGTTAGAAGTTATATGCACAAAAACTTATGTTAGGACTTCAATGATCAAGATTGTCAGTTTACAGCTTTCTGAGTCCAGTAATGCTGAAATAGTGCTTCTGTTCAAATGAAGTGAAATCTAGCCAAATCTGCTCAAAAGCTTGTCTCTCTATTAGAGAAAGCTGTTTCATTCAGTATTCAGTGCAAATCTTGCCAATCTGATAGATGCTTATGCCTTATGAAATACAATGTTTTCTGCAATGCTGTAAGACAGTTTTTAATGTGTTAGAAGTTATATACACAAAAACTAATGTTAGGACTTCAATGATCAAGATTGTCAGTATACAGCTTTCTGAGTCCAGTAATGTTGAAATAGTGTTTCTGTTCAAATGAAGTGAAATCTAGCCCAAATCTGCTCAAAAGCTTGTCTCTCTATTAGAGAAAGCTGTTTCATTCAGTATTCAGTGCAAATCTTGCCAAACTGATAGATGCTTATGCCATATGAAATACAATGTTTTCTGCAATGCTGTAAGACAGTTTTTAATGTGTTAGAAGTTATATGCACAAAAACTTATGTTAGGACTTCAATGATCAAGATTGTCAGTTTACAGCTTTCTGAGTCCAGTAATGTTGAAATAGTGGTTCTGTTCAAATGAAGTGAAATCTAGCCCAAATCTGCTCAAAAGCTTGTCTCTTTATTAGAGAAAGCTGTTTCATTCAATATTCAGTGCAAATCTTGCCAAACTGAAACATGCTTATGTCTTATGAAATAAAATGTTTTCTGCAATGCTGTAAGACAGTTTTTAATGTGTTAGAAGTTATATACACAAAAACTAATGTTAGGACTTCAATTATCAAGATTGTCAGTTTACAGCTTTCTGAGTCCAGTAATGTTGAAATAGTACTTTTGTTCAAATGAAGTGAAATCAAGCCCAAATCTGCTCAAAAGCTTGTCTCTCTAATAGAGAAAGCTGTTTCATTCAGTATTCAGTGCAAATCTTGCCAAACTGATAGATGCTTATGCCATATTAAAAACAATGTTTTCTGCAATGCTGTAAGACAGTTTTTAATGTGTTAGAAGTAATATATACAAAAACTAATGTTAGGAGTTCAATTATCAAGATTGTCAGTTTACAGCTTTCTGAGTCCAGTAATGTTGAAATAGTGCTTTTGTTCAAATGAAGTGAAATCAAGCCCAAATCTGCTCAAAAGCGTTTCTCTCTATTAGAGAAAGCTGTTTCATTCAGTATTCAGTGCAAATCTTGCCAAACGGATAGATGCTTATGCCATATGAAATACAATGTTTTCTGCAAAGCTGTAAGACAGTTTTTAATGTGTTAGAAGTTATATGCACAAAAACTTATGTTAGGACTTCAATGATCAAGATTGTCAGTTTACAGCTTTCTGAGTCCAGTAATGCTGAAATAGTGTTACTGTTCAAATGAAGTGAAATCAAGCCCAAATCTGCTCAAAAGCTTGTCTCTCTAATAGAGAAAGCTGTTTCATTCAGTATTCAGTGCAAATCTTGCCATACTGAAACATGCTTATGCCATATGAAATACAATGTTTTCTGCAATGCTGTAAGACAGTTTTTAATGTGTTAGAAGTTATATGCACAAAAACTCATGTTAGGACTTCAATGATCAAGATTGTCAGTTTACAGCTTTCTGAGTCCAGTAATGCTGAAATAGTGTTTCTGTTCAAATGAAGTGAAATCAAGCCCAAATCTGCTCAAAAGCTTGTCTCTCTAATAGAGAAAGCTGTTTCATTCAGTATTCAGTTCAAATCTTGCCAAACTGATAGATGCTTATGCCTTATGAAGTACAATGTTTTCTGCAATGCTGTAAGACAGTTTTTAATGTGTTAGAAGTTATATACACAAAAACTAATGTTAGGACTTCAATGATCAAGATTGTCAGTTTACAGCTTTCTGAGTCCAGTAATGTTGAAATAGTGTTTCTGTTCAAATGAAGTGAAATCAAGCCCAAATCTGCTCAAAAGCTTGTCTCTCTATTAGAGAAAGCTGTTTCATTCAGTATTCAGTGCAAATCTTGCCAAACTGATAGATGCTTATGCCATATGAAATACAATGTTTTCTGCAATGCTGTAAGACAGTTTTTAATGTGTTAGAAGTTATATGCACAAAAACTCATGTTAGGACTTCAATGATCAAGATTGTCAGTTTACAGCTTTCTGAGTCCAGTAATGCTGAAATAGTGTTTCTGTTCAAATGAAGTGAAATCAAGCCCAAATCTGCTCAAAAGCTTGTCTCTCTAATAGAGAAAGCTGTTTCATTCAGTATTCAGTGCAAATCTTGCCAAACTGATAGATGCTTATGCCTTATGAAGTACAATGTTTTCTGCAATGCTGTAAGACAGTTTTTAATGTGTTAGAAGTTATATACACAAAAACTAATGTTAGGACTTCAATGATCAAGATTGTCAGTTTACAGCTTTCTGAGTCCAGTAATGTTGAAATAGTGTTTCTGTTCAAATGAAGTGAAATCAAGCCCAAATCTGCTCAAAAGCTTGTCTCTCTATTAGAGAAAGCTGTTTCATTCAGTATTCAGTGCAAATCTTGCCAAACTGATAGATGCTTATGCCTTATGAAATACAATGTTTTCTGCAATGCTGTAAGACAGTTTTTAATGTGTTAGAAGTTATATACACAAAAACTAATGTTAGGACTTCAATGATCAAGATTGTCAGTTTACAGCTTTCTGAGTCCAGTAATGTTGAAATAGTGTTTCTGTTCAAATGAAGTGAAATCAAGCCCAAATCTGCTCAAAAGCTTGTCTCTCTAATAGAGAAAGCTGTTTCATTCAGTATTCAGTGCAAATCTTGCCAAACTGATAGATGCTTATGCCATATGAAATACAATGTTTTCTGCAATGCTGTAAGACAGTTTTTAATGTGTTAGAAGTTATATGCACAAAAACTTATGTTAGGACTTCAATGATCAAGATTGTCAGTTTACAGCTTTCTGAGTCCAGTAATGCTGAAATAGTGCTTCTGTTCAAATGAAGTGAAATCTAGCCAAATCTGCTCAAAAGCTTGTCTCTCTATTAGAGAAAGCTGTTTCATTCAGTATTCAGTGCAAATCTTGCCAAACTGATATATGCTTATGCCATATGAAATACAATGTTTTCTGCAATGCTGTAAGACAGTTTTTAATGTGTTAGAAGTTATATGCACAAAAACTTATGTTAGGACTTCAATGATCAAGATTGTCAGTTTACAGCTTTCTGAGTCCAGTAATGTTGAAATAGTGTTTCTGTTCAAATGAAGTGAAATCTAGCCAAATCTGCTCAAAAGCTTGTCTCTCTATTAGAGAAAGCTGTTTCATTCAGTATTCAGTGCAAATCTTGCCAAACTGATAGATGCTTATGCCATATGAAATACAATGTTTTCTGCAATGCTGTAAGACAGTTTTTAATGTGTTAGAAGTTATATGCACAAAAACTTATGTTAGGACTTCAATGATCAAGATTGTCAGTTTACAGCTTTCTGAGTCCAGTAATGCTGAAATAGTGTTTCTGTTCAAATGAAGTGATATCAAGCCCAAATCTGCTCAAAAGCTTGTCTCTCTATTAGAGAAAGCTGTTTCATTCAGTATTCAGTGCAAATCTTGCCATACTGAAACATGCTTATGCCATATGAAATACAATGTTTTCTGCAATGCTGTAAGACAGTTTTTAATGTGTTAGAAGTTATATGCACAAAAACTTATGTTAGGACTTCAATGATCAAGATTGTCAGTTTACAGCTTTCTGAGTCCAGTAATGCTGAAATAGTGCTTCTGTTCAAATGAAGTGAAATCTAGCCAAATCTGCTCAAAAGCTTGTCTCTCTATTAGAGAAAGCTGTTTCATTCAGTATTCAGTGCAAATCTTGCCAATCTGATAGATGCTTATGCCTTATGAAATACAATGTTTTCTGCAATGCTGTAAGACAGTTTTTAATGTGTTAGAAGTTATATACACAAAAACTAATGTTAGGACTTCAATGATCAAGATTGTCAGTATACAGCTTTCTGAGTCCAGTAATGTTGAAATAGTGTTTCTGTTCAAATGAAGTGAAATCTAGCCCAAATCTGCTCAAAAGCTTGTCTCTCTATTAGAGAAAGCTGTTTCATTCAGTATTCAGTGCAAATCTTGCCAAACTGATAGATGCTTATGCCATATGAAATACAATGTTTTCTGCAATGCTGTAAGACAGTTTTTAATGTGTTAGAAGTTATATGCACAAAAACTTATGTTAGGACTTCAATGATCAAGATTGTCAGTTTACAGCTTTCTGAGTCCAGTAATGCTGAAATAGTGTTACTGTTCAAATGAAGTGAAATCAAGCCCAAATCTGCTCAAAAGCTTGTCTCTCTAATAGAGAAAGCTGTTTCATTCAGTATTCAGTGCAAATCTTGCCATACTGAAACATGCTTATGCCATATGAAATACAATGTTTTCTGCAATGCTGTAAGACAGTTTTTAATGTGTTAGAAGTTATATGCACAAAAACTTATGTTAGGACTTCAATGATCAAGATTGTCAGTTTACAGCTTTCTGAGTCCAGTAATGTTGAAATAGTGTTTCTGTTCAAATGAAGTGAAATCTAGCCAAATCTGCTCAAAAGCTTGTCTCTCTATTAGAGAAAGCTGTTTCATTCAGTATTCAGTGCAAATCTTGCCAAACTGATAGATGCTTATGCCATATGAAATACAATGTTTTCTGCAATGCTGTAAGACAGTTTTTAATGTGTTTGAAGTTATATGCACAAAAACTTATGTTAGGACTTCAATGATCAAGATTGTCAGTTTACAGCTTTCTGAGTCCAGTAATGCTGAAATAGTGTTTCTGTTCAAATGAAGTGAAATCAAGCCCAAATCTGCTCAAAAGCTTGTCTCTCTATTAGAGAAAGCTGTTTCATTCAGTATTCAGTGCAAATCTTGCCAATCTGATAGATGCTTATGCCTTATGAAGTACAATGTTTTCTGCAATGCTGTAAGACAGTTTTTAATGTGTTAGAAGTTATATGCACAAAAACTCATGTTAGGACTTCAATGATCAAGATTGTCAGTTTACAGCTTTCTGAGTCCTGTAATGTTGAAATAGTGTTTCTGTTCAAATGAAGTGAAATCAAGCCCAAATCTGCTCAAAAGCTTGTCTCTCTAATAGAGAAAGCTGTTTCATTCAGTATTCATTGCAAATCTTGCCAAACTGATAGATGCTTATGCCATATGAAATACAATGTTTTCTGCAATGCTGTAAGACAGTTTTTAATGTGTTAGAAGTTATATACACAAAAACTAATGTTAGGACTTCAATGATGAAGATTGTCAGTTTACAGCTTTCTGAGTCCAGTAATGTTGAAATAGTGTTTCTGTTCAAATGAAGTGAAATCTAGCCCAAATCTGCTCAAAAGCTTGTCTCTCTATTAGAGAAAGCTGTTTCATTCAGTATTCAGTGCAAATCTTGCCAAACTGATAGATGCTTATGCCATATGAAATACAATGTTTTCTGCAATGCTGTAAGACAGTTTTTAATGTGTTAGAAGTTATATACACAAAAACTAATGTTAGGACTTCAATGATCAAGATTGTCAGTTTACAGCTTTCTGAGTCCAGTAATGTTGAAATAGTGTTTCTGTTCAAATGAAGTGAAATCAAGCCCAAATCTGCTCAAAAGCTTGTCTCTCTAATAGAGAAAGCTGTTTCATTCAATATTCAGTGCAAATCTTGCCAAACTGAAACATGCTTATGTCTTATGAAATAAAATGTTTTCTGCAATGCTGTAAGACAGTTTTTAATGTGTTAGAAGTTATATACACAAAAAATAATGTTAGGACTTCAATTATCAAGATTGTCAGTTTACAGCTTTCTGAGTCCAGTAATGTTGAAATAGTACTTTTGTTCAAATGAAGTGAAATCAAGCCCAAATCTGCTCAAAAGCTTGTCTCTCTAATAGAGAAAGCTGTTTCATTCAGTATTCAGTGCAAATCTTGCCAAACTGATAGATGCTTATGCCATATTAAAAACAATGTTTTCTGCAATGCTGTAAGACAGTTTTTAATGTGTTAGAAGTAATATATACAAAAACTAATGTTAGGAGTTCAATTATCAAGATTGTCAGTTTACAGCTTTCTGAGTCCAGTAATGTTGAAATAGTGCTTTTGTTCAAATGAAGTGAAATCAAGCCCAAATCTGCTCAAAAGCGTTTCTCTCTATTAGAGAAAGCTGTTTCATTCAGTATTCAGTGCAAATCTTGCCAAACGGATAGATGCTTATGCCATATGAAATACAATGTTTTCTGCAAAGCTGTAAGACAGTTTTTAATGTGTTAGAAGTTATATGCACAAAAACTTATGTTAGGACTTCAATGATCAAGATTGTCAGTTTACAGCTTTCTGAGTCCAGTAATGCTGAAATAGTGTTACTGTTCAAATGAAGTGAAATCAAGCCCAAATCTGCTCAAAAGCTTGTCTCTCTAATAGAGAAAGCTGTTTCATTCAGTATTCAGTGCAAATCTTGCCATACTGAAACATGCTTATGCCATATGAAATACAATGTTTTCTGCAATGCTGTAAGACAGTTTTTAATGTGTTAGAAGTTATATGCACAAAAACTCATGTTAGGACTTCAATGATCAAGATTGTCAGTTTACAGCTTTCTGAGTCCAGTAATGCTGAAATAGTGTTTCTGTTCAAATGAAGTGAAATCAAGCCCAAATCTGCTCAAAAGCTTGTCTCTCTAATAGAGAAAGCTGTTTCATTCAGTATTCAGTTCAAATCTTGCCAAACTGATAGATGCTTATGCCTTATGAAGTACAATGTTTTCTGCAATGCTGTAAGACAGTTTTTAATGTGTTAGAAGTTATATACACAAAAACTAATGTTAGGACTTCAATGATCAAGATTGTCAGTTTACAGCTTTCTGAGTCCAGTAATGTTGAAATAGTGTTTCTGTTCAAATGAAGTGAAATCAAGCCCAAATCTGCTCAAAAGCTTGTCTCTCTATTAGAGAAAGCTGTTTCATTCAGTATTCAGTGCAAATCTTGCCAAACTGATAGATGCTTATGCCATATGAAATACAATGTTTTCTGCAATGCTGTAAGACAGTTTTTAATGTGTTAGAAGTTATATGCACAAAAACTCATGTTAGGACTTCAATGATCAAGATTGTCAGTTTACAGCTTTCTGAGTCCAGTAATGCTGAAATAGTGTTTCTGTTCAAATGAAGTGAAATCAAGCCCAAATCTGCTCAAAAGCTTGTCTCTCTAATAGAGAAAGCTGTTTCATTCAGTATTCAGTGCAAATCTTGCCAAACTGATAGATGCTTATGCCTTATGAAGTACAATGTTTTCTGCAATGCTGTAAGACAGTTTTTAATGTGTTAGAAGTTATATACACAAAAACTAATGTTAGGACTTCAATGATCAAGATTGTCAGTTTACAGCTTTCTGAGTCCAGTAATGTTGAAATAGTGTTTCTGTTCAAATGAAGTGAAATCAAGCCCAAATCTGCTCAAAAGCTTGTCTCTCTATTAGAGAAAGCTGTTTCATTCAGTATTCAGTGCAAATCTTGCCAAACTGATAGATGCTTATGCCTTATGAAATACAATGTTTTCTGCAATGCTGTAAGACAGTTTTTAATGTGTTAGAAGTTATATACACAAAAACTAATGTTAGGACTTCAATGATCAAGATTGTCAGTTTACAGCTTTCTGAGTCCAGTAATGTTGAAATAGTGTTTCTGTTCAAATGAAGTGAAATCAAGCCCAAATCTGCTCAAAAGCTTGTCTCTCTAATAGAGAAAGCTGTTTCATTCAGTATTCAGTGCAAATCTTGCCAAACTGATAGATGCTTATGCCATATGAAATACAATGTTTTCTGCAATGCTGTAAGACAGTTTTTAATGTGTTAGAAGTTATATGCACAAAAACTTATGTTAGGACTTCAATGATCAAGATTGTCAGTTTACAGCTTTCTGAGTCCAGTAATGCTGAAATAGTGCTTCTGTTCAAATGAAGTGAAATCTAGCCAAATCTGCTCAAAAGCTTGTCTCTCTATTAGAGAAAGCTGTTTCATTCAGTATTCAGTGCAAATCTTGCCAAACTGATATATGCTTATGCCATATGAAATACAATGTTTTCTGCAATGCTGTAAGACAGTTTTTAATGTGTTAGAAGTTATATGCACAAAAACTTATGTTAGGACTTCAATGATCAAGATTGTCAGTTTACAGCTTTCTGAGTCCAGTAATGTTGAAATAGTGTTTCTGTTCAAATGAAGTGAAATCTAGCCAAATCTGCTCAAAAGCTTGTCTCTCTATTAGAGAAAGCTGTTTCATTCAGTATTCATTGCAAATCTTGCCAAACTGATAGATGCTTATGCCATATGAAATACAATGTTTTCTGCAATGCTGTAAGACAGTTTTTAATGTGTTAGAAGTTATATGCACAAAAACTTATGTTAGGACTTCAATGATCAAGATTGTCAGTTTACAGCTTTCTGAGTCCAGTAATGCTGAAATAGTGTTTCTGTTCAAATGAAGTGATATCAAGCCCAAATCTGCTCAAAAGCTTGTCTCTCTATTAGAGAAAGCTGTTTCATTCAGTATTCAGTGCAAATCTTGCCATACTGAAACATGCTTATGCCATATGAAATACAATGTTTTCTGCAATGCTGTAAGACAGTTTTTAATGTGTTAGAAGTTATATGCACAAAAACTTATGTTAGGACTTCAATGATCAAGATTGTCAGTTTACAGCTTTCTGAGTCCAGTAATGCTGAAATAGTGCTTCTGTTCAAATGAAGTGAAATCTAGCCAAATCTGCTCAAAAGCTTGTCTCTCTATTAGAGAAAGCTGTTTCATTCAGTATTCAGTGCAAATCTTGCCAATCTGATAGATGCTTATGCCTTATGAAATACAATGTTTTCTGCAATGCTGTAAGACAGTTTTTAATGTGTTAGAAGTTATATACACAAAAACTAATGTTAGGACTTCAATGATCAAGATTGTCAGTATACAGCTTTCTGAGTCCAGTAATGTTGAAATAGTGTTTCTGTTCAAATGAAGTGAAATCTAGCCCAAATCTGCTCAAAAGCTTGTCTCTCTATTAGAGAAAGCTGTTTCATTCAGTATTCAGTGCAAATCTTGCCAAACTGATAGATGCTTATGCCATATGAAATACAATGTTTTCTGCAATGCTGTAAGACAGTTTTTAATGTGTTAGAAGTTATATGCACAAAAACTTATGTTAGGACTTCAATGATCAAGATTGTCAGTTTACAGCTTTCTGAGTCCAGTAATGCTGAAATAGTGTTACTGTTCAAATGAAGTGAAATCAAGCCCAAATCTGCTCAAAAGCTTGTCTCTCTAATAGAGAAAGCTGTTTCATTCAGTATTCAGTGCAAATCTTGCCATACTGAAACATGCTTATGCCATATGAAATACAATGTTTTCTGCAATGCTGTAAGACAGTTTTTAATGTGTTAGAAGTTATATGCACAAAAACTTATGTTAGGACTTCAATGATCAAGATTGTCAGTTTACAGCTTTCTGAGTCCAGTAATGTTGAAATAGTGTTTCTGTTCAAATGAAGTGAAATCTAGCCAAATCTGCTCAAAAGCTTGTCTCTCTATTAGAGAAAGCTGTTTCATTCAGTATTCAGTGCAAATCTTGCCAAACTGATAGATGCTTATGCCATATGAAATACAATGTTTTCTGCAATGCTGTAAGACAGTTTTTAATGTGTTTGAAGTTATATGCACAAAAACTTATGTTAGGACTTCAATGATCAAGATTGTCAGTTTACAGCTTTCTGAGTCCAGTAATGCTGAAATAGTGTTTCTGTTCAAATGAAGTGAAATCAAGCCCAAATCTGCTCAAAAGCTTGTCTCTCTATTAGAGAAAGCTGTTTCATTCAGTATTCAGTGCAAATCTTGCCAATCTGATAGATGCTTATGCCTTATGAAGTACAATGTTTTCTGCAATGCTGTAAGACAGTTTTTAATGTGTTAGAAGTTATATGCACAAAAACTCATGTTAGGACTTCAATGATCAAGATTGTCAGTTTACAGCTTTCTGAGTCCTGTAATGTTGAAATAGTGTTTCTGTTCAAATGAAGTGAAATCAAGCCCAAATCTGCTCAAAAGCTTGTCTCTCTAATAGAGAAAGCTGTTTCATTCAGTATTCATTGCAAATCTTGCCAAACTGATAGATGCTTATGCCATATGAAATACAATGTTTTCTGCAATGCTGTAAGACAGTTTTTAATGTGTTAGAAGTTATATACACAAAAACTAATGTTAGGACTTCAATGATGAAGATTGTCAGTTTACAGCTTTCTGAGTCCAGTAATGTTGAAATAGTGTTTCTGTTCAAATGAAGTGAAATCTAGCCCAAATCTGCTCAAAAGCTTGTCTCTCTATTAGAGAAAGCTGTTTCATTCAGTATTCAGTGCAAATCTTGCCAAACTGATAGATGCTTATGCCATATGAAATACAATGTTTTCTGCAATGCTGTAAGACAGTTTTTAATGTGTTAGAAGTTATATACACAAAAACTAATGTTAGGACTTCAATGATCAAGATTGTCAGTTTACAGCTTTCTGAGTCCAGTAATGTTGAAATAGTGTTTCTGTTCAAATGAAGTGAAATCAAGCCCAAATCTGCTCAAAAGCTTGTCTCTCTAATAGAGAAAGCTGTTTCATTCAGTATTCAGTGCAAATCTTGCCAAACTGATAGATGCTTATGCCATATGAAATACAATGTTTTCTGCAATGCTGTAAGACAGTTTTTAATGTGTTAGAAGTTATATACACAAAAACTAATGTTAGGACTTCAATGATCAAGATTGTCAGTTTACAGCTTTCTGAGTCCAGTAATGTTGAAATAGTGTTTCTGTTCAAATGAAGTGAAATCTAGCCCAAATCTGCTCAAAAGCTTGTCTCTCTATTAGAGAAAGCTGTTTCATTCAGTATTCAGTGCAAATCTTGCCAAACTGATAGATGCTTATGCCATATGAAATACAATGTTTTCTGCAATGCTGTAAGACAGTTTTTAATGTGTTAGAAGTTATATACACAAAAACTAATGTTAGGACTTCAATGATCAAGATTGTCAGTTTACAGCTTTCTGAGTCCAGTAATGTTGAAATAGTGTTTCTGTTCAAATGAAGTGAAATCAAGCCCAAATCTGCTCAAAAGCTTGTCTCTCTAATAGAGAAAGCTGTTTCATTCAGTATTCATTGCAAATCTTGCCAAACTGATAGATGCTTATGCCATATGAAATACAATGTTTTCTGCAATGCTGTAAGACAGTTTTTAATGTGTTAGAAGTTATATGCACAAAAACTTATGTTAGGACTTCAATGATCAAGATTGTCAGTTTACAGCTTTCTGAGTCCTGTAATGTTGAAATAGTGTTTCTGTTCAAATAAAGTGAAATCAAGCCCAAATCTGCTCAAAAGCTTGTCTCTCTAATAGAGAAAGCTGTTTCATTCAGTATTCAGTGCAAATCTTGCCATACTGAAACATGCTTATGCCATATGAAATACAATGTTTTCTGCAATGCTTGTAAGACAGTTTTTAATGTGTTAGAAGTTATATGCTCAAAAACTCATGTTAGGACTTCAATGATCAAGATTGTCAGTTTACAGCTTTCTGAGTCCAGTAATGCTGAAATAGTGTTTCTGTTCAAATGAAGTGAAATCAAGCCCAAATCTGCTCAAAAGCTTGTCTCTCTAATAGAGAAAGCTGTTTCATTCAGTATTCAGTTCAAATCTTGCCAAACTGATAGATGCTTATGCCTTATGAAGTACAATGTTTTCTGCAATGCTGTAAGACAGTTTTTAATGTGTTAGAAGTTATATGCACAAAAACTCATGTTAGGACTTCAATGATCAAGATTGTCAGTTTACAGCTTTCTGAGTCCTGTAATGTTGAAATAGTGTTTCTGTTCAAATAAAGTGAAATCAAGCCCAAATCTGCTCAAAAGCTTGTCTCTCTAATAGAGAAAGCTGTTTCATTCAGTATTCAGTGCAAATCTTGCCAAACTGATAGATGCTTATGCCATATGAAATACAATGTTTTCTGCAATGCTGTAAGACAGTTTTTAATGTGTTAGAAGTTATATGCACAAAAACTTATGTTAGGACTTCAATGATCAAGATTGTCAGTTTACAGCTTTCTGAGTCCAGTAATGCTGAAATAGTGTTACTGTTCAAATGAAGTGAAATCAAGCCCAAATCTGCTCAAAAGCTTGTCTCTCTAATAGAGAAAGCTGTTTCATTCAGTATTCAGTGCAAATCTTGCCATACTGAAACATGCTTATGCCATATGAAATACAATGTTTTCTGCAATGCTGTAAGACAGTTTTTAATGTGTTAGAAGTTATATGCACAAAAACTTATGTTAGGACTTCAATGATCAAGATTGTCAGTTTACAGCTTTCTGAGTCCAGTAATGCTGAAATAGTGCTTCTGTTCAAATGAAGTGAAATCTAGCCAAATCTGCTCAAAAGCTTGTCTCTCTATTAGAGAAAGCTGTTTCATTCAGTATTCAGTGCAAATCTTGCCAATCTGATAGATGCTTATGCCTTATGAAGTACAATGTTTTCTGCAATGCTGTAAGACAGTTTTTAATGTGTTAGAAGTTATATGCACAAAAACTCATGTTAGGACTTCAATGATCAAGATTGTCAGTTTACAGCTTTCTGAGTCCTGTAATGTTGAAATAGTGTTTCTGTTCAAATGAAGTGAAATCAAGCCCAAATCTGCTCAAAAGCTTGTCTCTCTAATAGAGAAAGCTGTTTCATTCAGTATTCATTGCAAATCTTGCCAAACTGATAGATGCTTATGCCATATGAAATACAATGTTTTCTGCAATGCTGTAAGACAGTTTTTAATGTGTTAGAAGTTATATACACAAAAACTAATGTTAGGACTTCAATGATCAAGATTGTCAGTTTACAGCTTTCTGAGTCCAGTAATGTTGAAATAGTGTTTCTGTTCAAATGAAGTGAAATCTAGCCCAAATCTGCTCAAAAGCTTGTCTCTCTATTAGAGAAAGCTGTTTCATTCAGTATTCAGTGCAAATCTTGCCAAACTGATAGATGCTTATGCCATATGAAATACAATGTTTTCTGCAATGCTGTAAGACAGTTTTTAATGTGTTAGAAGTTATATACACAAAAACTAATGTTAGGACTTCAATGATCAAGATTGTCAGTTTACAGCTTTCTGAGTCCAGTAATGTTGAAATAGTGTTTCTGTTCAAATGAAGTGAAATCAAGCCCAAATCTGCTCAAAAGCTTGTCTCTCTAATAGAGAAAGCTGTTTCATTCAGTATTCAGTGCAAATCTTGCCAAACTGATAGATGCTTATGCCATATGAAATACAATGTTTTCTGCAATGCTGTAAGACAGTTTTTAATGTGTTAGAAGTTATATGCACAAAAACTTATGTTAGGACTTCAATGATCAAGATTGTCAGTTTACAGCTTTCTGAGTCCTGTAATGTTGAAATAGTGTTTCTGTTCAAATAAAGTGAAATCAAGCCCAAATCTGCTCAAAAGCTTGTCTCTCTAATAGAGAAAGCTGTTTCATTCAGTATTCAGTGCAAATCTTGCCAAACTGATAGATGCTTATGCCATATGAAATACAATGTTTTCTGCAATGCTGTAAGACAGTTTTTAATGTGTTAGAAGTTATATGCACAAAAACTTATGTTAGGACTTCAATGATCAAGATTGTCAGTTTACAGCTTTCTGAGTCCAGTAATGCTGAAATAGTGTTACTGTTCAAATGAAGTGAAATCAAGCCCAAATCTGCTCAAAAGCTTGTCTCTCTAATAGAGAAAGCTGTTTCATTCAGTATTCAGTGCAAATCTTGCCATACTGAAACATGCTTATGCCATATGAAATACAATGTTTTCTGCAATGCTGTAAGACAGTTTTTAATGTGTTAGAAGTTATATGCACAAAAACTCATGTTAGGACTTCAATGATCAAGATTGTCAGTTTACAGCTTTCTGAGTCCAGTAATGCTGAAATAGTGTTTCTGTTCAAATGAAGTGAAATCAAGCCCAAATCTGCTCAAAAGCTTGTCTCTCTAATAGAGAAAGCTGTTTCATTCAGTATTCAGTTCAAATCTTGCCAAACTGATAGATGCTTATGCCTTATGAAGTACAATGTTTTCTGCAATGCTGTAAGACAGTTTTTAATGTGTTAGAAGTTATATACACAAAAACTAATGTTAGGACTTCAATGATCAAGATTGTCAGTTTACAGCTTTCTGAGTCCAGTAATGTTGAAATAGTGTTTCTGTTCAAATGAAGTGAAATCAAGCCCAAATATGCTCAAAAGCTTGTCTCTCTATTAGAGAAAGCTGTTTCATTCAGTATTCAGTGCAAATCTTGCCATACTGAAACATGCTTATGCCATATGAAATACAATGTTTTCTGCAATGCTGTAAGACAGTTTTTAATGTGTTAGAAGTTATATGCACAAAAACTTATGTTAGGACTTCAATGATCAAGATTGTCAGTTTACAGCTTTCTGAGTCCAGTAATGCTGAAATAGTGCTTCTGTTCAAATGAAGTGAAATCTAGCCAAATCTGCTCAAAAGCTTGTCTCTCTATTAGAGAAAGCTGTTTCATTCAGTATTCAGTGCAAATCTTGCCAATCTGATAGATGCTTATGCCTTATGAAGTACAATGTTTTCTGCAATGCTGTAAGACAGTTTTTAATGTGTTAGAAGTTATATGCACAAAAACTCATGTTAGGACTTCAATGATCAAGATTGTCAGTTTACAGCTTTCTGAGTCCTGTAATGTTGAAATAGTGTTTCTGTTCAAATGAAGTGAAATCAAGCCCAAATCTGCTCAAAAGCTTGTCTCTCTAATAGAGAAAGCTGTTTCATTCAGTATTCATTGCAAATCTTGCCAAACTGATAGATGCTTATGCCATATGAAATACAATGTTTTCTGCAATGCTGTAAGACAGTTTTTAATGTGTTAGAAGTTATATACACAAAAACTAATGTTAGGACTTCAATGATCAAGATTGTCAGTTTACAGCTTTCTGAGTCCAGTAATGTTGAAATAGTGTTTCTGTTCAAATGAAGTGAAATCTAGCCCAAATCTGCTCAAAAGCTTGTCTCTCTATTAGAGAAAGCTGTTTCATTCAGTATTCAGTGCAAATCTTGCCAAACTGATAGATGCTTATGCCATATGAAATACAATGTTTTCTGCAATGCTGTAAGACAGTTTTTAATGTGTTAGAAGTTATATACACAAAAACTAATGTTAGGACTTCAATGATCAAGATTGTCAGTTTACAGCTTTCTGAGTCCAGTAATGTTGAAATAGTGTTTCTGTTCAAATGAAGTGAAATCAAGCCCAAATCTGCTCAAAAGCTTGTCTCTCTAATAGAGAAAGCTGTTTCATTCAGTATTCAGTGCAAATCTTGCCAAACTGATAGATGCTTATGCCATATGAAATACAATGTTTTCTGCAATGCTGTAAGACAGTTTTTAATGTGTTAGAAGTTATATGCACAAAAACTTATGTTAGGACTTCAATGATCAAGATTGTCAGTTTACAGCTTTCTGAGTCCTGTAATGTTGAAATAGTGTTTCTGTTCAAATAAAGTGAAATCAAGCCCAAATCTGCTCAAAAGCTTGTCTCTCTAATAGAGAAAGCTGTTTCATTCAGTATTCAGTGCAAATCTTGCCAAACTGATAGATGCTTATGCCATATGAAATACAATGTTTTCTGCAATGCTGTAAGACAGTTTTTAATGTGTTAGAAGTTATATGCACAAAAACTTATGTCTTATGTTAGGACTTCAATGATCAAGATTGTCAGTTTACAGCTTTCTGAGTCCAGTAATGCTGAAATAGTGTTACTGTTCAAATGAAGTGAAATCAAGCCCAAATCTGCTCAAAAGCTTGTCTCTCTAATAGAGAAAGCTGTTTCATTCAGTATTCAGTGCAAATCTTGCCATACTGAAACATGCTTATGCCATATGAAATACAATGTTTTCTGCAATGCTGTAAGACAGTTTTTAATGTGTTAGAAGTTATATGCACAAAAACTCATGTTAGGACTTCAATGATCAAGATTGTCAGTTTACAGCTTTCTGAGTCCAGTAATGCTGAAATAGTGTTTCTGTTCAAATGAAGTGAAATCAAGCCCAAATCTGCTCAAAAGCTTGTCTCTCTAATAGAGAAAGCTGTTTCATTCAGTATTCAGTTCAAATCTTGCCAAACTGATAGATGCTTATGCCTTATGAAGTACAATGTTTTCTGCAATGCTGTAAGACAGTTTTTAATGTGTTAGAAGTTATATACACAAAAACTAATGTTAGGACTTCAATGATCAAGATTGTCAGTTTACAGCTTTCTGAGTCCAGTAATGTTGAAATAGTGTTTCTGTTCAAATGAAGTGAAATCAAGCCCAAATATGCTCAAAAGCTTGTCTCTCTATTAGAGAAAGCTGTTTCATTCAGTATTCAGTGCAAATCTTGCCAAACTGATAGATGCTTATGCCATATGAAATACAATGTTTTCTGCAATGCTGTAAGACAGTTTTTAATGTGTTAGAAGTTATATGCACAAAAACTCATGTTAGGACTTCAATGATCAAGATTGTCAGTTTACAGCTTTCTGAGTCCAGTAATGCTGAAATAGTGTTTCTGTTCAAATGAAGTGAAATCAAGCCCAAATCTGCTCAAAAGCTTGTCTCTCTAATAGAGAAAGCTGTTTCATTCAGTATTCAGTGCAAATCTTGCCAAACTGATAGATGCTTATGCCATATGAAATACAATGTTTTCTGCAATGCTGTAAGACAGTTTTTAATGTGTTAGAAGTTATATGCACAAAAACTTATGTTAGGACTTCAATGATCAAGATTGTCAGTTTACAGCTTTCTGAGTCCAGTAATGCTGAAATAGTGTTACTGTTCAAATGAAGTGAAATCAAGCCCAAATCTGCTCAAAAGCTTGTCTCTCTAATAGAGAAAGCTGTTTCATTCAGTATTCAGTGCAAATCTTGCCATACTGAAACATGCTTATGCCATATGAAATACAATGTTTTCTGCAATGCTGTAAGACAGTTTTTAATGTGTTAGAAGTTATATGCACAAAAACTTATGTTAGGACTTCAATGATCAAGATTGTCAGTTTACAGCTTTCTGAGTCCAGTAATGCTGAAATAGTGCTTCTGTTCAAATGAAGTGAAATCTAGCCAAATCTGCTCAAAAGCTTGTCTCTCTATTAGAGAAAGCTGTTTCATTCAGTATTCAGTGCAAATCTTGCCAATCTGATAGATGCTTATGCCTTATGAAGTACAATGTTTTCTGCAATGCTGTAAGACAGTTTTTAATGTGTTAGAAGTTATATGCACAAAAACTCATGTTAGGACTTCAATGATCAAGATTGTCAGTTTACAGCTTTCTGAGTCCTGTAATGTTGAAATAGTGTTTCTGTTCAAATGAAGTGAAATCAAGCCCAAATCTGCTCAAAAGCTTGTCTCTCTAATAGAGAAAGCTGTTTCATTCAGTATTCATTGCAAATCTTGCCAAACTGATAGATGCTTATGCCATATGAAATACAATGTTTTCTGCAATGCTGTAAGACAGTTTTTAATGTGTTAGAAGTTATATACACAAAAACTAATGTTAGGACTTCAATGATCAAGATTGTCAGTTTACAGCTTTCTGAGTCCAGTAATGTTGAAATAGTGTTTCTGTTCAAATGAAGTGAAATCTAGCCCAAATCTGCTCAAAAGCTTGTCTCTCTATTAGAGAAAGCTGTTTCATTCAGTATTCAGTGCAAATCTTGCCAAACTGATAGATGCTTATGCCATATGAAATACAATGTTTTCTGCAATGCTGTAAGACAGTTTTTAATGTGTTAGAAGTTATATACACAAAAACTAATGTTAGGACTTCAATGATCAAGATTGTCAGTTTACAGCTTTCTGAGTCCAGTAATGTTGAAATAGTGTTTCTGTTCAAATGAAGTGAAATCAAGCCCAAATCTGCTCAAAAGCTTGTCTCTCTAATAGAGAAAGCTGTTTCATTCAGTATTCAGTGCAAATCTTGCCAAACTGATAGATGCTTATGCCATATGAAATACAATGTTTTCTGCAATGCTGTAAGACAGTTTTTAATGTGTTAGAAGTTATATGCACAAAAACTTATGTTAGGACTTCAATGATCAAGATTGTCAGTTTACAGCTTTCTGAGTCCTGTAATGTTGAAATAGTGTTTCTGTTCAAATAAAGTGAAATCAAGCCCAAATCTGCTCAAAAGCTTGTCTCTCTAATAGAGAAAGCTGTTTCATTCAGTATTCAGTGCAAATCTTGCCAAACTGATAGATGCTTATGCCATATGAAATACAATGTTTTCTGCAATGCTGTAAGACAGTTTTTAATGTGTTAGAAGTTATATGCACAAAAACTTATGTTAGGACTTCAATGATCAAGATTGTCAGTTTACAGCTTTCTGAGTCCAGTAATGCTGAAATAGTGTTACTGTTCAAATGAAGTGAAATCAAGCCCAAATCTGCTCAAAAGCTTGTCTCTCTAATAGAGAAAGCTGTTTCATTCAGTATTCATTGCAAATCTTGCCAAACTGATAGATGCTTATGCCATATGAAATACAATGTTTTCTGCAATGCTGTAAGACAGTTTTTAATGTGTTAGAAGTTATATACACAAAAACTAATGTTAGGACTTCAATGATCAAGATTGTCAGTTTACAGCTTTCTGAGTCCAGTAATGTTGAAATAGTGTTTCTGTTCAAATGAAGTGAAATCTAGCCCAAATCTGCTCAAAAGCTTGTCTCTCTATTAGAGAAAGCTGTTTCATTCAGTATTCAGTGCAAATCTTGCCAAACTGATAGATGCTTATGCCATATGAAATACAATGTTTTCTGCAATGCTGTAAGACAGTTTTTAATGTGTTAGAAGTTATATACACAAAAACTAATGTTAGGACTTCAATGATCAAGATTGTCAGTTTACAGCTTTCTGAGTCCAGTAATGTTGAAATAGTGTTTCTGTTCAAATGAAGTGAAATCAAGCCCAAATCTGCTCAAAAGCTTGTCTCTCTAATAGAGAAAGCTGTTTCATTCAGTATTCAGTGCAAATCTTGCCAAACTGATAGATGCTTATGCCATATGAAATACAATGTTTTCTGCAATGCTGTAAGACAGTTTTTAATGTGTTAGAAGTTATATGCACAAAAACTTATGTTAGGACTTCAATGATCAAGATTGTCAGTTTACAGCTTTCTGAGTCCTGTAATGTTGAAATAGTGTTTCTGTTCAAATAAAGTGAAATCAAGCCCAAATCTGCTCAAAAGCTTGTCTCTCTAATAGAGAAAGCTGTTTCATTCAGTATTCAGTGCAAATCTTGCCAAACTGATAGATGCTTATGCCATATGAAATACAATGTTTTCTGCAATGCTGTAAGACAGTTTTTAATGTGTTAGAAGTTATATGCACAAAAACTTATGTCTTATGTTAGGACTTCAATGATCAAGATTGTCAGTTTACAGCTTTCTGAGTCCAGTAATGCTGAAATAGTGTTACTGTTCAAATGAAGTGAAATCAAGCCCAAATCTGCTCAAAAGCTTGTCTCTCTAATAGAGAAAGCTGTTTCATTCAGTATTCAGTGCAAATCTTGCCATACTGAAACATGCTTATGCCATATGAAATACAATGTTTTCTGCAATGCTGTAAGACAGTTTTTAATGTGTTAGAAGTTATATGCACAAAAACTCATGTTAGGACTTCAATGATCAAGATTGTCAGTTTACAGCTTTCTGAGTCCAGTAATGCTGAAATAGTGTTTCTGTTCAAATGAAGTGAAATCAAGCCCAAATCTGCTCAAAAGCTTGTCTCTCTAATAGAGAAAGCTGTTTCATTCAGTATTCAGTTCAAATCTTGCCAAACTGATAGATGCTTATGCCTTATGAAGTACAATGTTTTCTGCAATGCTGTAAGACAGTTTTTAATGTGTTAGAAGTTATATACACAAAAACTAATGTTAGGACTTCAATGATCAAGATTGTCAGTTTACAGCTTTCTGAGTCCAGTAATGTTGAAATAGTGTTTCTGTTCAAATGAAGTGAAATCAAGCCCAAATATGCTCAAAAGCTTGTCTCTCTATTAGAGAAAGCTGTTTCATTCAGTATTCAGTGCAAATCTTGCCAAACTGATAGATGCTTATGCCATATGAAATACAATGTTTTCTGCAATGCTGTAAGACAGTTTTTAATGTGTTAGAAGTTATATGCACAAAAACTCATGTTAGGACTTCAATGATCAAGATTGTCAGTTTACAGCTTTCTGAGTCCAGTAATGCTGAAATAGTGTTTCTGTTCAAATGAAGTGAAATCAAGCCCAAATCTGCTCAAAAGCTTGTCTCTCTAATAGAGAAAGCTGTTTCATTCAGTATTCAGTGCAAATCTTGCCAAACTGATAGATGCTTATGCCATATGAAATACAATGTTTTCTGCAATGCTGTAAGACAGTTTTTAATGTGTTAGAAGTTATATGCACAAAAACTTATGTTAGGACTTCAATGATCAAGATTGTCAGTTTACAGCTTTCTGAGTCCAGTAATGGTGAAATAGTGTTTCTGTTCAAATGAAGTGATATCAAGCCCAAATCTGCTCAAAAGCTTGTCTCTCTATTAGAGAAAGCTGTTTCATTCAGTATTCAGTGCAAATCTTGCCATACTGAAACATGCTTATGCCATATGAAATACAATGTTTTCTGCAATGCTGTAAGACAGTTTTTAATGTGTTAGAAGTTATATGCACAAAAACTTATGTTAGGACTTCAATGATCAAGATTGTCAGTTTACAGCTTTCTGAGTCCAGTAATGCTGAAATAGTGCTTCTGTTCAAATGAAGTGAAATCTAGCCAAATCTGCTCAAAAGCTTGTCTCTCTATTAGAGAAAGCTGTTTCATTCAGTATTCAGTGCAAATCTTGCCAATCTGATAGATGCTTATGCCTTATGAAATACAATGTTTTCTGCAATGCTGTAAGACAGTTTTTTATGTGTTAGAAGTTATATACACAAAAACTAATGTTAGGACTTCAATGATCAAGATTGTCAGTATACAGCTTTCTGAGTCCAGTAATGTTGAAATAGTGTTTCTGTTCAAATGAAGTGAAATCTAGCCCAAATCTGCTCAAAAGCTTGTCTCTCTATTAGAGAAAGCTGTTTCATTCAGTATTCAGTGCAAATCTTGCCAAACTGATAGATGCTTATGCCATATGAAATACAATGTTTTCTGCAATGCTGTAAGACAGTTTTTAATGTGTTAGAAGTTATATGCACAAAAACTTATGTTAGGACTTCAATGATCAAGATTGTCAGTTTACAGCTTTCTGAGTCCAGTAATGCTGAAATAGTGTTTCTGTTCAAATGAAGTGAAATCAAGCCCCAATCTGCTCAAATGCTTGTCTCTCTAATAGAGAAAGCTGTTTCATTCAGTATTCAGTGCAAATCTTGCCATACTGAAACATGCTTATGCCATATGAAATACAATGTTTTCTGCAATGCTGTAA
This sequence comes from Carassius gibelio, assembly GCF_023724105.1. Lineage (NCBI taxonomy): Eukaryota > Metazoa > Chordata > Actinopteri > Cypriniformes > Cyprinidae > Carassius > Carassius gibelio. The sequence continues at coordinate 9,704,404 of NC_068397.1, read as the reverse complement.
GACAGTTTTTAATGTGTTAGAAGTTATATGCACAAAAACTTATGTTAGGACTTCAATGATCAAGATTGTCAGTTTACAGCTTTCTGAGTCCAGTAATGTTGAAATAGTGGTTCTGTTCAAATGAAGTGAAATCTAGCCCAAATCTGCTCAAAAGCTTGTCTCTTTATTAGAGAAAGCTGTTTCATTCAATATTCAGTGCAAATCTTGCCAAACTGAAACATGCTTATGTCTTATGAAATAAAATGTTTTCTGCAATGCTGTAAGACAGTTTTTAATGTGTTAGAAGTTATATACACAAAAACTAATGTTAGGACTTCAATTATCAAGATTGTCAGTTTACAGCTTTCTGAGTCCAGTAATGTTGAAATAGTGCTTTTGTTCAAATGAAGTGAAATCAAGCCCAAATCTGCTCAAAAGCGTTTCTCTCTATTAGAGAAAGCTGTTTCATTCAGTATTCAGTGCAAATCTTGCCAAACTGATAGATGCTTATGCCATATTAAAAACAATGTTTTCTGCAATGCTGTAAGACAGTTTTTAATGTGTTAGAAGTTATATATACAAAAACTAATGTTAGGACTTCAATTATCAAGATTGTCAGTTTACAGCTTTCTGAGTCCAGTAATGTTGAAATAGTGCTTTTGTTCAAATGAAGTGAAATCAAGCCCAAATCTGCTCAAAAGCGTTTCTCTCTATTAGAGAAAGCTGTTTCATTCAGTATTCAGTGCAAATCATGCCAAACGGATAGATGCTTATGCCTTATGAAATACAATGTTTTCTGCAAAGCTGTAAGACAGTTTTTAATGTGTTAGAAGTTATATGCACAAAAACTTATGTTAGTACTTCAATGATCAAGATTGTCAGTTTACAGCTTTCTGAGTCCAGTAATGTTGAAATAGTGGTTCTGTTCAAATGAAGTGAAATCTAGCCCAAATCTGCTCAAAAGCTTGTCTCTTTATTAGAGAAAGCTGTTTCATTCAATATTCAGTGCAAATCTTGCCAAACTGAAACATGCTTATGTCTTATGAAATAAAATGTTTTCTGCAATGCTGTAAAGACAGTTTTTAATGTGTTAGAAGTTATATGCACAAAAACTAATGTTAGGACTTCAATGATCAAGATTGTCAGTTTACAGCTTTCTGAGTCCAGTAATGTTGAAATAGTGCTTTTGTTCAAATGAAGTGAAATCAAGCCCAAATCTGCTCAAAAGCTTGTCTCTCTATTAGAGAAAGCTGTTTCATTCAGTATTCAGTGCAAATCTTGCCAAACTGAAAGATGCTTATGCCTTATGAAATACAATGTTTTCTGCAATGCTGTAAGACAGTTTTTAATGTGTTAGAAGTTATATGCACAAAAACTTATGTTAGGACTTCAATGATCAAGATTGTCAGTTTACAGCTTTCTGAGTCCAGTAATGTTGAAATAGTGCCTCTGTTCAAATGAAGTGAAATCAAGCCCAAATCTGCTCAAAAGCTTTTCTCTCTATTAGAGAAAGCTGTTTCATTCAATATTCAGTGCAAATCTTGCCAAACTGAAAGATGCTTATGCCTTATGAAATACAATGTTTTCTGCAATGCTGTAAGACAGTTTTTAATGTGTTAGAAGTTATATGCACAAAAACTTATGTTAGGACTTCAATGATCAAGATTGTCAGTTTACAGCTTTCTGAGTCCAGTAATGCTGAAATAGTGTTTCTGTTCAAATGAAGTGAAATCAAGCCCCAATCTGCTCAAATGCTTGTCTCTCTAATAGAGAAAGCTGTTTCATTCAGTATTCAGTGCAAATCTTGCCATACTGAAACATGCTTATGCCATATGAAATACAATGTTTTCTGCAATGCTGTAAGACAGTTTTTAATGTGTTAGAAGTTATATGCACAAAAACTTATGTTAGGACTTCAATGATCAAGATTGTCAGTTTACAGCTTTCTGAGTCCAGTAATGTTGAAATAGTGGTTCTGTTCAAATGAAGTGAAATCTAGCCCAAATCTGCTCAAAAGCTTGTCTCTTTATTAGAGAAAGCTGTTTCATTCAATATTCAGTGCAAATCTTGCCAAACTGAAACATGCTTATGTCTTATGAAATAAAATGTTTTCTGCAATGCTGTAAGACAGTTTTTAATGTGTTAGAAGTTATATACACAAAAACTAATGTTAGGACTTCAATTATCAAGATTGTCAGTTTACAGCTTTCTGAGTCCAGTAATGTTGAAATAGTGCTTTTGTTCAAATGAAGTGAAATCAAGCCCAAATCTGCTCAAAAGCGTTTCTCTCTATTAGAGAAAGCTGTTTCATTCAGTATTCAGTGCAAATCTTGCCAAACTGATAGATGCTTATGCCATATTAAAAACAATGTTTTCTGCAATGCTGTAAGACAGTTTTTAATGTGTTAGAAGTTATATATACAAAAACTAATGTTAGGACTTCAATTATCAAGATTGTCAGTTTACAGCTTTCTGAGTCCAGTAATGTTGAAATAGTGCTTTTGTTCAAATGAAGTGAAATCAAGCCCAAATCTGCTCAAAAGCGTTTCTCTCTATTAGAGAAAGCTGTTTCATTCAGTATTCAGTGCAAATCATGCCAAACGGATAGATGCTTATGCCTTATGAAATACAATGTTTTCTGCAAAGCTGTAAGACAGTTTTTAATGTGTTAGAAGTTATATGCACAAAAACTTATGTTAGTACTTCAATGATCAAGATTGTCAGTTTACAGCTTTCTGAGTCCAGTAATGTTGAAATAGTGGTTCTGTTCAAATGAAGTGAAATCTAGCCCAAATCTGCTCAAAAGCTTGTCTCTTTATTAGAGAAAGCTGTTTCATTCAATATTCAGTGCAAATCTTGCCAAACTGAAACATGCTTATGTCTTATGAAATAAAATGTTTTCTGCAATGCTGTAAAGACAGTTTTTAATGTGTTAGAAGTTATATGCACAAAAACTAATGTTAGGACTTCAATGATCAAGATTGTCAGTTTACAGCTTTCTGAGTCCAGTAATGTTGAAATAGTGCTTTTGTTCAAATGAAGTGAAATCAAGCCCAAATCTGCTCAAAAGCTTGTCTCTCTATTAGAGAAAGCTGTTTCATTCAGTATTCAGTGCAAATCTTGCCAAACTGAAAGATGCTTATGCCTTATGAAATACAATGTTTTCTGCAATGCTGTAAGACAGTTTTTAATGTGTTAGAAGTTATATGCACAAAAACTTATGTTAGGACTTCAATGATCAAGATTGTCAGTTTACAGCTTTCTGAGTCCAGTAATGTTGAAATAGTGCCTCTGTTCAAATGAAGTGAAATCAAGCCCAAATCTGCTCAAAAGCTTTTCTCTCTATTAGAGAAAGCTGTTTCATTCAATATTCAGTGCAAATCTTGCCAAACTGAAAGATGCTTATGCCTTATGAAATACAATGTTTTCTGCAATGCTGTAAGACAGTTTTTAATGTGTTAGAAGTTATATGCACAAAAACTTATGTTAGGACTTCAATGATCAAGATTGTCAGTTTACAGCTTTCTGAGTCCAGTAATGTTGAAATAGTGCCTCTGTTCAAATGAAGTGAAATCAAGCCCAAATCTGCTCAAAAGCTTTTCTCTCTATTAGAGAAAGCTGTTTCATTCAATATTCAGTGCAAATCTTGCCAAACTGAAAGATGCTTATGCCTTATGAAATACAATGTTTTCTGCAATGCTGTAAGACAGTTTTTAATGTGTTAGAAGTTATATGCACAAAAACTTATGTTAGGACTTCAATGATCAAGATTGTCAGTTTACAGCTTTCTGTGTCCAGTAATGTTGAAATAGTGCCTCTGTTCAAATGAAGTGAAATCAAGCCCAAATCTGCTCAAAAGCTTGTCTCTCTAATAGAGAAAGCTGTTTCATTCAATATTCAGTGCAAATCATGCCAAACTGAAAGATGCTTGTGCCTTATGAAATACAATGTTTTCTGCAATGCTGTAAGACAGTTTTTAATGTGTTAGAAGTTATATGCACAAAAACTTATGTTAGGACTTCAATGATCAAGATTGTCAGTTTACAGCTTTCTGAGTCCAGTAATGTTGAAATAGTGCCTCTGTTCAAATGAAGTGAAATCAAGCCCAAATCTGCTCAAAAGCTTTTCTCTCTATTAGAGAAAGCTGTTTCATTCAATATTCAGTGCAAATCTTGCCAAACTGAAAGATGCTTGTGCCTTATGAACAACAATGTTTTCTGCAATGCTGTAAGACAGTTTTTAATGTGTTAGAAGTTATATGCACAAAAACTTATGTTAGGACTTCAATGATCAAGATTGTCAGTTTACAGCTTTCTGAGTCCAGTAATGTTGAAATAGTGCCTCTGTTCAAATGAAGTGAAATCAAGCCCAAATCTGCTCAAAAGCTTTTCTCTCTATTAGAGAAAGCTGTTTCATTCAATATTCAGTGCAAATCTTGCCAAACTGAAAGATGCTTGTGCCTTATGAAATACAATGTTTTCTGCAATGCTGTAAGACAGTTTTTAATGTGTTAGAAGTTATATGCACAAAAACTTATGTTAGGACTTCAATGATCAAGATTGTCAGTTTACAGCTTTCTGAGTCCAGTAATGTTGAAATAGTGCTTCTGTTCAAATGAAGTGAAATCAAGCCCAAATCTGCTCAAAAGCTTGTCTCTCTAATAGAGAAAGCTGTTTCATTCAGTATTCAGTGCAAATCTTGCCAAACTGATAGATGCTTATGCCATATGAAATACAATGTTTTCTGCAATGCTGTAAGACAGTTTTTAATGTGTTAGAAGTTATATGCACAAAAACTTATGTTAGGACTTCAATGATCAAGATTGTCAGTTTACAGCTTTCTGAGTCCAGTAATGTTGAAATAGTGCTTTTGTTCAAATGAAGTGAAATCAAGCCCAAATCTGCTCAAAAGCTTGTCTCTCTATTAGAGAAAGCTGTTTCATTCAATATTCAGTGCAAATCTTGCCAAACTGAAACATGCTTATGTCTTATGAAATAAAATATTTTCTGCAATGCTGTAAGACAGTTTTTAATGTGTTAGAAGTTATATGCACAAAAACTAATGTTAGGACTTCAATGATCAAGATTGTCAGTTTACAGCTTTCTGAGTCCAGTAATGTTGAAATAGTGCTTTTGTTCAAATGAAGTGAAATCAAGCTCAAATCTGCTCAAAAGCTTGTCTCTCTATTAGAGAAAGCTGTTTCATTCAATATTCAGTGCAAATCTTGCCAAACTGAAACATGCTTATGTCTTATGAAATAAAATGTTTTCTGCAATGCTGTAAAGACAGTTTTTAATGTGTTAGAAGTTATATGCACAAAAACTAATGTTAGGACTTCAATGATCAAGATTGTCAGTTTACAGCTTTCTGAGTCCAGTAATGTTGAAATAGTGCTTTTGTTCAAATGAAGTGAAATCAAGCCCAAATCTGCTCAAAAGCTTGTCTCTCTATTAGAGAAAGCTGTTTCATTCAATATTCAGTGCAAATCTTGCCAAACTGAAACATGCTTATGTCTTATGAAATAAAATGTTTTCTGCAATGCTGTAAGACAGTTTTTAATGTGTTAGAAGTTATATGCACAAAAACTAATGTTAGGACTTCAATGATCAAGATTGTCAGTTTACAGCTTTCTGAGTCCAGTAATGTTGAAATAGTGGTTCTGTTCAAATGAAGTGAAATCTAGCCCAAATCTGCTCAAAAGCTTGTCTCTTTATTAGAGAAAGCTGTTTCATTCAATATTCAGTGCAAATCTTGCCAAACTGAAACATGCTTATGTCTTATGAAATAAAATGTTTTCTGCAATGCTGTAAGACAGTTTTTAATGTGTTAGAAGTTATATACACAAAAACTAATGTTAGGACTTCAATTATCAAGATTGTCAGTTTACAGCTTTCTGAGTCCAGTAATGTTGAAATAGTGCTTTTGTTCAAATTAAGTGAAATCAAGCCCAAATCTGCTCAAAAGCTTGTCTCTCTAATAGAGAAAGCTGTTTCATTCAGTATTCAGTGCAAATCTTACCAAACTGATAGATGCTTATGCCACATGAAATACAATGTTTTCTGCAATGCTGTAAGACAGTTTTTAATGTGTTAGAAGTTATATGCACAAAAACTTATGTTAGGACTTCAATGATCAAGATTGTCAGTTTACAGCTTTCTGAGTCCAGTAATGTTGAAATAGTGCTTTTGTTCAAATGAAGTGAAATCAAGCCCAAATCTGCTCAAAAGCTTGTCTCTCTATTAGAGAAAGCTGTTTCATTCAATATTCAGTGCAAATCTTGCCAAACTGAAACATGCTTATGTCTTATGAAATAAAATGTTTTCTGCAATGCTGTAAGACAGTTTTTAATGTGTTAGAAGTTATATGCACAAAAACTTATGTTAGGACTTCAATGATCAAGATTGTCAGTTTACAGCTTTCTGAGTCCAGTAATGTTGAAATAGTGCTTTTGTTCAAATGAAGTGAAATCAAGCCCAAATCTGCTCAAAAGCTTGTCTCTCTATTAGAGAAAGCTGTTTCATTCAATATTCAGTGCAAATCTTGCCAAACTGATAGATGCTTATGCCTTATGAAGTACAATGTTTTCTGCAATGCTGTAAGACAGTTTTTAATGTGTTAGAAGTTATATACACAAAAACTAATGTTAGGACTTCAATTATCAAGATTGTCAGTTTTACAGCTTTCTGAGTCCAGTAATGTTGAAATAGTGCTTTTGTTCAAATGAAGTGAAATCAAGCCCAAATCTGCTCAAAAGCTTGTCTCTCTTATAGAGAAAGCTGTTTCATTCAGTATTCAGTGCAAATCTTGCCAAACTGATAGATGCTTATGCCATATTAAATACAATGTTTTCTGCAATGCTGTAAGACAGTTTTTAATGTGTTAGAAGTTATATACACAAAAACTAATGTTAGGACTTCAATTATCAAGATTGTCAGTTTACAGCTTTCTGAGTCCAGTAATGTTGAAATAGTGCTTTTGTTCAAATGAAGTGAAATCAAGCCCAAATCTGCTCAAAAGCATTTCTCTCTATTAGAGAAAGCTGTTTCATTCAGTATTCAGTGCAAATCTTGCCAAACGGATAGATGCTTATGCCTTATGAAATACAATGTTTTCTGCAAAGCTGTAAGACAGTTTTTAATGTGTTAGAAGTTATATGCACAAAAACTTATGTTAGTACTTCAATGATCAAGATTGTCAGTTTACAGCTTTCTGAGTCCATTTCTGAGTCCAGTAATATTGAAATAGTGGTTCTGTTCAAATGAATTGAAATCTAGCCCAAATCTGCTCAAAAGCTTGTCTCTTTATTAGAGAAAGCTGTTTCATTCAATATTCAGTGCAAATCTTGCCAAACTGAAACATGCTTATGTCTTATGAAATAAAATGTTTTCTGCAATGCTGTAAGACACTTTTTAATGTGTTAGAAGTTATATACACAAAAACTAATGTTAGTACTTCAGTGATCAAGATTGTCAGTTTACAGCTTTCTGAGTCCAGTAATGTTGAAATAGTGGTTCTGTTCAAATGAAGTGAAATCTAGCCCAAATCTGCTCAAAAGCTTGTCTCTTTATTAGAGAAAGCTGTTTCATTCAATATTCAGTGCAAATCTTGCCAAACTGAAACATGCTTATGTCTTATGAAATAAAATGTTTTCTGCAATGCTGTAAGACAGTTTTTAATGTGTTAGAAGTTATATACACAAAAACTAATGTTAGGACTTCAATTATCAAGATTGTCAGTTTACAGCTTTCTGAGTCCAGTAATGTTGAAATAGTACTTTTGTTCAAATGAAGTGAAATCAAGCCCAAATCTGCTCAAAAGCTTGTCTCTCTAATAGAGAAAGCTGTTTCATTCAGTATTCAGTGCAAATCTTGCCAAACTGATAGATGCTTATGCCATATTAAAAACAATGTTTTCTGCAATGCTGTAAGACAGTTTTTAATGTGTTAGAAGTTATATATACAAAAACTAATGTTAGGAGTTCAATTATCAAGATTGTCAGTTTACAGCTTTCTGAGTCCAGTAATGTTGAAATAGTGCTTTTGTTCAAATGAAGTGAAATCAAGCCCAAATCTGCTCAAAAGCGTTTCTCTCTATTAGAGAAAGCTGTTTCATTCAGTATTCAGTGCAAATCTTGCCAAACGGATAGATGCTTATGCCTTATGAAATACAATGTTTTCTGCAATGCTGTAAGACAGTTTTTAATGTGTTAGAAGTTATATACACAAAAACTAATGTTAGGACTTCAATGATCAAGATTGTCAGTTTACAGCTTTCTGAGTCCAGTAATGTTGAAATAGTGCTTTTGTTCAAATGAAGTGAAATCAAGCCCAAATCTGCTCAAAAGCTTGTCTCTCTATTAGAGAAAGCTGTTTCATTCAATATTCAGTGCAAATCTTGCCAAACTGAAACATGCTTATGTCTTATGAAATAAAATGTTTTCTGCAATGCTGTAAAGACAGTTTTTAATGTGTTAGAAGTTATATGCACAAAAAATAATGTTAGGACTTCAATGATCAAGATTGTCAGTTTACAGCTTTCTGAGTCCAGTAATGTTGAAATAGTGCTTTTGTTCAAATGAAGTGAAATCAAGCCCAAATCTGCTCAAAAGCTTGTCTCTCTATTAGAGAAAGCTGTTTCATTCAATATTCAGTGCAAATCTTGCCAAACTGAAACATGCTTATGTCTTATGAAATAAAATGTTTTCTGCAATGCTGTAAGACAGTTTTTAATGTGTTAGAAGTTATATGCACAAAAACTAATGTTAGGACTTCAATGATCAAGATTGTCAGTTTACAGCTTTCTGAGTCCAGTAATGTTGAAATAGTGGTTCTGTTCAAATGAAGTGAAATCTAGCCCAAATCTGCTCAAAAGCTTGTCTCTTTATTAGAGAAAGCTGTTTCATTCAATATTCAGTGCAAATCTTGCCAAACTGAAACATGCTTATGTCTTATGAAATAAAATGTTTTCTGCAATGCTGTAAGACAGTTTTTAATGTGTTAGAAGTTATATACACAAAAACTAATGTTAGGACTTCAATTATCAAGATTGTCAGTTTACAGCTTTCTGAGTCCAGTAATGTTGAAATAGTGCTTTTGTTCAAATTAAGTGAAATCAAGCCCAAATCTGCTCAAAAACTTGTCTCTCTAATAGAGAAAGCTGTTTCATTCAGTATTCAGTGCAAATATTACCAAACTGATAGATGCTTATGCCACATGAAATACAATGTTTTCTGCAATGCTGTAAGACAGTTTTTAATGTGTTAGAAGTTATATGCACAAAAACTTATGTTAGGACTTCAATGATCAAGATTGTCAGTTTACAGCTTTCTGAGTCCAGTAATGTTGAAATAGTGCTTTTGTTCAAATGAAGTGAAATCAAGCCCAAATCTGCTCAAAAGCATTTCTCTCTATTAGAGAAAGCTGTTTCATTCAGTATTCAGTGCAAATCTTGCCAAACGGATAGATGCTTATGCCTTATGAAATACAATGTTTTCTGCAAAGCTGTAAGACAGTTTTTAATGTGTTAGAAGTTATATGCACAAAAACTTATGTTAGTACTTCAATGATCAAGATTGTCAGTTTACAGCTTTCTGAGTCCATTTCTGAGTCCAGTAATATTGAAATAGTGGTTCTGTTCAAATGAATTGAAATCTAGCCCAAATCTGCTCAAAAGCTTGTCTCTTTATTAGAGAAAGCTGTTTCATTCAATATTCAGTGCAAATCTTGCCAAACTGAAACATGCTTATGTCTTATGAAATAAAATGTTTTCTGCAATGCTGTAAGACACTTTTTAATGTGTTAGAAGTTATATACACAAAAACTAATGTTAGTACTTCAGTGATCAAGATTGTCAGTTTACAGCTTTCTGAGTCCAGTAATGTTGAAATAGTGGTTCTGTTCAAATGAAGTGAAATCTAGCCCAAATCTGCTCAAAAGCTTGTCTCTTTATTAGAGAAAGCTGTTTCATTCAATATTCAGTGCAAATCTTGCCAAACTGAAACATGCTTATGTCTTATGAAATAAAATGTTTTCTGCAATGCTGTAAGACAGTTTTTAATGTGTTAGAAGTTATATACACAAAAACTAATGTTAGGACTTCAATTATCAAGATTGTCAGTTTACAGCTTTCTGAGTCCAGTAATGTTGAAATAGTACTTTTGTTCAAATGAAGTGAAATCAAGCCCAAATCTGCTCAAAAGCTTGTCTCTCTAATAGAGAAAGCTGTTTCATTCAGTATTCAGTGCAAATCTTGCCAAACTGATAGATGCTTATGCCATATTAAAAACAATGTTTTCTGCAATGCTGTAAGACAGTTTTTAATGTGTTAGAAGTTATATATACAAAAACTAATGTTAGGAGTTCAATTATCAAGATTGTCAGTTTACAGCTTTCTGAGTCCAGTAATGTTGAAATAGTGCTTTTGTTCAAATGAAGTGAAATCAAGCCCAAATCTGCTCAAAAGCGTTTCTCTCTATTAGAGAAAGCTGTTTCATTCAGTATTCAGTGCAAATCTTGCCAAACGGATAGATGCTTATGCCTTATGAAATACAATGTTTTCTGCAATGCTGTAAGACAGTTTTTAATGTGTTAGAAGTTATATACACAAAAACTAATGTTAGGACTTCAATGATCAAGATTGTCAGTTTACAGCTTTCTGAGTCCAGTAATGTTGAAATAGTGCTTTTGTTCAAATGAAGTGAAATCAAGCCCAAATCTGCTCAAAAGCTTGTCTCTCTATTAGAGAAAGCTGTTTCATTCAATATTCAGTGCAAATCTTGCCAAACTGAAACATGCTTATGTCTTATGAAATAAAATGTTTTCTGCAATGCTGTAAAGACAGTTTTTAATGTGTTAGAAGTTATATGCACAAAAAATAATGTTAGGACTTCAATGATCAAGATTGTCAGTTTACAGCTTTCTGAGTCCAGTAATGTTGAAATAGTGCTTTTGTTCAAATGAAGTGAAATCAAGCCCAAATCTGCTCAAAAGCTTGTCTCTCTATTAGAGAAAGCTGTTTCATTCAATATTCAGTGCAAATCTTGCCAAACTGAAACATGCTTATGTCTTATGAAATAAAATGTTTTCTGCAATGCTGTAAGACAGTTTTTAATGTGTTAGAAGTTATATGCACAAAAACTAATGTTAGGACTTCAATGATCAAGATTGTCAGTTTACAGCTTTCTGAGTCCAGTAATGTTGAAATAGTGGTTCTGTTCAAATGAAGTGAAATCTAGCCCAAATCTGCTCAAAAGCTTGTCTCTTTATTAGAGAAAGCTGTTTCATTCAATATTCAGTGCAAATCTTGCCAAACTGAAACATGCTTATGTCTTATGAAATAAAATGTTTTCTGCAATGCTGTAAGACAGTTTTTAATGTGTTAGAAGTTATATACACAAAAACTAATGTTAGGACTTCAATTATCAAGATTGTCAGTTTACAGCTTTCTGAGTCCAGTAATGTTGAAATAGTGCTTTTGTTCAAATTAAGTGAAATCAAGCCCAAATCTGCTCAAAAACTTGTCTCTCTAATAGAGAAAGCTGTTTCATTCAGTATTCAGTGCAAATATTACCAAACTGATAGATGCTTATGCCACATGAAATACAATGTTTTCTGCAATGCTGTAAGACAGTTTTTAATGTGTTAGAAGTTATATGCACAAAAACTTATGTTAGGACTTCAATGATCAAGATTGTCAGTTTACAGCTTTCTGAGTCCAGTAATGTTGAAATAGTGCTTTTGTTCAAATGAAGTGAAATCAAGCCCAAATCTGCTCAAAAGCTTGTCTCTCTATTAGAGAAAGCTGTTTCATTCAATATTCAGTGCAAATCTTGCCAAACTGAAACATGCTTATGTCTTATGAAATAAAATGTTTTCTGCAATGCTGTAAGACAGTTTTTAATGTGTTAGAAGTTATATGCACAAAAACTTATGTTAGGACTTCAATGATCAAGATTGTCAGTTTACAGCTTTCTGAGTCCAGTAATGTTGAAATAGTGCTTCTGTTCAAATGAAGTGAAATCAAGCCAAATCTGCTCAAAAGCTTGTCTCTCTATTAGAGAAAGCGGTTTCATTCAATATTCAGTGCAAATCTTGCCAAACTGAAACATGCTTATGTCTTATGAAATAAAATGTTTTCTGCAATGCTGTAAGACAGTTTTTAATGTGTTAGAAGTTATATACACAAAAACTAATGTTAGGACTTCAATTATCAAGATTGTCAGTTTTACAGCTTTCTGAGTCCAGTAATGTTGAAATTGTGCTTTTGTTCAAATGAAGTGAAATCAAGCCCAAATCTGCTCAAAAGCTTGTCTCTCTTATAGAGAAAGCTGTTTCATTCAGTATTCAGTGCAAATCTTGCCAAACTGATAGATGCTTATGCCATATTAAATACAATGTTTTCTGCAATGCTGTAAGACAGTTTTTAATGTGTTAGAAGTTATATACACAAAAACTAATGTTAGGACTTCAATTATCAAGATTGTCAGTTTACAGCTTTCTGAGTCCAGTAATGTTGAAATAGTGCTTTTGTTCAAATGAAGTGAAATCAAGCCCAAATCTGCTCAAAAGCATTTCTCTCTATTAGAGAAAGCTGTTTCATTCAGTATTCAGTGCAAATCTTGCCAAACGGATAGATGCTTATGCCTTATGAAATACAATGTTTTCTGCAAAGCTGTAAGACAGTTTTTAATGTGTTAGAAGTTATATGCACAAAAACTTATGTTAGTACTTCAATGATCAAGATTGTCAGTTTACAGCTTTCTTAGTCCATTTCTGAGTCCAGTAATATTGAAATAGTGGTTCTGTTCAAATGAATTGAAATCTAGCCCAAATCTGCTCAAGAGCTTGTCTCTTTATTAGAGAAAGCTGTTTCATTCAATATTCAGTGCAAATCTTGCCAAACTGAAACATGCTTATGTCTTATGAAATAAAATGTTTTCTGCAATGCTGTAAGACACTTTTTAATGTGTTAGAAGTTATATACACAAAAACTAATGTTAGTACTTCAGTGATCAAGATTGTCAGTTTACAGCTTTCTGAGTCCAGTAATGTTCAAATAGTGGTTCTGTTCAAATGAAGTGAAATCTAGCCCAAATCTGCTCAAAAGCTTGTCTCTTTATTAGAGAAAGCTGTTTCATTCAATATTCAGTGCAAATCGTGCCAAACTGAAACATGCTTATGTCTTATGAAATAAAATGTTTTCTGCAATGCTGTAAGACAGTTTTTAATGTGTTAGAAGTTATATACACAAAAACTAATGTTAGGACTTCAATTATCAAGATTGTCAGTTTACAGCTTTCTGAGTCCAGTAATGTTGAAATAGTACTTTTGTTCAAATGAAGTGAAATCAAGCCCAAATCTGCTCAAAAGCTTGTCTCTCTAATAGAGAAAGCTGTTTCATTCAGTATTCAGTGCAAATCTTGCCAAACTGATAGATGCTTATGCCATATTAAAAACAATGTTTTCTGCAATGCTGTAAGACAGTTTTTAATGTGTTAGAAGTTATATATACAAAAACTAATGTTAGGAGTTCAATTATCAAGATTGTCAGTTTACAGCTTTCTGAGTCCAGTAATGTTGAAATAGTGCTTTTGTTCAAATGAAGTGAAATCAAGCCCAAATCTGCTCAAAAGCGTTTCTCTCTATTAGAGAAAGCTGTTTCATTCAGTATTCAGTGCAAATCTTGCCAAACGGATAGATGCTTATGCCTTATGAAATACAATGTTTTCTGCAATGCTGTAAGACAGTTTTTAATGTGTTAGAAGTTATATACACAAAAACTAATGTTAGGACTTCAATGATCAAGATTGTCAGTTTACAGCTTTCTGAGTCCAGTAATGTTGAAATAGTGCTTTTGTTCAAATGAAGTGAAATCAAGCCCAAATCTGCTCAAAAGCTTGTCTCTCTATTAGAGAAAGCTGTTTCATTCAATATTCAGTGCAAATCTTGCCAAACTGAAACATGCTTATGTCTTATGAAATAAAATGTTTTCTGCAATGCTGTAAAGACAGTTTTTAATGTGTTAGAAGTTATATGCACAAAAAATAATGTTAGGACTTCAATGATCAAGATTGTCAGTTTACAGCTTTCTGAGTCCAGTAATGTTGAAATAGTGCTTTTGTTCAAATGAAGTGAAATCAAGCCCAAATCTGCTCAAAAGCTTGTCTCTCTATTAGAGAAAGCTGTTTCATTCAATATTCAGTGCAAATCTTGCCAAACTGAAACATGCTTATGTCTTATGAAATAAAATGTTTTCTGCAATGCTGTAAGACAGTTTTTAATGTGTTAGAAGTTATATGCACAAAAACTAATGTTAGGACTTCAATGATCAAGATTGTCAGTTTACAGCTTTCTGAGTCCAGTAATGTTGAAATAGTGGTTCTGTTCAAATGAAGTGAAATCTAGCCCAAATCTGCTCAAAAGCTTGTCTCTTTATTAGAGAAAGCTGTTTCATTCAATATTCAGTGCAAATCTTGCCAAACTGAAACATGCTTATGTCTTATGAAATAAAATGTTTTCTGCAATGCTGTAAGACAGTTTTTAATGTGTTAGAAGTTATATACACAAAAACTAATGTTAGGACTTCAATTATCAAGATTGTCAGTTTACAGCTTTCTGAGTCCAGTAATGTTGAAATAGTGCTTTTGTTCAAATTAAGTGAAATCAAGCCCAAATCTGCTCAAAAACTTGTCTCTCTAATAGAGAAAGCTGTTTCATTCAGTATTCAGTGCAAATATTACCAAACTGATAGATGCTTATGCCACATGAAATACAATGTTTTCTGCAATGCTGTAAGACAGTTTTTAATGTGTTAGAAGTTATATGCACAAAAACTTATGTTAGGACTTCAATGATCAAGATTGTCAGTTAACAGCTTTCTGAGTCCAGTAATGTTGAAATAGTGCTTTTGTTCAAATGAAGTGAAATCAAGCCCAAATCTGCTCAAAAGCATTTCTCTCTATTAGAGAAAGCTGTTTCATTCAGTATTCAGTGCAAATCTTGCCAAACGGATAGATGCTTATGCCTTATGAAATACAATGTTTTCTGCAAAGCTGTAAGACAGTTTTTAATGTGTTAGAAGTTATATGCACAAAAACTTATGTTAGTACTTCAATGATCAAGATTGTCAGTTTACAGCTTTCTGAGTCCATTTCTGAGTCCAGTAATATTGAAATAGTGGTTCTGTTCAAATGAATTGAAATCTAGCCCAAATCTGCTCAAAAGCTTGTCTCTTTATTAGAGAAAGCTGTTTCATTCAATATTCAGTGCAAATCTTGCCAAACTGAAACATGCTTATGTCTTATGAAATAAAATGTTTTCTGCAATGCTGTAAGACACTTTTTAATGTGTTAGAAGTTATATACACAAAAACTAATGTTAGTACTTCAGTGATCAAGATTGTCAGTTTACAGCTTTCTGAGTCCAGTAATGTTGAAATAGTGGTTCTGTTCAAATGAAGTGAAATCTAGCCCAAATCTGCTCAAAAGCTTGTCTCTTTATTAGAGAAAGCTGTTTCATTCAATATTCAGTGCAAATCTTGCCAAACTGAAACATGCTTATGTCTTATGAAATAAAATGTTTTCTGCAATGCTGTAAGACAGTTTTTAATGTGTTAGAAGTTATATACACAAAAACTAATGTTAGGACTTCAATTATCAAGATTGTCAGTTTACAGCTTTCTGAGTCCAGTAATGTTGAAATAGTACTTTTGTTCAAATGAAGTGAAATCAAGCCCAAATCTGCTCAAAAGCTTGTCTCTCTAATAGAGAAAGCTGTTTCATTCAGTATTCAGTGCAAATCTTGCCAAACTGATAGATGCTTATGCCATATTAAAAACAATGTTTTCTGCAATGCTGTAAGACAGTTTTTAATGTGTTAGAAGTTATATATACAAAAACTAATGTTAGGAGTTCAATTATCAAGATTGTCAGTTTACAGCTTTCTGAGTCCAGTAATGTTGAAATAGTGCTTTTGTTCAAATGAAGTGAAATCAAGCCCAAATCTGCTCAAAAGCGTTTCTCTCTATTAGAGAAAGCTGTTTCATTCAGTATTCAGTGCAAATCTTGCCAAACGGATAGATGCTTATGCCTTATGAAATACAATGTTTTCTGCAATGCTGTAAGACAGTTTTTAATGTGTTAGAAGTTATATACACAAAAACTAATGTTAGGACTTCAATGATCAAGATTGTCAGTTTACAGCTTTCTGAGTCCAGTAATGTTGAAATAGTGCTTTTGTTCAAATGAAGTGAAATCAAGCCCAAATCTGCTCAAAAGCTTGTCTCTCTATTAGAGAAAGCTGTTTCATTCAATATTCAGTGCAAATCTTGCCAAACTGAAACATGCTTATGTCTTATGAAATAAAATGTTTTCTGCAATGCTGTAAAGACAGTTTTTAATGTGTTAGAAGTTATATGCACAAAAAATAATGTTAGGACTTCAATGATCAAGATTGTCAGTTTACAGCTTTCTGAGTCCAGTAATGTTGAAATAGTGCTTTTGTTCAAATGAAGTGAAATCAAGCCCAAATCTGCTCAAAAGCTTGTCTCTCTATTAGAGAAAGCTGTTTCATTCAATATTCAGTGCAAATCTTGCCAAACTGAAACATGCTTATGTCTTATGAAATAAAATGTTTTCTGCAATGCTGTAAGACAGTTTTTAATGTGTTAGAAGTTATATGCACAAAAACTAATGTTAGGACTTCAATGATCAAGATTGTCAGTTTACAGCTTTCTGAGTCCAGTAATGTTGAAATAGTGGTTCTGTTCAAATGAAGTGAAATCTAGCCCAAATCTGCTCAAAAGCTTGTCTCTTTATTAGAGAAAGCTGTTTCATTCAATATTCAGTGCAAATCTTGCCAAACTGAAACATGCTTATGTCTTATGAAATAAAATGTTTTCTGCAATGCTGTAAGACAGTTTTTAATGTGTTAGAAGTTATATACACAAAAACTAATGTTAGGACTTCAATTATCAAGATTGTCAGTTTACAGCTTTCTGAGTCCAGTAATGTTGAAATAGTGCTTTTGTTCAAATTAAGTGAAATCAAGCCCAAATCTGCTCAAAAACTTGTCTCTCTAATAGAGAAAGCTGTTTCATTCAGTATTCAGTGCAAATATTACCAAACTGATAGATGCTTATGCCACATGAAATACAATGTTTTCTGCAATGCTGTAAGACAGTTTTTAATGTGTTAGAAGTTATATGCACAAAAACTTATGTTAGGACTTCAATGATCAAGATTGTCAGTTTACAGCTTTCTGAGTCCAGTAATGTTGAAATAGTGCTTTTGTTCAAATGAAGTGAAATCAAGCCCAAATCTGCTCAAAAGCTTGTCTCTCTATTAGAGAAAGCTGTTTCATTCAATATTCAGTGCAAATCTTGCCAAACTGAAACATGCTTATGTCTTATGAAATAAAATGTTTTCTGCAATGCTGTAAGACAGTTTTTAATGTGTTAGAAGTTATATGCACAAAAACTTATGTTAGGACTTCAATGATCAAGATTGTCAGTTTACAGCTTTCTGAGTCCAGTAATGTTGAAATAGTGCTTCTGTTCAAATGAAGTGAAATCAAGCCAAATCTGCTCAAAAGCTTGTCTCTCTATTAGAGAAAGCGGTTTCATTCAATATTCAGTGCAAATCTTGCCAAACTGAAACATGCTTATGTCTTATGAAATAAAATGTTTTCTGCAATGCTGTAAGACAGTTTTTAATGTGTTAGAAGTTATATACACAAAAACTAATGTTAGGACTTCAATTATCAAGATTGTCAGTTTTACAGCTTTCTGAGTCCAGTAATGTTGAAATTGTGCTTTTGTTCAAATGAAGTGAAATCAAGCCCAAATCTGCTCAAAAGCTTGTCTCTCTTATAGAGAAAGCTGTTTCATTCAGTATTCAGTGCAAATCTTGCCAAACTGATAGATGCTTATGCCATATTAAATACAATGTTTTCTGCAATGCTGTAAGACAGTTTTTAATGTGTTAGAAGTTATATACACAAAAACTAATGTTAGGACTTCAATTATCAAGATTGTCAGTTTACAGCTTTCTGAGTCCAGTAATGTTGAAATAGTGCTTTTGTTCAAATGAAGTGAAATCAAGCCCAAATCTGCTCAAAAGCATTTCTCTCTATTAGAGAAAGCTGTTTCATTCAGTATTCAGTGCAAATCTTGCCAAACGGATAGATGCTTATGCCTTATGAAATACAATGTTTTCTGCAAAGCTGTAAGACAGTTTTTAATGTGTTAGAAGTTATATGCACAAAAACTTATGTTAGTACTTCAATGATCAAGATTGTCAGTTTACAGCTTTCTTAGTCCATTTCTGAGTCCAGTAATATTGAAATAGTGGTTCTGTTCAAATGAATTGAAATCTAGCCCAAATCTGCTCAAGAGCTTGTCTCTTTATTAGAGAAAGCTGTTTCATTCAATATTCAGTGCAAATCTTGCCAAACTGAAACATGCTTATGTCTTATGAAATAAAATGTTTTCTGCAATGCTGTAAGACACTTTTTAATGTGTTAGAAGTTATATACACAAAAACTAATGTTAGTACTTCAGTGATCAAGATTGTCAGTTTACAGCTTTCTGAGTCCAGTAATGTTGAAATAGTGGTTCTGTTCAAATGAAGTGAAATCTAGCCCAAATCTGCTCAAAAGCTTGTCTCTTTATTAGAGAAAGCTGTTTCATTCAATATTCAGTGCAAATCGTGCCAAACTGAAACATGCTTATGTCTTATGAAATAAAATGTTTTCTGCAATGCTGTAAGACAGTTTTTAATGTGTTAGAAGTTATATACACAAAAACTAATGTTAGGACTTCAATTATCAAGATTGTCAGTTTACAGCTTTCTGAGTCCAGTAATGTTGAAATAGTACTTTTGTTCAAATGAAGTGAAATCAAGCCCAAATCTGCTCAAAAGCTTGTCTCTCTAATAGAGAAAGCTGTTTCATTCAGTATTCAGTGCAAATCTTGCCAAACTGATAGATGCTTATGCCATATTAAAAACAATGTTTTCTGCAATGCTGTAAGACAGTTTTTAATGTGTTAGAAGTTATATATACAAAAACTAATGTTAGGAGTTCAATTATCAAGATTGTCAGTTTACAGCTTTCTGAGTCCAGTAATGTTGAAATAGTGCTTTTGTTCAAATGAAGTGAAATCAAGCCCAAATCTGCTCAAAAGCGTTTCTCTCTATTAGAGAAAGCTGTTTCATTCAGTATTCAGTGCAAATCTTGCCAAACGGATAGATGCTTATGCCTTATGAAATACAATGTTTTCTGCAATGCTGTAAGACAGTTTTTAATGTGTTAGAAGTTATATACACAAAAACTAATGTTAGGACTTCAATGATCAAGATTGTCAGTTTACAGCTTTCTGAGTCCAGTAATGTTGAAATAGTGCTTTTGTTCAAATGAAGTGAAATCAAGCCCAAATCTGCTCAAAAGCTTGTCTCTCTATTAGAGAAAGCTGTTTCATTCAATATTCAGTGCAAATCTTGCCAAACTGAAACATGCTTATGTCTTATGAAATAAAATGTTTTCTGCAATGCTGTAAAGACAGTTTTTAATGTGTTAGAAGTTATATGCACAAAAAATAATGTTAGGACTTCAATGATCAAGATTGTCAGTTTACAGCTTTCTGAGTCCAGTAATGTTGAAATAGTGCTTTTGTTCAAATGAAGTGAAATCAAGCCCAAATCTGCTCAAAAGCTTGTCTCTCTATTAGAGAAAGCTGTTTCATTCAATATTCAGTGCAAATCTTGCCAAACTGAAACATGCTTATGTCTTATGAAATAAAATGTTTTCTGCAATGCTGTAAGACAGTTTTTAATGTGTTAGAAGTTATATGCACAAAAACTAATGTTAGGACTTCAATGATCAAGATTGTCAGTTTACAGCTTTCTGAGTCCAGTAATGTTGAAATAGTGGTTCTGTTCAAATGAAGTGAAATCTAGCCCAAATCTGCTCAAAAGCTTGTCTCTTTATTAGAGAAAGCTGTTTCATTCAATATTCAGTGCAAATCTTGCCAAACTGAAACATGCTTATGTCTTATGAAATAAAATGTTTTCTGCAATGCTGTAAGACAGTTTTTAATGTGTTAGAAGTTATATACACAAAAACTAATGTTAGGACTTCAATTATCAAGATTGTCAGTTTACAGCTTTCTGAGTCCAGTAATGTTGAAATAGTGCTTTTGTTCAAATTAAGTGAAATCAAGCCCAAATCTGCTCAAAAACTTGTCTCTCTAATAGAGAAAGCTGTTTCATTCAGTATTCAGTGCAAATATTACCAAACTGATAGATGCTTATGCCACATGAAATACAATGTTTTCTGCAATGCTGTAAGACAGTTTTTAATGTGTTAGAAGTTATATGCACAAAAACTTATGTTAGGACTTCAATGATCAAGATTGTCAGTTTACAGCTTTCTGAGTCCAGTAATGTTGAAATTGTGCTTTTGTTCAAATGAAGTGAAATCAAGCCCAAATCTGCTCAAAAGCTTGTCTCTCTATTAGAGAAAGCTGTTTCATTCAATATTCAGTGCAAATCTTGCCAAACTGAAACATGCTTATGTCTTATGAAATAAAATGTTTTCTGCAATGCTGTAAGACAGTTTTTAATGTGTTAGAAGTTATATGCACAAAAACTTATGTTAGGACTTCAATAATCAAGATTGTCAGTTTACAGCTTTCTGAGTCCAGTAATGTTGAAATAGTGCTTCTGTTCAAATGAAGTGAAATCAAGCCCAAATCTGCTCAAAAGTTTGTCTCTCTATTAGAGAAAGCTGTTTCATTCAGTATTCAGTGCAAATCTTGCCAAACTGATAAATGCTTATGCCATATGAAATACAATGTTTTCTGCAATGCTGTAAAGACAGTTTTTAATGTGTTAGAAGTTATATGCACAAAAACTAATGTTAGGACTTCAATTATCAAGATTGTCAGTTTACAGCTTTCTGAGTCCAGTAATGTTGAAATAGTGCTTCTGTTCAAATGAAGTGAAATCAAGCCCAAATCTGCTCAAAAGCTTGTCTCTCTAATAGAGAAAGCTGTTTCATTCAGTATTCAGTGCAAATCTTGCCAAACTGATAGATGCTTATGCCATATGAAATACAATGTTTTCTGCAATGCTGTAAGACAGTTTTTAATGTGTTAGAAGTTATATGCACAAAAACTTATGTTAGGACTTCAATGATCAAGATTGTCAGTTTACAGCTTTCTGAGTCCAGTAATGTTGAAATAGTGCTTTTGTTCAAATGAAGTGAAATCAAGCCAAATCTGCTCAAAAGCTTGTCTCTCTATTAGAGAAAGCGGTTTCATTCAATATTCAGTGCAAATCTTGCCAAACTGAAACATGCTTATGTCTTATGAAATAAAATGTTTTCTGCAATGCTGTAAGACAGTTTTTAATGTGTTAGAAGTTATATACACAAAAACTAATGTTAGGACTTCAATTATCAAGATTGTCAGTTTTACAGCTTTCTGAGTCCAGTAATGTTGAAATAGTGCTTTTGTTCAAATGAAGTGAAATCAAGCCCAAATCTGCTCAAAAGCTTGTCTCTCTTATAGAGAAAGCTGTTTCATTCAGTATTCAGTGCAAATCTTGCCAAACTGATAGATGCTTATGCCATATTAAATACAATGTTTTCTGCAATGCTGTAAGACAGTTTTTAATGTGTTAGAAGTTATATACACAAAAACTAATGTTAGGACTTCAATTATCAAGATTGTCAGTTTACAGCTTTCTGAGTCCAGTAATGTTGAAATAGTGCTTTTGTTCAAATGAAGTGAAATCAAGCCCAAATCTGCTCAAAAGCATTTCTCTCTATTAGAGAAAGCTGTTTCATTCAGTATTCAGTGCAAATCTTGCCAAACGGATAGATGCTTATGCCTTATGAAATACAATGTTTTCTGCAAAGCTGTAAGACAGTTTTTAATGTGTTAGAAGTTATATGCACAAAAACTTATGTTAGTACTTCAATGATCAAGATTGTCAGTTTACAGCTTTCTGAGTCCATTTCTGAGTCCAGTAATATTGAAATAGTGGTTCTGTTCAAATGAATTGAAATCTAGCCCAAATCTGCTCAAAAGCTTGTCTCTTTATTAGAGAAAGCTGTTTCATTCAATATTCAGTGCAAATCTTGCCAAACTGAAACATGCTTATGTCTTATGAAATAAAATGTTTTCTGCAATGCTGTAAGACACTTTTTAATGTGTTAGAAGTTATATACACAAAAACTAATGTTAGTACTTCAGTGATCAAGATTGTCAGTTTACAGCTTTCTGAGTCCAGTAATGTTGAAATAGTGGTTCTGTTCAAATGAAGTGAAATCTAGCCCAAATCTGCTCAAAAGCTTGTCTCTTTATTAGAGAAAGCTGTTTCATTCAATATTCAGTGCAAATCTTGCCAAACTGAAACATGCTTATGTCTTATGAAATAAAATGTTTTCTGCAATGCTGTAAGACAGTTTTTAATGTGTTAGAAGTTATATACACAAAAACTAATGTTAGGACTTCAATTATCAAGATTGTCAGTTTACAGCTTTCTGAGTCCAGTAATGTTGAAATAGTACTTTTGTTCAAATGAAGTGAAATCAAGCCCAAATCTGCTCAAAAGCTTGTCTCTCTAATAGAGAAAGCTGTTTCATTCAGTATTCAGTGCAAATCTTGCCAAACTGATAGATGCTTATGCCATATTAAAAACAATGTTTTCTGCAATGCTGTAAGACAGTTTTTAATGTGTTAGAAGTTATATATACATAAACTAATGTTAGGAGTTCAATTATCAAGATTGTCAGTTTACAGCTTTCTGAGTCCAGTAATGTTGAAATAGTGCTTTTGTTCAAATGAAGTGAAATCAAGCCCAAATCTGCTCAAAAGCGTTTCTCTCTATTAGAGAAAGCTGTTTCATTCAGTATTCAGTGCAAATCTTGCCAAACGGATAGATGCTTATGCCTTATGAAATACAATGTTTTCTGCAAAGCTGTAAGACAGTTTTTAATGTGTTAGAAGTTATATGCACAAAAACTTATGTTAGTACTTCAATGATCAAGATTGTCAGTTTACAGCTTTCTGAGTCCAGTAATGTTGAAATAGTGGTTCTGTTCAAATGAAGTGAAATCTAGCCCAAATCTGCTCAAAAGCTTGTCTCTTTATTAGAGAAAGCTGTTTCATTCAATATTCAGTGCAAATCTTGCCAAACTGAAACATGCTTATGTCTTATGAAATAAAATGTTTTCTGCAATGCTGTAAGACAGTTTTTAATGTGTTAGAAGTTATATACACAAAAACTAATGTTAGGACTTCAATTATCAAGATTGTCAGTTTACAGCTTTCTGAGTCCAGTAATGTTGAAATAGTGCTTTTGTTCAAATGAAGTGAAATCAAGCCCAAATCTGCTCAAAAGCTTGTCTCTCTAATAGAGAAAGCTGTTTCATTCAGTATTCAGTGCAAATCTTACCAAACTGATAGATGCTTATGCCACATGAAATACAATGTTTTCTGCAATGCTGTAAGACAGTTTTTAATGTGTTAGAAGTTATATGCACAAAAACTTATGTTAGGACTTCAATGATCAAGATTGTCAGTTTACAGCTTTCTTAGTCCAGTAATGTTGAAATAGTGCTTTTGTTCAAATGAAGTGAAATCAAGCCCAAATCTGCTCAAAAGCTTGTCTCTCTATTAGAGAAAGCTGTTTCATTCAATATTCAGTGCAAATCTTGCCAAACTGAAACATGCTTATGTCTTATGAAATAAAATGTTTTCTGCAATGCTGTAAGACAGTTTTTAATGTGTTAGAAGTTATATGCACAAAAACTTATGTTAGGACTTCAATGATCAAGATTGTCAGTTTACAGCTTTCTGAGTCCAGTAATGTTGAAATAGTGCTTTTGTTCAAATGAAGTGAAATCAAGCCCAAATCTGCTCAAAAGCTTGTCTCTCTATTAGAGAAAGCTGTTTCATTCAATATTCAGTGCAAATCTTGCCAAACTGAAACATGCTTATGTCTTATGAAATAAAATGTTTTCTGCAATGCTGTAAAGACAGTTTTTAATGTGTTAGAAGTTATATGCACAAAAACTAATGTTAGGACTTCAATGATCAAGATTGTCAGTTTACAGCTTTCTGAGTCCAGTAATGTTGAAATAGTGCTTTTGTTCAAATGAAGTGAAATCAAGCCCAAATCTGCTCAAAAGCTTGTCTCTCTATTAGAGAAAGCTGTTTCATTCAGTATTCAGTGCAAATCTTGCCAAACTGAAAGATGCTTATGCCTTATGAAATACAATGTTTTCTGCAATGCTGTAAGACAGTTTTTAATGTGTTAGAAGTTATATGCACAAAAACTTATGTTAGGACTTCAATGATCAAGATTGTCAGTTTACAGCTTTCTGAGTCCAGTAATGTTGAAATAGTGCCTCTGTTCAAATGAAGTGAAATCAAGCCCAAATCTGCTCAAAAGCTTTTCTCTCTATTAGAGAAAGCTGTTTCATTCAATATTCAGTGCAAATCTTGCCAAACTGAAAGATGCTTATGCCTTATGAAATACAATGTTTTCTGCAATGCTGTAAGACAGTTTTTAATGTGTTAGAAGTTATATGCACAAAAACTTATGTTAGGACTTCAATGATCAAGATTGTCAGTTTACAGCTTTCTGAGTCCAGTAATGTTGAAATAGTGCCTCTGTTCAAATGAAGTGAAATCAAGCCCAAATCTGCTCAAAAGCTTTTCTCTCTATTAGAGAAAGCTGTTTCATTCAATATTCAGTGCAAATCTTGCCAAACTGAAAGATGCTTATGCCTTATGAAATACCATGTTTTCTGCAATGCTGTAAGACAGTTTTTAATGTGTTAGAAGTTATATGCACAAAAACTTATGTTAGGACTTCAATGATCAAGATTGTCAGTTTACAGCTTTCTGAGTCCAGTAATGTTGAAATAGTGCCTCTGTTCAAATGAAGTGAAATCAAGCCCAAATCTGCTCAAAAGCTTTTCTCTCTATTAGAGAAAGCTGTTTCATTCAATATTCAGTGCAAATCTTGCCAAACTGAAAGATGCTTATTATGCCTTATGAAATACCATGTTTTCTGCAATGCTGTAAGACAGTTTTTAATGTGTTAGAAGTTATATGCACAAAAACTTATGTTAGGACTTCAATGATCAAGATTGTCAGTTTACAGCTTTCTGTGTCCAGTAATGTTGAAATAGTGCCTCTGTTCAAATGAAGTGAAATCAAGCCCAAATCTGCTCAAAAGCTTGTCTCTCTAATAGAGAAAGCTGTTTCATTCAATATTCAGTGCAAATCATGCCAAACTGAAAGATGCTTGTGCCTTATGAAATACAATGTTTTCTGCAATGCTGTAAGACAGTTTTTAATGTGTTAGAAGTTATATGCACAAAAACTTATGTTAGGACTTCAATGATCAAGATTGTCAGTTTACAGCTTTCTGAGTCCAGTAATGTTGAAATAGTGCCTCTGTTCAAATGAAGTGAAATCAAGCCCAAATCTGCTCAAAAGCTTTTCTCTCTATTAGAGAAAGCTGTTTCATTCAATATTCAGTGCAAATCTTGCCAAACTGAAAGATGCTTGTGCCTTATGAACAACAATGTTTTCTGCAATGCTGTAAGACAGTTTTTAATGTGTTAGAAGTTATATGCACAAAAACTTATGTTAGGACTTCAATGATCAAGATTGTCAGTTTACAGCTTTCTGAGTCCAGTAATGTTGAAATAGTGCCTCTGTTCAAATGAAGTGAAATCAAGCCCAAATCTGCTCAAAAGCTTTTCTCTCTATTAGAGAAAGCTGTTTCATTCAATATTCAGTGCAAATCTTGCCAAACTGAAAGATGCTTGTGCCTTATGAAATACAATGTTTTCTGCAATGCTGTAAGACAGTTTTTAATGTGTTAGAAGTTATATGCACAAAAACTTATGTTAGGACTTCAATGATCAAGATTGTCAGTTTACAGCTTTCTGAGTCCAGTAATGTTGAAATAGTGCTTCTGTTCAAATGAAGTGAAATCAAGCCCAAATCTGCTCAAAAGCTTGTCTCTCTAATAGAGAAAGCTGTTTCATTCAGTATTCAGTGCAAATCTTGCCAAACTGATAGATGCTTATGCCATATGAAATACAATGTTTTCTGCAATGCTGTAAGACAGTTTTTAATGTGTTAGAAGTTATATGCACAAAAACTTATGTTAGGACTTCAATGATCAAGATTGTCAGTTTACAGCTTTCTGAGTCCAGTAATGTTGAAATAGTGCTTTTGTTCAAATGAAGTGAAATCAAGCCCAAATCTGCTCAAAAGCTTGTCTCTCTATTAGAGAAAGCTGTTTCATTCAATATTCAGTGCAAATCTTGCCAAACTGAAACATGCTTATGTCTTATGAAATAAAATATTTTCTGCAATGCTGTAAGACAGTTTTTAATGTGTTAGAAGTTATATGCACAAAAACTAATGTTAGGACTTCAATGATCAAGATTGTCAGTTTACAGCTTTCTGAGTCCAGTAATGTTGAAATAGTGGTTCTGTTCAAATGACGTGAAATCTAGCCCAAATCTGCTCAAAAGCTTGTCTCTTTATTAGAGAAAGCTGTTTCATTCAATATTCAGTGCAAATCTTGCCAAACTGAAACATGCTTATGTCTTATGAAATAAAATGTTTTCTGCAATGCTGTAAGACAGTTTTTAATGTGTTAGAAGTTATATACACAAAAACTAATGTTAGGACTTCAATGATCAAGATTGTCAGTTTACAGCTTTCTGAGTCCAGTAATGTTGAAATAGTGCTTTTGTTCAAATGAAGTGAAATCAAGCCCAAATCTGCTCAAAAGCTTGTCTCTCTATTAGAGAAAGCTGTTTCATTCAATATTCAGTGCAAATCTTGCCAAACTGAAACATGCTTATGTCTTATGAAATAAAATGTTTTCTGCAATGCTGTAAAGACAGTTTTTAATGTGTTAGAAGTTATATGCACAAAAAATAATGTTAGGACTTCAATGATCAAGATTGTCAGTTTACAGCTTTCTGAGTCCAGTAATGTTGAAATAGTGCTTTTGTTCAAATGAAGTGAAATCAAGCCCAAATCTGCTCAAAAGCTTGTCTCTCTATTAGAGAAAGCTGTTTCATTCAATATTCAGTGCAAATCTTGCCAAACTGAAACATGCTTATGTCTTATGAAATAAAATGTTTTCTGCAATGCTGTAAGACAGTTTTTAATGTGTTAGAAGTTATATGCACAAAAACTAATGTTAGGACTTCAATGATCAAGATTGTCAGTTTACAGCTTTCTGAGTCCAGTAATGTTGAAATAGTGGTTCTGTTCAAATGAAGTGAAATCTAGCCCAAATCTGCTCAAAAGCTTGTCTCTTTATTAGAGAAAGCTGTTTCATTCAATATTCAGTGCAAATCTTGCCAAACTGAAACATGCTTATGTCTTATGAAATAAAATGTTTTCTGCAATGCTGTAAGACAGTTTTTAATGTGTTAGAAGTTATATACACAAAAACTAATGTTAGGACTTCAATTATCAAGATTGTCAGTTTACAGCTTTCTGAGTCCAGTAATGTTGAAATAGTGCTTTTGTTCAAATTAAGTGAAATCAAGCCCAAATCTGCTCAAAAACTTGTCTCTCTAATAGAGAAAGCTGTTTCATTCAGTATTCAGTGCAAATATTACCAAACTGATAGATGCTTATGCCACATTAAATACAATGTTTTCTGCAATGCTGTAAGACAGTTTTTAATGTGTTAGAAGTTATATGCACAAAAACTTATGTTAGGACTTCAATGATCAAGATTGTCAGTTTACAGCTTTCTGAGTCCAGTAATGTTGAAATAGTGCTTTTGTTCAAATGAAGTGAAATCAAGCCCAAATCTGCTCAAAAGCTTGTCTCTCTATTAGAGAAAGCTGTTTCATTCAATATTCAGTGCAAATCTTGCCAAACTGAAACATGCTTATGTCTTATGAAATAAAATGTTTTCTGCAATGCTGTAAGACAGTTTTTAATGTGTTAGAAGTTATATGCACAAAAACTTATGTTAGGACTTCAATGATCAAGATTGTCAGTTTACAGCTTTCTGAGTCCAGTAATGTTGAAATAGTGCTTCTGTTCAAATGAAGTGAAATCAAGCCCAAATCTGCTCAAAAGTTTGTCTCTCTATTAGAGAAAGCTGTTTCATTCAGTATTCAGTGCAAATCTTGCCAAACTGATAAATGCTTATGCCATATGAAATAAAATGTTTTCTGCAATGCTGTAAGACAGTTTTTAATGTGTTAGAAGTTATATGCACAAAAACTAATGTTAGGACTTCAATGATCAAGATTGTCAGTTTACAGCTTTCTGAGTCCAGTAATGTTGAAATAGTGCTTTTGTTCAAATGAAGTGAAATCTAGCCCACATCTGCTCAAAAGCTTGTCTCTCTATTAGAGAAATCTGTTTCATTCAGTATTCAGTGCAAATCTTGCCAAACTGATAGATGCTTATGCCTTATGAAGTACAATGTTTTCTGCAATGCTGTAAGACAGTTTTTAATGTGTTAGAAGTTATATGCACAAAAACTTATGTTAGGACTTCAATGATCAAGATTGTCAGTTTACAGCTTTCTGAGTCCAGTAATGTTGAAATAGTGCTTTTGTTCAAATGAAGTGAAATCAAGCCCAAATCTGCTCAAAAGCTTGTCTCTCTATTAGAGAAAGCTGTTTCATTCAATATTCAGTGCAAATCTTGCCAAACTGATAGATGCTTATGCCATATGAAATACAATGTTTTCTGCAATGCTGTAAGACAGTTTTTAATGTGTTAGAAGTTATATGCACAAAAACTTATGTTAGGACTTCAATGATCAAGATTGTCAGTTTACAGCTTTCTGAGTCCAGTAATGTTGAAATAGTGCTTCTGTTCAAATGAAGTGAAATCAAGCCCAAATCTGCTCAAAAGTTTGTCTCTCTATTAGAGAAAGCTGTTTCATTCAGTATTCAGTGCAAATCTTGCCAAACTGATAAATGCTTATGCCATATGAAATACAATGTTTTCTGCAATGCTTTAAGACAGTTTTTAATGTGTTAGAAGTTATATGCACAAAAACTTATGTTAGGACTTCAATGATCAAGATTGTCAGTTTACAGCTTTCTGAGTCCAGTAATGTTGAAATAGTGCTTTTGTTCAAATGAAGTGAAATCAAGCCCAAATCTGCTCAAAAGCTTGTCTCTCTATTAGAGAAAGCTGTTTCATTCAATATTCAGTGCAAATCTTGCCAAACTGAAACATGCTTATGTCTTATGAAATAAAATGTTTTCTGCAATGCTGTAAGACAGTTTTTAATGTGTTAGAAGTTATATGCACAAAAACTTATGTTAGGACTTCAATGATCAAGATTGTCAGTTTACAGCTTTCTGAGTCCAGTAATGTTGAAATAGTGCTTTTGTTCAAATGAAGTGAAATCAAGCCCAAATCTGCTCAAAAGCTTGTCTCTCTATTAGAGAAAGCTGTTTCATTCAATATTCAGTGCAAATCTTGCCAAACTGAACCATGCTTATGTCTTATGAAATAAAATGTTTTCTGCAATGCTGTAAAGACAGTTTTTAATGTGTTAGAAGTTATATACACAAAAACTAATGTTAGGACTTCAATTATCAAGATTGTCAGTTTACAGCTTTCTGAGTCCAGTAATGTTGAAATAGTGCTTTTGTTCAAATTAAGTGAAATCAAGCCCAAATCTGCTCAAAAGCTTGTCTCTCTAATAGAGAAAGCTGTTTCATTCAGTATTCAGTGCAAATCTTACCAAACTGATAGATGCTTATGCCACATGAAATACAATGTTTTCTGCAATGCTGTAAGACAGTTTTTAATGTGTTAGAAGTTATATGCACAAAAACTTATGTTAGGACTTCAATGATCAAGATTGTCAGTTTACAGCTTTCTGAGTCCAGTAATGTTGAAATAGTGCTTTTGTTCAAATGAAGTGAAATCAAGCCCAAATCTGCTCAAAAGCTTGTCTCTCTATTAGAGAAAGCTGTTTCATTCAATATTCAGTGCAAATCTTGCCAAACTGAAACATGCTTATGTCTTATGAAATAAAATGTTTTCTGCAATGCTGTAAGACAGTTTTTAATGTGTTAGAAGTTATATGCACAAAAACTTATGTTAGGACTTCAATGATCAAGATTGTCAGTTTACAGCTTTCTGAGTCCAGTAATGTTGAAATAGTGCTTTTGTTCAAATGAAGTGAAATCAAGCCCAAATCTGCTCAAAAGCTTGTCTCTCTATTAGAGAAAGCTGTTTCATTCAATATTCAGTGCAAATCTTGCCAAACTGAACCATGCTTATGTCTTATGAAATAAAATGTTTTCTGCAATGCTGTAAAGACAGTTTTTAATGTGTTAGAAGTTATATGCACAAAAACTAATGTTAGGACTTCAATTATCAAGATTGTCAGTTTACAGCTTTCTGAGTCCAGTAATGTTGAAATAGTGCTTCTGTTCAAATGAAGTGAAATCAAGCCCAAATCTGCTCAAAAGCTTGTCTCTCTAATAGAGAAAGCTGTTTCATTCAGTATTCAGTGCAAATCTTGCCAAACTGATAGATGCTTATGCCATATGAAATACAATGTTTTCTGCAATGCTGTAAGACAGTTTTTAATGTGTTAGAAGTTATATGCACAAAAACTTATGTTAGGACTTCAATGATCAAGATTGTCAGTTTACAGCTTTCTGAGTCCATTTCTGAGTCCAGTAATATTGAAATAGTGGTTCTGTTCAAATGAATTGAAATCTAGCCCAAATCTGCTCAAAAGCTTGTCTCTTTATTAGAGAAAGCTGTTTCATTCAATATTCAGTGCAAATCTTGCCAAACTGAAACATGCTTATGTCTTATGAAATAAAATGTTTTCTGCAATGCTGTAAGACACTTTTTAATGTGTTAGAAGTTATATACACAAAACTAATGTTAGTACTTCAGTGATCAAGATTGTCAGTTTACAGCTTTCTGAGTCCAGTAATGTTGAAATAGTGGTTCTGTTCAAATGAAGTGAAATCTAGCCCAAATCTGCTCAAAAGCTTGTCTCTTTATTAGAGAAAGCTGTTTCATTCAATATTCAGTGCAAATCTTGCCAAACTGAAACATGCTTATGTCTTATGAAATAAAATGTTTTCTGCAATGCTGTAAGACAGTTTTTAATGTGTTAGAAGTTATATACACAAAAACTAATGTTAGGACTTCAATCCAGTGAATTTCTAATTTGAATCTTTATAGAGCTTCTAAGAAAATAAAGATAGAATGCAATTCATTGTGAAATGTATAAAATATAACTGGGACAAGATTTGCCACTCCTTCTGCAATATAACCAATTTTTTTATTGACAATTTTCTCTCATATCGTGGAAACGGCTTTCCATCCATTTTTGTGCTATAACATATATAAACATGGATCCAAAACCGTAATATGTAAAAATGAATTCACAACTTTTATCCATTAATGTGTAACCTCAATTAACTCTGTCTATCTGTCTGTCTGTCTGTCTGTCTGTCTGTAACTATTTAGGTTAACTTGATCTTGATTTTTCTTTTTATATAATTTCTTGGAGAGGAAAACTACTCAAAGTTTTGACTCATATCACTTCACACATACTTTAAATGCCTTTGATGAACTTTGTCCATTTAAGCACGTTTGAGTCTTTGCACTCAATAACAAAGTGGATGCACATCCGTTATAAGTCCCCCTAAAAAAATACAAACGCCAGTAGCTAAAACAGGTTAAGAATTCTAGCCAATTGACACCCTAGAGGGCACTCAAAGAAACACTATGATGTCAAGGTAGAACATTAAATGCCTTTGATGGACTTTGTCCATTTAAGCATGTTTGCGTCTTTGTACACAATTACAAAGTGGATCGACATCTGTAATATTTCCCCCTAAAAACAACCCAAAAATCGCTAGTAGATACAAAGAAATCAAGCCACTTCAGTTAACTTGATCTAGATTTTTCTTTTAATAAAATTTCTTGGAGAAGAAAACTACTTAAAATTTTTACTCAAATCACTTCACGCATCACAATAAACACTGCAGGTTTGTGTCTTTACTGTCTGTTACAAAGTGGATCCACCAATGTAATATTTCCCCCTAAAACCTTTTTTTTTAAATGCCAGAAGTTGCAACAGATTTAGAATTCAAACCACTTGAGACCTTAGAAGGGCACTCAAAGAAACACTATGATGCCAAGGTAGAATTTTAAATGCCTTTGATGGACTGTCCATTTAAGCACGTTTGCATCATTGCACTCAATCACAAAGTGGATCCACATCTGTAACATTTCCGCCTAAAAACATTTTTAAAAAATGCCAGAAGTTGCAACAGAATTAGAATTCAAACCACTTGAGACCTTGGAGGGAACTCAAAGAAACAATATGATGCCAAAGACCCAAACTTGCAGTAGTTTTTATGGTCTGTGAAACAATAAAAAATAAGATTTTGAGTAATTTTGGTCTCCAAGAAATTGTTTTAAAAGAAAAATCTTAATCAATGTTACGTTATCTTAAGCTATGTTAACTTGATCTAGATTTTTATATTAATACAATATATCTTGGAGAGGAAAACTACTCAAAATTTTTACGCATATCACTTCACGCATCACAAAAAACACTGCAAGATTGTGTCTTTACTGTCTGTTACAAAGTGGATAGACAAATGTAATATTTCCCCCTAAAAACATTTTTTAAAAATGCCAGAAGTTACCACAGATTTAGAATTCAAACCACTTGAGACCTTAGAGGGAACTCAAAGAAACAATATGATGCCAAGGTAGAACTTTAAATGCCTTTGATGGCCTGTCCATTTAAGCACGTTTGCGTCTTTGCACTCAATTACAAAGTGGATCCACATCTATAATTTTTCCTCCTAAAAGCATTAAAAAATGCCAGAAGTTGCAACAGATTTAGAATTCAAGACAATTGAGACCCTAGAGGGCACTCAAAGAAACACTATGATGCCAAGGTAGAACATTAAATCCACAATCACAAAGTGGATCCACATCCGTAATATTTCCGCCTAAAAACAACCCACAAATCACTAGTAGATACAACAGACCTAGAAATCAAGCCACTTCTATGTTAACTTGACCTAGATTTTTCTGTTAATACAATTTCTTGGAGAAGAAAACTATTCAAAATTTTGACTCATATCACTTCACGCATCACAATAAACACTGCAGGATTGTGTCTGTACTGTCTGTTACAAAGTGGATCCACAAATGTAATATTTCCCCCTACAAACATTTGTAAAAAATGCCAGAAGTTGCAACAGATTTAGAATTCAAACCACTTGAGACCTTAGAGGGAACTCAAAGAAACACTATGATGCCAAGGTAGAACTTTAAATGCCTATGATGGACTGTCCATTTAAGCACGTTTGCATCTTTGCACTCAATCACAAAGTGGATCACCATCCGTAATATTTCACCCTAAAAAAATAAAAATGCCAACAGCTACAACAGATTTAAAATTCAAGACAATTGAGACCCTAGAGGGCACTCAAAGAAACACTATGATGCCAAGGTAGAACATTAAATGCCTTTGATGGACTTTGTCCATTTAAGCACGTTTGCGTCTTCATACACAATTACAAAGTGGATCCACATCTGTAATATTTCCGCCTAAAAACAACCCACAAATCGCTAGTAGATACAACAGACCTAGAAATCAAGCCACTTCAATGTTAACTTGATCTAGATTTTTCTATTAATACAATTTCTTTGAGAAGAAAACTACTCAAAATTTTGACTCATATCACTTCACGCATCACAATAAACACTGCAGGTTTGTGTTTTTACTGTCTGTTACAAAGTGGATCCACCAATGTAATATTTCCCCCTAAAAACATTTTTAAAAAATGCCAGAAGTTGCAACAGATTTAGACCTTAGAGGGAACTCAAAGAAACACTATGATGTCAAAGACCCAAACCTGCAGTAGTTTTTATGGTCTGCGAAACAATAAAATATAAGATTTTGAGTAATTTTGGTCTCCAAGAAATTGTTTTAAAAGAAAAATCTTAATCAATGTTATGTTATCTTAAGCTATGTTATGTTGATCTAGATTTTTATATTAATACAATATCTTGGAGAGGAAAACTACTCAAAATTTTTACGCATATCACTTCACGCATCACAAAAAACACTGCAAGATTGTGTCTTTACTGTCTGTCACAAAGTGGATCCACAAATGTAATATTTCCCCCTAAAAAAATTTTTTTTTAAATGCCAGAAGTTGCAACAGATTTAGAATTTAAACCACTTGAGACCTTGGAGGGAACTCAAAGAAACACTATGATGCCAAAGACCCAAACTTGCAGTAGTTTTTATGGTCTGCGAAACAATAAAAAATAAGATTTTGAGTAATTTTGGTCTCCAAGAAATTGTTTTAAAAGAAAAAATTTAATCAATGTTATGTTATCTTAAGCTATGTTAACTTGATCTAGATTTTTATATTAATACAATATCTTGGAGAGGAAAACTACTCAAAATTTTTACTCATATCACTTCATGCATGACAATAAACACTGCGAGATTGTGTCTTTACTGTCTGTTACAAAGTGGATCCACAAATGTAATATTTCCCCTTAAAAACATTTTTAAAAAATGCCAGAAGTTGCAACAGATTTAGAATTCAAACCACTTGAGACCTTAGAAGGAACTCAAAGAAACACTATGATGCCAAGGTAGAACTTTAAATGCCTTTGATGGACTGTCCATTTAAGCATGTTACACTCAATTACAAAGTGGATCCAAATCCATAATATTTACCGCTAAAAAAATAAAAACGGCAGTAGCTAAAACAGGTTTAGAATTCAAGCCAATTGACTACCTAGAGGGCACTCAAAGAAACACTATGATGCCAAGGTAGAACATTAAATCCACAATCACAAAGTGGATCCACATCCGTAATATTTCCGCCTAAAAACAACCCACAAATCACTAGTAGATACAACAGACCTAGAAATCAAACCACTTCTATGTTAACTTGACCTAGATTTTTCTGTTAATACAATTTCTTGGAGAAGAAAACTACTCAAAATTTTGATTCATATCACTTCACGTATCACAATAAACACTGCAGGTTTGTGTCTTTACTCTCTGTTACAAAGTGGATCCATCAATGTAATATTTCATCCTACAAACATTTGTAAAAAATGCCAGAAGTTGCAACAGATTTAGAATTCAAACCACTTGAGACCTTAGAGGGAACTCAAAGAAACACTATGATGCCAAGGTAGAACTTTAAATGCCTTTGATGGACTGTCCATTTAAGCACGTTGCACTCAATTACAAAGTGGATCCAAATCCATAATATTTACCGCTAAAAAAATAAAAACGGCAGTAGCTAAAACAGGTTTAGAATTCAAGCCAATTGACTACCTAGAGGGCACTCAAAGAAACACTATGATGCCAAGGTAGAACATTAAATCCACAATCACAAAGTGGATCCACATCCATAATATTTCCGCCTAAAAACAACCCACAAATCACTAGTAGATACAACAGACCTAGA
Organism: Carassius gibelio; assembly: GCF_023724105.1. Taxonomy (NCBI): domain Eukaryota; kingdom Metazoa; phylum Chordata; class Actinopteri; order Cypriniformes; family Cyprinidae; genus Carassius; species Carassius gibelio. The sequence continues at coordinate 9,668,897 of NC_068397.1, read as the reverse complement.
AATCAAGCCACTTCTATGTTAACTTGACCTAGATTTTTCTGTTAATACAATTTCTTGGAGAAGAAAACTACTCAAAATTTTGATTCATATCACTTCAGGTATCACAATAAACACTGCAGGTTTGTGTCTTTACTCTCTGTTACAAAGTGGATCCACCAATGTAATATTTCACCCTAAAAACATTTTTAAAAAATGCCAGAAGTTGCAACAGATTTAGAATTCAAACCACTTGAGACCTTAGAGGGTACTCAAATAAACACTATGATGCCAAGGTAGAACTTTAAATGCCTTTGATGGACTGTCCATTTAAGCACGTTTGCATCTTTGCACTCAATTACAAAGTGGATCCACATCCGTAATATTTCCCCCTAAAAAAATAAAAATGCCAGCAGCTAAAACAGGTTAAGAATTCAAGCCAATTGACACCCTAGAGGGCACTCAAAGAAACACTGTGATGCCAAGGTAGAACATTAAATGCCTTTGATGGACTTTGTCCATTTAAGCACGTTTGCGTCTTCGTACACAATTACAAAGTGGATCCACATCTGTAATATTTCCACCTAAAAACAACCCACAAATCGCTAGTAGATACAACAGACCTAGAAATCAAGACACTTCTATGTTAATTTGATGTAGATTTTTCTATTAATACAATTTCTTGGAGAAGAAAACTATTCAAAATTTTGACTCATATCACTTCACGCATCACAATAAACACTGCGGGATTGTGTCTGTACTGTCTGTTACAAAGTGGATCCACAAATGTAATATTTCCCCCTACAAACATTTGTAAAATATGCCAGAAGTTGCAACAGATTTAGAATTCAAACCACTTGAGACCTTAGAGGAAACTCAAAGAAACACTATGATGCCAAGGTAGAACTTTAAATGCCTATGATGGACTGTCCATTTAAGCACGTTTGCATCTTTGCACTCAATCACAAAGTGGATCCACATCCGTAATATTTCACCCTAAAAAAATAAAAATGCCAGCAGCTACAACAGATTTAAAATTCAAGACAATTGAGACCCTAGAGGGCACTCAAAGAAACACTATGATGCCAAGGTAGAACATTAAATGCCTTTGATGTACTTTGTCCATTTAAGCACGTTTGCGTCTTCATACACAATTACAAAGTGGATCCACATCTGTAATATTTCCGCCTAAAAACAACCCACAAATCGCTAGTAGATACAACAGACCTAGAAATCAAGCCACTTCAATGTTAACTTGATCTAGATTTTTCTATTAATACAATTTCTTTGAGAAGAAAACTACTCAAAATTTTGACTCATATCACTTCACGCATCACAATAAACACTGCAGGTTTGTGTTTTTACTGTCTGTTACAAAGTGGATCCACCAATGTAATATTTCCCCCTAAAAACATTTTTAAAAAATGCCAGAAGTTGCAACAGATTTAGACCTTAGAGGGAACTCAAAGAAACACTATGATGTCAAAGACCCAAACCTGCAGTAGTTTTTATGGTCTGCGAAACAATAAAATATAAGATTTTGAGTAATTTTGGTCTCCAAGAAATTGTTTTAAAAGAAAAATCTTAATCAATGTTATGTTATCTTAAGCTATGTTAAGTTGATCTAGATTTTTATATTAATACAATATCTTGGAGAGGAAAACTACTCAAAATTTTTACGCATATCACTTCAGGCATCACAAAAAACACTGCAAGATTGTGTCTTTACTGTCTGTCACAAAGTGGATCCACAAATGTAATATTTCCCCCTAAAAAAATTTTTTTTTAAATGCCAGAAGTTGCAACAGATTTAGAATTTAAACCACTTGAGACCTTGAAGGGAACTCAAAGAAACACTATGATGCCAAAGACACAAACTTGCAGTAGTTTTTATGGTCTGCGAAACAATAAAAAATAAGATTTTGAGTAATTTTGGTCTCCAAGAAATTGTTTTAAAAGAAAAAATTTAATCAATGTTATGTTACCTTAAGCTATGTTAACTTGATCTAGATTTTTATATTAATACAATATCTTGGAGAGGAAAACTACTCAAAATTTTTACTCATATCACTTCATGCATGACAATAAACACTGCGAGATTGTGTCTTTACTGTCTGTTACAAAGTGGATCCACAAATGTAATATTTCCCCTTAAAAACATTTTTAAAAAATGCCAGAAGTTGCAACAGATTTAGAATTCAAACCACTTGAGACCTTAGAGGGAACTCAAAGAAACACTATGATGCCAAGGTAGAACTTTAAATGCCTTTGACGGACTGTCCATTTAAGCACGTTGCACTCAATTACAAAGTGGATCCAAATCCATAATATTTACCGTTAAAAAAATAAAAACGGCAGTAGCTAAAACAGGTTTAGAATTCAAGCCAATTGACTACCTAGAGGGCACTCAAAGAAACACTATGATGCCAAGGTAGAACATTAAATCCACAATCACAAAGTGGATCCACATCCGTAATATTTCCGCCTAAAAACAACCCACAAATCGCTAGTAGATACAACAGACCTAGAAATCAAGACACTTCTATGTTAATTTGATGTAGATTTTTCTATTAATACAATTTCTTGGAAAAGAAAACTATTCAAAATTTTGACTCATATCACTTCACGCATCACAATAAACACTGCGTGATTGTGTCTGTACTGTCTGTTACAAAGTGGATCCACAAATGTAATATTTCCCCCTACAAACATTTGTAAAAAATGCCAGAAGTTGCAACAGATTTAGAATTCAAACCACTTGAGACCTTAGAGGGAACTCAAAGAAACACTATGATGCCAAGGTAGAACTTTAAATGCCTATGATGGACTGTCCATTTAAGCACGTTTGCATCTTTGCACTCAATCACAAAGTGGATCCACATCCGTAATATTTCACCCTAAAAGAATAAAAATGCCAGCAGCTAAAACAGATTTAAAATTCAAGACAATTGAGACCCTAGAGGGCACTCAAAGAAACACTATGATGCCAAGGTAGAACATTAAATGCCTTTGATGGACATTGTCCATTTAAGCACGTTTGCGTCTTCATACACAATTACAAAGTGGATCCACATCTGTAATATTTCCACCTAAAAACAACCCACAAATCGCTAGTAGATACAACAGACCTAGAAATCAAGACACTTCAATGTTAACTTGATCTAGATTTTTCTATTAATACAATTTCTTGGAGAAGAAAACTACTCAAAATTTTGACTCATATCACTTCACGCATCACAATAAACACTGCAGGTTTGTGTCTTTACTGTCTGTTACAAAGTGGATCCACCAATGTAATATTTCCCCCTAAAAACATTTTTCAAAAATGGCAGAAGTTGCAACAGATTTAGACCTTAGAGGGAACTCAAAGAAACACTATGATGCCAAAGACCCAAACTTGCAGTAGTTTTTATGGTCTGCGAAACAATAAAATATAAGATTTTGAGTAATTTTGGTCTCCAAGAAATTGTTTTAAAAGAAAAATCTTAATCAATGTTATGTTATCTTAAGCTATGTTAACTTGATGTAGATTTTTATATTAATACAATATCTTGGAGAGGAAAACTACTCAAAATGTTTATGCATATCACTTCACGCATCACAAAAAACACTGCAAGACTGTGTCTTTACTGTCTGTTACAAAGTGGATCCACAAATGTAATATTTCCCCCTAAAAACATTTTTTTTTAATGCCAGAAGTTGCAACAGATTTAGAATTTAAACCACTTGAGACCTTGGAGGGAAATCAAAGAAACACTATGATGCCAAAGACCCAAACTTGCAGTAGTTTTTATGGTCTGCGAAACAATAAAAAATAAGATTTTGAGTAATTTTGGTCTCCAAGAAATTGTTTTAAAAGAAAAAATTTAATCAATGTTATGTTATCTTAAGCTATGTTAACTTGATCTAGATTTTTCTATTAATAAATTTTCTTGGAGAAGAAAACTACTCAAAATTTTGACTCATATCACTTCACGCATCACAATAAACACTGCAGGTTTGTGTCTTTACTGTCTGTTACAAAGTGGATCCACAAATGTAATATTTCCCCCTAAAAATATTTTTAAAAAATGGCAGAAGTTGCAATAGATTTAGACCTTAGAGGGAACTCAAAGAAACACTATGATGCCAAAGACCCAAACTTGCAGTAGTTTTTATGGTCTGTGAAACAATCAAATATAAGATTTTGAGTAATTTTGGTCTCCAAGAAATTGTTTTAAAAGAAAAATCTTAATCAATGTTATGTTATCTTAAGCTATGTTAACTTGATCTAGATTTTTATATTAATACAATATCTTGGAGAGGAAAACTACTCAAAATTTTTACGCATATCACTTCACGCATCACAAAAAACACTGCAAGATTGTGTCTTTACTGTCTGTTACAAAGTAGATCCACAAATGTAATATTTCCCCTTAAAAACATTTTTTTTTTAAATGCCAGAAGTTGCAACAGATTTAGAATTTAAACCACTTGAGACCTTGGAGGGAAATCAAAGAAACACTATGATGCCAAAGACCCAAACTTGCAGTAGTTTTTACGGTCTGCGAAACAATAAAAAATAAGATTTTGAGTAATTTTGGTCTCCAAGAAATTGTTTTAAAAGAAAAAATTTAATCAATGTTATGTTATCTTAAGCTATGTTAACTTGATCTAGATTTTTATATTAATACAATTTATTGGAGAAGAAAACTACTCAAAATTTTGACTCATATCACTTCACGCATCACAATAAACACTGCAGGTTTGTGTCTTTACTGTCTGTTACAAAGTGGATCCACCAATGTATTATTTCCCCCTAAAAACATTTTAAAAAAATGCCAGAAGTTGCAATAGATTTAGACCTTAGAGGGAACTCAAAGAAACACTATGATGCCAAAGACCCAAACTTGCAGTAGTTTTTATGGTCTGCGAAACAATAAAAAATAAGATTTTGAGTAATTTTGGTCTCCAAGAAATTGTTTTAAAAGAAAAAATTTAATCAATGTTATGTTATCTTAAGCTATGTTAACTTGATCTAGATTTTTATATTAATACAATATCTTGGAGAGGAAAACTACTCAAAATTTTTACTCATATCACTTCACGCATCACAATAAACACTGCGAGATTGTGTCTTTACTGTCTGTTACAAAGTGGATCCACGAATGTTATATTTCCCCTTAAAAACATTTTTAAAAAATGCCAGAAGTTGCAACAGATTTAGAAATCAAACCACTTGAGACCTTAGAGGGAACTCAAAGAAACACTATGATGCCAAGGTAGAACTTTAAATGCCTTTGATGGACTGTCCATTTAAGCACGTTGCACTCTATTACAAAGTGGATCCAAATCCATAATATTTAACGCTAAAAAAATAAAAACAGCAGTAGCTAAAACAGGTTTAGAATTCAAGCCAATTTACTACCTAGAGGGCACTCAAAGAAATACTATGATGCCAAGGTAGAACATTAAATCCACAATCACAAAGTGGATCCACATCCGTAATATTTCCGCCTAAAAACAACCCACAAATCACTAGTAGATACAACAGACCTAGAAATCAAGCCACTTCTATGTTAACTTGACCTAGATTTTTCTGTTTATACAATTTCTTGGAGAAGAAAACTAATCAAAATTTTGATTCATATCACTTCACGTATCACAATAAACACTGCAGGTTTGTGTCTTTACTCTCTGTTACAAAGTGGATCCACCAATGTAATATTTCACCCAAAAAACATTTTTAAAAAATGCCAGAAGTTGCAACAGATTTAGAATTCAAACCACTTGAGACCTTAGAGGGAACTCAAAGAAACACTATGATGCCAAGGTAGAACTTTAAATGCCTTTGATGGACTGTCCATTTAAGCACGTTTGCATCTTTGCACTCAATTACAAAGTGGATCCACATCCGTAATATTTACCCCTAAAAAAATAAAAATGCCAGCAGCTAAAACAGGTTAAGAATTAAAGCCAATTGACACCCTAGAGGGCACTCAAAGAAACACTATGATGCCAAGGTAGAACATTAAATGCCTTTGATGGACTTTGTCCATTTAAGCACGTTTGCGTCTTCATACACAATTACAAAGTGGATCCACATCTGTAATATTTCCGCCTAAAAACAACCCACAAATCGCTAGTAGATACAACAGACCTAGAAATCAAGACACTTCTATTCTAATTTGATGTAGATTTTTCTATTAATACAATTTCTTGGAGAAGAAAACAATTCAAAATTTTGACTCATATCACTTCACGCATCACAATAAACACTGCAGGATTGTGTCTGTACTGTCTGTTACAAAGTGGATCCACAAATGTAATATTTCCCCCTACAAACATTTGTAAAAAATGCCAGAAGTTGCAACAGATTTAGAATTCAAACCACTTGAGACCTTAGAGGGAACTCAAAGAAACACTATGATGCCAAGGTAGAACTTTAAATGCCTATGATGGACTGTCCATTTAAGCACGTTTGCATCTTTGCACTCAATCACAAAGTGGATCCACATCCGTAATATTTCACCCTAAAAAAATAAAAATGCCAGCAGCTACAACAGATTTAAAATTCAAGACAATTGAGACCTTAGAGGGAACTCAAAGAAACACTATGATGCCAAGGTAGAACATTAAATGCCTTTGATGGACTTTGTCCATTTAAGCACGTTTGCGTCTTCATACACAATTACAAAGTGGATCCACATCTGTAATATTCCCGCCTAAAAACAACCCACAAATCGCTAGTAGATAACACAGACCTATAAATCAAGACACTTCTATGTTAATTTGATCTAGATTTTTCTATTAATACAATTTCTTGGAGAAGAAAACTATTAAAAATTTTGACTCATATCACTTCACGCATCACAATAAACACTGCAGGATTGTGTCTGTACTGTCTGTTACAAAGTGGATCCACAAATGTAATATTTCCCCCTACAAACATTTGTAAAAAATGCCAGAAGTTGCAACAGATTTAGAATTCAAACCACTTGAGACCTTAGAGGGAACTCAAAGAAACACTATGATGCCAAGGTAGAACTTTAAATGCCTTTGATGGACTGTCCATTTAAGCACGTTGCACTCAATTACAAAGTGGATCCAAATCCATAATATTTACCGCTAAAAAAATAAAAACGGCAGTAGCTAAAACAGGTTTAGAATTCAAGCCAATTGACTACCTAGAGGGCACTCAAAGAAACACTATGATGCCAAGGTAGAACATTAAATCCACAATCACAAAGTGGATCCACATCCGTAATATTTCCGCCTAAAAACAACCCACAAATCGCTAGTAGATACAACAGACCTAGAAATCAAGACACTTCTATGTTAATTTGATGTAGATTTTTCTATTAATACAATTTCTTGGAGAAGAAAACTATTCAAAATTTTTACTCATATCACTTCACGCATCACAATAAACACTGCGGGATTGTGTCTGTACTGTCTGTTACAAAGTGGATCCACAAATGTAATATTTCCCCCTACAAACATTTGTAAAAAATGCCAGAAGTTGCAACAGATTTAGAATTCAAACCACTTGAGACCTTAGAGGGAACTCAAAGAAACACTATGATGCCAAGGTAGAACTTTAAATGCCTTTGATGGACTTTGTCCATTTAAGCACGTTTGCGTCTTCATACACAATTACAAAGTGGATCCACATCTGTAATATTTCCGCCTAAAAACAACCCACAAATCGCTAGTAGATACAACAGACCTAGAAATCAAGACACTTCTATTCTAATTTGATGTAGATTTTTCTATTAATACAATTTCTTGGAGAAGAAAACAATTCAAAATTTTGACTCATATCACTTCACGCATCACAATAAACACTGCAGGATTGTGTCTGTACTGTCTGTTACAAAGTGGATCCACAAATGTAATATTTCCCCCTACAAACATTTGTAAAAAATGCCAGAAGTTGCAACAGATTTAGAATTCAAACCACTTGAGACCTTAGAGGGAACTCAAAGAAACACTATGATGCCAAGGTAGAACTTTAAATGCCTATGATGGACTGTCCATTTAAGCACGTTTGCATCTTTGCACTCAATCACAAAGTGGATCCACATCCGTAATATTTCACCCTAAAAGAATAAAAATGCCAGCAGCTAAAACAGATTTAAAATTCAAGACAATTGAGACCCTAGAGGGCACTCAAAGAAACACTATGATGCCAAGGTAGAACATTAAATGCCTTTGATGGACATTGTCCATTTAAGCACGTTTGCGTCTTCATACACAATTACAAAGTGGATCCACATCTGTAATATTTCCACCTAAAAACAACCCACAAATCGCTAGTAGATACAACAGACCTAGAAATCAAGACACTTCAATGTTAACTTGATCTAGATTTTTCTATTAATACAATTTCTTGGAGAAGAAAACTACTCAAAATTTTGACTCATATCACTTCACGCATCACAATAAACACTGCAGGTTTGTGTCTTTACTGTCTGTTACAAAGTGGATCCACCAATGTAATATTTCCCCCTAAAAACATTTTTCAAAAATGGCAGAAGTTGCAACAGATTTAGACCTTAGAGGGAACTCAAAGAAACACTATGATGCCAAAGACCCAAACTTGCAGTAGTTTTTATGGTCTGCGAAACAATAAAATATAAGATTTTGAGTAATTTTGGTCTCCAAGAAATTGTTTTAAAAGAAAAATCTTAATCAATGTTATGTTATCTTAAGCTATGTTAACTTGATGTAGATTTTTATATTAATACAATATCTTGGAGAGGAAAACTACTCAAAATGTTTATGCATATCACTTCACGCATCACAAAAAACACTGCAAGACTGTGTCTTTACTGTCTGTTACAAAGTGGATCCACAAATGTAATATTTCCCCCTAAAAACATTTTTTTTTAATGCCAGAAGTTGCAACAGATTTAGAATTTAAACCACTTGAGACCTTGGAGGGAAATCAAAGAAACACTATGATGCCAAAGACCCAAACTTGCAGTAGTTTTTATGGTCTGCGAAACAATAAAAAATAAGATTTTGAGTAATTTTGGTCTCCAAGAAATTGTTTTAAAAGAAAAAATTTAATCAATGTTATGTTATCTTAAGCTATGTTAACTTGATCTAGATTTTTCTATTAATAAATTTTCTTGGAGAAGAAAACTACTCAAAATTTTGACTCATATCACTTCACGCATCACAATAAACACTGCAGGTTTGTGTCTTTACTGTCTGTTACAAAGTGGATCCACAAATGTAATATTTCCCCCTAAAAATATTTTTAAAAAATGGCAGAAGTTGCAATAGATTTAGACCTTAGAGGGAACTCAAAGAAACACTATGATGCCAAAGACCCAAACTTGCAGTAGTTTTTATGGTCTGTGAAACAATCAAATATAAGATTTTGAGTAATTTTGGTCTCCAAGAAATTGTTTTAAAAGAAAAATCTTAATCAATGTTATGTTATCTTAAGCTATGTTAACTTGATCTAGATTTTTATATTAATACAATATCTTGGAGAGGAAAACTACTCAAAATTTTTACGCATATCACTTCACGCATCACAAAAAACACTGCAAGATTGTGTCTTTACTGTCTGTTACAAAGTAGATCCACAAATGTAATATTTCCCCTTAAAAACATTTTTTTTTTAAATGCCAGAAGTTGCAACAGATTTAGAATTTAAACCACTTGAGACCTTGGAGGGAAATCAAAGAAACACTATGATGCCAAAGACCCAAACTTGCAGTAGTTTTTACGGTCTGCGAAACAATAAAAAATAAGATTTTGAGTAATTTTGGTCTCCAAGAAATTGTTTTAAAAGAAAAAATTTAATCAATGTTATGTTATCTTAAGCTATGTTAACTTGATCTAGATTTTTATATTAATACAATTTATTGGAGAAGAAAACTACTCAAAATTTTGACTCATATCACTTCACGCATCACAATAAACACTGCAGGTTTGTGTCTTTACTGTCTGTTACAAAGTGGATCCACCAATGTATTATTTCCCCCTAAAAACATTTTAAAAAAATGCCAGAAGTTGCAATAGATTTAGACCTTAGAGGGAACTCAAAGAAACACTATGATGCCAAAGACCCAAACTTGCAGTAGTTTTTATGGTCTGCGAAACAATAAAAAATAAGATTTTGAGTAATTTTGGTCTCCAAGAAATTGTTTTAAAAGAAAAAATTTAATCAATGTTATGTTATCTTAAGCTATGTTAACTTGATCTAGATTTTTATATTAATACAATATCTTGGAGAGGAAAACTACTCAAAATTTTTACTCATATCACTTCACGCATCACAATAAACACTGCGAGATTGTGTCTTTACTGTCTGTTACAAAGTGGATCCACGAATGTTATATTTCCCCTTAAAAACATTTTTAAAAAATGCCAGAAGTTGCAACAGATTTAGAAATCAAACCACTTGAGACCTTAGAGGGAACTCAAAGAAACACTATGATGCCAAGGTAGAACTTTAAATGCCTTTGATGGACTGTCCATTTAAGCACGTTGCACTCTATTACAAAGTGGATCCAAATCCATAATATTTAACGCTAAAAAAATAAAAACAGCAGTAGCTAAAACAGGTTTAGAATTCAAGCCAATTTACTACCTAGAGGGCACTCAAAGAAATACTATGATGCCAAGGTAGAACATTAAATCCACAATCACAAAGTGGATCCACATCCGTAATATTTCCGCCTAAAAACAACCCACAAATCACTAGTAGATACAACAGACCTAGAAATCAAGCCACTTCTATGTTAACTTGACCTAGATTTTTCTGTTTATACAATTTCTTGGAGAAGAAAACTAATCAAAATTTTGATTCATATCACTTCACGTATCACAATAAACACTGCAGGTTTGTGTCTTTACTCTCTGTTACAAAGTGGATCCACCAATGTAATATTTCACCCAAAAAACATTTTTAAAAAATGCCAGAAGTTGCAACAGATTTAGAATTCAAACCACTTGAGACCTTAGAGGGAACTCAAAGAAACACTATGATGCCAAGGTAGAACTTTAAATGCCTTTGATGGACTGTCCATTTAAGCACGTTTGCATCTTTGCACTCAATTACAAAGTGGATCCACATCCGTAATATTTACCCCTAAAAAAATAAAAATGCCAGCAGCTAAAACAGGTTAAGAATTAAAGCCAATTGACACCCTAGAGGGCACTCAAAGAAACACTATGATGCCAAGGTAGAACATTAAATGCCTTTGATGGACTTTGTCCATTTAAGCACGTTTGCGTCTTCATACACAATTACAAAGTGGATCCACATCTGTAATATTTCCGCCTAAAAACAACCCACAAATCGCTAGTAGATACAACAGACCTAGAAATCAAGACACTTCTATTCTAATTTGATGTAGATTTTTCTATTAATACAATTTCTTGGAGAAGAAAACAATTCAAAATTTTGACTCATATCACTTCACGCATCACAATAAACACTGCAGGATTGTGTCTGTACTGTCTGTTACAAAGTGGATCCACAAATGTAATATTTCCCCCTACAAACATTTGTAAAAAATGCCAGAAGTTGCAACAGATTTAGAATTCAAACCACTTGAGACCTTAGAGGGAACTCAAAGAAACACTATGATGCCAAGGTAGAACTTTAAATGCCTATGATGGACTGTCCATTTAAGCACGTTTGCATCTTTGCACTCAATCACAAAGTGGATCCACATCCGTAATATTTCACCCTAAAAAAATAAAAATGCCAGCAGCTACAACAGATTTAAAATTCAAGACAATTGAGACCTTAGAGGGAACTCAAAGAAACACTATGATGCCAAGGTAGAACATTAAATGCCTTTGATGGACTTTGTCCATTTAAGCACGTTTGCGTCTTCATACACAATTACAAAGTGGATCCACATCTGTAATATTCCCGCCTAAAAACAACCCACAAATCGCTAGTAGATAACACAGACCTATAAATCAAGACACTTCTATGTTAATTTGATCTAGATTTTTCTATTAATACAATTTCTTGGAGAAGAAAACTATTAAAAATTTTGACTCATATCACTTCACGCATCACAATAAACACTGCAGGATTGTGTCTGTACTGTCTGTTACAAAGTGGATCCACAAATGTAATATTTCCCCCTACAAACATTTGTAAAAAATGCCAGAAGTTGCAACAGATTTAGAATTCAAACCACTTGAGACCTTAGAGGGAACTCAAAGAAACACTATGATGCCAAGGTAGAACTTTAAATGCCTTTGATGGACTGTCCATTTAAGCACGTTGCACTCAATTACAAAGTTGATCCAAATCCATAATATTTACCGCTAAAAAAATAAAAACGGCAGTAGCTAAAACAGGTTTAGAATTCAAGCCAATTGACTACCTAGAGGGCACTCAAAGAAACACTATGATGCCAAGGTAGAACATTAAATCCACAATCATAAAGTCGATCCACATCCGTAATATTTCCGCCTAAAAACAACCCACAAATCGCTAGTAGATACAACAGACCTAGAAATCAAGACACTTCTATGTTAATTTGATGTAGATTTTTCTATTAATACAATTTCTTGGAGAAGAAAACTATTCAAAATTTTTACTCATATCACTTCACGCATCACAATAAACACTGCGGGATTGTGTCTGTACTGTCTGTTACAAAGTGGATCCACAAATGTAATATTTCCCCCTACAAACATTTGTAAAAAATGCCAGAAGTTGCAACAGATTTAGAATTCAAACCACTTGAGACCTTAGAGGGAACTCAAAGAAACACTATGATGCCAAGGTAGAACTTTAAATGCCTTTGATGGACTTTGTCCATTTAAGCACGTTTGCGTCTTCATACACAATTACAAAGTGGATCCACATCTGTAATATTTCCGCCTAAAAACAACCCACAAATCGCTAGTAGATACAACAGACCTAGAAATCAAGACACTTCTATTCTAATTTGATGTAGATTTTTCTATTAATACAATTTCTTGGAGAAGAAAACAATTCAAAATTTTGACTCATATCACTTCACGCATCACAATAAACACTGCAGGATTGTGTCTGTACTGTCTGTTACAAAGTGGATCCACAAATGTAATATTTCCCCCTACAAACATTTGTAAAAAATGCCAGAAGTTGCAACAGATTTAGAATTCAAACCACTTGAGACCTTAGAGGGAACTCAAAGAAACACTATGATGCCAAGGTAGAACTTTAAATGCCTATGATGGACTGTCCATTTAAGCACGTTTGCATCTTTGCACTCAATCACAAAGTGGATCCACATCCGTAATATTTCACCCTAAAAAAATAAAAATGCCAGCAGCTACAACAGATTTAAAATTCAAGACAATTGAGACCTTAGAGGGAACTCAAAGAAACACTATGATGCCAAGGTAGAACATTAAATGCCTTTGATGGACTTTGTCCATTTAAGCACGTTTGCGTCTTCATACACAATTACAAAGTGGATCCACATCTGTAATATTTCCGCCTAAAAACAACCCACAAATCGCTAGTAGATACAACAGACCTATAAATCAAGACACTTCTATGTTAATTTGATGTAGATTTGTCTATTAATACAATTTCTTGGAGAAGAAAACAATTCAAAATTTTGACTCATATCACTTCACGCATCACAATAAACACTGCAGGATTGTGTCTGTACTGTCTGTTACAAAGTGGATCCACAAATGTAATATTTCCCCCTACAAACATTTGTAAAAAATGCAAGAAGTTGCAACAGATTTAGAATTCAAACCACTTGAGACCTTAGAGGGAACTCAAAGAAACACTATGATGCCAAGGTAGAACTTTAAATGCCTTTGATGGACTGTCCATTTAAGCACGTTGCACTCAATTACAAAGTGGATCCAAATCCATAATATTTACCGCTAAAAAAATAAAAACGGCAGTAGCTAAAACAGGTTTAGAATTCAAGCCAATTGACTACCTAGAGGGCACTCAAAGAAACACTATGATGCCAAGGTAGAACATTAAATCCACAATCACAAAGTGGATCCACATCCGTAATATTTCCGCCTAAAAACAACCCACAAATCACTAGTAGATACAACAGACCTAGAAATCAAGCCACTTCTAGGTTAACTTCACCTAGATTTTTCTGTTAATACAATTTCTTGGAGAAGAAAATTACTCAAAATTTTGACTCATATCACTTCACGCATCACAATAAACACTGCGGGATTGTGTCTGTACTGTCTGTTACAAAGTGGATCCACAAATGTAATATTTCCCCCTACAAACATTTGTAAAAAATGCCAGAAGTTGCAACAGATTTAGAATTCACACCACTTGAGACCTTAGAGGGAACTCAAAGAAACACTATGATGCCAAGGTAG